>NC_059475.1:25364191-26614191 GCF_018139145.2 Gymnogyps californianus | reverse complement strand
GTGTGTGCCAGCAAAGCAAAACAAGGAATTCATTCACCACGTCACATTGGCAGGCAGGTGTTCAGCCATCTCCAGGAAAGCAGGGCTCCATCATGCATAACAGTTACTTGGGAAGACAAATGCCATCACTCCAAACATCACCCCCTTCCTTCTTCTTCCCCCAGCTTTATATGCTGAGCATGATGTCATATGGTATGGAATATCCCTTTGGTCAGTTGGGGTCAGCTGTCCCGGCTGTGTCTCCTCCCAACTTCTTGTGCACCCCCAGCCTACTCGCTGGTGGGCTGGGGTGAGGAGCAGAAAAGGCCTTGACTCCGTGTAAGCACTGCCCAGCAATAATGAAAACATCTCTGTATTATCAACGCTGTTTGCAGCACAAATCCAAAACATAGCCCCATACCAGCTACTATGAAGAAAATTAACTCTATCCCAGCTGAAACCAGCACAGCCTCTTACCAGTTCTTGCCTGTTTCATGCATGAAAGTACTAGTCCTGCTGAGATAACTAGAGGCCATTTGTCTGTGTATTTGCCATTTCTCACTCTTTTTTATAATCTGGTTTTGATCTTTGAGCGCACTTTGTCCCTTACTCCATGACTGCTTTGTTTCTTTGAAGGTTGTTTGCTAAAAGACCAAAAAAAAAAAAAAATCAGAAAAATTATGCTGTAGCAAGAAACTGTGGATAGGATGGTTTAGTGCCTACATAGGTTTATGGATGATCATTTACCTCTAGGTGTATACTATTACCATCATTCATATAAAAGATTCAAACCCCGAGGCATGGTAATTCTCAATGTGTGCAACATTGCCCAAAGTTCGAGTGGAAACCTAGCCAGCTCTTCAAAGATAGAAAATATTCTTTCTTCTGAGTAGTTACAGTCTTTGAGGTGGGTCATTAACATATACAATTATTACGATCTCTCTTTTCATTTTTATTCTCATTCTTCTGTCTGCAAAAAACCAAGGATCCAATCTCTTGCTTACATGCCTGTAAGCCAGACATAAGCTTTTGGAGCCCTTCTGAAGATTAAAACATCTCCTGTCTTGAATGATTGTTGCAAGTAATCATCCAGGACTGGAATATATCTGTGACTACACATTTGGGAGTCAAGTTGACTTATTTTCTAGTGTGGGTTTCAGGATTTTGAAGAGTACAGGGCTGACTGTGAGTATACAACGTAAAGCAGTCCATGGTCTGAAATTACACTTATGCACCTCTATTCATAGTATAACTGTATTAAAAAATAAAATAAAATAAAAAAATCAACAACCCTTGCCCCCCAACTCCATGCGAAAAAGAATTACGGGGAACATAGTTGTAAATTTTTTTTTTTTTTTTGAGGAATAAAAGTACTGTATAGTTTTCTTTCTGGTACCTGTTGAACAGTGACAGCTGCATTATTTTGGGACATCTCCCTGGGAAATCATTTAGCTGAATGATTGTGAATAGTGGTGACTGCTACTTCATTTGGATGGCATTACCATAAATGTGATTTAATGAGGCTACATTTAGCTAGTTCCCTGTAGTTAGAGCAACACTTAAAAAGCTAGGAGCTTACATTTAAGCAGAAGACCTTATTTTCAGAGATGTTCATTATCAAACAATTGAAGAGAATGTGCAAGAGAAGTCAGACAAGGGCTCCTGTAGTACTGTATATTCTGGAAGTGGTAGAGTGAGTAAATTATCATGAAGGCAGCAGTTTGTTTTCTTCCCCTTTCCTTTTGTGTTTATTTTTGTTCTATTTATTTTAGGAAGTTTGTGATTCAGCACGCAGTTTCCCAATAGCAGAATATTTTTGCCTCCAATTGTTAAAAAAATTAAAACATTTTGTTCAACTTTGAAAGTTAAAAGTATAAGCAAGTGAGAAAGGTTGCTAAGTACTCAACAACATAATCAATTATAATAGTCATAGTTTGCCATATTCATACTATTTAGTTGGGGTTGTGTATGTATGCAAAGAAAAGAAAGTTGCTTACAAGACTTTATTCTGAGGTTTCTGGATTTCCCAGTATTTTTGGTGAGTTAATGTGTCTCTTAAATTTTTCTGTCTTAAAGTGTATTAAATCCTCTCTCTTTCCCTCCCATTAAAATTAATGATATATATTTTTAATAAAAGTACTCATGCTAAAATGACAACAACAACAACGGCTCTGGGCACTCTGCGTATGTGCAAAGGGATGTACCCTTCACAACTGTAAGTCTTGAAAAGTGTAAACTTGTGTCCTTCAGTAATTCAAATCTGATGTATTATATCTTTTCCCAGTTATTCCACTTCACTAATGAGAAACATTGTAGTGTGTTGTGGCAGTTGTAGTGTGCTGTTGGTGTTGATAAATTCAAACTAATTTAAAACAAAGGCAAAAGTAAATTCCAGAGTGGAAGAAATCTCATAGAAAATGCTCAGTCAGCATTTACTTTTTTTTATGGGGAAGGAGGGCACTAGCTGAAGGACTTCAGCTATGTGTCTGTGTGGACACTGTTCTGGGAGAAGAGATGATTTCTTTAATGGGCAGACCTTGTAGCGCTTCAGTTTTCCTGTGGTAGACTCAGCATCCTTAGGTTTATTTGAAAGCTTTCTGGCATTTACTTCAAATACATAGAATCCTGATAATTCACTTACTTAAGGAGAAAAATGTCATGAATGCCAGTTCTAGTTTCTGAATAGATTTAAGAAGTAGACCTAGGAATAGGGTTGGACTAGATGACCTTTAAAGGTCCCTTCCAACCCAAACTATTCTATGATTATGAATAGCGTACTTTAATGATCTCAACTTGAAATTATAAGGCAAGATTAGATACTGGCAAGGCAAACGGTTGAAAAAGGCCATACCCTCAAGCTTAACTGAGATGTGTTCTTGGCCACAAGTGCTACTTGCTTACTTATGTAGTATAGCTCCAGTCAAGATTTATGGTTATGAATTAATAATATTGACACACTGTGGCTATGTCTTGTAATTGTCTTAAACTTGACAACTATGTCTATTATTAATTTGGTTAAACTTCAATCATTTGACTTACGTACACTCACTCATTTAATTATAAATGAATCAGTGCCACTAGTGGTGAACAGAATTGAAAGGAAATAATGACAGTCGTGTGGATGTCTATATCTAAGGGCAAGTCATTGAACAGAACAATTAATAGATTCTGTCTCAGATTCAGGTTTACTGAGAGACTAGTAAGGCCTAAAAATGTAGCATCTAGCAGATGGTTATTGTTACCTTGTTACATTCTTTTTTACAGCATGATCAGTTTAACATCTTAATACGGATTTTTCTGTGGAAGTAAGTGGTGAAGGTAGAGGCAAGAAACTCCTAGTGCATCAACTGGAGAAGACTGAAGTTTGCACTTACCCTTCTTTAGGCAGCAAAGAATCCACACAGGAAGGATCCGTTAGTTAAAAATGGATAGGAAACTTGCTTTATTAGTTTTGGTACTTCCAGAATGACTTGAATTGTCTTGGGAAATGATGTTATTTAAATAGTTAATAAAAAATGAAACTGTCTTTAAAACACATTTTGTCCAGTAAGGTTTCTATAACTGGCTTACTTCAGGTTTGGAAGTGTGGCTTGAACTAAAAATTTCTTATAAAGCCCCAGGAGCTCTGTTCACTGGTTAGAGAATTATGCCTAATCCTCCACCCTCCCATGCAACCCAAAACCTATTCACTGAGAGATTTAGTTATACTTTTGATGGATTCTCAGGAATGTTTGTAATTTAATATGCATTTCTTTCTTTTTCTTTCTATTTTACTACTATATATTTTAATAGTTCTGAATTGTGTACTGAAAGTCTTTCGTGGATTGAAATTTAAATGTGATTGTATTTGTAATCTGACATTTTGTCCTGTGAGTGATCAGTAGATTTTTTTTTTTTTTTTTTTTTTTTTTGGTAGTTGCACGTCTCTGGTTCTTATTCATGTTTTTGGTGAACAGATTCTTTCATTGTGTATTGAACCATCTTTACGGTTTGATATTTTAAGCTCATCTGTATTTCACAGTTCTTTTCCCATTTTTGCCAGGTTAATTGCACAGCACTGGAAGAGTGATTTGATTCCTTCCCTGTAACACTAGAAAAGGAAACTTAGGCATATAATTAAATCTAAGCATTTAAAAGGTTAATCTTTTGGGCAAAATAGATTTAAAAGTGAAACAAAAGAATTAAAGAGAAAATAGCAGACAGCAAGCCAATTTTTCTGACTTTGTGAAGTTTTAGAAAGGGACTGAATAGTTTCTATCACATATGAAAATGTAAAAATGATTTGACTTTTGAATATGTCTTGAGACATGTCGTGGGTCATCTTCATTAAGTTACTTAGTAAATTCAGTATCTGAAAGTATGGTATTAGGATACTAACCACTTAATAAAGTGTGATCACTGCTGATATCTATATGAAGTTTTCTCTAGAATTTATATATAGTGGATTGAGGAGCATAGTGTGGTTAATCTATCTGCATGCTGGGATGTTTTACTCAAGCTGAAGCTTGTGTATTGTAGGAGGGTAGGTGCAAGCTGGAGGAATTAACATTAGAGGCAGATAAGGCTCCATGTCTCTCAAATCGAATACATAATATTTCTGACTAGGGAAAGAAGAAAATTTTCTTCCAGCAGCTGGGAGAAACTTCTGGGTTTTTTTTGTTTTATTCCCCCAAAGTATTGAGGGGAGCTGGTATGAAAAGGAACCATTACCATTTGCATCACAAAGAAAGGGGAATAGAAGGTGGTGTGAATTACAGTTGTGGTAACTAGGATGAGAAACACCTTTCCTTGACATCATTCTCTCAAAAAATGGGATTTTCCACAGAATTTGGGTGGGACTGTCTCCTCCAGCAGACTGTGTAGCATTAAGGAATAAAATATTTATTGAAAATATAAAAAAGAACACCTTTGTTAAGGAGCATCATACTGTGTTTATGAGGTTACTTTGTAATTTGTAGCAGACTGCTTGCCCACTCCACTCTAAACTGTCTTGATTCATTGAATGAGAGTACATTTCTCTAAACTTTTTTAAATTTACAAACAACACAGTCACTTTTCTTATAGTAACATGTATGTTAAGCAGCAGAGTTTACTTTTGCCAGTTTGTCATGTGTTTTGATGGCTAACTGCACACTTGAAAACAGTGGAAGGTGGTGAGGCATTGAAGCAGCACTTCTGACATCTTTCCCATCTGATCCTACTGACTCTGTGAATAGGCTAACCAAGAGCCATGGAGAAGAAGGTTCTTTGAGCACCAAGAGAAGTGGAAGATGGAGACCTGGAAATAGTCCTAAGACTATTTTTACTGTAGTCAAACAATGACAGGGAATGTTCCCAGGCACTGGAACATAATATTCTGTGCTGTTAAATTGTTAGAACAGTTCCTGGCATGCTTTTGACTCACATCAAGTAGCTTTCTCCCAAACAATTCTTTGGCTGTGTTTGAGACTTAGCACAAGACCCTTTTCATAAATCTGCTGTGTGTGGCTACCCTGTTTTAAGAGGTTTAGAAAGTTTAATAGCATGGATTCAGTCTTTTCTATGCCAGCTAGAATAAGTCTCAGGCACATTTGATTTACTACTATAGACTTTGCCTATGTTTCTGTGTTTCAAATTATCATGTTTCTAGCAATTTTGATTTGATTTGATTTTTGTTGCTATTGTTGTATGCTAGTAAAATGAATGTAAAAATACCACAAACTGTAATTTTGGAGTCACACATTACATTAAGAAAATACTGTGGTGTTTCATTATCTTTCAGGAGCTTATGGAGTTAGTGGAGTATGTTTTCATTTTACTCAAGAGTACTGAGTCACCCAACAGGAATAAGAAGCGAAAATGAACTCATGGTACAAATAATGTGCTAGAGAGCATTCTACCTATTGATTCTTTTGTTTAATATGCAGAGTTACGTGAACAGAGATATGGTCTGTTCTCACCATTCTTGTTGATGGTTCCAGTTAAAATATTGCTGTTTGTTTAGGGGAAAAATAAATACCTACTCAGTAATAGGTATTTCCTACTATAGCTATAATTTCACCTCAAAACTTTTTCCAGGTTTTCAGGTTTTTTACAAAACAATACTGATTTATTTTAATACTTCCCAGGATTTCAGTCTTTTTTGTTGT
The DNA here is from genome assembly GCF_018139145.2 of Gymnogyps californianus. Classification (NCBI taxonomy): domain Eukaryota; kingdom Metazoa; phylum Chordata; class Aves; order Accipitriformes; family Cathartidae; genus Gymnogyps; species Gymnogyps californianus. The sequence goes on along the minus strand of NC_059475.1, from coordinate 26,608,084 downwards.
TATTTTTGTTTTAATTAGAGATAGAAAATTAAGACCAAAAAATTGATGCTTTTTAAACAATTTATTTAAAATATCTGACTTTAATACCATCAGTATTCTGCAAACTTTGTGCTAAACATTTTGAGACTAACAGCTGCAGAAGAATTTTACGCTATTAGCTCATACTCCAGTCATGTTATCTTTGATTGGATATTAAAATTCAGTGCAGATGACTGTAATCTACAATTTTGAGTTATGTACATGGGGGAAGACAGTCTTTAACACATATACACATATACAGTTGACTAATACCATTGAGTAACAAGATCTTGGAGTTACCACAGATAATTCTGTGAAAATATCATTTCAGTACTCAACAGTATTTAAACAATGCATCTGCCTCAAGGATAGACTGTGCAGTTCTAGTCCCTTAGTGTCAGAGAGGATATAATAAAACTAGGAAACTTGAAGAGGAAAGTAATGTGCGTGTTCAAATACATGAACCTGGTATCTCTGAGAGTAAAGACTAAATAGATGAAGATTTCAGTCTACTAAGAGAACTGAGAAAGGGATGTTATACATAGAGGTCTACAAAATCTTGAGTACCCTAGAGAACTTGAATAGGGAATGACAGTTTAGTCTCTTCTAAAGAAGACATACTTCAGTACAAGATTTGTACTGTGCTGCTTTTGCAGAATTAAGTTTAAGGTTGAATTTAACAAGGCTTACGTATTTGGGGCAGTCAGTCATAATAGCACGGAATCTGCTTCAGTCTTGTTAGTCTTCTTGTAAAGATTTAGTGGCAGCATTCCTTTGGTGAAACATAGGTACAAAAAATAGCTTTTAAATAATTTCATTTAAAGGCTAATGGTTCCTGTTTGGTATGTCTCAGTTAAAATAGTTTTTAAATGGATGCAAGAGAACAATTTTAGATTAGTCTTATGAAGATAAAGTAGGCACCCAAGTCAGTTATTCAAAAGAAGCGATTCAAGGATATTCCTTCAAACAGGCAAACCAATGCATGTTAATTAAATCCAAGACTAAACACTACTATTTGTCTCATTACTAATATGGTTTTGTAGGTCTGCAATCTAATAGGTGATTTCCCAGCTCCATTAGTAAAGGAGATGTCTGCCAGACTTCTGTAGCTCTGCTACACTCATATGGCCGGTGTACCTCATTACAAAGGTTGTCACGTACTACAGAAGAATTAGGGAGATACACTTCTTGCAGAGAAAACCTGGATATACTACTTTCCTTGTAATCTAGGTGGGAGAGGTCATTTGCAGCCTAAAGGACTGTAAAACTTCTTAAGGGAAGAAGGAGCTGGAATCTGCCAGTGCTTACAAGTAGGAAGTAATGGCATATTGCCTTTATTTGAGGGTTTAACTGTATCAATTTAGTGGAAACTCTGAATTTTTTGAGAGCAACAGTGTGTGCCCACTGTATTGGTGATGAAAGACCATCAAATCCATTTTCCCAGTTATAAAAATCCACTATTTTAGATGACATGTAACATTCTCTTCCACAGAAATACATAATTTTAACCATTTTACAGCTCTGAAAATTTTGAGTTGCAGTGTTCATAGAAGTAATTCTGAGAAAAATAAAAGGAGTAAACTCTGGCATGGCTTGATAATCTAATCTTCTACATATTGAAGTATGTTTTGTGTGCTTGGTCAGTTGGTTTTGTTCATTTGTTTGTGTTTTTGTGTGGGGTTGGTTTGTTTGTTCTTTAATGCAGTTGTATGGCTGTTACATTACAGAGCTCGACAATCCTGGAGGTCCCTTCCATCCCTCTCTTGATTATGTAGACAACTCAATTGGATATAAGAGTCTGTGATGAGCAGTGTAGTTAGGGATGAGAACAGACTGCACTACTTATTCAAATCAGAGATTTATAATCCTTTTCTGTGACTTTATGCCAGGAAGAAAAATCTTCTGTCAGTCTTCACTGGATTTGAAATTGACTGTTGTTATCCTTTATCAACTCAATACCTTCATGGGTTGCTTTGGTTGGCAGTTTTGGCTTTATGAACACACAAGCTATTCTGATGCATGCAACGTGATTGTAATTTTTCTTCCTTCTTGATCGTTATTAATTCCACTTTTTTCGGGAAATCCTAGTTGAAACTGCAATATATATAAGTATCTCTACTTTCTTTTTTTTTTAAGTTCTCAATAAATAATTTAAACTCAAATACTGCATTGTCTTAAAATTTGAGTATAGCAATTTGAAAAAAACAGTTATAAAGAAATCAGCTTAACTAGCTTTCTGTTTAAGTCACAAACTAGTATTAATATATGTACTTCCTAGTTAAATCTACAAGTAATGTTAAAACCCAAGTAAGTGCATTATATTAACATTGATAAGCAGTCATTGTGTCAAATTATGGTTTTTTATGTGATTCCTACTTGATTTCCATAATATTGTTAATAAGCTGTTATATAAAACTGGCATTTGCGTGCAAGAAAGTTAGAAGGGCACACCTTATCAAAGTTTACACAACTTCAAATATGTCATCAATTAAATGCTTTCATTTTCAAGAGGCCACAGGCATTTGAAGGTAATAGAAAGTGTAGAAAACATTATCTACTGGTATTTTGTAAAAATTCTCAGAGATTATCCCTTTCAAAATAGTTAGGAAAAAGTTAGTTTCAGTAAGAATTTTTGCTATGTGGAAAAAAATGGGAAGACAGTCTTAATAACATGCTTTATGGCCCTGTTGACATCTCTAATATGTCTATTGTTCCTTTTTGCATGCTTTCTTTAAAATCAAGATTTTTTAAATGTTTCAACAAAAGTATATTGCAAAATCATTAATTTATTTTAAAAATAAATTAAATAAAATTCTGTCTAAGCCAACTGATATCTTGTGACAGACTTGTATGTCCTACTTTTTGATAAATACGTTTTGCTAATAGTTTACTTTTGGTCATAATAGTTCTTTTTACAATCTAGTTATAGTATGTTACACAATGGTATTAAAACTCTTCTGCGATTGTCTGTATAAAGTATGAATTATTATTATTAACTAGCAGTTAAAACATCTAGACACATCTTTCGAAAATAGAAGTAAAACAGATAAAAACCCACAAAATACAAATTTTCAACTTCTACAGCTGAACACTTATGTATGCTTCTGACAATTCTCTAAATGACAGAAAGAAGCTTCTTATATTTTTTATTGGCCTAATATTTCAGTTTAAAAAATAGCAACATAATAATATACACTATTGTCTTTGGTTTTTAAGCTTAAGTCTTTTCTACACAGTAACAGTTAACAGCAGAAAATGATTCTACTTGCACCTGCTATCATTGCACTTCATTGTGTGGTGTAAATATGTCTGTGGATTTAGGGAGGAGATATTGTTTCATGGAATTCTTTCTTTGTGGACTTGCACACAATACTAGAAACCCCCTCTTTCTCTCTTAAAAGACTGTGGGAAGTAGATTTGTTATAGTCTCAAAGATACCTGTTAGATTTACTCTCAAGTTATCCATTAGATTTGTGATAGCAAGAGTACTGGTCTGAGGAACAAAAATTAGGAATGGAAATTTTACTTAATTTATTGTTTTTCATAGCTAGTTAGGCTTTGAATCAGATGTTTTTTTCCTTAAAATGAAAAAAAATCAAACACTGAAGTAGCACATGTTGTGGGATTTGTTGTTTTTTTTCTTTTTTTTTTTCCAGATCTGAACTATTCTCCTCTCCTTTATACAACTGAATGCACAAATTAAAACTTTGTTAAGTATTTTAGGAGTCAGAATATTCAGATTATCTTTAAGATCACTTGATGGAGAGATCTCAGTTCTCCAGATGGTGATTGTTGGTTTTTGGAAAGACCGGATTTGTTGCAAATTTACAGAAAATTTTATTTGAAGTTGTTTAGATGTGAGAGGAACAGAATTTATATTGGTGCTCAAATATCAGTATTCCCGCAGCTTAACTGAAAACTAACTTTTCATCCTAGAGATTATAAAAAACCTTTTTGGAATGCAGAAGTATGTCTAGAGACAGGCAAGTATGAATGTGTATAGCAAAGTACTATATTTGACAGAAAAAAAACCTTCTGTAGATTATGTTGTTGTGTTGTCCACATGCCTAAAAATATTTGTTAGTTTGTACTTTTAAACATAGCATTCACATCATGTAGACATTTGCCTCCTTTGTTGTTGTTTCTTGGATTGTGGAAGTGTAGTATATTATTTTATTGAGAGTGCAAGCAGATTAAAATACTGTCTTTTATCAGTCTGCTCAGGTATGTGTTTTATATTCCGTATTTGGTACGTGGTCAGTTAGTCTGGGAAGCAGTCCATGAATAAGCATTTGTTTTATTCTGTATCCTGTAGACAGGTGGAAATTTGCTTCCCTTGTATGACATGCATGCTCATTGAAAGAGAACTAACAGACTTGGAAAAATGCCAAAGGAAAAAGCATTCCAACACTGAGAATCATGTTGATGAAATGGGAACTCTGAGTCCAAATGTTAGCTTATTCTGACAGATTTACAGATGAGAAAGTAATGTAAAATCTTGAAGGTATTCTATTTTACATTAGGATGGTGAAGTATGTTCAATAACTGTTCATGTTCACAGTGAAGAATTCACATAAAATTTTCATGGAGCTGAAGCTTACTCATCCATTTTAATACGAGATATATTATAGCAGGATGGCTTGTGTGATTTATGACATTTGTCAGTTTTTCAGAAAAAAGTATGCCTTTGTGTATATCTTCTCTTCAGCTTCACTTTTTCATCCATACTTACAGAACCCGAAGGATTGCAGCAAAGCTAAGAAACTTGTGTGTAATATCAACAAAGGCTGTGGCTATGGTTGTCAACTTCATCATGTAGTCTACTGCTTCATGATCGCTTATGGCACTCAGCGAACACTCATTTTAGAGTCTCAGAATTGGCGCTATGCTACCAGTGGCTGGGAGACTGTATTTAGGCCTGTAAGTGAGACATGTACTGACAGATCAGGTACCACCACTGGACACTGGTCAGGTAAGACTTAATAACTCAAATAATTTCTCTTTGTTTTTTGCAGCTTCATTCACATAGAACTATTTTGATACCTCTTTCTTTAATGTTATATGGAGCATAATAACTATGACTGCAATTGTATATGTAAGCATCTTTTAAATCTTATTTTTGCATTGTATTGAAAAAAATATTATCCTTATTAAAATATCTCTGCTTTCACATTTTTTGTATTTCAGATTTAAATTATAATCCTTCAGCAGTCTGCCACTGTGTTATGTGCCAGATACGAATCCAATTTTTATGGGAAGAGAATATTAAATAGAGGCTATTGTTGGTAAACTTTAAAACAATAAAGCATGTTTCAAATATAAAGCAGAAGAAATACAAAGAAAATGGTATCCAATAGTCATTCACACACCAATAAAATAATGAAATAATTGAAACAATTTTTAATGTAAACTGAACTGACTCGAAATTCAGGTTGTAAAAACAGTGGCAATGTTAAATACCTTTTTATTTGTAGATCAGTAAGTTGGTCCGTTCTTATACTAGGCTGAACAATTTTGCTAGAATTACTAGATGGTCATTCGTGTTTGGAGGATCGGATAGCTTTGTCTCAAACAGCATTCATTTTAATGGAGTTCTCGCAGTCAACATCTTGAAGAGTTATTAATATCTGCATGGTTTTATAGTTTTTTCTATATATTTAAAACATTTTTCAGGTATTTGTCAAAATTGAGTAGGTATACAGCACAATTGGAGATGGCTGGCAATATGCTAACTTTTTGCTCTCAATTTACGATAAATACTAGGAAGAATTTTTTTACATTAAATTTCTGCACAGGTAATTTTTATGTGAACAATTTTAAAACATTCATTTTATTGACTCTTCCTCTTTTGTTAGGCATACTTATTTTTTCTAAGTCTGTAGTTGGTATTACAGTGGGAGTTTATAAATGTTACAATAAATGCAGGGAAGACACAGCTGATCAAAAAGAATACAACTGACTGGTCTTACCCAAGACTAGGTAAATTTAGTGAGATGTCTTCATTGATTAAAGGAGATTCTTAGAGAAAACATAATTAAACAATTGGGTTAGAGAGCGGTGAAATGTTAATTTTAATAATATATTATTGACAATTATAGTCCACATAATTATTGGACGAGTAGATAAACTAACAATGGGTAGAGAATGAGCTAAGCTATGGACAAAAACAATTTAGAGTGGGAAAGAGTAAGGGAGATATTGTGCCACTTTTTAGGCTTTAGCTGTTTTATTTATCAATGCTGATGCAAATTTGGATCGTTAGCATGTGGCACATTGATCTTATCCCAGAAAGGAATTTTGGCTCAGTAACTCTCTGCTTAAGGGCAGATAAGAAGGACTGATACTTTTTATTATTTATGTTAGTTGTATGTACAGACTCAAGAACAGACTCAAAAATTTCTTTCCACTATGTCCTGAAGGATGTATTTGACAGCAGCAGTTGTGACTGGGATTTCATTGGGACATTTAAAAAATTTGTAGGGATTTTCAATAGATGATTGTGTAGACTACACTCATCAGTAAGAGACAGTGCACTGATGAGATGTTATTTTAGCATACAGTTTTCTCATTAGAACTACAGGAGATACAGCATGGCTTTTGCAGACCAGTACTATCCCAGTGCCATAGAGACAAATACAGTTTGTCTGTTTGGAAAGCAAGCAGAGCTTTTCAATTCTAGGTTGACAGAAACTAGTTTCCGCCCCACCGTCTTCATTCTTCCTCTTCTGTTGACTACCCCTGATACACAGGTTTTTGGATGGTGTGTAAAGTTAGATGCAGGGAAGAATGGCCAAACCTCCAAATCATCAGAGACTGTACCCTGTACCCTAGAGTCACAAGAAATATTCCCCTTCCTTCATTTCTGAAAGGTACAGGGTTACACTGTATTTTAGGAGAATTCTGAACTAGTCACTGGGCTTGGAAATTAACATCAATGCTAGATGAAAAGAAAAATGTAGATGTTAATTCCTTCACTGCATCTGTCTTTCTATCTTTGAAATGGTGGAACATGTGGCCAGTCCCATAGTTACTTCCAGACAGGGAAAAATTGTCTGTTCGGACAAGTGTCTCGGGTTTCAGTTGTCATTCCATAGTGATTGTGCTTCTCATAGTTTCTTAAATTATTTAAGTCCTCAAGCCTATTATAGGCAGAACTGATACCTTCCAAGGATTTCTAGTTACATATAGTGGAAGTGTCTGTATCTTCAACAATTGTACTACTTGGAATGATTGCTTTATAGTTGTTTTACTTCCTACTGAAAATTCTTGGGAGTTGTGTTGTGTGCTAGGATTTGTTAGTTTTTTGAGAGCGGAGTGTTGTTTTGTTTGTTTCTTTTGTGTTCCTTTTTTCCCAGAGAATCAGTAACATTTCTTATTCATGTTGGATCCAATAGTACTTGAAGATCTTTGTTATCTGGCTGATTAGCAGTTTAGTGAGGAATTGTGCCCTGGAGGATATGTGAAGGAAGGAGAATTGCCTATGCAGTGGACAATTCAGCCCAGGGCCTATTTGAGTCCAGTTATAACAAGAATTAAACTTCGCAGAAGTTTCCTTGATCCGGCACATTGTATATGTGTAAGTGTCAACCAGATCTCATAGTTTCCACTGTTGTCTCTGTGGAAAAGGTTTTACAAATACTTTTCTACTTCAAAATATTCCTCCAATTAACTGTAGCTTCTTAGAAGGTTCAGATACGATAACCTTGCTGAATTCAGAGGAAGGCAGGGCAGGGTAAAATGTTGTAGGGAACGGTAGTTTAGGATAAAATACAGAAACACTACTTGCCTTTCCAAAGCAAGCACGCGTCTCTAGTTCTGTAAGCTAGTCTTTTGTCTTCTGTCGATGGTAAAGAACATTTCCAAGTCCTTATTTTAGATACCACACCAAGAACAATGCTGATTAAAAGCAAAACCTTTTCATTGTAAGGATAGCCAAAAAAGTTCCCTAGGGGAGGGTGTGCAGTCTCCATCTTTGGAAGCTTTCAAGACCTGTCTGGCTGAAGCCCTGAGCAACCTGTTCTGGTCTCATGGCTGAGCCTGCTTTGAGCAGAAGTTTGGAGTAGATGTCCTCCTGACCTATAAACCATGTGATCTGGACAAACTTAGTAAATGAGTTCGACTGTGGGAAGTGTTGATTATGACTAATAATAACGTGGTCTTTTATCCTAATGAACTGGCACTGCCCAGAACCAGCTGCTTTAGAAGAAGGTGAAAGTACAAGAACAGCAGCCAAATAAGGGGTAAGCAGTGTCAAAGAGAAATTCCTGCAAAGGGTCAGTTCCTCCTATTTTGGTTACACATATGAATCCTCATACATGCAGGTGAATCTTACATCTTTCTCCATGTAGTTGATAGTCAGAACATATCAAAATCTTCAGTCTTCTCAATAGGACACTGCATACCCAGTGCATATGGAATCTTAAAGAATTTAACTATTAAAGTCTTAGAGATCTCACATTAACTTTTTCGGATTTACAAATTGGTTTGTAAACATACTTGTGTGTTTATCCATTGAAACAACATTTACACATTGAAATAACATCTGTTCTTCAAAGCGTCAAGATGCTACGAAACTTTTATTTGAAAATTCTAGCGGTTTTGTGAATGAGAATTTTTTTCCAAAAATTAATTCTTAGAAATGGTTGAATGTTTTCTAAAAATAAGTAGAAATGGAAAACTGACATTGAAAACTTCAGCTGAAGTTTTATTCATGTTTGGCAAAGTTAGTAACTGAAACCACCATCTAGGCATGGTTCTGGGCAGATTGCTCTATGTGACCCCGGAATTTAGTTGGAGGCAGTTTTGTGAGCCTTGCATTTAGCATAATAAGCTGTAAACCAGTGTTCTGGAGCACTTATGCACATGTGGCTTAAAAAGACTATATATTTTCATAAAAATCTGTTAAAATAGATCATGATTTCCTGCAATATGGGCTCTTGCTGATGAAAGTACAAATAATGTTTCCTTTTACCTCCCTACAGTTTGTTGTTTGTTTTTTTTTTTTTTTTAAATTAGTTGCTAGGTCAGTATGAATAGTTTGAAGGCTGAACACATGAAATATCTTGATGTGATCAAATTTTTTTAAAATTAATGAATGCCACTTATTTGAGTTTTGATGTTCTAGAGATATAAGACATTCAGCTATGAAAGATGATCTTTACATGGTTAGCCTGCTGGCTAGCCACACACACTATAAACTGTGTTAAATTCTAATCTTCTGCAATGACATGATCACTGAGGAAGAATGATACTGACAATCGATCTCTTAGTAGCTTCAATGTGGCTTCAGTAGGAATCTTCACTGGATACTTAAATGCCAGTAAATTTGAAAGACATTCTGTCTTGCTGAAGATTTCTGTATATTTTTTATGTCTTTCTAAAATTATATAGATTTTGATTTTCTTTTTTTTTAATTGTCTGTACCTTTACAGGGACAAATAATTCTGAAATTCTTAACTGTAATTAAAAAGTTTGTCTGCAAAACAACACCTTTAATTTTTTTTTTCGCTACAGCTTCTGAAATCAGCATGGGATTTTCTAGATTTTCAAAATAAATGTATAAAAATGCATTGACATTTATAAATTTCCATTTCTCATAAACTAAATGTTTCTCCTACGTAGTGTACTTACTATGCTGTGTATATGGGGTTTTAATAAAAGTGTTTTAATTATGTATCAAAATATTCATACAAGTGAATACTTATAACAAGATATCAGTGTAAACTACAGAAACAGGCCAAAAAGTCAGAAAATTATATCATCTTAAAGAATTACTTTCATGTAATTTGCAGATCTGCATAGATAATAATTTAGTAAATTGTGCTTCATGAAAAAATGGTTTAAATCTGTACGTTTATCTTCTTTTTGATTAAATTGCCTCTGCTTGACACTTTTATTTTAGTTGTATTAGCAACATAAAGTTTTGAGGTTTCTGAAGTCTACCTTCAGCAAAACAATTTAGACAGTAATCTCTTCTACAAAGAATTAAGAGGCTTATATGAGCTGAGAATATATATTTTTAAAAATATTATTGGTCCAGTCTTCTTCTAACTAGGCATAAAAGCTAAGCTTGACTGTTTCAGAAGAAATTAGCATGTTTTTGGAATTTGGGAAGTAGGGTGAATTTTAATAAGTAAGCTGACATTGGTCTGATAGCAAAAGATTAGTAAGGCATGTTCTTATCTGTGTGGAGAATTAGGGGTCGTCTCATCCCTTGTCATCTCTGGCAGGAATTGTTCTTTGCATTTGACATGGTATTCCTACAAGTCAAGTTCAGTTATTCTAGCTTAAATATCTTCAAAGATTGAGAATTCTGTGGCAGGTTTTTGCAAATACAGCAGTTACTTTACACTGTGGCATAGTTTTCCCTTTTCCTTTGTTTCACTCACTTTCATACTGTCATTCTAGAGAAAAAAAACAATCTTAATAAGAGGTGGTTGTATGCATGTTCTTTTTAAGTTTAAAATTATACCTTGCCTGCAATTGTAACTTACTTGTAGTTCATTTTTCCTTGATATCTATGGCCAAACTATTTATGAATAATTTAGGTAGGAATTGTTATAAGAAGCATGTATGACTTCCTAGTAATAAGAGCCAAAATATAGAGAACTTGTGAAGACATATTTATCATTAAATTTTTGATTAATTTTCTTTAAAATAGCTAGTTATATTGAGCATGAATATTTTTATTTGCCAGGTCATAATGTTCTGTTATCATTGCAACATGCTAAAACAGGGTAGGCCTCTTCTTATCATTTTTTACTTGCTGATTTATAATGTCGTGGTGGCATTCTCCAATAATACATTGAAGGAGGGCTATAAAATAACTAGATAAAAAAAATGGAACCATACAATAAATGGGAAAAGAAAACAGATTAAGAGAAAGGACAGATTAATATACGGTTAGAAGTCATATCTGCATTACATGATGGGGAATGAAGGGATGTGGAGGTAAAGAAGCCATCTACATATTTTAAATAACAGTGTGTGCTCCTTTCCATAAGGCCTGCGAACCAGTAAGATGAAAGATAACTTGAAAAAGGAAACCTGAAACAAAGTTTCCTGCAGTTACCTTTGAATATTGACTTTGCTGGCTCTAGCCATGGTCTGACGAATGAATGCTTTTAAGAGAGGGGTAGCCAGAGGGGAAAAAATGGCAGAGCTCTTCATTTGGTGGTAGTGCCAGCTTTTAAGTACTCATTGAACTATAATCTTAAAATATGAATTAACTAATATGTTTATATGTATAATTCAAGAAAGAGGATACTGTGGGTACACAAAATTAATTTTTAATTTATTAAAGCCAATCAGGCAACAGTAATCAAAAGGACTAAATGAAAATTGCAAACTCAAACCATAAAAAGTTCTGCAGAATTAATTGCAATAAATAAAAAACTTTCATTCCATGAACTAGATCTTCCTTGACAGTAATTTTTCTTTTACGTAAATCAGATGAATATTTAGTATTAGCCTAAAAAACCCTTTAACTTGCATGCAATTGTATGAATTATGTTTTGCTCGCATATCTCACTCTTCTTTATAAAATCTTGCAGAAAAAATTGATCCATTTCTGTTTCTAATTCTTAATATCTTTTTATACACTGACTTTCATTATTTACATTTTAATTCAAGCAAATTTATGTTACTGTGAAGCATACTGGGGAATGGTGATTTGAGAGAACAGAGCAGAACAGCAATCTGTCTTGTATTTTCCCTTTGTTTCAGTTGTGTTAATCTTGAAATCAAGCTACTGATATTGTGTAGATTTTTTTGTTGTGAAGGTACTTTGTAAGATGCTCTATACAAAGACATTTGTGTACGTAAACATGAAAACATATTTGGAATGTGGTAACTCTTAAAAGGACCTTAGAATTCTAATGAGGTAGGTCTGAGTTTCGACAGCAATGCAGTAGCCTAAGAGAGCAAAGTGTGATCCTTATTTATGTGTAAGTGGAGGGTTATTGAATAGTAGCAAGAAGTTATTTTTGCCTTGCAGAGGAATGGCCAGGCTGCAGCACGCTGCCTAGTTTTGTTATCTGGCCTTCAGAATGGATATTGATAAATATGAAAGGATTCTCAGAAAGAACTACACTGATTCAAGGCCAGAAAAATCTGCTTTACAGTAAGAGATTAAAGAACATAATTCAATTTAAAAATGAAGCACATTTAAAAAGGTGGTCCTGACACATTTTATAGGCATTTCTATATGGGAAAAATTTCTACTTTTAGACAAAAGCATGTGGCTGGACAATTCAGATTGGAAATAAGGTCTGTTTTTTGCAGAAGGTTTGGCTGACTACTGTAATAATTTATTCAGGAGACATGGTAGATTCTCCATCAGTAAGTCTTCATTTCATCAAGATTGTACATGTTACTGAAAACCATGAATTAACTCCCTTTCAATCTTTTAATATTTTGCATGTGTGGCATAGAAGGTTATTGTGATTTCAGTGACCCAGTTGAAGCTGCGATCTGGTATACAGTAAACAGGCTAGGATGAGGAAGGCTGAATAAAACCATCAGCAACTGAGTAGCTATGCCTTGGGTAAGCACAAGTAGGGTCATTTATTTTAAACAGTCCTTCACCTGCTGTTGCTCAAGAGATTGGAACAGCAGAAAAACAAAAGGGAAAAAAAAGTTGTCACATTTTTTAAAATGTGTATTTTACTTTTTTGAGCGAGGTGAGTCAATCCATGAAAAGAGACACAAGGTATAACTAAAGAGTTAGATGTTGTCTTTGAGCACATGGCAATCCTTTTTCATTTTCAAATATCAGATCAGTGCTTAACTTTATGAACAAAACTGTTAGAATAAATGAAGCAAAGCCTTGGAGACAAATGGAAGTCAAATTCATTTAACCAGCTGATCTTACAGTGAAGGAAAACACTACATATATAGAGAGATGGGATGGAGAGGGAGAGAGATTGATTTGTGTTATTGAGCCTACTTTATTATACATCATGTCTTTGAAGTCATTGCAAATCTCCTATCAAGAGTTAGAGATGGTTATAAATTCTGGAAAAAGATCTTTTCTAATGGTTAAAAATTGACTTCAAAGTTAAGGTGCTTTGGAACATTTTGAAATTCTCTTCTGATTAGAAGTCTTTGAGTCAAAAATATTCTGAGTATATAATATTCAGAAATAAAAAGGAAACTGATAGAGGTGAATTCAAAATCACACAGAGGGTAATGAGGCAAAGATTTCAGTATATTCCAAAAGCAATTACGTTCTTTCCTGGAAGAAATTACATGTCATGAGACATAAGTAAAAGAAATTGCCTTTTTTTTTTTTTTTTTTCTTTTTTTCATTGACATATGTTTATGCTAATGTTATCATCATCAGACCAGGTAAAAGTACTGTATGTCTTTTTCAGTTTTAGCACTTCTTAAGTTAAGAATTAAGCATACAACATTTTTTATCATTGCAAGTCAGTATTTAGTGTTGCTTTTTATGAATTTTACATCCTTTATAAAATAGAAGTCGATGCTTTCTGGATCTCAGAGAAACTGAACAGCATGCTTTGCTGTAGCTTTACAAGTAATTTAAAAGACCATTTGTGATCCTGTTTTGAACCATGGGTAGAGAAGATTGTGGGTTTTTTCTACTATGAACTGATTCTCATTAACTTTTATTCACATAGAAAATAGTTTCTGGAAAGTTAAGGTCTTCTCATATATGTAAAAAAAAAAGATCTTCAGAATACTGTAAAGAAAGTTGTGTTTAGAAGATATCTGGTAACGTAATTGAACTCAGTTCCAACATTCATGTGTAATAAAAAGAAAACTGTTAAATATATTTATGATTTTTTTCCCTTTATCCTTCTTTAAAAAGGGTTTACTTATATAGATTGTCTACCCATTGCAGTGAAAGTGAAAAGTCCAGGCTTCCTTTAGCCCTAAAATAAGTTAAATTGTAGCCCAAAAGTACATTATTTATTTTTAACTATTTTTAAATTCTTGCTACAGCTTTTTGCTTGTTATGAAAATGTGGCTGTCCAAAATCAGAAAAAAAAGTATTTAGAGTTCATCTTAAGAATGTATTAGTTATTGTCATAGCTGCATTTATACAATATAGATCATTGTCTGCAAATTGGAAAATGGTGTCTGTAATTATTGTTTCTGTTACAGAAGCTCCTAAAAGCCTTGTTGCGATAGGTATTTTCCAGGGAGATAGTATTACAGACTGTAAAATCTTGCAATTAGAATTAGAACCAATAAGATAGACACAGCAGAAGATATTAGTAGGGTGAGTAATTTTATACCTAGGGAAATCTGTATGAAGACATTTAACTCTTGGCTTAATTTTTAAATATAATATGCAGCAAAGTTATTCATATTTATAATCCCATTCTGCTGTTTAGTAGCCTGGCATTCATTGCAGACATAGCAGAGAAATGAAGATACTTGCGAAAGTAATTTCTATACCTGGTGGGAAGTAGGACCAAGTAGTAAAATACAGAAGCAGGTTTTGAAAAAAACCAGCATTGTCCTGTTCAGAGACCTGAGAATAAAAAAGAAATCTTCAGAAGGACTTTTGGTGTGGAGGGACTACAGGCAGAAGGAGTAGAAGTGTTACAGTCAGAAAATGCCTGGATGATGTCGCAACATTAACTTAAATGCTGTGAGTATCAACATACAGGTATTAGTTATCTCCTTAACAATTCATAATTAACTTGGTGTTACTCAACTTGTCCTTTATATGTTATTATATTATTTGCTGTGTCAGCTTTATATACGGTTCCATCTGTTAAAAACATTATGCCATTTCAAGAATGAACAAGACTCTAAAAACTGAAAACCATATACCAAGGTGCTTCTGGGGTGTGAATTTCTTACCACTGCTGGGAAGATAATGTTGTAGCAATGAAGTCTTGTCCATGTCAGTTTTTTAGATATGAACATAGTAAGAATTTCAAGAATACTATACATACTTTAAAAAAGAAAACATAAAACGGTAGTGTTTTTTATTGTTATAGATACTCTCTTCAGTTGTTGCAACCTGTATTACAAGTACAGCACTTCACTTCTTGGTATTTTTTTAGGTGCAGTCATCTACATTGCTGCAGTCATTAGCCATTGTCCAGAATTATTTTTTATGTTAAAATTCACTTTGTGCACTTCTCTGCTTCATATTTTGTCAGTTTAGGAAAACTTCTAAGACTGAGGATAATTTTCCAGCAAATTTTATGGCCAGCATTGCACTTAGGATTATTCTGTCCTTAAAACCCCATCCCCATTTTCTCCTACTTATGGGATGAAACACTAGAAGGATAAAGGAGAAAAGATTAGAACTGAAACATTCTTTACTCCATGATAGCACTCTGGAAGAATATTGCTGAATTAACAGAATAAACGGAACATTAATGTTACGTAGCACCCATTTATTAGAGTAAGCTTGATATATAATGAATATTACCAGTTGTAGTTAGCTAATTATTTGTGGATAGTAACGGCTGTTGAAAGATTTTGTTTTTAGCTGTGGGTCTAAAGCGTAACTGCTTAGGAAGTCAAGTGTGCTGCTGGAAATTGCATTTTGTTGAAGAATGCAATTTTTAAATTGTTATTATTATTTACGTCATTAACTTTTTTGCAAATTGTCTAAAAACCCTATGTACAATGCAAAACATTCAGATATTACTGCAGGATATACCTTTATTACAATACTGTGAATCAATAATAATCCAATATTCTAAGAAAACCTTTATTACATAGTCTCATATTTCTTGTCATTACATGTTTGTGAATGCCATCTCATCTAACATATTAAATTGCAGTTCCTTATGCAAGTGAAGATACTGAATTTTAAGTTCTTGGGTGCAAGTCACTGTTATAGTTGTGTTACTTTCCATTATTTTATTTTTTTAAAACCCATAATCATGCAGGAGAATATGAGATTAGTTTACATGGAAAGACAGTATAGTATCTCTCACAATACCTCTTGCAACATGCCTTAAAGTTTGGGTTGAATAGTATGCATTCCAATTAACATTTTAATTTTACTTTTTCCCACTGTTGGACATAAAAACTAGCTGCTGTTATCTTAAATAAAATCTGCATATAATCTCTTTAGAGCATATACTGGATTAATTTTTTTTTTTAATTTCATAACCTTGATTTTCTTTTTTTAATGCGTGTACATACAGTATCTTGTCAATAGTTGACATGTTCCAGTGGAAATGTGTTAAGACATTTGGCTTTCTTTATTGTTATACCACTCTTCAGCATTTTTTAGCTACAGTGGAAGTTTAGTTAGGCGAGAAGACTAAATAAGAGAAACCAGATAAGTGTATTTGGTAGGGGAAAAAAAAATCTGAAGTGGCCATCCAATTATCTAAGGGCAAATAAAAAAGTTATCTTTGCATCTTAGAAATCTTAGAAAGCAGAATTCAGGTAAATCAAATTTAACTTGCATGAGGGTAGGGATTTCTCAGTTTAGGATACTGCGTATCATTTGTAAGGTTACATGCTGTGTGTGCATCTCTCAGACCTCAGAAACAAAGTACTCTCTTTGAGATAGAGGGATGAAACTGAGAAAAAAAGGGGAGAGAAACATAATTGAGACTTTCAGTGATATCATAGGGTTGCCTTCAGCTTGCCATTCTGGTCTTGTTGTGGAGGAACATTTTCTGCTAGGGTGATAAGAAGGTGCCAGAAGAAGCAGGAGTCTACAAATAGAATGGGAGGCTGAAACTCCTGATTTGAAATGTGTGTATAGCCAGAACAGCGTATCAGAAACTCACGGAATGTTTCAGTACTCACAGTAATTTATGTGAGAAGAACAGATGATGTCATGCAGCAGATGTATAGCCACGTCTGCTTAAAATAACAAATAAATAACATTAAATAAAAAGAATCCAAGCAATCCACTATAATGTTTCATTTAAGAAAGGGAGCTACATAAAAAAAAAGTCAGACTGCTTATAAAAAGAAACTAAATGCTTGCAGGCAGCGTGGAGATTACATAAAACATGGACCAAACTCATACCACCTGTCAAAAAACCCTTTTTTTCTAAAAGGCAAATATGATGAAGTTGCTTGACGTTGTTAAAAGGCATTTTAAAAAACCCCAACAAACCAAAACCCAAACAAATTTTGTACAAATAATAAAAACAGGAAAGAATATAATTTCTAGCAAATTACATGTGAAAATGTGGTAAGGAAGGCCAAAAAAGATTTTGAGGAGAAGCTTGCTAAAGGCAAAAAACCTACTAATAAATCCTTTTTCAAACACAACAGAATAAGAAAGCCTGCCAGAAAATCTAGAGGGCCAATAGATGACCAAGAGATGAAAGGAGCACTGAAAGAAGACAAGACTGTAGTACAAACTAGAAAAGTCTTTCATACCCACATTCATTATAGAAGAGCTTAGGGAAGCTCCCATGCTGGAATCTTTCTTCATAGGGGACACATTGGATGCTCTTTCTCAAACAAGTGTCATTGAAAGCATTTTACAACAAAAAGTTTAGTTTATAATTGCTATTTGTTTATAATTGCTTTTCTTTATAATTGCTGTTCTACAGAACAATAGAAGGTGGCTGAAGGAATACAAATTTTCAAAAAAGGTTCCAGCAAATCACAGACTCTGTATTGGACAAATGGACGGAAATAGTAATGAAGAATCGATTTAGAGAATACACAGAAAAATATGTTACAGTGGAGACAAGTAAATGAGAGTTTTATAGAAGGAAATAATGTCTCAAAAATTTAGTAGATTTATTTGAAAGAGGCGAAAAATATGTAGATATGGAAGACTGAGTTCATTTAATATCTCACACTTCAAGAAAGCACTTCAGAAGGATTCCCCAGATGTAAACTACCATGAGATAGAAGAGGAGCTCCTGAGGTATATAAAATTGGGTTAAAAGAAACTTCAGAGGGAAAGAGTAGAAATTAATGATTAATTTTTGTTAGAGGGGTAAGTCACCAGCAGAGACTGATGCAAACTTTACACTTCAACATATTCATATATCATCTGGCAAAGAGATAGAATGTGAGATGGCAATATTTCTAATGAAAATAAGGCATTTTGGTTAGTGAAGGTGAAAATTCTTTCTGAAGAGTTACGGAAGGCTCTTGTAGTAGTAAGTGACTGCGAAATAAAATAGAAGATAAAAGTTTGTGTTGATAAAGACCAGATAATGGGGAAGAACAGCCCTGAACTATACATTCAGTGGTGAGATCTGACTATGTATTGCTATTTAGGAAGTGTGGAAGCACATCCAGTGGTCAGTATGCCGTAGTAACATGTTTGCCTAAACACTTGTGCTTAAACTTAGTGCGTGATTAACATTTGCTTTTCAATATTTCAGCTTCAGTATTAGAGAGTGCCTGTTTAAATGGTAATACTAAAGGAACTGGGTGGCTCAATTAATGTACAGTGAGAATAAGGTTTTTCCTTTTCAGATCGCAAGTTCATATCTATAGTTCAAAACCAGTCTGACTGGGTGTTCGGTTGCATCTCTGAAATAAGTATATGGATTTCTTGAGCCACTGCTGCTGTTGACCCCTATTTTGGCAGCCTTTCCAGAAGCAGAAAGGCTTGCATGAACAAAGCAGGTTGAATTCTATTGTCCCCTCTCTCCCAAGTTCAGAGTAAAGCCCTGTTGATGATGTGTTTTTGCCAATATTTTACATTTTTTGTGTTTAAGTAGAAAACCACATACTTCAGTTTTCTGCACAGCTGTTTTCACAAGAATACCATTTTCTTTCAGAAAAATATGAGGAGAAAGTATATAAATAGCTGAAACTTTTTCACAAAGAATGTTAAGTGTGATCAGTATTAAAATCAAGTAGCTGTACACTGTCATTCTGCTTATTCCTGAAAGATCTAATGATCTGAAATTAGAATTATGGGAGATGCAGTCATTTCTTGTAACTAGCTTTATTTCTTTTGTTTATACATAGAAGAATGTTTGCCTTTGGTCTTTCAGTGTGTTTGGGTGGGGTTGTGGTTTTTTTTTTTTTTTTTGTGTAGCAGTACTTTTAACATTGTCTTACGACTTGTGACACAAAGTTCACTTGTGCAATCCCAAATCTGCCATACTAAACTAAATCCATTTGTATTTTAATAAGTTCTTTATAAAATATATCTGTGTGCTCTTTCACACTGTAATCAATCAAGCCCACAATATTGAATGTTGATTCCAATTAAGCCATTGTCCTGGTTTCGGCTGGAATAAAGTTAATTTTCTTCCTAGTAGCTGGTACAGTGCTGTGTTTTGGATTTAGGATGAGTATAATGTTGATAACACACTGATGTTTTAGTTGTTGCTAAGCACTGTTTAGACTAAGTCAAGGACTTTTCAGCTTCTCATACTACCCTGCCAGTGGAGGCTGGGAGTGCACAAGAAGCTGGGAGGGGACACAGCAAGGACAGCTGACCCAAACGAGCCAAAGGGGTATTCCATACCATATGATGTCATACCCAGTATATAAACTGGGGGGAGTTGGCCAGGGGGCACCGCAGCTCGGGGATTGGCTGGGCATCGGTCAGCGGGTGGTGAGCAATTGTATTGTGCATCACTTGTTTTGTATATTCTATTATTATTATTATTATCATCCCTTCCTTTTCTGTCCTATTAAACTGTCTTTATCTCAACCCACGAGTTTTACTTCTCCCCCCCCCCCCCCCCCCCCCCCCCCCCCCCCCCCCCCCCGATTCTCTCCCCCATCCCACTGGGGGGTGGAGTGAGCGAGCGGCTGCGTGGTGCTTAATTGCTGGCTGGGGTTAAACCGTGACACCATTTATATAGGCTAAGTGTACTATTGGTTCTCACTTAATTGTACGAGGAATTACATTAAATCTATTCTTGATAAAGGAGTGGTGTTCTTAGAGGTTGTTTTCCATGTCAGCAGCATTTTTTAGCAGGATGGGAGATAAGTGGAGAATACATTGCTTTTAAATACAGCCACTGTTAAGTAAATTTTCCAGTGGCAGAAGTAAGAATGTGTGTATTTCTTTAATGTTTGATGTATATAATTGCACTATCTATCCGATAATGTTCAAGGAGCAAAAATGTGGAGATTTTGTACAGTGAGTTCTCCTTATGTCATTGTTAATTTAGATTAAGATTTAATGTCTGTATAAAATGCAATTGACTGTTTGATAATAGTTCCATGCATGGGCAGGACCATAAGCAGACTAGCAAACACATTGTTCAGTGAGAATTATTTAAGTATGTTGAAGTGAATGAAGGTAACATAGAACAAGTGATTTTTATTCATGAATAAATGTGTCCACTGAAATAATTATTTTCAAAATAGTAGGGACTTATTTCCCTACATTTCTTGATTAGGGGAAGTTGAAGCACTGCTGTTATTTTGTAGACTTGGAAATCTAAAGAGTGCGTGAAGAGGGGGAAAAAAGGACTGTTGGCTCTGTTCTCTGCAGTGGTACCAATAACTGATCACATATTTGATCACATATCTTATACTGTTCATATGAAATATTACCTTTTGAAGCATGGCTTTCCCATTTTCCTAAAAGATTGATGTTGCCCTAATATACTAGCAAAACTAGTACTATTAGGTTAGTTATTAATTGCAAACTTTTCTCACAAGCATTAAATCATGGATGATGAATCATAGATTGGTAAACAAATGCCAAGTTTCCATTACAAACTGTAAAAGTTTTTTGCTTAACTGTCACTTTTCTAAGAATTATTCCATAAGCAAAAAGCTACAAATTGGCCTAATATTAGAGTTTATTGGATTTAAGGTAAACATTCTGTACTTGAGAAGTTGTACTGTAGCGTGTACGCTGGAGAAGAATACAAGTGTGTTTTGTGTTCAAATGAAAAAAAATCAGTGTTTTTTGAATATCAAGAGACAGCGTTAGGCAAATTGAGAGTAAAATTACCTCAGAAGTATGTTAGGTCTCAAACAATCTTTACCAAGTTTGAAATATTAATCTGAGTTCTTTGTTTGGCTGCATAAATTTCAATCCAAACTGAAGCATTCTCAGATTTTGGAGAAATTATCACCTGCATTCAAGTTTCGAATTACTTTAGCATTACACTAGTCATTACATCGTCAGCAATGTTATGGTTAAGTAATATTACATACTTCTAAGTAATCTTTAAACAAGGGTAATCTGAACTGGCAGCTGTGGGGTCGAATTCGAGTCATGAAAACATTTCATCCAAACCCTTCCTATATCTTGAAAATGGTTACCACTATTTCCAGGTGGAAGGCATCCCAGAGCACCTCCAGCTCTATGGGTTATCACTCTGATACTTGGGAATGTATCATTTAATATGGGGTCATCCTTTCTATTAATGCAGATACTATTAATTCTGTATGGAGAGGCTGTAGTTCAAGGCTGGATGTTCCATTCATTTCAGTATAACTTTGCCAAATCCTAAAGGGTTCTTGTCTTTCTGCATTTGAGTAATGAATTAAAAAAACCCTAAAAATGTCAGCTAATTACTTAGGATCTGTTTCTTGTATAGATTCAGGATGTCATACTGAAAAGATGCTTTTATTGCTATATATTTTGTTAGACGTGAAGAATTAACTAAGTAGGCAAATGGTACTGAATACAGTTTTCCCACCATGTGAAATAACTGAAAGCTATACCAAGACTTTTAAGGCAGAAGTAATTGCTTGTATTTTGTATTTCTGTTTCTCAATCTTTAGGCCCTCAGCCCACTGATTTCTTCCTAGTGTTATGAACAGATAAGAAATTTGAAAACCTGCATTTTATTACATTGGTCTTCTACCTACATTGGAAGACACACATTTATTTTGTTAAGGTTTCATATGAAACAATAAATATTTAATATTCCAAGAAAAAAACCTTTAATCGCATATTTTTGGCATTACATGTCCATGAATGCCATCTAACACATTTTGTAGAGAAATCATTAGAACCTATTTTCCTTTATCTGCTATTACATAAATCCTGGGACAAACCTCAAAAACACAGGTATTTTGTTTGCAAGTGCCCTTAACTCCTATAAGAAACGGTAGTGGTTTTAAGTTTCTAATAGTGTGCAAATTAATAATACTTTATTACTGTAATAGTTATGGAGAAAACTTTTATATGTGAGTTATCTTGGTTTTTTATTGATTCTTCCATTTTATTTTCCCCTTATTTTCTTCGGAAAATACAAAATTCTGTCTTCAGATGATAGACTACTTGAAAATAGGCACACATGCTATGACTGAGGACCAGAAAAATTTCCTTTTCCGTTATTGCAGGGTTACACTCTTGTTTTTCCCCCTTTTATGTTACTAGATCATATGGAGTAGAATGCGTCCCTGTTTCTCTCAGTTTCTTTCAGATGCACTGTTAAGGTGAAGTGTGCCTCACTGCTATGAATTTCCAACAGCATAGCAGTTTTATTCTCTGCTGTTTTATTTATGGCTAACTAAAACATCTTTTTGTCTACATGCACCTTGAGGGTTGTGTTCCGTCGGGACTTCCATATGAAGGTATTTTTACTAATTCATTGAAAGAAGAGTCTTCCAAGTGTTCAAATTAGGAAAAGACAAGATTGGGAGCTCACATTATAAACCACTAGCTCAAAAAGACAGTAAATGTCTTGTCTAAACTGGGAGCCCTTCTCCACTAGATGCCTGGGCAGCCAACTCTGAATATTAAACTCCATTCTCATGACCTGTTGGAAACTTTTAGGTCTCCTAAAATATTGTCTTGAGGTTGTCTTGGTTTTTGCATACTTTTACATGCTTGTTACAGGCTCATGTGTATGTCCAATTAGCATATGCATGCCAGAGGTCAGTCCCTGCAGATAAATCCCTGCAGCTATTGAAGGATTATTATAAAAGCAAGCTGTTTATCTTCTATTCCAGAAAAGACAACCTAATATTCAAAGCAAGTATTTGGAAGTATTTTCAGGTATATATTAATTAACATTAGACTGACATAGAGAATAAGCTTCAGTGGAATTGTTTCAAATCAAATCTTTTTCTTCAATATTGCTGTAAAGATCTTTTCTATATGTTTTCCTAAGTTATTTCAGCTATTCTTATGTAAGATCTTTTAAATCATCAACTCTGACTACTGTTTGCATGAATGACTAAACCTGGACAATATGGCAAAAACTCTTTGCATTTATAAGAGTGTATTTGCTTTTGCAAATACATTTTATGATATTTTCTGGTAGCCAGGGAGCTGGAGCTCTTCTTAGACGGGTACCCCTTTCATATAGGCTGTTTAGACGAAATGGGGCATTGTTCAAAAGCAGTTTGAATATATAAAGATAAAAGGAAAAATAAATTACTACTAAGCTTCTTGATTTCTGCTTAGTTTGACAGTCTGCTGAAAATGCCTTCACTGACTGTTATATGAAGTCAATTTGTGCAATCACACACTTCATCTGTAAACTTTCCAGCTGGCATGCTGGGTATCTAAACAATTGGGGAAGGGGAAAATCTTTACTTTTTAATGTTCTCTCAAAGTGACGTGACAATTGCCATAAAAAGCTTCTAATAAGTGATGAGAAGTTTTCAATAGAGTGAAACAGAAATACGGGTCATTATAATGCAGCTCACCTGAGCTTTCTAAAAAGGGAATGGAGGCCCTAAAGGCATCAGTAGATGCTACTGCTTTAGTTTTGTTAGACACACAGCAATTTCAAATGCAGAAATTGATACACTCAGTTCCCGCTTTCATTGGGTCCAAGAGGGAGAACACTCATTGAAATTTCATTGCTTATTAGGACAGTAAGACCACTATTTATGTTGTGGTTTTGATTATGGGTAGGATTTTCAAAGAACCAGAATGACATGAGAAAATAAATACTATTGAAAGTCAGTGGAACTTGCGTTACAAAGACATGTTGGTAGTTCAGGAGCTCTGGAAGTTAGGGTTTTTGCTGGAGCAGAAATAAGACTACCATCAAAGTTTTATTTTTTTGGGAGGGAGCTAATAAAACAGTATCTTTGGCAGAGAATTATTTTAGCCAAGTTTCTTGTGAGAGCAAAGGTTTTGTCATCATGCTGTACCTTTCTGTCTGCTCCTTTTTTTATCCTAACTTAGCACAAGTTCTGAATATTGGATGAATTTTGGCCAAATTTGACCAAAAGAAAAGTCTTGTTAAGGTCTCTCAAAAGTCCTCAAAATAGGTAGCCTGGGTGTGTCTATACAGCCACTGAAGTCAATATTCAGGCCTACCAGCAAGTGAGAAGCAGTGACTGATCACAGATGTCATTTTCCAACAGGCAAACAGTACAGAGAGTGGCAAGAGACATGGGAGTACGTGAGGGTAGTTGCAAGAGTTGTGCAAAGAGGCGAGGAAAGGATGCAGGAAAATAGCCTTGGGAGTGCTGGGTTGAGAAAAGTAATAGAAGACATGTTGGCATGTTTGAAAACATTTTGGTTTATTCCCTCCTGAAGCTATCAAGAATCACCCTCTTGGGATGAAAAATGGGACAACACTACCCATATGGCATATAAAACCTGAAAAAAAAAAAGGACTGTATTTCAGTTTCTTTAAAACTGAATTGCACCAAATTTATTCAATACCTACCTGCCTTAAAAGGTTTGATTAGATAAAGGATGATTAAAAAAATTAATAAGTGGAACACTAGTGAGAAAGTAATCAGAAACCAAGTTCAAAAACTTTGTATTAAAAATGTACAAAGCAAAATCTTAGAGAAAAAACACTTAGATATACAAGTTATATTTTACATTGACTACTTTAAAAGAGAAATGGGATTCTTTATCTTATTTTAATTCCATTTTATAATTCAACTATGGCATAAAGTATTTATTAGGTGACTCTAATAATGTTTGGAAACGCCCAAAAGATAGTTATAGGAGATGTAGTCTGCAGCACAGAACAGATAAAAGCATATTTTTTCTTTCTTCTGAACTAGTTGAAAATTCATAAATAGATAACACACCATAACTTTGCATAGTTTCCATTTTTTACTTTGTCTGCTTTGCAAAGAAAAGCATTAAAATATCATTGAAGTTGATGAACCATGAACCTGCTGTCTTTGCAATCCATAACAGTAGCCAGCAAGACAATGAGGAGCCTTGTGAGAATTTAGCACAGTCCCTCTCACCATATCCTAAGCTAATCTAACAGCATTCGTAGCACTCTGAGATATCTTGTGTGACTGAATTTAGAATTGTTCACTCAGTTGGGGTGAAGTTTCAAATTGGCAGTAAGTCTTTCAGGTTGTAGAGCTTAGTTAAGTAGAGCTGTGATTAGTCTATGCAAGTTGGTATCAGCTTAAATAAGTCTATATTATAGAAACAGAAAAGCAATGAAGCTATTCCGTTTTTATTTGAGTCTATTCAGTTGTGTTTCTAGCAACAGAAACTGAAATTAAATTAAAGGTCGCATTTACACAACAGGAATGTCCTTAGCACGGTGTTCCTTGGCATAATTTTAAGGACAACTTCTTGAAAGAATACTTTGAAATTAGATGACAAATTTTGAAATAATAGGAGAATGAGTAAAGTGCTCAAACAGGTCTTCAGTTAATATTAACTAGTAGTGCTGATTGTTACTTGAAACGAGGCTGACATTTTGCTGTGCAAAGTAATGAACACACAACGAAAATGCCCATCCAAATGCAGGTCTGAGCCAATGTTCAGATGGCAGGGTGAAAGGTAAGGTAAAATGATAGAATTCCAAAGGTCGTTTTGAGCCAAACCAACATTTTTCAGGCTTCAAAGAAGTTGATATGAAAGATATAAATAGCAAAAGTTTCTAAATGGGCTTTAAATTAGGAAGACAAAGATTAAATATGAAAAGTAGACAGGCAGTAAGATTATGCCAAATCATGAAAAATTATTTAAGTCCTGTGAGCTATAAAGCAAGCGATTAAGGCACATTGGGATACTACAGGGAAGCAAAGTTATGCTTTTTGTAACACACACAGCTCATCTCAGTATTTAAAAAGTAATCAGTGGTACTCCTGGAAATTGAAACTGTATTACTGATCTATTGGTGATTAACATATCCAAAAAATTGTGATAGGTAACAACTAGATGGTGCAACTGGCATGGGTCATCTAAATAAAAATTAATTTCTTTACAGTCTGTGATTTTCCTCCAGAGTATGTTGTTATGATAAAAGAGTGAGTGTTATCAATATTGCAGTACTTTATGACTATTAGAAAAACACTCGGTCTTTTGATTACTCAGTGAAGGAAAAATGGATTAAGTTGCAGAACTTTGGAAGACAATTATTTAGGTTAATCCAAACTGAGAAATAGCACCTGGAATCATATGAAAGTTAAACAAGTTATAAATAGAATTATAGAGGCAAATTTTGGCAACTGTAAAAGCAAAATAAATCACATTGGAAGAAGTAGCTTGAAGTATTGCTGAAACGTAAATGACCTATAACAACTCTAGAGGTATCTTCCAACCTAAATAATTCTATGATTCTGTGATAAAATGTCAAAGTTGGACATACACTGAGCAGGGAATTGGACCTGATTGACATGATGTTACTGTGATTTGAACTACCAACATGGGAAAAAGATATAAGCACTGGTATGGATTATTACCTTTTATGGCTTATCTATTATTTAACAAAATACAGCTGGGAAGTGGAAGAACTGAAATATTTTCAAATTTAGAGAATTCATAGCTAAAAACTGAAGAAATGTGTGCATAAAAAGATCATTCTGTATTTTTAACCCAACTTCACTATCTTCAGCTGAACAGCTACAATTCATATCAATCAAGAATGTGACAATGTTTTTGTAATGTATATGCTTGCCTATCAATCTGACTCAGTTTTGGTTCTCTGCTGTATCATTGATTTTGATTGCAGCTTATTTCTGAGTAAAGTAAAACAATATCCTGCTATACAAAATTTCCATGGAAGTTTTTTAAACTATGCCTGTTGAAAATAGGACTAGATCATTGCCTATTAGGAATCTTTCAACGAACACTGGGAAAAAAAAAAAGTGATCAGTAGGATGAGAAAGCTGTCACTTGCCTATATGGCAGTGAGTTGTTTGCTCTGTCAGGTTACTGAAGAGTTACTCTTCAGTATTTTTGTCCAGGACAAAAGCAAACAGTTGCTGTAAGTTTTCCTTTTACTGCATCTGCTATCTGATACTTTTTAAAGTGAGTGAAGACCAATAGGAAGTTTTTTCTTCATTGTTCAAAGTGATAATAAAGGTAATAAAAACTAGAAAGCTGTCAAAAAGTTTCCTAGAATTGTTCACACATCTGCGTGTTTGATTACACAGATGTTCTAATCAGTGATGTCAAATGGCTGTGCTTTATCAGAAGTTTCTATGTTTGGATTAAGTAGACTTAAGCACCTTGCCCACTTCTAGTTTTATGTAAACCATTAACAAAATAGAATATTGTTGAAAATAGTGATGACCATATTGGTAGTTTGATTTCTTTAATTTTTTTTTTTAAACAATTATATGCATTGTCTCAACACAACACTGTATCTATCAGAATTATTTTGTCAACAGTTAGTAACTGGCAAAAGTCCTGAAGCATGAGGGGCTTCTGTAACCATTTCAAAATTTCTAATTATAACAACAACACATTCTTTGTTCTGTATTTGTGAATATAATGAATAGTATAATATAATGAATATATATAATATACATACTATATATCATATACATATATGAGTATATATATGAATATATAATGAATAATATAATGAATAAGTGAATGACTTTCCATTTGTTACCCATACTTTCAGTAATATTTCCCTTGTTGGGTCTCATATTGTGTAGTTTTACAAAGCAAGAAACTCTTAGTCTTCTCTATGAAGTAAGCATATGATATTTTAAGTTCCTTCTCAAAAAGTAGTTTTCCTTATCTCGAAGTGCACTCATTAACACTTGACCTAGTAGGAAAGTGGTTTTCCATATCTCAAAGTGCACTTATTAACACTTGACCTAGTAGTTAATTTTGCACAACTAAATTGTTTGTTTTCCCTTAATGAAATACATTTTGTTTGTTTCTGATTTTGATTCACAGCAAGTCTTGCAACTCATTACTATTCAAACAACGTATCACATACAGTTGAAAGGTGAAATCTGTTTGGGTTTTTTTTTCACAATCTTCTTTGGTATTCTTGTGATTTTGGTATATTTTAATCTAGTTTGCTATAAGCTGAGAGCTTTCCTAGTTATTGGTGGCCAATCTCGTTTTTTTTCAAAACCTTAGGACAGCCCATGGAAATTTTTAGAAGCACACTCTTATCCTTTGAATAGTGTGGAACAATGTATTGGGTGCTTTTCAGGGTCAAAATGCCAAATAGTGGGTCAGTTTGGTCTATCAGCTTTATCAATAGCGAGACTTTCCAAATGGCTGTCTTTACACAACAACATATTTTTTCAGTGATAGAATAAAGTTTAAAAACTTGTCAGTGATACTATGCTTAATAAAAATTCACCTTTTTATATGCACCTTGGCATCTCTGCTTTTTCTCCTCAAAAGAATTGCAGCTAATTTCCTTCTCTAACTTAAGATTGGAGTCTTTTCTTTCTTCTCTTGGCTAAGACTGCTATTGCTTCTTTTGCCACCCTGTTCCTTCCTCCACCCTCAGTTGAGAGGAAAAGGGTAAAAAGGATGGAACCTCAAGTATTTGTTCATACCATTCCCAAGCTAAACGTTTCTTGTCTAGACTTCTGACTCATACTTCACATCTGCATCAGATTTAGCACTTCCCTGGCTTCAGGCTGCTTTTCTTTATTGCAGCTTTCTGAAGACATACTGATAAAATATTATCCATCTTATTATAAGAAAACTTAAATGCTCAGTATTTTTACTAAATTTATTAACTTTTACTAAATCTTTTCCTGTAAGTGTGATATAATAGATGGTAAAAATATGAATTGGCTTCTTGAATTAAAAAGTATCGTCCATACCTGTAGTAAATATTCTATGGGAAATTCTTCTAAAAGATCCCTTTACAGTGGTGTTATACAGCGCAGTGATGAAATATTAACATATAGATATATCTATGAAGACAGATTTTCCAAATCTGTTAAAAATTAATTGAAAATATACCTGATCATAACAAGCATTCCTTATTTAAATAACCATATCTCAGAGAGTTACTGCTGAATTTTGACTGGTTTCGGTAGGCTCACTAATGTTAATGTAGCATTGTGGCGACGTATGACTTAATCATGCAATTGTCATATTTCTAGGACTTTGTCACAAATATACTGGAATGATTTTTAGCGCATGCAGAAGTGTTCTAATCTTAGGGAATTTTAACTGTTCTTAAAATAAGACTTGTTATCCTTGCACTGAATTGACTTTTTCAGCCATTAGGTTTACTTGGTTGTCAACAGTTATATGAGTTTCATTTGCTTATATTTAAAAGAGTTTTCTTTCCTGGCTGGTGAGCACTAAACAGAGAACTAGCCATCTTTGCCAGTAAACACTGCAGACAATTAAAATATTCTTTTGGAGGAAATGAGCACACTAGAAATCTTACCTGAAATGTTCAATGTTTCAAAATGTAATGCTTTGTATTATGTTGTCATGTATTATAATTTATTTCAGTATATGAAAATAGCTTTGAATTATCAATTTTGTAGACACTTATGTTCATGTAATTTGTAAAAACTCTTGAAACATGTTTAGTGGCTATTGAGCCTTGAATGCAAGTTCCATCTAAAACATCTGTATATTCCACTTTAGTTAGTATTTAAAAGATGACAAATTCTTACCTGTATGTAAATTACACGCTTGTATAGTGCTTGGCTGTCTTCCTTGATCTATTTAATTTGCTACTTATCTTCACATGTTCTTCAAGACAGGAATTGTCTCTCTCTCTGTTCTTTTTCCTCTTCTGTCAGTAGAGTAGCTAATTCAATGGTTCTAGTGATGTCTGAAATGCTGAGATTTACTGCAATAAACTGTATTCAAAAGAGCAGCAGGGCTGTATAGTTGGTTTTTTTTAACAATTTCTTATGCCTTAAAATATTTCTTTGTTTATTTTTTAAGCAAATAACTGAATTTTAAGCATTTTAGATAACCAGCCTGCCCAAGTAAGCCGTGGCACACAGTAATGGTGTAGTTGTATATAAAAAGGTATGAATATATAAACAGGAACACTTTTTATATTTTATTAACTACCAGCTGCTAAGAATTCAAGGACCTTCAACTTTGTTTTACTGGAGTGGATTTTTAGATACAGTTTGTACATAAATCTAGTCTAAAACTATGATTTTTATTAAATTTTTTTTAATGCTATTTTGAAAAAGTAGAGCAAGGGTTAGGTAGTCTTTTTGAAGTTGAAGATATAGTTTAGCTGATATGTTTGGGGTGTTACTTGCCAATGGTAAAGCTTATTAATAACTTCACTCATACTACTATGTATTTTAAAACAGGTGAGGCTAATGATAAGGATGTTCAGGTGGTGGAACTTCCCATTGTTGACAGCTTACACCCACGGCCACCTTATTTACCATTGGCTATCCCCGAAGACCTGGCCGATAGGCTAATTCGTGTACATGGGGATCCTGCAGTGTGGTGGGTCTCGCAGTTTGTGAAATACTTGATTCGTCCACAGCCTTGGTTAGAAAAAGAAATAGAGGAAGCCACAAGGAAACTTGGTTTCAAACATCCAGTGATCGGGTGGGTATTTAGTTTTCTTTTTAACTGTCTGTGCTTTAATATGTGTATATAGTGATTCCTGTTCAGGATAAATGGTTTTATGATGGTTATCCAAGAGTCTCAAGCATTTTGTGGGGAGAGAGGGTACTTTCTAGATGAAGCTATTATTTTTTAACTGTGCGTAATAGAAGTTGATTACAAGTACTTCTCCAGCATACTTGCTTACCTATAGTTGGACAGATATGTAAAAGGTGGCTCAATAGAAGGTTTTTTTATATGTCCTTCCATATGTAGTAATGCAATACAGAATTTCATTCATGTAATTGCCTTACAGCTTGTATTCCAGACACTTTTCTGTCTGGGTCTTCTTTTCAAGTGCCTATAGCCTTCGCATTTGAGGAAAAAAGGCTAAGCCTACATTTTACATGCCACAATCCACAACTTATTTTATTGTTGTTTGGTTATTATAGTTGGCTGCACCTAAACATATGCCTTTCCCTTTCCTGCTGATGTTTTCACTATTGTTGTTTCTTAGCAGTAACTATGAATTGGAAAGGTCTGTATGGGGAGATATGGGGAGAAGGAAGGCAGGCACGTATGGTCAATAAAGAGCAGCTTGTGGAAGAAAGGTTTTACTGTTACGTAACGTGAAAAACATTGCTGCTGCTGTACTAGAGTCTGCAAATACTGCTTCCTTTGCCAGAATTTTCCTTCAATCCTTAATCTTTCCTTTTGTAGGAGTACACAATAGGTCTGTCCAAATGTTAGTTGGCTTTTGACCATTGAGTCGGTAGGCCACTTCACCACTGGCGAATCTGAAGACTTGTTAGGTTTCAAGCAGATGGGGAAGATGCATTTTTAACTACCTTTATTCAAGCCCTGCATTGTAGTTGATGTCCCAATATATCCATGATGCAAATATTCCTATTCTGCTTTTGAACTGTATTGATCAAGCATTATCTAACTGCACCGGATAACTTAACCTTCTGCACAAAAGGAATACCTTGTATGCTATAATTAAATCTCCTTCATTCTTTTCTTTCAGTTACCCTTTGCCTTCCTTGCAAGATTATTATATTGCTTTCAAAAACTGACTGACAGCTAACTTCATGTTGTCAGTGTGTCTTGATGGTCATCAATGAGTTTTAATTTTTCCTTGTTTTATGTAGGGATTCAATTTAATATGCATTCTAAAAGCACAGGCATGAAATTTAGAGTTAAAATTTCAGTTGCTAAATATGTATTGTATTTGTAAATTGAATTCCTAGTT
Source organism: Gymnogyps californianus (assembly GCF_018139145.2). Classification (NCBI taxonomy): domain Eukaryota; kingdom Metazoa; phylum Chordata; class Aves; order Accipitriformes; family Cathartidae; genus Gymnogyps; species Gymnogyps californianus. The sequence goes on along the minus strand of NC_059475.1, from coordinate 26,576,261 downwards.
TCTGCCTTTTTCCAGTGTTCACGTCCGAAGGACAGACAAAGTAGGAACAGAGGCAGCATTTCATCCCATTGAAGAATATATGGTACATGTTGAAGAGCGGTTTGAACTTCTTGCTCGCAGAATGCATGTTGATAAAAAAAGAGTCTATTTGGCTACAGATGACCCTTCATTGTTGCAAGAGGCAAAGTCCAAGTAAGATGAATTATGTTTATATTACAGTTTGTTCCTTCTGGTTAGCTTTACAATTTCTGACTATTGTGCACACAAATCTTAGTATAATTTTTTTTGTTATCATTTATACAGTTAAGATTGCATTTCAGCTTCCAGTGATTTTGATTTTTCTCTCAGACATTCTCTTTTCTGGATGATTTTTTTTCCCAAGTATGCTTTTCAAAGCTTAATGTTAAAAATCTAGAAGAGTTGAGCAAGATAACTGTGACTATTTAAAAACAAACCAATGCTGTAAAAGGGAAGTAAAAATATAAATAATAAATACATCAAACTTCTTATAGAGCATACATATTAAAAAGAAACTATTCAGAAATATTGTAAAAACTAGTTAATGTATTAAGAAGTTTCACCTGTCCAAACAATACCTTTCTGTGAATAGTTGCCAGAGAAATTTTTATAAGTTGGTTGAAAAGCTTCTGATGACTCTTTCAGAAAAATTTCTATATTGACAACTTAGAAGATTTTCACCCTACATGATGAGTAATTTTAAAGTTTGTCCTTAAATATATGTGGGATTCTCACTCTGTAACATTGTCTCTGTCCCTTTTTTGCTCTTTGTCCTCTTCTAGCTCTCCAGAACATGGGTGTAACAACCTACCCTAGCTATAGGATATCCCAGCCTGTCATAGAAAATATAACTGTGTTCAAACCTGGAAATTTACTTGTAACATGGCCTGTATTTTCCTGTAAAAACCCATTGTTAAGTTGCATGTTTTGCAAGGTGTCACTGAGATGGCAAAACCTTCTGTTTAGTAAAAGAACGCAGATGCATATGGAAGAATAATGTTCCATATTTAACTGTATCTTTCTTGGGTTATGGTGTTTATGGTATATAAACAATTTCACAAATGCTTATTGCCATGACTATGGGAAACTTGGATGAGTATTTCATATGCATTGAATTTAAGCATATTCGTTACCAAGTACAAGTTAGCATGTTTTCCTTTTGAGTACTATTTATTTATCTGTCTACTGAATAGCACCTATTTCTGTTTCCAAAATTTTATCTCCCTTGAGCAGAAGAATACATATTTTTTCATTTAAGCAAGGAAATTAATACTTTTTAAAATCAAGGTAACTGAAAAGTGGCAAATCTTTGAAATGTTTTATTCTTGGTAGACATGCTTGGAAAAATAATAAGATAACATACTGGATTACAAATTTTCTTTGGCATATACAAGGTAAGCAGAAAATGTTATTTTGTAGTAGAGGAATTTTCTACAGCATTGCAAACCTGTGTATTTCAATTGTGCTATTTCTATTTTTCTTTCATATCTATAAAGGGCTGCTGTTTAAAATTATGGAGTTTTGAAAAAACTAAACGAACATATACAACTCCAGATGATGGCAATCTAATCCTTCCTTTTTTGTATATGTAGAGACAAGAACAGTAGCAGAAACAATTATGATAACATAACATTTAAAGTGCAAATCTGAACAATGAAAAGACAGGTAATACAAAATTGAGGTTATAATATTTAATTCATTACATTGTCCTAAATAACTTTACTGTTTGTAACATAACAGAATTCAATATTGCTGTAACAATCTTAGTTATGCATTTTTTCTTTATTTGTGTTCAACTTTCAATCCTTAGCACTGTATACTTTAGCTTTGTGAATAATAATGAGATGCACTACCTATGTAAACATATCGTCCCAAGTTTTCAATAGCAAAAAAAGCTAATAGTAGAATTGTGACTTGCTCAGTAAAACAATACTGAATTTTCTTAAGCTCTGCAGTTTCTGTGGCAGTTCAAGGTCCATTCCAAATCACACTTTTACTGAAATATGATAAGATACAGCTCATTAGCACAGCATTCATTTTGTATGTTTTCTTAATAAAAGCCATAGAATCTGGAAGTAGTGAAGAATTTTTTATGTGTTGCTGCTGAGTTTTCAGGTCATGGTTTACACTGAAACATAATTTCCTAGGTTACTTACACCCTACTGTTGCTTGCAATCAAGTAGAAGGCATTTGAAATTTCCTGTGATTTCATAGAAGGCAGGATGCAATTTGATGTTTCAGCATTTAAGGGCATCTGAAGGCAGGTTAAGGTCAGGTTTTGGGAATAAAGAACCTTTTCCTCTTGTGAAGAAAACTACAAATTAGTTTACACTTCTAACAAAAAAGTTCTAGTCACATTGAACTACCAAGCTTTGATAGAAACAGCTGTCACATCGTACTGCAGCAGCTTATGTTGCATTCATTACTGGGTGCAGTAATATTAGTAAGTACTAGATATTGTATCTCTCTTTACATGAGAGTGATTGGCTGTCAAACAACGTTGGCATTTAAATAATAGAAACAACATGCTTATTCATGTGAATGTTGGCTAAATTTTCATTAAGAGAAGTATTTCAAGCTATTCAGTCATGAAAACAGAAATGTTTTGACTTCAGTTTCAGAAACTTCCCTTGCAGTCAGATGGCTACCAACTGCAAGTACAGTACTAAAGATAGTGGAGTCAGTACTAACACTTTGTAGACTGTTTTTGTTTGTTTTGTTTTCCAAAAGAAAGAAGTTATATATTTTCAGAATTAGGATGATATAGAACAACATGGTTAGAGAGGAGCGAGGTTGCAAGTTCAACAGCTGTAATGATGATGGGATTAAAGCACTTGACAACTTCTGGTAAACAGAGGTCATGGTATTTGTCTTAGATAAGTGATACCTTAGTGAAAGTGTAAATTGCTTGTTCTTTGGCTGATTTAATAGTTTTCAAATACAAATTTCTGAATTTCTAGTATATGTATTTCTAGTCTATAATATTATTTACAGCATCTTCTCTCTTTAAGGTAGAGTATTCAAAATAATGCAGCTGAACATGCGCATAAATTCTTGAGAAACCATATTTAATACCTTCCTGGTTTATATATGAATCTATTTAGGTCTCTTTCTCATGTATATGTGAGCACTAAAATTCAACAAATTACATTCTTCCTTTCAGGATGCTTACCTGTAAATTCATCCGTATTTTGCTTTTTCATTTTTTTTGCAGTGATTTGCCTCCTTCATGAGGTTTTTTTTCAGCACTTATGAAATCTTTTTTCCCACCCTATTTCACTGTTCATTTACTTCCACAATAGCAACGTAATGTCTTTTCTCCCTGTGTGCTATCTGTAGTTTAGCTGTTGCAACCCTCCCCACCCCTGAGTCATAGTATGGCTGATATACAGAATTCAGTAGTGCTTCCAAGTTCTTGAGTCTGATGAACAGCTCATACATTTTCCTAGTCTTTTTAGAGCAAGACCTGAACAAACACATTATTTCTTACTCCATCTGTTTACACACGTGCTCACGCTCTTCTTTCAGAGGGAAGAAAACTTGCATTGCCTGTTCTGGACACTTCCACACTCCTAGCGAATTGAGAACAGGAGCCTGGGACTCGCCTTGGTTTGCACCTGCCGCGTAGGGTAGTGATAAGCTGTAGTTACACAACTAGTTGATCAGCTTCTGAAACCAATTGGAACTTGAAATAGTCTCATAACTATGCCTCATTATCGGAGGCTGGTAGGTGCAGGAAGGAAAGATTTTAAACTATCTCTTTCCCACCTTCTTCTGATTTCTTCTTTTCCCCTTTTCCTAGGGGAGGAAAAAAAAAATCCTTCCTGGCTTGTGTATAGGTTTCAAGAATCTATTAGGTAGCTTTAGAAGAATTAGATATTATTTTTAGATATGTGGAGGAGATATACTACATATATGTAGTCCAATACAAAGAAAACAGTATTATGCCAGTTTCCATTCTTTGTTTTTATCTTCACAGTCTGGTCCTTTCCTGTTATGGAGAAGAGAATGTATGGGTAATTTCTTTGGAAAGCTAGGAGGGATCCTACAAAATACTGTATTTAGGTGATTCTGACAGTAAGCATATGACATCTTATTATTTATTATTCGTTTACCATGCATGCAGCAATCCTACTAATAGGATCGTGCCTGAGTTCTGCTTAAAAAGAAAAAAAATTCCCCCAAAGCTTACAATGTAAGTATTGCACTAATCATAATATAAATACAGACGGAAAAGGGAATAGAAGGAAGCAAGAGCTAACTATAGAGCTTTAGAAGTTTCATTTCCTTTATTCTTTGTAGTCATTGTAGTAAGAATAGCTTTAAACAGAATCTAAAGCACTGTAGTGAGTGGGAAGGAGAATTAAACCTCACCTGATGCAGGAAGTCATTGGGCCACTTATGGCTAAGCTTGAGAGGAGTATGGGCTTGGCCTTTTACTGTATTTTTCTTTATGCTCTGCTTTCAGCCTGTGTTGGAGACAGGATGGTGGATAGAAGATTCTTTGGTCACACTGAGTATGACTGCTATTATACTCACATTTTAGGGTGTTTAAAAGAAACCTCTTTTCCCAAGCATGAATATAGCATTGTGTGTGTGGGACAACACAAAAATACTTGTTTGAAAACTTAAACATGTGAGTAGATAAATGCTAAGCTTGGATCACTGGTTTGAAGAAATGTGTTCTGAAACGGTTAGGTAAATTTGGATCAACTTTACAAAATGGAATTGAAGACCAGATTTAAAAGCAGCTCAAAGACTGTTTCCAGAATAAAGGGAGGAAGGAGAAAATTTTAAATGTATGCATAAGAAGATGTGTAAATGATTCTGATTTTTTAAATTTTTTTTAACCAATATGACACTTTTTTTTTGTGTGCTTCATTTGTTAAGTTATTAGACTGATCTCTTGCTAGTAAGAAATCAGATTCTTCAAGAAAGGTTCTTTTGTCTCTACTCAGCATGTGGATTCTGATTTTTGAAGTCTGAAGGAAGTGATTAATTTTAGCAGTATTCCTGATGCCAAGAACTTGCAAAGGAGTGTGCAAATATCTTTACTATGTTCACTGTCCCTAGAAATGACATCTTCTGTTAAATATTCTTCATGTTGCTCCCCTCAGAGTTGTGTCACTGAAATAAGACTGATGCCCATCTCTGTTCCTCAGCTAGTTTTCACAGTAGAGTATGACATATTTCCGTTTGGTCTGTACTTTTTTTCTTTTAAAAAAATACTAACATGATTCACACAATGGAAACAGAAATAGAATGTATCACAAATATTGTGTTGTCATCTGCTGTATTTTGAGAGCTGGTTAAATATTGACAAAAAATGTTAGACATGAGAAGATAAGAAAGAAAATTATCATTGTGATAGCGTTAATCTTGAAAAAATATTTCTTGAGTCATTTGATTCTATAATTTCTCAGAAAAGGTCTTATCAGTTATTCCAAATGAATAATATTTCCACCTTCTCTTCCTCCCTTTTTTTTAATTTGTTTGTTTTGTCTTGTTTTTAATGTAACATGACTTCCCCTGACATTCGTCATCAGATGCACCCTTTAAAGTTGTCATGCTATCGCTGGGAAATTTACCATACACTTTTTTTTTTTTTTTTTTTTTTTTTTTTTTTTTTTTTGTAGAGCAGGTGTTTCTCTTGGGAACATAAAATTCTGTTAAAATCACTATGAAGATAAATTAAAATTCTTCCTCAAATGTGGAAGTTTTCCATACGACTTTTTGAGTCACTCTTCAGATAAATTTCCTGATTTGGTAGTCACAGCTAGTGAATGTTAGATGGAAAAGTCTACTGTATTTGCCCATTTCACTTTTGAAAACAGTTTTCCCATAGTTTTAACATTAAAATGGAATAAATTAGGCATATTCTTACAAGAGGTTGTCATAATCATGTCTACTGTGTGTCCAGAGTATATGCACATGCCGCATTGTTGTATACAAGTGCGTCCTAACTTCAGTAACTTTCCAAGAAGTCGTGAGTGTAAACCTTCTTTTGAGCGATGTTCAGCACAGGACTGTCAGGCTTTGAAGCATCTAGTTACAGGTCTAAGTTATTGTTGCTCCAGCATTATGGCCAGCTTTATATTCTGATTTTCTTTATTAAACAGTATAAGAATGATTAATTCTTACAAATGTAATATTAGCTGCCTTACTATCTTATGTAATATATGGCTTTATAATTGCTATGAAGTTGTAAATTTGAAAAATAGATTTTATTTAAGTTACTTTATAGTTAGCCCTGTAGTTGAAATTTTGTAGTTGGCAGGTTAGTCGCATGAGTTGCACTTATGACTGGAATATAATTATTGTGTAACAGCAATGTAATTATCATCTTTGTTACATCTACCTGGAATTTTTCATATAAAACTTATTTTTGGTAGGAGGCTGACTGAAAATTTAATTAATTCATGCTACTTTTTGCAGTTTATTTCAGATTTCAGTTCCCCAGTGAAGGGGTACAAACGTTTTGAGAAAGACCATTCTTTTTCAACATTTTTAAAAAGAATTTTGTTCTTTCAAAGTCATTGTTACATGTTAAAAACTTTAAATTTTATTTTAAAAATAATATAAACCAAGTTTTTATATTTCAAATAAAAATATTTTGAATTAGAGTATTACTGTTTTGTTTATGATATGTCAAGAAAGGTGTATTGACATGAAATTTTACATTTATTTCCTTTTGACCAGTAAACTGCAAAATTTGTTCTCCATGCGGTCTTAATAACTGTGAAAGACTTTTTTATTTTTTTGGTTAGTTCAGATTCATTTATTTAATATGTCCCTTTTACAGGTGACTGATTTCTTGCACAGTGTCATAATCAGTATGTAATAGAGAGTATGGTAATAAACAAAATGTGGTCTAGTAAAGACACAATCCCATATTCTATTTAGTAGTAGAGAAAGCAAAGTGATCTGAGTATATTTCATCTAAAATCAGTAGCATTAGCAGAATGTGGCATATATTGCCTGATATTTTTTCACTTCTTTTGCAGTGCCAGAACTCAGACAGACTTACAGCGTCTTTTTATTTAATTTTCATTTTTTCTGGGTAAAGAGAGGGCATGTTTGGAGGCAGAAGTAACATTCTAGAGTGTTCAGCAAAATTAGAATTCATTCCCTGTAAAGCAGAGACTCACTTAAAACAAATTAACAACCTTATCTTGCAGCAAAGATGATGCTTCTTAAAAAAAAAAAAAATAGAATAAGACTTTGCTGTTAACAGTGTGTTGTATTTTCACAGGTATCCAAATTACGAATTTATCAGTGATAACTCCATATCCTGGTCAGCAGGACTTCATAACCGATACACTGAAAACTCCCTAAGAGGTGTTATTCTGGATATTCACTTTTTGTCTCAGGCAGACTTCCTGGTCTGTACATTTTCATCCCAGGTAAACTGCAATACAAATACAATATAGAGTATGTGTACCAGTTCTAAATCTTAGTTTTCTTCATGCTCCTGTTATCTTATTCTCAGTGCTTTCTCATGAAAATTTCAGGGAAGAATTAAAGGCTCGGTATGCTATGTGAACATTTAGAGGACTGTAAGCAGTGGTTGATTACTACTCTTAACTGAAGTTATTGGCTTGCTTAAGACATTTGAAATAAGCAAGAAATAATATTAAACATGTTTAAGAGTGCCTTGTTTTGCATAAAGTTAATGTAGAACTTGTATCCATTCATTTCTATGCAGCTTAGTTAAGGCATTTAAAATAAGTAAAACTAATTTTGAACATGTTTAACACTTCTTAATTTTGCATAAAGTTAATGTGTAACTTGTGTCCATCCATTTCTACACATCATTGCATTCTACTACAGTTCAAACATGTCTGCTGTTGCCTTAGCTGATTGTGGGAATGGAAAAAAAATTAAGAAAGCAGACATTTAATTTCACTTCAGTCTGTTACATTTCTAGCAATCCAGCGGTAGTGCAATAAATGTGACCACTGTAATCCGTAGAGACTTCTTGTTGCAGATAATTATATGCTACAAGCTTCCCTTCTTGAGTGATCTGATGAAGCAAGTTGGAGTCCATTAGAAAACTGAATCATATAATTGTAATCGTTAGCATTTTGTTCTTTATTACATCATATTGTATATTAATTTCATATATCATTAAAAGCTGTTTTAAAAAGCTGGTTTAAGATTAAAAAAGATCAGAAAGCAGTATTTTGTGACTGATATGCTGATCCACCTAAGTCAAGTATGGCAAAACATGATTGAAATCACACAGAGTGAATGTGTTTTACCTACTGTTGTCGTATATGCTCTTAGGTGACACTCCTGCTTAGGAAAGCATTCAACTATAGATGGTGATAGATTATGATCACACATGATTGTACTGTTACATGGAAGTGGACACAAAACTGAAAGTTAAAATTCACTTCAAAAAGAAATGTTTTCCACAGCCTCAAATGTAAATTGTCTTCTGCACTGTAATGACAATTAGATAGGTAACAAGCATAATATTAATATATGATCAATACAGTGATATATTGACCTTGACAGCTAGAATTCTTAATAACATTACCATGGCAAGAAGACAGCAAAAGCAGAAAAAGTATAGAAAAACCTCTTATCCCTCAATGATGCTTGTGGATACATTTTTTTCACTGTTCACCAAACTGTGTGAAGAAAATGACATTTTATAGCATATTTAGAAGGTTATTAATATAGGCTACTTCAGACCAAGACATGTGGGAGGAGCCATCCACTTTTATAATAATGTTTGATTCAGCTGAAGTATGTCCACTGAATGCATCACAGTGAAAGAGGTGATCATCAGCTAAGACTTAGGGCTGTATGTCTTAAATGCCACACATGCATTGGTGTAGAGACAGTTCATATTCTGAAGGAAGAATTATGTGGTCTTGGATAAAAACTTAATGAGAAATCTATAACATTTTGTGCTATTACTATATTCAGACAGCTGTGTTAAAAGTGGTAAATGTTTGCTTTAAATAAAACACTTGATATAAACATAGAAGAAACATGTTTAAATATAGGTACAAATGGCTTGGATAGAATATATTGCAATTGAATTGTAAGTGTTGGAGTAATTTCAAAAGAAGAATATATGTTAAAATACATTCACATAGTTAAGGTGATACAGGTTGATGGGGACCTCTGGAGGTCGTCTGGTACAACCCCCTTTGAGGGTACCTTTGAGATACCTGGTATCTTTGAGGTCCAGTCTCATTCTGCATTTCCCTGCATTTGACGATAGACTTGTTTGCTGGATGACGTATTTGGTTTTCCAGAGTTGCAGATAATTCTACTAAAGTCTAGGAAATCCTGTATTAGACTTACTCTCAATAGCTGGGACTATGAATTTGGTCCAATCACCTACTTAATTTATTCTGGGCAATTTCTTGTGCTTTAATAATTCAAACTCCTCAAAAATCATTTAGCACCAGTTTTGCTGGTCATGCAACAATGTGGATCTCTACAGTATTATCATATATTGGGCTTTTCTAAGGTCTGTTGCAAGTTTTCCCACTGTTCAGAAAGACTTCTCTTTTATGGGTTTAAAATTTGATCCTCTAATCTCTAAGATTTGAACTACTATCCCTCTCCTTTCATCAATGAAATAAACAGTGTGGTAGTTACTTTGGCATTGAAGGTAAGCAAAATTAGGCTGTTAATGACCATCTTTTGTCCAATCTGTAAGAAGAGAAAGTAAGGATAAGAATGTAGTCTAATTTATTTCCAGTGTGATTTTGGACTTTCATGTTAATCAATTGTATACTGACTTTTTTCCATTTTCTTTTCCTTGCCAAAAGGAGTCAAAACTTCATTATAGAGGTATTAAGAGAAAATTACAGTATATGTGAATAGAATCAGGCGCTTTAGGAAGTCCCCTATATTAATTCTTATTTATGCTACCAAAACTAAATAAATACTGATATAAGCTGAAGAATAGATATTTCATTAAAATACTGTTGTTAAAGAAATTAGGCCCATCAAGTGATGTGGAGTCAAGGGAAACAACCTACCTTGGCACTGTATTTCAGCAACATTGCATTAATTGAGATGTATAGAAAAGCCACATGGTAGTTACACAAATCATAACACAGTAGCAGAATTAAGATGGCACATTAAAACAAAGAGCTTTTTTGTCTCTTCAGTCTTCATTTAGATGAATTCGTAGCTCCCTCTGCCTGATGTATTTTTCTTCATAATCTCATTTGCTTCCAGGATTTAGTAGTCTTTGTATTTTGCATTGTACATGTAAGTACTTGCAAAACAAGTGAATCTACAAATAAAAATGGGAGGCTGGCTTTAACTGTAATTCTGCATGTGGATTCTTTGCCTACTGCCCTCAACAGCTTACAGTTTAGTTACCCAGTGGCACTACAAAGGAAATAATTGCTAAGAGGATATGTTGTATGTTTTATGTCAGGTATGCAGGACACACTCACTAAAAAGCATTTCTACTGAAAAGATTTAAAATCTTTTAGAGACTATGTGTGTGTATCCTCCTCCTGGGGTGCACACACATGCAGAGAACAAAACATCAAAAACAGTCACAGAAGCTGTAAAATAAATAATCTCTTACCAATGTATGAGTAATTAACTTGTTTCTATATTATGGGGTATAACAAGTACTTTGAAATAATTAACTTCAGACTGATCTTCTGAAAGCTACTTCTGAAAAGTTATTTCAAAGATCAGATGGAGAGGGATAGAAGGAAATCTATTACATTTTTAAAGCAAATGCCTCTCTCAAAGAAGCTAGGAAAGTGCAAATATGTCTAGTTTGACTGATTAAAGTTCTATTCACCGTATCTTCAGAGGGAGAAAAGTAAAATCAAGCTTTACTATATTTACATAGACTGAAAATTATGAAAAAGCTCAAGTACTTCTTCATATTGAAGAAGTCTGCTGTATTGTTAGTTTATCAAGCTTTATCAAGCTTATGCGAAATCAGAGAAAGATACACTAATGTAGATCAGAAGTCAGAAAGGTCACAGTGGCCAAATCAGACACTTGACAGAGAAGAGCTTTCTAGCCAATTGTTGAAGAGCTTTGTTTAATACAGTGGCAGCCTTTTGTGTTTCTGGCAGCTCTGAGAGATACAACACGATTCTGATGTGGGGACCTGTTTTCAGTCTCAAGAAAATTCCCTTCATAAAATGTGATACAATGGCACTTCAAAATGCACCTTTCTCCTCACCAACATCATTGTTGTCTTGCTGGAATTCAGTTTCATTTAGTTGTCTTCCAAGTTGCCAACAGTCATAATTCTATCACTGTTCTAACATTAACAGCATTTTAAAGCCTTGGACTTCTGGAACTGCTTGATTGTGAAAATTGGAGCTTCTTTTAGAAAAGTAAATGTAAAGCCTCATTATTGCAGAATAAATTTTGAAAATGTAAGCTCTAAAGGTTGAAACGGAAGTAAAATACAGTTTTTATTAGTAGTAGAAAAGGAAAATGAATTTGCTTTTACATTTGGTTGGCTACATATAATTCATTTTAAGAAGCAGGATGGCTAGTGTTCATATAGATGTTTTCAATTTTTACTGGAAAGTAGGCTGTTCTAATTATTTATCTATTTATTTATTTACCAAATCTGATGACCGGAGTACTAATTAAAATGCTGCAAAGTTGTATGCTTCTTGTTAGTAAATATGCAAGTCTTTTGATTTTTGGTTTTTGTTTTGTTTTGACCTGGACATTCGAAAACTTGATCCGCTTGTGAAATTTAGTTGTCACGCGTTGATTGCTGACTTCTGTGGTATATTGCAGGCACACACAATATTTATGACTTCTCTTCTGTTTTTATTTCTAAGGTTTGTCGAGTTGCCTATGAAATTATGCAGACATTGCATCCCGATGCTTCAGCATATTTCCATTCTTTGGATGATATCTACTACTTTGGGGGACAGAATGCCCACAACCAGATTGCTATTTATGCTCATCATCCACGAACTGCTGATGAAATTCCTATGGAACCTGGAGATATAATTGGAGTAGCTGGAAACCACTGGGATGGTTATTCAAAAGGCGTCAATAGGAAATTAGGAAGAACAGGCCTGTACCCGTCCTATAAAGTTAAGGAGAAAATTGAGACAGTCAAGTATCCTACATACCCAGAGGCTGACAAGTAGATTAAAAGGAAGACATTCGGCAGTAATTCTCAATTTTGTTTGGTTCGAACCAGTCAGCGCACTAACTAATGGTTTATATGGGATCTGAATTTGCATTTTAACATGCAGTTAAAATCAAAGCCTTTAGCAAAGAAACTGGATAAGAAGCTGAGAACAAATGGATGGGCTATTATCTGAACTTACTCTTAAACATTTTTTGTTATATGCAGTCTCACACATGCACACACAAAACCACATACAACAGGAAAACTGTTGTTTTATACTTCTTGTCTCTTTTCAGGATTTGTCCCAGTCATTAGTCTTACGTGAGCTTTGGGCTCTTTTCTCTGCCATTAATTGACAATAATGTTCAGACTTATAACACTGCCACATTGTGTAATTTGAGTGACATGAACATATTTTGTATGTGCAAATTTAAAACATGGTGCCTATATTTGAAAAATTTGTGACCTTTTTAGAAGAGCCATGCCTATTTCACAATGGGCAAGAGTCAATCTTCAACTGGTGTTACCGTGACCACTGAACTTGCTTCAAACAACAGATTCAGATTTCAGACTAGATTTCTTTACAAGTTTATTTTTAGCATTCCATTGATTACTTCTCATCATTAATAAAATAAAGGATACATCCAACAATAAAATAGTCACTGTCTGTTAGGAACTTTTGTAAAACAATGCCATGAACAGATTCTGTAGTATTGATAATGTTTCTGGACGTTGTCCTTGATTAAAAAAAAACCAAAACCCACAAAAGAAACCACAAAACCCACGAAGGAAAAAGTAGCTGGAGTTTCACTGAATTTTTAAATACTCATTATGTAGTGTAACAACTGCTTAGTGGCAGTGTTGCTCAGTTCTGTGGACAGTGGGTTTCAGCAGGATGACTTCAGTAGCTCAATTTCTTACATTTAATCTCTAGCACTGTTCTTTTACCTTCTGTGTTTCTGTTCTGAAAATATTTTTTTTAGGGTATTATAGATGGCCATTTATCATTTTGGCATTGAATGTAGTTACTCTTAAGTAAAATACTTCAGGTTATCCCATTTATAGAACCCGTCAATCTAGACTACTCTAAAAAAAAAAAAAATCTAACAATTTACCCCAAAAATAGTAGGTTCCAAGAAAAGATACACAAGGATGAATTTTTATGCATGACATACAATTGTTAGTAATTCTTAGTGTTTTGAAATCTGTTGCTAGTCTACTCTCTATTAAGAAAAGAGATAATTTACAAAACAATTTTACAAACAGATTTGTAGATTTGGGGGTTGTGTGTGTATATATATATAAAAAAAATGTACAAGATATCAAGAGATTATTTCCAAATAGAAAGAATATTAATAGCATTATACAGGTTCTAGTGCAATCCAGTCTGGAATACTGGAAGTGCAGAAAGTGTTTACTATTCAGACACTGAGAAAATGCCACGAGTAAAGATCAAAAAACCATGGCTAGTTGACCTTAACAAAGCAAAAGTTAAAAGGATATTAAGTTATATTTATGAATAGACCAAGGACACTGTTGACATAACAAAGGGATGCACTTGACCATGAATAAATTTTAGGCTGAAAAGTAAAAGGAGATCTCTGGCGGTGTGAAGTTCAGCAACAGTCTTCCAATTGAAATAGTGCTGAGTAAGATGGGACTTGATTGGTATGTAGAGGAATTAACAAAGTAGTTCTCTCTGACATTACTTGCAGGACTGATCCTGTAGATCCCTTCCAATTATGTGTTCCTCAACTGAAAAACTATTTTGTGTCTTGAAAAAGAATAACAAAGTTAAACTGCTGTGGGGGAAAAAAAGATAAATTGCCTTTTAGTACTGTTAAATAGACATATCAGTAAGAATGAACATAGATGCCAAATGGGATTTGAAGACGGATTGAAGGATAAAGGCAAATGAGTAAGAGTGGCTGAGAAATGCTAAAGATGATGAATTTTTGTGACTAAAAATGGCTAGAGTTAACTGGTGTTTCTGTATTTTGGAACTACTAAGGAAGCTGTGCGATGTTAGTTTCCTGTCTAAGTGATTCTGATAAATTTTCCACAAACTTAGCCAAACTTGTGGTGTTTCAGAGGCACAAATGTAGGCTAAATTATAACTTTTTTTTTTTTACTTAAATTTGAATTGTACATATAAAGCTATTACTACTTTCCTTTTCCACTTGAAAAAAAAATAAATCCAAAGCCACAAACATTTCTTCCTCAATGATTAGATCAATGCATTTTATCTTTGGGAAAACTAATTTAATTATTTCTCCACAAATACTACATTACCTATTTGATATTTATAGATTTTGAAAATGTTTCATTTTTGAAGCTCTTTACTTACAGCTTCAGAGCTCATCATTTCCAGCTCATTTCTTAGAGTGTGATGCAGAAATAGTATTCATAAATGAATTAACATATGAAAATTCCTCCATAGTCAGGTAACTCAATTGAAAGTATCACTAAAGAAGATAAATAACAGAACATCTAAGATGATCCCAAAGGCAAGAGCAGATCTTCTGATGTAGTAACGAGAGAACTGAAAACACTGATGTTATAGAAGACATACCTATATAATGTGGCAATTCCTCAACAGACTATATCTGACAAAATATTGGCAAGGTACATCTGCCTCCTTACATATTCTAAGTACCTAATGAATAATTAGCTCATCATCTTTGAGAAAATGATCACAAAATGGTATGAAATTATAAAATTGTTGTTAATAATTAAGAAGTGTACTAATGTAGATGCTATGACCTTATTCCCCTGGGCTGTATGATCCTCTAGTGCTTATAATGCAGTACTTCTCAGAGGAAGAAACCTAGCAATAGGCTGCTTACTAGATGCATCTGTTTCTAGAGATTTGTTTCCTTTAAGACTACCAGTTAGTTAAGTCTTGGAATCCTGGGACCTTGGGACATTAAAACTGAATTTGTTTTATATTAAACAAAATGAATATTAGAGACTTTATTCTCAGTTATGGTGGAGTCCAGGTAGTATGGAAGGATCCATGGGTAAATGAAAATGAGACCCCCAGATTTTTATTGTAGCTCACGGAAAAGTGAAATAACAGGAAATAAAAATTTTGTCTTAAATACCTGAAAGAAAGCTGAATCTTTTGAAAGTTGTGAAGTCATTAAGATACTAGCCAGAATGCTTGCAAGCAAGCAAGTATACATCTTGTTTCTTCCGTTCACCTTGTAGCTCTGCAACAATCCAGTCATGTAATTTTTGCCTCATACCAAACTACCATATCTGACATCCGTAAAACAAAGACAGCCTCATACTCTCTTAAACAAGCTAATGTTTAATTAAATTTTTCCTCTTTAAGAAGCATTTGTGCATGTGTGTGTGTGCATGTTGTGTTCATAAAAAAGAATATGAACAGTACTATTTCCTTCTTTGCTATTTTACATTATCATTGTCACATTCTCTGTAATAACTTATTAGCCAGGTAAATGTCGTCTCTGGAAACTGAATATTCTACTTGCTTTTTACCAGCTGGGCTAAGAAATTTATTCTGAGTAGTTCAGTTAACTAGTCTTCTGTGACATTGGTGCACCTGGAGACTGGGGTCATCATCAGCAGTTTGCTGCTACCACCGCAATGACACCAACCTGAGTTCTGTCCTTGATTTTCAGTCCAGCCTACAGTCAGATGCATGGAATTCCCAAGCCTCCTCTACCAACATCCTGTCCCTGTGAAGTGCAGAGTATTATGGATTTGTTCATGAAGGATGATGTTTTATTTCAAAATTTTTAAATATTTACCTTCAGAGAAGTCTTTTGTCTACCCCTTCTACCACTGAATTTTAAGGAAACTTGCAATTACCAGAAAGATTTCTCTCCTTGACCAATTTTTCAGAAAAGAGAACTGATGATACCTTTCTTATAGAGAGATATTCACAATGTGAAAGTTTCCTCCATAATGGGTTTTATGTTTCTTTGGTATGCAATTATAAAGTAAGGATCTTGTCTTCCGAGCTAGGAACATAGTAGAATATAAAATAGAAAATTTTCATTACAAATTCTTGATAAGGGGAGGGAGATTTTCCTTCATGCCAGTGGAATAGCACCTACCATTTGGAACTTTTTCAAAACAGTGAATTGAACTTTTGTTTTTCCAGGTCATAAGTTTCTTTGCAATGTAACCTCTCAAGTGTCTGAAGAATCCAGGTAAAAATCATTTGCTTAGTTTGGGAAGTGGGAAGGAGAGTCTAATAAGAAGACATGATACTGTACTTTTAATTTAAATTGCTATATCAGTTTATAAAGCCACAAATAAAACTTTCAATGCCAGGTTAAGGACCTCTGCCAGCAAAATCCTTCTGCTCTTTGCCAGAATTACTTAAAATTTGCAACCCTCTTTTGATTTTGCCTAATACCAGTCCCAGTCGTGTATAAACATCATGCTGGTCTTATTCTGATCATTGGTTGTTACTATATTAGTTTCATTCATATTTGGGTGGCTTGGGAGCAGTCTGTCAAAGGGCACAAACTTTGTTTGGTTTTCTTATCGTGTTGAATTAAAATTGCATTTAAAACTCACAAGAATTCCACTTCCCTAAGGCACCACTAGAATTCTAATTGTAGTCTACAGACTTTTGTCAAGGTCCCCTATCTGTACTTGCAAGCTTATTAGAAGCAAGACTGAAGCAAAGAAAGTTATGCATAAATATCAACTGCAAACAGGTTGGGTTAGACTTCATAGTATCCTGTTCATGTCTAAAAAGCATGAAATGTGGCGCTGCATTGATACAAATAAGAGGATAGTATAAAATTTCCAAGCCTGCAAAAAAATTTGCTAATCTGTTTGCCTGTGTCACTGGTTGCATTCACTGTGTACAAGATTATTTCAGAATCGAAGTACATAAGGCAGAAGTCTTCCAGCATTACTACAGGCATCTGAGAATCCCTTCCATTGATGTGTTTGCTGGTCTTTGCCCCTTTTGGTACCATGTACAAATACCTAACAATGCTGATGGTATTTGCTATTCAATGGAACTTTCCTTTATTTTGTATGCTTTTTTCCTTTGACTCAACTTACTTGTCAGCAGAATCCTATTGCCACTGTAATTGAAGCAAGTTTGGGTTAATGCAAAGGCATGCCAGTTGTTTGCACCAAAATGTCTTTACCGTTGCTCAAAATTAACTTCACGCTCTTAGGCTGACTCCTAAGGAGACACTGTTGAGGGAAGGAGCTATCTCCACTGGACTATATTGTACATGTTCTATAACTGCTGACACATAAATGTACTGGCTTTACTTTCAATTTTGCATGGTTTTTCTGCTTTATACAGACTCAAGATTTTGTATTTATTTTAGTATATTTATGAAGGGTTTTCTTGAGCATGGTGAGACAAAGTCCCAACTATCCTACATTTTCTTCAAGAAGTATATCGGACCTCACCCCATTTCCTCTAATTGTCTTAAAGACATCCTCCAGTCATACCACATTAAAAGACTCATCTAGATCGACATTTCCTGAAGCCTATGACATTTTTATGCTCTTCCATTAGCTCCACTGCCTACTTGCATCTGAGCCTCACTGACCATGGTTGTATGAATCTTCTTCAAACCTTTCTGCTTAATGTGTTTTGACCTCCTTGCCTAGTGGCTAGTGGTCATTACTTGACCAGGAATCCAAGGGACAGCAAGTGTCTGTATTTGATTTTTCATAATAACGTGAAATTATGTTTCTTGCGGGTTTTTTTTTTTTTTTTTTACAAAATGCATTTTTGTATTTTCCCTAACTGGTATAATCAAGGATTCAAAGAGAAAACACCATATTCAGGTGTGCCTAATAAGTGTTTAGGAGGCTTACAATGCATGGAAGTCCCTTATCTAATAAGATTTACAGCTCACACCATGGCAAGTTTCTTGACCAGATGAAAGATGTATTCTCATAGCATTCCCTATCCATTTTTCGCTAGCACTTATGATACACTAATGCCTGCAGCTTAATATGCGAGCAGTAGGGACACAATCTGAATGCAGTCTTTTTACAGGACCATAAGAGACAGGTTACTTTCTTCTCTTCAGTCTTAGAATCCTTCATTTTAGCTTAGTTTTAGTGTTCCTGCTCTCTTTCTTTGGCAAGTTTTTTTGTATAATACAGCTGCACAATTCTCAATTACTCCGCTACAAGTAGAGACACAAGTATATTACATCTCAGCTGCAAGAATCCACTGAACGTAGAGATTGCTGTCCAGTTCGGCTGTCTACAAAGATCTGTCTCTTAAAGAAGCTGAGTGTGTTTGCTGATATCTTTCCAAACAGTAGCAGACTGGAAGAATGGAAGGAGACCAGAAAACAGGACATCCTACTTCCTTCTTTGTGAATGAGAAGGAATTGGGCATCTGTTATGTCCAACCAAGATGCTGGAAAGCAATTGACTAGTTGATGGGAGTAGTTTGCTTCACTACTTCAGCTTATTGCTGGAGAATGAACTGTGATGAGTTTATAATTTTAAATCTGTGGTCACTTTGTAACATCTATAAAATTTTATTTGTTTTCACTTGAGAATAAAATTGTAAAAAACAAAGAGTAAGTTCAGATTTGTGGGATTAAACTGACAGTGTTTCTTCTTGCCTCAGATGGACTTCATTGTGCACTATTGTTTCTTAAAATGATTTTTGCTTATGACTAAACTTCAATTATTCAGCAAAGACAGACAAATCTTGTTAGGTTGGCTTGACCGTTTTTTTAACCTGTGCATCACTAGAAATTATAGAGAGGCTAGCACTAATGAACCTTCACGTAATAGATTTATGATTGATGGATTTGTTTGCTTAATTTTTTCTTTTGTTTGTATACAACAGAAAAAATGTTTTCTAAATACTAAAAAATGATAGTTAGGATGTATCTGCCTGCTCAAAATGTATTTCTCTAGGGCTGCTGATGTGTTATGACTACTACTTATTACACATTCATATTAGCTCATGTTCTCCTGTTTCTGAGTGTGTTGCTCATTTCTTTTGTCTGATGTTTAGATTATAAGATTTATGATCCAGGACCCTCCTTTTTTTTGTGTTTCCACCACTCTTGTCACAGTGGGATTCTTGTCATTTAGTAGGATCCCTAGACAATACAATAATATGAATGATAATTGTAGTCATAAAATGGGTTAAACATTTCATCTATAATGCTAATTTCAATATGATTTTGTAGTGTTTGCTTTTATTTCTGTTGCATTAATATTTTGTTTAGTTATATATATTGCTTATTTGCCATCATGTGTGTATGAAAAGAAATTCTTAACCCCCCCCCCCCTCCCCCCAAACCCGAGCCCAAATATCAGAAGTTGGATTCAGGAATTATTCTTAGTTCCTTCCTACATGCTGATGACCTTTGTTATTGATAGTATATTTATACGTTTGGTTCTGAAACAGCACAGTGATGTAAGAAGTTACCTTGTGTACTTTGTTTGCTCTCATTCCTTCTCTTGGACTTAATAACTGACCACGTGTATGCTAAATCTGTTTCAATGTCAATTGAAACAGTTTCATATCTATGCCACTGCTGATTGGCTTGGTATCTATTAGTCAATGAGAGTTTTGGAAGTAAACATGAATGTATATCCTTCATTTCTGTGCTTTTAAAATTGAATGTAGGAGAGTAAGTGTAAAAACCGTTGGAATAATAGGCTTTGTCACCTTTTGTTGAACTGGCTAGAGCTTACTCGTGCCCTTTTTCATTCTCAAGATAACACATTGCAGGAATATGCTATGGAGAGACAGATGCATACACGATAGGCAGTTATGTATCTAATAGGAAGGGATAAAATCTGTTGAAGAGCCTGAAGAAACCTCTAGATGATGAGGATGTGACCAAGGTAATGGTTGGCTTGACGCAAAGGTGTTCCAGTCTTTGCTTTATCTGCCAATGTGATTGACTAGAGGTCGTCGTCTTCTTCTTCTCTTCCTGGGCTGCCCCTTCAGGATTCATTTAACAGACATACGTTATTTTGTCATGACTTCATGCTGGATGGATATTGGTTCCAGAGCATGCTGTTCCTTTCTAATAAGATGCATCCTGTCAATGCAGGTGCTCTGCTGTACTA
Source organism: Gymnogyps californianus (assembly GCF_018139145.2). NCBI lineage: Eukaryota > Metazoa > Chordata > Aves > Accipitriformes > Cathartidae > Gymnogyps > Gymnogyps californianus. The sequence continues at coordinate 26,556,067 of NC_059475.1, read as the reverse complement.
CCTCTGTAGTAAAACGGTCTGGATTTTCTCAGTGCTGTGTTTAGTTGATGTTGGTCTCTCTTCAAAGTTTCCCTTGAAACATTTCCTTTTGGTAAAGCCATACACAATGGTTGGAAAAAAGAAAATAATACCATTCTTTGCTGATTTGAGTCTGGTGTTTTATTTCTGAGACACCTGTAATTTGCCTTGCTGACCTACAAAACCACAAGGTAGATTTTAACTTCTTTTCGGTGGCAAGTATCTTACTGCTGTTGGCTGTAGCCAACAATTTGGTGCTGAAAGTAAGCTTTAAGCCTTTGCAAGTATTTCTGGCTCTTATTGCTCTCTGCAAAAGAGTGGTGACCCCCCTGACAGTAGATGTATGGAGTCCACAAAAAATAATTTGGGCTAATTCTACGTGATACTCTTTTTCCTACCAACATTACCACTCTTTTGCCTAAGTCTGTTTTATCCAGCTTTACTTTGTTTTAGAATTTATCTTGCAGTTGCAGGGGTACAGGGCAATACTGTTGTCTGTGCTTGAAAGGCAGTTGTAAATGAGTTTTCTAAGCATGCTGCTAGTACAAGGCACAACAATGTCCATTAATCTCTTAATTTATGCAGTATCTTCTCCAGCAACTTCTTTACCAATGGTGCCAAGTTAATTTCTTTGTTTCCAACTGATTTCCTCCCTGTCTCTGTCTTATACGTGGAATAGTCTTCTACTCTGTTCATTCAGTTCTCTGAAAAACCTGCATATGTACAGAAGATGAAAACAGAAAATTAAATGCAATTAAATTATCAACACATCTGCTTTTTTCATCAGATTTTATCTTCTATTTATCACATTTTTGAATTTTAAGTTCTCAGAAGCAAAAAATTTATTTTGTTACTATTCAGACTTCTTAATCCTGAAACAATAAATAATAGACAAAAAGATTTCTAGGAGTAAAGCTTTTCCAAAAGCAGTAGATCGTTTAGGCCTAGTACAAACATAATAAAAAATAGAAATCCCATTAAATTCCTAAAAGTAGAACTGCATGAAATATTACTCTGAATGCCAGAGTAAGAAATACACAGAATTATAATTCTTTTTTTCCTGATTTTTCCCCTGTTGGTTTAACTAGCTCATCTAGGTTGCTGCTTATCTGAGGAATCAGCATTAATTAGCATCTGCTGAACTGGACAGACTCTTCGATGTACTGACTGCCTATCAGAACAACTATATGAAATTTTATTTCAAGACATTTTTAATCTTAATACAAAATTACCTTGATGTTCTGTTACAGCATTTAATATTTTTGCATCTTGAGGTTTTCAGATAACCGCTAGTGGGTGATATATAACATGAATGATAGAACTTCAAGTGTATCCATCTGGACAGAGTAGGAACAGCTGTCTATGCATAAGGCAATACATTGATATGTCATGTTAATTAATCATTTTGATTTCAGTTACAGGATGTGCAAAGTGTATCACTGTTTACTGCACAGCAGTACGGCTAACAAATGATTTGTGAAATCATTGTCCATTTTACCTGGGATGTTTTTGTTAAAGAACAGTAGCTATGACTAACAACAGGTTTCCATATTGTTTTGCTTTGAGGTCTGTCACTTGTTTATCATGGCACACACTCAATGACTGAATAATAAAAAAATGTAAACTACATTTTACTATTGCAGACAGATTCGAAGGATAGTTGAGTCCCACCCAGCAGCCAAACAAATTGCTTTGGGGAAAATCCCTAAATCACTTAAATTAAGAAAAGAATAAGTTATTAGACAAAAGGCTCATACTGAGTTCAGAGAAAAGTCTCCGCTCTGGAGTCTTCAAACTTTCTGTCTAGGGAAGATTTAGTTTTCAAAGTGTGCATCAGAACAGTATGCTGTACCTATGTTTTCTCATTATTACTGTTTGTATGAGGATCTATTAATTTTATGTTACTCTGATCTTATGCTTTTTCAGAATTCCTAGCATTTGTCAAGCTTGTATTTGTATACGGCAATATAAAAACAGTATGCTACATAAGCAAAAAAGTTTTCCAAATTTTCAAATGCTTTTTTGTTCTGCATACATTATTACTAGTGCTCTGGAATTGATGCATGCATGCATCATTGGATTACCACGTCAATACTGAACTTAAGTATCTCTAGCATGCTTGCAATTGTAGAAGACTTTTTTCCAGGAATCACACATGGAAATTCCCTAGATGAGCGATTCTTATTTTCAGCAGTAGTATCATTTAGCTACATATCTGTTTGCAATGAAAGGAAACAAGCCTTTTTTTCAAAGATGGTTGGAATCTGTGTTTTCCTGAGGATACCTTTTTGATTCCAAAGTCAGGTGTGCTGCTGGATACATGCCTTACAATTCTCTTGCTTCTGAGACTTTTCAAAAAATTAGGTAAAGCACTTCATAGTGGTAATTTCTATATAGACAAGACAAACTTAGTTTCCAGGGTTGTTCAAATTCTCTGCCAGTTTTCTGGCAAAAAATGATGATTTTTTTGACTTACGACAAAGTATTAGTTTCACGCTCTAACCTTTTTCAACTGTACCTAGTAAGATTACTTTTGTATGCATTTCTGACCTATACAGGCTGTGCTCAATAAAAGGTTAATCTGAATACCAGGAAAAAATCTACAAAGAAAACTTAGATATGGAAATAAAGATTATTTTTTTTTTTTAATTGCATGTACTGATGAAAATGGCTGTAGTTTTCTTTGCAAGCTTTGGGCCACTCCCAGGATTTACTTTGTATCCATTTGCCAGCAATTAGAGTCTTCTGTCCTTTAAAAGGCAGTATCCTTTGTCTTTACACTCTTTAATGAAATTTCTAAAAATTTACCTTTGCCACGTGCTTCATGCATGTGTTGCCTTTCTTCATCTTTTTGTGATATGTATGTTAAGACTGAAACAGCTAGAACAGACTTTTGAAAGTTTTGGTATCAGAACCCCTGACACACATGCACATATACTCTGTGTTTCATCATTACAAGGTTTCCATTAAATCGTAACCAAAGTTCCTAAAAATACTGATAAATATACACAGCGCAGGTGTCATAATGGCCCTAATCTTTACTTGGTTTTGAATTAAGCTGTTCAAAACTTGCCTCTTTTGAGAGACTGACAAGTTCTCTGGTTTGCACCAGAAATTTTCAAACTAGATATGCGGTAGAGTGCAATGCTGTGAATGGTCAAAGACACCAATGCTCAGTGTAATCTCAGCATGTTCAAAAATTTTAACCAGCTTTACTCATTGGCAAGTACAAGAAAATAACACAGACTTCTCTATAGACCTTTTGCAAAGCATTTTGAACAAGTATTGTTCTGGGTATGTTTTCTAGCTAGTCATTCCTTCTCTCAGTACTGAAAAAGGACTGATTTCTTACCTCATTCATGTATTGTTTGGGAGACAAATGACAGTTGAATAGAAATAAACACATGAAGAAAGAGAAAAGTTAATTGCCTCTATCTAACAGATTTACCTTTGTAATATGCTGTTCCCATATGTATTCCACTTTTTTCCAACTTTCCCCTTTGCTTCAAATTTCTTTATAGCTCATGAAATCTGTAATGGAAAAGAAGTAAGAGTAGAATGTTTCCTTTACATTGCGTAAGTGGCTGAAGTGTACTTATGAACTGAAGGGTCTCAATTCTCTGACCTTAGGTGCAGGAATGCATGTCCAGCCCCAGTGGAATGCACATGGCGGCAATACATCTGGAAAGCATAAGCTACCATACGGGTATGTATTTTTTAATTATTAAGGGTTTAATATTGAGAGAGTTGTGCATCTGCTCTTCTCTTAATAGTTGTCTTACATATTTATTCTGCTCTTCAGTATATGGTGTCATGGATGTTTTAGTTATCAGCGACTACACTCTTGGACTGTAATAGCTCTTACGGTTGCTGTTCTTGAGGGTTTAGGACAAGAAGAGCAAACCAGTTCTCTGTCAGTTCTTTCCCCCACAGCGTTGGTTAAGAGATGGGATAACTAGCAGTGCTTTTCCCCAAATATATAGTTCCCAAATTCATAGTGACATTTTTCTTTTTTAGCCATCACTGACTTAGGATTATTTATCCATGTTCTAGAATGTGTATATATATCATTCTGTCTATTTTATTTTTAGGTTTTTTATTTTGAGAGAATGTTGTTAGAGCAGACTGAGTGCTTTTATGAGAAACCTTAAGACCCTCATTTTAGGATTTGTTCCCTTATTGTCCAGGTATTCACAAACAATGGTGACCACTCTAGATGTGCAGACGGCAGTGTAAATGATGGATGTTCGTTACCATTTAGCCCTGATCCTTTTGGTTCCAAGATCCCTATAGCTTTATATTTTGATCTTGCCAGAACTTGGAGCCTGCTCAATTATTTTCTTGAAAGCAATATTAGTTTTCCTTCTTCATTAAATTAAAAATAATGCTATCATGAGGTCCTAAGGAGACCTGAACTGCAGGTCTCAAGATTTTGGACTAGATGTAAAGTTTTGCTTCAGTTGTTGCTCAGAGTAATTGCAGTGATTCTAGCACTACTGCAGAATCTGGTCTACATCAGTATCAGCTAGATACTACCTGTAGCTGTTATTGCAATGTCATATCGCTGAGAGAAGTCACAGAATTCATCCTCTGGCTCAGCAGGATTAAACAATGCATACTAGTGAGACTCAGACAGTTATCTCTTTGAGAATTTAGCTGCTTGGAGGTAAAAATTAGTTTAATCTTTATTCAGGTTTGGGGGAGATGTTCTAAATGCAACTCAGCTAGCAGTTTGCTTTGTTGTACAATAAAACCCTCACATCCAGCACAGTTCCATATATTCTTGTGGTTAGAGAAGAAATCCCAGATATTTGTTTTCCATATGGTTGTTCAGTAGCCTGTGCATACATGATGCTAGAATTATAGTCTCTTGATGGAAGACTAGGCTTAGACAATATGGTATCTGAAATGGTAGTTGACATCTAGCAGTATATTTAATGAGGGCCTTGGGGTTTTGCATGTATTATTAAAAGGTCTACAATAAAAATCTAGTGTTAAGCAGACTCACTCAAGTGAAGGGATAAAGGAACAGGAGGGAGACAGAGGGATCAGTCACTTAACCATCCCTACCTTTAAGCATGAAGACAGTGTGCATAGGACTCTGATGACTGAGAGTAAGTGTGGCTGAAGCAAGCTGTTAATTTTTAGTGAATAAAATGTCTAAAATAAATTGTTATTTATGACATGAAGTATGTATAACCTCTATATATGCTGAGCTGTTCCTGTAGGTAGGGTATTAACCATTTATTGCAGCTCGTTAATCTCTTTACTGAATTTATCACACCCTCTCTCATATTCAGATTGATTCACCACTTTCCCAGTATCATTTCTTCAACTGCATTATCATTTATGCATACTGTGGTTCTCTCGTTCTTTCTCTATTTTCAGGAACCAATGCTGGTCTCTAGAAATTGACACTGAGAAGGGTATAACATCTGGGAAATGAGCCTAATTTGAGCATATATATTGTGAACAGAGGGTAATACTGATTGACCTAAGTGTTACTAATAAAAATGTCATCAGGTGGTGATCTCTGTTTGCCTTTGCCCTGACATCATTTAGATTAGAGCAGTGGCAGGACTAACTCTCAGCTTCCAACCTGCCACGGTGTAATACAAGCCTTAAAATATGTGAAACATAAGAAACTCATGTTTGAGTTCATACTGTGTCGCCATTTATTGACATTAATAGTTTTATAAGTTTTTCATTAAACAAAATATTAGTATTTTCTAAGTTTAGTCATGTACATTTAATCTATTTTCAATCCAAGTAATTGACGATTTCTTGTAACAACAAGGTAACATTTATATATTAGAAATGAGAATAGGAAATCTAGACTGAATTGCACATCTCAAATAATGGCCAAAAAAAAGCAGAAAGCATTTAAACTACTCTGATATATTTGTATCCTGATTTTATAGAAAATGAAACGTGTCAAAGAAAAAAAGAGGAGGAAGAATGAAACGTGTCAAAGAAAAAAAGAGGAGGAAGAATTCTGAAACCTGAAAATTAATGACAGTGCACTTTCTTTCAGATAAAAAACCTTGTCATTGATTCTTGATCCTTATCTTGAAATGGCTTCAAGTGGCTCATCTCATTTAGTTTGAAAAAGAACTTTACGTTTCAGCTTCCAAGAGGTGTTAGCTGTTTTTTTGTATTATTACATTTTTCCTTGTTAATTAAAGGCACAGATACTCATTCCCATTTCAGCACGTATTAAACCCCTGTTGGAGCGTCATTCCCCACAGCATCACGGCTCAGAGAAGCAGGTGTTTGACTAATGTTCAGTGAAGATGAAAACATTTCGTGACAGATGTTCAGAGAAAAAGAAAACATAATCATTATTGCTGGGTAATTATAAATTAATTGAGTTTTGCTTTAATTGTGCCTTAGTCCATAAGTGCTGGAAGATGGTAAAGCTGTAGGAAAAGTCCTGATAATCATGTATGTCCATATCTCAATGGTCTGCTGCCTGTACTCCAGTGGAATATAGTCAGACATACTTCAGATAGTTTTAACACACCAGTGAGGGTAACAGCAGCAATCTAACCATAGTAAAGTGAAACTCATCATAGCCTAATTAAACCTTCATTCAGTTTAACCCTAAACATACCTACACAACACTGAAGTCCTAATTGTAGATGCACTTGAAAAAAATCACTGTTAAGCTGACTCTGCATTCAAGAGCTTACTAGTTGCTCTTTTGAGAATATGTCTTGAAGACTAAGATTAATGTAAGACACTTTTTAAACTCCTAATGGCTATCAAACCTAATGAAAGCTGTTTGGACCATCCAAATATGGCTACCTAATAGTGCTTATATGCTAATTAAAGATACTTATCATCTGGAATGGAGAACCTTATTGCAGTCAGTTCACAATTTTAGCCTTTTCTGCTGGCAAGCTATTGTATTCTAGAAATGATAGGTTAATTAACATATCATAACCATGGGGGAGGTTTTTGTTTGCTTTTTTTTTCCTGGAAAGAAAAATGACATCTTAGCAGATGAACTTGGCAAGCAGCATTGTGTCCTGTGAAGAGATCCTAAGTCAATGTTCTGTTCGAAAACCAGGAAGTTTCTCAAGTCTGTTTACTTGTGACAACTGTCTCTCTAGAAAATAACTTCTAAGGGAAGAGTTAAGGCTATTTAATGGATGTTTTATTTTGGATTGAGTGGAATCTTTCTCCATGTTTGTACTTCATTCTCCTGTGACTCTTCCAAGGATAAGGCCTGACAGAATAAAATGTTTTCTTTTTGTTTGCTACCTGTCATTTTTGACCTGTTATGCCTTGATGGTGGATCCCTTGTAAGATAAAACTTTTCAGCATGCTCCATTATCCCTGGTTCTAATTGCTCGGATGCTCGCTATTTGAATAACATTAATCATGATTATTCTGAGAACCTGAAAAGAATTTCTGCTGCAGAACAGAAAACCCTATAGAAGGAATCTTTTTTTTTTTTTTTTTTGAGGCAAAGGTTGTTTTCCACTTAGCCAATACAGAAGGGATCTGACTTCTGACACACTCTTTATTTTTCTCAGGTTTTTAAATACTCATTTAATTTTTGTTTAAGCCATACAACTTTCCTGCAAAATACTGCTATATTACTTTCCTGACAAGGGCAAGATTCTTCTTTTAGTGATACTCCTCTCCATGGCATAAGTGGGGACCCCACTGAGGCAACATAATTTAAGCATGATGATGCTCTCTGCAATATTAAACACTGAGGGTTTAATTCCTGATCATAATCTCCTCAGTCCAGAAGAAACAAAAGTACTAATCAATTTTCCTTCTTTATTCTCATCCACTCAAGTGATATGGCAATGAACATATTCCAGAAGGTTCACTGACACTGTGTTTCAGTTTCTGATCGTTGTATTCGTCATTTAGATGAATCTGGCATAAACAAGAGAGGATTAGCAAAGTCCCCATTCAAGGTTAATTCAGACAGCTGCTGTGAGTACTGATATCTTCAGTCATCTTTGACAGGATCAACAAAGTCATACCTTCTTGAATTTAAAATGGAAATGTGTTCTCTGAGACTGGTCTCTCTCACCAGCCTCTGAAACCAGTGGAAAGTTTGGGGCAAGGGAAGACTTACCCTTGGTGGAGGAGAGTTAGGTTAGGGAAGTTTTAAACAAAGTGGGCATACACAAGTCCATGAGTGCACCTGACTCAGCAAGTGCTGATGGAGTTGGTTGATGTCATTGCATGGTCACTCTTAATTGTTTTTGAATGGTCAGTGAGTTTGGGGGAGGTTCCTAAGGACTAAAAGAAAGTGAATGTCATTCTTATCTTCAAGAAAGGCAAGAAAGAGGATCTTGGGAGCTACAAACTGGTCAGCCTTACATCAGTCCCTGGGAAGCCATGGAGTAAATAATCAGGGAAACCATTTCTAAAGATATTAAAGACAGAAGGTGATTTGGAGCAGTTGGCATGCATTTGTGAAAGGAATGTCATGCTCAACCAACCTGACAGCCTTCTGTGAAATGTTGACTGGCTCAGTAGATGAGAGGAGAGCTGTTTGTTTATGTTGTTGTTTATCTTGATCTTAGTAAGGCTTTTGACACAGTCTCCGAATTGCATCCTCTAGACAAACTTATGAAGTAAGTTATGACTAGAGAAGTGGACAGTGGGGTGGACTGAAAATTAGCTGAACTGCTGGGCTCAAAGGTTTTTTATCAGCAGCGTGAAGTGCAGCTGGAGGCCGGTCACTGGTGGTGTACCCAAGGGCTGATATTAGGACCAATACTGTTTAGCATCTTCATTGATGACTTGGATGATGGGGGCAGAGTGCACCCTCAAGTTTGCAAGTGATACAAAATTGAGAGGAGGGGCAGACACACCAGATGGTTGTGCTGCTATTCAAAGGGACCTCGGTAGGCTGGAGAAATAGGCTGACAGGAATCTCATAGAGTTCAACAAAGGAAAGTGCCAAGTCCTGCACCTGGGGAGGAATAACCCAATGCACCAGAGCAGGGCTGGGGACCAACTGGCTGGAAAAGAGCTTGGCAGAAAAGGACTAGGGGTTCCTGGTGGATGACAAACTGAATACGAGTCAGCTCATGCAGCAACGCATCAACAGCATCCTGAACTACATTAGGAAAAGTATTCCTAGCAGGTCAAGAAAAGTGATTATTCCCCTCTACTCAGCACTCGTGAGGCTACATCTGGAGTGTTGTGTTTAGTTCTGGGCTCACCAGTGCAAGAAAAATATGGACTTGGAGCAAGTCCGGGGGGGGGCCACAAAGATGATTAAGGGATTGAAAAATCTGCCATGCTGAATGAGCTGGGATTGTTCATCCTGGAGAAGACTCGGGGGGGTCTTATCAATGTGTATAAATAGGTGATGGGGCAGAGAAAAGGAGACTCCTCTCAGTGGTGCCCAGTGATAGGACAGAGTCAATGGACAGAAATTGAAACACAGGAAATCGTATTTGAACATAAGAAGCAGCTTGTTTTCTGTGAGAGTGGTCAAACATCGGAACAGGTTTCCCAGAGAGGTTGTGGAGTCTCCATCCTTGGAGATATTAATAACCTGTCTGGACATGGTTGTGAGCAAACTGCTCCAGTTGACACTGCTTTGAGCGAAGGGATTGGACTGGATGGTCTTGAGAGGTCCCTTCCAGCCTCAGCTACTCTGTGATTCTGTCTACTAATATAAATACTGTAGCCTTTGTTGTCTTATATTTAGAAATATCAATGCAGAATTCCAAGTTCATTTTCCAATATGTACATGTTAAGTTAGGTCAATTTGTGAATAAATGATGAAACCATTTTGAAGGTAAGAATTACAGTTGCTTCTGTCTGATGAATTAGTTTCAGTAAGAAGGATCTGGTAGCCAAAATTCCCCTACCCTGAATTCAGCTACCCTGAATTCCCCTGTACAACGCTGTATTTTTTAAAAACTTGCTTTACATCTATATGCTAACTCTGTTGATGTTAGTGACACCTCAAGTAGTATAATTTGAAAAAGATATTTAAATATTCCAATGATGTTTACAGGTCAATAGAGACTAGGATTTTTCTCTTAAAGTTGAATTGGCTTTGCAAAACTGATAATAGTAAAAAACGTTAAGGTACTACTTTAATCATTGAGACTGGTACATGAAGCTGGTTATACACTGGAAATTAGAGGAAAGGATTAGTTTTTTATATAGTGACTTGTCATAAATAAAACTACAGATAAAACTGTGAGTTAAGCTTAAGGAAAACAACCTACTCAGTGTTTTGAGTATGAAGGAAAAAATCTAGCGCAGATTTTTTTAAAGCAAAAAGAATATCTTTCCTAACCAAGAGACACACATTGAGGCCTGCCTGTGCAGGTATAAGAAAGATCTTAACAATCTGGAAGATCTTAAAAAAACAGGCTGGAAAAGTTGCTGAATCATCATAGGACAGTTGTTGAGAACGATGTTAGTGGTGGCTTGTTCCTGCTCTGTAAGCACAGCAGCTCCTTGTAAGCCTTCGTGTTTCAAAAAAGGTCACTTAGGAGATTTACCTTGTTGTTAAAGCTCCTTTTGATGCCAGCCAGCCTAGAAGAAATTGTCACTGATGAAGACTCGCATAATACAGTCCCCAGTATAGTCCTGAAAAAGTCAGGTAGTAAAAATTATAGTCTCTATCCATGGTCATGGAAAGACATCAGACAACGAAAAAAATTGTATATAGCCAGATTGGTTTGATAATTTGCGTAGCTTGATCACACGTTAATTGTACATAGTTCCACATTAGGTTGCTTCTGAGTTTAGCTGAATAATGCAGCTGACAAGCTTGCTTACTCTGTGGATCTGCAGTGGTTTTATGCTTACTGATACTCCTGACCACAAGAGTATTGCCCTAAATTTCTTTGTGTACTGAACATAATGTATCTGAGAGATGAGATTTAAGCAGTCCTGACATTTCTTGTAGCATATTTTTTGCCTCCCTGAGCCAGAAATCCTAAGCTCTTAAGTCATTATCTAAAGGTAGAGCTTCTACATAGAGTCATGGAGCTGCTTCTTTCCTTCCACTTTACAAATTTTGATTCTTCAATGGTATTAACATATGCACTCATCTCACTATTTTAGTCAGAGTAAATGTTCCAGTACTAACTATCTTCTCCCTGTCTGCTTTCAGCTAAAACTTAAACTGATCATGCAAAAGAAATAGAGAGCTCTTTAGCATGCATTTTATTGTTTAAGTCATTTTCACTTAAACATACGACTTGGGATTTAATTTGAAAAACTTCAAATATACTTGTTTTTTCCTGTAGTAGGAGCCAGAGCAATTGCCAGGAAGTATAAGTAGAAAATGCAGAATGATATTTTCAATGGGTAACTAAAGTAACAACTTATTAATAAATGGTGATAATGGCATTTGTGAGATTACTGAAGGGAAATGGAAAAGGCTTTGTTTGATATCCATGTGTGTTCATAGAGCTCATTGAGTATAGGGTTTTTAAATTTTTTTTACCATTGTAAGAACATCTAGAAGTTTGCCTTCAGGGTTTTGGGAACTGTGTACACATGCAACAAAAATATATCAATGCTTTGAAAAGCTTTTAGCTTGTTCAAAGAAACCTCAAATAAACCCCATCAATAAGTATAAAATAACAGTTTCAGAATAGAGACTATTTTGTTGGACAGTTATAATGACCAAAAGCATATTTATTACACCAGATGCATGTTTAACTGTCAGATCGAAAAGCCCGAGTTCTTTCTATCTGTACTGTAAGCATATGCTAGGAGTTGAAAACTTACATATTCTAATAAGGCCTCTAAAGGACTTTCAATTTTTTTGACTGCTAGGGAAGAATAGGCCTCATTAGCCAGAAAGTAAAAATGAACACTGAACTCCTAATTTAGTTATGAAAGAAACAAAATAAGAAATGTGGAATCATTATTAGGAGAGCTGATAGTGAACCCTCTCTTTAGATTGCCTAACGTTTTCCATTATGTAAGATTTTTGTAGTATGTTGGGGGTTTTTTCCTCAGAGCTTTAATACCTTATTGTTTTCACCAACCTTTGAAGTTTGTCAGGGTCAAAGACCTGCAGCTAGAGACAAGTCTTTTGTAAATCTTTTGAAATTCTCATTGAATTATAAAATGTTACAAATTACTGTTTATTTCCCTTCTTTCATTTGCAGTTCTGGAAGAGATTTTTGTAGGCTGCCAAAAATGCCTGAATATAAAGACTACAAGTCCATGCTGCTGCTGTGATGGAACAATGTGTATTGGGAACATTCAGGACCTGCAGGAGCACTTACAGCAGAAAGGAATGATGCTGAAAGCAAAGTGTGATTGATTCATGATTGGTCATCTGACCCAACAATACATCCTGAGGCTTCTTAAAGGGTAAAAGAGGAAGGGAGAAAAATATCTATATACTTCCTTCTGTTCTACCAGACCGAGCACGTGACACACTATCCCATCTCCCACTCTAGTATGAAAACCTTTCTTCAAAAGCAAACATTATTTTGATTCTAAAGTTATGTTCTCAGACATTATACTACCTTTGTGGTTGCTCATGTGAATTTTATTCTTTTCCTTTGAATCTGTATTGTAATACAGTTGTTAATTACATGATCACGTTATTGTTATATTAAGAGTTGCGCATCATTTAATACATGAGATTTTTACATAAGGGAAAAGATTAAAGCTCGATGAGGAACTTTTTCTGTAAGGTTTTATTTTTAATACAACATTTAACATAAAGTAAAGAAGGAGCAATAACGTAAATGGAATATTACTCTGTGTTTAAAATACCAGTTCTAAAGGAAGAGGCAGCATGAGGAAAATAACAACCATAATATTTTTCTAGGAAAAATAGTCACTGTTCAGTTGGAAGGTTTACTCCTTTCCAAAAGGAAAATAGTGTAGAGATGTGGTGACCTGAGCTGGCAGGGATATCATTCTGCGTAACTTATTTGCTACTTTTTCAGTTTTAGAACTGTGCAGAATATTTTCACAAAGTAGTGTGAAAATGTAGGAAGAGGTAGGCAGGCTAAGGAAAACCCGTTGGGTTTATAGAAAAAGTTGGATTCAAGGAAAAGAAATATTGAGAATTAAGATAAAAGAAACAGCAGTCAGTGAGCATTTAAAGAAAAGAATGTGATAATAGGGTAAATTATTATTATTATAAACATTTGCAAGTAATCAGACATTAGATAAAATAGTTATCAGGATCTTAAATTTTTAATGAATATAAATAAGTGCAGGCAGTTAGAAATTATAGAAATTTACAGAAAAATTAAACACAGCCATATATATGGTAACACTTTAATGCTATTTATTTAAAAATGTGTTCAATAAAATACTTGCAGGAGCATAGTCAAATGTTTTTTTTTCTAATAACCCACAGCTACAAAGCGTAGAAGACTGAGACTGGTAAGGCTGGAGAATCCTCAGAAGGTAGATGTGGTCACTGGGTAAGACCAATGTGTGATGGTGTCTGGCACTTTAATCTTCAAGTTCAGTTTTTTGTATTAGTGTTTATGAAACAGAGAATGCAAGCAAAGCAGTGGATACACAGTCAGGATTCCCATATTTATTTACTTGATCATATTGGACCTACTAGTAATGAAAGATACCTGCAAAACCCCTGATGGAATCTAAGCAGAGAAAACATACATATGGAGAGGCTTGGTGTAATATGCTGTTTGCGCTAATTAAAGCAAATTTACATTTACCTCTAATTTTGACACAGATGCTGTGAAGGTTGAATAATTGATGCATAAATTCTTTTTTGCTTTCTGTTATGCAGCTCAGAATGTGAATGCTAAAGCATTTATGACAATAACCTGAAACTACATCACAACGTTGTCTTATTCAGCCTTCAGTCTCTATCGTGAACTTTGGAGGAAATACGGCCCTAAAAATGGACAATATTTGAGAGGACGAATGTTTTTTTTCCTTATTTTGTTCATAATGCATAATGCATAATGTAAATAACAGCAGGTTATTAAAAATGTATACTGTGATGATGCTGATTAGGTCATCATTTGGAATGCACTTTGGTGAGAAACAAAATCACAAACTGCATAAATACCTATGATGCACACTTTTCTCCTTTTCTGGGAACTGTATGTTTTTCACATTTATTCTGAAATATATAGAAGATATGACATGATAGAGGTCAAATTTGCAAGTAGGTAAATGGCATGAAAACACTTCCTGATACAGTTAGTAATGTAAAGCAAGAAATGTGTATGCCTAGTCAATATCAGACATGCAATTAGCAGTTGCATACGCTGATAATGCAGCTATGCTTGTTTTAGCTATGTCTACTATGCTGTCTCTGCAGCTTGGTCAGATGTAACCGAACCAACACTAAGCTATATAGGAAAGAAACTGGATAAGAGAGGGGCTGCAGAAGCAAAGAATGCAGTGTACGCTAATGGCCTAAGTATTTGCACAGCTCCTTAAGTGGAATTTTAGTCACACATTTTATATTGGCATTTGTTTTATCCTCAGCAATAACAAGGGCCTATTGTTTTGGAGTTTTATTCTTCTTTATTGTTTACTAATACACTGGTATTAATACAGAGCTGTTGATGATTAACTGTCTGCCTCTGAGGATCATCATGTCATTTGTTACAACTGACTTACACATTCTGGAATAGTCTGAGGAATTGGATATTAGTGTGCCATGGAGCAAAGCTGTGTGTGTAGTTTTCAGTTGGAAGACAGGAGGATATATATGTCATTCTTGAGGTTCATTTGCAGAGTCTCTGTGAAGATGATCTATAAATTTAAGTCAGAACACAAGTATATGCATTACCAGGGCTGCATAGAGCTGTGGTTTGAAGTTCGAGAGGAATAAAAACATGGACTATAGTAGTTCAGTAGCTCAACATGTATTTGTGTACTATGAAAGTTCCATAGGTTCTGCCTGTACACGATTCTAGATAGCACTGTCACATAATTATGTTTTCTAAGTCTGTTCTTGTCAGAAAAGTAATCTATTAGTACTGTTCATGTAAAAAACCAAACCCAGACAAAAAAAAGCTGCTAATTTTAAACATATCATATTCACTTTCTAAATGAAATCAAAGGTACAGGTCTACGTGTATATATTTCTATGCAAAAATGCTTGGCATGAGCACTGGCCTTAGAACGCATAGTAGTTGAATATGTGAGATTGTTTAAAAATAAACAACTGTTAGGTAGCCTCCCTGACGTTAGTTTTATAAACTGCTGCTGATACTGCAATGACTTGTGCATTTCAAATTAAACCCAGTTTAGCATAATTTCTTTTTCTACTGTTCAAACCCATCAAGTCAGTGTAATTGTCACAGCAGGGTACTAGTGATATGGTAAGAATGCCCAGACTCACTTTCTCTGGAAGGAATAAATGATAAATAGAAAAACTCCCAGCAATTCTAATATAATCCACAGATTTTGAAGAAAGAACTTTTTTAATAGGATCCACTTAATATTCTGCCCTTTGGTCATCTTCATTGGATTAAAATTTAATCCAATTTATTAATTAGCATATATCATAACAATATCATGCACAATACGTACGTAATCAACAAATATATACACTGTCTAAACAATATTATGCTCTGTTTCTTTGTATCTTCCATGTGAGGATATCAGAGAGACCTACAAATGTTAAATGAAAATAGACTGGTTAAATTCTGCAGGATTTTTAATTTATACCTGAAAATCCCATATTCTGTCCACAAGATTTCATGTTATTCCCTTTTCTATTCTCTCATATAACAAACAAGATAATCCTGGGCACTGTCATATGCAGGTATTATATTTTCTGATGTATCAATGGGTGAAATCCTGGCTTCATTAATATCAGTAGGAATACATTGAGTGAAGCCAGATTTTCACTTAAGTTCTTTTTCTGGATGTCCTTTCAACTGTTTTGTTTGGGATAATAATAGGGATTTTTCTGTTGCACATCCCAGTTAAAGTGTCAAAGATGCTTGCAAGGTTGCCTCTGATGTGAAATGAAGATAAACCTTTCCAGGCAAATACCTCTAAGTAAAAATAAATATAATTTACTTTTCTTTGCTAAGAATCTTGTAATCAAAGATAATACATAAGATTAGGCATCTTATGCCTGTATGGGAGCTAAAATGCTGATTAAATACAGTTATTCTGTCAGTCTGTGTATATAGGACAGTCCCAGCAGTGTTTTTGAGCTATGTGGACAGACAACCCTAAGCTTGAGAATGGGAATGCTTCATGCATCAGATTGATATGGGAAGAAAGCTTTTTTAATCTTCTGATTTTATTTTTTCTTGTATACCTGTTATTGTGCCGTTTTTGAGATTGAGCATTATGATATTAACCTTTGGTCTTTTAATCCCCCAGATTTTTGTATCCATAACATAATAAATAGCTGTCCTCTGAGCAAATGTCACTTTCATCTAGGTTATTTAGACTGCAACAGCTTTGTTTTCAGTCTTTAGAGGATGTGAAGCATCTGTAGTAGCTGTAAAACAGGAGCCAGTTTGTTTTGTCCATATCTGAATTGATCCTCTTCCATCTGAGACACTATAAATGTGAAAATTTAATGAAGTGTAGAAAGAACAGCGGTACTATAAACATCATTACCTACCTATACCTGATGCATCTTCTCTGTTCTTGTTACAAAACTGTTCAGGTTTTTTCTGAAGTAAACTAGAAATTTTCAGTGAGTGAGTTGAAGAAAAGTCAGAAAGTAGCAATGTTGATTCCAACAGCCTGGATTTTAGACAAAGGCTCTGGTAAGTACCCACAATAGTGTGGTAGTGCCAAAATATTTCTGACCTTTTCAAGTTAATTGTCTTGAATGTCACTGGTATTCTGGTTTTGTTACTAAATCTTTCCCCTTCCAGTGTTCATAATGTAAATGTTTTCTGAGTCACATAGTTTAAAAAATTAGAGATTGCACAATATGATAATATAGAAAGGACCTTGATATGAAGAAAGGAATGATTAAGTAATATCTGGTTACCTTCCTCTGACTGATCTGTTTTCTGATTATTTCTATTACCTCTCTTCTTAAAAATGTAAGTAGTGGACTATTCTATCTGAGGAAAGTTTTCTTAAGGATTAAGGCAATAACTAGGGCTATGGTAAACAGGTATATCTTAAAATGTGGGAGAGTATGGAAAACTAGATTTAATGCAGCCCAGGATACTGTCAGTCTTTGTTTCAAGGGCACATTGCTGACTCATGGTTAACTGTCTGTCCACCAGGAACCTCAGATCCTTTTCTACAAAGCTGCTTTCCAGCTGGGTGGCCCCCAGCATGTACTGGTGCCTGGGGTTGTTCCTCCCCAGGGGCAGGACTTGGCACTTCTCCTTGTTGAACTCCATGAGGTTCCTGTCAGCCCATTTCTCCAGCCTGTCGAGGTCCCTCTGAATAGCAGCACAATCCTCTGGCTCATCAGCCACTCCCCCCAGTTTTGTGTCATCAGCACACTTGCTGAGGGTACACTCTGCCCCATCATCCAGATCATTATTGAAGATGTTGAACACTTTTGGACCCAGTATTGACCCCTGGGGTGCACCACTGGTCTCCAACTAGACTTGGTAACACTGATGACAACCCTCTGCACCTGGCCATTCAGGCAGTTTACAGTCCACCTCCCCATCTGCTCATCTAGCCCATTCTTCATCAGTTTCTCTATGAGGATCTTATGGTAGACAGTGTTAAAAGCCTTACTGAAGTCTAGGCAGACGATGTCCACTGCTCTCCCCTTGTCTACCAAGCCAGTCACTTCATCATAGAAACTCATCAGGTTGGTCAAATATGACTTCCCCTTGGTGAATCCATGCTGACTACTCCTGATCACCTTCTTGTTCTTCATGTGCCTGGAAATGGTTTCCAGGATTAGTTGTTCTATCGCCTTCCCTGGGATCGAGGTGAGGCTGACAGGCCTGTAGTTCCCTGTGTCCTCTTTCTTGCCCTTCTTGAAGACAGGAGTGACATTCGCTTTCTTCCAGTCCTTGGGCACCTCTCCCAATCGCCATGATTGTCTGAAGATTATTGAGAGTGGCCTCACAAGGACATCAGCCAGATCCCTCAGCACTTTTGGGTGCATCCCATGAGGGCCCATGAACTTACGTATGACCAGTTTGCTTAAGTATTGTCTAACCTGATCCTCTTCCACCAAGGGTAAATATTCGTTGCTCCAGATTTTCCCTCTGGTTTCTGGGTCCTTGGATTTCTGAAAGCTGGTCTTACTAGTAAAGACTGAGGTGAAGAAGGCATTCAGTACCTCAGTCTTTTCCATGTCCTGTGTCACCAGGGCCCCAGCCCCATTCAGCAGTGGGTCCACATATTTCCTAGACTTCCTTTTTCCTACTTATGCACTTGTAAAAGACTTCACCATGTTCAACGTCAGGTGGGCTTTGGCTGTCCTAACTGTGCCTCTGCATGCTCGGGACAGTGTCTCTATATTCCTCCCAGGTGACCCATCCCTGTTTCCACCTTCTGTATACTTCCTTTTCGTCTGAGTTTTGCCAGGAGCTCCTTGTACGTCTATGCAGGCCTCATGAAATTTTTTGCCTGGCTTCCTGCCCATTAGGATGGACTGCTCTTGAGCTTGGAGGAGGTGATCCTTGAATATCAACCAGCTTTCTTGGACCCCTCTTCCCTCCAGGGCCTAATCACATGGGACTCTGTCAAGCAGATACCTGAAGAGGCCAAAGTCTGTTCTCCTGAAGTCCAGGGCTGTGATCTTGCTTTTTCCATGCTCCTTTTCTCGGGATCCTGAACTCCACCATCTCATGGTCACTGCAGGCAAGGCAGCCTTCAACCTTCACATTCCCTTGTTTGTAAACAAGGTCCAGCAGAGCACCTTGTTTACAAACAATGTCTGTACCAACCCCATTAAGAAGGCAAGATGTGCAGTTTATTGTTTAAAGGAAACAGCTAAAGTTGAAAGATATCCCACCCCCCCCCCCGAAATCCACCATAAACACTTTCAGACCCCTTTATTCCAATTCTGTTGTAATTTTCAGACCTCTGTGTGGTTCACAGGACTGCGTAATGAATACATGTCCAATAGGACATCAATTGACAGGACAGAGATCAACTACATCTTCTGGCTACTGTTGCCAGAGTCATACTGAAAGGAGCTATTTGGGGCTTTTAGTGCTCTCTATGTGAGAGTAGGAGAACATTAATATTTATAAGTCACATATACACCTAAAGTTAGACTTTATGTCAAATCAACAATTAGAAGATATGTAGATGAGAATTTTTCAAGTCATCTAAAAGCAGAGGAATGTCTAAATTTTTTCAGAGCTCTTTTTCTATGGAGTTTTCAGGGCACATTGTCAGGTTGTACATAAAACATAACACTTGGCCATGTTTTTTTCAAGAAAGTTCAGATAGGATAAATATTCCCTGTACCAAGGAGAAAAGCTAAAATGATGGAGCTGAGACAGACATGCTGGACATAATATGAGATGCGGATGGGGAGGAACCTGTGGCTGACAATGCGATTTGGACAATGGAAAGCAAGACAGTGCATGACGAACTTCAAGGAGGTCCATCTGCATGTCAAATTGTGTGTGCTTTGTGAAGCTATGCGAGTAAGCACTGTCTGAATAACTGTTGGTTTTGGTTTTGTCTTTTTTAATTCCCCTAATTTCCAAAACAAATTTCTCCTGAGTGGTTGATTGAATGTTACTTAGTTCAAATGTCTCATTGATAAACAAATCCTTTCAGGTATAGCTAAGTGCTGCTTGCTCAGAACTATCAACCAGTAGTATCATCAACTTCACAAGATTGAATAGGGTACAGTGCTTGCTAACAGTAATGGGAAATTAGAAATTGGATAGTGAATATCTTTTGAAACTTCTTTATACTGTATAGAGGAGTGGAAGCCAGACAGCAAGTGTTCATCTGATTCAGTCTGCAGATCATATATTAAAAACAAAAGAAAAAAAAATTCATTGATTCCTCCCTACCCCCCTGCCTTAAATCTCTAGTAGAGGAAAAAGAAGAGAAATCTAGAAATTAATCTAGAAATTAGTTCTTCAAAGATTTAATCATAAAGAATATGGAGAAGAAAGACAGAAGTAGTATCTGTTGTTGTAGTTTCTAGGATACCTCTGCTCAAGGTCCTGAAGGGCCATCAGGATGGGTAGGGTATGTAGTCTTTCATTTAGCTGCTGTGAAGTTAAAAGGACACAGTTCTGCACAATAAGCTTTCTGACAGTCTTGATCTAGCCTGACATGCTTCTGTTGAGTAAGCATAAAATTTGTTCACAGTTTCATTTATGAAGAATGACAAAACATGTTTGAGAGAGAGGCAGCAAAGACTCAGAGGTAGCTATACAGTTCCTTAAAATCTACAAAGCAAGCAGAAGAGAATTTATGGTGTACTTGATTTATTGATTTTAATCTACAGTGAACTGACAGAACACTTTTGTCCTGCAGTGCACCTGTTAAAGAAAATATAATTGCAGAGAAGTATATGAAATAGATCATGGAAATGTTTCCTTCTAGTGTTTCTTCTTGGCAGATGTGCTAAATGGTTATTCCTTTCTTCAGATGGTTCTCACACTGTAAAATATGACCTGCTTTTTCTCTACTACATAAGCCAGGCAAACTGCCCATGCACTACCAGAAACAAAATAGATGACCTTTCTAAAACATTGGAATTTATCAGAGCTATTTAGCTGGCACTTCATTTGTGTATGCTGTAGACATTTGAATTGGCACAGTTTTTGTGAATACACTTTCCTTTCTCCACATCAAATATAATTTATGTTGGAAATGAGCAGACAGAGAGAATTAATACTGAGGCTTTATTAATCTTTAAAGTGATGAGATCCAGGATTTTTTTTAACTGGGGCAACTATGGATTCTCTAATTGAAGGCATTGCAAGCTAATTAGAATCACACCAATAATTCTGCAGAGGGCAATGGTTCTAATAAGGGAAATCATGGGAGTGGAACACTTCTAAACAATACCATTAGAGTTTTCTAACAGGACCCAGTTAATGATATGGAAAGAAGACAAAAATAGATGTTACATTAGACTTAGGAAAGTCCAAAGTTGGGCTAAAAATAGCATACGCACCTGCATGGAGATAATGGGGACATAGTCCTCTTCCCATCTCCTCCCTCTCAGCGATATTTTACTGTTTTGAGATACTGATATAACTGTTTAATAAAGAAGCAGCTGTGGAAATAAAAAATAACATTACCCTGAATATATTCTTTGGAGTTTCAATTGAGGGAGCTTGCTTCTTTTTCTATCTAATTCAACCCTGTTTCTTATTCATTAATACTTTGGAATTTGTAGATGAATGAACATAGGCATAATAACTTAGAGGAGTTGGTTCATTTAAATTTCTAAATGGAATTGTATGTGTTGTTTACTGTCCTCTGAAGACCAAACAAATCTAATAACATGAGTCTGAGTGATGACAAAATATTACTCTTGCATTGTTGAAGCCAGATATTCTTTAAAAAATATTCAAGGAAAAAATAATTAGCCCATGTCTAGGGACTGCCACACAAACGTCCTTCAGTGAAAAATTACTTACGCATTCAATACGTCTTGAAGGGCTTTATTAAAGCATAATACAAAATTTTCTCAGAGCACTGACACATGCCAGAGGGCAGATTAATGAGAACTGGATAGCCAAGCCACCTGCTTGATTTCTGTACTGACAATTTGCTGGAGTTTTAAGAAATTGCTGAATGACTCTGTAATTTTTCATTGCCAGAAGTACAGAGTCTTAGACTTTCCTTGACTTCCTGTTCAATATAAAGGGTAACAAGAGAAAAGCAGTCTTAGCTGCAGGGACACTTGTACCACTTCTGGCTGTAATATCAATATGGCTGTCACATTTGTCACCTGACATGGCAATTATGTATATCTCAAAGAGGAGGCACTTGGTTTGCTGAAGAGTATTGTGGCTCCATATTCACAGCTGCTTCGCTAGAGTCAGAAAGATTATTATAGAAAATTTCAATTAATTACAAAATTGGCACATAGCATATCATGATCAAAACTGATATATCTCTCACTAGTTTTCTGAGCTCTTAAATAATTAATAAAGCTATGCTGGTTTTAAGAGGTACACTAGTAAAACACTTCCTCTGCTGTGGTTGGTTGTATCATAATATATTCAATTTCAAAGAAAGAAATAAAGACAAAGTCTTGCAGGTTTCAGTGATGCTTATTTCTCAGCTTTTCAGAGGTGTCTCTGGTAAAATGCTACGAAAATGCACTATGCACTATGAGAAACACTGTGTTCCTTTCTCGCATTTACTCAGCTCTTCTTAGTTCTGTTGTTGATGGAAGGGTCCTTTTACATCTCTCCTAGTTATTGACTAATGCTAACTGGTCGCAATCCATAGTAAAGAAAGATACCTCTGGTGCTGCTTGTCAGATTATCAAAATCAGCCATCTTCTGTCCTGCTGCAAGGTGCAGGCTGTCGCAGTATCATCTTCTGGCTGTCACGGTAAAAGGTTTGTCTGAGGCGGAAGCTTTATCTCTGGTAGCTGATCTTGGAAATGTTTTGACAAACTAGCAGCTAATGTCTGTCTACTACTTCTGAGTGTTTATAGGGTTGTTACTGTAACAGGAATGGCAGTACCTATCCAGGTCTCAGTCTAATTTATGTAGTGATTGTCAGGTGATAGAGGTGAACAGACTTTTAAATAGAAATATTTGGGGAGAGATAGCTAATTAAACCTCTCTGATGCATAGTTAATGAGACTCCTCAGAGTATCTTATGGCAGTTTAAAGTACTGAGAATGACAAATATGAGAAGTTTACCTCTAAATCCACTGGTTAGCAGTCTGGTCCTCATTTCTTCTGACTTACAGATGTGATGGCTTGTTGAATATTCTATATAGAATGATCTGAGGAGAGTTATAACCTGTGTCCTACTACACAAGTCATCATATTGCAAAAAACCTGTAATTTCAACAAAGTGCTGTCGTAGACAGCTGTCTCAGTAGAGACTCTAGGAGGAAACGAAGACTAAGATCCCTTCTCAATTCAAGCTGCAGTTCCTCTTTGCATCTACATTATTGGCATATTTCCATATCTTTATTTTAAAGCACGAAGTCAACACTGTCAGCAATTTCCTCATACTCTGGACTTGCAGATCATTTGCTGGAACCGTTACTTCAGCAACATTTTTTAATGGCCTTGTTTTTCTATTGGGGTTCCATTTTTGTGTGATCCTCTCTGTGGAGTTTTCCTGCATGATTCTTGTCATCCACTTTTTTATTTTACTACTGCTACCTTTTTTTTAAAGAGTGGAAGAAGATCCCAATGCCCACAGTTGTTGAAAAAGGTTTGATTGAGGTGAAAATACCCAGATTGTTTGCTAAAGACATCTCAGTGACCAGAAATTAGACAGATAATAGATGTTGCCATCCCTTTGTAATTCAGTTCTACAGTGTGAAATCAGGGTACGGCTCCCTACAAAAGGGGGTGATACTATCTGGAAACAGATTCAAACTCCTGCAACCTTAGATACAGACTTTAGAATAGAATAGAATAGAATAGAATAGAATAGAATAGAATAGAATAGAATATTTCAGTTGGAAGGGGCCTACAATGATCATCTATTTTGGCCAACCTGAATTTGAAAGCATTTAAACTCAAGTAGGTCATCATTGCCCACACGCTGGAGTAGAGTGTGCCAAAGGTTTAGTCTTCTAATTTAAGAACTACTTAGGTGTACCGCCAGCTACAACTTCCAAAAAAGAACTGGCTTCCTTATCCCAACTCTCCAGAAAAGTTGGCATCTTTCATTCCTTAGGCACAGGAAATTCATAACAGGTTTCCTCCCAGGGCTATAAGAGTCTGACTCCTGAATCTGGAGGATTTTTTTTTACTTTCTTTTCAGGATTGTCTGTGATTTGGTGCAACTGGGCTTTTTCCTCACTTTGCTGCCTCTGTTGAATTCATCACTTGATGGGGAGCCGTTGTGATTGAATATGGTGTAGGGAATTCAAACTGAATTATAGCACATTCATTCTCACCACAGGGCAGAGTAAGAAGCTTCTACCATGCAGACCAAATCTGTCATACCAGAACAATTAATCTGGCTTGCTCCTAGCAGTCTCCTTCTCAGGGGCCTCCTAGAAGACAAGAGTCAATGGGCTATAGGCAGAATAACTTGTGCTGGCAGTGTATTGCTTGTCACCCTGTTCCTCAGTAACCTTGTCCTCTCTACTCCTCCCATCCCCATCACACAACTGATGGGTGACATGACAGCCATCCTACAACTGCAGTTCAGGCGATGGGTGCAGATTTGGCTATGTGAGAAGACTGGTTGTCAAGCCATGACATAGGGACACTCTCGGTACACCATTAGATTTGTGCCTGTTACATGATCAACATAGCATATTCTCCATCGTGTGATCAATGCAGAATACGCTGATATTTTTAGAGTAATTGTGGCGTAATTTCACCTATGTAAGAGGGGATGGACGGGGAGATCTGGCCCCAAGTGCTTCCATCAAAGCCTATGTGGCTTGCTTGCTCCAAAAATAATTCACCCTATTATAGAATATAAGGTCTGCAGAAACTGTTTTCTTCTTGCATTTACTAGGACATCTGAAGAAAGTGGCTTAGAAGAAGCAAATTTATTACTGTTCCTCTCAGCTCAGCCAGAGAGATTGCATGTAGTTCAGTTCTTGCCTACAGAGCTTGTCTCAGGTCAATGCATACACAAATTAAAATTCCCAAATGTGACAGATGGTATTTGTTTTGTGTGCGTGTTCTCAGTTGCATGCTGTGTCCCTTCAAGAAGCAGCTGGAAAAGGAGAGCCCTTGGAAAGGACAGCAGGGGGTAGGTGTGGCTTTGGGGAGCTACGGGGCCTGTTTGGGTGAGAAGGTTCCAGGGCTGGCAGGTCTGGCAGGAGGAGAGTCACAGTGCAGCCTAGGAGGCTGCAGCCCACAGGGACAGAGACCGCTCAGAGGAGCAGTCAGCAGGACCCAGAGACAACCAAATGAACTTCCTTGGGATCAGAGGAGACTGGCAAAGTTCGATGCAGTTCAGAAAGCCACTGAGCTATCCAAAGCTATGCCTACAAGCAAGGATCTGTCTCCAAGGACACAATGAGCAGAGGGGAGAGTGGTTTATGAAACTGTTTCATTTTCACTCTGTCTGATGTGGTCACTTCGGATTTTTTACACTTTAAAAGCTGGGTTACTTATGGTTTTTTGTATAACTTGTCCCTTCTTCAGTTTAAAAGTCTTTTGTCTTGTTGCATTATCTTTCTATAGAAAAAGGTCTAGGCAGATCCAGATCAAATCTCTAACCAGCTTCCTACAAATCAATCATTTCTGGGCATTTATTATTTTTATAGTTCCTGTTGTAAAGGACATCCTCAGCTGATCTTTGGTGTGGCTTTCTGTTGGTTTTGGCACGATGGTGGAACTAACAGTAACTTCCTGAAAGTGAAACCTTTGCTCTGCAGCTTCTGCTATCTTAGTGCTTCCTTCTACACCGACAGTGTGTCTGGTTTCAATGACTCTTACAGAAAATGCATATTTTTTCCTTTTCTGGCCTCTGTATTTTTCTTAGCTACTCTGCTGCTTATGTGCTTAAGTCTGTAAAGCATTTGATGACTCAGCTTGTTTGAAATCTGCAGTTCTTTTCTTTATGGTGCAAGTAGGAAGAGACTCAAGCAATATAGTTGACTTTGACCGATTGTGGGCAGCAGTGTTCTTCCTGTGCTTCACAAAATCTGCTAGGATGCCTGGATTGTGAGAGGAAATGGAGTCTAGTGTCTTGAGGGTAGATTTCTCAGCCATATGTGGGACTAGAGAAGTATTTATATTGTCACTTAGGACTAAGATGGATTTTTTCCCCAGCTCATTCCAATTCTTGCTGCTCAGCTCTGGGTTTTCTCACACTCACTTGTAGCATTCACAGCCTTGCACAATCACACACAAGTGAGACAATCTGCATGAAAAATTAATAGTAGTTTTTTAGATCATGACATTATTTAGGGCTTTAGGGAATGTGGTATAGTCACTTGTTATGCAGAAGTGCATCTTATCAGCAGGTGCCCTTGCCATGTTCAGCAAATGATACTTCTATTCTTTCGCTGGCAGGTGGTCTCAGAACTACAAGTGTTCAGCGCATCTGGCCCTAGTGCTTGGGGACCGCATCAGCATAAAGACTGCCATTTCTAATTACTAACAAATCAGAAAGTGCAGCGGGAGGATCCTTCCAGTCCTGACTTCTTTCGAGTCATGTGCTACTCCTGAGCTGTAGCAATCTGTAATTAGCCAGTTAGTGTTTGTTGTTCTCTGCAAAGCTCCCTTCATAGGACCTTTCAAAAAAGGCTCTGCCTCATCTTTAAATATGTTCTTGCTGGGCTTTTCTCATCTAAAGAAAATATGGCAGGAAGATAAAGAATTAGAGCTATAAAACACCCAGATAAGGAGACAAAAGATAGTAAATCATCAGTGTTGCTTGTTGATTCAGACAGGTAGGACAATATGAAGAGACAGTGTTTCACAGTCATTGTCAGTCTTAAGGTTGAAAAGCCTTAAGCCAAGGGTACAAAAGGCACATCCAAACACTAGACCGTAATCTCCAATGTAAGAAGGATCTGGAAGACATTATGAGGACTTGACGACTACTGTCCTTGTCCATCATGGCCAGACTACTTAGTGCTTATGAATATATGGATATGAAAGAATGATTGTGAAAGAATGAATGAATTAAATCCATGAGAGGACTGTGAGTGAGTGGAATTAGTTTTGACTGAAATAAAATTCCCTTTCCTTCCTTTATGGTCTCTCACTGAGTTTAGTCACAATACTTGTGCAACACCAGCACCATAAGTTAAATTCAGAAACACATAACCATTTTTACATTGTATTAGTAACAGTGATATTATGACATTTAGAGGAGGCAGGAGAAGAGGTTCATAATATTTGAATATTGAGTAAGTGTAATTCAAAGCTTAAGAATAAAGAAGCGGGAGGACAGCATTATTGTTCCTTTCCGTGACATGTCAGTAGGTAGGTAAGGAGGTCCTGTCATTATTAATTCAATATTAAAAATATATATTCTGACGAGAGGTGGCTGCTTTTATTAACAGCAATTACAGTCGACGAAGTTCGTTTTTGAGGACAAGCAATACTACATTTCCAAAAGTGCATTGCTTATGGTTATATGCATTGTTTGTATAGCTTTTAATTCTTATTGTTTGCTATGTTTCTCAGTTTGAACATAGTATTAGACTGTAGTGTCGAATCCACAGTTCTCAGTTTGCTTTTGGGTCGAATACTGGTGTAAAGTAGACCTGTTCAGCCACAGCCTAAGAATGTTCTCACTGCTTAGTGTTAAGTGTGTGTTATTTGTGTGCAGAAAAGGAGACATGCCTCCATTCACACACACTGAAGCAAGAAAGAGAGAAATGGGATCATGAACTGGGAAGCAAGGGTGTTACATCTAGACCACTGTCCTAGGCTGATGAATTTCCCCTAAGCACAGTGGGAAGGACACTATTGTGGTGCTCAGCACTGGCTTTATGGAATGCCATGTGCTCTTTACAATGTCACAGACCCCTCTGTGCCAATGGGAATTTTGCCTGCTACGAGCCATTAATACTGAGGTCACCATCTGCTTGTTTCTGCTTCTGGGTGAAGGCAATGACTGTCTTTTTTCACATCAAGTGGATCTGCAGCCAATGTTTGTTTTTTAATATCTTTATTAAAGGAAGAGAAAGAGCCTGCATCAAATGAATAATTATCTTAGAGGCTTTGTGCCCATTAGTGACACAGGAAAAGCTGTCAGACTGTGCAATCCTGAAACCAATAGTGGGAGTTTATAGCATTTGAAAAGGTGACAGCCCAAACTCTTCCTCTATATTACAGCTCTGCGAATGTGCTGATGCGGTTTTACACAGAAAAATGTTGCCCTCAAAGTATTAGTTACTGGCACTCATGTAGTATCTTCTACAACATAGGGCATAATGCTGCTTTCTGATATAATGTGTCTGAGTCTTCTCTGTATGGTCATTTGCGCTCTCCTTGCAGAGGTTTAAAACATAACCATTTTTATTTTCTATTGTTGCATCTTGTTTGTGCAGAAACACTAACTGTAAAAGATGCAGAGCAATTGAGCCTGAGTTTGTCTAAGTCAAAATGTCAGTGACTGTCATCAGCTTGGAGAGACATGCAGTCTCCACTGAAGTATCATTAGCCTTCGATTCAATCCAGGACCAAACACTCTTGAAATGGATATTAACAGGGAGCTTGCAAAATGAAATGCTGGACAGTCCTGCCACTTTTTCCTGGAAGGAATTAGCAAAATTGTACCTCACAGCACAAAACAATATGATTAAACAAACTACATTCTGTTTTGTTGTTGCAATGTACTTGTGGCAAAGATGTTATTTAACCCTCCAATTTCAAATTGTGTTATATTCATTTTATAAGTTTCACGGATTTTTTTTTTTACCCAGCTGCTAGTTTTTTATTATATTAAAAATACTAGACAAGTTTGAAACATCTGCTTCCTACAGAATCTGCAGTTTCTCATTTTCTTTTTGACGTTTGTCATCATATTACTGAAGAGGATAAACTGAGAACAGATACATGTTTCCTATTACAAGGGCCATTCTAAGTATAAGAAAAAAGATGAGCGTTGAAGGGAGGGAAGTTCAGGAGATGAAAAGAATGTAGTAGACTATATAAGAATTAGTAGCTAAATTCAAGTAAAGATTTGTGTGGCGTAACAAAAAAGAAAGAATTTTCAGGGAAGATTTTGCAGACATTTAAAAAAGGCTCCTCTCAGGTATTAGAGGAAACATGAAAGAAAGTATAAAAGATAATTGGCATCATTAAGTAGGTGTTAATCTTTTAATAATGAATGAGTGATGATAAGTAAGAGTCATTAATAGAGTTATGGCTAGTATTAGGGTTAAGATAGCTGATGAGTAATTTTCAGGTACCATGGAATATGGCCACAAGTTCTTAGTAAAAGGACAATGGCCAAAGCACCAATGCACACCATAGCTTTTTTACCTGCATTTGGGAGCATAGACAAAGATCAGTTTATTGCCTCTGTAGGCTGTGTTGGGTAGAGAACTGACACTGATTTGCTGTGGAAGTAGGATCCATAGTGTGCTACTTTGCTTTTCTGACTTGGCCTTATCACTGTACAGCACAGCCCTGGCAGCTAACAGGACTCAGACCATGATCTTTATTTTTAATCAAAATAGCTTTTTTTTTTTTTAACAGAGTATCCTAGCTAGCCGATATGTAAAGAGCCATACCAGATCCCCGTTACTTCGGTTTTTTCATTTGGTAGTGCAGGTGTGTTTCATGTATATGAAAAGATAGTTCAGTGCATTGTTCAAGCTAGTTTTCAGATGCATTTAGCAGGACTAGGGTTATCAGGGAATAATGTGCACTTTTATTGGTAAACTGAGCACTTTTAATATAGGTAGCAAGACACAGTAAACATGCAGGTCCCTCATACAGTTTTTCTTACTGCTTTTCAGATTAAATTGGCAGCATAACATTTTTCTTCTGTATTGTAACGGAATGTTTAAGTCTGAGTGCTGCTTTGAGATACATTTTGTATGAAAGATCTTTCACAGAATAACATTGCTGTATTTTTACACTGTCAGGTCCAAGAAGCAAACGGAGACCCAGGAGATACATCACAGAGGTTGCTTGAGGTGAGAGCTGAATAAGGTAAACAGCAGATCCAGTGTTCAATCACTTGGATGAAACAAACACTGGATGCCTGGGACAAAAACTGGGAAAGTGTATTTTTCTTTGAGTGTTATTGTGAGTTGCACCCCCAGTGTTAACCTAATCTTTCCTACTGCGGTTTCTGTTTATTTTAAGAACTGTCTAGTTGAAGATTTAATGTGTCCCCTACTCCTTTTCAGATGAATGTTTATTGACTCATTACAGGAATTTTACGAGTAAAAGCAATGTTGGGGATTATTCACTATTTTCCATCATGTTCTAAAACTGCTTAAATGATCAACAAAGAAATTTTAATAGTTTAGCTGACATTTAGCTTTTGAATGTTGTCATGAAACAACCAAACATTTCTTCTAATGACTTGTCTGGGAATCCCAGATAAATAACGCCAGGGATGAAATACATTATTCTATGTAGTCTGTTTGCTTATGTGTTTAGACAGATAAAACTGAGTAGTTTAAACAACATGCGTAACTGTAGAACCAAGGGTCCACCAAATCTGACTATTTTTACTGTCTTCCAGATGTCACTTTCAGAAATTTAGTACCTGATCATTGCTAGCTGAGGTCAAGAGAAAGATTTTCGGTGGTATCAGACAGAGTTGCATTATGCCTTTTGTGCCAACAGAAATTCTGTTTAAGATGAATGCAGCACAGAATACTACAGCTCAGTATGGCCCAGTTTTGTGACTGGCTGGAAAGCAGGGCTGTTCCTAACTTCAGTTAGAGCAACTGGGGTTTCTCCTTGTAGAAAAGTTGGATTCTCGTTTGTCTGCCAAGTCCCAGCTATCCCCAGGAAGCGGAGGACCATCAGAGAGACTGTTACAAGTGACCAGTACTTGAAACATCTCTGCCTTGCACCATATTCCTCTCAAATACAGGAACTAATATGCAGATGATGGAAAAATTAAGCCTCTGTTGCATATTCTTTTGATGTCCCTGAAGAGTCAAATGATGGCTTTTCACACTTTGCTATCTTTTTATGCTATGTGTATCACCTTATGGCTATATGGGTGCCAAGAACTTCTGATAGCAGTAGTAGTAATGATAGGACTTATGTTTTTATATTTCACAGAATCACGGAATGGTTGAGGTTGGAAGGGACCTCTGGAGATCATCTGATCCAACCCCCCTGCTCAAGCAGGGCCACCTACAGCCAGTTGCTCATGAACAAGTCCAGAAGACTTTTGAATATCTCCAAGGGTGGTGACTCCACAGCCTCTCTGGGTAACTTGTGCCAGTGCTCAGTCACCCTCACAGTAAAAAAGTAATTCCTGATGTTCAGACATAACCTCCTGTGTTTCAGTTTGTGCTCATTGCCTCCTATCCTGTCACTGGGCACCACTGAAAAGAGCCTGGCTCTGTCTCCTTTGCACCCTCCCTTGAGATATTTATATAGATTGGTAAGACCCGCCCCCCCCGAGCCTTGTCTTCTCTAAGCTAAACAGTCCCAGATGTCTCAGCTTGTCCTCATAGGAGAGATGCTCCAGTTCCTCAGTCATCTTCATGGCCCTTCGTTGGACTCTCTCCAGTACGTTCATGTCTCTCTTGTACTGTGGAGCCCAGAACTGGACACAGTACTCCAGGTGTGGCCACACCAGTGCTGAGTAGAAGGGAAGAATCACCTCCCTTGACCTGCTGGCAATACTTTGTCTAATGCAGCCCAAGATACCATTAGCTACCTTTGCTGCAAGGACACATTGTTGGCTCATGTTCAACTTGGTGTCCACCAGGACCCCCAGGTCCTTTTCTGCAAAGCTGCTTTCCAGCTGGGTGGTCCCCAGCATGTACTGGTGCCTGGGGTTGTTCCTCCCCAGGGGCAGGACTTGGCACTTCTCCTTGTTGAACTCCATGCGGTTCCTGTCAGCCCATTTCTCCAGCCTGTCGAGGTCCCTCTGAATAGCAGCACAATCCTCTGGCTCATCAGCCACTCCCCCCAGTTTTGTGTCATCAGCACACTTGCTGAGGGTACACTCTGCCCCATCATCCAGATCATTATTGAAGATGTTGAACACTTTTGGACCCAGTATTGACCCCTGGGGTGCACCACTAGTTACTGGCCTCAAACTCAACTTTGCACTGATCACCACCCTCTGGGTCCTACCATTCAGCCAATTTTCACTCCACCTCAGTTTTGCTTCACCTCAATTTGCTTCAGATTTTCTTCATACTGAGTGTGGTTTATCACTCAAATCTAAGTGGAGCTGAAGCAATCATATATCAGGAGAAACAGTTTGGTCTTAATATATTTAGTTTTAGACTTGTAGTGGTTAGGTAATGCAAATGAATGTTCAGATCTGTCACTTTATCATTTTGTGCAAATTCCTGGAAGAGTTTTCTTTTAGATAACTGCTGGTAGGATGTAAAATACTGTTGCTTTATATTTGATTTTCTTTCTTCACCTGACTACTTTGCTACTGAGTAGCGTTAGATTTAGTTATCTTTTCTGTTTGCTGCAGGAATAGGGGAAGTATTTGTAGACCCCCATGCTGATACTTTCATTACCACCTGTAGAGATGAGGAAGTAAGCTTCTGCTCCTCATTCTGTTCTTGACTTCTCTAGCAGTTCATGCTAGGTATGGACGACTGGATATTTTGAGAGGATCCCAAATCATTGAATATTGGCCATTTAGAAGTTATCAGAAAACAGTTCTCTTCAGCAATAAGTTGCATTCAGAACAGTGTCCTCTTGCTTATTCCAGAAGTATTGGACTAACTCCTGTACTTGTTGGTGGATTGTGGTGTCCTTTCATCTGAACTTTCAGGTTTCTGCATCAGGATGAAATTAGATAGCATGAGCTATCTTCTAATACAGAAGTGTGACTATGAGCTTTGCTGAACAAAATCTGGAACCAGCAATGTCCTGTACTTGTGCTTTTCAAATTAACAGAGACTTCTGATGATGGAATTCTAGTAGGGTAATTTTCAGTCTACTCAAGTGAAGAAAAAAATGACAGAAGCCATCTCTAAAATTGGAATGTGATTTGGTCTTTGGAGGAGATTAAAGAATAGTTGTGTAGTTTTATTTTGTTCGTAAAGCTTTCATTTTCAGTGTCCCTTTTATAGATGAATGTCTTGACGTGACAGGTATTGTCAAATATTGAGAACACCCTTTTTTTCTGAGAAGTTTTTATTAAATTTTTATTTAATTTTTATTTATTTCCCCACACCCCCAGCGTTTCTGACCAGAGCACAGAAGAGCTTGCTTTGCATTGCCAGTTGCAAAACTCCAAGATTCATCAAAACATCAAGGTTTCTGGGTGCACCATCAACCCTTTGAATCTTTTGAGATTTGTCTACAATTTATAATATATCTCAGTCATTAGATTGTGCATGGTGTGTTCTTAAGCCTTTTAATGTTGGAGAGTCAATGGAAATACCACAATTAACATGACAATACTTATTTTTAAACCAACCTTTTGTCAACAAAAAAACCCTTAGAGCTGCTAGTTTTGCTTGTTGGCTGTCATGCCTCTTGTCCCAGGGGAAACCATCCCTGGCTGATTGTGTTGTGCTGTGACACTGACAGCTTTTTGGTGCAGGCAATCTTCACATATTTTCCCCAGGTAAAGAGACAGCAATATGATGTCATTTTAGCTGTTTTAGGGAAGAGACACAGTAAGAAAGGCAAACACAAAAAAAGTGGAACTGTGGGGCTCACAGGATTAACAAGTAGCTGGAGGTGCCTGTATTCCATTCCTGGCTCTGTCATTGTCTTGTGCTGTTGTGAACTAGTAAATTAACCTTGTTCTGTGACTGCAGCACCATTTATAAAGTGGGAATTATAATGCTTAGCACCACAAAGGGGCAGTGTAATTCTTTGCTAATTAATATTTATAAAGTGCCAGATTCTCCATTGCTCTGCACCTTTGCAGTCATTAACATCTATGCAAAATGAAGACAACGTGACTGAAAAGTGCTGCTGTATTTTATGCCCACTCTCTCCCAGTGTGAAAGGCTGTACAAGGATTACAGCAATGGAGAATCTGTCTCAAGTAATTTTCAAGATACTTTTGCCTGTAGGCATAGACCTGCTAATTCAAGAGTGAATGCACCTATAATAGATATATCCACAGTTCTCCTTCTTAGAATATGGCACACAAAAAAGTTACTGTGGTGTTAGTTAAGGTACAAACTTGCAGGACACTACTTCACAGCAAGCTACTTGTGTGCATGTTCTCACATCCTAGGTAGCTTATCTGCCAGTGAAAAAGGATTAACATCTATTTTATTTACTGTGAAAGTGTAAAAATTAATACCCTAGCTTAAGTTTGCAATAACTCTTTCATACCTTCAGGTATTTTGATAAGCTTAGCGATCACATATTTTTAGTTCTCTTGCTGCAATATTGTAGCAAGTGTTTTAGGGATGATGAGGAACACAGGAGTTCAATGATCCAAAATAAGTCAAAACTTCTGGGGTTTGGTCCTTTACCTGCTTTCTTCTCTTTATGAGAGAAGCCTTGGGATGTGAGCATACCAGTAATGTTTACCTTCTGGAGATCTTCTAGGTGTCCCTGACCAGTGAGTAGAATCACTACTCTGTCATGATTCTAGGTTAGGCTGCCTGGAAGACAGCAACAAAAACTGCCATCTTAATTAATTGATGAACAAAGAAAACAGTTAACAGAAAAATCATCAAGTTAGCACAGTGAGAAGATGTATTTTTTGTCATTTGGCAAGAATATCTTTGCAGACCCTTTTTGGCAGGCTGGCGCTAATCAAAGCCTGTTTGCCATGCCTAGCCCAGCTTTTCTTGCAACTAAATATAAAACTTCTTTTGAAGTCTTACTACATGACATATTCTAGGCTATGAGGGAATGAATAAGGAGTGTCAGTAGTTTTGGAATTAGGAAAAGGAAATTCATTAGTTACTAGGTTGTACATCTACTGTTCTCATAGGCTGAAGGCAGAAGGTGATTGCAGTTTTATTCCTGCTCAGTTCAGGTTTCATTTGAAAAATTATGGAAATAAGAAATTTTGTTCACTTTTTGTCCGCTTGTCCTCAACACTTTGCTTTGCATGCAGCAGTGGCCAGAATCACGTATATGTTAATCACAAAATTGCTTTAGTGCACATTCTTATTGCCTCTTTGATTATGGGCTTATCACCAAGAGCCTAGCTGTTCAGAATACTTTCTGATTAATCATGCTCTTCTCATCAGACACTTCACTTGTAGAGTATCAGATAATGATCCTCCTCACTGAGAGTTAAAGATTTACCAATAAATAGAAACTGTGACTGTTGGGAACTCCAGACAATGTGGTATCCATTAATTGAAGTGATGGGAAACTATTCCGTCTGCGGCTTGTCTCTAGAAGATTAGCACATTAAAATATTCACTCTTTATGATTCCAAAAAAATAGAGTAAGAGAAACATCGGATGAGGTGATATGAAGTAAGCATGAGCATGATCAGGAAGTATGGGCTGGTATTAAATGAATGCCCTGCCTTGCAGGCTCTGTGATGATCCTCCATCTGCTGTTACTGCACGAACAGAAATGTGTTTTCTTTTGACATCTGTTTGTGTTTGCCCATAGAAAGCATCATGTAACCGAAATAATCCAACTCATCCTGTCATAAATATGAGGACAGAGAGGCCTGCACCCTATTCAGTCTCCCTTCTTTAGCCACTGTAATACGTGCTCTAGTTCCTTGTCCAGTCTCTAGCTCAAGAAACAAGATTTCTACTGCTTCTCTGTGGAGAGTCCTCTACGGTCTGACACCATGGGTAATAGGCATTTTTTGTTACAGATGAAAATGGACCAGTTAGAAAATAGCTCTTGATATCCTTTAGTACAGAAAGTAAAACAGGTTCCAGAAGGCAAAATTGAGTGAATTAGGGAGGCAGGAGAGGAAGAGCTAAAATCTGCTTTCATGCCTTTTCTGCTACATAAATGTTTTGAAGATTCAAATCTTTGTGTTGTATGCCCCCCTTGATATTTACCCTGTGCAGGAATGTCTCTTTGTTCTGTAAGGCTGCAAGATGCAGGGGCATAAAAAATCTGGGACTGCCAATTCCAATGATGTGGTGATGGGTACATTATACATTATATCTGTATGTAAATTATGTACATGTAATATGTACATTATATATGCGTATTATACATACATTGGACAGACAACAGATCAGTGATCAAAATAGTGATCACTGATAGATAAGTCAGTAATCAGTCAATATAAATAATGGCAGTGGTTTGGTAAGGTTTTTTAGGTCTTGAGCAAAATGAGATTTACCTCATCAAAATAAGGGTTTATCCTAGTAACCAAGTTATTGTGGTTTACCAAGATACCTCATAGTGCCTGACTTGCAGTATTGTTTATGAGTTCACTCTTAGCCTGTGGCAAATGTAAAGCAAATTTGATTTAGTTTAGTCAGCAATGGAGGAATCTTAAACTGAATCAGATTTCCTCATATTGAGAGCAGAATAAGGGTACATACCCACAGTGTGGTTCAGCTGAGTCATGGTAACCTGTTAGACCACAGCAAGGTGACTGTATACATTATTCCTTATTCTGCTCTAAGGTGCAGACCACACAGAGAACCGGTATAATACAACAGCTGATATAAGGCTCCTGAATTTCAGGATACCGTCGTTTAGTCTCTGCTTTTCCACTGACTTGAAACATGACACTGAAAAAATCATTACAGACTCCACACCTTAGCTTCTCCAAATGTTGGCAGTGGATAATAATTCTCAGCTGCTCTTGTAAGACATTTTTATATCCTCTGATTAAAGCTTGAATTTAAAGGTATAGCCTTCCATAAAGACAAATTAAGTCAGACTTTGTTATGTACCAGGTTTTTTTTAATAGGCCCCTTAACTGAGAAAAATCCTCTATGTTATCAAGTAACTGACTAAACCTAAAATGCTTTTTAAGTGCGGCTTAAGCGCAGCTAAAACAAGTTACTCCTTTAATCAGATGAGTGAAAACTGTTCATGAGGGTGAAATTGAGCCCTAAATGTCCAGTTTGTGTGAGACTTACACACTGAGTTAACTCTGTTGAGATTTATTTTTTGCAGCACAGTGACTTCCTGAAAGTATGGTGAATCATTCCATGCATGTTTCCTTGACCAGAGCTAAAATTCAGAGGGATGGTAACCTGTTCTACTCTAGACATGATGTTAATACTCCAGACAAAGCTAATATTCCTTCGCGCTAAGCTAGGTAACAGGACTGTCAGGCACAAATGCTTCTCTCTGATCCTTTCTGGGGGAGGTGGAAATCATGCATGTGATTTGTTTCTGTTCTCATAGGGCATGTAGGGGGAAAGCTGTCCTGTTTCTTTAAATGTACATGCTATAACGTGTTTTCCTGAGAGAAGGAAGGCTACAGATCTATGCCTGGCAGTTTGAGCAGGAAATGGTAATTCTGTGATGTCTTCTATTCTTTGGGAGGTGGTTGCACAGTCCTATTGCTAAAAACCCTCTGACTTCTGCACAGGTGAAATTTCCATTTGGTAGTGAGTGTGTGGACTGTTGGCCCTGGATTTTCTCTGGTACATGGCAACATCTAGCATGGTCACCGAGCACCTTACAGGTAGGAACAGAGACTTTTGAGTGTGGCTATCATGTGGAGCTAGGAGATGGGGTGGGTCAGATGCATCTGTGGAATTAGATTATCATCTTCTGAAATGGAAAGAAGGAGCAACAAAATTTTGTTAACTCAAGGGCAAAGGTTTAATTTAGGAGTTATCATTGGAAGCAGCATTAATGTAAACAAATCATGTATTTTCCCTTAAATATTCCCAAGTTTCAATCCAACTATTGTAAGTTGGAATTTACTGTTTAAAATATACTAGCACATTTTAATACATTTTATGTCAATTCATGAAAGTCTTTATATATACAATTGCAGTTAGGTTTAATCTGAAACTCAGCCTTAACAAAATCATCACTTAGCAATCTCTGCAGTCTGCCCAGATCTGTTGAAACAAGGAAAATATCATTTCAGCTGCTACATTTGAGGTAGGAATGGACTGAGTAAGTTTCCCAAACTTTAAGAAACAGAGAAATTAAGAATTGGAGGTAGAACTAGATTAGTTCCTACAAGCCTCTTGAGGAACATTCAGGCTCATTATTGAGTCTCTCAGTATCCCACAATGAGCTGCTTCAGGGAGTTAAACTCACTAGAAAAAAATACAAGAGTTCAGATTTCCTCTTCAGAATATATCTATTTTACAAAGAGAGGATCGGATGATCAGTGTTGGCAAGTGGGAGAGAAAGGAGGACATGACTGAGAGTGAAGGAGACATGGTTCCTCCTAGCAGTAATGCTAAATTTGATTGCCTCAGTCATATCATAAAACCACCAGTAGCCAAATGAAGTTACTGCAGTTTTATTCACTGAAGTCAAAGTGTGAAGTATTTCAAGCCAAATGCACACTGGTGAATTAAATCCTTTTGAAGTTTTCTTCCCTTTTGATTACTTTTTTAGATAAGAATTACACTTACACCAAAATGTCATCAAGCCTTTGTCTTAATTTACCTTTTAATCAAGTTGTTATGTCATAAAGTTCCACATGCATCGTTCAGCTTTTCCATCGTTTTATTTCATACATTGTAAAAAAAATTACTAGAAATATTCTAGTGAAACAGAACGTTCAGTGAAAAAGCTATTCTTGTCTTCAGCATAAAATGAGATTCGAAGGGACACGGTGTTGCAGTGGCATGATATTATATGTGTTTGTTAAAGGGAAGAACTGCTCATTTCAAATAGTTTAAACCAAATAGAATGGAAGTGGTTTGTTGATTTATTAATGACATGTAGTTAAAAGGCAATTATTGAATTACACACTCAGGAGCTAGATCAGCAATACAACACATTTCAGGCACTTAAAAAATGTTAATGAACATCTGCAAATGCCTAAATACTCTTCTTTAGCTAATCCTAAAAGTCCTAATGCCCCCTGCCCATCCACCAAAACGGCTGGGTGCACATGGGCTGTGTGGGTTACAGGCACGTCTCTCTTCGGGGCGTGTGGGTTCCCCTAGGTACTCACTCCTCCTGTTGGAGATGTGGCTGCTCTGCCTCTGTGTGGACCCATGCCACTTGCTACAATCCACTGATGCTCACGCTGGTGAGAAAACACCCCATGAGTTCATGTATGCACACCCCATGTGTGGGTCCCTCCTTGTTGCACCCCGTACTGACAGCCCACAAGCTGCATGCAGGCTCCCTGTGGCATCTGGGAGGCAGCTCTGGCAGGCACAGGCAGGGCCCTGTGATGACAGCAAGGCGATTTCTGGCAGCGACAGACAAGGTTTGACTGCTGCTGTCTTCGCTCCAGTGTATGTTTCGTTTGCTACAAATTTTTCTGCTTCTTTTATACTTCTTTTCAGGCTGATTCCTCCTTTGTTTCAAAAGTCTTTTTGTAATTCCCCAGTAACTGTTTGATCTGGTTGATATTTGTCTTCCTCTTTAACATGGCCAGCTTTGATGCTCCTCATCTTCTTTAACATAACCAGTTTTGGTCAAATGGCCTCCAGATAGTTGTGTGTATTCAATACATACAAACACACACACTATTTACATTCATATTGTAACAGGTGTTGTTATCCAGGCCATTTGCCAAGGGTGGGCCATGCAGGCACCCCCACAGCACCCACATCTATTAAATGAGTATTTCTAGTATCCTACGTAGCTTATCACATAGTCATCTCTACTGTCATGACCTGGTCAGTGTTTGTCCTTTATTCCACTGAGCAGGTCAACTAAATGTGTTTGCTGCTTATAAACTAACAAATGGTCACGTCTGTAAAAAGCTTTGAGAACAGTGAGTGTAGAATGAGATTAGTATTAACCATTACTATTTTTATTAATAACATATTATATAATATTATATGACAAGTGGATAAAGAGTGAAAGAAACTGTTTTATGTGTAATCATTTTGAATTCTTTTCATTGCCTACTTCTATCAAGTAAGCAACATAAATAAGGACACTATCCACATGTATGAATTAACAGTGTCTCTGACATTTAGCTGTGTATTCCTAGCTTATCAGAGGATAATATCTGATGATTAATGAATACAGGAAAAAATTCAAAGCTGGACAGAAACTACTCACTACCAGAGATGAAACTTAACTTGGCTTCCAGCCTTGATAATGGTTCCATTTGCATGTTTGATAATAAGATTGCATTGGCTTCTTTCAGAAATTATGACAAGAACTAACTCAATTTGATGCATTTGCTATATCAAGGATTCCAGAAAGACTGTATTTTTAAAATTGAGTATCTGTCATGTATATTAAATTGCTGTCACTGTCTTCTGCAGGCCAACCAATGACCCGCATACACACAACATTTGAATCAGCTTGAAGATACTCAGTTTTCTTCACTGACGTTGTTTCCTTAACAAATTCAGATTTTGATAAAGTTTTTCAGCATTAATTGTACTTAGATGATTAAAAGGATACAAGAGATGAGATGCTTCACAGCTGATACACCTGGGGACCCAGAGCCGGGCAGACCTACTTTGAAGATGAGTGTTCATGGAAGCACAGGCAAACTATTGAACCTCTCTATGACCCTATTTTTCTCATAAGTAGTATGCAAGGATTCACTAATCAGCATTTATGGACTGATTCCCAAATATTTCAGAAAGTATACTTCATGGATACTTAATTTTTCTCCCTTTTTGCCATTCATTATCAGACCATTACTTTGTGTCAAAGTTTCTCACTAATATTAGTGTGAAGATCTATTAAATCTATTGAAAGAGGTAAGCAAAGCCTCTTTCTGTGTTTAAGAATGTGTAAGAGAGAGAAGCAAACTGCATATCTGCATTTGTACAAGATACTACGTAAGCTGATAGTCTAGAAAATCTCATGCAGCCCTATGGGGCAGTCATCAGATTTCATTACCAAACAAATGATGGAAATTTCATACTTAAATTTATACAAAAATCATTATTAAAAAAAGTGAGCAATCAGGAGGGACAGTCTGACATTTAGAATCTTTATAAATCACAACAAAAATGCGAACAATCATCCAATGTTCCAGAAATATTAAATAATTAATCTTTGTATTTTTATTTTGAAGTTTTCATATTTTAATTCATTTTTGTACATACAAATTGGTAATTGGTTTTTGAAAGTAGTGTTATGTTTCCTACGTGGTTATGAAATTGATATCCTCATTGATAACAGCGATTGAGCAAACCATATTCAACCTGGTGATTCATAATTGTTATTCTAACTCAAGAGGGAAAAGGAATGGTAATTGCTGTAGCTTAATTTTAAATTAAAAAATCTAGGGAGCTCTACAGATTAGTACTTTCTAGCAGAAAGTTTTGAGATATTCTATTTGGGACTGAAAAGGTGGTTAAAATCTTGACTCAGGCCTGCCCTTGAGGATCAAAAAGTTTGAATGATTCTCCTTGCTCCTATTCCCCCCCTGCTCCCTAAAACTAGAGGAGCTCCCAGCCGTTCATTGAGCGTCCTTACTGAGTTGCTTCGCAGGAACTTCCTCTGAGACAAATTATCTGTGGATAAAGTTCATTCCAAAAGTTACTGTTCCTCTTCTTTGAGGTTCTTTTCTCAAACTACTTCCACTTTTTTCCTCTTTTAATGCCTTTTCAGTCAGTCCCTCTCCTTTCCCCATCATCTTTTTTATTTCCTGTCTCTTTTTCTCCTTTGCTTTGTGTGAACGTTTTTCTGTGAAGCAGAAGAGCTTGCAGATTTTCTTGCTTTATTTGTTGCATGAATGCAGTATCTTTTTAGCAGTTTCTGCAGTTTACTTTAAGGGTGAATTTTAATGACAGTAAATATACTTTGCTGTCACGTTATGTATTTTCCCAGATGTATAAATGCAGCATAAAAATCAGTAAGCATTGCTTTTAAAATGAACTTTCTTTTGTGTATTCCTTAAGGCATCTGCTTCAAGATTTTCATCTGCACCTGACCATGCAGTTCTGGGTTTTGCTGTGGTACCCAGTTGTCCTGGGTGGCAGACTGTTCACATTTCCTCTTGTAAAAATGGCTTCAGAAGTGTAGTAGTCCTGAAAGTGGTACTGGGCATTTCAAGCCTGATGTTCCATCCCAGGGGGGACAAAGAAATCATGGACTACTGTGTGGATAGCAAGTCACTATTAGCACAATCCCGAGGCTGGAAAATAATTATTATCTTTAACTCTGTTGCATCTTGCATGTAGATTTGTTAACAGAAACGGGTCTAAGAGCATTTGAGTCAATGTTGCTTGTGTAGGAATCCCAGATGAAAAGAAACTTGAACTCCTAAATCCTCTTCATACTCCCTTTATTCACTGTTTACTTTCTCCTCTGATTATTTTTACTTTTGATTCTCCAGTCACTTAAATAACATCATAAATGAGTGACTACATTTTTCTCATTTAATCATTCATTCAAGTAACGTATGGGACGTTAGGGAATATATGGTCAGTAATCCACTGCATTTGAGAGCAGGGGCAATCTGAACTTCTCATTGTGTGAAGCCAGCAGAAAGGTCATATACCTTGCTGCTCTTTCTTATAGCAGTTGGGAGGATGGAGGCAGATGGCTAGACCGTGTTGACTTTTCTACTGAAACATCCCAGTGTCTGTTTTTCTGTGAAGCAGAGAATTTCTCCTTCTTTCTGTGAAGAAGAGAATTTCAGCATTGAATGTTTTCCAGATTGCACAGAAGCAGAGATAACAAAATTTCAGTCAGGATGACCTGGTAGGAAAAGCACAGGGTGGGGAATCAGAATGTGTGAGTGTTCCTTACTCTGCTACAGACACCTTAAATAACCTTCAACAAGCCTATGAGTTTTCTTTAGTATTCCTCCTTGCATGATACCTAACCCACAGAGAAAATATGAGATTTAATATATTTGTCTTTGCCAACACTAAGTACTTCTTGAATAGGAGGTACTATAAAAATGGAAAGTATTAATTCTTTGACATTTTAAAAAATGAATGATAAAGTTAATATTTCTT
This sequence comes from Gymnogyps californianus, assembly GCF_018139145.2. Taxonomy (NCBI): domain Eukaryota; kingdom Metazoa; phylum Chordata; class Aves; order Accipitriformes; family Cathartidae; genus Gymnogyps; species Gymnogyps californianus. The sequence continues at coordinate 26,513,451 of NC_059475.1, read as the reverse complement.
TTTTGTTGAAGTTTTATGTGCACAAAATTAGATTGGTAGTAATGGCTGAATCAGTACCGAACTGATCAGATCAGAGTCAGCAAGATAAAGTAAGTAAGCTTTAATTTCCTATTTCCAGTACTCTGGATTGGCTTTTACAGGGAGGAATTAATAGAATATTCATTGAACAAGCCCTGTTAATATTGCAAGTAACAACATTTTTTTCAGTGATGTACCTTTTTGACTCTAGACATGTAACAAGCCTTGCATTTTATTTTCAATATAAACATCAGCTAAGCTTGAATAATCCATGTTCTCTAGCCTGCATCTGATTAAAAATGATCAATTTACTGGAGCATTTTCCTATCTACTGTTTAATCAGTAATTAGTTTCAAGTTAAAAAAAATACTTCTCTCTAAAAAACCACACTAGACTTCTGGTGTCTGATGGGAGATGAATACTGAGGTTGTATATTCAGAAAGATCTAATGCTAGTAACTGGATCAGTAGCTGTTGTGACAGACTTGGGCTGTGTGTGACATCCAGAAATTTTTGGAATCTGAAGGAATTTGGTGTAAGAAAGCTGGGAGGCAGAAAAAATATTATTCGTGGAAGCAGGAAAAGTCAAGTACAGTTTCACTGCTGCAAGGGACCACTCAGTACGAATGTTGGTCTGTCATCATGACTTGCATCATCATAAGTGATTGGCCCTAGCCTACCTTAATGTAATTTCCACATAAAAATGAACTTCATTCCTAGGATACTAAACAGGTTTATGGGGCTGTCAGACTGTCGAGAACTTTCAGCCTCATTCTAACACATAAGAGAGGCAGTTTAATATGAAGGTCATGGAAGAGCATTGTGAAAAATGTGTTTGGACCCTGAACACTTGAGAGTGTTATAAACCCAGGAGAGATTGAGAAGGGTCAATTAAAATGGTTCCTAGATAAATAAAAGGGACAGCACTTATCAAAATAACAATATATGATAATGCATTGTCCTGTTATTGTAGACTACAGTGTATATTGGTTGTCTTATCAAGCCGTTGGGAAACCTAGCAATGGTGGATCGCTACAGACCTGACTCTGCTTCTCCATGACTGGATTTTTCATGGTTTTCATGCATGTCTGCCTTTGGGCATCCTATGTATTCTAGCAAACACAGAACATATTTTTTTTCCTTCTTGTTCTTCTGTGGTCATCTCTTTCTCATAGAAAATAGCCTTCAGAGTCATCCACAAAGAAACAAATCCATATGTTTTATAGTCGTTAAGGGGGAAGGGAAGATAGCCTGTTACTTAGTACCTTAGTTGTAGTCTCTTCTCAGGCTTCTCTGTACAGGCAGGCCTTTACTAAAAAAAATTAAAATTCCCCTTTTACAGTCTCACCTTTGCTATGTTCATAGACTTTAAAGGAGATTGGCTTGGTCACAGCACCTACAGTGATGGATCTGAATAGCTCTGTGGCTCTTAAAGCATTAGTGGTCTGTGATGAGCAGTACAGGACAGTTATGAAGGATGGATGGCTGGTAATTTTGGTGAAGCTCTGTAAGCATTTGCTATATATCTCTTCTTAGTGTATCTGCTTACCCATTTTATCACTGATATAGACACAGTTATGATTTGCATTTTCTGGAAGAGTAAATGTGTAATGCTATAAATTATTCATTACACCTGTGTATTTCAATCAGAATAGGAGACAATAAACAGCAAGGAAAACAGTAATAAAGGCAATGAAACCTGTATTACAGTCCGTTCTTGCTAAGGTGCTGGCAGACATAGGAGATTGCCCCAAGTTGCCCACAAACATATTCTGCTTCTTTTTATTAGAAAAAAGCATTTCCATTAAGCAGTGCATGTTATTCATCTCTTGTGGAGCAACTTAAGGTTTGAGCAGAGTTGATACTTTATGAATGGTACAGTTATGTGAATGTTCCATGTCACCATTGATCTTTTTTTTCACATCTAAATCTTGCTGAATAAACTAATTCCTCCAATCAAAATGTTATCTTTATTTAGTTTTGGCAGGAGTGATTTACATCAGTTTAGGGGCTTATTTAAATACAAAATATGTTTAAAATGTATTTGTAAGTAACACTGAATTTTTTTTGTTTTATGCTTTAATACCAGTTTAAAAAAATCTTGGCTATGTTTAAGTAAGCATCTTAATTCAGGGATTGTGTTCTGTCTCTGAGCCTATGGCTGTCATTGCTAATGCTTATATTAACATACTAATATCTTAGCTGGCATGGGGTTAAAGTCAGGCCATACAATAATCTCTGGCATTCCTTGTTGCCTTTTATAATATAAGAATATTAACCCCAGAATTCAAACACTGCAAAATTGGAAGAAGTAGAGAGTTTTGATCCCCGAAGCTTTAATACAGCAATTATGCACAAAACTTCGTGAAGAAATTAAGAGAAAAAAGGACACTTTGTAGTCAAGGATAGATCCATCCTTTTTCTGATCTTGGAACACCATACTATCTTACTGATTTATCAGAGAAATTTATTCTTAGTGCCAAGCCTTGCTTCCCCAGAGTCTTATCAGTGCAATGTATGTACTAGGATTTGGGAACAGAGGTCAGTTATGTTTGTAGTATGACAGGACAATTGAGATTGGACAGGAGCACAGGAGGTCTCTAGTCCAACCTCCTTCTCAGGCCAGGGTCAGCTATGGGCTTGGACCAGGACACTCAGCTGAGTCCTGAAAACCTCAAAGGATGGAGGCAGCACAGTCTCTCTGGGCAGCCTGTTCTGCTGCTTGACCGCCCTCATGGAGAAAGGTTTTTCCTTATATCCAGTCTGAACTTCTCTTGTTCCAGCTTATGCCCATTGTTGTCCCAGCATGCAGCACTGTGAAGAGCCTGGCTGTCTTTCCCATAACCTCCTATAGGTGCAGGCAGGCTGCTGCTAGGTCCCCTGAAGCCACCTCTCCTCCAGCTGAGCAAGCCCAGCTCCCTCAGCCTCTCCTCACAGGACGAGCTGCTCCCAGTCATCTTGGTGGCCCTCTGCTGAACTCACTCATCTTTCCTGGCAAACCAAAACTGGATGCAGTACTGTAGATGCAGTCTAACATGTACATAGCAGAGGCAGATAATCACTTCTCTTGATCTACTGTCTGTGCTGCTGTTAACACAGCCCAGGATGCTGTTGGCTTTCTTTGCTGGCAGAGCACACTATTAAGCATCGTGTCCACCAAGGTTCCCAGGACCTTTTCAACACAGTCGCTTTCCTGCTTGCCAGGAAGTACACTGTAAAGTTCAGATCATGAAACGAAGACATGAAATATTTTATTCCAACTTCCAAACAAGACATTTTGACACATTTTTGTTCCTTCTGTTTTCTTTGAACAATTAGAACTCAATTACATTGATCTAATTTTGCAAAGAACTAAGGTTGTGACAGAACTGAACATCATTCTGTCTGCATTTCTTAAATCAGTTGTAACTGCTAACCTATCCTCCTTCTCAGAAATATCCTCTCAAAAGGTTTAAATAATATTATGTCATTTATTCAGTTCAGCTTGATTGAAATGTGTGTTATGTTTCTCATATTTTACTGGGATTTTATGGGAGAGGAAAATATAACATGTAAATTGCCTGTGCAGGAAGAAAAATGGTAAGAGGAGGAAAAGTGAAGCAAAAATAGTATCTGCCAGAAGTCCAGCAGTTATTCTTTGACAACTGACTTGCAAAACAAGGACAAGATTTGTATGTTTAAATCATACCAATAAGTAAATAAATGAAGCCCTTATGCAGCATTTTATGCAGGATACTGTGGACTTTATAGCTTGGTTTTTTGCCATTTGTAATGAGAAAGGACAACAGATTGGAAGAAGCCAGCATTAAACCATAAATTAATGAACCGTAATGTCTTTAAATCCCATTGTGAGCTAATGTTAGATTGTCATTGGTTAAATGCTTTCAAGGACTGATATTAATAACACTCTAAAGCGAGACATGTCAGTTCCCTAATGGAATGGGGTCATTCAAGCAATATATTTGCAGAATGGTCAGCAAGCTAGCAAGAGCAAAGTGTATGCATGGAGACAAGGGAAAAGGAAGATCAGAGGATCATCACTTAATCCTTCCATCTTAGATTGTCAGAGATGAGAGAATAAATCAGTTTTTCACAAGAACAGTTTGTCCTGCTGGGCTTGTGTGATGCTGCAGTTCCAGGAACAAAAGCGACAGGGGAAGATTTTTATTACGATACTGCTTTGAAAATGAAATAAAGGAAAATAAAAAATCCTTCTCCCTACTTACAAAACAGAAGTTGTTAAAAATATCTTTGTGTCTTCCAATTCTACGGTAACATTCATCCCACAGGGGTTTAAAGATTTTCTCAGTAAACTCACTTCGCTCCCTGTCCTTAAGGATGGGCATCCATTTCTGCCATGTTCCACTGCAGCTGCTTAAAAAACGGAGATTGGAAATGAAGGAGAAACAACTCTTTAAATAAAAGTACAGGGGTATTGTAGTAGAATGTGATGGAATTTAGCCAGTTCCTGGAATAATAACTAGATTTTTTTTTTTTTTTGAGAAGTAATAAGACTATACTTATTGCTTCTATATGCAATGTAAGAAGACTATACTTACAAGCTTCTATTTTAAAATAAGAGCTGTGGAGATTACAGTGTGGGTGATCCAGGGATAACCAAGGATGTGCATGTAGTTGCTGTCTGTTAAGAGTACCATATTTTTAAAACAAACAAACCAGACCAAAACAAACCAACATTTTTCATAATGCAGGGCTTGATTACTGATTCACCTTGACCTAGGAACATACAGCAGTACAAAGGTCGTTAAACCAAAGGGTTGCATCTTTTCACTATTGGAAGAGACAATCAGCAGATCATGTCATGCTGGTGGGTGTGTAGGGAGATTTACAGTGCCCATATGTAAGTCGGGTGATGTAGATACATCCTTTGGAACCTGTTTTCTGTGTGCCAAGGAGCACTCCCTCTAGCACACAGTGTGACTCTGATGGTTTTGGCTGTGCCTTTGTCATGGTTTTAAGGTCACACCCTAATATATGGGGTTGATTACATGATTATTCTGCCTTTATTAGTACCAACCGTACATTTGTGTCAGACTTCTTTCTTCTAAAATGGAAAAAGATAAAAATCTCCTGTGTGTCCACAGTGATCTGTTCTAAACCAAATAGTAAATTCACAATAGCCAAAGAGGTAATATAGTGAATACGCTGCAGGGTCTTGTTCCAGTTAAACTTCTGAGAGAGATGGATGTTCCTTTCAAATGATTTTATTGGTTAAATGTAATCACACAAAGTAGTCCAATCCTCACAAATTTTTAGTAGATGATATTGTGACCCATAAAAGGAATATATTAGTCTTTATGTTTATTAGTTTTTACATGAAAGACTGTCACTTTCTGTTAGAAGGTAGCATTTTTATGAGTTGTTTGAAAGCAATGGAACAGTGAATTTTTATTTTTGGTTTAACACAAAGGACATTGTATGCTTTTGGCAAAATGCTAAATGTTTCTTGGTGAATCCAGGTTAAAAAAAAAAGGGGGGGGCTAGTAAGAGCAACAGATGGGGTATACACTGTGACTGTTGATAGGGGATCATCATGGGAATGTAACTTTCTGACAGCTTTTCTGTTTTAATGGTATTGTTGTTTGAGAAAATCCTGGATAAGGACTGCTGCAAGCTTGCACTTCTTACACCTATTCTGTGTGAAGCAAAAAGTTCAATAGTTCTAGCATTCCTGGATGCAGTTTGCTTGGATTTTCATCATGGGAAGAGAGTTGTAGAGAGCAGAAGCTCTCAACACTGTGCCAGGCATCAGTGCAGAAGGTGGCATGTGGCTGTCGTAGCCAAAAGGAAAAGAAGACAGCATGGATTAAAATAGTTTTTAGGCACTTTTGAGGGGTTTTGCATGGCGCTTCAAACAGTTTAAAAATCAATAGTTGTCCACATGCTCATTTGGAAACCATCACTTCAGAGATGATCACAAGGGCTCGTGAGGCAGGGATCATTATCCACGTCTTCTGCCTGTGTGTGTGGTGAGGTCTCCAGTCCCTTTTTAGAAAGACAGAGATCAGAAATTGTGTAGATGTGTGACTGCTGGCACAACATTGGGAGTGACAGAGGGAACTAGTTTCTACTTTTTCCTTCCCCACATGGACTATCAGGGAAGCAGTGAAGAAAAACAGTTACTGCTGTTTCCCATACTTCAGTTTCCTTTGTGCACAAAAAGAAAAGAAAACGGAAAGAAAATGGAAAGAGATAGTGTGCCAATAGGAACAGAAAGCAAAGCTGAATAGCAAGGAAGATCAAATATCAGCTGATGACTGTGAATATTGAAATATGTGTCCATCCCTAAAAGACATGATTTGGGGTGGCCACCCCACACTTTACCCTTAGTGAGTGAGAGAGATTAGCATAGGTGACGATCACGCATATTTACTGGGATTCCTTTCATCCCATCTGCAGGAACTCTTCAACTCCACATTTGCCCATCCCTAACCTATAAATTCAATCCCCAAATCCAAATCTCTCCTCTTACGCATCTCTTCAGTCCTGTTACTTTTTATCAGGGTTTGTTGTAATTTTTCTCCTCCCTGGCCTTGTTGAGCAGAGTGATATCTGTGTCTTCTCATACCTGGTGTGGATGGTGCAGATGAAAGGCTCACAGGATGTGTCCCCATCACTCATTCAAGGGGAGAGGTCAGGCTTGAACCAGAACTGGCCTGATCTGCTGCACCTCTCCGCTTTCCTCCAGCCCTTGCTCCTGGGAGAATGGTGCAACTCCAAGGAGGAGCTCTGTTCCCCCTTTTTGGGAGGACACTTAGTCAGAAGCGGCTTCCCAAAGGAAAACTGGAATTCATGGGAGGACTGGAGAGCCGCTCAGCCAGCTGCAACCACAGTGGCGTGACTCGAGAACAGGCAATGCTGTAATGAGCAAGACGCTGCCAACTGTTACTTCATCTGCCTTGAGAGTTTGGGAGTAAAGGAACAGAGAAAGGAAAGGAAAGTGCAGCCAAAGGCACTTAAATATCATTAGAGTTATGTAAATCAGGCAAGTTAAAAAGACAGAACTGAAGTGTTATTTCCCTCCTGGGGAGTTCTGGGGATAACTGAAAGCGGGGAGGGATATCTTGAACAAAGATGAATTAACAATTTTTCTACAATGTAAGATTTTGTGGGTAGACAGGAAATAACCTCATATTGATGTCTTATTTGTCAAGGTTGATAAATATAAATACAGAATATAATCCTTTAAGAATAATATTTTTCAAAAGGTTCATGCCTGGCTTTAACATTTTAACTGTGCTGAGTGTTGGCCCATGAAACAAACATAAATACATTTATGTGGATTTTTTTTCTGTTACTCTCCCAAAGTGATTAAAGCAGTTTACTTTTAACTGCACATTACTTAAATTATTTTGGGTTGTACATCATAAGTAATTCAAAGCTCAGAGTAGTTAGTAAAAACAGGGCTATTAAAGACCACAAAAGATAATCTGCTTTCCTAACTCTTCTCATCCATGGGCAGGATCCATTACACCTGTAACTTTAAATATTGAAAAGGTATTCTCTACAAATATGTCTGCTAGCAAGGATGATGTTCAGCTGGGGTACAGAAGGCCGGTGCAAAGCAGCCTGCCCTGCACAGCTCTGCTGTAATGGGCGTGTGTGACTGATGAGAGCGATCAGTTCTGCTCAGTGCTTGCCCTTCAAGGGAGTTTTGCTCAGGTCAGGATGGGGTGATTGTATTTATAATTGTATGTCTCTAAATGTCCCAGATCTTTGCATAGAGGTTCAAAATTAGGAGGAGTTGAGTTGTGGTGGTGTATGAAAGACTAATCAGAAAAGCGTGGACAGATTACTAAGTAATTCTCTGGTCCATGTATATGGACAGGCAGTAGCACGTTATGAAACTCTAGATCAGTATTTCCTACATTACAGATTTCAGCTCATGCCTCTTCCCATTCATTATATGGGAAAATAAAAATCTTATCTGAGTTAAAGCACTAAGCATGGACATGTTAACATGTGGAGACGTGACTTTCTACATGTAGCCAACTTACTATAGCAATGCTACCTGCAAAGAGAGAGGCATACTGTAATCAAAGCTCTCGGCAGTGTGCAGAGACGTAGCAGATGAAGAGGTGCGGAGTTGACATAAGAGCTGAGGGGCATCCAGCCAGGGGCAGTGCCAGGTTTTATGGAAAAAAAAGAGTGTGCACAGAGGAGTCAGCAGCTAACAGAACATAGACAAAGCCTGGGCCCAGTACATGGAAGCATTTTTGCCTGAAACTGCCAGTACATCTGCACTGCAAAATACTACAGAGATAACCAAGAAAGCTGACTGTGGCTGCAAGGAATTCTGCCTGGGATTACTTTGCTTCTCAGGAGCATTTTACAGCCTGCCCCGTGCACCTAAGCCAACTAACATAAAGCTTCACCTTACAGGCTCCAGTGCATTGTGGACGTACCCTGATTCACAAAGCATAGAGGTTGAGGCTGATGAAGGTTATGATGGCTGATAAATCTGCGCATTTGTTACAGATAGTGGCTTTAGCATAATTTATGGGCAAGCCCCTGGCTCTTCACATCAAAGCAAAGTGAGGGATTCAGAAACTATTCATAATAAAAAAGTCTATCTGATATTAGATGAGGTTGTCTTAACAATGTATCATGGTACTGAAAATGTGCAATTGTTTTTGCCATCTTGAGGAGATGTTAGATTTCAAACATTTGAGAAGTGATGCGCTACAATAGCTAGGCCAGGGGGTTTCTGTCAGCCCCAAGATATTCAGCTCTAGATGTGCAGTTAAGGATTAAAGACTGGATGGAGATTTCTGGATTTGTCTGAATGGGAAGAGCAGCAAGTGAGAGTGTAGGCGCTGCAGTTCCTGAGAGAGGACTTTTTTTAGAGACAGCTTTTTGGGTGTATTTTAGCAGCTAGTTCACCTGAACAGTGAACACCATCTCCAGTGCAGCCCTTGTGAATGTGCAAGAACAAGAGCTTGGAGGGATGCACGGCAGCGTTGTAGCCTACTTGCTGTTTTAGAAGTACGATATTCTTCTCCAGTGCTGCCCACTGGACCTGATCAAAGTGGGATTTCTCAGCTTTTTTTTCAGGAAGAGAATAATCAAATCCTGAAAGACTTAAATAAGTGTGAAATCTCTAGGAATTAGTAAAGGTACTACCTATGAAAAAAAATGCCTGAATGTTGAGAATTTTAATGACCAATGAAAGGATTTCTTGCTTTGTATCACATCGTGGATATTGTGTACATACCACAGTGTCCTTGAGAACGTTCTGCTCTGGGGGCAGCAGTGGTGTGACACAGGTGTTGTAAATTGTGCATCAGGATTAGCCTGTCTGCTTTGCCCACCGACTCTGAGAGGACACTGCTTGAAAGCTCATATTTAAACTCTAGGTCTTTCTAACACAAATGGTTGTTCTAGCTTTTTCAGGAAGTTGCATGAGTTCCTCAGAGATGTTAGACTCAGCAGTAGGACAAAATCCACATTAAGGAGGAACGTGTGACAGTCCTTAGAGGAGGCAGAAGATACCGTGTTTCAAGGAGGATGGAAAAACCGTCTCGAAAGAAAAACTGCTGTGTTTCAACCTTACAGTAAGATGCTGCTTTGATGACATTGCAACAAGACTGTACTTTCAAAAATATCTGAAAGATGTCTTTAAATGTGAGCCATAGGAAAATGTACAGGTACCTGCTAATTGGGCCACTCCACTTGAGAGGCTTTTGACATGAGTCATAGGTGAAACTAAGTCATACGTTCATAATGCTGTTTTATTCATAAATCTTAGCTGAGAGATACAGAAGTGAATTATGCTTTTAGACATACGGGAGAAAAGATGAGAAATGGGCTGCACTTTTTAGAAACCTGAGAGTTGTGCTGAAAAGATGCAAAATGATTCCCAGCTCAGCAGAACCTCACCTGCAGAGCTGCAGTCCGCAGAGGTCAGCAGTAATAGGGAGACCACGGCCTTCCTCTCAAACAGGCAAGAAATGGGTAACCTTACTGAGTCTGGACTCGAGCGTAAGTTGGGAAATAAGAGCAGCTGCTGCTCACAGGATCAAAGTGTGATAAAAGGCAGGGATTTCCATCTGATGGTGAGTTCAGGACTCAGTCAGGGCTCACAGACCCTGACACACAGTGGGGGAGAAATTGTGTGGCCTAAACCAGCAGCAGCTGCTGTATCACAGGCTTAGTGATTTCTCACACTTGTGACAAGCAGCTGCCTGGGAGCCAGTGTGGTTCATTGTGCTCTCCAGCGGGTCCCGCTGAGTTCCTGTAGGCATTGTAAATGGCGATTTTCCGCCCTGAAAAGGCAGTGGGACTCTTTCAAAACCATGGAGGTGATATTGTATGCTGCTCTACCTTGGCTCTGCCTGGGCGCACAGGGGAAGAGGCAGCCAGCTGCTTGTGCTCCTGCCTTGGAGTGGTGTCTTATGCAGTCTTCCAGGTGAGGAACCTGGGAACTGCTCATGCTAATGCTCTCCGTGGTGCAAAAAACCCTGGATCGCCCACAGGGCAGCAACAAATGCCTGGCTGAGGTGCGCAACAGCCCGATTTCCTGTTCCTGGGTGCTACAGATAGTCAACTGCCTCTCCACAGAGTTTGTGTAAAACAATTATACTGCTCCAGTAGATTTTTATAGCCTCTTTGCAGAGATGTAAATGTTTATCCAGAGTATAAAACTGTGGAGAATCTGAATATACATCTCAATCTCAGTTCTTCTGCAGCTTCATCCAGAAAAGGAGCAGGGCAGCCACCACGCAGAGGTGCTGTGTACCATCCTTTGAACCCACTGGCCTTGGCTGTATTGACATGGAATAAAACTGTGACTTAACTGCCTGCAAGTGTGGGGACTTTCTTCTTGAAAGCAGTGTAAAACCGTGGAGATTTCATCCATAAAAATCTGTATCTCAACTCCCTTTCACAGCTTTTATTGAAGTTGCTAACACTTAATGAGGCCTCAGAAACATTTGTACAATTCTTATGGGTACTTGAGGACCTAAAACACGTCCTGACTATGTGATCCCAGTTTTATTCTGCTGTATTTGGTCAGCTTTTTAAGTTCTCTTGCTGAGAATAACCATTAGTTCCTTGATTTTTCTTTGGTTTTTTTTTTATCTGTCTTCTTTACAGTACTCTGTAAGAACACTGACATTGTGGCACTGCTTTCCTTGGCAAGTGATGTCTTCAGCTCAAGTTGGAATGTGCAATTTGCATAAGGCAAGTAAAAACCATCTCACGCCCTGTTTAGAAATATTGGTTAGAAAGTAGAGCAATATAATATAGAAAGAGGCCACAGAAGAAAACATGTATCTCACAAAAAATCATTAAAAGCAAAAGCAATATATATTTAAATTGCAAGAAACTCTCCTCTAGGGGCCCTGGAAAGACAAATGCACAAATACTCTCAGATCAATATCAGGAAAAGAAAAAAACAAGCAAATAACACAGTACAGTACATCTCTTGTGGAGATAGGGAGGACACAGATCCAAGGCACAGGATGCAGCTGGAGTCGGGGGCAAGGTGGGTTATATTCAGCCCTCAGGTGCAAAGAGTAAAGCCCCCTCTCCTAGCAGGTGACCAGCTATCCATAAACCAAGTGAAAATGAGAACCTACCTTCTCTAGCCATGTCTGGTAGTGACCTCACATTGTCTACACCTGCTTCTCACGCTTAGCTCATATGCATTTCTCTGCCTCCTTCAGTTTGAGAGATGGATAATCATGAGTTCTGTTAGCATGCTGAAGTTAAGCACCTGAAAGGATTGCTAATCTGTTTCAACTTGATCATGTAGCAGCTGTAACTTAGGAAAGTGCTGGGCAGTATTTGAGGTATGGTGTTTCTTTACTATTTTGATGTTTTGCAGATAGCTACTGTGTGTGTCAGTATATTCTTTTAATCAAAGCTCCCTTCTCTTTATCCTGTGAGTACCTTGAGGTGCTTTGTCTCCTGGGACAGGCAATTGTATGGTGATGTTACTGAACTGGAAGGAGTGCTATCTCTGAATTCTTGTCTCTTTTAGATGTTAAGAATTTGCTGATGTGTTGTGGCTGTTTTGCACAGCTTCTGTGATGCATAATCCTGTTTTAAATGGCTATCTTGTGGCTGCTTTGCATTATGGGAGGGCATGCAGCCATTGAATTTCTGGTCTGGCAGACCTGGTACGTCAGTCCTGGTGAATGGGCGTTTCCTATGTCATGTTGCATTGTTCTGACCCTGAATTCATAGGCTTGTCTTCAAAGACAAGTATTTCCACCCTGGTTAAGGGGAAGTTTATATTTTGTATGAAAAAGGTGCATGTAAGAAATTGTGAGATAACCAGAAATCTTGGCTCTCTTTAGTCTCGACTGGAAGTTAAATACCGCCTTCAGTGGGGCCTGAGAGTGAATCTGAGACTTGCTGCTTAATTACTCCAAAAAACAAAGCTTAGGGTTTCAAGTCTATTTTCTCCTTGCTGTCCTTCTGCTTATACCTAGCCCTAATTTTAGGCATAGGCAAAATGGAGGGTGGCTGCCTACTTGGCTTTATGCCAGCATTAGACCTAGTGAAAGTGTCAGCGGCTGCTGCTGAGAGAGGTGTTGGGATACATGGGTTGATAGCAACAGTTGGCTGAGAAAAACAAGGTAATGGGAAAAAAGTTGCTCCTCTCAAACCTTTAACTCTGCTCTTCATCCCAATTTTGTCCTACCCACTCTGGTAGCAAAAGTAACCTGGCCCTACCTTCTCCTCCTCTAGTGGTACTTACATTGCTAAGAATAATCAAGTCAACTCTGCTTATACGCTTTTCTCCAGTAACAGTCAAGGCTAGTTTTACTGGAATTAAAGAAAAGCCCTTGCTCTTTTGACTTGAATGGCTGTTGAATCTGGGTTACAGCTTATTAGAGACCTATGTCTTGATTTAGACTCCCATTAAATAAAATACTGCCAGTAGGAGTCCTCTCTGCAGGATTCTTCAGTCTCTAAAGATATTTTTGTTGATTTCATGTCCTAGTATCTTAATGCATCTCAGTTGTTTTACTGTTTGGTTTTTCTTTCTTAGGTTAATAGGGGCAAATGGGGAGAAACCTTTAAGTGGTCTTTGGAGCCTACTTTTTGTTTAGATATTTAAAAAGCTGAAATTTAAATAAAAATGCTGCTACTTGCGTTACTTTTATTAAATTCTAGGCTGTTCATATAAACCAAGATTGCTCATGCCGAGCCTGTAGGCTAACTAATAGCTTCTGGGCCGTGCTCCAGGCTTGTCTATCTTCTGCACTGTTATTCCTTTGGTCTTGTTGAACACGTTTTGCCTTTGGTTATACTCATTTTAGTTGGTGCAATAGTAAAGGAATGAGTTTCTCTGAAGATGGCTTGAAAAGATTGCAAAGATGTTTGTTTAAAGATTTAGCAAGGGTCAATAGGAAGTGCATTTTTCTCCTGGTAAATTTATGATGAGGCCACAGCACCAGTTAGTTGCATTGTCTGAAGACCATTGCTTGAACAGTCTGCTGTCTTCTGGATGGCTTTATAAGTGATTCTGTCTTCAAAGCTTCTGTGCGTTTGTGAACTGTATAGCTCTGTAGCAATGTTTATGCAAGTTTATTTTTTCCTCACAGCAAATAATTTTGAATCAACTACTGCTGTGAACTTAACAGCAACACACCACTCTTCACTTGCAGAGCACTCACTGGGCAAAATTAGCCTCTAAAAGCAGTTGTGTTAGAAGTGGGAATATATTTTATCCAGAAGAACCCCAAGTATAGGAAAATACCCAAATGACTCAAAGGTAGCATAACAAATCACTGGCATAACCAGGACTTTCATCTGTTGAAACCCTTTTTCAAAGTTATGAGGTATCTCTTGCCCACTGGCAGCTTCCTATAGTTGATGTGGCACCCTGAAAAGCAGCCTAGGCTGAGGTTCTTAGCTTATGAGTGCATCTCAAAAGCTAGGCTTATACAAATATGTTTATGCTTCAGCCAAAGTTGGTGTTAAATGAGCTACAGCCACCCTGGGCCAGTTCCCTAAGGATTTATTCAGTTTCTTATGTTATTTTTGCAGTCCATGCCGTTATAAATGCATAGCCACCACTGCCCAAATGAGCTAGTTTAAATCTGCATTGGGTTGCATTGTAGACAGCCTAAACCTCTCTCAGCAGAAGAATGCTTACTTGGTATTTTAGCAACTCAGTTTACCAGAGTAGCAAGCTGCCTGTGGGATTAGGAGCCTGCCTGTCTCTGCATTCCTGTTGTTGAGAGTGTTGGCCCCTGGGTTTATCAGTCCTTGTGATTTGTGTAGTTGTAAAAAACTGCTTGCCAATATTTGCATTAGAGATGTCATCTTCATCTGTGTGTGTAAATATGTTGCTGTTTCTATTATTTCCCCAAACCGTCAATTGTTCATCTGTCATTTTCAGTGATCACACCCACTGAACCCCAGTGTGCAATAAATTAAATGGGTTAATTTACCAAATGTTGCAGGGAAGCAGCCTGGCAGAAATCTATACTTAGCTGATAAGAAATGTCAGAGTTGAATATTTATGTGTTAATTGCTGTACAAACAATATGCTTACATCCGTAATCTTGCCTACAGGATCACCACAGAATTACCTTAATTAAAGACAGAAAAGGTTGGTGTAGACAGATCATGTCAATCCATTCCCACGGTCCATTACAGGATTCCCCTGCCCTCCCCATAATGGTTTCTCAGGGCTTGTCCAACCTAATATTAAAGGAATCGAGAGATGGAAGATTTCACTATGTCCCTTGGGAGATATTTCTACTCTTGCAATGTTTTTTTTGTGATGTTCATATCACATTCTAGTTTCCTTAATTTCATTCATATTAATATTCTTTTATTATAAATGATGGCACTCATTGATATGAAAAAAATCAGTGTAGAATCAGTGCCATATTTAAATACTATGGTAAAGTAAATGTAAAACTTAACTGATGCACTCTGTAGATTCTGATCCTTTTTGGTTTTTTTTATAGCTGACATGCTATCAAATATAAACTGCCACACTGGGACCTAATGTAAACCAGTGTTACCCCTAAAAGTACTCAGAGATTAAAAGACTCTGACTTCCCCGTGCCCCGCCCCGTTCCCCTCCGGCAGCTAGATGCTTGAATATTTCAGACAAAAGCAAAGGCAATGTGACAAAGTGACTGTATTTGAGTATAATGTTATGTATTGAAGAGAGGTGTGCCAAAGAGTAGTATGGTTATTATTGCTATTAATGTGGCCATCCAGATATTTCTACCAAAGTGGAGAATGGTTAAGTGCCATGTGGATAATCTAGCAATGCTCAAGAGCTCAAATCAGTCCTTCATTACCTCCTTTATGGCTAAACAGGGCCACGTGATCTGCAAAACCAGCAGTTTCTTTACCACATCCACCAATAATCAAGCAGTCCCAATATTTCTGTGTATTTGTCCAGTAAATAGAACAAAATTGCTACTTTACATTTATATCACTATTTATTGAGTGTTGAACTGAAGGAACTTGTGTGTATTTCTTCTGTGTATGCTTTTCAGAGGTGAATGTGTTACACATTGAAGTACAGCATTGTCAATTTGTGCAATGGAATCGCTGTCAGTTCAGATCATCTTTCCAAACAGTTCACTGTAAACTTAGTGGAACAAATGAGTGCATGCAGTCTGAGGAGGAGATGGGAATTATGTATCATCAAAGCGATGCGTGAACTGCTGTGATGTTATTAGATTTTTTTTTCTTTTTTTAAAGGCATGAACAGAAGCTTTAGTTGTAATACAGTTGTATTACATGTAAGAGCTGGATGAAACCTGCAAAATGTTCTATTTAATGCTATTAAAAAGTCATTTAGGTGACAAGAGTCTGGATACTCTTTTCTTTTACCTTTCCCTTTACTCAGACCTAATGGTCTTCTCAAATGCTCTTCCTTGTATAGCTTTTGCCCTCTGCTGGAATAAAGCAAATGAAAGCTTGTGTGTTGCCACGGTAGGATTTGAAAAATGTATGCTTGGTTTTGCTCTTCCTTAATGGGTGAAATCAGTTTCAATTAAAGTTTGTGCTCGTTTTGATCTAGAAAGCATAAAATATGCATGACTGCTGTGTACCTGACTGCTCTCTGCTGGCTGGAGGTCTGTTGTTTAGTTGTAACCTTAGCACTAGTGCCGCGTGTTGGAAAACCTTAGGTTGCTCTGATAGTTGGAGCCAGCAAGATACTTGGAACAAGAAGTCCTGTATGATCACCCTTAGGTGATGATGGTCATCCCTAAGCTCAGTAGTTTACATTCATAGGTGCTTTTGAAACTGTGTAATGGTACCCTAGCTGGCAGCATCTACTCTCTGTTTTATTATAACCAGAGGGAATCACTGCCTTGTGTGTGGTGACAGGGTCTCCATACCACAAGTTGGGAGATGGGCGCAGTGGCTGCTCCAGGCATTAGAAGCTACTGATTCTTGCTCTTAATGAATTGCAAATAACAACTCAAATACTTGATTAAAAAATTAATGTGCTCCTGTCTGTTTTTGTTGTTATCGCCTGTAACCCTCACCTCCCCCAAAATCCTACAGTGATAAGGGCTCAAGCACCTGCAGTTAAAGCTTGCTTTGTCTGGAGGGAGCCGTCCAATAGAGAAATAAAGGTATCATTCCCTGTTTTTTAACTACTATAGGGTGCCCCTCTAAGAGGAAACTATGGACATTTCTAGTAGAACCCTGTTCTGGCAACTGTGATGATGTAGGGGTGCCTCTGTAATGCTACCTCTGGTGCAACAACATGTCATAGGCTTGTTATTGCTATGGTTGTCTTTGCTTCTATGCAGGTATTGCTGACAACTGGCTTCACTATTTAACCCTCAGCCTATTTTCAGCCCTACCCAACTCCTGCTAGGGCTCTCCACTGTAGCTAACTCCTTTGTTGATGCACAACTTATCTCTCCTTGATCCTTCCTTCATTCTGTCTCCCTCTCTCCTCTCCACCCCACCCCATTCCCCTCCACCCCTTATGTCTGCTGGGCTTTGCAAAGAGTCCTCCATAAATGAATGCTGACTTAGATCACTTCCTTATCAGAGAAATCTGTAGTCCCAGCTCTTCCTTTTTGTGTGTCAGGGGTGTAAACACTGTTGTTTTCATTTGCATCTGGTTTCCGAGGCAGATGTTTCATCTCTCTGTGTTAAGTAAACTGTGTTCACAAAAATGGAGAAGATTAGCCTTAGCCCTTTCAGAAATTGTCCTCTCAAATCCTTCTGTGGAGAAGGAGAGGGAGGAGAAATCACTAACTTTACTGGGGGTGGGCAGGAAATCACTATATAATCTTGCAAAATCCCATAAACAACTGAGTGCTGCCAAGACAATTCTCTAGGTATCGTCTGTGATCCTCAGTAAAGAACAGGCCACAAGAGAGGCCAGATTACCCTTCAAGCAAATAATCCTGAAGTCAGGAAGCAGATTAATTTCTTTCTCTTCCACCAGAGTTAGAAATTTTCAAGTCAGTCAGAGAGGGGCAGGAACAGTAAACTGGCTGCATCGTAACAGTACCTCAAACATGCAGCAACAACCTGGTTAAATAACACTGTTAAGGTTGCATGGCCAAACCTGTCACAAATATTTCCAGAATGAAGTGTGACTATGCAACCTTAATTCACCTGTAAACCTGTATCCTTCACAATGTAATCCTTAATTGCATTTCTCATAACATTGTTCCCCTGTATGGTATTGCATCAGCCTATGCACAGCAGCTATCTAATATAGGAATGGATTAGGTGGATAGGAAAGGAGCGTTGCTAAAGCAGGCAAACAAAGTGTATATATAGGGGTCCGTACTGGGACTGGTACTGTTCAAATCTTCATCAATGACATAGACAGTGGGATCAAGTGCACCCTCAGCAAATTTGCAGATGACACCAAGCTGAGTGGTACGGTTGACACGCCTGAGGGACGGGATGCCATCCAGAGGGACCTGGACAACCTCATGAGGTTCAACAAGGCCAAGTGCAAGGTCCTGCACCTGGGTCAGGGCAACCCCTGGTATTAATACAGGGTGGGGGATGAAGGGATTGAGAGCAGCCTTGCCTAGAAGGACTTGGGGGTACTGGTGGATGAAAAGCTGGAAATGAGCCAACAATGTAGCCCAGAAAGCCAACCATATCCTGGGCTGCATCAAAAGAAGCATGGCCAGCAGGTCGAAGGAGGGGATTCTGCCCCGCTACTCCGCTCTGGTGAGACCCCACCTGGAGTACTGCGTCCAGCTCTGGAGTCCTTGGCACAGGAAAGATATGGACCTGTTGGAGCAGGTCCAGAGGAGGGACACAAAACTGATCAGAGGGATGGAACACCTCTGCTGTGAAGAAAGGCTGAGAGAGTTGAGGTTGTTCAGCGTGGAGAAGAGAAGGCTCCAGGGAGACCTTACTGCAGCTTTTCAGTACTTAAAGGGGGCTTATAAGAAAGATGGGGACAAACTTTTTAGCAGGGCCTGTTGCTATGGGACAAGGGGTAATGGTTTTAAACTAAAAGAGGGTAGATTCAGACTAGATTTGAGGAAGAAACTTTTTACAAGGAAGGTGGTGAAACACTGGAACAGGTTGCCCAGAGAGGTGGTAGATGCCCCATCCCTGGAAACATTCAAGGTCAGGTTGGACGGGGCTCTGAGCAACCTGACCTAGTTGAAGATGTCCCTGCTCATTGCAGGGGGGTTGGACTAGATGACCTTTAAAGGTCCCTTCCAAACCAAACTATTCTATGATTCTATGATTTAAAAACTGTCCTGGGCAACTACATTCAATTACTGTTTCTGTGTTATACAAAGCCTTTCACTTAAATGATGCTTTATCAGAGATCACTAGTTTTGTGTGTTTGGCACCTAGAAAATAATGAAGGCTGGGATTTGACTTGCAGAGGCACTGACTGTGTAGAGATGTAGTTGGAATCTAGATCTATAGACAGATAAATAATCATAGAGATGGAAGAAAACGAGAGAGGTGTCTTGTATCATGTGGTGGGATCGGCTATACCTTTATCAGTCTTAGAGATGTTTCCCTAACTTGTTCTTAAAATCCTCAGTGACAGATCCTCCAAGCAGCCTAAGCATGCTGTTGCAGTGTTTATCTGTGTTTAAAAAAAAAAAAAAAAAAAAGTTTGCCAAGCATTTTATCTCAATCATTCATCTTGCAATAATGGATAGGACAAGAAAAACAGGCTTAAACTGACATCGAGAGCATATTATTGCCTTTTCTTTTTTGGGGGGGGGGGGAGGGGGTGTAGCAGCTTTTTACATATTTGAAGAGTTTCGGCTTCCCTGAGCCTTTTAAGGCTGTATGGTGCTTATCTGTGTAATCTGCTTTTTGTAGGTGGTGTATTTTAGCTTTCTATCATTTTCATTTCTCTCACCTGGATGTTCTTTGACTAGATTTTGTCACTCTTGAAGTGTCTTCCCCGAAATGGGTAGAAGTATTCCTGATGAGGCTTTATCAGTGCTCTGTGCAATAGAAAGATAACTTCAGGTGTCTTGCAGGCTCTTTTCAGTGTGATACAGGAAAGCAGGAATTTGCAGTCCTATTTCATCTTGGATTTTAATAGGCACCAAACAGCTGTTCCACTGATACAGTTTTCAGAAACGGGTGAAACAATGTGGCTGAAAATTTCCAGAATAATTCAGCTCAAGGGGAAAAAAAATGCTTCAAGCCAAGTAGTTGGAATCTGGTGATTATAGGCAACAGGAAGGCTCAGGTAATCTTGAAATTAGCTGGTCTCAACTCTGCCTGTAATAAAGCTATGTGTAGCCTAAGTGTCTTTGCAGGCCTTCAGGCAGATTTTCCTTACCTTCCCAGAGAAACCTTAAATATCTTTATTGAATGAAGGTGGTCAGAAAGTGGGCACAACAGCATGAACTTCACCAGCCAGTAACTTCCAAGGGAAACTGCTTTAGTGTTTGAATAAAAATAGTTTGCCTAGTGAATTGCCATCCTTGTTGTTGCACCATAGGGGTGTGTATGTGTTTTGGTTTTATTCTTTTGAGATCTCCCATGTAAGCTGACTAAATCAAAACTCTCCTCACATTGGATTCAATGCTGATAAAGATGTAATCTATCATATTACAGCTGCTTTCAACATAGTGAAGTTAAGATGTGTACCTCTTTCATATATGAGTAGAATTCTTTACTAGAAAATAAATCTTCAGTACTGGTTGGTCGGTATAAACACATCAAATATCATATCCAGTATCTGCTTTCCATGTTCTGAAAAGCATTTGACTATTAGAGAAGGCCAACCCTTGACTTGGCTCAGTAACTAATGAATATTTCAAATAAAAAGCAATGCCTACTGTCAGCTGTTTCCAACAGGTTTCTGGGTTTGTGTTGACAAGCTGTGCAGGGGGATGCACTGTGGTTCTCAACCCCTCATCAAGAATTTACAAGAATCCTTGTAATACTTTATTCTGTGGTTAAAACCTTCTGCTGTTTAATTCTTGGTGTCTGCTTCCAAGTGATTATTTACTCAAAGCTGGCGTAAGAAATGGACTTACGTAAAACGTTATCCACAAATTCTGGTGTCCAATTTGTATTAAACCCCATCAAGTGAAACAGTGTATTAATTCAGGGTTCTGGATAGTTTGTGATGGTGGTCAGGCACTGTCGAGCCTTGTCACTGCCAGACTCATTAACAAGATTGCTCTAAGCTGCTAGAGAAACTGTTGCATTAATGTTATGTCATCATCAATGTCAAGAGGAATAAGATTTGAGCTTTGAAAATGGTGGCAGGGAAAAATGAAGGACATAGTCTTAAAGGTGTCTTACTGCCTCATTCAGAGCAGCAATTATCTTTCTCAGACCCAGATACCAAAACTGACTGGATACAAATAATATAAAGATTAAAATTTTCTCTAATAAATATGTTAGACCTCTTAGTGATGCTTCTGACATCCAGAAACATGAATGTCATAGAACCAGATGCAATTCAAGTGGAAGGCTGAGGAGATTGCCTACTTACGCGAACACTCCTAAGTGTTTCTCCAGGAGATCAGATCTGTGTTCAATAGTACTGAATTTTGCAAACCTTTGGTGGAACAATTCTTACAGAACGTGGCCTGAGTCTTGCTAGGTAAATGGAACATTTTTCTTCTTCATTTAATTATCTGTCATCCATCTGTAGTTGCTGTCATTGATGTGACTGAGCAGAAACCATTTATCATGGTTCTTAATGATCCTTTATTAACTAATTAAGTGAGTGAAGCTCTGAAATAGCTTAAAGGTAGCCCCAATACTGAGGGAAGGCATGCTAAAGCTCTTACTTTTGTAAGTGAATTGCTGTTACCTATTCTTCTTTTGTATTCACTCACATCCTTGAAGCAATGGAAGTCCCTCATGTTTTAAGGAGACTGCAAGCATGCACTTTGTTAAACAAAGGATGATTTTACTTTGTGACAGACACTGGCATTTCTCTCTTACCTCTTCCTGGGAAACTGCTACCTCAGATCATACTCAGTTGGCTACATACCCTAGTCATGGTTCTGCCTGAAAGCTCCTGTCGATAATTGCTTAGCTGTGGATCCCCTTGCAGTATTCACAGCCAGTCCAATTTGGAAACAGTGTAGTGAGGAGCATCAGCATCTCTGTGGTGTCTGCATTGATTTGACAAAAGCATGTAATGCTTTCACTTGATCTACGCTCTGAAAGTTGGAGTGAATTGGACTGTTCTGATATTCCTTCAGCCTGTTCTATTCATGATGGGAGAGATCCTGTGCAATAGGAAATCCTTCTTCAGTGGAGCTTCTCGTGAAAGACGGAGTTGAGCAAGGTTGTATATTCATATCTACTCAACTTCTCTTTTCAGTGCTGCAGATCTTGACCTTAGCATGTGACATACTGAGGGTAATTTGTTCAGCCCTAGCAAAGTTATTCAAATCTGAGTTTTGTGAAACCAGCCAGCAGCAGATCTACAGGGTTTCACTGGCTGCTTTATAACATCATCCAAGTGCTTTCATCTTGCAATTGGTATCCAAAAGGCAAGGCTGTATTTCAGCTTGCCCAAAGCTAGCTCTGCAGTCCTCTCTTTGTTGTAGTTGCAGACTCAAAAGTGCACCGTTCTTGATATTTTTCTCTCTCCTAATTGATGATAAATACCTCTGTGTTTCTGGAAAACAAGTGTATCTTGAAAGATATTTGCAAAATTTTCTTTTGCGTGAAGGAGGAGTACAATGCTTAGTACAGATCACTGATTTAAATCTTTGGCTGTATTCACTTACCACAGGCTAGGCACAGCATGAGGATGCAAATTCCAGAATGCCCAAGCAGGTCTTCTAAGTTAGCTTGCTTGTGGTGACAGACCACCTGAGTGACAGTGCAAGGACAACCCGAGGTCCTCCCTCACAGCATGCCGGATCAATAATTGTGAGGGATAAGATTTGAGACATCTGGAGACAAATCTTTCCTTGTGCTAGCATAGCTCTTGACATGAAACATGCAGCTAAGCTGGAAGTCAAGAGAGAAAAGATGTTCAGAGAGATTCGGTTGCCACATCTCAGTCATCTAAAAATCACATGTTCAGCTTGTAACCATGTGTGTTATGTGCAGGATGATGAAACTAAATGTGGCTATTTAGCACTGAAGAAATGGAAATTGTTGGTTAATAAAATGAAAGAGAGAACTAGAGGGAATTAACCTTTTTTTTTTTTGGAAATGTTCTTTGATATTGCAGTATGACCGATGTTGTGCTGCAGTCAGTGCCCTTCTGACTGAACTGAAATGAGCTGTTTCTGACAACATTTTAAAACAATGAATGTGTTCTATTTCTTAGCATAGTGCATACCTGCACTCTTAAGCATAAACTATATTGCCTTGTGATGGCAGCTCAATGGTGTCTGTAAAACAATTGGATGACTCGAGCCTAGCTAAGGCTGGACTGGAGCCTGTGTTGCAAAAACCCCCTTAAAAAACAGAAATCTAAAGTCCAACACCCTGTGCTAAAGGACTGAACTGCCTGTAGAAACAACTTGTTTTCCCTTCTTCTCTCCTTTTGCCCTCTACAACAGCAGCACCAACGCACATGTGAGAAGCCCTATGTGTGAGTGTTACGCAGTTGTGTAGTTCAAACTCTAAACAGAGGAGTTGAGTCTCTGGAGCCATTGATCTTTCCTTAGAGCTAAATTCAGGATACATTTTGTGTTTTGGAAATTGTGGTATAAACTAACAGGCTCGAGCAAAGCTGAGGGGAATAATATCAAGATAAGGAGGAGGCATTTGTAGAGCAAAGAATGAAAAACAGTCTAATCAGACTGAAAGAGGCTTTGTACCCAGTGCTACATACGGTTAATAAGATATAGTCGTATGCCTTGCTGTATTGGGACTTCATTGTACTGTGTGTGGGTTGCTATTGTATTAAAAAAAGGGGGGGGGGGAGGGGAGGTGCGGGGAGGAGAGGCCACAAGACGCTAATCTTTGAGAATATGCTATAGAGGTCACTCCCAGGGAGGACAACAGACCTGGTGTAACAGCTTCTCCACTGTTTCTCAACCTTGTAGATCAAAGCAGTTCTGTTGATGTGGTAAAGAAACAAACACAACTTCCCTGTGCAGTGGTGGTCTCTGGTGCTGTAACAGTGCCTGCCTGCATGCTGACACTGGCCATTGCGGACCTTTATTCAGATTAAAGGCTTATGGAGTGGTGCACAGTTCAGCTCAGGATCTTGAGAATGCAACATATCTTGAAGCTTCTTAGTTGTGGACAAATGAACTTCTTCCTGTTATTGGTGGTGCTGTCTGATTTTAATTTCAAAGGTTAATTTGTTGTAGATGTATGTAGCAACTGGATTTCAGTCAAGAAGGCAAAATTTAGAAGTTGAGAGGCTGTAATGTATTAATGATATATGTGGCAGTAACATGTTCTGGTGAGATCCTGTAGCTTCATCATTATTAAATAGAACTATTTGTAAATTGACTTGCTCTCCTGGGGAGAGACTAGTTTTGGGGTTTCATTTTTATTTTTTAACTCTTAGCCAAACTTGAAAGGTAAATGTAAAATGTATAGGGTTTGGTATTCAGCTGATTGAGCTCTCTCAGCTCTAAAGGTTGGTCTCAGTAGTTAGACCTCAGCTCCCGGGAGGTGCCCCATAACTGTGGCATCTCCCTTTTATCTTGTACTTGCTCAGGAGGGAAGGGGAATAGGAGATGTTGTGCAAGATGTCTGGGCAGCAGAGGAGAACCAGGACCCTAAGATGGCTAACGTTACCTGTCATTGAGAAAGCGCATTCAAACAAATTTAGATTAATGTTGAACTAATCCAAAACTGAATAGCTGATTCTACTTGAAAAAGAATCAGTGTTTTTGTTTTGCATCAGCTTGGCTCAGATTTTTTGTTTAGGCTTTACTGAAGGAAAGTCGTAGATCTGTGTACCTTTCAAAATGTTCCCCCAGAAAATTTCCCTGAAGAAACAGGTTTTTTTACTGAAAAACTCTTCAGCCTGATCTGTCACTCAAGTATAGCATCTCTCAGGGCCCTGTAAAAATGTTCAAATTGTGCAAATCTCTGTCGTAAGATCTACACACTCTAAATATATAAATAGATAAGGGGTAGGGGGTAAAAGGAATCACTTGCAATGAAATGAATCTGGTAGTTGTCTGTCACATCTCTGTCAGACAAACAAATCACATTTATTTGAAGTTTCACATTGTTTTGACAAACTTCTACACTTGATGCCAAAGCTTTTGAGCCTGAACCCAAACCCTGAACTCTCCAAAGCTTGCCTACAAGTAGCAGAGATGGCAATACCAAAGGAAAAGGCAGAGCAAGTCTGAGTGCCTCTGATAGGAGAGTCTAGGGTGACAAACATTTTAGAGGGGCCTGTGCCTAACGGCATAGGTCAGGACATCCCATATAAGGGTTAGTTCTTAGTGCCCCAAACAGCTATGCTTCACGATAGACTAGGCATGCTGTATAGCTGAGAGAAGGCTGAAGGGCAGCATAGAGGCACAAGCTGAATTACTTTTCTCGTGCTGGGATGAACTGGCCTTACAGAGACCTGTGAATGGTAATACTGCCTAGAAGGCTGAAACTGCAACTACTTTATTTTGATGTGGCTGAGTAACGTAGATTGTGGAAGACATCTGCTTTGGAAATGTATTTGGCACAATAAATAACATTTACATGACTCTTCCAGGAAATATCGATATGACATTTACTGGTTTTTGTTTTCTTTTTTTTAACCTGTATCCTTACCTAACCTTTTTGAGACTGAGAGATCAGCTGCTTTAAAGAGATAGCTCATATTTTCTTTTCCTTCTCTGAGCAGTGGTTTTATTATTATCACAAGAGTGCTATGGAGACATACGGCATTTTGCAGACACTTCCAGATCGTTACTCAAAGGGTTTTATAATTTGATCCCTGATCCTACATTGAATTTTTCAAGAACCATCCGTTGGGTCTTGCAGAGCCATGGCAGAGTGAAGTGCTCTGAGGTTTTAGGGTTTAAATAAATATAGTACAACAAGGGAAAACAAGTATAGCAAATACTGCCCACACTTCAGCCCATGCCAAAGGACCTGAGCAGATAAGGAAAACAGCAATGAGTGCATATGAAATGCTTATTGTTACCTCTGTATCTTTTTTACTCCTTCATTTAAACAGAACATATATACAACATGAATTAGTTTATAGGCTAAAATCTAGAAATAGTGGAATAAAGAGCCATGTGAAGATGAATGGTAGAAAGCAAATTCCAAGAAGAAAATAGAGGAATGAGAATCCAAAGTTTTGATTTTTTGGATTGTATCTATGTATCATGAACAATAGAAAGTCACATAAATTTTAGTGTTGCTTTTTCACAATAATTTGGCAATGATCTTGACATTTTGGTTTGAGTCACATAAATGTTTAATAATCTTGTATTTTTTTTTATTTATTTAATATAAACTTTTTGACATAACAGTTGACAATATGACCCCCTGGAGAAGCGAAACACAGGCTACAAATAAGAACCCTAAATTAGTATAAGTGATCATTTGGGGGAGTCTGGCTCATGATTTTTTGCCATGTGGTTTGCAACATTGGGAAGTTAATTAGGAAAATAATTGCTGCTTGTGTAGTTACAATGTCCTTCTCCACTAAAGGACCTTGAGATGAAATTAACCTACCAATAATAAATATATACAGGGAAAAGATCATTGTACTGGAAGAAACCAGTAGAAAAAATGCTAGTAGATGTGGATATATGTTTCCTGCCAGGTATGTGTGGGGAAAAAGCAGTCACCTACAGAATGCCTTTCCCTGCTTTCTTGCCAGCTTTGGAGTTACTGTTTTATTCCTTCTTTCACATCTTCTGGGCTGCTCTTTTCCTAGCTCTTCTGTTCTGTGTTTGCTGGAGTGCATGCCCTTACCTGTCAGTGCCTTGTTGTTAAAACAAAACTATCCTCCATGAGGTTCTGGTGTCATTGCCATTGAGAAAAATCTTCAACACAAGAGGAGAACCCGTCCTCTGCAATGCACATTTCCAGGAGTTAGTGGTATAAACAATCTTCTGACACCCTTAAAGTTTCTTAGTTCTTTGTAGCCTTTCCGTCTTTACTGGTTTCATGGTTCCCATTAATATCAATTACTTTGTGCCGTTGCTAGACTGTGTGTGACCTTCCTATGCTACCTTGATCTCCTCTGTGAAGAAATTCCTTTATTTGTAAGCCCTGCTTCAAACCTACTCCAGGTCAGCCATGCAGTAAACCTACTTGTATAGCTTTTAGGGCTCGCATAGGAAAGAACATGATACTCTGTTTTGTTCTTTCTGGACAGAAATGGCTAAGATTACATTTGTCATGAGTGATGTCACTGGGCTCTTTTAGGAGGGAGGCTAAAGCTCAATGGACACTTGAAATGAACGGTATCCTTTTTATCTTTGTGTGTCTTCCTCTGCCTACAAGTTGCCCATATATTTTGCAAGTGTACCACAAATAACCATGTTGTATCTCTTGCCATGGACAAGTAAAAGACAGCAGGTCCTAGAACTGCCCACCCAGATTTTTTGGCAGTATTAATTTGAGAGGAATGTTCCGAGGGCAGGATGTTTTGTGAACAGTTTAGTCTGTAATCTGGTCCCTGCTTATTCCAAGTTGCATCAGTCACAAAACTGAACAAATGCAGAGAAATGCTTTTCAGTTATCCTGCTTGTTAGATTGGTTAGATATTTCACACAGCTCCTGAGTCATGAGGGCAGTGGTCGCTGTGTTTGGAAAAAGCAGTGAGGGGAAGGCTGATGACATGTGGGCCATGAAGCAGTATTTGTGGAAAAAGCAGTGGCAAGTGATCTCTTGGGTATCTCCCCTAAACATAAACAGAATTTTTAGACTGAGAATTTTTGTCTTGTG
This sequence comes from Gymnogyps californianus, assembly GCF_018139145.2. Taxonomy (NCBI): domain Eukaryota; kingdom Metazoa; phylum Chordata; class Aves; order Accipitriformes; family Cathartidae; genus Gymnogyps; species Gymnogyps californianus. The sequence continues at coordinate 26,486,143 of NC_059475.1, read as the reverse complement.
ATTAAAACTGGCCATTTCCCCTGTGTCCTTCCCCCCCCTCCTCCTGCCCCCCTCAGTTTCCTTGGAAAAATACTGCATTTGTCACAACTAGAAATTTCTGGGAATGTATCAGTTCTGATCAAACTTACCAAGAGCATTATCAAACCCAGGATGAATTGTAGGGACGATTTGAGAGAATTGACTACAGTAATTGCTTGAGTTTTGCATGCTTGTTGCATATGACAAACTTAACTATGTGATGACTATTTTAGAGAGCTCCCGCCCCGCCCCCCTTCCTTTCCCTTTAAAGGTCTAGTATCATTCTGGTGCAGAATGGAAATACTTTAAAAATATTGAAAAATGGCATTGCAATACAAATAACATTTCCCTCTCTGATCTGGTTGAGACTGGAAATCCCGAAAAAAGGTGATATAAGATGTAGATCACAAAATGCTCTCATGGGATGTGATGTTTTCAAGCTGCCTATGTTCTGTGTGCAGCTAATCCATTTCCATTGGCATCATGGCTGCAGATTAGGCAGGGTGCATCTCCACTCACGCATTACCTTTTATAGGGCAGAAATAGTCCTATGGGGCTGACAACCTTCTCATTTGCTGCTCTGGCCCATACAACTCTGAGTCACAATCCCATGTGGGTGAATGTCGGTCATTTGAAAGGCTTAGCTCTTACAGAAGTTAATGTAATTCTTAACTATGTTTAAAAAAACCATACTTTTTATTTTTTTTGTGGAGAAACATCCTATATCATCAGCTCTCAATTTGTATTAGTCCAATAAAGGCAATTAGTTTTCCCTATGGCAGAAAGCCTGCTCAGTATTTGGCAGCTGCCCTTGGAGCATATCCTTGGAGCAGATGGCTGCTTGCCTGCCAAATAAGATACAAATTAGATTTCCAGATGATTGAATGATGGTGGCAGGAAAGCAGCCATTCATCCTGACTCCTCCTCTATTGCAAATCTGGTTAATCAGCGAGAACATAACCACTCACCGTTAGTGCATGCACTCTGCACAGCCAAGATATCAGCGGATGGGCCCCGTTGGGAGAAGGTGGGATAAGTTAAAAGGAAATGTTTTGCTCTTTGTAAACATTTGGTTTATAATGAATACCAAATCTGTCTTCTACACGAGTGAATTTGCAAGCCTGATTTAGTCCATAAGGAAAGCAAGAAATTAGTATAATAGATCAACAGTCCCGATACCCTGTCTCCATCAAAGTCCTGCACTGGCTCGTAACTAGGCTGAGCTCCCATGCAGCAGGAGGACAACTGTGGAGCTGTATTGTGCGGCAGATTTATTTATGATCAGCTTTTAGGTTCTAGCACCAACTCCACATTAGCTGCATTTGTGTGTCTGTGATCAAAGTATATGGGAGTGTACCCTGCTTGGCCCAGGAGGACAGGCAAGCAACCTAGTAACCTGTGCTTCTCTTATGTAATGTTTCTTTCTGTATTTTAAACAAGATGCATCTTTATATTTGAACATGGTTGTTTCAACATAGTCAAAGGTGAGCAGGTGATTGCTGACAGGTAAATGTAAGAGCTGGACAAAGGACTTTAGATCTGTTCCAAAACCCTTGGAAACAACCACAGACTCACCAGGCACTTGTGAAGTGGAGCCAGGTTCCACTTGGCACCTCATGTTCTAGCTAGATAACTGGGAAAAAAGAAATGAAAACAAAATAGCTTTGAAAACAGAGTTGGGGGGAAAAATAGAAATATTTTTCCCCATGGTGGAAAAATAAATACAGTAGGACCACTACTATGCTCAGTTGAACAAATGAGTTTCCAATTAAGTTTACAGAGTTATACTGGTACGATTGTGAAAGGAATCTGGCTTAGCACAGAAGTCAGGGACTAGATCTTCACTTGATGCAAGCAGATGTGGTTTCTACTGAAGTCCATGAGGTTACGCTAATCCGCAAAAATGAAAAGAACTGGCCCCAGGACAACTACAGTCTAGGGACTGCTTCTGCTGTTCCATATTAAAAATGCAGGTTTCTCTGTATCTTTATCTTCTCTTCCTTTCATATAAGTAGTGGGGAGAGAAAGATTTGTAAACCTGCACTAATTTAATGAATCTCATATTTAATATTCTTTTCTTCCAGAGATTAATTCTTTCTACGTAGTGTATCAATGCGTATATAGCTGTAAAAGCAACTGTGTTAAAGTTACTGTGCAGGAAAAGAAAAAAGAACCCTTAAAAAGATAGAGAAAAATATTTGTTGCAGCTGTATCTAAAAATGGTTTGTCAATTTTCTGCCCTTCATTAAAAATGCATTACCTTCCGAAGCTGTTCTTTGACCTAAAGAGAATTAAAGCTAAAGAAATACATACAGTTATTTAATTTTTAAAGAAGAAATCTAGAGAGGATGAGGCCAGAGTCAGCGCACAGCTTTTCAGTAGGGTCAGCAACACTCCGGTTTGCTGCCCCAAGGGTAGCTGGGGAGTGGGTTGCTGAGACTGGGTGGAGGAGAGGCAGGGAGGGCTCAGCAGCGTTCGAGGTGGGTGCAGGGCCTGGGCAAGGGAAGGACAGCTGGATGACCACGGGAGCTCTGTACAGGGGACAGAGCTAGGAGATTACAGCAGGATGTCAGGGATTAGCAAAGGTACTGATAAGTCAAAATGTTTAATAATAGGTAGTATGGAAGGTGAGGAGGAGGAGTCAGCAGGGTTTGGGGAAGGTATGTGAGATTTGGGAGGGGGTTCTCTCTTCTTTTCCCCACCTTTTTCTACGCACCTTTTTCTCCCCTGCTGTTTCCTCCCTCCTGCAAGGAGGGAGTGTGTGATGAAGTGGCAGGGCCAAGATGAATTTCCACAGGAGGGTCCCGGAGAATCAGGCTTTCTTCTCCTGCTTGTGCTCAGGATGGGGCTGCAAATGAAGGTGGCAGCAGCTGTTGCTGTTGTGGGGCTGCCTTAAACATCCCTCAGCAAAAGCAGAACTGTGCTGGCAAGAGGCCCGCTGTGATGGTCACAGAAGAATCACACAGCAGCAAAGCAGGGTGGTTTGCCACCCCGGGCTGCAGCTGTGTCGTATTTTTTGTGTATAGGCTCTCTGGATGAGACTTCAAAGTTTGGCTGTGCTCTGAAAAGAAACTAGAAGGGCTTTAAAGTTCCATGTCTGTTATTTCTCAAAAAAATGTGCTTAGTTTAGAAGTAAAAGAAAGTTCCTTGTCCTGCTGTTTCTTTGAATGTTCAAGCTGAACTTTTTCTCTTGCTTTCACCTGTTACAAAGGCTCATTGCCCTAGATTTAGGCCCTCTAAAGCTATAGCTACATTTGTTGAACAGATACGGTTTTTTTGTAGTTTCACCTAACATTTGTTTATGTTAAAATCTTAAAGTAGACAAAATGATTAGCAATTCAGGTGTATTTAGCTAGCTGAGAGAAATCCACAGGTTGTCCAGTGTTAAATTTCAATAGTTCTTCTGTGTAAAATATATACTGCCATCAATGCACTAGAGATTTAAAATGAACTAAATAAGACTTCTGGAAAGACTCTTTTTTCCTAGTAAAAGCAACACCAGCGGTACAGCAGTGTCACGCCATTGCCTGAAAGCAAACAGCTACCTTGATTCAGGGTCAAAAAGAACTCACTTCAGTTTACTTCCCTTAGCCGTATTGGCTCTGAATTGGTATCACAATAAAAAGCCAGTGGTAGCCTAAAATCACTAAAACCCCTGAACTAAAATCAATAAGCCTAATAGTCACTACATAAAGAAAATGCATCTGGAGCTAAGCTTGTGTCCTCATAAAATCTGTTCACCTTGGAAATATTAGTGGATTTATTTCCTATTTTGCAAAGTTGATAAGAGGTTTTTGGTTTTAATTTCTTGATGGGGAAACCGAGGCATAAACAGTACAAGACACATCTGTTGTAGTGCATTGTCTGTGGCACAGGTAGTATTTGAACTAAAACTTCTGGAATTTCTATTTTTACCTTCCTATAGCATCTCTACATCTAAGGCCTGAAATAGGCACTGTCTTGGTATATGCTGCCTGCATACACTCAGTATGCACGTCTCTATACACTGCCAGTAAAATCTGTTTTGAGAGCAGCATATGGGCAATATGCAGACAGGGTAGAGAAATTTTTCAGCAAAGCTACTTTTCAGAAATCCTGTGGAACCTTTAATTTCCCATGAACTTTATTTAGTCATTCATTCATTCACTATTTCATTTTAATCCTCCCTCCCTTTTGAGGCAAGAATCTTGTACAGCTGAATGACACATTTGGAGATCCTGACATGGATCACCAGGGTGAATTGGTGCTATGTACAAAACTATATGAATATTTAGAGATGGTGGATGATCAGTGTAACAGGACAGAGCCTGGCTGCCCACTCTGTAGAGGAATCTATCACCTAAAATAACTGGGAGATGGATGGCACATGTTTTATTAAATAATTTTGTCTTTCTCTTCTTTGTTATGAGTCAGGTGAGTGCCAGTTACTAAATGATCCTAGGACGTACTGTGCTTCCTTGGGACTAAGGACCTGATTATAGTTAGACTAGATGCTGGAGCTTATCCACAACTGTCTTCGTGCTCATAAATCAGAGTTTCACTGTACACCTAATCCTTCAATTCCCTTCTCTCCCATAGCAGATTTTTCATGTCAGTGCTGAGATTTCCTCCCAGGCTCCCTCTCTCCTCTCTCCCCTCATTTGTTAACCCTTATTAGAATGAATCTGCCCTAATGGACCTGTTCTGGCCAATGTATTCATGCTTGCTTCAAGCAGTCTCAGCTCTATTTTAAGTACTCTCCTTTTGGTAATTACTGTCTCTGTCTTCACGCTCTTTTATTCTTCTTTCTCCACTTTGCTGATTTAAGCCTTTGAAAAGAGGTTTTGCAATTTCGCAACATCAGATAGAAGTCTGTTGATCAACTAATACTGTTTCAACTCCTTGTTGAATTGCAGTTTCTTTCTTAAGCTATCAAGGAAAGCAAGAAAACGTCATGTTTTGCAGTATGGCAAAATTGTCCAACAGTTCACAGGAAGGAGTATCCATTACTTCTACCTATTTACAAAAATTAGGCTTCTGTCATTTTGATAGGGAACAATAAGAAAGGACAGATAGCAAGGACATCTCAGTAGAAGTTTATCCTCAAAATTTAAGTCTAAATGATATGGAAGTATTTGTCTTACATTTGACAGCCACTTTAATCCTAAAAAAACCCCAAACCCACTAACAAACCAATGCCCTCCCCCCCCGCCCCTTAAGATTTCTTTACCATGGATGCATGAGAAAATTAGAAAACTATAATTTAAGGCTGTCATTATCTGTTCAGTTAAAATCTAAAAATAGTCTTACAGAAGGTGGATGTTTGGTGTTTAGATCTAATTTCAGTTAAAATTGAATCAAGCGAGACTGGATAGATTATTAGACAGACTGTCAGACTGGCAAAAGATGGAGTATATTCCATAAATAACCTTAACTGATCTTCTGCTGCCTATCTTTGTGTGGTGTGAATTGTATATAAATATTCTATTATAACATGCTTGTAAGAGTTAATGATGTAGCCAGAATGATGTCCAGGCTATGATGCTAATTGGGGCATTTTTATGGTTAAGAAGAGAGAAACTATGCTTTATTGTATGTAAGTTGTGGTTAAAATGGATAATTGTTTGCAGGTATGGCCCATATGTGATTCATGTGGGAGATGCTGATGACATTTTCAGTTTCTTGAAGAACTGGAGCTTAGACAACTGTAATAATAGATGTGCTATAAATCATTTTCTTTAGAGCTTCGTGTTTGCTTGATGATACTCTGATCTGTGACCTACTATTAGTATTTCTTATAGGAGCCTAAATTAAAAATATCGGTTCAGGAAAAAAAAACCTGTATAGCCTATTGAGCTGGGCATTTTGTTGCTGTATCCATAGTGTGTTGTAATTAAAAAGAAAAGAGTGTATTTGGGAGAAGAGAAGTAGAGGGAAGGCAGAAGGCTTTGATTCATACTTAGGTTTCCGCTGCTCTCATTGCTAATTGTGAACCCGTGAGACCCTGTAGCTTTTAGCTGGTCTAAGCCTGTTCTTAAATATTAGGGAGTAGGCTGAGACTTGCATCAGGGACAGATAATATTATATCTGGTTACTAAGATTTATTTTTTTTAATCTTCCTTCTTAAGTGTTTGGTGTTGCTGTCTGTCAGCTATAGAATACTGAGCTAGATAAACCAAAAGCTTGAATCAGGAACAACAAATAATAGCTAATCGATAACATGTTTTTGCTTGATCAATATTGGTCCCTCCTTCATATTACTCTTTCTATAATAGCATCCATTTCATGTTCTTTGAAGCCTCTAAACAGAGGGGGGAGTTCATCTTATTCTCAATGGTTTGCCTTTTTTTTTTTTTTATGTAATTCAGCCATAAGTTTCTGATTAAATGTTTATCCTAAATGGTACTGCTACAAGGTCTTTTTCCAGTTTCCACAGATTTTCACTCTGACGAATAATTTTAATTCTGTATCTAGGGTGAAGTAGATAGTAGATGCTAGCATCCACTCCAGTTGTACTATTCCACTCCTGTCTGTGTTGCATACTGTTTAAAGACTAGCCTTTTCTCTGGGTTATACCATTTCAGATTTTAGTACTGAAGTATTTCTGCCGTTCCTTTATTTCTTCCAAGGCTTTTTGTGCTCTTGCTCACTCCTGCCATAATGCTATAATTTGCCAGTTGTCTCAAAAGCTAATTTTTTTCACCAAAGAATGCAAAATTTGCACAGGTTATTTGCTCTTTCTTTGAATCTTGAATACTGTATCTGTTTACAGATGTAGTATCTCCAGAGGGCTAACAGCTGACTACAACTTGCTAAGGGTGTAGGGGTGACTTTGGTTTTGCCCGTATAACTTGCAGGTTTTTGGATGTCAGCAAATGTCACAGTGAATGGTATTTTCTCTGGTATTTATTCGTTTGGAAACATTTCTAGATTTTGATATTTCTTTCCACATTTTTTGTTGTGAATAACTTTTTTTTTTTTTTTTTTGGTGGTTCCTTCAGTAATGGAAGTTTTCCTGCAATCACTCTGCCACCATCAATCATTCAGGTACCTGATACAGTTTCTATTGAAACACCTCTGGAAGTCAGTATAATCCCAGTGGCATTCATAACAACTGATGTTTGCTAAATGGGATTGCAAAGAAGAGCCACTGTTCATAAAACTCTACATGCCAAAATCCATTTAATGCTTCCTTTTAAGAGCCCCAACTGAGAAAATGCTGTTTTGTTAAGCTTGACAAAGTAACGTCTCGCTCCCCAACCAACTGCAACTAGGTGGATCTGTTTTAATGACATTGTTGGAAAGAGTATTTTGATATGCTTAACAGTTGCTAGTTCAAATGCACATTTTCTTCAGAGTATGCAGAAACCTACACTCTGCCCTACTGCCTGCAGATTTTGTGTGTTACTGCCTGTACTTTTTGACCTCTACAGGGAAAGTAAGTTACATGCACTTAAAAAGAACCATGTTTGTGTATCTTCTCATTCCCTTTGGGTTATCTGCTTGGCTGACAGGAGTTAAGGTAGGAAATCGCAAGAAAATGCATAGCAAGGCTCTAGAAAACAACAGGAGAAGTATTGATTAGGAACAGGCTTTCCTGACTCTGCATCATTTCTACACCAAACCCCAGGTTGGAGGGATCCTAGTGACTAAAAATGCTGACTGAAGCAAGAAGGTGAGCAAACAGGTTGTGAGCAAATTGAAGCTGATAAAGAAATACAGGAACAGCAAGTGTCTGTCTGTCTGACTCAACCCAAAGATGGGAGTCAGCTGATCTGACCCAAATTATCAGTAGAGATTGAGCTTTTATAAGAAATTTTGTATAAAGGTCCTTTGTGTTAAGCTAGTATCCAGAATTTAAGGGTCCTTTTGGTCATTGAATAAACTCTGTCTTTGAATGAAAGCAGAATTTTTGCCTAGTTAACATTATGGGTCCCCATAGAAAGAGGTGTAAAAAGTGGTGTATGTATTATCTTGCTGGCCAGGTCTTAACATGGTTGACAAATCCAGCAGGACCATGTTGTTTTCAGGCAAGGGAGGTACAGAAGCAGTGGCTGTTACCTAATGGGTGTGCTTGAGACAGACTGAAAGGGTCCAAGGCGCAGTTAGACCTGTAACATCCTTCCTGGTTTATTCCTCTTCTACTGCAGAACACGGTTGCTGTAGTGCTCACGTTTCTTGCACTGTCATCCACATGGTTTTTCCTCCCTTTTCTTTGTGTACAGCTTACTCATTGACCACAATGCCTTGGTCTGCTTGCACGCTTTTCATGACACGCTAGATGTTATTCCCAAGAACATGTATCAGTCTCCTCATGCTCCTTCTGTTCAGTTGGACATGTTTGGTTTGGGTTTTTTTAGTGCAGAATGAGCTTCATAACATTTAGTGGGGGTGGGCCTCATCACAGATTTGTCACATCCATGAATAATTAGAAATGTACAAATTATGTGTTCCTGCCAGTATTCATAAAACTGTAGTTGTACTTTATTTTTCCTGGCTCCTGATCCACTGAGACTAATTTAATCCTTTTTATTGTTTCCTTCATTTGGAATTGCAGTATTAATAAAATATTACAGTTGTCTCATCTGCACCTGTCTGTTCTGCTACTTTCCCCCATTATGAACACTTGGATGCACAATGACCTTACTTTTAACCAGACAACAAAATATTGTTGCTTCACATTGCTTTTTCTTTTCTGAGTTTGTTCATTCAACATAGAAACAGAAGTCTTCTCTTGTATTACTCATGGAAAATTTTATTGCTGCTGCACCGTAGTCATGATCAAGGCTATGTTTTCTATTGATTAAAATTTCAAGTTTTTGATAAAAGTATATACCACTCCCATCTGAGATTGGAGGACAGCCAATATTGTAGAACAAAGAAGCTTGCTTCCTGGTAAGGCTAAGTGCTTTGGACAGACCTCAGCAGGCTTCCCACCTCTGCAGAACATAGACAGAACAAAGAATTTCCAGTGCTGACATTCTGGACCCTAGAGCAGCTTTTTGTTGAATTAGAATTTAGAACCATATATGAGAATTCATTTACTCAGTAAATTAAATGCTTTTATGTGAGCCTGGGTATATTTAGAGCTTGGTTAAGAGGCTCCCACAGTAGTTTGAGTACTTCCCCCCCCCCATCCTGTTCCTATTGTCACTAATATCTGTAAATCTTAATTGAAAGTACAGAGCTGACAAAATGTGCTAGTCTGTAGTCAGCTGGCATGAGAAGTGACTCACTGGTCCTGGGCCAGCAAAGGAATCAACACTGTTTAACCATTTCTAATTGCACAGGATCAGTGCTTTAAGGTTTGAAACAAGATTGTCACACAAAGTTAAATAAAAGTTGGCGGGGGGAGGCAGGAAAAGTCTACTGCTCAGGACTATGTACACTCTGTGTGTGGCTCTGAATACTAACCCATTAACAGGCAAGATGCTTTTTATTTAAATGCTTATTTCTTCTGGCTGCATATTACTTAAGAACTTATTTTCAGAGTTAACTCTTGGAGAAGGATCTATCTAAAATGAGGTTCTGTGTATTTAATCACAGGTTGAACAATTTTGAGGTAGATGCCAGGGAACTGCAGAAAATACTTAGTACCTAATGAATCACTATAATCTTCTGTATAGAGTTGATGCTATGTTTAATTTTTTGTTGACAAGTTTGGTGGCTGAGGTGCCATGGCCAAGATGAGTTGTAAAATGAAGGATTAGGACTTTGGGCAGGAATTAAGCTGTTTTATTCCAACACAGAAGGAAAAATGCTGAATGACCCACATTGGAATTCTGACCTATTTAATTAATGTAATTTCAGTTGTGCCTGTGTAGCACTTTCTCTCATGCCTCCACATTCCCATGACAATGAGTACATCCGTCTGTCTGCAGCATGAATGTGGGATATGACTCTGCTAACCTGGTTCTGAAACTCCCCTCTAATTTTTCATTGCATAATTCAGATCTCTCTGCAGGTGTGCATGTGTGTGTGTCAGGGGGGCAGTTCTGTGAAGAATTATTCTGCCCTGATGTTTTGTTTTTTGCTAACATTTTGGGTCAAGAATGCTTTTTGGACTAATTCTCATCTGTCTCCTAGAGCTCAATGTAACTTTTACAGCCAATACCACCTCTGCTGTGCCTCCTGCTCTGAGGTGTTTGCAGCTGTTAATATCTCCGTAAGTCTCAGTGAAATGAGAAGGTTTGTTTCTTGTGTTACTCCTCTGTTTGAACTCTTATTGGGACACTCTGCAGGCTCTACTGACAGAAGGTGCCCTCCTCCTGCCCCTGGCTTTATCACACACCAGCTATTTTTAATCTCCCCCTCCCTGATGTGGTCTGAGGCCTTCAGCAAGCTGTTGCCATCTTCCTGAGGAGAAAGGGCTCTAGGGAGAGACATGCTAAACTGACGGTGAGAGAGAGAGGAGGCTTTTAGATACTCTGTGTGCTACCTGTCAAAGAAGAAAAACACGAAGAAGATAGAAAAAGCAGGAAGAGTCTCCACAGACTAGACAGCTGAACTTCTGAATGAGCTGTAAAGTGCTTTTTAGCTCCTCCATGCATTGGCGTTTAAGATGGCAACTGCTGTTGAAGATGAGCACTCTCTGTGCCTTCTGGTGACTTACAGTGTTCACCCAGAACACTATGGAAAGTATGAGGAAAATGCAGTTCTCCGGCTTTGCTTCAAGAAATTAGGGCACTTGGGCTTAATCAGCTCGGAGGCTCTACTTCAGAGGAGAGCGCTCTTTATAAGCAAACATACAAAAAACTTTCAGTCACCCTTCCACAGAGGAGCATACAGATTTGAAACAGATTCCAGAATTTAAATGATCAGTCTCAAGGCTCTTTGAAAAAGTCAATGTGTCTAGATTGTTCTGGTGGATGGTGAGGAGTCCGTAAGTTCTGTGTGAAATGTTACATGATGTTCCCCTGTGAGAACCTCAGCATGGGTACAGAGACGGGCCAAGTCAAAAGACAGTGTCAGTGGAGAGGTTATCGGAACATGAAAAAAAGGGAAGGTGCATACTGTATCCAACTGGTAAGGCAGTGATCTTATTCCAGTCCCATTTAGTCACAGAATATAACCATAAAGGCACAGGCAGTGGTTACAACACAATACGGACAAATCTTGTTTGAGGGGTGTTGCTGTACATAGACGCATCTTCCTCAGATAAATATTTTTTGGGTTTTTGTGTTCTTTTTTTTTTAAAGTAAGTGCTCACTTAAAATAAGTAATAATGACTAAATAATAATTAAAAATAATTACTAGATTTTAAGAGAGATTATTCTGTTATGCATTAATTGTGGGTCTTAAGGCTCACAAGTTCAAAGGAAAGATTTTTCTTATGTATCACTGTATACATCTGAGTATAAGATAGATACAGATGTAAGAAAAAGGATAGATAGATCGGATAGATGAGTACAAATTAAGCATTCTGCTTATGCCTTGTGTCATAACATGTGAAGGCATGCTAAAAAGGGGAAGAAAATAATGACCAACCCAAATAATTTAAAAAAAAAAAAAAAAAAAGCCCGATTTACTTTTACCAATAATCACTTGGGCTGATAATCTTATAAAGCCATAGGGTTAATTCTTCACTATTTCTTCTTACAGTATATGCTTAAATGCATTAGTGGAGAACTGTATGAAAAATGTAGATTAAGAATGGTGGTGATATTTCTAAAGCCATACATTATTTTTTAAGTCATGATTATTGAATTCTTATCTGGTGTCAGCTACAGGAGATGTATAGAAAATGGACTTGACCGGTATAGTCAGACGATTGACTCTGCTTTCGTCCCAAATTCTTATTTGCCTAAACCAGTTTTGCTTGGAGACAGCAAAGCTTTTCAGTTGTGTTCCTCCTCCAAATTTATACTCTTACGGAGCCAATTTCTCCTGTTCTGTGAGGTTTTTCTGGGGGGGTTGAGTGGTTGTTCTTTGTTTCCATGTTCAGGAATCTTAACTACTTATTCAAAGCAGCCACTACCTTTCATCCTTGGTGTTTCCTAAAGACTTTTAGGTGTCATTTTATAACATTTTTCCTCTGACTCTGCTTTCTGATGCTTAACAAAAACCAGGTTGCCCTCTAGATTGCTAACCTACTACTGCAACCACTCTGTGTGCCTTCTCTGTCACTTTAGTCAGGATCTTTTCCTTAGTTGTTTGTCTGTCTTACAATACACTCCATGCTTTATCTGGGCTTGACAGGCTTTCGTTTTTTACCTTTTTATTGGGAAACTGACTTGCACGTAATCCAGACCTAGGTTTTTCTGTACTGTAGTTTTGTCTAATGCTTTAAGGAGGTGATCTTCCACACACCAATCCTGCAAAACTGAGTACAGCTATTATAAAAATGCACAGATTATTCTGTTCAGCTACAAGGGAAAGGAAGGATTTCTTTAACTGTAATCCTTTTTTTCCACCCCTCACTTCTTTTTGTCATTGAAACAGAACTCTGGAGTTCTTTCTGAGTCAGGAGCTTTGTAATAATGGAAAAACATCGTTCCTTATATGATCCAACAACTAGTTCCTTTCAGTAGTAATATGAATGCAAATTAAGACCATACACAGGGTTATTAAGACCACCCTAATAGTGTGAGAGTACTATTATTCTTAACTCCTTTTTATCGTTTAGAAGGCTTTTGGCCTCACTGCCTTGTTTAACATCACATCAGTACCCTCTTTTGGTGTCACTTTACCCGCTTCCAAATAGAACAAAAACAGTTCTTTGTTTTGAACACGGAGAGTGTTTTACACAGCACACTACTGAAATATGGGGATTTTGAATACGAAGTATGCTTAGAATTTCAATAGGGTTCAATTTTCGTTAAATCTGTCCTAGATGAAATCTAGTATGATGTATTCTTTCATGATTTTGCATCCTAAATCAAGAGTTACTCATGCTGAAATCTGAAACTTTAAATCTTCTGTCAAATGTGACAGTATATATATAGATTTAGCCAGTAGTTTGGCAAATATTGGAAGTGCTTCTAGAACAAGAACTTTGAGGCTGAGAGTGGCAGTTGAATTACCCAGATTCAATGAGGTTAAGGAAGCTGAAGGAACTTTTTGACTCCTTTCTTGTAAGTGATTTTTGTAAAGAGAACTTTTTCCTCTGCCATTGCTGTCCTTGATAGATCTGTTATAAAAGTTAAAACATTTATCAAAATTGCCACAGATCCTATGACCCGTAGAAGAAGGACTATCAGATCTTAATTGCAATAGCTGTGTAATTTCAGAACTTCCCTTCCCTTGTTCACCTACTCTCTGACCCTTATGTCAGCTTCTAATTTCCTTCTGTAATTGACTCTTTCTAGTACAGGAAACTATGGCAGCAGATGCTTCTTCTTAATACAGTGGAAGATCCAAACAGTGCTGTCGAATGCCTAGCAAATTTACTTGTATCTATTTTACAGTCAAGTTTTTGGAGAAAAAGTAGTTTGAACAAGTTTCAGATGAAAAAGGAATGAGTTTCCCTAAATCTTGAGCTGGTGGGTGTTTTGTTTTTAATGCATAAACCTTAGTAAGGACTTAAAACACTGTCTTCAAATTTGTGCTGAAGACAGCCATTTGGTTCAAGACTTGCTCACTTCAGTGACACATGCTAATGGAAGCAAAACCTAAGTTTACTCTGCTTCAAGGGACAGCTAATCAATTGAGACAGGGCCTGAAGAAAGGAATTGGAATAGCCTCTGAGTGTACCCTGAGAATACTTGTGTGTTCTCATCCAAAGTGAGGTTTCTATATCATGCATGTTTCTATATCTTTTCTGTGTCACGATACCTCTGTATCTTTTTTCCTTGAAGACACTTCTGTTTCAGTACTGCCTTTCCCAGCTTTCCCTGCATACCACTGTATTTATTGACTGACACAGGAGAGAGTGATTTGTGGATCTACTCATGAATGCCCTTACCTTACTGGGTAATCAGCAACACTAACAGTCAGTAACGGGAAACACAAAAAACTGTGGACTTTAGTTCCAGGCTGCTCCAGTTGGAAGTAATGTTTAAATAAATCAACGTATCAGTTAATAAGATAATGTAGTTGGCAATTAGAACAACTGGATTCCTAGAAATGACCTACTTCTTTTACGCACCTAGTAGCCACAAACTTGAAAAATAAAGACAGTTCATTCTTGTCAAACTATAACCAAACAGGCCCACCTACAGTTTTACAGGACAGAGAAGAAAGTACACTAGCAGGGAAAGAATTGTTGTAATTTTTCATGTCCTGTTTATGCCTGGGTCTAGGGTACTGTCTTGCAGTCCATAAACCTTTTCTGCTGGCCATGTCTTTTCGTCACTTGTTATTAAAATGTTTAGGACACTGGAGAGTAGAGGGCCAAGACTAGATCTTTACTTGGGTGTTTGAATCACAGAATTGATGTGTCTGTATAATCTATTCAGAATTCAAGAACAAAACTGAAACTGTAACTTCTGTTATTATGTATAGCTATCGGAAGGGACTGAGTAGTCTGCATGACAAAAATGAATAAACCCAACCAAACTCAAATCTTATACTTAAAACTAAAAAATTAAAAAATGAATAGTTTTCTAGAACTTGCTCCTCCACAGCCACAGAAAGCCCGTGGTGCTATGAAGGGGAATGGCACAGAGAATGCATGTGTGTACTGAAAAGCACAAGCCTTTAAATACTATGTAGTCCTATGGCACCTGCTAAATGCAGGACTCCTTACCTTGCCTTAATTCTCCCTATTTTGTTTTAAAAAATAACCTTATGACAACTGAAAGGGCAGCCCTTTGCACTTGAGGAAAGAACCGATTGTTTTTCAAAGTTTAGAAGGCAGATATATACTTCATATCTCTATCCCTCTTAATTTTTACTAGTTTGGTTCCATCTAGGGACTGCCAAAACAATCATGGCCCTCCGCTTTCTTGTCTTTAATATCTTTTGTGTCTCATGCTATTTCAACCACTTTGGGCCTGGGTGGGGATATGCATCTGCCTAGGAAACAGTCTACTTACCTTACCCTTTCTGTCTTGATTTCCCTTCCTTTCAAGGGGTTATTCAAGACATCAGCTAGTACCATCCTTGTTGAAGTCAACTGTGGCTTGAAGAACAGCTGTCTCTGGAGATCAAGTATCCATCATCAGTTTCATTCTCATCAACTAGATCACTTCAAGATACTCCTTGAACTATTAAGGCAAGTGAAAAGTACGCACGTTTACAGAATTTTTCTAAAATTTCACAAGTCAGTGAACATTTCACACGCTTCCATGCCTGGCAAGATAGAGTTACTGTCTCTGAGAGAGTATTTTAAGGAAAGACCACGTCCAAATAGGACTGAAAGAACAGAAGCACAATCCACATGACTTATCAATACAGTACTCTGCAAAATGAAAACTTAAATGTTGCTATTATGCCTACCAAAGAGTACAGGAAGTTGTAATGATTTAATAAGAAAAAAAGCTGTGAATAACTGCTGGGCTAAAGCTGTCATACATAAGAAACTGGCACGCATCATCTTCACTTTCCTTGGATCAAAACATTTTAACACTTCAGCAACACTGTGTACTAATCAGACTGTAGTAAAAATTTGCTAGAAATAAATAACATTATCTACCTTTTCTTGGTTTTTTGGTGGTTTTTTCCTTTGGTTTTGGGTTGGTGTGTTTTTTTTTTTTTGGAGGGTGGTGGGGGTGATATATTTCCATATCTAAAAGTGTTCATCTTCAATACCAACTTAATACGTACAGGTAAGCATCTAGCATTCTGGGAGTATGATCCATAGCTACACCACTTCGCAGAAGTACAGAGTATTCTAAGACTGTACAGAATTAAAAGATAACCTTCCTGAAACAAGTGTCTCAGCCCTTGAGGTATCTGCCTCTTTTCATGAATTCAAGGGAGGCTACAGGACATAGCATAGACCAGACATCTAGATTAAGAAGCTGAAGTTGCGCAAGGTGACTTTGTATGTAGGAGTCTTAATTAAGGCTAGTTTTGTCCAAGATCAAGAAGTCTCCTGGTGCATATGGCATCAAGTGTCATTGTTAAAGTAATTCATTATTCAGTATCGCAATCCATGAAGACTTCACAAAAATCCAAAGGAGCTGTCTCTAAAATCATAAACTAGATATGGAAGATGCCGCTTAATACAAGTCACGCTGAATCTTTGGTCCTTGCTTCCAACATTTTGGAGTACCTAGGACAATCCAGAAATCTCTTACAGTTAAACGTTATAGTGCTGAACTAAATGAAACTCTTAATTCCTTGAAAAGGCCAGAAGGTTTCTTCCATCTTTTGGGAGATGCCAGATTGGCTTTAGGAAAAGGAGGCTCACAGCCTGAAAGTTTCATGATACATAGGCTCACTTCCCTTTAATTTGTCAGAAAACATTGGATATGGAGAAGATAGGAGGTATTTCAGTGTGGGAGATCTGCTGCTTTTATGATCTGTGCCCTGGTAGTAACTCGGAGCAGAATCTTTACAGGGCCAGTGGCTCTTTGAAGTCACGCAATTATTTTATATCCAGTCTCTTCTTGATTCTCCTCACTGACTTTCCTCCCAACTACAGCTAAAACAGGATATTGAAAGTACTTCTGGAATTCAAAAGGAAAAGAATAATACCCATTCCTTTTCAATGACAGTGATAGAGGTTCGTATGCCTGTTTAATGTGAGGTATTTCAGATTTGCCCACTCTGAATTCACAATGATGAAAGGTGACCCAGGCCAAGTGCCAGAATGATTCAAAGCAGTTGGCATGCAAAAGGTGTTCTCTCCTATCTATATATTTTACTCATAGGAAATAACTGCAGGTTTGTATAGAAGCACCACACTAGATAGCTTTGGTGGTTCACGAACTCAAAAAACAGTTATCCTCGTCTTGCACTGCCCTCTACATCAGCTAGTTCTCAAACAAATATCTTTGAAAGAACATGTATACTGTTTTGCAGAGATGAATAGGTTTAGCAACTAGAGTATAGCCAGAAAAAGAAATACTTTGCATACTTCTTTAGATTGACTTGGAGATCTACTCAGCATGTTTCCTGTTTCATAAATGCTGTTGTTTGTGTACATCTATACAGGCCACCCTTAAATAGCATAGTTCCAAGAAAAATGGATAAGATCAAGTGTCTCTAAACCAGTGATTGGGGGGGGGGGGGGGGGGGGGGGGCAGGGAAGAGCATAGAAAAGAGAAAGTAGCAAGAAAATAATAGAAACTTAAATCGTAAACATATCCTACAAGTTGCAAGAAAGCACCAGGAAGCACTGGAAGCCACTTCAGTGAGCTGGAAATGTGCATTCACATGCAAAGCTGTGAGTCAAGTGAGATACAGCTGAAGGAACAGATTTGGTAAAAGCTCAGATGGAAGGGGAAGGGAAGAAGTAATACACAACCAACACAGAAATAGGATGCATGTTTTGTCTGATATAATAGTGCCTCTTTGGACTGAATGAGAGGTAGAAATGGTAATTAGACATGGCTTGAGACATGCTGGGTAAGCTGAGCAATGGGAAGTAGCAGAAGAGATTGGTTTCTCCAGGGAACTCACAATGTGCATCAGTCTAGTTAGACAGCCTTCCTTCTGCGCCTTCTTTGTTTATAGTGCAGCTGCTCCCAGCTGTCAAAGCAAACTCTGTATGCTAATCTCTAGGCATATCACTATTACTACTTTACATATATTGAGGAAAGTATGAACTGACAACCTGCTCCCTGGTTAAGGTTTCTTAAGCAGACAAGATAAAAGATTTCATATTCAGCCTAAAAAGTGGTTTTGCTACTGCAACTAATGTCCAGTCCAGAATTAGTATGTTGATAGAGACTTTAAATGGCATTTTCTCTGCATATAAAGAAAGTACTTGTCCCATCATATTATCTGAAGATAAGCAGTGATCCAAAAGTGGCAATAATGTTTACCTTTTTTGTAGTTATATCCTGTAGCTTCATATATAGGCTAAATATTGAATCTATCCCTTTTATAGGAACGAAAAGCCATTGATGTCTGAGGATGGAGAGTAAATTGATCCAATACCCTTGGAAGCTACAGTGTTTTTAACTATACCATTGTGTGTATTACCATTTTGTACTGTAGATAAAAAGACTAAAACTCTAGTTTTAGTTAGATGCAAGTTGTCATTGTTTTAGCTAAGTATTTAACTCACTCACTCAGAGATCCTTTGTAAGGATTATTTTATTCCTTAAATCACCAGTATAATTGACAGGGACTGACTGTTATGATGGCAGACTGTGATAATTAAATTCCCATTCTACACAATCTAGAGATCCCCTGCAGGAAACAGAGAGATGCTTGCTTGGTAGACAAAACCGCAAAAGAGGTCCTTGGCCAAGGGACAACAGGTAGAGAACTTCCACTTCCATGACTGTCACTTCTTTTCTTCTACTGAGTGCTAAATTTCAGTAGAAGATTTCCTTAAGCCCTCAACCTTTTGTTCTTCTCTTCATTATTTCCTTAAGAATTTTTAAGGAGAACTCCCTTGGGATTATAATGTCTGAACTCTTTTTTAGATTGAGAGCTTTTGTTTATATAACTTTCCCCTTTTCATTAAAATCACTTTGCTCTTGTTAATTAAAACCAACCTTTGGAGTATAATAGTGATTACAACCTGATCTGCATACTCAACTGGGACACTTGCTCTAGTTCAGAGTGCTATGTTATACTTTAACTACAGTTTAAGCAGGATCTTAAGTCTTTTGAAATGGGGAGAACTAAACATGCTGATTTTCAAGCACAACTTGCTAAATGTTTTTGCAGTCATTTCCATTAAATGTCTGAGATATCACACTCCAAAGAACTTGAATCAAATGTGAAACTGGTTGTAAAATCAGTGAGATGGCCCTGAAGGAAAATTTATTCTGTTAATAGATGCAGTTGCCATACAAATACATTAATTTCCTCTGTCAAGAAATTAACTGTTTTCTAGCTAATATTGTTTCCATGCAAAACCAAGCTGCATAATCCTTGTGAATGACAATACTTCTAGTCAGAAAAACAACGTTTTATGTAACACACAGCTCAATTAATTATCTAGCTATACTATAAAGTCCTCTTTCTAAACGTGAAAACAAGACGAATGCCCTAAATACTGTAACTCATGCTTTAACACAAAACCTTGCTCCTAACTTTCATTAAATGAGTGTGTGTTTGAGGCAAGTGTGCCAGCAAGTCTTACAATGCATGGAGAAGGGGAAAAAAAACAACCCCCACACCAAAAACGCACCAGAAAGACTTATGATCAAGCCCTTACTTATGCTGAACCAAATTACAGAATTGCCTTTTTTTGTTTTAGCTGTATGTTCAGACTCAGCCTGCATATAATCAGACTGATCTTATCCCTAGTTGAGCTCTAGGGATCCTAAGCAGAAGACGACAAATGTTCAAAGTGGAAGCTTGGTTTTATACACTTAACAGTTTTGGAGCATGGAGAAAGGCACTTGTCTTGGGGGGTAAGGCTAGGACATCAGGATATTTCTTATTAGGACAGTATACAAATAGCATAGATCATCAGCTGGTAGTGTAAGTCTAGTTAAATGGAGCCGCGGCCAATTTAGATAAGGATCCTGCCTACAAATCTGTATTTTTTCTTTCCCACCTGCCCTTCTGGAGGGTCTGGAGCAATTGTCTGCTTTGAAAATTAGAAAAGTGAGGTGCAAGTCCTGTATCTCACTGACAAACTGAATAGCCTTGAGCAAACAGCCTGGGGAAGTCTCCAAAATGGGATCGTACTGTACTTGTCACTCTAATTAAATGCAAATTGTATAGACACAAAGCACTAGGTTTCCAAGGTAGCAAATCTAGGAAAAACATGACAAAATGAGCTGGGCAGTGCTCTGCAAGTGTCAACTTTAAGCCATTATATATTAAGGTGAGGGAAAGACTTCTGTGCTCTGCTCTGTATTCTTTGAAAGGAGTTTTTAAGGAAGAGATTAGCAGAAGGAAAACAAGTCATGGACATAAAGGTCAGGATGCAAAAGGAAAAGCAGTCTATGGTGAAGTGGTTGTTTCATTTCCCTCCAAGCTCTGTTTAAACAGTTAAGCAAGACCAAAAAAACCCCACCAAACCAAAAATCCCCAAACAAACAAACAAACAAACCCCCAAATCCCAGCCTAAAACCCACCAAACAGGCAAAAAGAAAAAAAACCCCGAAACACTCTCCCCCCCCCTCAAAACGCTACACCTTGCTACTTATCTACCACCTAGTGACTGCGTTGCTCTGGCTTAGGAGTGGGGTGCTAGATGCTACTGTAATGGGGTCAACCCTTGTGCTGTACTCACGTTTACAATAGATGCCAAATGCTGCACAAGTGTCAGAACTGGTTTTGTTCAGGAAGTTTCCAGCTGTCAAAGTTTTATTAAAGAGTAGAAAGCCTGACTGACTTACTCTACAGCAACTTAATGCAGAGTCAAGTAACTTCCCCCTGCCATCTTCCCCCAGTTTATTAGAGTTGAATCATACACCTCAAAATCAGTGACTGGTTTAAGAATCATGATTTCTGGATGATGGGAACTGACCCTATTGCTGCACCTCTTGCCCTGGGGTTGGAGCAAGCATCTTACTGGAATTCTTCTAGCAGTTCAAAATACCTCTCAGGGCTAATACCATGTGACCCATTTAAAATGCCTAAATAGTAATTTTCCATTCAAATTGCTCTCTACTTCCTATTTTTTATTAGCTGCACCTTCAAAAATAGTTTTGTGTGCAACTAAATAATTCATCATTTTTTAGTAGAAGATAGAACTTCTAAAAATACAGATACTCACAGCAGAAGTGGTAGTGTACTTTGCACCTAGAAATGTGTTTGCAAAACATTCAGATTCTTCTCTGGGACTTACCAGAAAGTGCAAATATAGACTCATTTATCACAATCTTAAATTCTAGATGTTTCTTTAAATGCTGACTATTTTTTTTGCAAAGGCTTTAATTCCCCATATGGAGGCACTAAGCACCAGCCCATTTTGTTCCTGGCAAAACTGGAGGAAAGCTTATTTCAAATTTCTAATTAAAATTCTTTCTTGCTGCGTAAGGAGCCCTGATGGGATTCCTCAGGGTAGTTGGATGGGTTTCTGATTGAATTACAACTGGCCCGATTGCGTGAATATTTCATTTAAATATGTTGTGAACTGAAAACAGCAATTAACGACAACCTGAATAATAAAAAGCACTACTTTACCTTCAATCCTCTCTTCTCCCACAGTTGATTCAAATTAGATGCTTAGTCACTGAGGAAAAAAAACCCAAACCAACCCAGAAACAAAAAGCCAAGCAGGAGTCACTATATGGGAAGAGGAGACGACTACAGTCATCACCCTTGAAGTCCAGCACACTTAGCCTGGAGACGATGATTGTGTATGTGACACTGTTGCAGAACCGCCCTCGTGAAGCATGACTGGGCTCCTGGTCTGCCATTTATTCAATATCCTACACTAACTTTGGTTTCTGTCCAATCTCACCTAAGGTAGTTTCAGTCTGTCTTCTCATCTTGTATTTATCAATATCATCACCAAGTTTTTTACTAGAGAACCACACTGCCCATAGGTTCACTGGGGCACGCTTGCTAATCTGGTTAAAAATTCTAAAAAAAAAAAGATTGGCCAAACCCTCCCAGCCCTAGTCACGGGCTTTTGGGTGAATTGCCCACACTTACAAATGAACATTTTGTGGCTAGGGCAATTAGGAGTGATCCAGATGTGTCTGATTCCCTGGCTGGATTATAGATGTCTCCTAAAGCATGCAGTCATATGAGCTGCTACATGGGGTGAAAATACAAGAGTTTGGGAAGTCTTATAGCAAAACTAGATGCTGGGAGTTGGTAAAGACATGCAGTTTCTTCTGATTTGTTCTGGAAAGCCACTATTGACAACTTTGGCAGGTTCTGTATGCACCCTGCCTTTAGAGAGTCTGTTCTTGTTGTTTTGTAACTTTGTCAAAGACTTAAAATTAAAAAGCTCATGAGAATTGGGCTAAATCTGGCCCAAGTTCCACTGTTTCAAAAATATTCTTAGTAGTTGATGACTGATAGGACCTTGACAACTGGAAAAAAATAAGTTTACTGATGATAACCTTTATCATTAATTGTTAGTGATCCACAGTGTTAATCACAAGTTTAAATTGTCAACTTGATTATCATAATTGTAGCAGCACAGTGACTAAATCAGGATAAGTTATTAGTAGGACTAATGTGTTCCTA
Organism: Gymnogyps californianus; assembly: GCF_018139145.2. Classification (NCBI taxonomy): domain Eukaryota; kingdom Metazoa; phylum Chordata; class Aves; order Accipitriformes; family Cathartidae; genus Gymnogyps; species Gymnogyps californianus. Next base: position 26,463,982 of record NC_059475.1, on the reverse strand, counting down.
TTATAGAGTTTTCAATGACTGTATCAATATCCACAGTTCAGAATAAAAACCCTCCTTGTGTTCCCACATCAGGAACAGCTCAAATTAAGCTAGCAGAGCTATACTGGAAGAAAAACAAAAACAGAGCCAGTGAAAAGACAGGAAATAAACCCACAACTTAATTAGTCTTCTGCAGCAGCCATGGTGATTTCATACGTAGAATGGAGTCAGCACAAAGCACTGCGTAAGGATCAATGTTACAAGCCTCAGATGCAAGGATATGGGCTTATTCTGGCAGCTGTGAACTGTTCCGGTGCTGTTTGTCTCTTGTCAGCCGCAGAACGTCTTTCACTTTGTCTTATTAGCGTGGTACCATCTCATGGCCTGATTCTTCCTCAAATGATGCCATTCTTCTAGATTTTGGGGCTTTCTTCTTAGTGGCAAAATTCTGTAGATTATAGTGAATAGTAATAATATAATTTAATATCTATATTTATATAGATGTAGTAATATAATTTATCAAATACAATTTGAAGCATATTCTGCAGATGACATTAAATTTTCAGTTTATTGTTTTTCACACTTAAAGAGTGTTTATTAAGCATTTCCTCCCTTGTACAGTTTTTCCTTTGTTTTTGAGCTACTATCCTCACACTAGGAGCAGTTTTCTCAAATGTATTCTGCCTGAATTTCTCATTCTAGTTTTGGTTCCAAACAAATCAAAATCTGAAAGCAAAACTCAGCTGAAAACAATATGGTTTAGATTTAAGAAAAAGTCCTCACAATAAACCATAAGGTTTTGTGATGTTTTTGGTACAAGTCTGTGAGTTGACCGCAGTACTGCTGGAAGTAAACCACAAATTTAGTCTTAGATGCTGGAAAAAATTGAATTAATAAACTGGAAACTGTAGTTCAGACCAAAATCTCACACAAGTTAGTTCTATGCATCAATGGGGTAAACTACATTTCAAATTACCCTTCAATTGTAACGCTGATCTCAAACTTCCACCAACATTGAAAACATTCAGACCGGATTTGTATTCTATACCTACAGACATCTTAAGAACAAGCTTTAGGAAATGTTTAGCCATGGATCCATTTTTATTTCAGGCCATTCGCATTTTAAAAATATATCTGAGAATCAGTTTGGTTCAAACCAGACTTTGGCTTCTAGGGAAAAGAGGGGAAATACAGGTGGGCAGGCAGGAGCTCAAATTGTAAGTTTAATTCTAGAGCCAAACATTGCAACTTGATATCTCTGTTCTGAAATTTACAAAATAAGGAAAATACCTGGCTTTAAACTCCTTTAAAAATGTGTGGGCACAAATTTGATGTTAAACTTGGTATTTGAGCTGTCTGTGATAACTGGTGGCTCAGTCTGTTTAAGTGAAGATTTGATGTCAGGTTATTGCCTCTGCATGCAGTGATATCAGTCAAAGTCCCATTTTGACTGTGCATTCAGATTGTGTGATTGTTTGGTGGGTGGGGTGATTTGGGGGGGGGGGGGGGGGGGGGGTGTTGTTTGTTTCAAACTTCCAAGAAGTATTGACTTTGTAAGAGATACTTTAATGGGACTAACAGAATCATTGCCTTAAGTCTGATTCTGTTTAAATATAATTGCCCTATAAAGATAATAAATTCCTCTAATAAGAAAACTGCCTCTTAAGGAGAGTTGTTGCTTTACTGATAAAGAATTTTATCTCCATGCCTCAGTGGAGATCACTGAGCTAACACTGGTCAGTCCTCCTGAATTGAATGATGGCATGCCTGTGGCAGACTTCATGGCTGCATTGGTGTGCTAAGGCAGCTGCACGGTGTTTGGGATCATAGCTGACTTTTCTGCACTGCAGTCCTCAGAGCTGGGTACAAATGTTCCCGGGGCATGCCAAAGGATTTTTTTGTGACAGTCAATTTTGCCGGGTGGCTGTATCCAGCATCCTTTGGCAGAAGTTATCTGTCCTCTGGTGGAAGCTACTCAGGGAGTCTCCTGAAAGAGGACTGCGATCTTGGTTATAAAAGTTAGGGTTACACTTATTTCCCTTTGGTCACCTTCAGCCAAACCTCAGAGTAATCTACATGTGCCAGAAGTCCAAGGAGGGAGGAAGAAATTGTATTTTTCATCAGCACAACTGATAGGTCTGTATGAGAGGAAGGGCATCTGCTATAAGAATATGACATTTATCAGAACTGTGTGGGCTTCTGTCATCACCCCTTGCACAATGTAGCTTTAAGCAGACATTTATATTGTTATAATATTCAGGCCATGTCGAGGGAGGTGACCCTTCATCACTGCTCAGCACTGGTGAGGCCACAGCTGGAGTGCTGTCTCCGGTTCTGGGTGCCCCAACACAAGACATGGACTTCCTGGAAAGAGTCCAGCAAGATGATAAAGGTACTGAAGCATCTGTCATACAAGAAGAGGCTGAGAGAGCTGGGACTGGTTATCCTAGAGAAGAGAAGGCTCGGGGGGATCTCATTAATGTATATAAATACCTGATGGGAGGGTGTAAAGATGATGGAGCCAGACTCTTCTCAATGGTGCCCAGTGGGAGGATGAGAGGCAATGGGCACAAACTGAAAAATAGGAAAACACTTTTTTTACCATGAGGGTGGTCAAACATTGGAACAGTGTTTCTCAGTATAAGAAAGACATGGACCTGTTGGAGCAGGTCCAGAGGAGGGACACAAAAATGATCAGAGGGATGGAACACCTCTCCTATGAGGACAGGATGACAGAGTTGGGGTTGTTCAGCCCGGAGAAGAGAAGGCTCCAGGAAGACCTTATTGCAGCCTTTCAATACTTAAAAGGGGCTTATAAGAAAGATAGGGACAGACTTTTTAGCAGGGCCTGTAGCAATAGGACACAGGGTAATGTTTTTAAACTAAAAGAGGGTAGATTCAGACTAGATATGAGGAAGAAACTTTTTACAAGGAAGGTGGTGAAACACTGGAACAGGTTGTCCAGAGAGGTGGTAGATGCCCCATCCTTGGAAACATTCAAGGTCAGGTTGGACGGGGCTCTGAGGAACCTGATCTAGTTGAAGATGTCCCTGCTCATTGCAGGAGGTGTTGGACTAGATGACCTTTAGAGGTCCCTTCCAACCCAAACTATTCTATAATTCTGTGATTCTGTAACAGGTTGTCCAGAGAGATTGTACAATCTCCATCCTCGGAGATAGTCAAAACCCATGGACATGGTCCTGGGTAACCTGCTCTAGCTGACCCTGCTTAAGCCAGGAGTGGCTGAACTAGATTATCTCCAGAGGTTCCTTCCATCCTCAGTGATTCTGTGATACCTGTCAAGTGGAATGCATGCTGTGGATGGGCTTACGCCAACAACTCCTATTGCTATCACTGGGATGAAAGCCTACTACAAACTTTGCCTCCCAGTCAGGGAAGTTACATGGGTTACAAGGAGGGGAGTAGGCAAGGTAGAGAGATGCTTACCTCCCATTCCTGGAAATCACCCTGCCACCACTACCAAACTGAATTTTGCTAGCCTGTAGATGGGCTCGTATGCAAAGAGGCAAAATTATTTTTTGCTTAGATGATGAAAAGCTTTGAAAATGCACTCTCACACATTATGAAACACTCTTTAAAGTGCACCACACATTTTAGTTGTGCTGCAGAACTGTTCTTCTGAGTCCGAATTCCCCACCCCCACATTATGTTTTTGTTCCCTGTGGTTTTAGACATGACCTTAAAAAACATGCTGAACAACAGTGTAAGACTAAAACCTTATTTCTAGAGAGAACTGGTTTAAAGATTTGCCAACTTTGTTTTTCATATGGAAAACATTTTCATAAATCTTTATATTTAAGCTATTTCAAAGGAGTTTCATTTTGGAAACACAGGAGAAACATTAAAAGCATCCTGTTTGACATTTTTGAGAATAGAGTATTTTGATTGCAGTCCAAAACAACATGTCTAAATTAAACTAATTTTAAAAGTTCCATAAAATTCATAAGAGGTCAAATTAGGGTGACAGTTTTGATTTTAATCAAAACCAAAAGAATTTAAGTCACCCAAGACGTCAGAGCTTTCCTACATGAATTTTATTTTACAGAAAACCTAAAAAGCCTTCTTTTGTTTGAAAATGTAAGAAAATATATTCTTTAGAAGTCATAAAACTTCCCACTAAACAAAAAGCCTGTAGTTCATTCCCATTTCTTTTATAACAAAAGCTGCCACATTTATGGCATTAGGCATAAATTAGGCAAAAACCTACAAACAATCACAAATATAAGTTAATATAAATCATCATTTTAACAGTTTACTCATCAGAAGTATCCTGCAAATGAGTATGTACAGGTATATATTTTTTAAACCTGTACTTCTTGCATCTTTCCAGGTATTAAATATTTTAATTATTTTCTAGTTGAATTTAGAATTCTCAGAATTGCAAAATATGCAGATCCAGGATTACTCTAGAAAGTCTCTCTAATTTTACATGACTGCAGTCCTTTACCTCGTCAGATTAACTCTATTGCTGCCAGAAAGGAAAATTTGTTTGTCTGCATAGGCAGGCTGCACATTACAGGTACAAAAAATGCAAGATGGACAGCCCCCTCTGTCTTACATGCAGCAGGCACACAGCTCATTAGACTTTAGATTGTAGCTTTTTTATTTGTAGAAATGAGCTAGAGCCAGCGGATAACTGTATTTCCAGAGCCCAGTTGGAAGTTCTAGTGCCAATACTTAATCTGTCTCTTCACTGTATAAACAGAAAACTAGGCAAGCTGAATGTAAAAATCACATAATGATTATCATAACTTATAAAATAAATTACGCTAAGCTTCTGTCACTTTTTATAAATAAGGGGATACAAGAGGAGTTAATTTAAGAAAAAAAAATGGTCACCACACATTCTTTATTTCTCTGCTTCCCTAATACATAAAACTAGTTCAGTTAGAAGGAAAAATTGTGTCAAATGCTGAGTTCTCATGTCTGTAATGTAAACATTTTCAAAGTTTCTAATGCACTATCGGCTAGATTCACACAGGGACCCAACTATTTAAGTACCACTTTAAACACATAAACCCACAGTCTAGAAGCCCAACACCCCTGCTCAGCTGCCACTCTGGAGATAGCTAAACTTGTGTGGCACTTTGTGTTTTCCACTAGACAGGCACAATGCAGCACAGCCTGAGTCCTGGTGGTGATTAAGCTGCTTGGTGTCTAGTGCCTGGGCATTCTCCACCCTAGGCATTTCTCCTCCTATCTTGAGGAATGACCCAATTAGACAGTTGTGGTTCAAATACTCCAGCTGCCTTTGACGTCCCAGAAAACACGTGCTGGCTGGGATATTCTCCTTTTCTCCAGTATCTCCATCACTGAGGTACTCATCTGCATAATTTGGTGAACAGAACTGGTCACCTTTCTCTCAAGAGAAGGTACTACTCATTAGTCTTCAGATTTTCTCCCACTGTGGCCCAGCAGCTATGAAAGTCAGTGTGTTTCACCTTTGTCCCATTCTCAAGACAATTTCTATTCATACCTTCTTCCTAACTAGCCCTCCTCAAGGCACACAGCCCTGTGCCAATGTGCAAGATCAGTCCTGCCCCTAGAGGCAACTTGGTCAGCACCTAAACTGGGGTGTCAGTGAGGACTGTGTTTTGCGACTGCGCCCTACATGTCTTCTTCTGTCCCATGGTCTTTCAACAGCACAGCTGATTTACTTATTTTATACACAGAACAGCTTTTGACAGGATGGAGACATTGGATGGGAAAAGGTGAGTCTCCTGCTTCTCAGTCACATGAAGACGCTCAATCCATAAAATACCTACTTCAAACCCCACTGACTTCAATCTGCCAGCTGCAAAACACTCCTGAACAGCCTAATACTTTGTAGAAGACTAAAAGCCACAAACCAAAATTGAGTCACAACCACCACCAGCTCCTAGCCACCTGCAATAAGCAGTGAAGCAGGTGACAATGTCCAGATAGCTCAAGGAAAATAGATCCAACCCTTACCTGTTAGGATGCAAATCACTAAGCAAGCTTGGCAAAATTTCTCTTTGTCCCTATTCTCATTAAATATGGACATCATTATTCTGTTTAATGTGTCTCATCAGACATACTGTAGCTGTAATGCATTTGACACAACTTATTATATAAATCAACATTTGGAATTTCTCCAGTTAGGGATTCTTTTTCCTCATAATTACTATAGGAATCATTTTTACAGGTTAAATTGTACTTACATGGATTTCATTGTTTAATAAAGGGAAGCCTTTCAATTTCAACTTCCATAACGGCACTTAATTTTATAGATTCTTGCTTAGAAGTATAAGAGCTGAAAAGAAGATAAAACACGTTTACATACTAGAGTGCCTTTCCCAAAACTACAGATTTGATAATGTTTTTAGACAAGAGTAGTGAAATCATATCCCAAGGGCATGCAAACTGGTTTTCAGTGTTTTCTTGACTTTCAGAAGAGGCAGAAAATAGTGGATCACAATGCACACTTTCTGAATTATCTTAATGTTTAGATTATGTGGATTCTGTATGAAAAGCTGTCATGTACCTTACACGCTTCAAATCGACTGCTGTGTGAACAGTGAGTATTTCAGATGAGATAGCTCACAACCTGGAGTCCATTAAAAAAAACCCCAATCAACTCTGCTCCCACCCCAATCCTAATCAAAAAGACCCAAACCTACTGAAACCACACTGACAATCTGAAACAGAGTGACCTGCCCCTCTGACTTCAAATAAATTGCTTTCTTAGTATGCTGCTCTGCGGTTTTCACTTCAAAAAAAGATTGGAGTGTTCCCAAATAGCTTTTCAATTATAACAGAATTCTTAGTCTAGCAGCTTAGAGACTGTAGGTTAAGAAAACACATTTATTACAGAAGACCTGAGAATGCAGTAATTAAGTGGCACAACTGAATCATAACTAGATGAAATCTCAAATCAGGTTGCATGCACACAACTGTATTCCCGCTCCCATACACACAATACACACTTCTGCCATAACTAAGTAAATTTGCTCCATGCCACAGCAGCGCTCAGCAAGAGCACTTCCAGAGAAATTGTCTGGGAAAAAATATCATAGAGTACACTGATCACAGATGCGTTTGTTTTCCACTTATAAGATGCATATCTTGCTCAGTATGCCCACAAAGTCCATCACCCATGAAGCACTGATATGACTGGGAAAGGAGTATGAACTTCTGATTAGTACAGCAGTCTCAGGAGGCCTCTACTGTTTGCTCTTTTATTATCATTCATTTCATTTATTATAGTAGTTGTCTCAGAGCTGACCAGAAACAGGGCATCCCTTTTTGCTGAGCACTTTAATACAGAGTAACTGAGGTAATTTCTGTATGGGGAAACTCAGGAGAGAGCCAAGCTGAATTTCCAAAGCTTTGCATTTAGTACATACTGGACCCCACTATAGACAATAATTTAGAAATAAGCTTCTTTTCGTTCAATTAAATTAACTCAGCCTAAGCGTAATATTGTAGTATCTGCCAGTATGTTATAGCCACAAAAAACTCAAATGAAAGTACAGCATATATAATCAAGTTCCTTCCCAAACACAGCCTTTAGTTATAGCCTTGGGACTGTTATCACATTTCAAGTGAAGTACAAGTAATAAGAACTCGTGGTCGATTTTTTTTTCTTTTTTCAAAGAAGCAGCAGAAGCATTAGGGTTTTGTTGCCAACACAGCTCTCAGTTGCATACCACATTGCCAGTTTTCAACCAACAAAACACTGTGCTAGCAACAGTTTACAGTACAGACTGGGTTTTGTCATTTAAAATTCAACCCAAACTTCCCTTTTTAGATATGCTTAGAAAAAGAAGAGAACAGAGGAAAGGCACGAAGGACCATGGCTGCAAATGGGGCAAGGTGTTATGTTAGGTACCACTACAATTTTCTTTTTCACTGATCCTTTATGTCCCTATGTCCCCCATTTTCATTCTTTTTGCTAGTGGCCACACAGCATGACACAAATTGAGAGGCGCTCATCTTCCTGCTACAGTTCTGGCAGGAGTGCACATTGTGTCATACTTCTCTGCAACATTTGGCATTCTCAGAGCACATCTTCCCTCCACAGGCAGCATAGAAAAGAAGGTGTCCCACCTTAAACTTAGTATTGAAATACAGAGAACATTTTCCTTCTCCATATAGGAGACAAGTTCAAATCTGCCCCATGCCAAGTAAAGATGTGAATCCAGTTCTTTTCCCAGTGTACTCTAAGTACTAAGTTTCAGGATATTCAGTGGAATCTCAGCACCTCCTGTAGAAGTTGTTTCACTTGCCATAAAATATTGAAACTGGGACTGACAAACAATGGGATCTTCCGAACAAGTCTTCCAACAACCGTACTAGAGAGTAATATTCTTGACTTGTTGCATCTTGTGTAATCAAACTAGAGGCAGAGACTTAGCCAGTGACTACAAGACATTTTGGGGCAGGATACTGTCTCCTGAGCAATACATCTATCTTTGTATGAAGTTAAGCAGAGTTTGAATTTAATTTTGGTCTCTCACCAACCATATGTATGTTTTAGGTATTAGCTGTTAAGTCTACGTGAGGCACTGGTGCCCATCTTTCTTTTTTTGATGAAACTAATTTTAGAAGAGAGCTCACAGCTATGAACTTGGATGGAATATTTCCCTGAACCCTGAAGTTAGATGCCTGGGTCTGGAAAGAATGGTTCAAGAAGACATGCTTAGAAAGGTTCCTGGTGAATTGTCTGGTTTGTGTGAATCCCATCAGTATGCTGCCTTCCTATATGATACCTTGAAAAGTTACCCCGAGCTCTTAATAGTCTTGCATTAAAAAATTAAGCTCCCACAGTCACTGTAAAATGACATATAGGTTACTAAGTATTATTATTCTAATGATAAAGATGTGCAAACCAAGTGTTTCCCACCATTTGCATTTACCTATGCAAACCATAGGTAAATAAATAAAGAAAGAAAACAATCAAAATCCTGATTTTGTTTTTCCACAATGCAGAACATAATCTTGATTTGTAGCTATTTCATTTGGTTTAAGTTTGGTTGCTTTTGTTATTCAAAGGTGCTGGGCAAGCTCAGCAGCAAAAGAATATGGGAAGAAGTTAGTTTTGTAGTTCTTATTTGACCTGAAGAAGAACTGAACCTGACATCGGATGGAGAATATTTGTTTTAAAGAAAATTTTTTTAAAGCATAAAATCCTCAGTAGGTGTAAGGCAGCATAGCCGCTCTGCACTGAACGCTCATTTGTGCCATCTGAGACTATGGACTTTTATACTTTTCTCTGGGCTCCACTGCTACCCACATTGTACCTCCCCACCTTCTATCATGAAGGCTGCATTGCTACAAGTGTCAGTTAAGACCCCATGAGATATTGGATCTCTCAGTACGTTTAAAATCCAGTTTAATCTTAGAATGTAGATGGAGGATAAACCCAAAGCTTTGTTTGCTTCTTTTAAATTCACTAGGGGACTGCATAATTCCACCAACATTTGAACAATGCTAATCTATAGAAAGGACAGGGGAAAAAAAACCTTTTTGCTTTAATTCCTCTACTTCTGAGCATTGTGTTGAGAATGAGGCTTAAAGTGAGAAACACGCATCCAGATTTATTTGACTTTAAACTGCACTGTATCTTTTCCATCTCAAATCTGACAAAGCTGAGGGCATGTGAGGAACAATGTTTCACACAAAAACAGTTTCATACAAAATACTCATAGCTTCCCAAATTTACGAACAACCCTGAGGAATTCTAAACAGCTAGATCTTGTTTAGCCCATGGAGAAACAAACTCAGCAATTCTGCTCTCATATATGGTACATATTTTTCCTCAGCCTCCACAAACACACCTACTTTAATCACATCCTTTCTCCCCTCTCGAACAGAACATTTTTGCTATCTCTTGGATATGCAGCCAATACACACTCTGTGTCCCCTTCCTCTCTTAAAAGCAATATTAGTTCTTTGTCTCAAGGAAATGATTAGATCAAACTGTCTATCCTAACAAGCAAATAGAACAGGGGAAGCTCTTTGCTTTCAAACTAATTTGGACTAGCAAAGTCAACCATTCCTTTCTCTGGTGTCTTAATTAAAAGTCTTAATCCCTCTGATTTCACACTAGAAAAATGAGGAATGTGGCAGTGGGACATGAGCATATTTGTTTTATATAGGCACACATGATTTAGAAAGTCCATTTTACACACAGTAGCAGTGTTAGTGGCATATGTTCTTGCTAATAATAATTCCAGACTCTTGCTGGAATACTCAACCATACACAAATATAGTTTTAGAGAGAGGATCCAAAATCCCCTGCCCAAACACATTGGTTTGGGTTATGATCTGGATCTGTAGTCCAATTTTGTAGCTACAAAGAGGCTGTTGATACCTTAACCACTTTAACAAATCCATACATGACAGTACTGAGCTGCACATATCATCTGCCACTGGTAGGCTTCCATAATCATCTCACTTAAAGAGAAGACTTCTCAAAATGAGCCAGAAGAGAAAATCTGTAAGATGCTTACTACCTTTCTACAGAGAATAATGCTGCTTATCTGCATCACGCTGTCCATTATAACATGATTATTTTATATCCAGTGTCTGAACATAAATTGTTTCCTGTTACAAGGTTTTCTGAATGGTTTTCATCTCATTACTAAATATTTCAACCCCAGCTAGAGAGACATTTAGATAATGGCCCTGAGTGAAAACTCTGTGTATTCTTCTGCAGGATTACGTCTATTAGAGTCTGTTAATCTAAACCTGAACCTGTAATTACAGTTCTGTGGAGCAGGGAGCAGATGCTTCTGCCCCAGCAAAATCCTACTCAACCTTTAGAACATGCTAATGTAACACCAGTTTATTGACAGATCAAAATGTGTCACATGGGATCACCAGACAATTAGCTCACAGCATGAAATAAATGTAACAGAGTTAAAAAGGTGTTTGAAAGTGGTTTTTGCCTACAGGCAAAGTACATAAATCAGTCATCTCAAATGAAGGGGGGGGGGGGGGAGAAAGAAAAAAAAAATCTATAAATTTAAGAATATATGTATAAGAACCACTACGACATTACGAGAACCAGAGGACCTATCATAAAAATCACTTGAATTGTAACCTTCTCCTGGTTTCTCCAGTCACTGCAATTGCCAGGGAGAAAACCATGCTTCACGTATACTTCTGCTACAGGGCACACAGCACCGCCCTGTAGGCATTTTTTGGATTATGAGATAAGGCCTGCAGCAGCACCACTTCCAACAGCTTTTGGCAAGTCTAACATATTCTCTTCTACAAGACATGCTGGTGACCACTCTGCCTTCTTTTAGGTGGAAGCTAGTGCTAGGACCATGGAGGCTTCCTTTATCACGTTGCTCAGGGTAGTCAGTATTTACCAGGCATATATCCATTTCCAGAGTTTGCTCATTACGGCCACTTCATGCCTGAATTCAAAGACTAAAAGCTACTGCAAACTTATTAGAAGCTCTACATAAACTGTTACAATAACTGAATGCTACTCAAGGGCTTATATAGATGTACACTACTGAAAAATAAAGAACAGAGTTAAATGAAGAGAAGAGATACGAATTAAATTCATTCAGCAATGAAGTGCTGAAAGCGTACCTATTAAAGCAGCTAAGTAATGCAAATGCCTAGAAAGTATATTAGCAGACACCCCGATCATTGACTTTACTCTTACTGAAAGTTCAGTATGTCAGAAGAATCATCTTCCCTTTGTCGAGTCAGAAGTTTCTGTATAAAACGGCATCTAAATTAAACACTGCATAAGAAATGTCACTGATAGCTTTTAAATATAGAATGCATGGGAAACATCTGAGTTGATTCTTATGCTGAGAGGTGGGGAGAGAAAGGAATCAAAAAGAGGTTTAAACAGCATTGTGTGTCTTCAGTGGTTCCAGTTACACGCACTCTAAGAAAACTTAGAGCACTTGGAAGCCCTTCCAATATCCAATATCACTGTCAGAAATAATCTGAAGAAGATTTAATGATGCTACTGTGCCAATCAAGGTCTACTGAAAGCAATTCTTCCTGGTTGTGAAGACCAAGGAAAAAAATCCAGTTTAGGTCTATGTCCAAACTTTCATGTGGTAAACATAAACTTTACCAATATTTCAAGACAGAAGGAGATGACTGCCACTAACTTCCACATGTGTTTTTAGAACAATTAACCACAGACTATCAACTGAATAATTTTTGGGATATATTGGTTTAGAAATCTCAAACTTTATGTGTAACTCTGGCAAGAAGTTGGGAAATTTTGTCAAGCTTACGCTTTCTGATGGTATTTTGGATTTTCTGGTCCCAGAAGGAATCAGGCTTGGCATTGTGTAGGTGGAAGTGAAACCAAAGTAATGGTCGCTGGCACAGAAGACACAGGCATGGGACCACAAATCTCAAAAATAAATTTAGTCAGGATTTGTTTTGCAAATTTGAGCAAGAGGTCAAGCTCTTTACCTGAACTGGTTACTCAGTTTCAACTACACTTTTGCAAGATTCTGCAATAAAATTTTAATTTCCTCAGAAAAGCCTGTTTTCCTAACTAACTGGTTCAAGATTACCAAAGGAAAAGGTGTATAAACCCGCAAACAAGTGTTGCTCAATCCCCTCAGATTTTTGTTTTATATAGAAAAATAGAAGCGTGACTCAATAGTTATATCCTATGCAATTGATAAGAGGGTTTTATATAGATGCTTTTAAACTACCAAATCAAAGCAAGCAGTCAGCAAAATACTGCAGTCAAAAAATTGAAGGGTTTTCTAATTTGCCAATTAGTAGGAAAACTGAATGGTAAGACCATTTTCAGCTTGTCTAGCAATATTTGCAACTATTTAAAGTAAAAAGGAAAGGCAGGTGAAGAGGCAGGTGAAGCATGCATGGGAGAGAGAGGTTATAAAAATTACAGCTGTATTAAAGTCCTTCATCCAATTAAGCACATAAACTGGTGCTGCAGTTTTCATCTGCAAAAGTTAGTTAGTTTAATATCAAGAGATCAAAAGGAAAGTTATTGTGAAGTAACTCTCCCCAGCCCCCCCCAAACATTATGATCTCTCTGCAAAATTGAGCAGTCTTGTCCAGATTTCTTAGCTGTCGTTTCGGCTCGGAAGGAACAAGCTTGCTCTCTCTCCTCTGACACTCTCCTAGTCTCAGCTATTCAGGCTTCTGAAAAGCAACCAGATTAAATGAACCCAAGCAGATACAAGGTGCAAACAAAACGCTGCACCTATTCCTTCTTAGTCCTGTAAAGAAGTACACACCAGGGTCCACCCTCCCAAACATCTGCCCTACATACTTTTTTCAGAAGCCACTTAATACTACCCATCGTCCAAAACCACAGACAAATCCTTCAAAAACTCGTTCTGCTTGACCTCCTTGAATCAGCTCTTCTTGTATTACCTGCTGTCTCTTGCAAAATTATTTGGCCTAGGCTCTTGCATTGGTCACTTAGCATTTTCTCCTTACAGTATTTTTGATAAAGATTTCCTCTCTCTGTCTTGAAAATGAATTAATAAAGCTGTGACCAAGTTTCATTCCTAATCTATTAAGTCCTTCCTTCCTTTCCTCTAGGGAACTTGAATACAGGCAGAAACTGTAGTCTGTCCTGAGCTTAATTTACACATACTCCCTGAGATAGATTCTTTTTTCCCTTCCAGTTATTCAAAGCTGTATTCAAATCTTATATTGCCAGCATCAGTTTTAATTCGGATTGACAATAACAATCTTTCCTGAGTTCTTTGACCTTTCCCTCCAGGAACTTATCCCAGTTATCCCCTAGGGAATATAAGGGACAGGCCATTACAGAGCTGAGACAAAGTGCTTTGTTAGAGCTCAATGCCTGAATCAGCAGTATGCCAGCTTAACGAGCTGACACGAATTATTGTGCCTTTCTGGAAACAAGTGGCCTTCTCGTCTCAGGAGACCAATCTGAAGTGACATATTGAGGCAGTACTGGCATTTCCATCATCACTGTTGCCAGGGCTTGAGTTTAAGGACAAGGGTATCGCTGATCTAAACAGCATGCGGCATTGGTACATAACGCCATGAGAAAACTGCCAAGTCACAGCAATGAGACATCACTTTGACTCTCTGTGAGCCATGGGTTAAAGTGACTGAAGGAAGCTTTAAAAAGAAATTGCATTGGTTACATAAGCCTTTATATGGGGCTCTGTGTCTTCTCCTGCACAGGGCTGGCAGCACGAATAAAGCCTGGGAAACAAACAAAGACCAGGAAACAAAATAGGAAAACCAGTCATTTTCCGCATTTTCACCCCTGCTCACCTTCATCCTACCCCCTCCACCACCTACTTCTGTACATATCTTGGTCCAAGTAGAGCTGTGGTAACAGAAAAAGAGACATTCTATATTTCTGGGTTAGTAACCCTGTCCCGTCAGAGTCTTTGGTCATTTCAATTCAGTGTCAGTCTCTAATACTTACTAACCTACAAGACGCTAAGCACCTGGTACAACATCCTATGGGTATCCCATTGAGCACAAGCTGTTGTACTATCAGGCCCAATACATAAATAAGTTCACTTCAGTGTCAGAGCAACAGGAGATATCAATGAGCTGCAGGTATTCAGATTACCTTAAGGGCCACATGGGCACGAGTCAGCCTCCTTGTGCCAAAATCTCTCTTTAAAGTAAAGAAGCTTTGCATACAAGTAGGAAAACCTCAGTTTGATCCACTTTGGGTTTATGCCAGCGTGCCTCCGCTAGTAGGGCAGAACATAGGAGAAATGGAAGGAAGGAAGAGAAGAAAAATGTATCAAAATATGACCTAATTTTTTTTACATCAACTCTGAAATGGTTTTAAGGTTATTCCTTTTTCCTCTACGCTCATTCTCCCACCTTACTTCACACAAAGAAACACACAACACCAGAACACAGAGGTTCTGCCAGACAGCTCACTGTGCACAGCCAGAAGCTCTTTGGCATCATAGCGTAACAAAAAAACCCACCCCAACAAAAAAATTGCTACAGCCCAACAAAGACTCGTCAACTAAGGTGACTGGAGTAGAGAAGCACTCTTGCTGCAAAGAAATAGACGTTAGTACTAGATTTGAGCAATGCCTCTGTAGCCTCCAACAAGCATAGCCCCCATTGTGCAACACTTTGACCCTGGTAGTGTCTTTAGTCTCCTCCCCTCCTCATTTTTGGTCATTTGCTGAGCTATGAGCAAGGAGGCTGCTGATCCACTGAGCAATGGAACAACTGAACAATTTTTATTCACCAGCTCCCTGTTTGGCCATTTCAGCTCTCAATAGATGCTGCCAGCAGACAAGAAGGCAATTTGAAAAGTGAGCTGCAGCCTGTCTTGAGTAAATACAGGAAAATAATGCTACATTTTAGGAGTCCAGTCTGAATTCAACTCACAGCAAAAATGTATTTCACCGCAGCCCACTGCAGTTCTTTCTGACACTGCAAACCCTACTGAAAATGGGCACTGTCCTCCTGGTATACTCCAGTCATAGAATCACAGAATGATTTGGGTTGGAAGGGACCTTAAAGATCACCTAGTTCTAACCCCCCTGCCATGGGCAGGGACACCTTCCACTAGACCATGTTGCTCAAAGCCCTATCCAGCCTGGCCTTGAACACTTCCAGGGATGGGCCATCCACAACCTCTCTGGGCAACCTGTTCCAGTGTCTCACCACCCACACAGTAAAGAACTTCTTCCTTACATCTACCCTCTTTCAGTTTAAAGCCATTACCTCTTGTCCTATCACTACATGCTATTGTAAAAAGTCCCTCTCCAACTTTCTTGTAGGCCCCCTTTAGGTACCGGAAGGCTGCTATAAGGTATCCCGGGAGCCTTCTCTTCTCCAGGCTGAACAACCCCGACTCTCTCAGCCTGTCTTCATAGGAGAGGTTCTCCAGCCCTCCAGGGACCCAGTGCTGACAGATATGTCTGCATGGCTTTTGTTCTGTAGCTAGTGGGAAATTAGTCTTTTGCTATTTGCTAAATGCTATTTGCTAAATAGCAAACTCATTCTGTGCTATTCTGCCTGGTCCCTGCCTCCTCCTAGGTGGTGGTTCCCCAGCACTTCTCTCAAAGCCTAAGACAGTAATTCTTCATTTAAAATGATGTTTGTCTCAGACTGTTAAGCGTGGTTATTACTGTACTGTGAGCATACACAATACTCTGCAGAACAGGGAAAGAGAATTGTCTGTTCTGCCTGGCACACATCAAGAAATTCAAAGTGTGCTAAACAGAATACCTGTTGAAACAAGGGAAGCCAGAGCTGTACTTGATTTCAGTTCAGATTTTCCTCATACCTGCGCTCATACAAAGCTGCGATTCAGCTGTGTCCCACTGTACAAAGAAAGGATTTACTGACACAGAACAACTGAGTATTCAATGTCTTCACATCACCTGGTTTTAAATAACCCAGCTGGGGTATCAGAAGCAGCCTACCTCTGTTAGCTTGGCATTCTTCACAGACCAGTGTACTCTGCTCAGCAGGCAGAGCACAGCACAGCACAGGACTAACACAGCTATGCTGCTGGTTCTGTAACTAGCACAGGTAGCTCTGCTTGGCCCCTCACTGTGCTATATCAATGTACCTAACATGCTTCAGCCACAGAGTTTGATACAGAATGGAATTAACCAGGCATAACTGAAGCTAAGATGGTTACACCGGTCCAGGACTAGCATCACAGGAGAAAGTGAGGACAGCTAAGATTTGATAACACTGGTCAGAAAGTGTTTCCATAAAATGCTTCATGGGAATTCACTGATTTGCAGAGGGTTTTTTTGGTGAGGAAGGCTGAGTTTCAATGTTTTTTAAATTTGCATCTTGAAAGCATTTCAAAAAGTCATCTAAACACTTTGTTTTGACGTTTTTAAAAATGAAGAATTCTCTTTCTTTGGTTTAGCGCGATTGCTTTAAAATTGAAGCAGTTGAAGTTTAAACAAAATATTTGGCTTCAGCTGATACTTTGCTTTAGATTTTTTATTCAAAAACTTCAAACAAGTCTCAGTTTGATACAGGAATATCTGATACAGTAATACCTTAAATCTCTGGTTTTCTCATCCCATAATATCCAACCCAGTTCTGCTTGTCAGCAAAGAAATCAAATGCAGAAACTTTGCTGAATCACTGTGCTCTGTGGAAGGATCCACGCTCTCACACTCACACAGAAGGTAAACCGCAGCAAGTGTAAGAAAGGCTCCAAGACAATCATTGCCCTGGTTCAATGGAGACAACTTGAAAGTTGAGCCTTAAAGTTTCATAAGGATTGAAAAGTAGTGGTTAGGTGAATAACTGCAAGGAATAAAAGGAGCAAATATATGTTGGGAGGTGGGTGGGTCTTGAAATTGGAAAGGAACACATGAAAGAAAGTTTTAAGCTGAAGCTCTGTGTCATTGCCCAAGGTAAGAGCTGTTTCGGTCTGTGCACTGTTTAAGAAAGGAAGACCTTACACTACCGGATCATGCTTGACATGCTGCAGGATTACAACATCTTCATTTAACTTATTTCCTAGTCTGAACGATATTCAAAAGGAACACGTCTCACAAGAAAGAGTCCATAAATCCAAATATTATGCTTAGCAATTTCCTTCAACCTTCAGTAAATTTAGTGCTGGGTAAAAAGTTGCCAAATTGATAGCCCTGAGAAATGAAGCCCTTAATTTATCCCAGAGGAAGATATGCCAGAGATGGTGTAGTTGCAGACTTCCTACATTGCTTTGGTGGTCCTGATGGAGGATATCTAGAGCTGAAGAAGGAATTCAAGACCAAGGCCTCTATCTCTCTGCAGCATTTGTCAACAAATGTCTAGTGAGCCTGCTTTTTGTTCTCATGGAGATTCTTCTCCACTAGAAATTGAACAGAATTATTTTAGCTAATCCCCGAAAGACCTATCAGACAGGAACGAGCTTAATTAACTTCTAGCCAATCCAGATGCAAACTGGTAAGGGAAGGCTCCCTAGTACATCACTGGAGTTCACACTTTGGCATTCATGGAGCTGCACTGGGGATAGTGGGTAATAGGTGGCCTTGCTCTGGCTCCTAACCACAGAGCTGCTGCCTTCAATCCACCAATAGATTTTTAAGTCAAAGTGCAGAATCTGAGATGTGCTCCTGCTAACTGTAGATCATCCGGCTTGTTGCATTCAATGAATGGAAATCCTTCCTCTATCTTGCTCTATTTTCTGAGCCCTCAAGGGAATTATTGGTGACGCCCTGTCATGGTTTAACCCCAGCCGACAACTAAGCACCACGCAGCTGCTTGCTCACTCCCCCCACCCAGTGCGATGGGGGAGAGAATTAAAAAAAAAAACAAAAACCTCATGGGTTGAGATAAAGACAGTTTAATAGTACAGAAAGGAAGGAAAATAATGATGATAATAATAATATGACAATAATAATACTAAAAGAATTAGAATATACAAAACAAGTGGTGCACAATGCAATTGCTCACCACTCACCAACCGATGTCCAGTCAGTTCCCGAGCAGCAATCCGCCCCTGCCAGCCAGCTCTCCCCAGTTTATATACTGGGCATGACATCATATGGTATGGAATATTCCTTTGGCTGATTTGGGTCAGCTGTCCTGGCTGTGTCCCCTCCCAACTTCTCGTGCCCCTCCCAGCCTTCTTTCTGGCTGGGCATGAGAAACTGAACAATCCTTGACTTAGGATAAACACTACTTAGCAACAACTAAAAACATCAGTGTGTTATCAACATTATTTTCCTACTAAATCCAAAACACAGCACTATACCAGCTACTGGGAAGAAAATTAACTCTATTCCAGCTGAAACCAGGACACACCCGTACTCCCCAGTATTGAAGAAATTATATTAGACGTCGTTTTTATTTTGAGGTGGAAACATCCGGGTATGATGTCAGATGTAGGAAGCAGCATATGCAATGAGATCAGCAAAGCTCTCACCCTGTGGCTAGCCAAGGGTCACTAATGGGCACAGACAGAATAGGTTTGTGCATGTCCCCTCTGCTCTTGAAAGATACACAGTGGTTTCTTGGATGAACAATTAGTGCTGGACCTGGTACTACTTACAACTGATAGTAGCCCTTTGAAGAGTTTTCTTCTGTTTTTCCCTCCTCAGTTTGAGCCAGTCTCTCTCAGATTGGCAGTTGTCCTGGTTTCAGCTGGGATAGAGTTATTTTTCTTCTTAGCAGCTGGTACAGTGCTGTGTTTTGGATTTAGTGTGAGAATAATGTTGATAACACTCCGATGTTGTAGTTGTTGCTAAGTAGCGCTTATCCTAAGTTAAGGATTGTTCAGTTTCCCATGCTCTGCCAGCAAAGAGGTGTGCAAGAAGCTGGGAGGGAGCATAGCCAGGACAGCTGACCCGAACTAGCCAAAGGGATATTCCATATCATAGAATGTCATGCTCAGTATATAAACGGGGGGGAGTTGGCCAGGAGGGGCGGATCGCTACTCAGGCATCGGTCAGCAGGTGGTGAGCAATTGCATTGTGCATCACTGGTTTTTTTCTTCTTTTTTTCCCTCTTCTTTTTTTGTTATATTCCTTTTCATTACAATTATTATTATTAAATTTCATTATTATTATTGTTAGTATTATATTTTACTTTAGTTACTGAACTGTTCTTATCTCAACCCACGAGTTTTACTTTTTTTCCCAATCCTCCTCCCCATCCCACTGGGAGGGGTGAGCAGCTGCGTGGTGCTTAGTTGCTGGCTGGGGTTAAACCACAACAGTGGTGTTTTCATCATGGAACATTTACTCATTTAAAGTTCTTAGTCATCTAGATACACTTCCTCTTTCGTTTGCATTTATGTATACATACCTTCCAAGTTGTTCACTTCCACATGTAACCTGACCAATCATACGTGGCAGAAATTGCAGAAGTGGGGGCCTGATTTTTACTGGGCCTAATACAGATCTCTCCCTGCAATGCCTTCTAGATACTTCATATTCTGAGAAGCCTACCCTGCAAACACATGCTAAAAACAGGCTCTTTCCATCCAAAGAAATTCTGCATTAATCTTGCTGTGCCTTGGTTCCCCAGATAAGCAGAGGAGCACTATCTCACTTTTACAGATAGGGTTTTATGGGAATAAATATCCCATTATTTAAAAACTATTTTGATTCTGTAGCGATCAGAGAATGCTAAATGTACATAGCCTAAACCAAACCAACGCACACATACATTTAATTTCCGATCTATTTCTTCCCTTCTCACTTCTTTACAAAACTTTATTCTGGATTTATGGTGGCAACGTTGACATACAAATCCATCACAGCATGCTACCGGGGTCCAAGTACCTATAAGAAGTAGGAGTTTGAGCAGTAAATATCTTGCCAATACAGCTTTGAGAAAAGCTCTCTCTCTCTCTCCCCTCTACAAGCAGGTAATGACAGGCACTGGCTATGATGTAGACAGCAAAGTTTGTGGAGAATAGCAGCAAACAAATAGCTTTTAGCCCCCAAATTCCTTCATCACTTGTATATGACTTATATTTTATGTTTTCTAGCAGTACCTTAAAAGAAAACAAGGAGTGGATGGAAATTGTTTGGAGTTACCTGAGATTTAACTTCCAGAGCTCATCAATCAGCACAGCTCTATATGGGCAGAGAATCTCACACCAATGTTTCAGCTATGACTGGCCATCCTGAACTTGTAACAAGGTTTAATGAAGGCTCATGTCCTCCTCCCACTGAAGAGATATATGGAAGCCATCATTGGACTAGAATTTCTCCCTCTTATTAGTTCACCTTGTAGGACAAAAAGAGGATCTTACAGCAGAACCAACAGCAGAACCACTGAGGTCACTCGGTGACCAAAGTTATATGTTACACCGTATACTTCTCATCCCATCGTAAACCTTTTATGCCTATGTCCCACCTCAGCTTCAGATCACACATTATGAAGTGGACTTAGTTCTTTGATCATTTGCTGTACCTGGGAGGAATTTTCCTTTCTCAGCCCAATACCACCATCAAGAAGGATTGAAACTTTATCTAGAGATTATACCGCAATTCTGTGAGGCTTTTATCTTCTGTTTTTTTGCCACAATGAGCTTAATCCTCACGCTGGAGCACAGAACCTGTCTTTTCTGATGGAACAAAACAATGGGAGATTATGAAATGATTCTGTCATTGACTGACTGCACATGCACAGGGGAATTACAGGCAGTCATTAAGGTGCCAAAACAGGAAAAATGTATCATGAAGAATTCACACTAGTTTGTCTGGATTTTTTTTACAAGGATTTGAAATAGATCTTATTGCTTATTGCCAGTTAAGGATACCACCATACTGCCAGAGAATACCTTTTCCTGTATGGACTTTCTACCGCTTCTGTGATTCTGTTAGATTTTTTTCTGTTAAGCCATGTCAGCTAAGGTCAGTGCTTTGATAAGAGATCTTGGCGGACGGAGGTCAGGAGACAACTAGGTACATATGAATGACTGATCACAGCATGTTTTCTCTCTTCCTTAGTCCTGAAGCAACACCCAAGAGCATTACTGAGTCAAACACTTTTCTAAGATCTTATGTTGTTAGAGACCCTATGACACACCTCAAGGTCTTGAACAGTTGCAAATTTCCACCCAGAGCTGTTATAATCATCTGGCCTAACAATTCTGTGCAGCATCTTTGCAGGATGTTTTAGTCCTGGTTTGTACATAAACTTGCGTAATGTTGCTATACACTATTATAAATTGGCTGTACTTTCTAACTGCTGTATTTCAGTGGCTACAGAAGCGATCTCTCTGGAGCTGTTGCAGAAGTACTGTATTTATAATATTTAGCTAACTCTACCTCCCTCACAAACCATGATACTCAAGTGCCTCACTACCTTTGGTGCATTTTTGCCTTCATATTGCTGCTTTGATTAGGGAGCTGTTATTATGCAGATGTACAGATTGGAACCTGAGATACAGAAAATAATTAATTATCTGTAGCCACACGGATAGAGAGCTTGAATCAATATTTTTAGTTCCCAGCAAAGCACCTCAAAATATTCCCCAATGATTCAGTAACAGTCAACTAAGGATTTTATAGTGATGTTGACAGCTAGAGCACTTGCATTCTGTTTTCAACTGTAGGGAACCTGGAGATCTCTGCTGCATTTATTTCTGTGTGAAACAACCCAGTATGTCACGTGTTATGAAGAATTGTTATTTCTTTCCAAAATTGTTCAGGATGTCTAGTGTTTGCAAATATGACTGCATTTAACTGGTTACTCTTGGGATTGGGCAGAAACAAGTAATAGTATTGTAAGCTCACTCAGAGAAGCTCAGACTCAGAATGGACAGATAAATTTAGTATAATGTATTGCTTGTACTGGACTTGGTGTCCAAACTTCAGAGAAGAACAAGCAGCAGCGAACCTCCTACTAGAAGGCCCTAACTCAAGTCACTGATTATAAGGAGACAAGAGAGCCAGAGTAGGCAGTCTGAATTCTTTCTCCAGCCTCTGGATTTTAGATATCACTAAGGTGGGACTGAAGGAAAGAAAAGTTTGGCAGGGAAATAGCTTGTGTTGGAAGTAACTGCATTTCAGTGTCCCAGCGCAACTGGCTTCGAGCTGACAACCTTTGAGAACTGCCTTGTGTGACTATACAATACAGTGGCCTGAATGCCAGGTTTTTTTGTTGGCAGTATTCAGATTGCAGTCTGAATCCATTGCACACATGGCCTATTTCTGCATCAGGTGTCGAAGTCTTCACACACGGATACCATCCCTAATGAGTACATTTAGGCTAAGCCACACAGACCAAATATTTGAGCATAAGGGTGCTGCGACACACACCTTCCAATGAGGCTGTGTGGCCACAACTAGTCTCAGGACACAGTTGAGCCCAAGCTGTGAAGTGGAGCGTAGCAGACTAGATTTGTTAGGCCAGGAGCATTGTACTGTCCCTTTGCCATGCTGCCTTTAAGTCCCTTGTCTTGAACATGCCTCTGTCTCCACCACAATAAAACAGAAATGAAATTAATGCATTGATCCTAAATGGATTTACATAATTTGTTTTAGACATAGTATGTCATCTCCAGATGAAGGGAATAATGTAGCAATACATCATCTGTTCTTCTTCCCCAGACAAAAGATAGAGCCAAACTAGAAAGATACAAAAGGAAGAGCAGAGAGGAAAGTGGAGCATACAAGCAAACCAGACTGTTATCTGATAGTCTCTTCATAATTCTGAAAGCAAGCATCTAGTGCAGGCTTCTGGCACAAGCAGGATACCTGCTAAGAGTGAGCATGTTGAATTATTCATGCTTTTGGTTATAAATAATGCACTGCCTGCATATATCTAATTTAAATAGACCCATAAAGCCCAGTGGATTAGTCACTGCATGCTGCCTAAAAGTAACAGATCATCTAGCCAAAGTCTCTTGGTTATCACCTGCCCTCAGCAAGGCTCTTCTAGAAGATAACATTTTAAAGAAATTTTCTCTGATGTTTTTGTTGATACAGTGATAATATTTTGTATGTAAGAGCTTAAGAGACTCAGACAGAAGTGCTGCACTGTACCTATCTGACGACACTGTCTGCTTGGAATTGTTCCTGCATAATTTTCTTGTATGATCATCCCGTAATGACAGCACTGTTCTCACTAACAAGGAGACTGCACATCCCATACCGCAGACAGAGTAAAAGAGTTGGTAACCCTACCAAGGAAGGAAATTGTACCTCAGGACAGTTGTTCTTAGGTATTATTTAAAGAACAAAAATAAAGCATGCACTCAAACCTTAAATACCATGCTTCAATAAAAACCAGACTATATCCCTTGCTTCTCTTTACTTGAATTTTGTACATCAATATCCACCTCCTGAATCTTCGCTGTGACTAGCAGACATAATGGGATAGTACTGGCCCAACAACCCTCCTGTCCTCAAGATAAGTCTCAACGTAGGCTAGAATCAAGGGAAGTTAGGGCGATTTTAATTTTGCAGTATCCCACAAGGAATCCAAGGAGGATTTGTACTTCTGAGATAACAAAGACTTTGTAGGCTGACTGCCAGTTTTACCAGCCTCTCTAGGAGAGGTTTTTAAATTCTGACTGACAAAAAAAGTCCTGTCTTACATGAGCTGCCTTTGCAAGATCCTGAGAAGTATTGTCTATCTGAGGTTATGAATGCCCAATATAAGCTCAGTTTTGGGACAGACAGTCGTAAGTTTCAGAACTGCACATTGCCCTCTGCTCTCCCCCCAAATCCACACCCCGAGCTCTAACATGACAATGCTCGACTATAACACATTTTCACAGAGCACCCAAAAAGCAGGCCATTTTCACCCCTACTTTTAAAAGGATGCAGCAACTGCACATCTCAGCTAGTGAACGATGTCTTTATAATCATAGATCTGGCTCTTGGTTTCTAAATAATGAATGCTGAAGGTCTCACCTGGTGTCTTCCCTATCAATCAGAAGAGAAATATTCTGATGAAATCAAAGTTTTGGTTTACTGAAATCAAACATGTACAGACAAAAATCCCCAACATTTCCTCCCTCTGACAAGTGAATTTTTTCATTTCAGCTAAAAAAAAAAAAGGGGGGGGGGAGGAGGAAGCAACGGGGGAGAAATGTCATTTTAGCCTTTTTTTGTCACAATTTTTCTTTTACCCAGTGATTTCAGCACAGAATAGGACATAAAACATTATAGAAGTCATGTCTTGTTAAGCATTACTGACATGGTGATTACACAGCAGCTTGAATATTCTTCTCTTAATCCATAAAAGTAAGTGCTATTTAGTGTTGAAAATCTTTTTATATTTAACATTCAAGCATTCTCTGTTTATAAGATTAGAAATTAGATTTGTTCAGCTGCCACAAAGAGAGAAAATAGTATCCTAGGCTGCATTAGGAAAAGCATTGCCAGCAGGTTGAGGAAGTTGATCCCCTCTCTGCTCGGCACTGGCGAGGCCTCATCTGGAGTGCTGTCTCTAGTTCTGGTTGCCCCAACACAAGACATGGACTTCCTGGGGTGAGTCCAGCAAAGGGCCATTGAGATGGTAAAGGGACTGGAGCACCTCATACAAAAAAGGCTGAGAGAGTTGGGGCTCTTCAGCTTGAAGAAGAGAAGGTGTGGGGGGGGAGGGGGTGTTGGATAGGGATCTCATCAACATGTATAAATGCCTGATGGGAGGGCTTAAAAAAGATGGAGCCAGACTTGTGTCAGTGGTGCCATGAGAGAGGACAAGAGGCAATGGGCACAAATTGAAGCACAGGAAATTCTATGTGAACACAGAAGAACAATTTTTTTACTGCAAAGGTGGTCAAACACTGAAACAGATTGCCCAGAGAGGTTGTAAAGTCTCCATACTTGGAGATATTCATAACCTGACTGCACACTGTCCTCGGCAACCTGTTCCAGGTGACTCTGCTTGAGTGAGGGAGGTTGGACTAGACAGTCTCAAGAGGTTTGTTCCAACCTCAACTATTCTGTGATTCTGTAAAAAGAGAGAATGATTAATAAATACCCAAGGTGAGTAAAGCTGGTCTTTGGCCATCAGAGGTATGCCCATCTAACACTGAATTTGGGATTTAGAAGTTTAAAGGAAAACCTCAGCCTTCAATTAAACCAACAACAAAATCAACAACAAAACCAACAACAAAACCAACAACTCTTTGTAAAGTTAACCTATAAACTGAAAGCTAAGGAAAGCCAATAGCCAGGTTGTTTATTTCCTGTTCTCCGCAGCATTGTAGTTAATACCTCTTGTGGGTTCCCAAGGCTGCTTCTGCGGACAGGCAGAAGCCTCTCGCCAGAAAGGCCCTGAACAGGTTTGTGGCTAAAAGGGCAGGACCAGCCAACTCCCCTCCATCAATATCAGCTGAATAGGATTCTTGCCTCTGCAGCTTGACTTTTAGCCGTGATTTCAGCTATGTTACAGGCCACACAACCTACTCAAGAGGCATGGAGACCTATTCCCAACAGAAAGTTCAGTATTAATCTTTGAAACAGCTTCTCCATTTGCCAAGAAGCAGCAATGCCCCTCCCTGCTCTCGTAGCAAATTAGAGACATTGAACAGTCAATGTACATACAGCCACTGTGTTCATTAGCATTGAATGCTATGCATTCACAGCAATCTGATACCTAGAGACATAGTGGCATCAAGAACATCAGGGATCAATTTTTCCCTGAAGAAAAAGGATGAGGTAAAACATATCAGCAGACAGTGGATTAATTTCTTATTGAACCACCATTAGCTATGTCTGCTCCTTTTGTTACAGTCCTGAGAATTCTCAGCTGGCCTATATCTGCCTGGTCACACAGCACACCATGGGCCAGTGTTTAGGAGATGGAGGGGAGAAAATCTTGTTTTGCGGGCCTGTCCAAAGGCTAAGATCAGCCTTAGAAGGCAACACTGGCTAAAACGTGGAATTATGCTGCAGAATTCTACTAAAGACATTTCTGTCTTCCAAAAAAACCCAAACAGTACACCTGTGTTGGGTTTGTGTGGCGGGGGTTTGTGTGGCGGGGGAGGGGCTAGAGGGGTGGCTCCTGTGAGAAGCTGCTAGAAGCTTCCCCAGCTCCAGCTCGGACCCGCCTCTGGCCAAGGCCGAGCCCATCAGCGATGGAGGTAGTGCCTCTGTGATAGCGTATTTAAGAAGGGGAAAAAGACTGCTGAAAAGAAAACCTGCAGCAGAGAGAGGAGTGGGATGTGAGAGAAACCACTATGCAGAAACCAAGGTCAGTGAAGAAGGAGAGGGAGGAGGTGCGCCGGAGCAGAGATTCCCCTGCAGCCTGTTGGAGAGATGGCAGGCTGTCCCCCTGCAGCCCATGGAGGTTAACAGTGGAGCAGAGATTCCCCTGCAGCCCGTGGAGGACCCCACACACGAGCAGGTGGCTGGGCCCAGAGGAGACTGTGGCTCCGTGGGAAAGCCCACGCTGGAGCAGTTTGTGGAGGACTGCAGCCCGTGGAAAGGACCTGAGTTGGAGAAGCTCGTGGAGGGCTGACCCCCGTGGGAGGGATCCCACGCTGGAGCAGGGGAAGAGTGTGAAGAGTCCTCCCCCCTCAAGGAGGAACAGGCAGCAGAAACAATGTGTGACAAACTGACTGCAAGCCCCATTCCTTGTCCCCCTGTGCCACTGGGGGGGAGGAGGTAGAGGAATCAGGAGCAGAGCTGAGCCCAGGAAGAAGGGAGGGGTGGGGGGAAGGTGTGTTTTTAAGATATGGTTCTATTTCTCATTATCCTACTCTGATTTGATTGGTAACAAATTAAATTGATTTCTTTTTCCCCAAGTCGAGTCTGTTTTGCCTGTGACCATAATTGGTGACTGATCCCTCCCTGTCCTGGTCTCGACTCACGAGCTTTTAATTGTATTTTCTCCTCCCCATCCCGCCGGGGGGAGGAGTGAGTGAGTGGCCGCATGGTGCTTTGTTGCTGGCTGGGCCTAAATCACGACAACACCCTAAAAGTAAAGCCATATAACTCAATGGGGGGGAAGGAAATCACTGCCAGCTTTAGGAATGAAAATATCCTGCAATAAGTTCAGAAATAGTCCTCTCCAAACAGAATAATCAAAGCCTCATAATGAGAAGTAAAAAAAAAAGCCAACACCAATAACCAATACCAAAGGTGTGATGGTAGAAGGGAGTACCGAAAATCAGGGATGAATGTAATTATATTGTCAAGTTAGCCCTTCCCACTCCAAAAATGTACATATGTACATTTAAACTTACACAACAGATTATGCATTGTAGAATAGCACCATGTACCATAGCCAATGCACCAAAGGAAATTACTCAAATGGAAAACGATGTGGCAAAGGAATAATTAGACAGTACAGCCTTACCTCTGTTGTGGCAAGGGTTTGAAGGGAGAAAGTCATGCCAGTTATTGTTTGCTTCATAGTTGGACATTAGTTTGAGATCCGTTGCCTATGGATGCATGATGCTTCAAAACTGAACCAGTGAGAAACCAAAGAAAGGCTCTCATGATGACATGTAGTTGGTTATCTCACTTGTCACCTAATTATTTTTTCTTGATACCTTTTGGATGTAGAGTTCTTCTCATCTTCCCTTTCCATGTTCTCACAGACAAAACCTAAACCACTCAGGATGTTAACAGAAGTTGCAGTTTGCTGCTTGTTGCTTCCCAGCAATCCCAACATACAGATTTCTGGCTTTGATTTACTACTAACCTTCATTTCATATGTAAATTCATATTTCCTTTTCCAACACCCATCTGCTAATAGGAATTTCAACATTTGCACATGCCTGCTCAATTCACTTTATTTAAAATAAAAATTAATCACATATAGAATTTAGAATTAAACACTGCAGTTCGTAGTTATGGATTCATTCCAGACACAATGATCAACAAGATCTCCAAAGATTTATATTGATTCTGCAAAACTTTGAGGTCTGTCTAGGATAGCGCATCTGCCCTGCAAGATGTGTGCTTTTTTGCAAGCTAACAAACAGACACCACCACCCACCCCAGCCCAGTGATTTCAGCGTGACATTTGTCTGGCAAAGAAACATAAGCACTGAATAAGGATAGTAGAGTTTATTTGCATGTTAGACTGGAGTGCTAACCAGTTCACTCACTCTCATTCAAATGTTCTAAAACACACTGTTTTCTCTTCTTGATGAAGTCATGCAGACTCTTACTCAATCTGATCAAGAACTAGGAGGCGTCAGGAGGGAAAGCCATGCACAATTTGGAAAATATTTCCATGAAGAGATATATGACATGCACTGCGTATGTGCAACATCCAGTCCGCAGGAGAGCAGGTGGCACACTGAGAAAAGAGCTGACAGTGAGTTTGAGTGGGAAGGAAAAGAAAAACTTGCCCTAGGCAAGATCATCATACCATCCTGCTGAAAACATTGTATAGTCTCCAAAGCATTCCTCTCTGTATCCTAAGGGCAGCCAGTTCACAGATGACACCATTTTGGGAAATCTACTTTATAAGAGATGAAAGTCTCCTCCAGGGCTAGTATGTGAGGAACTTGGAAGGAAAGGTTTCCTGCTGGACTCCGTCCACAGCCCTCCTAGACTCCAGTATCTTTTATACATCACTATTTTGTTTTTCCTCTCACCATCATATTTACCAACAGTACCTGCAAATGCCTGCAAAAGGTTTAGGCATAAATGGACACGTGGATTCCCAGATCAGTAAGCTCCTCTGGATTCACTTTATATAGATTAATAACATTTCTTCATCTCAACACCACAAAGCTAGCTTTTTTTAGCTTCCTTACTCAATAAAAGGAAAAAAAAAAAGAAACAACCCAGAGAATTTGAAAGCTTTCACATTTTCTTAGTGGAAACCTACCCTGTTGTCTTGGTTTCAGCTGGGATACAGTTAATTTTCTTCTTAGCAGCTGGTACAGTGCTGTGTTTTAGATTTAGTGTGAGAATGATGTTGATAACACACTGATGTTTTAGTTGTTGCTAAGTAGCGCTTATCCTAAGTCAAGGATTGTTCAGTTTGCCATGCTCTGCCAGCAAGCAGGTGTGCAAGAAGCTGGGAGGGAGCATAGCCGGGGCAGCTGACCCGAACTAGCCAAAGGGATATTCCATACCATGGAACGTCATGCCCGGTATATAGACAGGGGGGAGTTGGCTGGGAGGGGTGGATCGCTGCTGGGGCATCGGTCAGCGGGTGGTGAGCAATTGCATTGTGCATCACTTGTCTTTTCTTGGGTGCTATTTCTCTTTTTTTTTTGTTATATTCCTTTTCATTACAATTATTACTATATTATTATTAGTTAGTAGTGTATTTTATTTTACTTTAGTTATTAAACTGTTCTTATCTCAACCCATAAGTTTTACCTTTTTTTTTCTCATCCTCCTCCCCACCCCACTGGGAGGGGGGAGGGGGAAGTGGCTGCGTGGTGCTTAGTTGCTGGCTGGGTTAAACCACGACACCTGTTAATCCCATCACTTGCTAGCATACATAATCTATGTTCTCATTTCCCCATAGGATTTCAGCACACTATGGTGAACTCAGCCAGCTTCCAGGGTGTGAAATGTTCCTCCTACAAAATGCTCTTCTGTTACCTTCAGTTTTTCATAAATGTCTGAGTTTCTGCAAACCAGAGATTATCATCTTGATCAACAAGACACTTGTGGGTGACCATTAGATAGCAGAAGCAGCAACAGGTGTCCTAGCTACTACTACTCACCAGCAGTACCACCTCCCTCCACCCTCAACAAAAACCCAACCCAACCCAAACAATCAATCCCTCACCTCCAAAAGAAATACTGCTAAAAGAAGATATCGATCTTTTCCTCCCTTTCCTTTTGCCTCAAGTTTTCTCCCCTTAGTACAAATGGAGTTAGTTTACCCTATTCTTCACCCAGACTGCAAACATTAATAATACAGAATAAGATTCTCAATTGCCTGAAGCAATTTTATTTTCCACTAGCTGCCCACTAAATAGCAGTTAGGAGCTATTCCAGCAAATGGAGTGCTCCATGGCCTAGGGGGACAACACGCCACACTCTCCTTCACAGTCACTGCTTTAGTTCCCCTGCAGATTATCTAAATTATCCATAATACAGCCTTCTTCATTATAGCTATATGAATGGAGCAGAACTACATGCAATTTTAACATTTCTACAATGCATCTGTGTTGGGTTTGTGTGGCAGGGTTTTGGTCACGGGGGGTTGGGGGGGGGGGGGCTAGAGGGGTGGCTCCTGTGAGAAGCTGCTAGAAGCTTCCCCGGCTCCAGCTCGGACCCACCTCTGGCCAAGGCCGAGCCCATCAGTGATGGAGGTAGTGCCTCTGTGATAGCATATTTAAGAAGGGGAAAAAGACTGCTGAAAAGAAAACCTGCAGCAGAGAGAGGAGTGGGATGTGAGAGAAACCACTATGCAGAAACCAAGGTCAGTGAAGAAGGAGAGGGAGGAGGTGCGCCGGAGCAGAGATTCCCCTGCAGCCTGTTGGAGAGATGGCAGGCTGTCCCCCTGCAGCCCATGGAGGTTAACAGTGGAGCAGAGATTCCCCTGCAGCCCGTGGAGGACCCCACACACGAGCAGGTGGCTGGGCCCAGAGGAGACTGTGGCTCCGTGGGAAAGCCCACGCTGGAGCAGTTTGTGGAGGACTGCAGCCCGTGGAAAGGACCTGAGTTGGAGAAGCTCGTGGAGGGCTGACCCCCGTGGGAGGGATCCCACGCTGGAGCAGGGGAAGAGTGTGAAGAGTCCTCCCCCCTCAAGGAGGAACAGGCAGCAGAAACAATGTGTGACAAACTGACTGCAAGCCCCATTCCTTGTCCCCCTGTGCCACTGGGGGGGAGGAGGTAGAGGAATCAGGAGCAGAGCTGAGCCCAGGAAGAAGGGAGGGGTGGGGGGAAGGTGTGTTTTTAAGATATGGTTCTATTTCTCATTATCCTACTCTGATTTGATTGGTAACAAATTAAATTGATTTCTTTTTCCCCAAGTCGAGTCTGTTTTGCCTGTGACCATAACTGGTGACTGATCCCTCCCTGTCCTGGTCTCGACTCACGAGCTTTTAATTGTGTTTTCTCCTCCCCATCCCGCCGGGGGGGAGGAGTGAGTGAGTGGCCGCATGGTGCTTTGTTGCTGGCTGGGCCTAAACCATGACAGCATCACTAACCCCATCATCAGTTCAATATATTCATTAATATTTGGGATATTCAGAAGCAGAAGTTGGATAAATTTGTTGATCCACTATAATCCTATTTTTGAGAAAAATCCCATGTTTATGCAAACAAATCAACATAGAATAGAGGATGTTTTTACTGTATGAGACCTCTTCAGCAAAACATTAAACACAAAACCCAATTTCAAATGTTTTCAACTGTGACAACTTGTCTCTTCCTAACATTAAAGCAAAAGTCAATCTTTTCTGATTAAATTGTGTCTTTTCCTAGGACATGTCCATTTGATATAGATGGAGTGTGAAGCTCGTACAAATTTATCTGAAGCACGAAACTCCAAAAGGCTGTTTTCTTCAATTTATAAAAATATCTAGGTACACATCTGGAAAAAGCCTGCACAAGAGGGACGGACTTCATCTGGACTGTAAGGTGACCAAGCTGCTGGTACTTTAAACAAAGACTGTGAGTGAATTTTGAAACTTAAGAGTAAGAAAAAGCCAAATGAGTGCAGAAGAACACACAGTCTGGAATAGTGTTTCTCAGTATGCAAGTATGAAAATTCTTTACCTTATGTAAATTATAGGTCAGAGGGTGAAAATCAAATCAGAAAGCAATTTCCACTAGGTAGAATTAGTGGGCAACTACAAAAATACAGCCTTCGTAGATCTATGTATCAGACATGGATACCAGCACAGGCTCTGTAGACAGAAGTCTTGTCTTTCAAATTATTTGAAGTATTTGAAGAAATCAGCAAGAACAGCAAAACAGTTGATATAACCAACATGTTTTTTTTACAAACTCCCTCGCCAAAGGCTTTTAAGAAAACCAAGCAGCAGTGAAGTAAGTAGGAAGGTCCAGGAATGACTAAGCAATTGCCTAAAGGATGGAAGACAGAGGAGGTGTGGTATGGATTACTGGTCAGTACTTGCAGTGGAGGGAAGTAATTAGTGGGATCTATTGGGTTTGTGCTGTTCATTTTATTCATTCATAACCTTGAAAAAGGTGTGAGTAGTAAGGCAAGGAAGTGTGCTAGTGATACAAAGTACATTCACAGGAGTAAGGATGAAATCGGACTGTGAAACCTGAAGGACCTTACAAAACTGTTCAATAAAACAGCAGGTGAAACCCAATAGAAATAAGTGCAAAGCAATACAGGTCACTATGACACTGTTTAAATTGATAGTTCACCTTACTGAACATACATATATGAACAGTGTGCACATTGCTGAACCCCTTGGCTTGAAAATCATCCACTATTAGAAAAACAAAAACTTTCAGAAGAGAGCAACAGGGATAGTCAAAAGCATGGAGTGGCTTCCATATGAGGGACAACAGGTAGGCAAAACATTTCAGTCTGTGGCAGGGATTTAGGTGGGCTATGACAGGTGTGCAAAATCATGAGTGACATGGAAAGGCTGGATAGGGATACATGGTCTTTTCAAGGAAGTCCAGTAAATAAAACTAGAGGGAGCCATGTTCAAAATAACCAGGAAGGCACAGGGTAGCATAACCCTGGAATACCTTGCTGAAGGAAGTTATGAATGCAAAAATGTTTACATGGGTTCAAGGTAAGAAGGGACAAATGCTTAGGGGTGAGATCCATTGCGATCTCACCAGACAGACAAACCACAACAGAACTGGGAAATCCCCTGAACTGAAAAAAGCAGCTTTGGAGAACATGCACACACGTGTGTTAAGCCTTGTACCTGCTTGCCCCATTTTTACTCTTCCTTAGGTATTTGTATATGGGCATTGTTCATTTTTGGTTTTTTAGTGATTAACTTTCACTTCAGAAAAGAGCTTTTAAACACCCTGACCTCAACATAAACCCATCCTCTCGCTCTGCCTTGTACTACCTCCCCCA
The DNA here is from genome assembly GCF_018139145.2 of Gymnogyps californianus. Classification (NCBI taxonomy): domain Eukaryota; kingdom Metazoa; phylum Chordata; class Aves; order Accipitriformes; family Cathartidae; genus Gymnogyps; species Gymnogyps californianus. Next base: position 26,430,631 of record NC_059475.1, on the reverse strand, counting down.
GGGGAAGTTAGAGCCTAATTTCCTACCCCATGGTGCTTCAATAATCTGTTTTTCTTTCAATCTAGACTTCCACTGAAACCAAAAAAGTGAGTTTCGATACTTCCAGCGTCATCTCCTTTAAAATGAACATCAGCCCTACTTTAAACATAACTCCCCATCCCCAAGACAAAGCAAAACTATTTTTGTAAGTATTTTTATCTTTGTATTACAAATATGCACTCTCAATGGGACCTTTTTTCTCCCCCCCCCCCCAAAGTATCAGGAGTTCTGCTCTCCAACATTATGATTCCATCGAGGTGAGTAGTTAAACTAGTATAAAATTAATGAAATGGAGAAGAGAGCTTAGCCCATACTATACATTAATTACTTCATCCACCACAGTGAATTTATAATGCAGCCACACAGTTTAATAGTGAAGAAGAGAACAACTACACAGTCTATAAAGAGGGAATTAGAGGAAGCAGAACAGTTGCCTAAGCTGAAATTTGGCTGCAAACACTACAAATAAAAACCCTTGCTCTTGGGAAAACAGCAATCATGTTCTCCTGTTCAAGACATTGACACTGGCAGGGTAGCTCAGTCAACTGTGTTGGATCACATTTTTTTATACATATAAAAAAGGAAAAAATTATAAGTATATAAAAAATATTTTTATATATGAATTATATATAGATATCTAAAAATACTTTTTTTTTAAAATAGGTCTTCCTGCTAATGATAAAAGTACAAGAGGAGGGGAGAAAAGTAAAAAGAAAGATTTCTGGGGACAAAAAGGATAAAGTAACCTTTGAAAATTTGCTAAGGCTTAAGATTTGTCTACTCAGACACTGCTTGCTACCTCCATTTAATTAGATTTTAATTTTCTTTTTACATCCTTTTCCTCTACAGATTCTGAGAAGTAATTATTTCAATATCAATTGATTTGAAGGAACAGTCCCAAGTCAGAATTAAGCAGCTTATGGAAGTTTGTCTTGTTCCTGGTTAAACATTCCTGTTATGCAGCTGGGTAAGCTGCTTGCAGTAATAAAATCCAGCTGAAATAATGGAATTGTGCTTGTGAGCCCAGACTTGGCCTGGCTAAGGGGAACTTCTCAAATGGCTCTCATCAATATCAGAGATTTAGAGAAAGCCTTCCAAAATAATCAAGCAGAGGCAGAGAAACAAAGTAAAGCTCAATCTCTTCCCTCCAGTGTGCCTTTCATCAAAACAATATCAAATTTTTACATGTTTCATAAACAGCACATAACATAAACAGTTCATCTTCTGCTTATGTTGTAATAGGCAATTAGGTTCACAAACAAGTGTGGTCTTTACATTCCATATACAAAATGCCAATCTTCTGTAAAGAGAACTTCAGACAGGCAGTGTTTACTTTCAGGTATAAGTTCAGAGAACTTAGCAAACTAGAAATAAGTAGACTTAAAATAATAATAAAAAAACCCCAAAACAGTGGATATTTTTGAGGGGTTTGTTGTAAATTATTTGCAAGAGTGGGTTTGTTGTAAATTATTTGCAAGAGCCGGAGGAAGACGGATAATTCAGAAAATCCAGAAACTTAGCCTTATGCTTTGGCTTTTCATCTCTTCTACCTTTTTACTTACGGCTGACAAAGAATAGTAGGAAAAAAAGCATAAGACTATAGATTTTAATAACATTAGTTATTAAATGAAGTATAAGTAGGGGTTGGTCAATAATAACTAAAAAAACACAGAAAAAAATGCCTCAGTAACACTTGTGATCTCTTACATGCTCCTTTTGTGATTCCTGTGAGTCAGTTTGCATAAGAGCTGCAGCAGCAGGCTACTATCAGTACCCCTTTTCTACAAAGTGGAAATGGCTGCTCACATTAGAAAACGCACAGCATATCTCAGAGTCTGTAATTGTGGACTTCACAAGACTTATCTTATAATCCATTCCATTATATATACATTAAATATGCCACAGAAAGCTACTTTTAAAACACCTGCCTATTAGCAGAAATGCAAGAAAACGCATTTTGTACACCCATGCAGACAGAATATTTTCTTATTGAAGGGGAAACAAAATCTTTGCTCTATGAAGAGCAAAATTAGAAGACAGCATTGCACAAATGAAACTCAGAAGTATTACTTCCACAGCCCTGGCTGGCACCCTACTGGGATGCTTACCAGACTTCAGCAAGAATCTTCATTCTCTGGGTATCTTATGCCCTTAAACTGCGAGGAATAACCAGATTCCAATGGTATCTCACAAGCTCTGCACTTCTAATCATGCCTTTTGGGATTCAGATATTCTCACTTTTACTCTTTCTTGAAAACGAGGACTTTACAGTCTGACAACCCATGTCCACATAACAGTGCTATTCTTCCAGAGTCTTTTCAGGAGCAACTGCATACTCGCCCAAATTCTGGATTTTGGAACTTAGCATCTTACCAATTAAAAATGATGCAACAGCTAAAGTGAGACTTGGAGAATATTCTCAATGGGACTCCTAAAATAAATAATACTTCACACATGGACACCACACACGATGTAATCAGAGCTATGAAAATAAACAGCCAAACATAACTGCCTTTCAGCGTCTTTATTTTAGTCAGCCCTTTCATTCCTTTAGGTCCTCCCTCATTTTCCTGTGCAAGCCTCCTCGTTTCTCTTAAATGCCTATTATTGAAGTTCCCCTTCTCTAAAGTTTCAGCACCACTTAATGACCTTTTCTCCCACCCCCAGCACAAGCCAGTCAATATTTTTGTTTGGCTGCAGCCCACCTAAAATCCTAACTATTCCCCATAGGCTGCAGCTAACTTGCTAGTCAAGGACAGGAAAGCAGACTCTGCATTTCAAGTTAGCACTATACAATCCAGCAGGGAGGAATGTCCAGACAGAATCCAGGATACAGTGTCATTTATAAATCAAATCAACATTCACAAGCACAACTGGAGTTTGCAGACTGATATATAGCCATACAGTGTTTCAGCCTAATTTCTTAACCACCCATCTGAGATGTACAAACTGACCTTTAAACGATTGCAAAAATAGGACAGGATAAGTCCCATATCTGTCACATTAAAAGCATTGTGCAAAGAAAACCATTTACAACACATAAGAGGCTATTTCCTTGATCTTTTGAAAATGAAAGGCATCACATATTCCTCGCTACTTCATACTTTCTTCTGAACTATATTTAGAAGTGGATCGTTCTAAGCACAAACATTGATTATTTAAAGACTGTTGCTACTGTTGCCCGCACTAGACTTTCCTAGGACCACAGCAGACTTGGGGGAAGGGTCTGGCAGGGTGCCAAAGATAACTGCCAGGAAAGCCACAACCATACTACATAGGATTTTTCAACCAGATTCCTCCTTAGTCAAATTTCTCTTCAACTTAAGCTGTATCTTCACCTTCCTGTGGAATCACGGACCTTTGCTGTTGGCTTAGAAACAGCTTCTGCTCAGAAGACCTTGAATGACCAGGTCATTGCCACTACTCACTGGGGACTTTATTTATAAATTATTCTGTATTGGGGTAGATAGCAACAGCGAGATGAAAAATATGGTCTTTGGTAGAGAACTGTGGTCTTAGAGTAACACTTACATAAATTTATATAATTTAAATTATTAATAGATATATATTAAAAAATCCAGCATCTTACCTGGAGATGGTTGCAGGCATAGTTTTGTTTGTTTTTCTAAAAGGGGCTAATAATTAGTGAATGCAGGCTGTATTTCTACCTTGCATACCTGACAACCAATTCTTGCCCTCAGCCCTCTTTCTCTTTTATTCAAATCCACTTCTTCTCTTATGACAGACTTCAATTTCTTCAGACAGGGAACATTCCTTTATTTTAGAGCTGGTCAGTGATTAGTGGAACAATAAACTTTATTAGAGCTTTTAGGTATTACTACAATACAAGAACATAACAAGAACATTCAGATTGCCATTAGACTAGCCACACACAAGTTTTTTTCAGGGGAAAAATGTAGGCATTTTTAGCTAATATCTAACCATTTCATATACAGTGCAAGCACCAGGTATGTCCTATATTAAGAGTAATCATGATGTGTTTATTCAGGAATGTCCTGTGATTTATAACATCTGATTGGATAATAATCCAGTTGGGGAACATTTTATGAAGCAGTTTTCTGATTGAAACTATACTTTTTCTGAGCAATTACCAGGACCACATGAGAGGCAACAGGCAGCTCTCAGTACAAAATCACTCTGAATTACCCATAACCTGCATGCTCTAAATTGGATTGCTGCTCAGTCATACTAGGTGGGCAAAAGAAGGTAATGAAGAAACAATTCACAGTTTTAGGCTCCAGGACTGGCTCACATAGGTTTTCTTCATCTGCAGCTCAAAAAAGGGGGAAAAAAAGACCTTAACAATAGTCCTCTTTCCTGCTCAAAACTGAAAAGTTGAATTCACTGAACACCAGAGAAGCTTGGTGTAAAACCTATTTCTTCTATGTGGTTGTCGCTTACGAGGTAATAAGCTACACGTGTGCCCATCTCTGCTGCTGAGGCACCACCTGCCCCCTTTGCTGTTCCTAGGAGAGTCTGGCAACACCTGCTTGCCCACAAAGTGAAAACCATCGCACTTTTAACCTCTGTATAGTTGACTACAGTGCAATACTGTTCAACCAGGCTGAGCTGGACCTAGGCTTCAAAACAACTTTGCTGTGACTAGTCTCAGCCCCTGGGCTGAGACCCATTGGACTTGCAGTCCAATGTGTCACTGTGAGGTACTCCTTTTCAGTCGTAAATACACCACTGACAGGCTGTTGAGGCAACACACTGCACCCCTAGACAGCAAAATACACCCACAGACAAGATTTTTAGTCTTTTTTTCCCCTTGGAAACAAAGCTTATGCAATCAAGCTGTGAGGGACCTTCCTCCAATGACTTTGGAACCACCTGGCTGATTTCAACCAAATTTAGAAGAAGATTAGATGGCACAAATGTAATTAGGATCCTTAAAATGTCATGAAAGTATTAATGCTCTGGCTGACAGAAGAGCTGCAAAGTGACCTCTTATCAGACACCCGGCAATCCAGGTAGGAGAGAAGCTTCATTAACACCCCCAGTAGCGGCTGCTCACAACCTCTTAGAGATCAAACCTAATTTACCACAGGGTATTAATCTATAGGAAATATAGCTTCCTTAGTTTTGGGATGCCATGATCTAGGGGTTTTAAAAAACTTTTATTAAAAACTTCTGAGCTTCATAATCATGATAAATATGGTGTTCTATTTTTAACCAGTTAAGGCAACAGTTTCTTAGGTAAACGGTCGAAAAACCAAATAAACATATGAAAGAAATGTTGTGTTGGCTTTTGAAACTGCCAGTTAAACAGAAACAATTGCTTTCATTATCTCTTGTTAACATAAACAGGACAAAACCCAAATGAATAGTTACTGATTTGGTTAACCCAATGGGTTGTCCATTAGTTGGCTATTGCCAGATGCCTCCTGGAGAGGTGTGTAAACTTTAGGCAAGTATGTAACTCTTAAATTCTTTTCTTGTTTTACATCTGCCTGTAATAGAGTCAGTCCAATATGTGACCATTAAAAAGCTCAAGTGCATTCCTCTTGCTAGAGTTGTGATTCATAGTGTAGTTGTTCTGGCATGGAAGCTGCTGGGTAATCCCCATTGCTAGCTGTGAGAAGGAGTCAGCTGGTGCTGAGTAAACCGGTACTGCTATGCTACCTGGGCCCTGCCGAGTGTCCAAGTACCTTCCCCTACCTAGAATGGGATAGGATGGGCTTACTTTTGTCTGGAAAGTTGTGGTTAGGGTTCTCTTTCCCCTTCAGTTTTGGCTCATGTGATATGTGGTTTGAGACCTTCGGGTGTGTAGAGACTTTTAAGAGTTGGCTCAGAAGCTGAGAGAAGTTGTTTAATCCAGGCAAGCAAAAATATAAAGCCTGCCTACAGGTTCTGAGTGTAAGGTAGGAGTAGTAAGCAAAGTGCAAACTTCAAATTAGAATTATTTGTATGTTCACTGCATAAGTTATTTGATTTAGATTTGTGGGGCCTTTCACTTACTCTACAGGATAGTCTTGTGTTATATAGTACTTCGTCTATGGTCAAGTACGTTATACAGTTAAATTATGGAAATAATAAAGCTAATGTCATATAGCTATGGAAAGATGGGTGGGAATCCTACTTAATAATTCTGTGGGTAAGAAGTATGGGACCTGGGGGGTAGTAAGTGCCCCAGTGCTGCTTTTAATTTCCTAGGTTTTATAAGAAAGTGAAGGGTCCTTTGAAGAGATATCTTATTTTCCTAGTTCTCTCTTTTTGCTTTGATTCTGAATAATTCAGGTAAAGATGAGTTACATCTGTTTATCAATATTTGATGTTTAAATCACCACAGTACAATGTTCACAGTGCTCTCATGGTTGAGCTTTCTGACTAACATGAGTGCAGTTTGTGCACAAGATACATCAACTCACAAAGACAGCGATGTAAAGTGGTATATATAGTGTTTGTAACCATACTGTGCTAGCATACAAGGTTACACACAGGGTGTCTAAGGAAAGAATGTGATTGAAGTTACAAAATTTTTGTTAAAGAAACAGCATGTCGTGGTTTAACCCCAGCCGACAGCTAAGCACCACGCAGCCGCTTGCTCACTGCCCCCCCACCCCTGGGATGGGGGAGAGAATCAGGAAAAAAAAAACTCGTGAGTTGAGATAAAGACAGTTTAATAGGACAGAAAGGAATGAAAAACAATGATAATGATAATAATAATAATATGACAATAGTAATAGTAAAAGAATTAAACTATACAAAGCAAGTGGTGCACAATGCAATTGCTCACCACTCGTTGACCGATGCCCAGTTAGTTCCCGAGCCGCGATCCCCCCTCCCAGTTAACTCCCCCCAGTTTATATACTGGCATGATGTCATATGGTATGGAATAGCTCTTTGGCCAGTTTGGGTCAGCTGTCCTGATGGTGTCCCCTCCCAGCTTCTTGTGCCCCTCCAGCCTTCTTGCTGGCTGGGCACGAGAAGCTGAAAAATCCTTGACTTAGTATAAACACTACTTAGCAACAACTAAAAACATCGGTGTGTTATCAACATTCTTTTCCTACTAAATCCAAAACACAGCACTATACCAGCTACTAGGAAGAAAATTAACTCTGTCCTAGCCGAAACCAGGACACAGCAGTAGATAAATTTAGGATTAAATACCTTAAACTATATAAGAACTTGAAAATATCTTAGACATTCCATGTGAAGCACCACATTTCTGTGTCTTGTTCCTAGCTTGAAACAAATTCTTTTTAGTTCAGTACAAGTTAAGAACATGGTTCACACTGAAAACTGTTCTGCACATGTTTTCTTCGACCCTGCTTTGGGTGTTCACTGAAAGCAGGACAAAGACAGGCTATAACTGCACAAGTGATTATATATGGATAAACACGAAATATTAACAACTTGACCCTGAATGCCATTTTCTCTGACCTCAGCCAAACAGCAATGCATTTAAACACTATTACAGGAGTTTTGCTGTTGTACCAGTCAATTTCTGCAGATGAAGACTGAACATCAGTGCTAGAGAAGCAACTAATGGTCCTAAGAGGTTTTGCCCTACTCGTCCTCTTCTGTCTCTGAGATTGACTTAAGAGGAGCAGGTCAATCTAACCCTTGCACTGTGAGGAAAACAGTCATAAAAACATGAGTAATACAATGCTAATAACACATTTGAGTGACAGGGCTGCTTGTTGGATAAAGCCATGACAATCCTCTGATGCATTATCAGAAAGCAGTGCTGGAACACTCACTGAAGATGATCACATGAGCAAATGAGATAGTTGTACCTTTATGAGCTCATAAACAGAAAATCAGCTTGAATAACAAAGATTATAAATTACAAGAGTCAATAGCTAAAAATAATAAACATTTAAAAGAACCTTAAAAATATTAGACATTACTTATGGATTTGGTACCCCATTTGGATTAAAGTTTTACTAAAAATCTTCATTCTTGAAGAAGAATGAAGAAACAGAGAGATTCAGGATTCCCGAATAAGACTGAAATGAATATTCTGTATTTCTTACAACACAGAAATAGGAGCTTGGAAGGTGGATGCATTTAAAAAAAATGCTGAAAAATAATGTTTCCAACTTAAGATGTCTTTTTTTTGTCACCCACAGGGGTAGAATGATGGCTGGAGCCACCGGCCTCTCTAGCTCTAAGGCAACCAACTCTCAGACTGTTGCTTGCCTGTTGGAGGAGCTTTCCATCCAGGACTTGCTTGGAATTGGGCCCCACATCTTTTTAACTCTGCACTCTGGATTTTGTTGATTGCTCATAAATTGGGTATCTTGGAAAAACTGGAGTCCTCTGCTTCCAACTGGCTTGTATGCCCTGGAGCTGCAGACCCTGGAAAGTTCTTCCAACACTTTCAGGCTTCAAGAGTCAGATCTGTAGAAGGGAATATGGCAGCTGAGTCCCAGTGCATACAGTTTGTGTACAACAGGATCTCAGCAGCCTACTAGGAATCAAGGTATGTTTCCATGCTAGAGACATTAGTCAAAATGTTTTATTTGAAACATTTTATATCCAATAAAGACTTCAACAAAATGCTGCTGAAGATTTGCTGATCAATTGTATTCCTGAACTCTCCTGTCAGGCTGCTAAAATAAAAAGTGAAAAAAGAATGGTCTGCCTACCTCTTGATTCTCATGCTGCCGCCATAAAAATGTTTAAGCGCTGCATCTTCTGAGCACTTCTCTATAGTATGAAATACCCCATTCTGTGGATAAAGTATTTCAGATACAGAATAATCAAATTATTTTCCCAAGGTGATAACTTTTCTTCAGAAAACTGAAAAAAAATTAGCATACACAGCTAGTCTATTCTGCAATCACAGATGAAAAAATCTTAGGGTAGAAAATTTGTCTGTCTCTTCAAAAATAAAATGGACTCAGAAAAGCTGGAATAAGCTTGTAGTTGTTTTTCATAACCTGCAATAAAGTCTAATGAACATAAAAAGATCATTAAGGGAAAAAAGTACTTTTAAGTGATATGTTCCTAGATTGATCCATCCAAATTTGACAAACACAATGATAGATTAATTTTTTTAGTGTGCATCTATCATCTATAGGATTTGACTTATAGGTGGTGACATCCTGAATGAGGAAACTGTGCTACACTCGTCAGAGATGATGTAACAGAAGGAAATGTAGCTAGAAAGATGCACTCTGAAACTCAATATACTACACTTGGGTATTTTAACAAATTACTTTCAGACCTAAAATACTTGGATAAAACACTGAAATTGCATCCCAGAGCTCCCTCTGGTAACCCTGAAGACTTATCAAAGGAAAGTGTTATTAGGTGGCACTGTGTTACCAGAAATAAAGGTAGATTAAAAAAATATACTATCTGACCACTTGAAGTACCACTGTGAAATATACTGAAACTTTTTATTGATTTCCCAAGATACAAGTGTAGTTGATTGTCAAAATCAACAATAAAATCATTGATTGATAAGATATAAATCAACATGCTGATTACACTTCACAAATACCAAAGACTTGTACACATTTGTCTTTTTATGTGTCCTGGTTTCGGCTGGGACAGAGTTAACTCTCTTCTTAGTAGTTGGTATAGTGCTGTGTTTTGGATTTGGTGTGAGAATGATGTTGATATAACACTCTGATATTTTAGTTGTTGCTAAGTAGCGCTTATCTTAAGCCAAGGACTTTTCAGTTTCCCATGCTCTGCCAGCAAGCAGGTGTGCAAGAAGCTGGGAGGGAGCAGAGCCAGGGCAGCTGACCTGAACTAGCCAAAGGGGTATTCCATACCATGGAACATCATGCCCAGTATATAAACAGGGGGGAGTTGGCCAGGAGGCGCAGATCATGGCTCGGGAACTAACTGGGCATTGGTCAGTGGGTGGTGAGCAATTGCATTGTGCATCACTGGTTTTTTTTCTCCCCCCCCCCCTTCCTTTTTTTGTTATATTCCTTTTCATTACTATTATTATATTTCACTATTACTATTGTTAGTATTATATTTTACTTTAGTTATTAAACTGTTCTTATCTCAACCCACGAGTTTTACTTTTTTTCCTTTGCTTTCCTCCTCCTCACCCCACTGGGAGGGGGAAGGGGGAAACGGCTGCGTGGTGCTTAGTTGCTGACTGGGGTTAAACCATGACATTATGTAAGCAATGACACTTTATTTTAGATTACACTGTTAATTTTTCATGAGTGGCAAATGGTTTACTCTCTTGTAAAGACTCATTTTAAAAAGTTCCCATTCTTTTCTTCACCCCTGTTACTTTGTGTATGTCAATTAATTGGCATTTGTATAAATGAGAAGGAGGACCCTCCATGGAGAAGGCAAGAAATGGCTTTGGGGAGGAGGAGAGTAGAGGATGGGTGGGCAGGAAGGAAGAAGCAGTAGCTAACTGAATAGAAACTTTCTCTGTTGGGGCAATGCCATGTGTCGTGGTTTAACCCCAGTCACCAACCCAGCACCACGCAGCCGTTTCCCCCTCCCCCTCCCAGTGGGGTGAGGAGGAGGAAAGCAAAGGAAAAAAAGTAAAACTCGTGGGTTGAGATAAGAACAGTTTAATAACTAAAGTAAAATATAATACTAACAATAGTAATAATGAAATATAATAGTAATGAAAAGGAATGCAACAAAAAGAAGGGGGGGGGGGGAGAAAAGAAAACCAGTGATGCACAATGCAATTGCTCACCACCCACTGACCAATGCCCAGTTAGTTCCTGAACCGCGATCTGCACCTCCTGGCCAACTCCCCCCTGTTTATATACTGGGCATGATGTTCCATGGTATGGAATACCCCTTTGGCTAGTTCAGGTCAGCTGCCCCGGGCTATGCTCCCTCCCAGCTTCTTGCACACCTGCTTGCTGGCAGAGCATGGGAAACTGAAAAGTCCTTGGCTTAAGATAAGCGCTACTTAGCAACAACTAAAATATCAGAGTGTTATATCAACATCATTCTCACACTAAATCCAAAACACAGCACTGTACCAGCTACTAAAAAGAAAGTTAACTCTGTCCCAGCCAAAACCAGGACACCATGTTAGGAGACTCTCAGCTGTTTGTTCCCACTTTCCTACCAAAGGTTTCTACCCCCTACCTGTGATGAATGCCAAGTCAACTGTTGTGAGGCTGGGTTTTATGAGGGGAATATAGGAAAACGATTACATGTCTATGTGTGTGTGTGTGTACTGTTTTCACATCTCTATCACTGGTTAATCAGCCAAGGCAAAATGAAAAAAGCATTTCTAAATTAAAGAGAGTATGGGTCAGAGTGTAGCAGCACAAATATATTTTTTCTTAACTTGCTTCATCTTCATTGCTCAGAAAAAAATGTTAAATCTGTAAGCTGACAGGAATGTAGATACTGGTATATATCTTATGCTAAAGCTGCAAGACCTGTACATCACGGTGTAGACCCATGTCTCAGAAACATTTCCAGATGAAACTGGAGTCAGGTGAAGGGGCTAAGACAACAGAGAAAACACTCTAATCAGCTTGTTGGTCAAACTAATGAAACCAGAACTGTGTGCTCAACTTTATGCAAATGTTCAAGATGAACGTAATGCTGAGAAACATCAATTCAGCCAAACATGTAAGCAAATGAATGACCTTAATCATGTGAATGTTCCCATTGGGATCAATAAGCTGGCCTGTGCTGTTGCCACAAAGCATACTAGAATAAATATCCTTGCTGAAAAACAGAAGGTGATAGTACAAAGAGCCCAACATAACTAAAGAAATTCAGAATTAAGCTACAGACATGAAAAATAAGAAAGAAGTAAAATGAAAATAATAATCTTTTAGTCGAGACTCTCAACATTTTACAGACATTCAAAACAGTGCTTGCGAATGATGCAAGATGAGGCAGATATGAACATTCTTGACAAGTCAGGGCAGACAGCACAGGGTACAGAGACATTCAAGCATTAAGATTCCAGTAACCTGCTCAATAGCCAGGACATATAATTCCTGTTCCTTTATTCTAAGGCCTTTGATTGATCTGAAAGGCCAGTGCTCTTTTAATAAACAGGAAGGATGATAAGTTTATGCTTAGATCCTTTTCCTGTAAGTAATTTGCACTCCAGAGCAAGGGATGAGCTTAGGAGTTCCTTGGTAGTCTAGGTCCTTATGCCCAACCACCTCCTTCCAGCTGGCAGAGAGAGCAGGTGACATGGCTGGGACATCAATTACATGAGTTTGGATTGTCACAATGGTCTGTGTCTCAGAACTGCCCATTTAAGATGTGAACATGGTTGTTCTAATCTGGTTTTGGAGATAAACTCAGAACAGGCTACTGCCAAAATCAACACCCAGTTCTTAGCTGCCCTGACCATTTCTCAGCTTGAACTGAGGATCAGGCCCATCATTTTGAGAAACATGAAAAATACCTTGCCAGTGCCCTTTTTAAAATGTCAAATTCTCACTTTGTTTTTTGCATATTCTTAAGTACTTTAAACTAAAATCACCCTTGGTATCATTTTCAGAGGATCAGTCTCTCTGGGAACAGAGATTTTTCTTTTGACCTTTACTTTTATCACTAAAGAACATATTTTTATTCCTGACACTTGCTTGGAGAAGGTTTACAAAAATTTGTGTCTTTCCATAGTTACACTGCACTTCCTTCTCTAGTGATCCTAGCAGCTACACATGTCTTTGGTGGGGTAAGTGCTGACATGCACCACTGACTTTACCACTAGAAGTGCAGCTACAGCGTTGGCTCCAGACCACACCAGGACAGTGGAACAAATGTAGGAACTGGCAATGCCATCTTACGGTGGAAATATAAACTGCAAATGCAGTCTGTAAAAGAAAATACAAAAATGGCTGTTTCACCGGATAGGTAAAAACAGTACATTGAATGCTTAAGGATGCAGCTGGGTGTGTGGGGATGAATAATTATTAATCTCTGGCCTTTTTTAAGTGCTTAACAACTGGATTAATTTATATGCCAAAGCTGAAGACTTCGTGATGACAAGCGAATACAGAAAAGTACAAGGAAAAGGGGGAGAGATGCTCTTACATTCTCTTCTCATTGACTTGCTTTCATTTTCTCTTCCCACTTCTTTAGCACCCTTAGCATGGAAATAGAACTCACTTAACATGGATGACATTGCAAATGGCCAATATACCAACTTCCTCACCAAATTAGCTTAAGCAGCAAACTTAGACCATCTGTTATGTCATCGTTAGCTATAAACTGGCCATTACAAACAAGACTAAAAGGAGGAAATACAGACTACTTCAGTGTTGGACTTTCTCACCATGCACAAAGCATCTCCACGCATACGGGTAGCAGCAATTTGTCCTGGAAGTTGGGGTATCCAGCAGTTAGGACTGAGGCTGTTAGATGCCCAGAGGTTCAGAAGATTACTGTCCAAAATAGCAGGGGATGAGGACCACTAAATACAGTAATGTGCATCCATATTGGAGAGAAAGTCTGTGAATACACCCTGCAAGATTTTATGGGAACCACATGGATTTTTGTCATTGGACTGTCGTTACACTGGAGCTGTGACCTTAATAACTGGTTCCTGAAACATTCCTGGAGGAATACTGAGGCAAAACAAAGGGAATCATTACTAGTCAAAATTAATAGAAACTTTCTGGTTTTCAAATAGCAAAATGCATAGCACAGTTGAGGTTCCTCTCCTCAGTGTGAAGGCAGCCCAGGGCATGTGTGTGAATGTGTGGTTAACAGAACTTGGGGTTAACCCTGGTACAACTGTGGTCTCAGTGCTATGCCACCTTCACCACTTCTGCTCTTAGAGGTGAGAAGCTAGATTCCAGCAAGACCAGATCACTGGAGTCGTGACAGCTGCCAACAGGGAAGCATCCTTACATATGGCGGGCTGTGGTTTCACTGTTGGTTTTTTTTAGTGTTGGTATTGGGTTCTGTTCCTTTATGTCTGATTTTTTTCTTAAAATGCAGTGAAAGTTCCTACATTAAAACAACATCATTAGAATTTCAGACAAAGCTTGTCTTGTAACAGCAAAAGTATTGTGAATTTAACCTGTCCTCAGTGAGTAATTGTTAAGTGAACACCGTTAAGTCTTCAGCTGGAAAAGTGTGGGAATATGCATTTTTGGAGCCATTTATATAATTTCTACTTTTTTTTTTTCTTTTAATATTTATTTTTCTGTTGAGAAATGTAACTCAAGCTGGTGCCCTGAAATAGAGAGAAAACTTGCCTGGGAGGAACTGCACACATGCTGAATATTTATATAGAATGACAATGACATTTGACTTCAGATTTTCTTTGACAGAAATCAGTTCCATTTAGCTGTGACCCATATCTCTTTGTCTTGACAAGCTGAGGAAAACATAACACCTTGGACCAAAATTCAATGAGGCCTGAATTCTTCATTCTGTCCACAAAAAACACTGACTTGAATTTGATACATCTTAGAGGATGAATGTGGTTTAAAGGGTGAATTTTAAAAAATTATAGATGTTGTTATTCTTGCTTCTATTTGTCCGTAGCACAATGTATGAATTGCTGTTCAAACACAGGCATAAATTTAGTCTTTTTTTTTTTTTTCCACGAACCTTGTTATTCAAGGAGAGTGACAGTAAAACTAACAAATAGATTGAGGATAAGAAGGATGTGATATAGAAGAAAAGTGGTTGATATGATCATTTCTCTCATTGTGGTAGAGCTACATTTAATAATAGTGCCTTCCTCTGACTAGTAAAACTTGTCCTACTTTTCCAAAATATTCTAGCATATCTCTGAGTACAGTTCCTCTAGAATTACAGTCTGTTAGGATTTGGCCCAATCATTTATGTGATTAGGACAGCACTCCCAGAAAACTGGGGTAATATGGAAAATAATATCGATGACTTGACACATCATGATCTATAGAGTCAAATCTTAATGAGTCCCTCTGGAGGCAGCACCTGAAATAACCTCTTTGAAATGAAATGGAAAGCCACGGTTCTGAACACACAAAAAAGCCCACTATGCTTTGTAAGTCTAGGGATATTAACTTAAGTGTTTGTTAGTTCTGCTGTAAAACTCTTTAGTTTTCTCTGTGACTTCATAGCCTGAGTCCTTTGTGTAACTATTTAAATATCACATTAAGACATTATTGGTGCTGAACACTGAGGCACTTAAGAAGCCACGGGTGTCAAAATTAAAGTAGCTTGTTCAACTTTCACTCACCACTTCGTGCACAACTGTTGCTTTTAAGTTATCACGTACCAAATCTTATATTATAATACACTAACTGAAATTGATGCATTTAAATATAATCATTTTCCTAGAACAGTAAACACAATGACATCATTTATTTATACATACTACTGTGTCAAAGATAAAATTCACAGAAATCATTTTATGAAACATCTGCAGTAAATATCTCAGCAAGAATGTCTTTCACCATCCTGCTCACAAAAAAGTTTCTGTATTTCACATCAAAGAGTCACTAGCTTAAAAATCCAAATCAAAACCTCAGCCCTAGCTCAGGAATTTGAATCCAACCTTCCCTTGCTCCTGAGCAGTACATGCTACACACTATGCCATGCAGCTGTGCTACATTTTTCTTGCTCTCCTATGGTGATGAATGTAAGCAGTCTGCGCGTTAGCTGCAAAGTCATAAGGGTCACTTAAATATCTGCAAGATAGCCAGACAATGATGCTTCTGGAATTTTTGAAAAATAAGGGGAAACAACAGAAAATAAAACCAGCCCATCTGGAATCTAAATCAAGGGTTGTTTTCCTTTTAGCACACACACACAGACCTTGCAAGGAGAACATTCTATCATTCTTGCTCTTTGCGTAATACCTCTGGGCCCTTTTATAACATGTAACTATCAGAAGCCCAAAAATCCCAGCTCACACAGATTATTATTGCAGTGCTTGGAAAGTTATTTCAATGAATCAGAGACACACACAAAAAAAAGAAGAGTGATATCCCTGTTCATTCAAAGGCTGTCCCACAGCTGCTTAAGGTTATAGGCCGATACACTTGGCTTCTCTTGGTTTTTCACAGCTAGCAGAGACCTTGGATGCTCTGAGACTCTTGTATGCCAATCAAAACAAATTCTTAATAAACAAAGAATTCTTGCCTTTGAAATCCAGAGAGAATCATGCTGGAGAGCAGCAGCTATGCAATATTTTCCTTTCTGACAAAGCAGCAGTAACCCTCTTAAAAGAATTCAGGAAATGTCAAAAAATATTCTTTTATCATGCTCTAAACTGGATTTTTTTCCCCCCATTATCTTTACAGGGTGAGCTGTTTGTGAATAGCAGGAAAAAAAGCTGTTTGTTTTTAGCAATGAGGAGTAAAGCAACTTTTTGCATCATGACTATTCCAGCACCTGCCTCAGCAGAAGTTGTAGCAGGGCTTCAAAGAGCAATTGCTCCAGTTTTTACTCCTTTTAAGGTCTAAGGACATTCCCCTTCTGATCATAGTGTAGCTTTAGAAATCTTGAGTAACAAAAACAGTAAGCTAAGAGCAAGAATAGGTTTAGTTTTCCTTTGGAAAATTTAGTGTTATTACTAAGGCTCAACTTCTGAAACACTCGCAAAAGCAAAACTGGTGATTTAGGCTCCTAGAGAGTGTGAGGGTACTCACAGTGTTTTCAAGAATTATTGATAGATGATGAACCCTGAGAGCCCAGATGCAGTGGGCATGAAAGAGTTAGGGGAATGATTAATCTATCTCATCTTACATTTCTCTATGCTTGCTTATTGCAGTAATGCCTGAGATTGCTGCCAATGCTTTCCACTGCAAAGTCTCTAGCAGACATTATAAAATCTACTCATTTCAAATTTCCAATAGCCCAGGCCAGAAGTCTATATTGTGATTTTCATAGTGTTAGGGATATAGATGGCTCAGCTAAGAAAGACAGTATGCTCAATTTACAGCTATCCATTGACTGAGATCAATACCAAAGTCTGAGACCTTGTTGTATGTTGATTATAAGGAGTTCCATGTGTCCTGAAAAAATCTGAACAGCAGTAAGAGGCTGGGATTTATGGAAAAACACAGAGGGGAAGGGAAGAGAGCATACCATTATTCTGGGAGTCCAAGATGATGAGGAATAGTGCATCCTTTAGATAAGAATGAGGAAATCATGTTAAAGAACAATTGTAGACTGGCTAATGACAAAGGTGCCTGTAGAAAGAAATGCATTTGCAGGAAAAGCTTTTGGAAAGTCAAAAGGCTCAGTCAGAGTACAAACATCTTTTCTCCCTCTCATCTCCCTTTTTGTCTCTCTTAGAAGGTGACCTCTCTCCAAGGATATTTGCTGGAAAGCAGATATAAGGATTGGAGGGTGACACAGGAGAGATGTACGGGGAGCAGAGAGTTAACTCCTCCACACATTGGCCATGATTTTGTGAATACCTGTTTTGATCATGGAGAAAGGAAGTTTCTAATGTCCAGGCTCTCACACCTCTGTGGCACTTTGCTTTAAAGGGGACATGTTCTGACTCATCAAATGAGTCCTCTGGAACAACTGGCCAAACAATGTCAGCTGTCCCTCATCCTTTGCTATTATCTTGCCCATTTAATCACTGTCTTAAAGAACAAACCAAAAAAAAAAAGAAGGAAAAGACAGCTTCAGCTTGTTTTTGCAGAGCATACCATTACAGATTCCACACATGTTTACTAAGACATTTCTGAAGCATTTCCAGCAGAAGTTAAAAAATACCAATTTTCCTAGTTACTTCTTTCCCTAGTTTGGCCCACTGCTCAGTCTTTCACTCAGTACTGCCTTGGGGGTTACCAACAACCTTGCCAAGGGATCTGTGAGGACTCTGCTGAGTTGTGAATCCTACACTAGAGCTGCAGAGGGAAACATCACTTGGTTTTGGTGTGATGCTGACCAGAAAGCTGAAAGTAAGAATATTTTGTACAATGTGTCCACGTATGCACATTAACAATTAATATACTTAAACTAGTCATTAAGGAAAGTAAGGACAAATTTATACAATACTGCTCTGTGAAGTAAGGAGTAGAGTTGGTTCTGAAAATGCTGGGTATACATGGTAGCACTTGCTAGCACACTGGTGAGACAGCCTTGAACACCTCACCCTTCTGTGCCCATGCTACGCACAGAGAGTAACAGAAGAGCCACAGAGAGGAAAGCAGATGTGCTGACTCAGCAAGCATGCACTGGGAGTCCTTCCAATGTATTCCAGGACTTGCCAATGATCAACTGCGTTTAACCCGGAGCTCCGCACTCACTCTGCTGCTATTGCCGAACCCTGAGGCCAGGATCTTAGCATGGTGCCATATTATCATTTTACTGCTAAGAATGATGACTGAGAAAGAAATATGCATTTAACTTCTGGTATCTGCAACATGCCCACAGATGTGAGACAAGGTAGTCCTTGTTAGGTAGCAGAATCAGGTAAATGCCCATGTGTGACTTCTGTGTGGCTTATTTATTTCGCTTAACTTCTAGCTTAGCATGTAAGATAAAGTGTAAATAACTATATTTCAGCATATGGGTATATAAATGCTTGGCCCAGTGGATTCTCACGTGCACAGAACTGCGAATCGTGCACAGCTATGAGCACTGCAAGAGATGAATGTTCAAAACTTTTCTTGACCCTTAGCTGTCTCTTGTAAATTTGTGGTATAGGCATTGGAGTCAAAACAAATCATTCGTTTCTTCCACAGCTCCTCTGTCCTTCATGTGAAATTTCCATTTAAGTGGCTGGTGATCAGTGCTGCCTGCAGGATGCCTGCTGATTTAAATAGGTTTGTGCCAGTTTTCTATAGCCTTGTATTTGAGCCAAAGGGCATGATAACGTATGTGGGTGAAACCTCTCTGGAGAGTGGGAATAAGCAGATCTAAGAGTTTGAATGTCCATGATTGTCATTTCCTCTTTGAGCAAGCAATCAGTCGAGCCCTCCAAATTGCAGTTGTCTTTTGTTGTGTGCACATGTTTAACCTCAAATCCCTATTCAAGGATAAAAAGAGACATGATCTGACAGTGAGCCTCATACTTTTCAAATCTAGAAAGTGGCCACAGGGGAGGTGAATAATATTGATGCTGTAGCCCTGAATCCCACTTTTTTTGGTAGACAAAGTTTAGCACCTGTTGTGTGTGTATACGGAAACATGTTTATGTTCAGTTTCAGAAGAAAAGCCTAAATGAAAAAGTTTATTTTCTGCATGACCTCCAATGTGCCAACTCCCTGCTCTTCTCTGTGTGCTACAGCAACAGGGAGAACTGGGCCCAGAGGGAGACAGCCCAAATGAGAGCAAGGGGAGAGAAAGACAGTATGACAATAGATGAATTTGGACAGCAATCAGACTGGTTCCATTCCCCCCCCCGCTTTGTATTTTAATTACACGGTTTAAAATAATCTCCTCAATTTTGGGAGGAAATCTGCTTGTCTGTGAGTATTTGATCTGGCATTGACTCTGTCTATGTCTGCAACACCATTACCATGGGGAGATGCTGGGGTTCCTTAGGAAGAGAAGAGGAGATGAAATGGGATGTAATATGCTGGAGCCTGGCAAAAAGTACTGAATAGAATAGGCCAATAGCCAAATGTTTTCATTCCTAGCAGAAAGACATTAAATGAGACTCTGGCTGCATTTAATTGAGCATCTTTCTGATTAAATAAATAGATAAAGAAACCTCTGTGTATGTGCATGTGCATTACATATTTACATATATGTTTTGCCATTCTTAAATATTTTCCTCATTCCCAGCCTACTGTAGATTGCTTTAAAGTTTACAATAAGGTTGGGAATACTCAAAGAATGAAAGAGGAGAAGATTCATGTCAGGATTATGTTTCTCTGCTTATTCTGTGTCATCTGGGGCCAAATCCACTGCCTGGTTGCACATTAGGAATGAACCTGACCCACTGTTTTTGCAGGTCTTAGATAAACACTGCTTCAAAAAAGGCCAAGATGCAGAGAGGTCTAGTCTTTCTTCTGTGGATATTTTGCAGATATTCATTCATTGATCATTCTTCTCGACAACTCCCATAAATACAAGATTAGTTAGTAAGGTGATAGAGGTAGAGCAGAATTGCTGTCTTGCACAGAAGTTGTCTAATACTCTCTACTGTGACCCTCTTTCTTCAGCTGCATATAACTTAAGTAAATGTTAACTATATGAGCTTGTGATTTCTGTGTTTCATCTCTTTCTAAAGTTGATTTATGCATGCATCAAACCCAAAGATGACTCTGTGGCAGCTCACTTGTCTCAGACACATATGCTGTGGAATCAAGCAGTACATTATTATTGAAACTAGTTTTTGTACATCAGGAGGGACAAAAGAAAGCTTTCAGTGTTTCAGTGGCAAACTTCACTGCAAGGCATAGAACACTCTGAACATCAAGATTATTCTGCCATTTTAGAATGAAGTTTCAACTTTGGTTACTATGTATTTCTGTGCTAAAAACGCTGGTCATCCAGGGACGTGTTATCACTTACTTTATTTACGAAGTAGAGCACTGTGATAACCTTTGAAATCATAAACAGTTAAGGAAAGCCCTTGGTAAACAAGAGTTGCTGAAATGGCTAGATCCCTAATTTACGTCCCTGTCCCTAGCAGTCTGATATTTTAGTGAAATATCACTAGATTTTAGCTGTAGATCTCCCAGTCCAGCTACCTCTTCTCAGATTCAAGGTTTGGTGTTGTGTTTATTTTATTTGGTGCAATTTGCGTTCTTTTGTCTACCACCATCTTCTACGTATTTAAGTAGGTATTCTCTGCCTATATTCTCTGCTGACACAACTCCTGTGGGCTTATTTCCATTTCTGCAAAATTCATGCAAAAAGGGCATAAAAGGCTGTCAATTTAGAATGACGGCATTCACATTGATTTTCTCCAGTTAGAAGTGACTGTCTAAGCTGCAGAGCAGAGAAGAATCAGATCCTAAGATTCTCAAGTTAGTATGTTCAAGTGACCCGTGACTGCTCTGTACTTCATAGTACTTCACTGGCTTTTGGCACTAGAGTCATATCTGCAGAACTCCTAATACCCTAATACCACTGTATTCTCCAGAGCTGATTTAATGAACCTCCACCGGCTACAGGGAGACTAGTATCAACACTGATTTGCAGTGAAATTTAACATGTACAAGGTTCGGCAGATGTTACCAATTCAGAATATATATATATATGTGTGTGTGTGTGTGTGATTTAAGTTAAAAATTCTGCTGGCTTCACTGGAAAGGCTAGTACTTAGAAAAATGGTAGTCTTTTAATTTTATCCAATGATCTGCTACTGTAAAATGCTTGAGTTAAAAAACAGCAGGTTTTTAGAGATAAAAATAATACTAATAGCAGAGGTTTGCTGAGATCAGAAGCGAAGTCTCTGACTGCACCTAACTGGGCTCAGTATCTAGCTTCAAAGAGCTGAGGGAAACAGAGGTCATGAGGCATTAGACTGATGAAAAGTAGCAGCTTAGTTCTGTAGGAGCAAATCAGATTAGTTGAGCTGATTTCAAAACAACTGAAAATCTACTTTAACATCTTTCATTCTCTTATCAAAGAACTGACACTGAGGGTAGTTTTAGATGATTCATGATGGGGTATAACAGTTTGAAATCCCTGATCATTCACATGTCTGTATATTAGTTTCAATTTAGGATTTACTCTTAGATGAGCTGGGAACTTTCTTCTAGTGTAGGAGAGATCTCCTGCTTAGTGTATCTGGCACTAGCACTTGGGAAATCAAACTTCCCAATCATGGCTAGCCAATATTTGGTGGGGAAGTAAAGGGCAGCATCCCTTTAGGGAGAGACCTGCCTTTCCACAGTGTACAGTATGTTTGTGTGGTATATCTATGGTCCTAACCCCTATGTTGTGGCCCATCCTCCAGAATGTGTTATTCCATGAAGTGCCATTCCATGGTCTGATCTATCACCTGTATCACTAACGGCAGCAGTAGTAGCACCAAGCAAGATTAGGTAGTCAGTGCAAAGGTGAACATGAGCCACTGTGCCTGGGATTTTACACAGAGCACATTGGAGCAGTTATGGTTTGTGTGTGAGGTGGACAGACTGGAGTGGACTGCAGCCCAAAGAAGCATGCATTGCTGAGATGCAAAGGGTTGTTGGCAGCACTATTGCTATGGTGTGCCCATGCTGATGTGTAACATGGATGCAACCTTTCCATCCCAACAGGTCAGGAGACTTCAACAGCAGGAATGCAAGCCTGGCCCTATCTCTTGGCTGGGAACTGTGGGATACTCTCCAACATTTATTCTTCCTTGTGTATTCTTTCCTTTTCAAATATAGCTCCACTTGAGTGAAGTGTACTCCTACAAAATGGGAGCTTACCATGAGTAACATTGTTAGAACAATAAAAGGAAGCAACTAAGAGTTATAACTCCACCAATGTTTATTTTACTACCAGTATGAGGCATTTCTTTTGAAGTACAGGTTTTTGTCATTATGTTTTCCCTAGATTATTTCCAGAGGGTTTTATTTTCCCGTAAAGTAACCATTTCACATTCTCCATCACTCAGTTATATGCTGTTATTATAAAAGCTACAATCTTTTGGCTTTTCTTATGTAAATCCTTTGCATCTGCATAGTTCAAACATTTTTAGATTGTAGGTTATCCTACCTTCCTCTTAAGATACAGGATTGGAAATGTTTGCCTCTACATTTGTAATCTCAACAGCATTCCCACAAAGATCTGAATTTTAGTTTTGGGTCAAGTTTGACTACAGGGGTGAGTTGGTGTTTAAAAGAATTATAAAATAGTTGCTCTCATCTTAGCCAGGTTCACTCATTTCATTTTTTACTTTTCCTGAAATGTCTGCACAAAACCTTTCATCTCTAGCTTTCCAATGAATACTTAAAACTGTTCACATTCTGTATGGCAAGGAATTGATTCTGAAATACTGTAGCCATGCAGTAAATCAGTATTGATCATCTCCACAGACACAAAGGGTGAAATTACACAGGTATTAAATACTTCCATTTTTATTTATGTATTTAATTCCTATTCTACTTGATACAAACACCAGATTATGTGAGGGGTGACTAGCTGAAACAGTTAAGTTGCTGTTATCCTACCAATTAAAAACTCTTGGGTTTTGAAACTGTAAAACTAAAACTAAATGAGATAAATATGGTATAGGCTAAAACTTGACAAGTTTCATCTGACCAAAAATTTAAGAAAGAATATGGAAAGAATGGATAGTAAAATAACCCAGAACAACTTTAATTTTCCATCTTTAATGCAAACTGGCACGCTTAAATGAATCTTGAGGTAGATAAATAACAGCAGAGGGAGAGGCACAGGCAAGGAAAATAAGAAAAAATTGGTTGTGCCAATGTACTCACAATGAAGCCACAAGAAGAGAGGCTCAAGAAGACCAACAACTGTATTGCTCTCATTTCCTTAAATCTTTAAATCCATCAATGGTCCTCAGACTATTTGTGAGAATATGGAGCAGCTGTTATCATATCCCACTAACTGGAGTGCCTGCATTTCGTGTAAATGGCATTTTTAATTGTATGGAATGAATTTCTTAGGGTGTGGAGTACTGTTCTTTGTAATGCTTCACAGTCTGTAGCCATTAAGAAAGATGATTTGACTATTAATTCAGTTGGTCATAATGAACCAAAAAGGGCTATTCTAGAGGTAATAGAGGAAAGCTTTAGAAGTTTCCAGTTTCTTTAACTGTGCAGAATGTCAGCAAGACTTTTTAAATTCAAGCACCAGTAATTGCCTATGCTTTTTTCAAACAAAACCACTTACTTCTGATTTCAGCATTTACTGTGTCTTTCTCACACAGCTGTGCACCATACTAATACTGTCGCTTTATCAGCTTCTCTCCAGCCTGTTCACCTCACCAGAGAAGCATTGTTCTTTGCAGAACATCCCCTGACGCTTTGCCAAAGCCTAAATTTGAACAGCTCTAGTGAAGGGATTTCCAATGCTTCCCTTAAGAGGCTGATAACACTGTAATTAGTCTTTCTATTTGGCAAATAATTGTAGCTTTTCAGCCTTAGTTTCCCCTTTCTTTGTTTAATGGATACTTTCTTTCCTGTATTCACATGCAATACTTTTCATCTCTTTAATATTGCCCTTCCAGTACTTACAGGCAGATTTCCTACTTCTGCTTCCTCAGTTTGTAGTTATTTTATGCACACTTAATTCTTTTAACCTTTTCCTCATGAGCTTCCTTAGCTTTTGGTATGCCTTTAAAGTAGCTAAAACCATTAGCTTTTCAGACAGGATGCATGTGCATCGCTGATCATGGTGACTTTATCAAGATTACATAAAGGGCATTCCACTGAAGACATATTTCGCTAAATAATTAAATGTTACTGGAAAAGCAGCTCCTTTCAACAAAATCTTCTGCAACAACATCACCAGGCAATTCTTTGTATCCTCAGAATTCTCCAAGGGCACTTACAAGAGGAAAATTCCATTGAGCTAGGGATTAAAAGACCTGTAGTGTCCTCATTACGAATTTAGAAAAAGAAGAAGCAGTAACATGACATTTCTGACACACATGATATTTATGTAGACTTTTCTTGAAGTATAGAAGTGTTGAGTTACACAAAGAAAGTAATGGAATAAAACACAGTTTTAGATTTAAAAGTTAACATATAGAGATCAGAGAAAAAAACAGTTAAGCCACTTTAGGGCATGTATCATTATGATATTTAAATGTTTTTTGTTATAGAAATTTTTAATCTAGAAAACTACCCAGATAGTTCAAATGTCTCCTGGAGGATTATTGTGCCATATTTCGAGTTCTAATTAATTTTTAGTCAATTTTCTGAAAGTATGGAACAGAAGAATTTGAATCTTGTTTAAGTGAAAATCTCAGTACAGCCTTAACTATAAAGTTATTGCTCACATTTTCATACTAAAACCCCAAGTTTCCGTGTGATTTATTAGGTAGGTGAAATATTTAAATTTAATTTTCCCTTGGTACTGTTGTGCGTGTGCATGCCTGGATGTGTGAGTTCCTAAACAACAAAAGATGTAGTCAGACCTTTGCTATGTTAAACAGCCACCTGTACAAGATATTCTAACTTATTTTATTAGTCATCAGTACCCAAAGAATAAAAGTAGCCAAAGCAAAAGAAGACAGACTTTATCCTCCAGACTGACATCTTTAAACTCCAAACAGATACAAAGGAACACTTCTGAAACCAGCATCTTCACCTAGCTAATGATTGTTCACAAATTGTTATAGAAATAGTCTCTTTTGTCCACCTTAGCTAAACTCAAAGTTGTGTTTTGTGTCCTAAGGATAAATTCCAGTCACCTAACAAAATGTTGATGCAGATGATGGCATTGAACAACAGTGTTCAAAACTCATTTATTTGGGAGCCTGTGCTACGTGATTCCAAGTTTTAGGAGACGGGTGAAAGTGCTGCAAGGGACCCTGTTTTTCCTGAAGAAGGAAAGGGTGAAATAAGGAGGTTATTCTACAGTGCCACATAGACAGAGTAGGAGGCAGACAGGGCATGCTTCTATAGTATACCATTACTCTCCCACTGCACAAGGGCCTAGAGTCAAAATATGAACACCAGACCTGTTATGACAGGAGCTGTTATGACAAAAGAGGTTACAGGAAACAGCAAGAGGTGCTGCTTTCAGAAGCAGCAGGAGTATCAGCAGATGGAGAGGTACCTCATCAGCTCCTGTCTATACACTGCAGACATTTTGCTTTGCAACTTCTTGTTTCTCTTTGTGAGACTCCTTATAGTCAATTCCCAGCTTCCTCGGAAGAGGAAGAGATGAAACAAGAGAGATGCTTCTCTCATGCCATTTGTTTATTTTCAAAGAAAGTAAGTGAGAAAATCTTGCAACTCTGAAGGGAGACGGAATGAACATCACCATCCTGATCAGTGTCATGGATCAATTTCCAAGTTTGTCCCTCTGACAATTTCTGTGCTGTAAGAAGCTCTGTCTCTCCTCTCCTACTCAAGAATTACACTCACAGCTACTTCTGCTTTTTTTCCCTCTTCCTGCCCCTGCATATTAAACAACCTCCTCATTCTCTGATAGTAGAATACCTGGCAAAGTTGCTTCACTTTTGACCATATGTCCCTTGGTACTGTGCCGAAGCTTTTATTATTTACACTTGTCACCCTCTAAAAAGAAGCTTAATTGCTTTTAATTGAAATTAAGGCACTTTTACTTAAAATCCATCTGCTTTACACAGATCTAAGACTGCCTGTGGATCAAAGCTCATCCTGATGGCAGTCATGAGAATCTGAGTGTCCTGTGTGACATATCTAACCAGTCACAGCTAAGCCAGCTCAGTGTCTAAGTAGTGACAGCACGTTGATTGTAAACAGCCAAATAAAGAAAGCAATAAAATATGAAATTAAACTTTGCCCCTAAAGTAAGGATAACTCTAGGAATTGCACATTCTAAACGCTATTCCACATGCACGGTTACTCTTCTAATGAATCCTTCCAGTGGATTTTATACCTTGGCTACCTTCTGTTGAAAATAAATACAATAAAATATTCAGGATGAACAAAATAACCCTATTAACACTGCTTTTGAGACCTTTCTGTATATTCTTATTTTTTCATTATCACTGTATAAAACCAGTAACACATTATTATCGGCTTTTTTTATTTGACTGAATAAAATCTATGACTTCGGTCTGAGGAGAAGTAAATGATGTATCAGGAATTAAGACAAAGCTAGCTTCTATGCAAAACAACAAAAATCTTACTGTGGAGAAGTCCAGTCTTTAACAGTGTATTACAATGGCAATACACGTTCTTCATAAAGAGATGAATCACCTCTAACAAAGAACTGAGACATTTATTCCATTCGGTCATTATTCATATAGGACCTCTAAGCCAAAATGTAAATGATTTATGCTATATCACTTAAAGTATCACTTCCTTTAGTCCCAATTCATCTTGCCCCCCTTTTGACAAAATGTCATTCATTACTGGAATTGATCTGCTTAAATACTGTGAATATTGTTTGTTCTTACTCCTAAGAAAAGAATGTTGGATTTTATTGATGGAAAGAGAGAAATTCAAATCTATATGCCCAAGACAATGATTCTCTGTGAATATCATGTGGTGTTTTTAATAAATAAACATTTTACATACAAATAATAAACAAAAATAAAGCCCTGAACAGACTCAGGCAGTTTCCTTGTACTGGAATAACTGGTGTGTTTCAGAAGCCTTACTGATTCAAAAAGCATATACTCTTTGAACATCTAAAAATTATTTTGGGGCAAATAATATGAGTAAATACAACGAGTAATATATTCTTTGGCTCAGTGCTGTCAGCACTTCAGTGGCTGACAGTGAAAAAAGAAAAAGTATGCTTATCAAACTCAGATCATGACAGAAACCATGTTCACCATTGTGCTGGTTTTGGCTGGGATAGAGTTAATTTTCTTCATAGTAGCTACTACGGGGCTATGTTTTGGATTTGTGCTGGAGACAGTGTTGATAATACAGGGATGTTTTCATTATTGCTGAGCAGTGCTTACACAGAGTCAAGGCCTTTTCTGCTTCTCACACCACCCAGCTGCTTGGGGACTGGCTGGGCATTGGTTGGTTGGAGGTGAGCAATTGTTTTCATTTGCATCACTTGTCTTTCTTGGGTTTTATTTTTCTCTCTCTGTTATTTTTTTCCTTTTCGTTACAATAATAATAATAATAATAATGATAATAATAATTATTAAACTGTTTTTGTCTCAACCCATAAGTTTTCTCATTTTTACACTTTTGATTCTCTCCTCCATCCCACGGCGGGGGGGAGTGAGTGAGCAGCTGTGTGGTGCTTAGTTGCTGGCTGGTGTTAAACCATGACAACCATCAAGGGCAAAAAGGCTTGGGTTGATATTTATGTCTGCCATTAAGCAACTCAGAAGTGAGAACTGGACAGTACCACATTCCAGACCCAACAAGAATATGCAGGGCCAAGACTGAAAAGTACAGTGGGTGTCCATTCTAGCCAGGTGGACTACACAGCTTATCCTAGTGCCAGGGGAGGATGGACTGCTGCATGGGGTCCCACCGAAGACAACATCTCCTGCACAGGGGCAGTACAGTCAACTCATTCTGACAGGAGCAGCCTGTGTTCAGGCACCATCACTCTTTAGCGTCCTGCAACTTTAGGATAAGCATTGCTAAGACTGAGCTACGGGCCGAAGTAATTTTTCTGGTAGGCCATGGATTGGACGTTCCTGTTCTAACATGCCTAGGTGCCTAATTCATACTGATTATATACGAGCTTCTAGGCATATATGATAATGGAATTTTCATCAAAGCTTGAAACAACAGATTTTTCCCTTGCAGTCATTGCAGAGTTCACTAGACCACTTTGCAAGCGTAAAAGCAAGTTTGGAAAATGGAGAATAGTTACTCTGTGTGGGTGTAAGAGTGGGAAAAAGATGGGAGAAAGAGGAAGGGAAATTGTGCTAGAAAAAAAACCTTCTTAAATTATCTATTTTGTTGAAAACAAGAACATGTACTTCTAGCACACTCTTCAGCGTGTCCCACCATAGGTTTACGCAATCATTGCAGACAAATTTGTTCTCTGATCGTTTTTTTATTCTGCATTCTGTCTTTGGAACAGGTCCAGTTTCTGATTAAGTCAATGCATATACACCCATTAACTTCTTAAATTTAGAATCAAACTCGTGCCTAGGTATGCATTTTTTTGGTGGCATACATCAGGTCACTTACAACTTGTTACTGCACCTGTTTGGGAAATATAGTTCATACTAACCTTGCAAGAACTCACAGCTTGCAGAGACAAACCCTTTCTATCAGTAACCTTGCTTTGACTTAGCTATTAACTACACTGCATATAGTATTGTCATTAATTAGTTCATCTGTTAATTGTTCGGTTCAACATATAACATAAGCTAAATCAGTAGCGTATAAAAATAAGACCAAACATCTCATCTAATACGTATTTAATGTAAAAAGGCTGTGCTTTTCCAAATTGACAGCCATGTCTGGATCTCTGTATTCTCCAAAAAAACATTAAAGGACTACAATTTAAAAATATTTTGAAGTGCCCTTGTAAATCAGGACGCTGAGTTCTATTTTCCAATGTGACTTGAAGCATTTGGGTTTTCCATGGCATTTGGGAAGCTAAATGTCTAAGTCTCATTTTAAAATGGGACTTACTTAGATACTTTTGGAAATTTTACTTCTTTTCTAATAGTTTGTAGTCTGTTACATTCATGGTATTGTCATGTTGGGAAATCTTCTGAGCCTACTATACGCATGTGTATTGCAGATTTCTTCTTCTCCAGTTTCTCTTTCATATCACAACCTTTGAGGGATGTCTGGAAATATTTTCCATCTTCCTTCAGGTCTTTGCAAATCTCTTTTGAGGAGGAAGGGATTCAGGAGGCATTCTTATGAACATTTTAGTTTTCCTTGTATGCCAAGTAACAAATGTGTAAAATAAAGGAGTGCTATCAATAAGTAGATATGTTATACATTGAACCCATGTCATGAATCAGAGTTCTAAGACAAATACCCAGCCACATGACAAAAAGCAGAATCAACTGACTGCAATGGTTTCTGATATACTACCAGCCAGAAGCCAGAGGGCATTATTTTTCTCCAGTAGACAACACTTCAGTTCCAGTAAATATTCATTGACTGTTAATTTTCTGAGTAGCTGTGGTGCTATTATAAATTTTGCCAGTTTGTGTAAGTCAGCAAAAAGCCATGAAAGCTAGCTTTTAATATCACATGTGGACAGCTTAAGTCAGCACTGCAGTTACCACTACAGGAGACCAAAGTGACACAGATAAGCTAAGCTAAATTCTTAAGGAAATTTAAGAAGAAGAAACAAAGGAAAAAAGCTTTTTCTACACTTATATGCTTGCCCTGTTATTTTATTATACCTTGTTCTCTGGACTCTACAGCTCTTCTTCTCCATCTGGCCTGCAGGCATATAACTCTGATTTCAACAGAAGCGAGACACTAACTACTTTTGAGAATTGGGCCTGAAACTTTTTAGATTAGGCATAGTTGTTTTAAAAAAAACCCCAAACCAAACATATTTTTTAATGTCTAGCCCACCTAGATGACTGAGGCCTCTAGACAGTATCATAATTTTAAATTCTAAATAGATTGTTATAGTTAATGACAAGAAGACACAAATCGAGACAAAAATAACAAAATGAAAAAAAGAATAATTTTGTGGAGATGCTGTTGATACAACTGCTTTAGAAATACTCCACTTCATTGTGCATGCCCTCTCCAATTTGTCATTTCCCTCATCTGCTCTAGGCACTTATTTCTAACAAAGCATACTGCAGAATACAGTATGAGCTCGGTATTAAGAATCATGAATATCATGTTTTAATAAGAGTCCTCCCTCTGACTTCTTGACTGAATTGGATAAATCACTTCACTCTGTATACTCAGTTTGTCCATTTGTATAATGAATTATAACTATATCTGGACCAGAACTTCATCACCTGCTAGCATCACTTTGAGAGCTTGGTACCCATTTAACAAATATTTAACAGCTGCAGCTGTGATTCTGGTCTAATCTTTATGGGAGAGATTTTCTTCTACGTCTTCCTGCTATTTCTAAAGATCTTGAGGAGGGTGAAATATGTGGACCATAAATGTTATACTGAAGAGAGAGAGAACCATAATAAGCCAGTGTTCTGGGAATGATCAGGATTATAGTTGGCCATTGTGCTGCTTATAGAAAGAGGTGCTAACAGCAAGTTGCCAAAGCACGTTCATCAGGGCATTTGGCAGTCACCAGCTGTTGCAATTTGGTGTGTTCTACAGTTTATTTTTTGGGATCATTTGGTGTCCCCGGGGACACTATGACACAGGTCAGAGGATGACAGATCAGATTGGATCAATGATTGATTCTAGTCTACTATTCCACTTTCTATTCAGCATGATATTACACTTGTAGAATTTTCCATTCAGCAACCTCAATAATTTGAAGGCACTAATGAAGTAATTTCTCACAAGGGTACAATATTACTGCCACCACTTTTTAAGGAAGATAAAACTCATACTGACAGTCACTGCAGTTCAGCAAAAGAGCAAGGTGAAACTTTTGGAACAAATATTTTTTATACCCAAAACAAATAGATTTGGGTCAACTGACATATTTAATAAATTAATGTCCATTTTGTGAAACAGTTTGAAATCAGTGGAATAGGGAGGCATTTAAAAAAAAATCCTAATAATTAGAATTCCAGGCAATGGCAAAATTATTTTAAAATTAATGTTTTGCTTTGAAATTAAGTTCAATTTATTTTTTAGAAAGTAATTATAATAATCATATAGTCAAAGTTGAACATAAATGAAATACAATTGTGATCTTTTTTTTTAATCAAAATTTGCACAGACATATTTGCAACTGTGCTGAAAGTGAACTCAGATCAAGGAAGTCTCTTTTCTAGCTTGGGCCTTCTTTGCTGCCAGTAACACGGCAAATAATTTGGAGCTGACAAAGACTGGAATGCCGTTAATAATAAAAAAAACCCAAATCCAAAGACAACTAAATGCCCACAGAAATGTTATGTTACTTTCAGGAATGAACAAATGTATAAACTGAGTATTTATAAACAAAGTCTTTGAATTTTAATGGGAAGATCAATAAAAAAGTGACAGACTTCAGCCATCATGATTGCACTTTCTGGAGAGAAATTCTTCATTGCCTTCAGTCTACATCTATCTGGTGAGCAAAACCCTGATCTCCCATCTGGTTTTTGATTCATGATTATCTTGGATGCAAGACTTATCTCCAGGGCCTCCTTTGGTTAACATAAAAAAGTATTATCCTATGAAAGCATCCTCCAAGATCATCCAAGTAATAAAAAAAAATAATCCAGTGACATTTCTAGTGAACAAATGAAGCAATCTGAGGCTGCGGAATACCAAAGTCTCAACGCACTTTCATAGTAGGAGATTCTTATTTCAGAGAATAACTCAGTGATGACCACCGAGTGAGAAGGATAATGGAGGATCAGCTTATATCGCCTCTTAAACTTATATTGCTTGTTAAAAGTCTTCCAGTGAGAATGCCAGATATAGGCTACATTTACTGTTGATGAAAATATACATTGTCACTTGCTTTATGGTAGAATGGAACAGAAAATATTATTTTTTGTAGTATGAAGCTCCCACTTCGGTTTTATTGACTTTAGGACTCATTTAGTGAATCTAGGACTTAAAGAATGTAAGAGTCACTAAGACCTCCAAAAAATACTTTCTGTTGCATCAGGAGGAACATATAAATTATTATTTTTTTAAAATTGTCAGAGATTTAGTCCAATCTTTTAGACAGTTAGGAACCTCAAAGCTAGGCTGCAAGGAAACCTCACACAATCAAACACTAACTTGGAAGGAAATCTCTAGGATGAGCAAAGCTTTAATATCCATAGTGCAATGAGAATATCACACATGATTCTACTAGCGAGGAACAAAATTAAATCTAAAAATAGAGAGAACACAAAGTTAACTTTAAAAAGGTCTGGGATGGCAGTATTAATTCCAAATTTGAATGGTCATTTTGAGAAAGGCTCCTTACTTTGTCCAAAGGAACATCCCCATTACCGAAATAGGTTCCTTTCTTATGCGAGGATTCCTACTGCATTCTAGTTTATCTGTTCCTTCTCCCCATTGTGAAGTAAGTCAAGAAAATAAATAACAATCATTGTATAATAGAAGCCAAATTAAATGATTTGCCACGTGGTGTCTGATAATTAACTAAATAAGATTCCCTCAAACAAGCAAATCTAACTTGTTTTTATGGCTACATTAAAATGTGAATCTTAAGCAAAACAAGAACATAAATCTCACTAGAAAATGTTATAGTAAAAATCAAACAGGATTCTGAGAAGAGAGAAGGCTTTATTGAAAGCCATAAAACTTCTTCAGATGCCAGTGGAAAAAATTATGATAATAAAATCAGCTCCAGTTTAATGGCTTGGTAAATGAAGAGAACATTATGCAGAGTCCTGCAGAGTGCTTACAGTCCACTCCATTATCATCTCCTCCCCACAATCACAGAGTGCTTTCTCTAAATGCCTCACTTTGAACTGTTTACCTTGGGGGCCACTCCTCTCTCCCCAGTGACAGAGGTTTTGCTGGCCAGTGGACCCTTTCAAGGAAGTACCACTCTGGTGAGCTAAAATCTGGTGTAGTCAAAGGCTGCAGCCCTTACATGGGTGCAAAGCCATCACTCCAGGGAGATGTCTCAGGAGAGTACATACAGCAGGCTTAGTCTGTCAGCAAAATGCACAGTAAGATGGTGGTTTGTATATGGAGGAAGGTCCAATTAACAGAACAATAATATCCTAAACTAGGATTAAATTCTGCACACTATATTCAAGAGTCTCTTTTTTCCCTTAAGGAAAAAAAGAATCAGCATATAACCATCTGCAGAGCTCTTACCATAAAGTGGGGGAAAGCCCCTGGCTAAAATTGAAAAACGAAAATAACATGGTGTCTTTTCTGACATACAGTCTGTCAGGATGCTTCAACTTCTAGTCTTCTAGTCCTGAGCCTTGCTTTGGATAAAAAGTCCAAGAAGGAAGATTTTGGTTAGGATGTAAATGCATCATTAGGCCCCTACATGTGTGCAAATTCTAAATTAGGAATTTAGAATATCTAAAACCAATGCAGTTATAGAAAAGCACACTGAAAACACTCCCTGAATTCCTCTTTCTTTATTTCATGGAAATCTCTCTCCTACATGCTAGTCAGTTTATCGTACAAACACCTTTTATTGGAGATAGTCTAAAATACAGAGGAGTTGCCAGAACTTGGAATGAGTTTAATTTTTTTCTGGAAAGAGCTTTTCCAATTTCAATTTCAATTCCAACTGTCCATTTAATATTCCCAATTAAAACAGCAGCTTTACGCTCTCATGGAATTTTGTTTTAGAAAACAATTAGATATTTCACATATATGGTGAAATTAGGCAGGGCAGATGCTGAAAAAGACTTCTACAGAATAAGAGAATGGTGCATGAAAAGAGGGTGAAAGTTTCTAAGCATAGATCTAGCTGTTCAGGACACAAAGAGAGAACAAAATTAGAACACACCATAAGACACATCCTGTTCAGTTTAAAGCCGCAGTTTCCTTTTGGCCTAGATTAGCAGTTTCCGCTCCAAAATGTGACCCTCCAAATACGATTATAGAATCATAGAATAATAGAATCATAGAATAGTTTGGGTTGGAAGGGACCTTTAAAGGTCATCTAGTCCAACCCCCCCTGCAATGAGCAGGGACATCTTCAACTAGATCAGGTTGCTCATAGCCCCATCCAACCTGACCTTGAATGTTTCCAGGGATGGGGCATCTACCACCTCTCTGGGCAACATGTTCCAGTGTTTCACCACCCTCATCATAAAAAAATGTCTTCCTCATATCTAGTCTAAATCTACCCTCTTTTAGTTTAAAACCATTACCCCTTGTCCTATTGCAACAGGCCCTGCTAAAACGTTTGTCCCCATCTTTCTTACAAGCCCCCTTTAGGTACTGAAAGGCCGCTATAAGGTCTCCCTGGAGTCTTCTCCAGGCTAAACAACCCCAACTCTCTCAGCCTGTCCTCGTAGGAGAGGTGTTCCATCCCTCTGATCATTTTTGTGGCCCTCCTCTGGACCCGCTCCAACAGGTCCATGTCTTTCCTGTGCTGAGGGCTCCAGAGCTGGACGCAGTACTCCAGGTGGGGTCTCACCAGTGTGGAGTAGAGGGGCAGAATCACCTCCTTCGACCTGCTGGCCACGCTTCTTTTGATGCAGCCCAGGATATGGTTGGCTTTCTGGGCTGCGAGCACACATTGCCAGCTCATGTCCGTTGTTGACTCATGATGGGGGGGGAAGTTTCTCTTCCCATCATTCATGGGGTCTGCAAAAGTTACATTTAAAGCAAGGAATTGAAATGCAATTTGCACATCACTATTCTCAGATTATCTGCGATCCTGTATTAGTAGACTATGAAACTGGAGGTTTCCTCCAGCTCTTCTTTATTTCAGTGAGCTGATAGGAGACGTGAAGCACATCATAGGCATGAATACATTGTTAAAAAAAAAGATAGATGAATATAGCCTAGAACCAACTAGATAGCACAAGTCAACCCTATTAAAAATCTTAAAACATCTTTGTGTGGGCAAAGCTGTGGGTCATGTGCATTTGAGGCAATGATGCATTAAATGAAGTGTTGCCCTTATGTGTTATCAGCACCATCCCTCTATATTGTGTGAATTCCACATGAAGCAGGCGAATAGCTTTATGCTCACTACTTTCGTGTCTCTGTGCTTACACTATTTTCTCACAGAGAAATTAATGATGGTGATGTTTGTTCAGCAGCCCAGAATGAGAGCTAATCTGACAGCTTGTGTCACAACTACAGTTTGTAATGGAATTATTAAAGAGAGAGACAGGTCTAAAGGGTAAGCTTCAAATTTTACAGGTTGAGAGAAAGAGAGAGGGAGGAATACAGATCACTATGCACTGAAGTAATGTGAGAAGTGGGGAGCTAAAAAATTCCTTGAAACAGGAGGAAAGAGCAGAGTCAGGTTCTGATTTTGCAGGGGTTTATGTGAAATACTGGGAAATGGTCATTCTGGCTATATTCCCCCTTCCCCACCATGCACACTTATCCATGCCAAACTCTGTGTTCCTCTACACAAATATTATGTCCCCAGCTTTGTGCTTGTTTAAGGATTTGTTGCTAGCTATTCAGCCTAGGCAGCCCAAAAGTGAAGTAAGAATGAATAGTTAGAAGTTATTCCATACTATGATCTGCTAGCAATAGGGTTAAACATGTCTGTATGGCGAATCAGCAGGGGTGACTGGAATGAGAGGTCAGTAGTGTGTGTAGGTTGTAGTGCAAGCTTGCAGTGCCACAGATTACTGGCAGGTTACACTGACTAAGGCTGACTGATTAAAAATGAATGTATTACTAATGTCTGCATTAATTTGCATATCTTTGGGGGCGGGGGGGGGTCCTGCCCATTCTTGAGTTTCTTCTCTAATTGGAAACAAGCAAATTGGAACCAGAATTCTTGATAGTATGTCAAGTGTGTTTAGCCAGCATTGTCAGCAACGTCTTTCAGAGTTCTTTGAATCTGCTCTTTCCAAATTGTAGCAGCAGAATAATGCAAGACAATCTTTATATTTCATTTTAGAGAAGGCTGCATCTCAGCCTGCCAGGGAAGCACCTACAGAAGTAAAAGCTAAGGTTGGGAATACTTTGAATGTTAACAGGGCTTGAATACACTATAATTAAGCAATAAACTGTGAATAAATCAGCTTCCACAATGGAATGGAATTATACCAATATGAGACCTAGAGATGGACAGCACCATATGACACATGAAACAAACTTGAGATATGTTATTAAAAAGATAAGTAGTTTTCGATTTGCCCCAATTTATTCCAAAACAAAACTAATTTATCAGAAAGACTGAACAAGGTGAAAATCAGAATATCTCATGGATATAGCTGACATCCCTACTATAAATCAGAAAGAGGACATTTGAACTCAGCTTTTCTGTATCTTAAGGTGAACTAAAGCAGTATAACTACAAAATGTACTGTGATTTACACAAGTTTTCTGGATGATTTATTCATTCCAGCTGTAGTGGGCAAATAGGGCAAATAAGAACCTAAAAGCAATGATTTCAGCTAACATATAGGTATCTAAATATTTTTTTTAAATAGCCCTTATTTCCCTTATTAATCAACATGAAAAATTGAAAGAACAATTTCGGAAGTATTAGAATGTTTTGTTTTGATTTTTCTGGGATTTGGGTTTTTCTATTTTTTTCCCTCTGCCTAAACAGTTCACTGTATGTGTTGTGGTTTAACCCCAGCCAGCAGCTAAGCACCACACAGCTGCTCCCTCACTCCCTGCCCCACTCCCAGTGTGATGGGGAGGAGAATTGGGAAAAAAGGTAAAACTCGTGGGTTGAGATAAGAACAGTTCAATCACTAAAGTAAAATATAATACTAACGATAATAATAATGAAATATAATAATAATTGTAATGAAAAGGAATATAACAAAAAAAGAACAGGGGAAAAAAAAAAAGAAAAAAAACCAGTGGTGCACAATGCAATTGCTCACCACCCGCTGACCGATGCCCCAGCAGTGATCCACCCCTCCCGGCCACCTCCTCCCCATTTATATACTGCACATGACGTTCTATGGTATGGAATATCCCTTTGGCTAGTTTGGGTCAGCTGTCCCAGCTATGCTGCCTCCCAGCTTCTTGTACACCTGCTTGCTGGCAGAGCATGGGAAACTGAATGATCCTTAACTTAGAATAAGCACTACTTAGCAACAACCAAAACATCAGTGTGTTATCAACATTATTCTCACACTAAATCCAGAACACAGCACTGTACCAGCTACTAAGAAGAAAATTAACTCTATCCCAGCTGAAACCAGGACAGTATGTGACCTTTTCCTAG
This sequence comes from Gymnogyps californianus, assembly GCF_018139145.2. Classification (NCBI taxonomy): domain Eukaryota; kingdom Metazoa; phylum Chordata; class Aves; order Accipitriformes; family Cathartidae; genus Gymnogyps; species Gymnogyps californianus. Next base: position 26,393,260 of record NC_059475.1, on the reverse strand, counting down.
GAGTATATAAAATTTTATGCTCTGGAAAAATTCCAGGCTTGTTAGTTAGTATGTCTGAATGAATAACTGGTTTACAAAGTATTACCTCATTTTGCCATCCTGTCCCATAACAAGAGAACTAAGTGTGTTTCATAAAAAGTAAAAGGGCGTCTATTTGAAACAAGCAACAGCAAATCATCATGCAGTTTAACTTCAGCCTGTAGCACTCTGTACCACTCAGGAACATATATGTAAATATCAGCCTGAGACAATGTTACATTTCTATTTGTTAAGCACCAGAATTTGTGTTCCACAACACAGATGTTAAAGCCTCAGAGCGCTTGCAGTTCAGAATAACTATAAAGAAAAATGCAGTGCAGGTGAGGCTGGGAAGGGAGGGCACTTGTTAAATCCTGTACACCTTCTATCTAATTTAATACATTACATATATATTTACTTATTCTAGAAGAATAATGAAATCAGTGGAAGAGAATGGAGAAGAATGACAAACTATGAACATATCTGAAACACCAGGATTTAGCTACTGCTAGAGCCAGGAATGGAGGTAAGATTGAACTGTGGCTCGATCTGACATGACTATTCCCATACAAAATCAGCAGTAAGAGGACTCATCAGGTAACAGGACAGCACTGATGAGCAGGATGTTGTCAGAGTCGTTGGCAAGGTATAGGCAGGAAGGAAACTTGCATGCAGTGAGACTTTAGACCATAGGAATTGAGAAGGAATGAATTGAGGGAAGAGAGGTTTCCAAATTGTCAAGAAGTGCTCCAAATGTATCATCTACAGCATTACACCACCAGAGAACTGTTTCTGATTTCTATTGGAACTGGTATTCAGTTGTGACTGGAAACATGGAAATTGTTGGCCAGAGTATCTTTAATCAACTGTTTGCTTCATATTGTTCCATTTTTAACATTTCTGCTTGTTCTACCACCATTATGGATGTATTAGTTAACGACATTTTATTCTAAATTGCGGATGTCTTTAAAGTTAATCAGAAATATTGAAAGTGTTGATCTTCTTTTGTAGCTGCCTGGAAAGAATATAAGAGAAAGTCTGAAAGTTGGCTTTGTAACTTCTTAGTGAAATATTCTTGTCTGAAAACATTAATTCATTAAAACAAACATTTCAACGGTACACATGAGTTTTAATGAATCCTTCAATAAAGGCCTTTCAGCTCCAGTTTGGGATTTGGAGTCTGAGAGACAGACAGAGCCAGCTCGATTCTCTAAATTATTTCTTACATAATTCAGAATTCTCACATCACTAGTGAATGCCCTAATCAATCCATTCGTGGCTGTTCTGGAAAATACACTTTCTTCTCATGATTAAACCATCAGGGTTTTTTGGGGTTTTTTTGGTGAATGTACAGTGGGAAAAACCTCAAGATCTCCATTTGACAGGAAGAGAGACAAAACCTTTCACAGATCTACTCTATCAATACTTTTGCTAAGTAGAAAATTTGAGGGCCTTGGGGGAAGGGCAGGAAGGGCACTGAGACAGAGGTCATTGTCTCTCTGTGACGGTGTTACCTTATGTTTTATTCCAGGATAATTCCAAAAATAAGAAATTCCTTTGGCCACTAAGTCCTAGAGGACTGTATGTATAATCCTCATGAATTTTAGGTTGTGGTTATGCTTATATTTCAGTTATTAGTTCATAAAACATGGGGCTTATAGACTATCACCAAATTTTTTCCTCTGCCACACCAGATGATAGAAATGAAAATTTTATCATCGTTGTACCAGGGTTCACTATTACAAAAAAAATACATTAAGACTGAAGAAATACTTATAAAACCAGTGAAAGAACACATTTCTGCTGGTTCAGGTTCCAGCATACAGAAATTCTTGTCAACTTTGTAACATATAACCTTTCCCTGAACAACAGAGTCTTTAGATTCCAGTACTGATGTTGTCTCGCTGGAGAAGTGTGCACAAACATGATTCAGTGTGCTAGATGTTCCATAGTTTTCCTCTCTGTGGAAGCTTCACTTAGAGGGAACCAGAAGGAGCCATACTTTAATGTCTTCAGAAGGCCTTTCCTCTCTCCCTCACACTGCACACCATTTCCATAAACAGCTGAGCACTTTGCAATAAGTTCATTAAGTTTGTAAGGTAAGGTGTAATTGAGCAACTGTGAATACTGAAAGGAGACTGTGTTTCAGCTGCAAACTCTTCAAAATGCCTTCCCCAAGAGTATCTTACTCTAATTTAGTTTCTGCCAGGCATTTAAACAAGTTTATCTCAGCCAGCCCCTTGCCCACTTTGGTCATATTAGTATGGTTATATATACCGAAGCAAAGGAGAGCCGTTTTCACCACTTGTTGCTGGAACCCAGATGAATGTTATTTAGCTATTTCGAAAACTGTTTCCATACAAGTATCAAAACCAACTAGAAAGTGACTGTCAATCACTTATAATTCTCTTTTTTTTCTTGCAGCAAACGGAAGTACATGTATTGTTTGAAGAAGAGTAGACACTGGAAAAAGGCCTTTCCTTTAGAACTACAGATAACCATCTAGACTGGACTGGAAGGGCCTTACATTGGATTTTAAACAAAATATTTAAATAACTACCAGAAGGTGAACAAATTTTGGTAAGCAAGAACCTGGACTAGGTAAAACCCAACAATTTCAGAGGGAAAGGCTCTGCATCCCATTATCTGTTTCCTGAGCAATACAGACACTGCAAAGATCTGCCCTTTAATAATTAGTGATGGTAAAACTTCAATGATTAAGCTTAGTTAATACACAGAAGTTCATATAGCTTTTTACTACCTCTAATTCCATTTTAAAAGACCATTCTATATTGAAAAAATCAGTGGTACTTCAATTTTTAAACGAAAACAGATATTGAAGACAACGTCAAATTCTGCTCTAATTTCTTTGTCCTGCATGTCAATGAATGACATAATAATGACCATAATCATACAGAAATGTAGGTATAAAATTGTTTTAAGAGTCTTAATTGAGGTGCCAATGAACACTTCATCTATATAATTACTCTAGGATAAATTAGGTATAATTTCTTCAACACTTATGAGAGACCTTAAATCTAAGGCACATAGGATTTTGAAGGTATCTGTCTTTGTCTGTCATTTGGATTTTTAATATTAGATTGAATTAGCTTTTAATGAAAATATTCAGTGAGATATTTCTTTCATGACATCCAAGAAAAGATGCCTTCTCAGACTGTGCTTTAACAATGAGGGGCAAAATCTGATCTAACCTCTGGAAGCCAGTAGTAATTGTCTTTAATTGACTGGCATTTACTCTGATGTTAAATGGGATAAATGTGACAGAAATCTGATTAAACTGGTTTAGGCAAAAAGCATTAATTACTGAGAATGGAAACAAAGATAAGCGTAAGAAATGGAGGCAGAGTAGAAATTTCACTTGGGGACAACATGGACCTCTCCACCAAGATCTTATTATTTTAAAGTAATAATTTAAAAGTCTGGATAAAACAAACAAACAAAAAAACATGGAAAGAACATTCAGAATGAATGGCATGAATCAGAAACTAGCTTGTGTAGACTAAGTACTAGTTTCCTAAGAGACAATCGGAAAGTAAGAAAAAAATTACACTAACATGATGCCCTGTATTTCATGGTTAATAAAGCTACAGCTGAGCTACCTGTAGGGTAGGGAGACTTGCAACAGAAGCTGCAGTCTCTGCTTTCAGACTCTTTGACCACAAGGAAAATTTGGTACACAATCCATGCTTTCAAGCTGTGACACATTAGCAGAATAGTGGGGACAATTACAAAGTCTTAGGAAAACAGTTCTGATATCCAGAGTGCTTCCAGCACCTTTATTTTGGTTAGTCATACAGGGGAGCAGGGGTATTTAGCTTTTATTGGCAATGATATTTAAGTTCTGCATCCAGAGCTTCAGAAAATTTCAAATCAGTCATAGTGGAATGAAGCTTTCTTCCTTTCGTCTGTTCGTTCTTTGCTCTTAGTGACACAATCCAAAAGCCTGTCATGTTTCCAGAAGAAACATATATCATAAGGAAGCACTGGTTCCAAAGCATACTTACAAGCCAGTTGGAGCTGACTCAAACAAAACCATACTAAGGGGATGTAATCCGTAGTTTGTGTGTCCAAACTTACTTTAAAGCACACTATTCCATACATAAATATTGAATAGTATTCAGTACTATAGTCTGGCTAGAAATACATTTTGTGCCAAAATCTGAAGTCCAGAGAGACCATTCCTTCATATTGGAAGAGTATGAAACTATACAAAAAGGGGACAAAAAGTCCATTACATATCAACACCAAAAACTGATGTCCAGGACTTTTTTGGCTAAGTTACAAAACATGATTCCAGTTTGAAAAAATCAAAACACTTATCTGAATAATTGGGAAACCTGTATTTGAGTCATTTTAGTATAATTAATTTCAAGAGTGCATTTTGATAAATGTCTTCTTCAGGAAAATTTTTGCTGTTAAAAGATTTCCAACCAGGTTTCCTGTATGGCAGTGTCCTGGTTTCGGCTGGGACAGAGTTAATTTTCTTCCTAGTAGCTGGTACAGTGCTGTATTTTGGATTTAGTATGAGAATAATGTTGATAACACACTGGTGTTTTAGTTGTTGCTAAGTAGTGCTTATCCTAAGTCAAGGATTTTTCAGTTTCCCATGCTCTGCCAGCGAGGAAGTGTGCAAGAAGCTGGGAGGCAGCATAGCCGGGACAGCAGAGCCAAACTAGCCAAAGGGATATTCCATACCATACAATGTCATGTGCAGTATATAAGCGGGGGGGAGTTGGCCAGGAGGTGCCGATCGCTGCTCGGGGACTGGCTGGGCATCAGTCAGTGGGTGGTAAACAATTGCGTTGTGCAACAGTTGTCTTTCTTGAGTTTTATTTCTCTCTCTTTTTGTTATCTCCTTTTTCATGACTATTATTATTAATATTATTGTTATTATATTTTATTTTATTTCAGTTATTAAACTGTTCTTATCTCAATCCATGAGTTTTACTTTTTTCCCGATTCTCCTCCCCATCCCACCGGAGCGGGGGGAGGAGTGAGTGAGCGGCTGTGTGGTGCTTAGTTGCCAGTTGGGGTTAAACCACAACAGGCAGCCAGTACAGCCACAAAATTGCCCTCCATTCCTCTACATCTGTCTTGGACTCATAGGGTTTTTCTGGGCAGATTTCATGACTAAGGTCAACATATGAAAATCATGATTGGAGGAAAGGAATGTTGTTCAGTTCCCTTTCTTTTGTTAAGAACAACTTTCGGTTTCTGTTGCTAGAGGAGAATATAGTTAGATCTTGATCTAAAGAGCCCACTTATTTCTTGGTTTTAGCCAGTATACTTGTGAATGTGAAAGACTCACACCTAATGCCAATTTTGATACATACTTATAACTGATGAGCTTGTATTAGTATCTCATCAGAAATGGGTACTTGAACTGATGAAAATTTAGGTATAACTTCTAATCGCATTTTTTTCTTGTATTTGAACAAGTAGGGTTCTTGTATTATGCACTTAGAAGACAGAGGATGCTGACATGATAAATAAAATTTGTTTATGTCCAGGAGGATCCCTGAAGAGGATGATGAGGAATATAAATTAGATATATACATGATCTGCAGTTTTCTTCATTCCTGTGTATTTACATTGTCTTGTGCTTCCTTCTGGCTTCATGGTGCTTATGGCAAGCCTGTGATTGGCAGCTCAGCCACATCAAGCTCAGACAGAGCAAAAGCCTGTGCACATTACTGGTAGTCAGTCGTTAGAAGGAAACTTGAAGGCCATTCTGTTTGAGATTATGGTATGGGAATAGCATAACATGCAATTAGTATTACTATCAGTATCTCTTCATGTGTAAAAGATAAATAGAAAACTCTCATTATTGAACAGTGCTTTAAATAACTAAGAAGAAAACTGCTCTCTGGGAAATACTTACAAAATTAAGTATCTCAAATCACGTTATTTTGATTAAAAACAGATCAGTAATTATAGATTCCAGAGTACATTTAGTAGAGCCAGTAGTAATGCTCCTATTGTGTTTATCACGTTAGTCCAACTATTTCACTGTGATTACCTTTCATCACTAGTACCTGCAGAGCACCAATTATAATACCTCCGTACTAGCTTATTTCAGCACAAACACCACATCACATGCTGTGCGTTGGCAGGTTCCTATAAGATACTGAGTGACTTAAAAGAGAACTCTTGGGAGTACTGAGAGAGTTGAAACTTATTAGATGTGGTATGGAAAACCTTATGGTCATCTCTACTTACATAGGAAGTAGTAGACAAACTAGCAAGTAAAACACAGGGAATCCTGCCCAGTTAGGAATGTGACTCAGTCTGAATATTTTGGTGGTCAGAAAATACCTGGAACACGGAGAACGAAACAGAAATTGACAACAATTTATGCTTGAAAACCAATGCAAGGATGAGTCAGTACTACGCAGGCCACTAATTACTCAATACCTTGGTTGTTCTGAGCTGAAGCACAACCTGAGTACTCCAAGGGTCTAAAGAGACCACTTGTCTGTTGGAAAGAGTTTCACTCCACTGAGATTTCCAGACACATCAGGTCCCACACATTTAGTTAAACTCAAGGACACAGTTAATGAGTCTTTACACAAACTAATTCACCACTGTCTTTCAGTTAAAAACAATGCCCAGAGAATACGGAACATATTCAAAGAAGCTAAAAGTAAAAAATCTACATTCTCAGATTCCTACCTAAATCTTTTTTTCGCCACTATTAAGCTGCCAAAGTTTTTGCTTGTAGGCATTTGCAGAGTCCTTGAAACAATTTTGAGAGTGTTCATTACTTGATGCATATCTCAGGGTAACAGTTCTTCCACCTGCTTCTTCAAAAGGCTCCATTTCACTATGTAGATTTGAAAAATTATGCTAAAAATATTTTCTGGATATAATATTTAAATAAGGAGTTTTTCAACTTACATAAATTTCATATTGTATAGTACATCTTAATATTTATCACTTTTATAGAATCCAGTTGGAACAAGCTTTTTTGATCTTAAAGTTTTTGTGTTATTGTCTTTCATTACAGCAACAAATATCTTAGAATAGAATTATAACTGACATATGTTTGACACTTAGGGATTATTCAACACTTGAATTGTATGTTGTATTTCTTGCATTTAGTAGTTCACATAAAAAACTCTGAGCACTGAAAATTCACTGGAATGCTACCTGTTTTCTGACAACTACCTAGTGAACTTGCTAAAAACTATGAAAAAGAAACAGACTCTGTCCATAAGTGCAAGGAGTCCAGTGAAAGGAGTCTTGCTCTTTCTTGCTTATATCCCTTCAGAATGTGTGGTGCTGTCTTATTCAGCTCGATATGAAGTCTCAAGATACACAACGTGTGGTGGGGAAGTGACCAGTGACATTGAACTCAGACTATTCTCCACTGGATATTTATAGATAATTTTCTCCTCTAGGCAATTATTAATTTCTAGGCCAGGAATTATTTAGAAAACCCCAGGGCTGACACAGTAGTCAGGGTTATGGAAACATAACAGTGTTCTCATTCCTCACTTCCCTTCAAAAGAATGATTTGAAAACAGGAAAACATGTTTATGGTGAATGACTTATGGAGCTCAAATTTACTTACTTAGCTTAAAAAAAAAAAAAGAGGGTTCCAAAGGCGACCCAGAGCAGATGAACAAGAAATCTGGGCAAAGATTAGAACTCATCATAAAATTCTTTAATCAAGCAGAGAAATAATTCATGGCTAAAATCCAGTCATCAGCAATGAAACTAGAAAAAGACAGGCTGGAAAGAAGGTAGCATTTTGTTTTAATGGTAACTGTGTACTGATGCAGTTCAGTTCAAGGTGTGCCTATTTCCAGTAGCTCAATTTGATTGTATTTCCAAGAGAGATTCACTAGCTCAAACAAGAAGTTTCAGAGGTTTAATTCAGGAATTAAACAGCGTGATTTTATGGCTGAAAGACAGACTATTTATACATAATAGTACTTTCTTCCTTCAAAAATCTGACTCATTTCCCTAGAAGCTGGATGGATGCTGCTTCTATCCCATTCCATAGGTAAAGTTTCATGATATTGATTAAAGAAAACCTAAACCAGTCCTTGAAATACCTTTGCTTAGTGCCCATAGAGTAGCACAAAGCAAACCTGGAAGTAATTTGGTTGTCAACTTTTTTTCTGAACCTGCATCCCCCTGTATTCCAGTATTCCTGCCACCAATCTCAAAACATTTTCTAATTATAAAGTTCATCACTGCATTCAGTACAAACTGAATAACTTAAGTTTTGAAGGCTTGCTTTTTAGCTGACAAGGGAACAACTCCAGATGTTTTTAAGATGATAAGGTGTTTTATCTTTGGAGTAAGTTTGGTTAAGGATCCAATAGGAACTGTTAAAGGCATGTAGATGATCAGCTCATCAAGTAGAGAAAGAATAATAAACTGAAATTAATCTCATTTGCTACTTTAATACGCTTCAACTTACATCAAGACATCTGACATTATTTGTTGCCTCAGTTCTAAAGTTATTTTAAGATGAAAGCTACCTGGAGTGGTCAGAGAGACTCCTTATCTGCTGTGTGCAAATTTTTAGCAAACCTGGGCCATTTTTTTGCATAAACCTGAAGCTGAGTTATAAATAACCTTTGCTGAATTTATGAATTTGAATGAAAACCATTTGGAACCCATTGGAGTCTAATGACTTCAACTTCAAACCAGAACAAACATATCAGTAGAGACAAAATTCCTTTAAAATTCACTGGGATTGAGATACTACTCCTTGTATTAATTTCCATCCTTAGATTCCTGCTATGATAATATTTATTGAGTAACTGTTACCTACTTTGCTATGCATGTTTTCTCTAATATGAACTGAAGTCTACAAAACAAGAAGTAAGGAAAGGAGGGGAAGCAGGGGTGATTTTCATGCCAGTGGTAGTTCCTTCCCATGAGAAAACCTGCTGTAACAGCACTAGTGGGGTTGCAGGTGCCAGGCCGTGAGAAAAACAGTAACGGGAATAAGAGCGGAGAACAATAAAGGAAAAGTATTTCCACAGAGGCTTTGGAAAACACTGCTACAGCAGCCTGGGTGAAAGGTTACAGAGCTGCAAATAGCAAGCTCTTAGTATTACTAATGCTAAGAAACCAGGGTAACTAAGGTACTGTGGAATGCAAGACAACTACATTTTATGTGTTAGGATGGAGTTTTCAGATGTATACCAGCAAAGTGCTTATTTTGAGCAGTCCTACTTCCTGCATGGAGGCCTACTGTCCTCTCAGAATGACACTGACACTTCTACATTACCTTGGCTGTTGAGAATACCTGGCTCAACCATATGTTTTCCTGATGAGATGTTAAGTGCCAGCAGGGCGCACCAGTCCTTGACTAACATCCTATAGCAGATTCAAATCTCAAATGCTTAGGCAGGCTTTTCATCTACGGACACTTCGCCTGGGCCACCACTGTTGGTTAATGATGGCAAGTGGAATGTGGTCATACAAAACTTTCACAACAAGCAGAAATAAGGGTGTTGAAATGGGTTTCATTGTATTCCTCTTGATGCAGGGTTTATATATTCAAGGTCTTTTTCCTTCCAGCTTTAACGAATATGAGTTACACACATGAGCAGATGTGATTTAGTCCTACAGCGAAAGTAGTAACACTTAGGTCCATGGAAGACAGGATACAGGCTTTGCACACCAATTGTCAAGCATGTAGGCACATCTATTTCAGTCCAGAAGAGGGCAAATTTTTGTGTACATCACCGTCAACTACATCCGAAAGACCATGTGATACAGTGTTGAAGAAGAGAGATTCACAGTGCCTGTTCAATACGCATTATGAGTATAATGATAGGTTTCCTCAAAAACAAATAGTTCAGATTTTCATCAGTCTGTGAAAATGTCCCTGAGGCAAGAATACTGTTTTTATTTTACACCTGAGAATGAAATGACTCAAGGCAGCTGCTTCTTCTGTTTCTGTTATCTTCACTTACACTATACACCTTCAAGTTGCTTTTGGAATGAATGCGCTCCGCTCAGACCTTTTTATTTTATTACCCTTGGGATAGTTTTGAAGCATAGACTAAGAACAGACTCTCTTGCTTGTAATTTAGTCTTTCATTTGCATTTCCATTCATTAGTGAGAGGGAAGGAAGTTAATAGGAAAGAACTAGCTCTAAAATAGTTAATTGTGTTTGTGCAGACAAGTAGTGCATCAAATCTGTGAGCTACGTCTACACTACAGTCTTCTCCTAAATGTCTAAAAGGTGCGGAGGCCAAGAGGACTCCAGTGAATCAGATCCACTGTACCTGATACATACTGTGTGACCTCTGTGCAAGGACATGCTGGTTAAAGGACAAAAAATCATTGGCCATCTATGATTTATGGACACCAACAGCTAAATAACATGGTGCATATACAGCAAAACTACCTTTTCCAGAAAGTCTAACCTTGCCTGCACGGTAGCTGCCCGTGCAGTACAGTTATTTCTGCATTTGCTGTTGTCTCAATTTGCCTTTGATAGAAAATATAGAAAGTATAGCCAGCCTCTTGCTTTCTCCTCTCCATCCACACCCGGGCTGAGTAGCAGCTATTTCTCAAAAGACAGCAGGGACTGCAATTCTTACTGGTCATTGCACAAACGAGTACAAGGAGGAAGTGACAGCTCCTCTGCCTTGCCAGCTTTATACATCTATGTAAGGCCAGGCATAGGAGGAAGTGTGAGATACAGGAATGAATAGCTGTCTACAGAAGCTGGAAAGCACTGAGGAGGAGCTTGGACCTTCTAGCTTGTCCTGAAGTTACTGCAATAAGAATTCATTTTCATGTGTTGAAAAACATCACAGATTATCAAAGAGAATGGCCTGTGTTTTCCCAAAGCTGCATGTGGCAGATTATCTGTCCTCTTTACACACTCTGTGAGCACTTGTACCCCCCATCAGATAAAACAGGGTCATAAAGAACAACCAACTGATGCTCCCAGAGTGATAAGCTAGATCACCCATTTTAGTATATCTGTTGTTTCTTCAGTAGTTATCTTCCCCGTATACCCATACCACAACTTCTGCCTCAGGTTTGCTGAAGCAGGTTCACACTGCAGGTATTTAAACACAGATATTTATTGTATCACAGTGGATAACCAGAAACTGATAAGAAAGTTTTAACTTTCATAGAGATCTGGCTAGTTAGTGCTAGATCCTGCCACCACATGACAGAGAAAACACTGGACTGAAAAAAGCCACAGAGGCTGGACTGATGAAATGGCTAAATTGAGGGCCAAGGACACTATATATTTCAGTACACTCAGATGTTACTCTTAAGAAGTAGTGAAGACCCTGTAGCACTTACTACCACGATAATAAAAAAAAATAAAAGGGTGAGTGAAACCCCACTTGTATTTCCAAGTCAGTTGATCTTGGTAGTTGTGGACACCTCAAAGACAGCTTCTGCTCAGAAAAGCGTTACGAGCCTGAACTTAGATTTTGTATGCAAGTCATGTGGTGGCTGTGGGCAGTGCTGCCATGCCTAAATAATGTATGCCATCTTCATTTTCAAAGAACTTGTGCAGTAGAAACACATCATCTAGACAAGAGCTCCTCCAGGGAAACCAGGTTTGGGGGTCTTGCAGCCACACTTCCATTCTCCTTAGTTCATACGCTTATCTCTTCAGCACCAGCTTGCAGGGAATTGTAACCTCTGACCCAGAGAGCCTATTACTGATGCTTGGACTTTAATGTCTGGAGAATACCAACAGTGAAATAACAGGCTGCGTGTGGAACAGGCACAAGAGGATTAGCACTCTAGAGCTGTTTTTGCTCCCATATCACAGCCACGCTAAAGTTCTGCAGAGCTGTCACAAGTGCCTGCAGAGATTGCTTTTTTCCTCATTCACAACATGAGGCCATTTATTTGCAGATTTCCGCCATTTACAAAGTAGGAACATCATTGGTTTTATTTCTAGCTTTGATAGGATTATAGATAGATACCTCTGGCAATTATGTAACATAACTTAATTTTTTTATTTGGCCTGACTTCCTAAGAAAGTATAATTCACATGCTTGTGCTGTCTGTTCAACTGACCATTCAGCTATTAGTTTCCTCATATTATATTTTTTCCCTATTCACTAATTTCAGCCAAACTTGCCAGAGTGTAAGAGAGACTCAAACTGTGTCCTGTAGTGGGAAGCAGAATTAAAGCTTTTTTCATCCCAAGGCAGCAGCCTTACAACATATGTATAGATTAAAGGCACCCACAGCGCATGCTGCCACTCTCAGGCAAAGAGGCAGGGGATGTAGGAGTGTTCAGGGAACACAAAAGGAATTGAATACATCGTTATGGTGTGTTTAAGGAATGCAGCACACAGATCTGTAGGAAATCAACCTTCGTGAGCTCTGTGGATCGTGGAACCACTTGCTACTCCACACTTCATTGCGGCTTAACCTTACAGGTGAAAGTCTGAGCCACCTCTCTCCTCACCTAGCCCAGAGGGGTGACTTTACACCTAGAACTCTCTCCCTCCGCTTTGTAACTTAGTTAGCCACTGTTGCCAGCACCTTACTGTTTTGGAAAAGTGTTCAGAGAGCACAGCAAATGCATTCACCGCTTTTCCAATAATTGCTGACATACAGGGCGTTAATAATTGGCTTGAAGGAGCTGATGGCCTGAGGCACAGCTCCAGTAATCAATAATCCGTGGAACACCCGGTGCCAAGGTTATTTCTGCCCACAGAAATGAAATAGGGGGCAGGGAGATAATTTATTTAGCCTATTCATAAAAACATTTATTTAGAGGTGTCTAAGCACAAAGCAATAAAAACTAAAATCGTGATGTTAAAAACAAAGATAACAACATATAACATTTGAAAATAAAAGCAAATCTTGCAAACAAGTACAGCCAGTTTCTGTCAGCTAGTGTGTTCCAAATAAAGAATGGATAGAACAACCAAGAGCAGATAAACATACAATGGAAGAGCCCTAACTATTATGAATAAAATTTCTCTGCTCCTGAAGCAACTTGCTGTATACTCTAAAATCAGCCAGCAACAGACACTCATGAAGCCCGTTTTGGAGGTAATTTCACACCTGAAGGTTTGCAGCTGAGACAGATGTTCGTCAGGGAAAGTAGATGAATATCACGTATCCTTAGTTAACCTCTAAAATCACAGTAGATCCAACTCAGCCTAATCGAAAGCAAGACAGGTACTAGATACAAAATGTTGAAATATTATGAGTTATTCACTTGGCACTATTTGCTTCTTATGGTGTTGCAGGATACTTGGAGAGCTGCAGCTATTTCAATGTAATACTAATACATCCTTCCCAGTGTTGTGCATTTCTAAAGGAAAGTGAATTGCAGCATATTTATAACTGGGAGGTATTATTTATTTCCTGACCATCTAACAGTTCAGAAAATTTCACGTTATGTATATAGGAGATAAGCTAATTAAAGTCTGATATCAGTACTTGCCACTATAGACATTAGCAATACTAAAGCCAGGTGCTTGCTTGTTCTGTTTGATCTTTCAGTTTTTTCTGTACTGCCTTTGAAAGGTATTTCTGCAGGGCCATTGTAAGGGTGCTGGAGACTTTGGACATTACGCATCCATGCACAGTGCTATGCACGTACATGTGCAGATCACTGTAGAGTTGTGCCGATTGTGAGCAACCAGGCTGAAGTGTTCAGATTCAGATCTGCCGTGTCTTGGCTATAGGACCCTTTTTAAACGGAGTCCGGGGCCTGGAAGTGCAGCCCCTGAAAAAAAGCATCTGTTTGTGTTACTGACTATGGAAAAGGACATTGTTCCACCAGAGCTGGCCACCAAGCAGGATGTGGTGTTGCAGGGATCCATTTGCAGTTCTCCTCAGAGGTTAAAAGTCTTTCATCTCTTTTGGGTGAATTCAGAAAATGCATCCCACAACAGTTCTGTCTCTCTGTATAAGCTATGTTCCTCTTTGAAATTATTGGAGGTTTCTCACCTTCTTTTCTACTGTTCTATCATTTTACTAGTCATCTTGATCATGAACTCTCTGTACATTCTTTCATGGTCTGGAAGGTTTAATGGAAGAGCCACAGGAATTAGTTTCTGCTCCTGTGATTCTAGCAATATCCTACCAATGTACCCTTTCCAAAAGACAGATGCTCTCCGCAGGTCCCAGGCCCTGTACCACAGCCGCTGTCTAACGGCCCGAAGGACACCCTGTGCTCTTCCAGTTCCAGCTGGCACAAAAGCAACACTGCAGATAGACAGCCACCCTAGGTCGAAAGGGTGTAGTAGTAATTAAATTGCAGTTCTGTGCCGAAAAGTGACAGTGTAAAAATGCCACTGTAGGCCTCTGTGTTTATCATGCTTTTTTGACTCGAGAGGTACTCAGTTTGCAGCTAAAAGATTATCTTTCTTAACCTGCCTCTTTTGCCAAGCCAATGTGAATCAGAGTCAGGACAAGGTCCTTTCTTCATTCCCTGCATTACGACTAGTGATAAAGGGCATAACTGGCCAAAATAGGCCTTCAGCAACACACGTATCATCCTGTCACATCAGAATTTATGCTCAGGTCTGCCTGACCAGCCTGAACCCAGTGCTTCCAGAACTGTTTACTGTAGAAGGTTCCACTTACTACCACTGGTGACAGGTCTGCAGGGATAATATGCAGGAACATATGCTTACTGCTAACATCAACATATGAAACTGATAGAGGAAGGAAGCAGCTTTGCTAGGCAAGAAGGTGCCATTTCAACACAGCCATTTTTCTGCCTAGGATGGCACTTTCTGTGAGCGCAGGCCCCAGGGCAAATCACTTTATGATGATGGTAAGTGAGCTAAAAGCCAATCTCAGTCAGCAATAAAATGACAGGATAGGATTAAGAAAGAAGTAAGTGGTGATCTATCAAAAATATGGAGTATTTTTGACAAAAGATGTGATGTGGAAGCCAGAGGCTAGCGAGAAGGAAGTAATGAGGATGAAAAACTGGAAAACCACAGGACGGACAAAGAAAGATGAGGGAATCTAAAAGGGTTGGGTTGAGGAGAGCAAAAATAAGGACTAGAAAATCAAGTGTAAAAACAAGGAACAGGAAGTTAACTATAGAAACAGAAGACAGAGATCATTAGAAATTAAGAGAATGAAGGAGACAACAGTGATAAGAGGGATCACAGTGACAGCAGAGGAAGGGAAAACATTGAAGGGGAAAGAAACAGAACTTTAGGGAAAACAGATTAGGAAAAAAGAGTTTTGCATCACTCAGACGTGGAACCCTCCCTCCCCCAATACTAATGAAGTTTATCCCTGCTCCTCTAAGAAAAAAAGAAAGCAAAACAATGAAAAAATAGGCTATTTATTTATTTATTTAAGGGGCAGGGTGGGTATTTTGCCTTAAGTTGCACTTCCAAGGCAGGAATAGTTTCATTTTAGGGCACCCTCAGGGCTCTTGTGCTGCACCATTTAGCAATGTTGTAAAAAGGGTAACCCCACTGGCTGTTCTCAACGGCACTTGATAGTGGAAGTTTCAACAAAGCAGAGTCATGTGGAGTCATGGCTATTTTGACTTTGTTCTTTTCCTAGAAGACTTTCCTGGGGCAGTATGTCATTTCTTCTTGACTGCCCACCATCCTTATTTCACTAACCTATCTATCTCGGAAAGACTGTCTACTAATGTTTATTTTGTGCTATGAAAAGTCACTTCTTAATCTCAATTCTTTCTTTTCATATACTAATCATCTTCTGCTTTGTTGAAAATAGTATCTATACAAGTGAAGAGCTGGTATACGTTAGTCTTTGACACTTACCTTTTCATCCCAAATAATAATTTTATCATTCTACTTCATGCTCATAATCCATCTTCCCATTTATCGGAGCTCAGTCCTCCTCTCTGACTTTACACTTCTGTCATCTCATCTGAAAGAATTAAAAAAAGCAAGATCTGACCTTATGTATGATCTCCCAAAGGTGTATTTGCATTGTACCAGGAAAGATTTAACTGTCTGGCTGCTGCTGTCACTACTGTCATTATATCACGGTGATAACTTCCTAAAGATCAGATGCAGAACATATTCTGCCTGGACTTACCCAGAAAATTTATAAGTACAGTTCCACTCTACCTGGAAACAGTTTTAATCTGCATGCATCTAAAGCTCCTCTGTGGCTGGTGCATAATACTCTTAACTGCTGGCTGGATTGTACTTGTAGGATTTCAGACAATGCACAACACTAAACTACAGTGGTACCGTTTGAACTTTTCACGATCAGGTGAATGTTGTAGGCAAAAAATACTTAAATTGCCAACAGTAATAGGCAGCAGATAATTGGGTGTATGTGGGGGTGTGTGAATGTCTGAAAATGAACCTTCAAACTCTCAAGCAGAAGCATGCAACTTTCCTGCTGCAACTGTTATAGGCTGGTTGTAAATTTTGTTAACAGCTGGACTAAAGAAGTGGCACATCCTGAATCCTCAAATTAATAGAGAGACATGAGAGAACCACCACTTAGGAGGCTGATCACATGTTGTGCTTCTGCACATAGACTATTTAGATTGGGTTCCCAGAAAGGAGTGGTCTCAAAGAAGAAGTGGGCCTGGAAAGAAGGTGAAGATCCTGGCTAGAGGAAAGATCCTAGAAGTGGGGAAAGATCCTGCAGCTCAGGGAGCACATGGAGACAAATACTGGGAGATGCTGAAGGACCTTGGCCAGTAATACCTAAGACTGGTAACTGTGAGCAGCTGCACAGCACAAACTGACACAACTTTCTGCCCAGTCTTCCTGGATCGGCAGTCATCTCCCTGCTAGGAACAGGGAAGTGAAGCCCTAGGGAAAGTAATACCGGGGTGGGAGTGAGTGAGTGAGATAACCGAGTAAAAGCTCTAAACTCACTGGTTCTTAAACACCAGTATCCAGATCTGCTACTGGTTGTGGTTTACTCTGTCTTCCTTGTGACAATGAATAAAAGCAATGCTTTTCATAACATATCATTACTTTTTATCATTCTTTAAAAACACAATTTCCTGCTAAGGATTCTCAGAATTTTAGCAAACTTCCCATGCAGTACTAATTTGTAATATACCATAAATTATGCCTCCTGAACATCAGAAATAACATAATAGTCTAAATTCTACCTCATAGTAGAATTTTATGGTCCTCTAAAGAGGACACAATTGACTAGTGCAGAATAACTTTATTACAGGTTTAAGTACAGTTGCATCCCCTTGTACCATCCCCTTTGCTTAACATTATAAGCTGGTACACAAAAGGTAGTTCAGAAATTCTATTCAATAGCAGTTGTGTTCTTGTATCTTTTACAAAAGAGATTCAATTGTCAGTAAATTAAATGTTACGTGTGAAATTACCCACTTTGTCTGTCTCCACATCCTTATTCCTTTTCTAAAAGATACTGTAGATGATTGTGATTCTCAGATAAGGAAACAGAATTCCTAAGTAGAATATGGTAGAGTAGTAAGACAGAGTAACTCATGTAAACGCTCTTGAAAAGCTCACACTGAAAACAGACTATACTGAATAATAGGTGTTCTAACTGTAGATAAAATTTCAGTGAGAGGATCTCAGATGCACATGAAGCGGAAAAAAAGAGAGTCACCCTTACACTATTAAATGAAAAGCCCTAATGAATCTACAAAGATCATGAAGGAAGCCCAAAAAGTGGGGATCTGAGATGGTTGGAAAACTATGTTAATGGTGGAAGTATACAATAGGTTGACCTATGTAAACAGAGTGCATAGAAATATATCCACCCCTTTGATAAATGCAAAAATTATGGGTATAAGGTGAATACAAGAAACAAATTTTGTACTGTAAAGGAGGTTGCTAGGACATCCTTCTGAGAACACATGCATCGTAGAACAATGGTTTTGGACTAACTGCTGAGCCATGTTCTGATATTTATATATCTGGCTATTTAAACCCATCAATTTTGTACACAGTCTCTTATTCCAAGAAAAGACAGAAGTAACCAAAAAGGATATAATGCTTTATCAGTATACTTGCAACATGTCATACAAAACAGGCCATGGTTTCTGAATTCTTAGTCCCAGTCAAATTATGACCAACCAGGTCAGAGTGAGGAAAAAAAATAAAATAAAATAAAATCACTGGAGGTTCTCCAACCTCTGAAAGAAGAAAAATGCTTCTTGTGCCTAAAAAAAAGTCACCCAGATTAGAGCAGAGAAAAAGAGGAAAAAATTCCTTCTACCACTGCCATTCTAGACCACTGCCACAATTATGAGAATTATCATATTTTAATAGTCAACGCAGCTGTCACTATAGACAGGATCTAATATCTGCAGAACATTTTAAGACAAATCTACTTTTGATTTGTTGAACAAGAACTGAGTTGGAAAAAGATAAGCTGGGAGACTGGAACACGTTGGACTGTAGGTATGGGTTAGGGAAAAGCACCTGCTATTCCATATTCCCTTCCCCAATTAAACATGTTTCTCCCCACCAGCATTTCTTAGGTTCTGCTGCAGTGCTGTGTAATTGCATTTCTATATATCAGGCTCCCTTTCCTCTTGTTTCAGTTGTACTGCAGAGCTCTGAGATCCCTATCCCAGTTTTCACACACTATCTTACATAATTTCATAAGAATTTCATCGGTGACATGAATGCTTTCCCAGAACTCATGTCAGTCTCACAGATCCTTTGCCAGGAAAGGCCATAAGGTCACCCCGAAGCAGTATTTCAAGCACCAAATGAAAAAAATTCTCAGGTTACTGGAGGGAACAAAACCAAAAGAAAGCCAACACACGCATTAAAGGAGGAAACAAAGAGAGGTAGGAAAAGAAACTGAAGGAGGAGAAAGTGTGTGAGACTGATATGAAATATTGATTTTAAAAGTTAAATATTTTAAAGCCTTATGTGTCTGAACAGTAGCCCACAGAAGTACAGCAATGCCCCTTGATATCCTGGCAGGAATGGGCAAGACTATGCGCCTTAGTCTCCCTTCTCTCCCAAGAGTTTTTAGTAGATGTAACACTAATGAAATCAGTAGTTACTCCCCTCCGTCATTGTGCATTTCCAAACTAAAAGGCAAAGCTGAGTGAGAACATCATGCAGTCTTTGAAGCAGGTTTAGGCAGTTTATACGAGGATAAATACATCAGATTTGTTAATACACACTGCCCTTTTACAGTACCTCGTCTCAATGAACTTGGTATGGTTTATGAAGATTCGTTACCACAAATGTCATAATCTCAACAGATCAAATAAGAGGTAGATAATGACTATCTCCATTACACAGGTGGCAAAGAAAAAATTTAATAATCTGGTGAAGGCTTTACAGTGAGTTAGAGGGATCAAGGAACAGAACTTGGCACACTGACTTTCTTTCCTTTGGCAACAGGGAACCAGTAAACAGAGATTAAGAACTGCTCACCATTCAAATGAAAAACACCATAGAGGACTATTACATTCCTGGTGTTCTGCTGATATTCCACCTTTATGGGTAACGGGGAAGCTTTCAAAACTTTAGAAAATTCCTGAATTAGTTTTAATTTCATGGTAATGTCCTCTGCCGAGAGTACAACTGTGGCAGTACATGTAAACTGATTATTTACCTTTAGGTTTTCTAATGTCTTGTTGGGAATACATTTGAATCTTCTTTAAAATGTCCCATTTTCACTGGGCTATTCACTCAGAAGGCTGCTTTTGAAAATCCTTCTACATATTATTTTTCATTTTACGATTTCTTGCAGCATGTGGATAAATATGGCAAAATCACTTACAGTGAGATGCTCAGGGAACTAAGCATGACAAACCAGCCCTAAGACAAAGATGGGAAACTCCTTTTTAGTGACAGACAGAAGGATCAGGAATAAGATAACTAGCCCAGAAAATGCCTGGCTGCTAAGGAATTTAGCATATGTAATTCCTATATTCCTGTCTTTTAATTTGTCTTAATTTTAGTTGCTGCATAATTTTAACTTATTTAACAATAAATGATAATTCATAGAAAACATGCAAAAATTAAATATAAACCTTTAAGAAATATGAGGGGTTAATATTTAACATACTTTGGTTTTTAAAATGCAAGGAAAAAGTATTTCCCTTCTCAGTCCTGTCCCTAAATCAGGAAAAAAATAATGTGAGAAAAGTAGCAGATTTAGTACTTCTACTTAAAGAAATATCGACTCAGTCTTGCTTTTGGACAGCAAGACAGCAAAGCTCTGAATTTTTTCCGTTTAGAAACATAAAGTAAGCTGGCCACAATTAAGGTGATTAAATACTTGCAGGGATAAACCCCATTCAGAATTGATGATACTGTGTAAGGAGTTCCTGTTCTTTGGCCATGTTATGTGATCTTTCACTAGGAGATGACCTCACAAACCTGGACAAAATAACCCAGAGGCCAGGGACTGAGCAGCCTTAAACTTGTCCTTCATCCTCCTCATGACCAGATGTGATCTATTCCTCTCATCGAGACTGAGGCATATTGGCAAGAGCCGAAACTGTCAAGCTGTCAAGCCAAGTAATACCCATTCAGGAGATAAACAGAGAGCTTCTGTATCCAAGGCTGGCAGCGTAGCACCAAATTCATTTTCAAATACAAGATTAAAAATAAAAAAAACCCCTTCACAGACATGTTTTGACTGTAAAATTCAGGATTCCCCACTGCTTACAGTCCAATACAAACTGCATTTCATCAGATTCCAAGATCTACACATGGGATAGTTAATATCTTTTGCCTCAGCCGATATGCAGATGAACTCAGATCTAATTAAAGAGGTTTCAGAAATAGCACAGACATAAAAGTCGTTCTAGAACTGATTATTCCTAATTGACAAATTTTCCTGCCACCTCTGCAGAATGGGCAACGTATGTATTTCCTGTAATTCTGTAACTTTAAATAAAGGGTCCAGAAATCATCTTGCTCAGGGGCAAGATCAATATTTCTGCACTAGGAAAAGACAATAATAAATATGAGAACAACTTCTACTATGTGTCACTTCCTACTCTAATTAGGACCAACTGGCCACTACCATTCACAACCATCTTGTAGGTGTGGGCAGTAACAAAACAGATTTTTTGGTTCTTAATTTCTGGGCAGGACTGGTCTTGAGTTGCGTCAAAGACACTAACTCTACACAATACACTTGCTGGAGCACTCTCTGGGCTGCCTTTAAGGCTGTCCACTTGGTAATTCTCAGTGATAAGCTCTGGGTGCGAGCTTTTCTTTAGAATTTACCCAAGGTTCAGTTACTTGCTGTTCGGATGGAGCCAGCTGCATGCACTTTGCACAAATACCTCCACTTTGCCATCTGTCGTTAATCCCATGACAAGTATGAGGGAGACAAGATAGATCACTTCTGGCTGCCCCAGGGATAGATGAGATTTCTGTGCACTTTGAAGTCAGCTCTCCTGAGTTTTCTGCAGTCCAAGTATTTGTACATATTACTAGAAACTCTTCATCACCATAAAAAAGCATGTAAACAGAAAGCATCTACAATAGATTCAAAAACACACGCAGAATCTCTTGCTGTGTAAATTGGAACTACCTACTGGTATCTGTTTTTCTGCTAGTTCTACTTCCAAGCCTCACAATGACTAGAGGTCCTGCCCAGTCTAATGGCAGTGCGTCTGGAGAAGCTGAAGGTATTGCTGCTGTCTCATCGCATTGTACCATTTCACACTTTAGGATGAGGTCAGGAAGCCTTATTTTGTACAAGTTTGGAAATTGCCCCTGTAGGGGTGTCTTCTCCACAGTTACTAAGGTGGCACTGCAGTGTCTTGCACCCTGCATAGTCCTGTCCTCCTCTTCCAAATGAGCATGGACAGAGGAAGAACATAACACTGACATTCTCTCCCACCTTACTGCCACCAGGACTAACCTACAGGCCAAGGCACCATCTTAAAGAATACTATAGGCCCATACTCTGGCCCTGCACTGGCAAAGCGTTGCTTGGCTCAGCCCAGCTGCACACAACTAGGTTCTCCTGTGCTCCAAAACCAGGTTGCATCATCCAGCTGCTGATGGGGAATGTCCCCTGGCCTGTTTTAGCTCTGATACCATGTCCACACTTGATTTGGGAAAGCACTAGTCAATGTGGGATAGCAATACCAAACTGTTAATACTAACCCGCCAACAGTTTAAGTGTGTGGATGGTAACAAGGCAGTGCCCAAACCTAGGCTCTCTGGAACCTATGTAGTGATATAAGCATAGTCTCAGATATGAAATCAGATATGAAATGGATCCTTCTGATCTGACCTAAGTGGGCATAGTCTGCTGGTTGGGCAGTATGAGACTTGTATCAGTCAAGGATCAGTCACAAAAATGCTTGCCATGTTATTGGGTTACTGTATTTCCTCTCTTTCCCCAAATGTTATTAACTCTGAGGGCCACAACTAGGCTGCAAAAGCACAGAAAAAAACCCATTTGATAGGACTGGTGAAAGAAAAGAGGATAATTTCATTTTCAAATGGGAAGATTTTTTTTACCCCCATAGTGAGAGCCAAGGACTGTTTGACTGTGAAATTCATCACACCATTATTGTATTAATGATGAAGAAATGGCAATTATATAATACCATTAATCCAATGGTCCCAAAGTAAAGGGCAAACAATTAGTAATGTGCCCTGGGGATGCTTCCAGTGGAAGACTGCAAAGAGAAGGACAAATCAATGAAAATTGCTTCTGGCTGTTAACTCACGGCTGCTGAGCTTCATCTTCCATCCCTACTGTGCAGGCAAGAGCCAAAGCAATAAAAGGCTGGGGATAGGACCTGAAAAATAGCCAAAAGCAAGAGTTCTCTGGGAAGTTCTGTGTTCTGCTCACCCTAAGGAATGTTTTCTTTTCTTGTACGGTATTCTTGAATTAAAACCTCCTTTCTAGTTATGGCAAGACAGCTGGCTCTATGATTATTAGGTTGAGTCCTTTAATAGCATCCACAAAATTTAATGTTTGTTTAGCTAAGAGCTATCAGTGAGAACATACTGTCTAGAGAGGGTGCTATTTCTCTACCCTTCCCTATGCGTGAAACAAGCTACATTTGCCTAGTTAGCTGTCTATCATCTGCCCACTTCTTTGGCTTCTAACTGCAGCTTATAACCTTTGCATGTTTTTATGCCTTTGCTTTTAAGCTTGCTGACAAAGGTATAACATCCAATATCAGGAAACTGGAGTCAGATAAATTCTTGAAATGAGATACAATTTTTTAGCAATGAGAGTAATTAAAAGTTGGAGTAATTTATCAGGGGATGGGGATTTGCAACTGCATGGAATGTTTGAAGTCAGATTCAATACTTTTCTAAAAAAAAGGTGTAATTCCTACTTTTGGAAAAGTTCTACAGCTTGTATATCTTGCAGATCTGGCTAGAAAAAAATAACACATTCCCTTCTGGCCTTAGAATCTACATATTTATATGGACTCCTGGGCAGCTAAAATTGGAACCTTTATTTTTAAACTCCATGGAAAGATAGCATTCACAACAAAATACTTCTATATGCTTGTTTATTGTCTCAGTGTTGCCTAAGAAATAACAACTCAGTCACCAGTTGTCGTGGTTTAACCCCAGCCAGCAACTAAGCACCACGCAGCTGCTTCCCCCTCCCCCCACCCAGTGGGGTGAGAAGGAAAGAAAAAAAAGTAAAACTCATGAGTTGAGATAAGAACAGTTTAATAATTAAAGTAAAATAAAATACACTACTAACTAATAATAATAATATAATAGTAATGAAAAGGAATATAACAAAAAAAAAGAAATAACACCCAAGAAAAGACAAGTGATGCACAATGCAATTTCTCCCCACCTGCTGACTGATGCCCCAGCAGTGATCCACCCCTCCCAGCCAACTCCCCCCTGTCTATATACTGGGCATGACGTTCCATGGTATGGAATACCCCTTTGGCTAGTTCAGGTCAGCTGCCCCGGCTCTGCTCCCTCCCAGCTTCTTGCACACCTGCTTGCTGGCAGAGCATGGGAAACTGAACAATCCTTGGCTTAAGATAAGCGCTACTTAGCAACAACTAAAACATCAGTGTGTTATCAACATCATTCTCACACTAAATCCAGAACACGGCACTGTACCAGCTACTAAGAAGAAAATTAACTCTATCCCAGCTGAAACCAGGACACCAGTATAATTTTTATTGTCATGATCATTGAGTGTCACAAATGAGGCCTTAGAAGTTTTGGAACTTTGAAGTCCTGCAATACATAGTAAATGAAAATATAGATTTACTTTGGGGTTTTTGATGGGCTTTTTTTGTTTGTTTTTTGAGATCCAGATTTTCAAACATTTCTTTACAAGGCTAGAAACATACTTTTAGAAAATGAAGACCAACATTCTTACTGGAATTACAGGATATCAGAAACTGTGAATTTATGATAAACAAAAATACTACAAGTCTCCAATACTGCTTGTGATAGGCCACGGAAATTTTTTGGATTCTTCCCTTAGTAACATTATATAGACTTCATAAGGTTGTTTCAGTTCCAGTTATTGCATTCATTTTTTTTTCTTTAACTTTAACCAAGCTTACTTAAAACACATTGGCAGAAAGATAACTTTAAAATATTTTCAGTTCAATATTGTCAAACAATTGATCTTTTCGTGTGGGACTTACTTGTCTTATTTCAGTTAACCCACTTCAGTTCAAATCACACAATAAAAACTTTTGACAATAAACATTGAGTTATATTTGTGTAGTAAAATAAGTATTCAACAAGGCTGTTCCTGTTTTCAGGAGTGGTTATGTTGGTATTCTAGAATGTACAGGAAGGCAATAAGATGTTTGCCTTAGTCAAATAAGGCAAATATCCTTAAGAAAAATATATTTCTCACGCTACGCGAGAAAAGCATTTGTTTTAATGGTATACTCCTGTAGTAGAAGTTACGTATGGTGATGAGAAACTCAGAAACTGATAAAAGGAGGATCACACTGATCATTAAAATGTTTTGTGTATTTCCCTACTATAGAGATTACAGGCCTCAAGTGGCAAAGAAAAATGGTTACAGTTTTAGGCTGTCAAATTTCTCTCTTATCTGAAAGATATTTGGTGAATATACTTTGAAATCTCCTACAAGCAGGAGCTGGTGCATCCTCTGAGAAACCTATTCTCACAGATAAGAAGCCAAGTGCACATCAGAGGTGATTAACGAGAAATGTATAATCTCTTCTAGTGATGCAGGGGGCAGGTGGAGGACAGTAGCAAAAGTGTATGGAAAAATAGTCATGGCATCTCTATGCATGGTATCCTGGACATGCTAGTGCCACAGCCAGCATTTTTGCAATGCCTGTCATTGCTAACACCCTCCACGGAATTGCTACTGCCATCACCATGCTAGTGCAGCCATCAGTCCAGCTCTCCCAATCTAGTACCAGTGCAACCAGCACACCTTGAATTTGAAATCTCCTTCAAAGCTTCCTTGTTTCTCAGCTTATATTCATTCTCAAACAGCATCCTTGTGCAATCTATTCTACTGCATACACAAACAGTATTGCTGTTGTGACTGTAATCAAAAGTAATTATTATTCCTGCAAACCATTAACAGCAACACTGCCATGACCATCCTGGCAAGTACTGTTGCTATTAATACCACTTACCTTCACATCCACCAACACTTACAGACTTTAGAGCTGCATTGTTCATTCCATAGAGCTTTTGCCTTCTGTGATCTATTACTTCTAATTGTAATTCTTTACTGCATTTGCACTGGACTACAGTCTAACTACATGAGACAGAGTTATGCATGGGTTAATTTACTGAATTCTGATGTGGTGCACAGTTTGTTTCCAATATCTAGGCTAGGTCATTAAAGACAGAATTTAACATCTCTGTACTACAGTGCAGTGTGCAATATAGACAGTTTTAAAAAATAAAAATCAAACACTGCAATATGGCATAAACACATACCTGCTGAATTTCCTGCAGCACTACTAAAAATTATAGTATTAAGTATATGAAACAGCCACTAAAATCTTAACTATGAAGTTTTATGTCTATACTCAGAGGTTAAAAATGAAGTCATTACTATCAGTGTCAAGGTGTTATGTTCTCTGACTCTAAAAATTACATTCCACAGGCATATATAAGATCTATCAAGCAGTATATACATTTGAGAGCATGTTCTGTCCACCAGCTATCAAATGGCATTGAAAAAGCTGAAGTGTAAAAGAAAATCAACATGTTCCTTAAAAATGTTAAACTTGCAGCTGGTTAGCAAGTTCTATACATTTTTGGTATCCAAGCTGATAACATAATGAAGCTTCATTTTCAGAAGGCTGGTGTGGAAAAGAGTAAAAACAATCTCCCAAAAATTCAGACAAGTCAATCCTCGTTCACTTTAGACAACTTAGATTATTATTTTCTAGCTTTGTATTATTTTCTGTGTTCTCCAAAAGTATAGTCTGAGAAATTATCAAAGATCTTTGAAAAATGCTTTGGTTTTTTTTTTTTTTTTCCCTCAGGGAAATTTATTTTTAACTAGCTGGCATTTTTATAAAAAAAGCTAAGAAATGTTGGTTTTCAGAACCATTCTTTTCCAAAGCCAACAATCAAATTGAAAAATGAAACTAAGAAGTTTTGCCAGAAAAATATGGGGAGCTGAATTTATTTCCCTCAGGGTATGAGGAGGAAGCAACAAAAAACAAAATCAACAACAACTCTTTCAAGCTAAGTAATATTTTTATGAAAAGATGTGCTTCAGGTGTGGAGTCTTTTTCACCTTAGAAATTATGTTGAAAATTTCCAGTAATTAATGATGTGTTTGCATAGTTTGTATAGTCCTCCGCTTCTCTTAATTTCTGCTTTATTGTCCTGATATGAAATATATCAGAGAACTCCTAAAATAGTTTATTTAGCAGCAACACCAGGTCCTAACTGTCTGCAAGGTTACATATGTGTGGAAAGAAACACCTCTCCATCATACATCTTCCCCTACACATACACATCAGCTCAAAACCCATGCTTGTCCTTACGCCATTCTCCTACCACACATCCCTTTTTGTTCTTGGCATCTAATTCCATATTCCCACTCACTTGCATATACTTGAGTGTCCAAAGCATAGGCATACAACTGTCTTCTGCTGGACAGGACCATAATTACTGACTGGTTTAGTATAGACCTTAAACCACTAATACTACAATGGATTTCTTCCCAACATAGTTAAAATTAAGCAATGAAGTTCTTCTGCAAGCTAAACTCATCTTGTTATAAAATCAAAGTTCACCTTGACAATTTCAAACGTGCAATTCTTTTCATTCTAAAAATACATATTTGTATCAGGAAGCTGCTCCTGGAATGCCTGCTCACACAGGCATTACAGCACACACCTTCCACAGAAAGTCTTAGATTCTATGACATCTGCCATTATGTTGGGTCAGACTTTGGGCATGCAAGGGCAAAACCAGACAGGAGATGTGGCAGAAGTGTCTTACTGACTCATGAGGGAAAAAAAGAACAAAAACAATAACCCATATACAAATTTTTCACAGTGGCTTCTTCTGCCCTGCCACCCAAACTTCAAAAGAGCACACAACCCTTTTCTGTCCCAGCTCTCCAATCCCAAGTGGAATGTTCCTGCCAATTGTTGCTTTCAAACTAGATTGTATGAAATAGTTGTCTTCTCATCACTTTGACCAACCTGGCAATTCTCTACTCATCCTAATACTTTATTTAAAGCTTGAGGAATCACTTTGTGGGCCCTCCCTTTTTCTTGATTAAATAAAACATAGGTTTAATGTTAAAGGTGCAAAATCTAGACATGATCAAATATCTCTCTCCCTAAAAGGAGCTTGATCACAAGGCTGGAGCCTCCAGTAAGTTAGGAAGTAAAATAATGTCATGCTGCTTGGTGCATTTTTAGCTTGGTGCATTTTTATAGCATATTTGTATCATGTAATGAATATTTCCTAGCATGTTGTTCATGCACTCTAAAGATGGGACAAATCGACTATGCAGCTCTAAGTAAATTGGGTATTGTCTGTGATCTCAAACCAAGGCTCATATAATGACAGTACAAGAATTTCTCAAAGCTTATTCTTCTGCAGGCGATGAAAAAAGTCCTAGCTGCTCACTGTCATTGTGAAATTTCTTCCAAGTCTGAAGAAGGAAAAACACATAGTGTGCATATCTTGACAATGCTAGTTACACAGATTGCCGGAGTACTTTACCCTCCTATCTGAGGTCTTTTTCTAAAGGAGCTAAAAACCAAGAATAAATGCTAGAAGACTATTTTTTAATTCCACAGTCCAAGCATTTATCATTATAATTTTGGATTCAAACCCATATCCAAAGTTAAAGCAGACAACTGCTAATCCTCTAATATGATATCTATTCCCAACATTGCCATTGATTTCTATGGGATCCTGAGCAGGTCACTTCACTTTGCATCTTTTGCCTCATTTCTAAATATAATTATAAAAATAAATTAAAAACTAGTATTGACCTCAATATCAGAGATATTGACCCTAATATACTGACCTGTCAGTAAAGAACCCAAATACAGTTCTTGTTTCCAGGACTCCCAGAGCAGGAAAATTTGACAGGATTTACCTTAGACTGCTAAATTCCCCACTGCCTTTGGAAGGAATCAAATTCCTGTTCTGAAAGCAGCTTGGCTGATCCCAAAGCACCATTTCTTTCCTGCTTTTAATTGTCTAATTATGTTTTTTGAAGGACTCCAACAGATGTTTTTGTACTGGAGCAGCATTTCCACAGAGTAGCATTTCATCTGTTATACTGTGAGTGATAAGCTTTCCAACTCTTTATTTTTTAATTCATATAACATTCCTATTTTCATACTCCCCTCTCTAACTTCCACATTGCCATCCGGGCCAGAATTGCTCTAATAATTCACACTGACATTACAGATACCATTAAGTCTACATACTTCAATGAAATTGCCTCTTTGCTGTCTCCTTTATGGCTTATAAAGATTCCTCATGGCTCACAAAATCCTATTTTGTTGTGGAATCTGTTGCATTGTCCTCCACAAACCATATCCAAGGCTAAAGTGATTTTTTCCATGAATCTTCATGCTCATACCCAATAAGTGTTACACAGAACAATGAATGCTTTTTATTTCCTAAATTTTGGCCTCTCATGCAATTCACTCCTAGATGTCACCATAATTCAGTGCTGATTCTCAGTAGTGAGCATAAATACAAGTAAACAGTAATTGTGCAATGTGGCCATATGGAAATATTAATGAACAACTGATTCTGCAAGAACGAACATTCATGGCCATCTGTATGAATTCTTTGACACACAGAAGCACTCTGCGTGGAAAATAAAAGGAAAGTGCAACTTCTTCAGCGTTCACCAAGATCATGTATTTTTTCTTCATTCTTTACCCCCTCCTGCAGGATCAGGATGACCTTGTAAAGTATTCACCCAAAATGAGAAACAATCTGGAATAGTTCTGATCTTCTTAGCCACTAGTGCAAAGCAGATGAGAATGAAGGAACAGTAGATGCCCTTTCCCGAGTGCAACACAAAGTGACTGGATATTGTACCCATGTCAGGTCTTTCCTACTCTGCTACTAAATAAGTTAGAGGTCACTTCAGAAATATCAGGCAGAGGAGACTCAGAACTATAATTCCCAGAGAACTGGAGTCAGGTCTGCCCTGGGCACCTCAGAACCTGGAAACTATAATACTGACAGGAATTTGGGAGTGTGATGTAACCAACAGGGAAAGAGAAATTGATGCATTAGGGGAATTTGTCATTTGGATAGTCACAACAGCAGGCGAAACAAATCACTGCCATGCATTTTGACAAGGGAAATATTTTATTCACTGCTTAAGATATGTTGGCTTTACTCTTTTATCAATGCTAGGTACAGTAAATAATCATTTTACTCATAGTCTGTAAGGAAGTTTTTTTACTTGGGGTTTTTGTTTGTGGGGTTTTTTCTTTTCTTTTTTTTGTTGTTTTGGGTTTTTTTTTAATATTACAGAAATAACTTTAAAAATCCCCTTCTTAAATCACCTAATAGGCTGATCACAATCTCATTTTCCATTCACATTGCCAAACAGACCTGGAAATGTTGGCTGCTCAAATCAGCTTGTGTACCTAGTTTATAACAAGACTCATATTTGGAGGCATGCTTACTATAGGTTCCAATTCTTACTTGAAGTTCAATCATGAAATGCTTTAAAGCATCATATTTTTTCTTTTAAATTAGAAAGTTTAAATTTAAACAGTTATTAAAACCCTATTTACACAGTCTCCTGTTCTCAAAATGAAATAGAGGAGAACACTGTTATCTGAAAACCAGAGAGTGGAAGGATAAATTAGATTTCTGAGAGGCGTTCCATTTTAATAGTCCCATATGTTTTTAGTAACATAGATACATATTTTTTACGATGTCATTTTTATCTTAACAATTCTCCTTTAATCTATTCAGTTCTGTCTCTCTAGCCCTGGCCTTTTTCCTCCCACTCTGAGATTTCATAATGCTTTTTCAGCCATTATCTTTTCACCTAAATAATCCCTCATTTTCCGGTTCTCAGAAGCAGTGTCTCAGCTGAAAGTCTAATCCTGGCTACTGCCTATAATGGCTCCCTAGGATAAGTAATCATCTGAGCTATTTGACATCCACTTATGTTGACCTTATTGGGACAGTAGAAGGATAGCATTTTGCGCCTCCTAACTTTCTTTACCAGCTGTGTCTTCCTACACAAAATCCTGCAGACTTGTATGGTATAGGCAGCACTGGGTCCCAGAAATCAGATCAGAGTCTTTAAAGGAGTCTTTAAAGGAGTCTTTGGGTTCCTAAACCAAAAATATCATTCAACAGTGTCCTGGTTTCGGCTGGGACAGAGTTAATTTTCTTCTTAGTAGCTGGTACAGTGCTGGGTTTTAGATTTAGTGTGAGAATGATGTTGATAACACACTGATGTTGTAGTTGTTGCTAAGTAGCGCTTATCTTAAGCCAAGGACTTTTCAGTTTCCCATGCTCTGCCAGCAAGCAGGTGTGCAAGAAGCTGGGAGGGAGCAGAGCCGGGGCAGCTGACCTGAACTAGCCAAAGGGGTATTCCATACCATGGAACGTCATGCCCAGTATATAAACGGGGGGAGCTGGCCAGGCGGCGCGGATCGCGGTTCGGGAACTAACTGGGCATCGGTCAGCGGGTGGTGAGCAATTGCATTGTGCATCACTGTTTTTTTTCCTTCCCCCCCCCCTTCTTTTTGTTGCATTCCTTTTCATTACTATTATTATTATATGTCATTATTACTATTGTTAGTATTATATTTTACTTTAGTTATTAAACTGTTCTTATCTCAACCCACGAGTTTTACTTTTTTTCCTTTGCTTTCCTCCTCCTCACCCCACTGGGAGGGGGAGGGGGAAACGGCTGCGTGGTGCTGAGTTGCTGACTGGGGTTAAACCACGACAAACAGGAAAGAATTATTCACCATTGTCTTCCCACTCAGGACACATGAACTCTACCCAGACATTTTATTAATCAATATATATTATCATTCCACTAGTGTGTGATCAGGCATGGCACCTACTTCAGCCTCCTCTCAAGTAGCACTCATACAGACCAGGCCAGCAAAGATCCAATATCCTTTTATCCTTTAATGCAGAACTCCACACTAGTGGTTCAGTAACCACAATAACTAACTTTTAACAAATGAAACTTATCCTCCCCAAAATCCTTCTACACTTTTCTTCTCCACTGTCCTTTCTGGATACCGTCCAGTATGTCATTTTCTCAAGTGTTTTCCCTGCAGAAACTCAAGAGTTTCCAACACTCCAACTATAGCCTCTGCACCAGCTGTTTCTTATACCGTGACGACCATCCCATGACTACTTGTTGCCACAGCACCAGCCCTGCAATTCGTATGTACTAGACTCAAGAATACCTCTGCTCTGAATCAAAGTGGAGAACAAAACCATGCTGTGTCTGGTTCTACCTATAACATGTCAGAGCACAGCTACAGTTCCCTTATGCTCCAAAATATGATGGTAAAAGTTTATTATTCGTATGATTCTTTGGTGAATATCTGTTTGCAGAAGGGCAAGGGGTTTACCCATTCAGAAACATGGGCATTCATTATGTCTGTCACTTATTTTAATCCTCTCCCTTTTCCTGCTTATAAAGTTTCAGCTTTCTAGTAAGGCCGCCTTCTTTAGAAAGGAAAGAAACAACACTCCAGGTGACTTAAGTGATCTGTTGTACATCATTAGCAGCCAAAACAAGTACCCGGAAGACATTTGTCAGAAGCAGAGACTGTGCAGATTGCTGGACACACATATTTGAAAACTAAAAAATTGTAGTGAAATCAGGAGCATCTAATGAGCAGCCATGACTGGGAGAAAAGGAACAGATTAATAAATGTAAAGTATCAAATAATTCCATCAACTCTTACTACATTTTTTAAATATATTGTAAAAAGAAATCTACATAAGGTTATGTACCAGATCCTCAGCTATATATCAGAAAATCTCTGCTTAGCTGAAGAGTTGAAGCTGTTCATTATTATTTACTAACATTCTTTTGATAGTCGAAGGAACCAGTTAAAATCTAGACCTTGTTAATCTGAGTTGATTTTATATACCAAATAAGAACCAAATCCTAGAAAGCTTTTTCAAGGGGCAGTCATGACACTAAGGCTTAGAGATGCTAATCCTCTCCTAGGACCAGACACCAATCAGTTGTAGAGAAGTAGAAATACCAGTGGTAAAAAGAGAGGGAAAGCAAAGTAATGAAGAAGGGGAAATGTCTGGAAAAGTAAAGAAGAAATGGCAACTGAGAAAGACACGTTGAAGAAAGAACAGTAAACGCAAGACACAGTAAAAGAATGACTCCCAGTAAAGTGGAGAGAAAGGGCTAGTTGTAGGTAAACAAGTCAAGCAGGGATAATACATCAGTTTAGCAAACACGGCAATGTGAAGTATTATCAGATCTAGAAATTGCTAAGAATGATTTACAGTAAAATAAAATCAAGGGCTTAGGCTTCTAATGGTTGAGTGCTACAGTGCCTCACGTTGATGTGCCTGGACTCCAGGACTGAACCTAAAACAGTATGTTAGAGCCTTCACTCCCCGGACCGTGTTTGGGAAATAGGAGGTGTCTTGCAATGAGGAGCCGAAGCAGCCAGCAACCCAAGCAGGTAGCTGCTAAACCTGAGGAGTAAACTTCTCAGAGGTTTGTTCTATCCCTTCAGTTACAACTGCATTACCCTGAAGAAATGAGAGCTAGGGCCCAGAGAGAGAGAGCATGTACGCTAGAAGAAAGAATGTGATTATAGTCTAATTGCTAAGACACCAATTTTAGAAGAGAGATCAATATCCAGCCTGTTCCCAGAAGTTCATTTACTTCAAACCATACACACACAAGGAAAAAACCAACCCAAAACAAAACCCCTGCTATTGCCTGCCATTCAATTTCTGGACAAAACTCTAGATTTGCTAGAGTCTTTCAAATGAGACAAATTTCATTTGGAGTGATTTTAGTAATGGAGAGCTTAAGTGCCTCCAGAGTGAGGTGACAACGGAGCGAGTGTAAGTGTAGGTGCACACATTATGCTGTAAGTGCCTATAATGTCATGTACGCAATTCTGCCAGTAGTAAGTTAGTTAGGCAGTTAGACTGTGCCTATGAAATGCTCAGTAGCTGGAGCTGAACTCATAGCTCAAGAGCCATGACTGGAGGATGCTGAGACTGCTGTAACTTGATGATGCTGTCAGCTGTCAGAAAAGGTTTGTATGGGAGCGAAGGATCAACAGGGCAGAGCAGTGGAGCTCTTCTATATCTATTGTCTAACATTCAAGTCACCTTTGCTTTGTTAAAGATAGCAGGGATGCCTATTTAATTTTCTTTTCCCTCTTTTGATTTATTTCATTTAGTAAATGGATGGGCTATACTCTTTTCTCAGTGAACATTATGTCAGCTTTCACATTATGTATTTTATGAGATGATATCTGTCTTTAATGGGCACAATGAATTTGATTCTGGCTTGATCTGATTTACCCAGGTGATTTATGTGGTGATGATCCAACATCTGAATGATGGATCTGACAGGAAATCTGTCCCACTGGGGCAAACATGGGCTGACTGATAGACGCAAGTGAAAATCTGGATTATTACCAGATGTATTGCCAGGCAGTGAAGCACTCAAAACTCTCTGATCCATTAGTATCCCTTAGCTCAACACCAGTACACTTACAGTAAAGCACTGAGCAGAATGGATATTTTCCACAATCTCAGCTATAACAAAACTGCAAGTCAACAGCAATATGGGAGTTAATTCCTAACAAATTAATATAACCCAATGCTCAGGATGCCCTGAGCCTACAAAATAAGGCTTGAAGTCTCATGTAAATAAACCT
Source organism: Gymnogyps californianus (assembly GCF_018139145.2). NCBI lineage: Eukaryota > Metazoa > Chordata > Aves > Accipitriformes > Cathartidae > Gymnogyps > Gymnogyps californianus. The sequence continues at coordinate 26,358,983 of NC_059475.1, read as the reverse complement.
CTCAAGTACTTTCACTCTCACAATCTACTCAAGGTTACCATTAAAGCAATATGTCTTCCTCAGCTTTTTCAACCATCCACAGTTTGATGATATTAAGAAATAATGAAAAGGATTTGGGCTTACCATGTGACACAAAACTACTTTCAGCCAAAGAGGAAACAATTTTATTAACAACACCTTTACTGCTTCTTTGTTATCAGAATCTTCCAAACCTGAAATGCAAAATGCAGGGTTTAAAGTATGGAGTCCTACGCATAAAGGATAGGTTTCAAAAGTCTTTGTTTTAAGATGATTTTTAAACAGACTCGCTTGTCTTTTTAAACAGAGGTGTCTTTTCATCTAATACTCTCTTTTCTGGTTTGCTTTCTTGTAAGGTTTGCTGAACTATTTGAATCCATTTATCTCTGTAACACCCATTATGTTCAGAAAATTAAACAGCTTGCAACTAGCTTTTAGATTTCAAAATCCATTCAGTGGGGGAAAGGCTGCATACTATAAAGAATAGAGAAGTCATACATGATCCATTTTTCTCCTGCTGGCCATCATATCTGCAGCAGCACCAGCATTCCACTTTTCTTTCTCTCCATCTTTACATGACACTGTGTAATTTTGTTATGTCACAAATTGTAGTCAGGTTACTAGTTGCTAGTGATTTGTGGGACATACTCTATCCTAGGATACAAAGTAATGTGGGATTTGCTGAGAATGGAAAGAGATTTTTTTTGTTCCTTCGATTTTACTTCATACCTTTTATTTCTGAATGTATGACAGTGAACAATAGTTGCTGAATACTGTCCCATGTGAGGGAATAATTCAGGTTGGAAGAAATCTCTGGAGGCCATCTGGTACAAACTTCTGCTCAAAGCAGGGTCAGTGACATTTAAAACTCTCCAAGAACAGAGAATGCAGTCTTTTGGGGTAGAAACTGCTGTTCTGACAGAAAAGATCTTTTCCACTGTAGAAAACATCCTAAACTTAGTGGTAAGGCAAAATTAAACAGATATTTGAGAATCTCTTTGTGCTTTTCCCATTACCATCTCCCTATTACTCTTTCTTCTCAGCCTTCCACTTTCATCAAGGCCAACCTGAGGGAAGTGTTCTGGGGAAACAAATATTAGTCAGCACCAAGCCACATATGGCCTGACGCACAGGTTTCTGCAGGCAACAGGACTAATTGTTTATGCATTTTTGAACTGAAATTAATAAGCTTAAGAAAAGTGAACTGCTCATCCCTCCCCATGCTCCAGCTTTAAACTGACAGTTCAGGTTCACTAATTTATCTACTTTAGTTTATCCAAAATAACTAATAGCTTCTTTGTAACAAGGCAAAATGTGAAAATACGAACATTGAGTGAAAATGTAGAATCATAGAATTGGTTTGGGTTGGAAGGTACCTTTAAAGATCATCTAGTCCAACCCCCCTGCTACGGGCAGGGACATCTTTCACTAGACCAGGTTGCTCAAAGCCCTGTCCAACCTGACCTTGAACACTTCCAGGGATCGGGCATCCACAACTTCTCTGGGCAACCTGTTCCAGTGTCTCACCACCCTCATCGTAAAAAATTTCTTCCTTATGTCCAATCTCAATCTACCCTCTATCAGTTTAAAACTGTTGCCTCTTGTCCTGTCACTACAAGCCTTGGTAAAAAGTCTCTGTCTTATAAGCCCCCTTTATGTATTGAAAGGCCGCAATAAAGTCTCCTTGGAGCCTTCTCCTCTCCAGGCTGAAGACAGTTGTTTAGCGCAATTTTTAAAGAGAGAACTATAAGCAGTAGGATCCAAACAGAATAGGAAATTGAAGCTAAATTTCAAGAATACAGATTTGAAATGACCTGTGTAATGGTGCATCAAAACTTCGCAGAGCAAGTTCTGTCCATGGATACACTTAAAACAAGACTGGATAAAATTACTTTCTAAAGACGTTAAAGAGAATGTAAACACTCTAGCAAGAAGATGGGTTAGTCTAATGTGTTGCTCTTCTCCCCTGTCCTCTCAGTACCCTTCAACACTGTCCAAATTGTGTAAATTAACAAAGAATGCATTGTTTAAGGAAGAGGAAACTGTTCTAAACGAGCTATTCAAGAAATGGACTAGAATAAAATAATGTTTGTATATTATTCAAAAAGCACAGGAAACCCCAACTTTTAAAATAAATCCTTAAACAAGGGGATGATCTAAAACACAGTAAGAACACTATTTCATACCATAGAGAGCAGAGAAAGCAGTCTAGAATCTAAAATATGGGTCTGAATTCAATGGAGAACTGCCACGCTCAATATTGTCCCTGCTTTTTTTAACTGAATTTTTACAAGTTACAGGCACTCCTTGCCTCAGTTTTCCACGCCCATCAGCAAACACTGTACATCCAAGCATGTACATGTGCATCCAAACCATTACATGACTTAAGACAGAGACTGTCATAGCATATGGGTTCTATACCGCTGATATGAAATCACTGTCTTTCATTGAAATGAGTTTCAGCAGCAGACAAACAGCTTAGAGATCAGTTTTGTTTCAAAAATGTAAATGCCAGGAAATAAATCTTGTGAAAAAAGGGGAAGCTCTGAAAGCTTTGACTTGGAATGTTTAGTCTTTTAATTTCAGCAACGAGTCTGCATAGACAGAGGGGCTGGCTGCTGCTAGTTCATTATGTTTTCATATGATAGGAGAGGAGAAGAAAATAATCTACAGTGCAACAGCATCCACATGAACACTCTAGTAGATAGAGATAAGGAGCTCCAAAGTCCCAGCTTATTTGGAGAATTGGCCCTAGAGAAAAGCATTGTTTCTACTGGACTGGCCAATCAGACAGAAGAATACTGAAAGTCAATGAAAACTCAACTGAGTAAATGGGAATCCCTATGTCTTCATCAAGATTTTTTAAAAATCAGTACCAAAAATGAGACTGCCTAATCTTCATACACCTAAGTAACTAGAAGGTGTTTCAAAAGTGCTGAGAAACCAGAGATTTCCACCTGGGGAAAACATGCTGTTCAGTTTCATGCTTAAATACAGAGCCTAAGTTTCCCCACCTATTTTTCAAAAATATCCGTGGGTGACTGAGGAATACGGAAAGTTACTTTGCTAATTAAAGAAGAGCAATTCAGTGAAATTGAAATGCAGCAAGTGCCAAATAAAATGAACTTTATAAAATATTTTAGTTTTTATCACACTGCATAGTTAAGCTATAGAACTCACTGCCACAAGAAATCACTGATGCCAAAAGCTTAGGACTCTAAGTAGGACTTCACATTTATATGAAAAATTAAGACATTCACAGTTATATCAAGTAGGAAGAAAAAAAAAGGTTTATAAGCCTTCATGTGTCAGGAATCAAGCAAATCTTTAACAGTTGAGAATTAGGAAGAAGCCTTCCATGTGGGCAAGTTATTCCATAATTGCCCACCTTGGGGTTTCTTGCACTTCTCTCTGAAGCATCTGGTACTGGCTATTAGCCAAGACAGAGGGATGACAGGCCTGATTCATAACAGTATTCATAACGGTAATTCTTACTCTAAAATGTAGTGTAATCCTTTTTACTTTGTTGAGAACATTATAAACTAAGGATACGGAAACCTGTATCACAGATGTTTTACCTGTAAAAATGAAGTGCTACTGGTTAATCTCAGCCCTCTGAGGCAGTATTAATAATGTATATATTAGCTATCCCTTTGGTCAGGGTTAATTACCTTACCAGGATTGTCCAGTAATATCAATCATCTCAGCAATCTAATGTTACTTTGTAGCCCTGCATTATGATATTGCCATTGCTAATAATAGGCTTTGGAAGACCACAGGCTTTGTAAGTTTGCAAGGCCTCAGGACTATGGCTTGCTAGGCTTGCTTTGTCTGAACTCTTTCTGACCTGCCTGCAGCTTTGCTTTACTTGATTTAGCTGTAACAGCAACAGGCTTGGCACTGGAGACCACACAGCTATAAACAACTCACCAATGCTTAAAGAAGTTAAAGAAATGCAGCCCTGGAAATGGACAAAACTGGTGTTAGGGCTAACAAAGAGAAGAAATTGTATCTAAGCCACATAGAGTGCAGCATATATAGTAAATTCAGATACATTGTGGAGCTGCAGAACAATGAAGAGTGAGCAAAAGTGTAAAAGTGTGTTAACAAACAAAAATGACCCCTAGCAGATCCTGGGCAGAGGAAGAAGAAAACATAAACATGAACATCATCTGTCTCTCAGTAAAGGACTCCACATACTGATGACTCACCACAGCATTATCCATTACACACCAGAATGAAACCACTGATGTTAGGACTCGGGAGCCGAGGAAAGGTAAGCATAACAGCAGGAAAAAGGGGTAGAAAATAAGAACTGAACATATAACGATTTTAACTGTATTATTCCACCTAATCTTCTTTTTTCTGTAATAATGAACTAACAATGATTTTTTGATTAGATGGTCAAGATTTCCTTCAATAAGTTTGTAGTTTTATATATACATCAGTAATTTATTGTGTAATACATACACACAACATACAATTATTGTGTATACACACACATTTTTATTTATATAAAATACGTCATGGCCCACGTGGGTCTCCTCTTTGCTCATGAAAGAAGATTTTGACCATGACACATGGTCTTTATACCCTTTGTATATCAGTCCTGAAGAGTATTTTTTAAAGCCATCATAAGGGAGGGAGGAGAAGGAGAAAGAAAAAAGGAGGGAGGGGGGAGGAAGACAGGAGGCAAGAAAATGGATACTAGCCCATCACGTAATTTTCCCAGTCTCCTTAAGCTGTCATTTTCTTTCTCATAGTTTCCAAATATTAATGTTACATGGGAGGAGAGCTAATATGCGTTTACCTGAGGATGTAACATGAAACATTTACAGATTTTTACTCTTGCTGTTCTCTGGAGGCATAAAAATAAAACTTCCTTATGGCATTTCCCCAATGTTAATGAGAGTTGAACTGACAAGCCATTGACATAATTGACAACTCTTATTTTACGTGTCTCTCTCACCTAACGATGTTTCCTTTTACTTCAGAATTCAAAAACTGGGATTATGAGCAATGGTTTCCACTTAGTTATATTTATAATCTCTTGCAGCTTTTCCAAGACTATTAGCATCATACTTCTGTTTTATCTTAAAAATTTCAGCCTCCTACACTACCATTGACATTAACAAATCTTAGTAATAGTTCACTTTATTTACTCAGAGTCTCAAATACAGTGAAAGTCACATTTGCTAAATGTGATGAGTCCTGAAAAGGAGGTCCCTTGCTGAAGAGCAGGAATGCTTAATGCAGAAGAGAAGAGGAGCATAGGAAGGAAAAAACATAGATTAGAAAAAGTTCAATAAAAAAGATGAGATTGCAGGAGGAGAAAGAGCAGTTTCAAGTTTAGGCCAGCTGAATACTTTCCTAGAAAACCAGGATCTTCCCCTGCCTCTGATACAGAATGCTTCGGCACTATCAAGCAAGTCACTCAAACTGAGCCTTTCACAGCTGAGCACTTAATATATGTTCTTTCCATCATTTTTTGTGCGCCTGCCTTGCGATTCCGGGTCTGCTCAGTGCAATAGCTGAGCATTTCCAATTGGAATTGAATTGTGCTTTGAACATACAATAGGCTATATAATGCAGAGAGCTCTTAAAAACTAGATCACAGATGCATCATAGTGGACACCTACAAGTACGCGGCACTCTTAACCTTAATCTCTGTGAATAGGCTCTCCATCAGTCAACTGGAAGTAATAATGGAAACTCTTCACATTATGATACTAAATGCATTACCATTTATGATGCATTTAGATACGTTTGTAATGATTACAAAAGGAGGGGAAAAAAAAATCCATAACGGTCTTCACAGCAGGGGGCTGAATAGCATGCAGTATATAAGGCCTGTAGCACACACTGAATAACAGAATAAAAAACAAATATTGAGTATTTGTTCACTAAGTGAGCACAATTCATACAGTAGGCTAACAGATACGGAGATCTTATGGCAAGGAAGTTAGGTAACGAAGTCCAAGCAGTAACACACTATACTCTTCATAAGGGGAAAATTAAGTTTTAATTGTAAACTACAAAAACTTTTTAAATTCTGGAGTATCTTTAATATCTTGCATTTTTTAAGTAAGCTGAAAAATAGAAAACGCTGCCTGTAACATCAGCTGACATCTCTGGGTTTGGACTTGTCAGAGCCACCACATAGACCTCAAGTACTTGAGCTTGTGGAATAAGTAATAGCAGCAGCTTCCTATCCTCTTTGCAGGCCTGAAAATTCCTTCCTGTCTGGGGCTTCACAGATATTTTACTGGACTCTCCCTGCTGGTTTGTTGTTCTTTTTTTTAAACTAAAAAAAAAAAAAAAGGAAACAACAACAAACCACCAAACAACTGTGGTCAGCGTCCTACCCCAGTCAGACTAGGTTATCCTCTCACAGCTCGTTGTCTCCTTCTGTCAGGTGGTTTCTTACCAACCACAAATTCCTACTTTGTCTCCTCTTCTTACCAGTTTGTCCATGTTACTCCATTCAGGTTCCTCTCCCCACTTTCTTTGCCCAGTCAGTACTGATTAACTGAAGAGACCTTCAACTTCTTCCCTGTTGCAATGAGGATGTAGCATCATTTTTCCCAGCTAGACATTTTTCCCCTATCACATTTCTCTCAAGGATGCTAAGTCACAGCTTCGCCCCTCCCAACCAGGCACAGCCTCCCTCCTGTACACACCTATTTCACCTGCCAACTTCCAACATCTTCACTCTCCTTCCTTTAGTTTTACAGGTTCTTTTCCCCACAAAAAAACCTAGCAGATTTTTCCCTCATTTTCAGTGCTTCACTGTGCTTCAATCTAAGCAGAAGGTGACTGCATGGCTCTACATGCACACTCCAGTCCTGTAACAGAGATGTCAGGGAATGAGTCATACGTATTCCTTCTGTTCAGTAATAAACATGTGGTTTGGACACCAGTAGGAGCTATAAAAGGATTAAGCATGCTGAAGATCATAGCTGTAAAACTCTTAGAAGTTTATACTCTGTAATTTGGCCAAATTTGGGCTCTTTTTAATATGAATTTCACAGCAGATATACACTGTTATAAAGGCTATCCTTCTTCCAAATTTTATATCTTTACCCAAAGCATGGATGCAGTACAGCCTCTGAAAGAAAGGTGCTTTTGAATTATTTAACATTGCACAATAACTTACTTTTCCCAAACTCACTTCTAGAAAGTGACAAAACATTCTAATGATAAACCCAACATCTGAGTCCAGAGTTGCCTGATGAGTATTGCATCTTGTCACAATACTTAATACTTTAAGCATGGTTATCAGAAAAATAATAAAATTAACAGAAACTAGGTTACCAGAAATCTTAGGTGCTAAGCTTTAAATCCATATTCTGCAATATCTACTCATTTTAGGAGTATTTCTGCACACAAGGAAAGGAACTGCACATGCATTATATGATATGACAATGTGAATATATGACTCTCAGGTAGAGGGTTAAAAACCCCAGTATGCACACAGTCATCCTTAATGGCATGAAAGAGCTTTTCAGTTGACATTTACATAATTTTGCTGCCAGAGTTACCAGGATATATTTACATATATAGTTTTCATTTAATATATATCATATACCTATCCCATTGTAGAGACACATGATAAGCTAGAGTTATCTAAATTGATGTGAAGCAAAACTGACACAATGCCAACTGAATTCCCAGAATGACAATTCAGTCTGTCATTGAATCACCCCTCAGGCAAAGGCCTGAGTAAGAAAGATATTGCTGTGTTCCTTGAAGGTCAATAAGCACAAGTTCAGCTAGACCTCAGGAAGAGAAGAAAATACGACAACTATTTTTCAGTAACTGTTGAGCTCTGGGGCTGTGCATGGAAATTTTGACTTGAACTTGAGACTTAGTCCTTGATCTAATGGGTAACTGTTCAAGTCTTAAAGCTTTGTTTGAAAATACATCTGAAAGACCTATACTTTTTCAGGCATATTAATGAGTGCTTTAGATAATTATTGAAATATCCTTTCATAAATTTCCAAGCACCTTGCCCTAGAATGGGAACAAAATGTGGAATATACTTCAGAAGTGAGTTTAACCCACTCATTATTGTGACCTTTTGCCTCATCTGTGTACTAACAGGTCATTGCTTCTAGCTGAAGAGCCATTCTTATGGAGGGCAATCTTACAAAAGAATCAGTTACCTGGTGTTTGAGACTAATATTCCTGGATATCAAGGGGATGGGTTTAGATGTCCATCACGTTGTCATATCACATGAAGAGCTAGGACATAGCTGGAAAGCGCAGTGTCAGAGCATCTCATTGCTACTGTAAGCTGAACATCCAACATGCACTAAAGGGTATCTGCATTCTTTTATGTGATGTATCTCCATTTTTGGTTACCTCTGAAGTTACTCGGTACCTGCGTAGGTGTACTACTTGGTATATTGGAGCATGGAGTAGCATAAACCTGGCAAATTAGTATGAAGGGAGACACCGATGGTACTAACCTACTGAAAGACAAGCAGAAACAGAAGGAAAATATTGGCCCACTGTTAAACAGGAGAGGTGAATTAGTCACCAACAATGCTGAAAAGGCAGAGGTTCTCAACACTTTCTTCACCTCTGTCTTTACCAGCACTGTTGGGCCCCAGGCCTTGGGAACAAAAATCTAGGTTGTTGCAAACACAGACCCACTGTCAGTGAAGGAAGAGTTGGTATGTGAACTATTACAGGAGCTTCACCCCCACAAATTGATGGGCCCTGACGTTATCCACCTGAGGGTGTTAAGAGAGCTGGCTGATGTTGTTGTGAGGCAGCTCTCCATAATCTTTGAGAAGCTGTGGAGATCGAGGGACGTCCCAGAAGACTGGAAGAATGCTAATGTCACCCCTATCTACAAGAAGGGCTTAAGGGAGGATCCAGGAAATTGTAGGCCCATCAGTCTTACTTCAGTCCCTGGGAAAGTTATGGAACAAATCCTTCTGGGGGCTATCACAAGTCAAATGAAGCATGTGATTGGGAAAAGCCAGCATGGATTCGCCAAGGGCAAATCGTGCTTGACAAATCTGATTGCCTTCTACAACAAAAAGTAACCTGCTCGGTTGACATGGGGTGAGTGGTGGACATTGTCTACCTGGATTTCTCCAAGGCTTTCAATACGGTTTCCCACAGCCTCCTCCTAGAGAAACTGATGCGTTACAGTCTAGACAAGTGGTCTGTACAGTGGGTGAGGAACTGGCTGACAGGTCACACCCAGAGGGTGGTGGTAAATAGCTCCTTTTCAAACTGGAAACCTATCACAAGTGGGGTCCCCCAGGGATTGATATGGGGCCCAACACTGTTTAATATCTTCATAAGTGATCTGGATGATGGGATCAAGTGTAGCCTGATGAAGTTTGCACGTGATACCAAACTGAGTGGGGAAGTGGGCACTTTGGAAGGGAGATCCACCCTGCAGGGAGACCTGGATAGGCTGGAAGAGTGGGATAACAAGAACCTTATGAAGTTCAACAAAGACAATGTAAGGTCTTGCACCTGGGAAAACATAATCCAGGAGTGCAGCACAGGCTGGGATCTACCTGGCTGGGGAGCTGCTCTGTGGAAAGGGACCTGGGGGTCCTAGTGGACAACAAGCTCAATATGAGTGAACAGTGTGCTGCTGCAGCAAAGAAAGCCAACAGATGCTGGGTTGCATCAACAAGGGCATCACCAGCAGAGATAAAGAAGTCATTACCCCACTCTACTCAGCGTTTGTCAGGCCATACCTGGAATACTGTGTTCAGTTTTGGTCCCTGCTATGCAAAAAAGATGTGGACAGGCTGGAGAGAGTCCAGAGAAGGACCACAAAGATGATCAAAGGACTGGGAAGCCTGCCATATGAGGAAAGACTGAGAGAACTGGGTTTGTTCAGCCTTGAGAAAAGAAGGCTTAGGGGAGACCTTATCACCATGTTCCAGTATTTAAAGGGTGGCTACAAAGAAGATGGAGACTCCCTTTTCACAAGGAGTCACATGGAAAAAAGGAGGGGTAATGGGTACAAGGTACTCCTTGGAAGATTCCGATAGGACACAAGAGGACAATTTTTCACAATGAGAACAATCAGCCATTGGAATAATCTCTCCAGGGAAGTGGTGGATTCCCCAACACTGGACACTTTTAAGATTCAGCTGGGCCATCATGTCTAGACCGTGCTTTTGCCAGGAAAGGTTGGACCACATGATCCTTGAATTCCCTTCCAACCTGGTATTCTATGATTCTATGATTCTGATTCCTTGGCTGCAGCACAGTTCTATTATTTCACACTTACCTCAGGTCCCTGGCCCTCAACAAGGCTGACTAATTCACAACACAGACTGCAGCACTAAGCTGTAATTACATGGGAGACTAATACTACGCCTGAGGTGCAAGGTAGTGACCAAAAGAGCAGGTCACACTAACTCTGAAGGTGGAGGTCTGCCTGAGTTCCCTGCATGATCTATATTCCCTATACCTCAAGTGTGTACATAAATACTGATCATTGCCAATATCTGTTTTTTTATTTTCCAACTGTGAGAAAAATTATTTAGGATTTCAGTGTCTTTGAGACAATTTGCAAGACTTAAGAGGGGGAGAGATGAAGGGTGCTACTATGCTTGGAGTTGTTTATGGCTACAGTCAACCAGTACTTCAGTCTGCTAACAGTTATAGAACTGCTAAATAGTGATGGCTCTATTAACTGGAAATCTGATGCACTCTATTCCTTCTTTTCCACATCTCTGATTTTCACCAGAAAGAGTTTGCTAAAATGCTAGGATAAAGTTTATCACGTTACACCTTCACAGACAGACTAGAAAAGCTATCACTCAGTCCATCATGAGATGCTATGGACTACCAGTAGCTGAAACCTGAAGTACCTATTGAGAGTAATGGATTGGAGGAAGATACATGCTGGCTGTCAGAAAAAAATTGTTTGATCTTCGCTACTAGAAGCCTGGTTCAAATCCAGTCTTGGATCACATGAGTGTAATGATGTGCAAATAGCTCAAAGTTTTTTTGTTGGTTTTTTTAATCTTTTCTTAAAAAGGATATGAACATAGCCACAGAAGGGAGCAATAAGTAATAAAAGATAAAATGGTCTGGGTGAGTAGTCACTAATTACTTGGAGATGGTGGCTTCCAGCACTAGGTATGACAAATAAAATGAGTGATACAGAGCAATAGAGTAGACAAGTCAGCCAGTTATAAGATAAGGGACTTCCAGTGGGAGATGAAAACCACAGACCACTGCAGTAGTGCTCCCCTTTTGTCTAACACCTCAGAGCTCTGTGACAACGAGCAGTCAGAACAGATGAAAATTTCTTCCAAGAGAAAGCTGTCTGTTTAAAGAGATAGTGTGCTAATGTAATATAAATACTCTTGAAGCAGATTCATTACGCTGTGCAGAAATGAAAGAGAAAGAAAAAGACAGAAAGCATGTTTTTACAAATTGGTAATAAGACATACAGTGTTATCAAACAATAATACATTGCAATAGAGCTCTCAATGGGACAGTTACTGTAAAAGCCTTCAGACAGTTAAAAGAAATAAAACATAATTGAATTTAAATTACAGAAATCAGTGATATAAAAACATCAGCAAACCACATAAAGATATTCATGAAGCTCATTAACACCAAAGAGAAAGAAATAAAACTCTGTTTTGAGATTAAAATTTGAAATAAGGGAAAGAGTCAAAGTGGAGAGCTGTAAAAAGTGGGATGGAATACCAGGTGCTGCTCAGCTGAATAACAGCTGGATTACACAAGTATGAATCATCAGAGAAAAGGCAGGCACTAGAAGGGGACACAGAAATAAAGGAGTGCTGTGAAATAATTTACAGCAAGTCTATGAAGACCCGTCCTGGATTAAATCTTGACATAAGTGATGAGCTAGTCAAAGTATTTAGGGAAGTGGTAGTGAGGTTGAGTCTTCTGGTAACTATAAAAAGACTAATTCTGTATATCCTGAAGTTAAAAGTGCTAGAAACTGGCAAAATCTGTGAGTTCACTGAATGATGTGATAGACAACAGACAGAATTGAAGGAGGACTTTTGTAAAGAGGAAATCTAACAGGGTACATTGTTTTCTTGAACAGATTGTATGATGGATTTATACGTGCAAAGACCACTGGCATCCAGTATTTAAGACAACAGTGGTAATAGGGAAAAAAATCAGACAATTAATTTGAAATCCAAGTCAGAAAGCAAAATAAAAGTGTGTTTTACTTGCATGGGGGGGGCGGGGGGGGGGAGACGATGCTTCTTGCCTCAGAAAGACATGTAAGTCTGAGACTTTTAAGTGACAAGGAATGACACAAAGCTGTATGAATGGACAGCTAAGAATATGAAAGCCTATCAAAAGGTACATTCAGCTGAGTACCAGAATTGTGAAAATTAAAATGAGATTATGGGTTTCAATCTGGTCAACTCAGTGTTGTAGTATAGCAGTTGAACACCCCATGTAAAGTGCGCTGGGTACATAATTTGTGTGACTTGTTGTCACATCATAAATAATTTTTTTTTGTTGTGAATATGTTCAGTCTAATTACTTGAGCTTAATTTAAACACAAAATTGCATTGCATTGGACCGACATTGTAACCAAATTTGCTCCGTACTTTTGAAAACACACCAAGTTTTACCAGCAGGTCCCAGGGTTTGCCATCCTATATATGAGAGAATAGGCAGCCAGCCTGGAGTTACCTAACAGTGTTTTCCCTAAATTTTTAAGCCTCAGTGAACAAGAGCGCAGTCTCTTCATAGCAATTCAATAGGCCCCTGATTCTGGGAAATATAAACACAGAGAAGCAGTATGTGAAGCCAATATTAAATCAGCACAGTTTGCTAATTTTGCTAGGAAAAGCACTAATTGATACTCTCTATGTTGGCAATTTGACTCCTGGGATAAGATTCTTCTGTTAAACCTTCTTGATGCCGGATCAGCGTTTACAGGGTTGGGGTTTTTTTGCTTTGTTTTGGGTTTTGTTTGTTTGTGGTTTTGAGGTGGGGGGTGTTGGGGGGGTTTTGTTGGGGCGGGGGGTGTGTATTTTTTTCCCCTCCTCTGACATTTCAAAGGCTTGGAGCTAGACCTCTAGTTGGTTAAGTAAAGTAGTTTAATTTCATTTTGTTATAGCCATATACAACATCCCTAGAGCAAGCAGGGAGTTTTGATAATTGCTCATTGGATGCATACTACCAAACTTCTATATACTTTTATATGTATGACAGTAGAGAGGATAAAAAAGTAGAAAAACTTTGAGAAGCACAGCTTGCCTTTTGACTGAATAATTGTTACACAATTTCTTGTGCCAGTTTCTGAATCACTTCCTATTGGCCACAGTCAAATATTAGGACATCAGACTGTGGACTGCTGATATGTCAATTCCAGCATAAATACCCCTAACACAAATGACCCACCCACTCAACAGCAGCACAGAACAGTTAAATTTCTGCCTGGCACATCTGATGAGACAGTTTGGTGCTATTTTAAAAGGTCCAAGAACTTTCCACTGACTTAGCACTAAGACACCATGGACCTTACCTTAACACCACCAACTTTAGACAGACCCATTAACTGCACAAATCATGCGTCTGCTGTTTCTTCTAATATATTGACTGGTATCCTAGAGCTGCAGGTGAAGGAGGACAAACAATACAATAGATTTTGATAGATCTTGAATTTGCTACATGAAAAACATTTGCCAAGTAACTGTCCTGCTACAGTCTAATCACCAATGACTGGCCTTATGGCAAGTTTTTCTCTGTTGTATGCAGCCTAAGAAAGAGTTCTGTATCTGCAAGGGAAGGTGCTTTTCTCTTCAATCCTAGTTCCCCAGCAAGAAGTCCTTCAATTTAGCCTGAGGAGGTTACTACAATCAAGAAGCCAGACAGGGAAATTGCATTTATACCCCACGCTGGAACAGGAAATTGTCTTTTTTTTTTTTTAAATGGGATTGTTCTCCAACTGTTCCATGATTACTGAGAACACAATAAGGGCAGTGGGATACTTGGAATAATGGAACAAATTTTTCCTCTCTTCTTGATACACTGAAAACATGGTCCAAATTCCTAGTAAAAGTCTATCCTCCTTGCATTTAAAAAGAGGGAACGTGACTTTACTGTTATATCTAATAAAAAAATATCCTGTGTACCTGAATTCTTACAAACTCTTACGCTCCCGGGATGAACTTCAAAGACTCTATTCCCTCTCCTCCTTCTTGGATGAATACATGTATTACAAGGCAGAATAATATTACTCATTCCTTTTCCTATATCCAGAAGATAAACTGAGAGAGGTAGTAGATCTGCAGTCCTTCATGGAGGACACAAGAAAGAATTGTGTTTCTCAGACAACCGTAGTTGGTAAGGAAATATAGGGAGGTAGACATTAATTAAGACAAGTGGCAGATATATAAAAAAAATTAAGAATGGAGAGAAGGATTTAGAAACAAAGGCACATTTGTGTATGTTTTAAACTTAAAGAGCGGTAGGGTAAGATGAAGTAAGCAGAAAGAAAAATGGCAACAAATGAATGAAGTTCAGAACTAATGTCACAGTGGGACAAGTGCAAGACTGGAGAAGCGCTGAATGGGGCCAATGCAGAGGATTTTTCTAGGAGACAGAAATATTGCTCTCCTCCAAACTGCTCTTTGTTAAGAAATATCTTCATTTTAAAATTCTTAAAAGGAATAGGAGAAGAAAAGATGTCTTTGTCCCCTACCAGCCTCCTTACTTCTTCAGTAAAATACTTCCTTCCAGCAAAAGCTGCCCTTTATTTCACTTTAAAATGTAATAATTTTTCAGACAGAAGGGCTAGGTATGTCAGTTATTACTCACTGCATTACCATTCGTGTTCCTGTCTTGCCAGTTACAAAATTGCTGTTTCCACTCATGTTTAAGAAACATGATGTTAAGTGTAGTTAAATGAATAAAACATTAAACTCAAAATAAAAATTAGTGACTATGGAAAAATACCTGATGGCCACAGTCTAGATCCCAGCAGATAGGCCACGTCAAGTACAGTTATTATCTAATGTTTTTACTAAGACAAGGTTCCAGTCCTGAGTTAGGCTGCCAATGGGGCTGACACCATATATGAGACTGCTTACTCTAAGTACACAGTCTATTTACCACTGGTAAGCACTAACCAACCTGCTCTAGAGTAGGGTCTGTTTGACCCTTTTAAAGAGGGTCAGATGATAGACTTCATTATCATGTCCCACTTTCTTAAACAAAAGAAGTCTATCTAGGCCCATCTGTAATTGAGTTACCCAGCAGTCATGGGATAAAGGTTCCTTAAATCATAACTGACACAGAAAACAAAATATGAATGACAAAAGTCACTTTAATATGATATGTAGTATATGACAGCAGTGGGGCCACCATTACCAGTAACACCAAGGAGAATAACTAGCAGGAAGGAAACAGGATTCTGTTACCCTAATAATGACATAACGAACATTTTGTTGTATTAAAAGGCTACATGTTCAAGTGCTGAGGGTTGACACCATGGGAGAACAGCCAGGGTAAGGAAGTTAGATAGGAGCTCTCCAAATGACCTCCAAATGAGGAAGATCAGCCCAAAGGAAGCTGTTTCCTGCTGAGGGCAAACTTAAATTCAGCAGGAAGCCACAGGACTTAGCCTCTCTTCAAAGGATTGTATGGGGATGGAGTATAGTCTTTACTTCTACACTTAACACAGTGACTACTGCATTTAATGGACCAAGCTAACAACCACAAGTACGTAGACCTGTCAGCTCTGGCACTATTGATCATCAGAATACTGCTTTTGGTAGTAATGTATATTTTGAGTCATCATCTGAATTTCTGGTGTTATTTCCCAACAAATGGTCACCACACATGTGAAAAGCAAATCTGTTTTGTACATGAAGTCAGACCAATACACTGGCCGTGCATAAGATTCACAGTGAGCATTAAACAGTATTGAGCTGTAAGCTCAATGCATCCAGGACTTGCTGGGGATATGCAGATCCATTGTAACAGGTCTGATGCAGGTTACATTGAATTGATGGCTTTTGGATTTGCCTCTATTGGTAGATCTAAACACAGTCCCTCTGCATCAGAAACCCTGTTAAAGAGGAATAAGAAAGACTTCTAGCATAGCCAAACCCATGGAATTTGAGTTATGTCTGTTACAGAAGAAGAAAATTCAAATTAAAATTTTAGTGTAGTTTGGTATCAGGGCTGTGACTGTATGCACTCAGTGCATCAGTTCCCTACATGGTTCAGGATAGTTAGTCCTTGCATAGGTGAGACATTGGTCTGACATGAGACAATGGATGGACAACTCCCAGCCCTGGTCACACGAAAGCCTTTGTTTCATTATTACTGGAGCTCTCCAGGTCTAGGCAGCCCCTGCTATGCATAGCCTGGCTGTATTTGTACGCTTATATATGTTGACTACCATACAAGGTCGAAATTCTAGTAGTCATGGTAACTCCCCTAGGCAAGCCCTGCTGCAGAACTGACCAAACTGTACATGAAGATACTTGTAAATATCAGTAGAAACTGTTCCTACAGATGCAGAACTGTCTTTTGTATGTAACTAAGATAGGAAAAATTCTGTACATAATTTAAAATAATAATAGCAATGAATCATGTATGCATCGGAACGCCCACACAGGACCATGTGCCAGCTGGATATAAGAATATACTAAAACAGCAGTTCAGAGAGTCTCATCCAATCTAGATGAAGATGCTGTTGCAAGACACCCTTCCAATGGAAACTCCCATTGCCCTTCAGACAATGACTGACTGTCGTGGTTTAACCCCAGCCGGCAACTAAGCACCACACAGCCACTCACTCACTCCCCTCCCGGTGGGATGGGGGAGAGAATTGGAAGAGTGAAAGTGAGAAAACTCATGGGTTGAGATAAAGACAGTTTAATAGGTAAAGCAAAAGCCATGCATGCAAACAAAGCAACACAAGGAATTCATTCACTACTTCCCATCGGCCGGCAGGTGTTCAGCCATCTCCAGGAAAGCAGGGCTCCATCACGCGTAACAGTTACTTGGGAAGACAAATGCCATAACTCTGAACACCCCCCCTTCCTTCTTCTTCCTCCAGCTTTATATTGCTGAGTGTGATGTCATATGGTACGGAATATCCCTCTGGTCAGTTGGGGTCAGCTGTCCCGGCTGTGTCCCCTCCCAACTTCACGTGCACCCCCAGCCTACTTACTGGTAGACTGCTGTGAGGAGCAGAAAAGGCCTTGACTCTGCGTAAGCACTGCTCAGCAATAACTAAAACATCCCTGAATTACCAACACTGTTTCCAGCCCAAATCCAAAACGTAGCCCCATACTAGCTACTATGAAGAAAATTAACTCTATCCCAGCCAAAACCATCACACTGACCATCCTGTTCACAAGTTTCAATTCCCACAAGGGCTTTACCCTATGCAAAAGAATCCAATAGGGGTTTTTTGATTGTTTTTAAACTAACACTCTGACTGTGAGTGTCTGCAACATGACCAACTGGTTTCTAAATAAGAAAATTCCATTAATCTGCAATACTTGCTTAAATGTAAACCAAGAAGGAAACGATCTGACTAGTCTTTTTTTTTAGGTTTTTTTTTTAGTAACTATACACAGAACATTTGCTGTCTAAAAGGCTGGCAAAGCGAAGGAGTAGAACACAAAGCACATCTCATATGCAGTACCACTTTAACTTGCAAGGCTGAGAATCTTTTGAAGAATATCAGCTTTTATTCTTGGCTTGAATCCTGGGTAGAAAACTGACATAGCATTCTAAGATGACTGAATTAGGCAGAGGTGTCCCCAGACACCTGCACCTCCAGAGTTACTGCACACAAACCACAAATCTCTTGTTAAAAAGTTTATCCAGTAAAATATTACTTCCAAAAATCAGGGAAAAATTCAGATTCAAGAGGCGTTTTGATACCATGAAGTCTCTTGTTTATAAGAGCAGATTAACAGACCACCAACTACAAGGTATAGGATAATTTTACTTTGAATTTTGCTTTTCCATTCAAATGTTCCCTCCCTACATTCAAATTCATTCCTGCAATACAGGGATGTGGAACACTGCTAATATGTTAACTGCTTTTTTCAGTTAACAATGGGATGGCAGAGGGTAGGGCATGGGAGCTACAACATTAAAATACATCTGTGTTTCAAGCTAATCTTAAGCAGATTCAAATATGCTCCTTCACACAAACATTCTAGAGAAAAGAGGCACTTGAGCCTTTCAGCACCCATGAAATGAGAACAGCAACACTGCATTTCCTATACCTTGTCCCGAGGGACAACGAAATGGCTGTGTGAATAGAGTATATTATGTATTTTTATATTAAATATGAACATCCAGTTTAAAATTATTTCTACCATGACTTATCAAAGGGTGTCCGTTGGTTCCGCTGCTCACTTTTCTGATTTCTTGGATAATAACATGAGGAGATGAACACCTCCTTCCAGGATTTGAATTTAGGAATACTAACACTTAGTATGTACACAGTACCTCTCTCAGTAGCACTAACGTATTCCTCTGTGCTTCCCCTCCCCATTCTGCTGATGGATGGCAAAGTCACACATTAGAAATGTACTACAGTAACTCCACAGCTTAAATTATGCTAAGATTTTTAAAATAACCTTTATTTATTGATCATAACAGTTCATATTGTGCCAAAACATGCAGTGCTTATTCTTATTTAAAAATAAGATTTTAAAAAATTCACTGCTTAGAACATGAGTTGGAACTAATTAAAATTATATGCAGAAAGTGAGGAGAAGCTATACTTTTATTTAATCCTTCTAGTTAATAAATATTGAGCATTGGTTCAGTGGTAGATTTTAACCTTAGCCTGAGACCTACAGTATTTTTATAAGTACCTCAGAAGACAAAATTTTCTCCTTTATTTTCTATCATCTTGAGCAAGCCAATTTCCATGCCTAAATTTTTTTGCATTTAAAAATGGAACAATGAGGGCAACCTTTTAGAAAAACTGTAAGGACCAGTAGGCCACAGTAAGGCAGTATCATCACTGGAAAGGTATTCAATTTATTATTCCAAAGACTGTCAGGTAAATGGATTATTCATCAAGAAAGCATAACATCGAATGTCTTAGTTTGTCATTAATTCCACCTGAGTTTAAATCTGCCTACCTCTACTAGTCTTGTTGCAGTCAATGGGACCACTGACTATATATAAAGCTAAGCATTTGTGTATCTCCTATAATACTAGTGTCCAGAATTCAATTTTGCTGGAAGAGAATGTACGATCTACTGTTTTGTCTCCTGACTGCAAGAGAATGCAACAATCCTAGCTCACACCTACACTGCTCTGTTAGGTTGTTTCTCAGTGACCACACTGAGATCACCCCACAGAAGCATGTGCTGGCCACGTCCACAAAGCATGGAGCATCCTTAGCCAGGACATTTGGCCAATAAATCTTTGATGCATTCCTGGCACGTTGAGACTCCACCTATACACCACTGGGAAGACTCTAAGTTCCAAGTGCTCTCCTGTCTGCTGAGCCAAAGGCAGTATGGGTGATTAGGAAATACAGGCTTTACAAACACTGTGTGGCTGGACCAGGTCAGGAAGGGGTGGGGTTAGAGCACAGTATGCTATAACAGAATAATTACAGACCTCCAGCCATTTAAACACAAACAACTTCCAAGCTAAATTCCTCAAATCTCAGTCTTGCTTTTAAGGAAAATCTGTCCCATTGTCTTGTGATGAACCTGCCCACGTTAGGGCAAATGGTAGAAAGGATTTTGAATAAATGAATAAATAACATCATTAGCACTTGCTGTATATTCTGCCCATACGCAGACTTCCAGGCTAATGTCAAGAATAGCATTTAAAAAGAGCTTCAGTGAGAACCATAGAATAATCGACATTAGTAGATGACTCTGGAGGTCATCTACTCCAGCCTACCACTCAAAGCAGGGTATATTAGAGCAGGCTGCTCAGGACCTTGTCCAGCTGGGTTTTGAATATCTCCAAAGATGGAAATACAGAAATTTGTACCAGAAATAATGAGAATTATTCGAGCTGGTAATTAAAATGAGAAACGAGGAAACTGATTTAACTAGTAGTTCTTCTCCGTAATATTAACTGAAAGCATAAAATAAAATATTGGATTCTCTGCAGATCTTCAGAATGATGGGAAGCTTTGAAAATAAATTCTCAATGGTGTACTCTTTCTAGGCAGCCTCAAAGGTCAAAAATGCCCAAAGAATATAAGAGCATCTGATATCCCAATGTTACTTGCCAACTAAGAGTTCAAACTTGTCCTGTAATTCTCACACTGAATAGTTATACTGTGCTCAGAACCCATTTAAAAATGAAAAAAGAAATACTGGAAAAATAGCCTTTCACATGAAGTTTCTACACAGATTTGTGACTAGGTTATAAGGTGTTGAACTCTGAAAAGCATGTCAAATTTTAAAGCCGTATTCAACCCTCCTCTCCCTTGTCTCCCCTTGCCCCCCATCAGCATATGCATTTGAAACTGTAAATCCTAGCAGAGATCGCTGTGTCTTACATAAGAAGAACTGTTCTTTCAGTTTCAGTTCTTTACCTCCAGTTCTACTCAGAACCTGAAGGTATAGAGGCAGCTGCAAAAAAATAATGAAAACAGAGTTAATTAAAAAAATACTCAAAGAACATTTGGGGCCTCATTTTGCTCTTTGTTAATTTGATTTTAACTTGATTGCCTGGATTAAAATGAGGACACATTGTAGTCTTTAATTCAAATTCATTCCATAGGGCATTTCCTGTTCTGTGGGTTGGTTAGGGAATTTTTTTTCAGAGAAGAGAGAAGGAGAGAGAGGGAGGCTAGGTCTTCTTAAATCCACACTACTTCCCTCTGTCCCTATCTGTTGATAACTAGACTACAGATATTTAACAGCTTTGCTTGTGAAAAAATTCAGATTGTTTTTTGTACAAACATCCAATTAATGCACACAAAGTCTTTTATGGGTAGCCAGTGACAGCGTTTGTTAGCCATACTCTTTGGCTAACATGAACTCTATGTATTACTGCTACAAGATTCCACTGTGACGTTGCAATTGCTCTCTTTGTTAAAGGAAGGATTAAGGCAGTGACTGAACGGGGACGTAATTATCATTTCCTAAATTCTATTCAGTTTGGATTTAGACACAGCACAAACTTCAGGGGATTTCTTTAGTTCTACAACCACTTCTATGAAGTAACATTTCTCCATTACACAATACTCATATACATAAACAACATAATCCCCTATAGAAATAAGCCTGTATACAGTTCCCTTAACTTCATCAGCTCAGCAAAAGACTTCTATATATGGAATATATATGTACAGGATGTGATGGTTCCACCAAGAGACTGCAAACCAAGATTTCAAAGCTCTGTTCTTGGCTGTGCCACTCTTTATATGTTCTTACAGAAGTTATTTAAAAAGTTATTCACAGAGGACTGAGGATCAAAACACTTGTTTTTACTGAGAATGTTAAGGCCAATGTGGTAACCATTGACTAGAAGTGATTGTTCGGTAAGCTTCATTGCTTTCTTGAACAGTACTGCTGCGATACAACAGATGCTTGTCATCAGAGTTCCAGGTGAATATTATGGACAATTAAAATATGTCAGTCATAAGGCTTCCTAACCCAACTCTGCCTAACGATCAAAGCACATATTTTCTCTCTCACTAAAACATGACTATTTTGACCAGCCTAACTTTAAATGCTTCCCACAACGGCATTCCCATTATTTTCCTTAAGGGATCTTTTTATTATATGATGGGAAAGCCTTTAGTCTTCTTATCCCACTTGCCCTGCTTATTGCAGGGAGAAAAGATGAATTTCCAGATGCTTTTCCTGGGAAAGGTCAAGCTCCTGGAGCTGCAGAACTTATTGACGATTACAGAAATAAAGACAAGCCTGGACTGAGGATTATATGTCTTGTGACTTCTTTCCTTTTTGAG
This sequence comes from Gymnogyps californianus, assembly GCF_018139145.2. NCBI lineage: Eukaryota > Metazoa > Chordata > Aves > Accipitriformes > Cathartidae > Gymnogyps > Gymnogyps californianus. The sequence goes on along the minus strand of NC_059475.1, from coordinate 26,337,040 downwards.
GAATGGGAGGGTATGTGAAGGGAGGAAGGGAAGGGGACGACAGCTGCTTTGATCTGCACATAATAAAATGTGTTCCTATTTGCCTGCGTTCTTCTGGTTCTTTAACATGTGTTTCTGATACATCAGAAGGCTTATTTCCATTTTAAAAAAAATTTAAGTCTTAAGCATTTACAAGTAGATTATGAAAAGCTCTACAAAACAAAGTAAATACCACTATCCTCTCTTTATAGAAACTAAAGCAAAGAAGAGTGATTTGGATCTTATCAGTCAGCTAATGACCTACTGGAACAGCACCCAAAACTTTTACTCCCAGTTGTGTGCCCTCTTTTATGCATCTCCTGCTACTGTGCCTTTGTTTCTGTATTTTTTCCTCTGCACATTGTGCATATCTCTATTGCTGGTAGCTTTCTCCTAGAACAGCTGTTCCTTGTTTATAAACAAATAACACCCATGGCTGATATCTCACCATTATGAATTTTCTTCCTGATGATACTCAGGGAAACAAAATGAAATGATTGGTTCAGGAAAGCACTAATAAAACTGTAGGGAATCTCTGAAGCAAGACAGAATTTTAAGGATCTTCTTTTAATCAGAGCTGGAGAGCTGACATCTGCTGCCCATTTGTGGAATTTATTGTGATAGATTCGTCCAGGAAAGGCTCCATGAGGAACCTCAGTTCATGTGTAACAGCCCCCCCTTGTGTAGTTGTTTTGTAATATAACAGGTAATTAGATTACATTGCTAATAAAAAGTTTTAAGAAAATGCTATTGAAATTACAAATGAGAACAGAAGTTGAGACAGAGAAAAACCAGTCACTTTCATTTTCAAGGTTGTGGCACATAATTGAGATAATCACTTTTCATTGGATGTCTCCCCTTGAGCCAAATCACCCTAATGAAACTAAATGGCAAATGTCCTTCCTTGAATTGAACACTATGTGCAATTTTTACTTAGGAGTAGGGAGAGAAATGCATCTCTCTGAAGTCAAAAACACAGAGGTGCTTAAGTAAGTTTAAGAAGCATCTTATTCTAAGTTGGAGCACCTTAATATGAAAGCTCCTGAACAGAAAGATTTAAATGGAGAAAGACAGACCAAGACAAGCAAGTATCATAATGATATGCAGATGAAATGCAGGCAGTAGAAATTCTGCTTTAGTGCATAGCCGTGATGTCGGAGGTCCCTGCAATGTCTGCGTACTGTAATATGCAACCACTTAGCCTGCTGAAGTGTTCATCACTTAGAGAGTGCACATTGTTTCTTTGCATTTAGCATTTAGAATCAGTAGATTAAAGCAACATTCTTCTTGTCCCCATTTGTAAGCTACAAATGCAGTGTCCAGTCATTACCCTACTGTTGGAATGGAGTTAAGTAATTAGCCACATCTTTGCTTAGCTTTTAAAAAGCTGTGAAACCCATTATATGCTTAAATTGTAAGACTTAACTTACAGATTTCAAGTGCTTATGTTCAAAAATCCACTAGTGAAAACTTCTAATCAGCTGTCACTTAATACTAGATGCACCTAAAATCCCCGATGCCTGTGGCTTCTCAGACGTGTGGGTGGTTGCTCCTTAACCTAGTTCTGGCAAAGCAAAGAGGGTCATGGTAAACCTTTACTATTAGAAGTGTATAAATTAATCACGGCCATTTTCACAGAACTAGGTTGAGACACAAGTAAGTCGTCGGCAACTAGGTTGAGTAAATAATTGCCATGAGCAAGAGGAGTGGGTAGTGATGAGCACAGATAAGGGCAGCCTCTTTGTCTGGCTCAGCTTTAGCCTTGCTGGTATTTTGCACACAGTACTGATCAGCTTGCTGTCTAGCACACTATGGCCAATTAAGAAAAAGGAAACTAGGTGTTTCTCTGCCTAATTACAGTAAATGTTCCCAGTACAGCTGTTGTACGTTTGTAAGATCAGACTCATGGCAACTACGTTTTGTAACCATGGCTTGCTATCTTCTAAAATCTATCAAATGAAGAAGGAGATGGCAGCTGCACTTCATGTAATAGCCTGGCACTCAGCAGGAGTTGGCAGGTGCAGATTTTTTTCTTTTGAGGAGGTTAAAATCCACATGTCCTATCTCCTGATGCAACAATTGATCAGCAGACTCTTAGCTACTTATGGTGGTAGTGCCTGCCACCCTCCTTTGGGAAGCTGTCACAAAGCGTAACAGAATTCAAGATTGCTGTATCAGGAATTCATAATGTTGGAGACCAGTAGCTGGGATACATTCCAGGGAGGTGAGTGTTCAAGTTCACTGCCCAAGCACTATTTACATATTTATGCACTGACTGGCTAATAATAAAATACAGAAACAAGCTTGGCAGTAAGAACCCAACACTCCTACCCATCTCGTGGGTGAGCGAACATGCTAGCAACTAGGCTGAGCGTACAGCCTCTTGTGCTCTCCTTCCGCTCCCCATAATCTTAAGATGAAGCTCTGCACCAAGGCATGACTTTAGGAGGAGGAGGAGTGCAGCCTGCCTTCAGTCCCATGAATAGCCTTTAGTACATCAGGTAGGGCACTTTCTGAAGTCATGTGTTTTAGGCTCCCTGAGGCTGAGGGAGTAGATCACATCTGTTGCATTGGGTCCAGTGCAGATACATTCCTTCTCTGCTTCATTTCTCAGATCTCAGCATGACTTAAATAGGTGCTCAGACTGTGGACAATCTTAGCATGCACGGAAGCACAGTTGCAAGTCCCTAGAGAGCTTTCAGTCTTAATGGGAAGGCTCCTAAAGAACTGTAGGTTTCACAGGGTTAGACAACAACTAAACAAGAATTTTTGGATTAAAAAAAATTAGATTTAGGAGCAGATCCAAAAATGATTGAAATGAGCTTCAAGTATCTAAGATTCAGTCTTTAACTGTTTCTCTCTATATTGATTTACCTATCAAATACATTAAAGCTGATAAATTTGTAGGCTGGACTATAATTAGGTCCTACCATCTGAAACAGACTGAGAAACACTGGTGAATCCTTTAAAGATGCTGTTACATGTACAATTTCCCCACTCTAATAGGGGACAGTGTTATTAAATAATTTTTAATTGACCTTGTCAAATGAACTAATTACTTTGGTGGTGGTAATTAAAGCAAATACTGATCTCTTTCCCAGAGTATGTATGAAAGGAAATGTGGTGAGATCTGCTTTAATTATTTTTAAATCTATTTATTCTTAAACTAACTTTTCACATTTTCTCTCTTGGGAAAGACTGAAGTAAAATTTAAAAGCTCCCTAATTCTGTTAAAAGAAACTAGCAATGCTTCACATTCCTATTTTAAAGAATCTCCTCTTGGCTTTCAGTGATTTGAATACTGCCTTTATGCTTTTTCATATGAACCAGCAGTAGAAAATGTTTCCTGTGGATTATGATTCCACAACAAGCCTATTATTAACTCAACTGTGGTTTCAGGAAAAATATAATTTTGCTGGCTTTACAATGCAGGTATGTTTCTAGTGTAGAAAAATCATATTCTGCTAGAAGGTAATACTGATTCTTACTAGAACCAGAACAGGACATTTTGCCTCTGGAGGTCTGAAGAGACTACTTTTTGAACAATTCCACTGGGGGTCAGATTTAGTAGGCTGTTATCATCTATGAACCAACCATGAAAAATGGACAGCAAAACAGTGCATGAATAGGCAGTCCTGGAGAAAGCACAGAAAAACAGATAGATTTGAGCAAGTCTTTCTGAAAACCATTCCCACAAGTAAACTGGCTCTTCCCAACACGTCTTGCTTTTAAAAGTCAATTGCAACATTCCCCACTCAAACTTTATAAAACACACGTCAGTCTGAGATAGAGACTGAAGTGAAAGCTTTCAGTCTGAACTACAGTGGTCATTAAATAAAATTAAGCGTTATGGTGGAAAGTGTTCAACAATACTAACCCTGGTGGTACAACCATCTCATCAGATAACAAATATTGGTATTTTGTCCCTGAGATATGCATATATTCATCCCAACAGCAAAATGGCACCATTGAAATACAGCGCGGGAGCACATGCAAGAGAAGGACAGCTTCAGGATGACTTAAGTGCACGCACACAGTAACCCACCTGGAATGAGCACTGACCTCTTCATGTTCTCATAATATATACTTTGTGTGAGAATTCAGTGCACCTATTTCTAACTTTGGCCTTTGACGTCCAAGCCACTGTTGCAGATTTTTAAATCAGATGATAGTCCAATCTCTCTTTTCTTTCCCAGGTACTATAATTCCCAACTGCCTGTCCTCTGCAGAGTATAGAATTAAGAATTGGGTACTATTCACTGTTTATATATTACTTTAAGGATTTGTAAGAAGTGTGATAAGTATATGACAAAAGGCTTACTTCTCATGCCCAGACATAATTTAATTCCATAGTGATCCTACTGAAATCAGTGGGACAGGCAGTCTTATTCACTTTATACAATACTTTACTCTTCATGTAGTCCCCATAGAGGTATGTGTCACAGCCAGAAGTCCAGAATCTCAGATTTGGCCAAGCCTCTAATTACAGGGCAGTCTGAATAATCCACCTTCAGAAGTGCCCCACACAGCACAGTCCCAGTTCAGTTAATCTGGTCCACAAGACTTACTTATACCAACATAGCTGCACAACACGCCCATCAATTCCCCCCCACACGTCACTGTACAAGCCACAAATAATAAGTCAACCAGATCAGCATGACAGCAGAGCTGTAGCACCCATGCTCTCCCTGTAGCACCCTGGCTTGCATCTGATGCCATTTTTTCCTTAGGCAACCCCTGATTGCACTGTCTGCACATTTGGCTCCCCTCTTCCACCAGCCGGGAAAGGTTACCAGCCAGCTGCATGTTTTTGAACAGAGATCAAAAGATCTGCATAGACACACAGGCACATAGGTAGAAAAAATACAAACAGGAGCCGGTCTTTGGCTAGGAATCATTTCTTTTGACACATGGTTGTTCCTCCATAGTGCTCAATCCCATCCATTCTCTGCCCATCTGCTTCTCCCTCTGTGCTCTCACCCCATGGCATTTGCAAGGTCGACACCTTGCTGAGTGACAAGATGGAGCATGGACTCATATAGAGGAAATTTTACATTCAGGCCAGAGCCTGGTACATGCACAAATACAAATCAGAACAGATTGAATCACCCAAGGATGGCACAGTAATATTTCAGAAGCAAAACCTGGCCCAGCTTCTGCCTGTGATTCAATTAGTCAGCTAGGCCAGTCTTTCATAGCAAAGGAGAGCTTTTTGGACCAGGACCCAAAGTACATCTAGAAAGCTGGATGAGCCAGAAATAGGCTATCTTGGAGCAGGAATGCACCTCTGTCCACATCCTACCCTGACTGAGATGCTTGGGCTGATAGCATTCACATCTTGATTTCCGGGCCAGTCCAGAAGGATGTAGAGTTACTTCTCTTTTTTGATCAGATTGGGTATAGTTTTACAATCAAATGCTATTGGTATGTTTGCATGGTTAAACCAGGGGCTTCTCTAGAGGATTGTGACTGGAGAGGCCCCTTTGGATGTTGTATATTTCTTCCTTTGTATAGAGCCCTGCTAGTGAATGACTGGGCCCCCTCCAAATGTGTTGTTTCAGAGTATTTCATGATGGACAAAAACACAGAATTAATCCCCCTGCCTTGTTCCCTGTGTGGCCAAGGAAGTGTTCTCTGGAAACTGTAAGGACCTGTTCATTGCCTACAGACTATGTGAATCCGAGACTGAGAAAAGGTGTTTTTACAACAGCAGCAAATTTGAGCTCTTTCCACGATCAAGCTTTATAATACATTTTGTCTACTGACTAAATTCTATTCCACCTACACACACACAAAATCCTAACTAGTGGCCTGTGCCATATCTTTCAACGATTATGATCTCTCAAAGGAAATAGCATCTGGACATTCAGTCAGCTGTGGGGAAATGATGGCAAAAAGCATGTCAGTTCACTCAGCCCTCAGCATTTGCAAAGCAGAAGAGCCATTCTGCGCTATGAAGGCATTCCTGAAGGCCAGAGTCTGTCAGGATGGATACTGGCAACTGATCTTTGTGGGATACAGGCCCAGACAGAGCCTGAGGGAGCAGCACAGAAAGCTGCCACTAGTACAGTCTTTGGTAACAATCTGAGAGAGCAGAACAGACGCAGTAATTGAGATAATACAGCTGGTAATGGAACAAAGAGTAGCACCTGCCGATTGCTTCGCAAACAGGACCGGTCCTAGAGAAGAACAAAGTCAGACAATATTACAGATGCAACATGAGTTTGGGTGAAATCACTGGAAATAATGTGGGAAGGCATCATGGAAAAATGTTAAACAGGGACTCGAAGAAGGGTTTGTGTAGCAGCAGAGCTTACACAAGTTACACTAGTGTACATTATACTGAGTTGTCCCCAGTCTAATAGATGCTATGGAAAGAACCACAAAGTTAGGAATGGAGAAGAGAGGCTACGGAGGCACAACAAGAAAAAAGATGTATGCTATCATGGGAGAAAGAGAATGTGTAGGTGGAAATGTGATCAGTGTTGTACACAGGGGCAGAGAAATGTTTAAATAAAACACGTCCAGCTGGTTTATTCTGCTACTGTTCTTATTAAGTGAAGTGAAACCACTGAGACAGAAGCCCTGTTCTGTGTATTTAATCATTTCACAGGGGGTGAGATATTTGAAGGTTTGAGAAAATACATCAGAAAGACATGCGAAAAAGATTCAAGGAAACAGCATGCGATTGAAACAGATTTTCAACATTTTTCAGGGCAATAGGAGGCTGAGTATTTGGAGTGTGCAGTTGTCTTTGGAGATGGATGTCTCTTTAGTATGCTGTTACTCAGCTGCATCTTTCAAGCTTGATTAATACTTAATGTGATTGTCTTTAAAATCTGTCAGCATTTGGCATAGATCAGATAAGTGGCTGTGACAGAAGTGCAAATATTTGTACTGGAGTTTGGTAGTCTGCTGTGGTTATGATTAATAAGTTTTGCTTATGCACCTCCAGAGATTGTTTTGTAAATTATCCTGCTTGGTTTATATTAAATCAAAATGCTCAAAAATATTTTCCTATGGGTTTACTCTTTTAAATAAATAGGTAGCAACATTGCCTAGAGGATCACGCTGGCATATTTTAAAATACTTAAAAATCATGCCAAAGAAGTTGAACAATATTAAATTGATCAGAAAGGGATTCAATCGCAGGAGATGGCCCCTGATAGGGGCAGGAAATATGAGTAAAACAATCCTTAAAACCAAGAATTTTCAGGAAAACAAAGAGATGAAAGCCTTTTCAATCAAGATAACGATAAATTCCAGATGCTGTAAAATGTAAAATTCACAGAAATCAAGCTATAAAAATAAGTTAATGATTTGGAGGTAGAGCACAAAGGAAGAAAAAGATGTTAACTAAAACGGCAATGATGCATCAGAGATGTTTTATGCCATCACTTCTTTATCTGAAGGATACAAAACAATGGGGTCTTCTCAAAGTGGATACATTGCTAAAGTTCAAAGGGAAAAAAAAGCAAAGCATTTGTTTTGCCTGTGTTCCTCTGAACACAGGCAATCTCCTGTTACCATAGGTGTGTAACGGATCTTGGTAACATAAAGACATAGTCACCAACTATACTAGGTAGAAACAGAAGCCAGGACTTGCTCCAAAATCATGGCTAAAATTAAGCTAAAGCGACTGAAGAGAGTAGCCGGGGAAGATGGCTGGTAAAAGATCAAAATACCTGTTGACATTCTTGATATTTATCAGATTATAGATTCTAATTAGATGCTAGAGTATTAAGGCAGCTGAAGGGTCAGAGAAAGGAAAAATCCCCACTGCCTTTTAGTAGTATGACACTCTGGTCTTACGGGATTCAGTCTCCGGAGGGAGACAATTACAACTTCTTGAACAGAAATGACGTTTGATCCAATGGAGGTCTGAAACTACTCAGGCAAAGGAGACAGGGCAGGTAATGCTGCTGTCCTTCCTTGGTTTTCAGTCCAGCTGTTACACTTCCAGCTCTGATAGTGAGCTGCTTCCTTTCCTCTCCTGCACTGGGTTTCACAATTTTTACTCCTCTACACTTTGATCCTGCAAAGGACCCATTTCCCATAATGACTTCTATCTATAAACCTATATCCTTCACCCTCTTTGGAACTTACTTTCCTACTCATGTTTTCCTTCCATAAACTCTCCTAACCAGTTTTTTCCATGTGAAGTTCAGATTGAGTAAAAGGCACAGGCACAGTGTGAAAATGTTTGTTAGGATGAAAATGACAAAATGAGATGAGACACTTGGCAATGATAAGGAAGGTTGAAATAAACCATATTCTAAATCTGAAAATAAGGCCCTTATTAAAATAAAGAATATTAAATTATTCCTAAGTTACTGTCTATGTCTGCTTAGCAACGTAACTTCAGCCTGGAAACTTCCCAGCTCCCACATCTGGCCTGACATCAACTATAGATAGACTAACAGTTTTACATAAATATTTTTAACACAATTCCTGTCCACGCCTGATTTCCTCCTGTAAGTCTGGAGAATTTTTCCAGGGAAGACATTCAGATGATGATATCCTCAAAACAAAGTAGTTGCTAGTTCAGAACTCCTCAAAGGATAATCTTCCTTTACCAAGCAAGTAGCACAACCATTTTGATAGACATGATTATGTGGCAGTTCAAATTTTTTTGGACCCTGCAAAGAGGTTCTGTTGTTTCTTTGAACTGAGAACCATGAATGTTTGCACATAAATACAACTTTGGGATGTAGCTACATTCTTCTGTATGTGCTGGTTGCAGAGAGTGAGATGCTTGAAACTGTATCTCAAAAGTTCTGAATTCATAAATTGCAAACTACAGCCTGTCACTAGTGATTATTTCTCCCCAAACAACAGAATGACAGAAAAGTTATTGTCTACATTTTAGTGATCTGAACACTAATGGACTCACTGAGAAGCAAAATATCTATAGAAGCCAGCTAGCCCCATTCTGTCCTTCTAAGTCTGTGGGTAACAGATTGTGGGCTATGAATAATCAAATCTTTGTCTTGTTTTTGTAACTGAATCCTTAGAAGTGCAGTGTTCAGCTTCTGATTCTGCTGCTGTATGTGTAGGTTTCATCACACATTCTACTAAGAAGTGACAAAGTAATGCACTAAGAACCCTGTGAGGGCTTCCCTCCCCTCAAAAGGAAGCTCATCAGGATAACATGTTCTCAATTGCAAATTGAAAATAAGATCCCTGAGCCACCACGTCTGTTTTTTAAAATCAAACTATTTGAAAAAGGAACTTTACTGGTGAAAACTGAGAAATCAACAAGCTCTCAGGCACTTAAGCTGTTAGGCAGGGTCTGTGGATTCAGGCTCTTGGCCTTAGATGCCTAAATCCTATCTAAATTCTATTTTGAGTTCAGCACGTTGATATATTATGTTCCATTTAAGAAGTGACTTAAGGTATATCTTCTCTGCTGATCTTATTTTTAACTCTTCCTGGATTTCAGCCCAAGCCATCCCAATATTCAAGTCTGAAAGTAGTTTAATCTCTAGATGGCTTGTCAGATATGCACAAGGATTAGAGTGGGTCTCTGTTGTTTATTTTTAACTTTAGCTGTTATCTACCTGCTCTGGAGTAAAGGAGCACACAAAATACCCTTGAAATTCTGATATACTTTCAATGTCTTTCCAAATATTTTCCCTGCTGACAGGCAAGTTCACAACAGCTGGGAGAAAAAAAAGCCCCCCAAAATCTCAAAGAACTATGGGATATGCACTCAGGCAAACAAGAACAGAAAGAATAATTTGAATGGTACCTTGTCCTCAAATGCTGGTCAGTCAAGTGTATTTTGGCTGCTCAGACAGAGGTAATAAGCAGTCACAGTGAAGAGAGAGCCTCAAAACCTAAAACTTACTTTCTTTCACAGTGCCTTAGGTGTCTTAGCTTTTATAATGGTAAGGGTCATCTATTTGCAGTTCTATAGCTTGCCTTTCACTTGCAGCTCTGAAGCCGTTCACCTCAGCTGCTGTGGCAGTGTTCCCTCTGTTGTTCTCATACTGCTATTCTCTTGCTGTTATTCTCACAGCCTCACACCTGCAAGCCCTGATATTGCTGTCATGGTGAGTTTTGATCTGAAGTCTCACTAGTGTGAGACTTCACCCCTCCCCAGCCCACCCCCTTCCTACCTCTTGGTTGTAGCTTTTGGTTTATATTAGAGGACCCAATAATACACAGGCACAAAGCTTTAACAACCAGTCAGCAAGCAGCACCTGTCCCTGATCAAAGCATGCTCCAAGAAGTAGTAATATTCTAAGTAGGAAGAACCAAGAGTTGGTTCCTAAATCCTTCTTTAAATCTGGCCCCAAATTTTTTGTGAGCTTCCCCCAAAAATCTAAGACTAGCTGGATCACCTCCATAAATGGAAAGACAACCAGCGATTTCATCATTGCTAGTTAACCCTACTAATTACTTTCAATTGACTAAATGGAGGCACATGGAGGACAGGGAGGTGATTCGAGACAGCCAGCATGGCTTCACCAAGGGCAAGTCCTGCCTGACCAACCTAGTGGCCTTCTATGATGGAGTGACTACCTCAGTAGACAAGGGAAGAGCTACGGATGTTGTCTATCTGGACTTCTGTAAGGCCTTTGACACGGTCCCCCACAACATCTTTCTCTCTAAATTGGAGAGATATGGATTTGATGGGTGGACTGTTCAGTGGATAAGGAATTGGCTGGATGGTTGCATCCAGAGAGTAGTGGTCAACGGCTCAATGTCCGGATGGAGATCGGTGACAAGTGGTGTCCCTCAGGGGTCCATACTGGGACCAGTACTGTTCAGATCTTCATCAGTGACATAGATGGTGGGATTGAGTGCACCCTCAGCAAGTTTGCAGATGACACCAAGCTGAGTGGTACAGTTGACACACCTGAGGGACAGAATGCCATTCAGAGGGACCTGGACAAGCTCAAGAAGTGGGCCTGTATGAACCTCATGAGGTTCAACAAGGCCAAGTGCAAGGTCCTGCACCTGAGTCAGGGCAACCCCTGGCATCAATACAGGGTGGGGGATGAAGGAATTGAGAGCAGCCCTGTGGAGAAGGACTTGGGGGTACTGGTGGATGAAAAGCTGGACATGAGCTGGCAATGTGCACTTGCAGCCAGAAAGCCAACCATATCCTGGGCTGCATCAAAAGAAGTGTGGCCAGCAGGTTGAGGGAGGTGATTCTGCCCCTCTACTCCACACTGGTGAGACCCCACCTGGAGTACTGCGTCCAGCTCTGGAGCCCTCAGCACAGGAAAGACATGGACCTGTTGGAGCAGGTCCAGAGGAGGGCCACAAAAATGATCAGAGGGATGGAACACCTCTCCTATGAGGACAGGCTGAGAGAGTTGGGGTTGTTCAGCCTGGAGGAGAGAAGGCTCCAGGAAGACCTTATTGCGGCCTTTCAGTACTTAAAGGGGGCTTATAAGAAAGATGGGGACAAACATTTTAGCAGGGCCTGTTGCTATAGGACAAGGGGTAATGGTTTTAAACTAAAAGAGGGTAGATTCAGACTAGATATGAGGAAGAAACTTTTTACAAGGAAGGTGGTGAAACACTGGAACAAGTTGCCCAGAGAGGTGGTAGATGCCCCATCCTCGGAAACATTCAAGGTCAGGTTGGACGGGGCTCTGAGCAACCTGATCTAGTTGTTCCGGCTCATTGCAGGGGGGGTTGGACTAGATGGCCTTTAAAGGTCCCTTCCAACCCAAACTATTCTATGATTCTATGATTCTATGAAATTATATCATGCAGATCCAGCTCAAGACTTCTTAGCAGCACAGGAAAATTTGAAGTTTGTCACCCTGAAATGAGCACATGAAAAGGGCAAAGGAAAGAGGCAGAAACTGGCCCTTGGCAAGAGAAGACTCACTGCTCTTCTTGCCAACAGAAAATAGGATGTTTAGAGTGAGGGATTTTTGTTGAGTTTTTTGTTTTGTTTTTGAGAAAGATGCCTCCTTTCCACTCCCCCAGCAGTTAATGCCTCCCCATCCATCCTGACTACTACTCCTAATGTCATCAGCAGGAAGCCTGGCATTGCTTGACAGAGACCTCCACAATGTAGACAGCTGGGCCACGGCTGCCTTTCTGCCCTTTTGTGATTTGGTCTTCTACCCAGCTGTTTACTTATGCTTATTAGCAGTTATTTTGCACAGTCTACCTCTGAAAGTCAACAACAATCACTAATAATCCCTGGCAATGATACAATGACACTCACTGGCAATCAGTCAGTGTATGGCAACAACCATCTATCACTGAAACACACTCCCGGAATGTTCCCACAAACTGATCATTTGTGAATCAGTTTCAATCAATTACTGACCACAGTCCAGCAATAAGTCATGGATGAATGATTATTGATTGCCACCAGAAATTAATTGCTGTTTGTTATTCATTATTAATTACTGACACCAATTGTTCATAAGCCACTACTAGTGACCAGCAATCACCAGTATATAGCACTAAAGATCATTTCCTGTGCCGCTGTATTTAATTGCAAAAGCTGTGATGTTTTATATAGATTAGTTCAACATGTTTAGCATATCACATCTGTTACTTATTCCCAACACGTAGGGACAGAATACTGCTATAACCAAAGGATGTCCAAAGGCACTGTATGCTTTTCCACTCAATCCAGAATCCCAAATCCTTAGGTTTCTTCAGAATGACATTTGCAACATGCACATTTGATGTCCATTTCCAAGTATAAATTGCAAACAAACAGAAAAAGCATTAAAAATCAAGAAAGAGAGTTCTAGTAAGCACCTGAGTTTCAGAACAATATTCACTAGTTGCTCTTTAGGCCTTTATTTGTTTATAATCTTGTAAATCATTGGTGTGCAAGATAGCAACCAAAGGCTTTGGAAATAGTCAACGTATGTAAGACCATTCTAAACATTAATGAGAGTGCTGTGTAAACACTGGAGAAATTTATCAAGACAAATTAAAAAAGCATTGGTATGGAAAAATGAATGACAGTTGTAAATATTGCACGGGATTGTTGAGCTACAGCAGAATGCCACCTTCTAGTTCACAGTAAATCAGATTCTTTAAAGCATGCAAAGGAATCTCTAAACTGTTGGATGGATGAGCATAAGGATTTCTCACCTAAATATTCTTGCAATATCATTCACCCTCCTAAGCAAAGAAAATCTGTCAGAAAATTAATAACTTACCATGTTACATCTGACATTTATGGATGTAATCAGATACCATTCTTCTCTGTATGGGGTCACCATTGCCTCCAATTAGACAGACAAAATTATTCCTCTTTTTGAAATGTAGATCCTATTATGTCCTGCTTGACATAATCTCTTCTGATGATTGACACACATTATGTACATGTGTATTAGAACACCACTCCTTGCTAATTACATATATTTATTCTTACAGATTTAATGCAAAAATAGGTATGCAAGATACTGGCAACAATCAAATTCTTATCCCCATGGAGACATCACCCTACAGCTTAACAAAATGAAAAATAAAAAACATGGCAATGAGATGTAACAGAGACTCCCTCCTCCCTACCCTTGTCTTTAACTCATTGGTCAACTTCCTCTCAGCTCTATTCAGAGTCTGTCAACATGTGGATGTAGAAAGTGATCTCGAAGTGTATTTCCAATAAGAAGGGGGAAGCATATTCATGCCAAATGGCCCTCAGAGGGAATGCATCACCCAGGAGAGGGCATCTGGTAACTCCAAATCAACCCAAATTTTTTGTCCCCAGAGATTCTCAAAAAATGCTTTCACATGGTAAGGGGTGAAGAACCAAAATCACAGATGCAAGTCCTGCAGTATTACATGATTTAAGGTTTATTAAGGTCAGTAACTCAAAATTAAATTCATGTGGTTTTAATCCTATATTGCAGTACATCTCAGGCTTACAAGATATTCAGTTTAGGTTTCTCAAACCATCAGAAATATTGGCAGCACCATAAAGACAATGCAAGGAGATCAGGGTTCCTGAGTACTGATTCATTGTGACCACATAATCTGCAACGTCCAAATCACAGTAGGCAAGTTTTTTTGACTTCACAAACTTCTATCCAGTTCTAACTTTGTCACACACTAGACTATAACCAGAACTGGAGCATATGGCTGCAGAAAAGTTGAGAAGTACTGATCAGAAATTTTCTTTTAAATAAAGCTTTAGAAAGTAGTAAACATCACCTTTGTTTTCGGTTTACATCACATCACCAAAATTGGTTTTGCAGCACATGACATGTCACATTCTGTGATTTGGGAAAATAAATAGTAAAATATCAGAGCAGTGTTTTCAACTGTCTGCAGCAGAATCACTCATACTTCATTGTAGAGGGCTATCTGAAGCAGCTCTGTAGACATGGCACAGAGTTAACTTCATCTGCTTCAAATTAAAAATGTGCATTTTTCGTGCCAGCTTCCTAGTTGGTACATCAGGCATTTTGAGATCTGTGCAAACATTTATGTGAGGCACTGCCTGAATTATGTTCTTTATACCAAATGCTAAAAAATGTTGTTTCATTCATCTCAACAACGACTGAAACAGAACCTCAGCAGCTGGGCAGAGTGTGATAGAGCTGCAGAGACAAAATAAAATATGCCTAATAACAGCAGTGAAGCTAACAGCTTCCAATTTCTCCTTTTTCTTTTTCTTCCAACAGAGCACAGTTAGATCCTTTGTAAGCATTACCTTGAATATCTTTGACTAATTAAGCCATTTCATCCACGCGCTGCTTCTGTACTACAAACAGAACTTTGAAAGGGAAATATGATTTGCAGCATCACAATGACTCAGTTGTACATGCTAAGGGGAAAATATGATAAACCATTGATTCATTCTCAGTAAAATTTATGTACTTTCTACAACTTATTATTGAGTTCTGAAGTACATCTGCACAATTAAAGACACAAATGGTAGATGAAAACTGAAAACAAACAAGTAGTCTCCTTAAAGGTTAGTCCAATTAGCAAATGAGGCGGAATCAAGCGACTTGTTTGAGTTGCTTTTCTCCAGATTAAAAGTGTTTGCAAAAACTTATTTAAGGTAGAGAAAAACTGAGATTAAACATCCAAAGAATACTTCCTGACAGTGAAAACTTCTGGAAGTGAAGTGATCTCCCCAGAGAAAAGATGTCAGCTAACCACTAGGATTATTTAAGAAAGTACTAGATGATATATTGAACGATATGAGTAATTTTTAAAATAATTTTCCCATTTTTATTCCCGTGATATTCTGGTTACTAGACAGCATACGCAAGATTAATGTAACAGAATAGCCATAAGAAAACAATATGCAAGAGGGATTTGCTTTTATAATGCTGCTAATGATTTCCCCGATTTTTTTTCAGCTAAACCATGCTACAACAGATTATTGCTAATTTGGTGGTTTATTAAGCTAACTGAGTACTTGGGAGTTAATGATTTAAAGAATCATTTTAATTTCCATTTGTGGGATTATTTAACTGAAGTTTTCTCAAACTTTGTTTTGCCCTTCATATTTCTGCACCTCACACTCAGGACATGTCCCAAGTCTGTTTGCCCTTAGAAGCAAAGAGTTTCACAACCAGAGCAGAGGGTCTCAAATTACTGTGCTACTCTAACCTCACATAAGTCACATGTACAAATTCATACAGCAGGCCTTCCCCGGGTCATAGCATTGGCTTGTGGATGAATAAAATTGTTAAGAACATTTCATGTATACTAAGAGGTTTTCTAGAATCAATTAACAGCAAATCCCTTACTACTTGCTTCCAATCTCTTGTCCAATAAATATTCCCTTATTAATAATTCAACATCCCCTTGCTGTTATTTGTACTCACATGTACTTTGGCCCTTTAGACAACACACAGTATTAATTGGCTAGCTGGTCATTTTCCCATTTTATATGCCAAAGAATATGTTTTCTAACAGCTACGATATATTTTGTCTGAAAATGAAATATATCTGGAACAATACAAAAGATTTTAGTCTAAAAAAGATGTGGCTAATAATTAAAGCTACCATCATGAGTATAAATTAATCAACCTTAAACCACATCCCATAAGAGGTTAGAGAATCTTCATTCATATAGCTAGGTAGCAGAAGTATCTGATCAGATGGTTATATCCAAAGATTAAAAGAGGAAGAACAAGCCATGACAAAAATCATAGCTTTTAATCAACCGTAGCTATCAGTACATTTAAATTTATGTCTACTATCAAAGTGTGGTATAGGATAGCAACATGCACTCACCCCTGTCAAGAAGCTTTTGCAATAGTTTAGGTGAGTCATGTACTTTCAGCTGATAGATACTCATGCAACTCCTTCCCTATGTGCTGAGCAGCAAAAGCAGAATGAGCACGTACAGCCTAACAGGGAAGCAAAGGGAAGAAACAGAAACAAAAAGGTATGAACCCAGAAGCCACATCCTGAAGTCTGGTAGCAGGGTAATGTAGATGAACAAGGTTAGCACACTATGATTTGGTTATGAAACATCATGAGACCAATACTGCAGTGGAATGCCAGCCTGTCACACTGTGATAAATATGCGTAGCTCCATACATTGACAAAGTGTCATTCAGCTTTTCAAGGTTCAGCCTTGATAGCTTATACTAAACAGGCTATGCAAGGTCGGAATCAGTAATCATAACATGCTACCCTGTTTTGTGAGTCCATGAAGCGAAAAACAGTGGCACTGTATTCTGCATCATAATAAAATTATTTCAAGTAAGTTCTGAAATAAAGTTTTTTTAAACCTCAAAACAAAACCAAAACAAAACCAAAAACTCCAACCAAATAATAATAAACAAATCTTCTCTTTAAACTTCTGTTTTCATAATGACAAGCATTAAAAAGGGTGCGGTGGTTGGACAGTAGATTGGTTGTGAATACTACTGCATTTACAAAGACATTAAGCAGTATGTATGCAGTAATGATGTTATACCACACATGGTCTAATCCACATTTGCTGTTGCTTAAACAACGTAGGAGATCAGAGTTTCAGCCTGCTCACAGTAGTGAAATTTCTCTGGACTCAAATTATGGCAGTCCAGCCTCCTAACCAGCTCTCTTCAACTTCAAGCATAAACTCCTGCCATGACTATATGTATGGGACAAACAGCCGAAGTGAAAACAAATAAAATACTTCAAAATATCAAGGGGAGCTAGTTCTTCTCATTAGAGCAGGTAAAGGATCAATCAAGGTAAACATAAGTTTCAAACATAACCCCGTTCCCCAAAAACCAAAAACTATTTCACCACACTTTGTAGCAACTACTGAAATGCTTTCATAGAAGGGCTGGACTTGAGGGCTGTTACTACCTGATTGCTCCTGCTCTGTCAGCATAACAACACAGACCCAGCTCCTCTGTTATTGCCACTGTATTTCCTGAACCTTCCTCAGTCCCACTGTATAATGTCTCATCCATTACTACTGGCCACAAGAGGTAGGAAGTGAAATAGAAAGGGGCAGGAAACTGGAAATGAGGATGATGCAAGATTTGCTAGTGTTCAGACGGGCAATAAGTAGTGTCTTCAAGGTTAATTTAAGTTGATACAAACTATATCGACTGAATAACAACGTTAATGGAAAAATTCAAAGTAAATGGTTCAACTTTCTGGCATGGGTAGGACTTTAATTGCATTTTCATCTTTCTAATTTTACTCTTAGCAGGAAAGCTGTAATAATTGAAGGACAATCAGCCTTGGGGCTTTTTCCTTTCTGCTGCTTCTTATTAGTTCGTTCAGGTTAATGAGGTGTGCCTCTTCTAACCTTGATTGTAACAGGGGGTAGGGAACTAACCTGACATCTACACACCAAGAAGAACTCCTTAGCACAATCTGGTGATGCTTTAGGAATCCCCTACTAATTTCTTTTTGCCCTTGATCAACAGGGTTTTTTAACACTAAAATGTGTCTTCTGTTAAGATATTTTTCTACTGCATATGAACGTAGTACTGTGCAGTAGTTTGTAAGTCCTGAAGCTTCATCTGGGTACAGCAGTTTTCCTTGCTACCTGCCCTAAACAGCTCTCATTTCCCACTCCAGAGAAGGTTGCCTTTTAGTTTGTTGAAGTAGTTAATGAATGTAAAATACTTTTTGACCCTTAGGGAAGAAAACAACTTGCAAAGTCCAATATATTTTATGATGCACTACATTGAAGAAGGGTATATGAATAACCATGCCATACACTAGCTCTGTAGTGTTCCTGTTACAACTGATTGCAGTCTTCCTCCTGCCTGGCTCTGCTGTTTCAGGTTGCAGAGAAAATCAGCACATTTTTAATGTCTAGCCAATCTGTCGCTTCATCTTTGGTTTCTACACATGAAAAAGAACAAAAACTGACATAGATTTGTGAAGACACTATTTACCCTGAAGTGCATGTTTGCTCATTGCCTTCATCTGAGCCACTGGAAAACTGTGCATGTTGGCGAAGGCATTCCTCTCACTTCACTGAGCCACAGCCACAAAACAAGAAAAGCCTCAAAGCAGAGAAAGGCATCTGCCAATGCAATTGCAATCAACCATTCTTCTACTGCCCTGAGGAAACTAAAACACAGTGTCTGTCTAAAGTAGCACAGAGGCTGCTATTTCTTGCAGGATTTGTATTCAGTACTAACAGCATCTGAGCAAGTTACGGTAAGGAGCTGGAAGTACCTCTGCAGACTTCAAGAATCTGAGCATTGGGGAAGAGCACAATGATGAAACTGGGATTAAGCAGCTGGAATTTAGGCTGGAGATCAGCAAGTCATTTGGAGTGGTGGAATTAATAGGACAGCACTGCCTCTCAAAGATTAGCTCATGTAAACCAGTAAAAATTGAACCTGGCACACAACAATCCTGTCAGACAAGAATTCACTTGTCCCTGCATAGACAGACTGTATGAATTAAGAGGCTTCTTAGTCTATGCTTCCTATGATTAACTGCCTTACTATTTGTCAGCATGTAGGGACACTTTTGTTACACGAAGATACAAAGTGGAGAAAAAACATCACTTTTGTTTCATGTTATATTTGTTACTGCTACAGGGATCTGCATGGTGTTTGGGATTGCTCGGTTTTAGATGTTCATTGTGAGCTTCTGCACAACTTGTTTGCCACTCGCTAAGCTTGGCTTTTTCATGAGTGTCTTTCTTGGGCCATCTGTCCAAATCTTACTTGCAGTTGATCATAACAGTAACACTGTTAACATTAATTAACATTGAATTCTCAATCTATAAAAAAGCCTAGTAACTAACAAAGTTCAGACAGTACTTTGGATACTGCATCCTATATGAATCTGCAGATTTCTAAATGGTGGCTACAGTCAGACAATGATAGCAAAGCGATCCATTTTAGCAGAGGCATGTCCTGCAGTTCAGCCATCTTGACTTGGCAATCCTTTGTGCATATACTTAATATTTTGACACTGTCTTCCATCAAATCATTGGACTGGAGATAATATAGATTAGCAGTAATACATTTATACATATATCTAATTGCAGAATGCTTAACTTCACTGCCAAATAAATTATCATCCAATTGTAAAACATTATTGCTTGAGGTATATAATCTCTAGAGAAACTGGATATGCATAAGCACCTGTTTAACTGTAACACATTCTGCAAAGGCTACCTCACAGAAATTAAAATATCCTTTAGAAACTCTTTAGAAACTCTTCTGCTTCAAGGACCATATTTTTTTATGCTATCAATATGGAAATTTTGCTGGATTCCACTTTTTTTTGCAGGTGACAATGCTTCAAAGCTTCCTAAGTGTTGCTGTTCTTCCATTCACTTTTTGGTCCTCATATGATCTTTGTGTAATTTTTCAATGTTTTTGTGTAACATTTTAATGATCACATCCTAGTCCTGAAAATTCCCCCCTAAACAAGTAAAGAAGGCACAGACTGTCTTCCAAATCTCACACTGCTAATAATTTCAGTTACATCTAGCAGGCTTTCCATTCTCAGCATTAGTATTGGCAACCTCATTTCACATTTTGTCCCAGACAGAATAGTGTTCTTTGAAAGGAAGATTGATACTCCTGCAATGTAGGTTGGAACTTTACTCTTCTCATCTTCTGTACTTTAGCTACAAAGTATGTCCCATGTTTATATTCTATTTAGAGAACATACATATGTGTTTAAAACTAATCTCTGTTATTGTTAGGCCTCTCTGTCAATGGCAATAAGTGGTTTATGGACAGCTTCAGCTAACATGAACCTGTGTGAATAGACATAAAACTTCTCATACTCATGGATTAAGTATGAGATACTCAATGATACAATATTAGTCTCCAGTTCTGACCATACTGCCATCCGTGTCATAACTAGTTTAGTCTTATACTTCCTAAGGACATCAAATTCAGAGTTTCTTTAATACCTTAATTTCATTCAGCTCTATTCACATTTGCATCCTGTGAACATACTTCCACCAGACTACTCAAAGGCCTCTGTTTGAGCATCTACAATAGGTACTAATTTCCCTACATTGTTCATGACCATGTCTAGGAATCATAAAAAAAATCATAGAGATCATATTTTATCTACAAGGACAAGAATGCTGGTAGAAGCCTTATCCTTATCTGATCTGCTTGAGCACCTTGCTTCTAGGAATGTTATTTCTAATACATATAATATACATTTTTGTTAATGTTTTGCCAGCTTTTTAAAGCTACATGGAGCCTGTGGTCATGCTTTTTTATAGCATTTCCACAGATCAAAACATCATCTGTGAAGACTTACCCTCTATGCTATCAAAGATGTGTTTTATTTTCCAGTGAAAAAAGTCAGGTGCCAAACAAAGCCCAGAAGGCAGTCTGCAGAAACAGCATTTCCTAACGAGAAAGTGTGCTCTGTTTCTTAACGTTACTGGCCAAAATCTGCTGATACCAAATATTTTTCCATGGTTGATGCATCCACCATAAAAGACATTTAAGAATATCCTTGTTTAACTGGTCTAAAACATTCACATCTATATATATTTAGTTTGTTATTTGGAGTGAATAGATAGGGAGGAAGTACTAATTCTTTTGCCTGCAGTGACTGATATGTAATGTCATCTCTCTTGGTTCCCTTGCTTGCTCTGTGATTTGGAGGGAAGTGGCCTCGCTCCATTTTTTCTTTTGCCTTTGTTTCTGTGAGACTAGAATTTTCCAAGGGTCTTGGAAATAGGCTTTTCCATTTCTATTCTGTTCTCTTTAGAAAGCTTCCCTATATCCTGAAACACATTTCTGATATTTACTTCTGTTGTTTGAGTTTCCTGCTTTCCAAAAATTTACATGTTTTAATGAATTATACATTTTATTCTAGGTAGTCTTAGGAGCTGCAACTTCAAACATTTGTTATTTACCCATGCATTTATTCCATATGCTTCCTCAGTGGGGCTAACTATAGTAAGCCTGAATGTAACCAAAATCTTCAGTTTTGCCCACTTATCTGACCCTATCAGTGTTTCTCCCACAGGGCTAATATTTTCTGGGATCATGTTGATTTGAGCACTGATCTCCAACTTTGTCCAAAACTGTCCACTACTCCTCTGAGTTTCCTTATCTGCAGTGATACTGTTGTCATTCTTTCTTCATGCTGTGGGCATAAATTATCACAACTTACTATGAGCTGTTATTGCATTTGGCTCGCTTTTCCAAGTATGAGGCAGCTCTTCAGCTTGTGGCATTTGTCACAAGAAGCACAATTTACTGTGCTGATTTCTGTCTTCAGCTTTTCTTTGCCTGTTAGCTTAGGGTCTTGCAATTCCTCATCTCATCTGTGCTTCAGCTACCTCCCTAAAATGACCAGAATGTCTCACCAGCTTTAATAATTTGCATATTCATGTATGTTTTCAACTTCTTTTTATATTCTCTCATACATATCACTCATACATCTTTATATAGCATGCAGTACTCTGTGCAGTTCAGTAACACAGTCTCACAAAGGCATATTTGACCAGAACTAATGGAAAACTAACGGAAAAATCAGGCACTTCCAAAACAACTGTTATCAAAACTATTGTCACACTGCCCATTATTTTTTTTTTTGCAAGAATAACATACTTAATTCTTTTCCAGTTATTATCCATGGGTTTGCAGGTTTTAGGTGTGATGGTGATTATAGCTACTCTCTTCTTTTGTGCAGAGGCTTTTCTTATTCAGTGATCACCACAGAGCTAAGAGTTTGGTAACATCCACTTCGTTCATTGTCTATGTTGTATCAATGTGTTTGCATTGCTTAAGATGAACCTCTACACAACAACCCATTCAAAGGACTCATGCAAGAGCCTCTTTTCATTAAGTTACAACTTCCATGGCTCCTGCACAGTTTTCTACTGAAAAAAAAAAATGACAGCAAAGAATCATGTCATGAATCTCCCTGCACATTTACTTTAAATATCAGTTCAACCAGAGGAAGCCAAAATTCTTATTTCTACCTTTCATGTTCATAATTGCGTCTTCCTAGATGGACATTTTTATGGGGATCAGTGTGATGGTATTTCCTGTGCTAGCAGGAAACAGGTCTTGATGGGAATCTCTTTCAGTTCAACATCTGAAATCTTGGTCATTCCTCACTTTGCAATAACATATGATAGGCATCTCCCATCTTCAGCTTGCTCTCAGTTCGCTTGCTCTCAGTTCCAGTTCAGTGAAAGAAATTGTGGTCCCAAAGAATAGGCATTTTCTGACTCTGTGAAGAGGGTGAATTTTGAATTTTGCCAACTGTGATGCTTTATTGTAACAAAGACTGTTTTTGCTGTGCAAAACAGTTACTTCTCTTGAAAATGTATTTCCTCAACATTCTGACAAAATTCACAGCAAAACCGTAAACCTATAAGTTTAACAATGAAAACAGTTTTCTTTCTATATAAAAGGACAGCAAGGCTATTACAGAGTACTGTGTAATCACAAAAAACACACCAGGAGATCAACCATTACTTCACTCTACTATCATAATCTCTGGCACATTAATTTCTTTAAACAAAAAGAACTTGGAAAATTTCATTGATGGTTGCCCCCATCACAACAATGACACCATTTGACTCGCAGATTTGTTCCCCTTTTAGCTAGTAGCAAACCAGATCAGTCACCTTCCACAAAATAAGCTGAGCTTGCTCAGAGTGCCAGAAAACCTTCCTCCCTCATACAGTTGTTCTGTTAGCACCATTAATTCACTTTAGCCTCACGCCTCAAAACAGGCTGTACCTATTTGCTTGTGCTCAGAGTTGTAGACCAAAAATGCACAAACGACCACATGTATTTCATCTGCAGGTATCACCTTGAGGTTAAATCCTGGTCCCCAAGAAGTGGCAGAGGTCTGAGTGACTTAGGCAGAGCCGAAGTCCCACATGCAGGTATGCCATAACAATACAGTGTTTTTCTGAAACCTCCTCATCCTAGGCCTTGCACAGGCAATGCTCCATGTTAAAGAAATGTTAGTTGGTCTGCAAATACGTGTGCATCTTGTATTATCTTCTTGAAGCTCAGGTATGTCAGAAGAAAGATGGGAATTTACAATGATGCTTGAGGTACAAAATTTGGTAAAAGCTTATAAATACAACAGGTTGCCATGGGCAATCATTATATCAAATCCAGATGTACTCTCATTGGGTGAACATTGAGAAAATTTCTTAGGTTTGTTAGAGAAATTTCTAACTTCATTTCCTTAACACTAACAATGAAGAGCATCCCAAATGTACAGAAAGACAGATTCTCATCAATGCATAAACACTGCACTTGTATTAGCTTTCATTCACAAAGGTAATGAAGTAGGAAACACCATACAGTTGAGGATTTACAACCCTAAGAAGATCGGTAAATAAAAGCAACAGATTAGCCCAATATTATTGAATCCTGCCATTTAAAGTCTCTTCTGGTGGACTTAATAGGCAATATATATCAGTTTTAGAAGAGGTGTTGGAATGAGTAGCATCTAAATCAGGAGCACACATAGTCAAGTACGCTGACAGAAATCTATCTTTTAACTTGATGGCAGTAATGCCTGCAGAATTTGGAAAGATTTATGCCAGGACTCAAGGAATATAATATTCCTCTTGAATTAACTAATTTTTGCAATCAATGTACTGTGAGTGATACACTGCTGCCAGGAAAGATTTGTGGCCTGCCTGAAGTACCAATTACCTTCCATTTTCTACAGTAAAAGTGTCTGGTAATGTGAGTGATAGCAGCAAATTTTACACATCACTAACAATGGAAATGAATGTACTTTCCATCGTGTCTAGAAACAAACTTTGTAAATAACATAAAATACAGAAAGGGAATCATTGGGATTTGTGCAAGAAAACTTCATTTAGTATTTTTACATTTATTTTTTTTCTTCCATTGATACTTCCCATTACAACTGATTTTTCAACCTTAGGTCACACTAGTCAAGAGTATTATTGGGAGAGGCTAATCCTGTTCAAATAAAGGGTGAGCCAAGATAGCGTAATCTAAAATCAGCCCAGTGTGAACTAAAAATTCTATCTAAACCAATGCTTCAAAGCTAATCAGATCTCACTCTTAGCATACACCATGGAAATTCTTTTGAATTTCCTAGGATCGGTCTTGTGTTCCAGACACTTGTCAAGTCCCAGTTGTTGATTGTGGGACTCTCCTATGTGATCCTGTCTCATATACTCTAATCACAGTGCTGGAAAATCATGGAATCCCAGAACAATCAATGGCTTCTCTCCTGCCAGGTTCAAATGATCAAACTGTCCGAATAACTCTGTCTAAAGCACTGATTTCATAAGTACTTTAGAAATATTTTTTTCTAATTAAGCAAAAGTTGGGTGTATTTGAGTGAAAAGACAGTAAATAAAACCCCTTTGTTTCCCATTTAAAAAAAAAAAAAGTTCTCTGCCTAAAAAAAAGAGGCTGAAGCCAAAATGTAGGTGAGACTTGCAAAATGACAGGGAAATAATCATCACCGAAGCACAGAGAATAAGGTCAGATTACTTTGAGTATTTGAGAAGCGTACCCAAAAGAGAAGTTTAGTAAGGTCTTTAAATATGCTCCTGAGAATCAATGGGCCATACAGGAATGCATCAGAAGTGCCCATCGGTCCCAAGCAGAAGTCTTCAAGGGCTAACACACATAAACACACAGCCATTTGGAAGCTTATTTTAGAAAGTGGGTGATTCCACAAGTCAATTTTGTGTGTGTGTGTGTTTATTAGCAGTGACATGGTTCTAGCTCTGACTGTGACAATTAGAATTTTTATGTACACAGGGGATTTTTTTTTTCCAAAACTGCACCTATATAGTCTACGTTAGTGTTTTAGCCTGATTAGTATCATCAGATATCAAAGATGTTCGTGTACATGCTAGAATAATATAGTCCACTACGCAGCTCACTGCACTACGTGAATCCTATTTTGCAATTTTCAATATTTTTGTCTTTTGTAGCACATCTCTTGGCTCAGCTGCTTATAAATTGCTACAAGGTGTCCCAAGCCAGACATGAAGCTGTAGGTGAGCATCTGGCGTGAGAAGAGAGTAGAACCACAGCTGTGGTATCTCATTCAAAGGCAATATCCCCATGCACACTATTGAGGTACACTAGCTAACTTATAGTTGCACAAATAACATTTTTTTCCAGTTTTAAGCATAAATACAATGTTTACCATTGTGCAGCAATACAACTTTTATCTTGACAATTGCCCTGTGCCCTCCTACTAGGCTCATGCAAGCAGGTTCCATGCTTCAGCAGTCAGAGGAGTCCTCTGTTCAGAGGAAAACTTGGAATGGGCAGAGGCACATAGTGGGAATCATAAGGGGATCCAGCCTCGCATCTCACTTCCATGCCACTTCAGTTGTCCTTGCAGATTACTGAGACACAGGAGCAGGTTAATCAGCTTAGAGAGAGAAGCTGGTAACTGACTGTTCTGGGTGAGGTGAAAGCTCCTTTCCCTGGACTGTGTTACTGGAAGTACTTTCATAAGCCAGTCTGAGAAAAGAAACAATGATCAGAAAATCCACACATTATATCTAGGATCCAATTACTGTAAGATGAGATAAAAATAAAAGGAAAGCCTACACCTGGTTTTTACTGGATACGCTGTCCAACTGGCATGAGCCAGGGATGATGGAATGGAATTGATAGCCTTTTCAAAAGGGAAAGATTTGAAGAGCCAGGGCTTAATTTAGTAAGACCCTAACCTCAGTCTCAGCTAAACCTTCCTTAAAGAAAAAAGGATATAAATACCTCAGAAAAGATCTTAGATGCCTTTGCAGTCCTAATGGCACTACTTACAGGCCAAAAATCACAGAACCAAATGATAAGCATAGTAAAATAACTTTCTCAGCTCCTCAGTGGGTGGCTATGCATATTGAGATCAATTAGAAGGACAGCGTGGAGCCAGCTGACATCCTGCAACCATGCTAGAAAACAGTTAATGATTTGTTAAGTTCTCCTATTGTAGCTGTTACCCAATTTAACCTTCCTCAAATGTTAAAAAAAAGAAAAAAAAAGGCAGAAAACACCTCTTCAGCAGGTGTTACAAAAGCTTTATTTGTTGTGACAATCTGACACTATTGAGACTGTGAGGAGTGAAAATGTGGCTGAAAGTGTGGCCTAACAGGCCATCACATGCTTTAGGCAGTGCGGAGTGTCGTGGTTTAACCCCAGCCAGCAACTAAGCACCACCCAGCCTCTTCCCCCTTCCCCCTCCCAGTGGGGTGGGGAGGAGGGGAAAAAAAAAAAGGTGAAGCTCGTGGGTTGAGATAAGAACAGTTTAATAACTGAAGTAAAATAAAATACACTACTAAGAATAATAATATAATAATAATAATAAAATAATTATAATGAAAAGGAATATGACAAAAAAAAAGATAAATAAAACCCAAGAAAAGACAAGTGATGCACAATGCAGTTGCTCACCACCCACTGACTGATGCCCGAGCAGCGATCCACCCCTCCCAGCCAACTCCCCCCAGTTTATATACTGGGCATGATGTTCCATGGTATGGAATATCCCTTTGGCTAGTTCGGGTCAGCTGCCCTGGCTCTGCTCCCTCCCAGCTTCTTGCACACCTGCTTGCTGGCAGAGCACGGGAAACTGAACAATCCTTGACTTAAACGCTACTTAGCAACAACTAAAACATCAGTGTGTTATCAACATTATTCTCACACTAAATCCAGAACACAGCACTGTACCAGCTACTAAGAAGAAAATTAACTCTATCCCAGCTGAAACCAGGACAAGGAGGAAAACCCTGTAACTGACAACATCAAACATTTACAGAAAAATTATGAAGAATTAAAGTTGATGGAAAGCCCAGTGCCATCCAGGAGAGAAGGTCAGTAGAAACACTCATGAAAATCAGTGTCTGGAAGAGATTTAGCATGTTGGGCAGGGAGACAATATTTTCGCCTCTATTGGTATAATCACGTTCTTTGTGCTGATGTTGGTGGAAGACAAAAGATTAGATCTTCCACTCTTCTGAATGTTCTGGCGTCACTTATGACCAAGCTGATTCTGTAGCAGTTTATAGCTACTTTGAACTAACACGACTTACAGGCAGTGACAAACCATGAACAGAAACTATACACACACCGCACAACTAGAGACTATGGTGAACTCTGTTCTGACTCACCTTCAAAATCTCTTGTTATTTTCTACATCCAGATAGGTGCAGATCACAGCCAGCCTGGGGAGACAAAGTAACATCATGAAGGGACTAGTAACACCTCTCTCTCTTTTCTCACGTCCCTGAATGTGCCAACTCAGCTGTTGGACTTTGTGGTTTTACATGTCTCAAGGCAGAATTTCACAATTGTCCACTCCTAGATCAAGATCTGTTCTTACCCATTCGGTATGACTGAGTTCAGGCACCTCTTGTGCTGCCCTGTGTACAATCTGTTGTTTAAGAATGGTCATAGTGGATCAGACCAAAGTTCCACCTGGCCTAGTACCCTTTCTCCTGCAAAGGCCAGTGGCAGATATTGTGGGAATAGTAAAAACACGAGGAAAGCATGCAGTGACCCTTTGCTACAACACTCCTTTGCCTTCAGTGACAACCCAACTGCTGCCTGTGCCAAAGGTGGTGTGCATCTATCACATTTCCCTCCCAGGCCCACTGAGCCCAAACACTTCACAGCTATGCCAGCACCCTGTTAGGCAGAGAGGGCGACGCTGCCAGCAAGGAAGGAAAGGAGGATGTCTTCCTTCCAGTTTCAGCCCTTCCATCTTCTGCATCTGGAGCAGACGGGCTATGCGCTTGAGGGGAGACTGACACAGCTAAACCAAGCAATACCATGCAAAGCGAGGAACGGCCTGCACAAGGCTTCACAGAGAAGGTGCAAGACTAGTATAATTCATACTGCAATAGCTCTGGTGCCTAGTAATGTGGATCATACTTGATATCACACACTTCTCCAATTGTTACACTGTGTATTGCCAGTTCCCACTCATGACTTCAGAAGCGGCAGAAAATTTCTTAGAATACAAAATATGTAACCAACAGTTTTGCATATGTAGGTCTCATCAGTATATACTGATTTAAGTGATTTTGATTTAAGGAAATTATTTTGAGTGCTCTGCCTGTTGCATAGGCAGGCTGTGACCTTTTTTTCCCACAGTACTGCCAAGATGTTCTAGTACTGGCTTTTTATTAATCCGAGCCTGCCTTTTGAAAGGATTTTATTTACCTTGGGCCTGAGTTATGGATGTAAAAATCATGCTGCTGCAAGTATACAACTTCTACCAGAAATGCCGTGAACTTGTCAGAGCTTTATGGCACAGTACTGAGTCCCCAAGCACACACAGTTCTGGAGACAAGTCGAGCCAGGGACAGAGCCGAGGTTTCAAACAAGAGAGCAATCACAGAAAAGGAGAATAAAGAAGTTGTAGAAGCCTACAAAACACTTAGGGAGAAGAGAGAAAAGTGAGAAAACATGGACACTGTAGTCCACAAGGCCTTGTATGTCAACTTTTGCTCATTCTTGCCTTTGTTATCTTGTATTAACCTCAACACCTTTTAAAGGCTTTAAGTCAGAAGACAATGACACAGTTTCTGTGGAACAAGGAAGGCTGGAGGCAGTTACATACTCCAAGGCTATGGTGATTTAATGACAAATATCCTGGGGACTAGGTCTTTCTCACTCCTGTAATAATCAGCAAAGCAGTACAAGTGTGTCTATGTGTGTTTAATTCAATCCCCATTTCACAATGTTGTGCTCTTCTGCAGTCATATTAGCTAAAGTAATCTGGAGATGCAGGTTACCTTGAATACCAATTTCTAGTTGATGGTACAGGTAGCTAGCATGTTCTTGATCTAAAAATTATTTCTGCCTTGAGAAGCACTTTCTCATTTCATACAGTATTTGTACGCAAAGCTACAGGATGCTCCTGAGCAGAAAAAAAGTTGTTTACAAGAGTTGATTCCATACTTCAGAATATTGGTGTTATTCCAAGTTGCATTGCAAGACAACGGCCCAGTGACTCATGGAGCAGGTATGTGATAATCTCGTGTAAGTGCCATGTCATTGTTACACATCTTTAGCCACACTGGGAACCAAACAGTCTTTTCCAAGGAACTAGTTGATTGATTTTTACTTCTTTGCAACTATAAATGGCACTCAGACATTTTGAGAACTCCACAGCCTACTCTTACATGGAGGAATTAATGGATTGAATGAGCTTTTGGTGCAAAACAACTAAATTATCTCAAAAGGCTGGGTTCTCTGAAGAAAGTCAGTGAAATTAAAGTCCTTACCACCTCCTATTTGCCCTCTTCATGAGGAAAGAGAATAAAAGCATTATCATACAATGTCTGTTGCTAGCCAATATGGAATGCATTTGAAATTCAGACTTTCCAAGCAAAAAGAAAATTATCATATCCAGAAAACAAGAGAAGAAAGTTGCAAGTAATTTCAAATATTGTTTACTGGAACTTTTCACTATCGGTTTTTAAGCATTTTTCTATCAGGAACAGAGGGGGGTATTCACTCAAACTGCAGGGAAGTATCAATGTGAAATATTGAGGGCGTAGTTGTTTAAGACCTTTTTTGTTGGGGAAGGAGAATTGCATTCAGTGATCAGGAAATATGAATTTAGATATCTGAGGTAGTGAACTACTGTGGTTGTTTTTAGATGATGATAATCCATGAACACAGTCTGCCAGGGAAGTGTTAGCTTTGTTCCTGCCCTCACTGTCCAGACAACATAATCTGGGTACAGTCTTTTACTTGTCCTGACAGTAGTTAGTAATGAACAGGTCTCAGTTTGTTTCACCTTCACACTTTGAAAAACAGAACATGCATACCCAGACTACATGGAGGAAAACACAGATCATGGATTCTGCTATGTCATCTGGATTTCCTATTCATATGTAAATACAGTACTTCGGACAGGAACACTGTTCAGGTATGCAAACTAAGCAGGCTGATCTGTGCACAGTAACTGCTGCTGAAAGAACAAAATTCATACAATAAATTGGAATGTGGTTTTTAATTCTCCTAAGCTCTGCTACAGTTACATTTTCAGTACAGTAAATCATCTAAGTTGAATTACTGCAGCACTATTTGAAGCCGGAGGTGTTTCTAACTTTCCTGGGATTTGGATGAAGGCAGAAGGCATTTGAATGGAGAGTCATTCTGTCTGTCCATCGTTGTCCATTTTGTAATCAGAAAAGTCTGAGATCAAATTGACTTTATATTTTGTTCCTTTTCTTCCATTCACTTGAAAATAATTTGCTATCATATGTATTTTTTACTTTCCTTTTCTGGTTAGGGACTGGGATACAAAAAAGATTTTCTAGGTTCTGCATGTTAATTTTCCAACTATTGACTTTAAACGAACATAATCATTTTCCCACCTACAAAGGAGGGCTGCCAGACTCACAAGGACAGAGTTTTAATAAGACCACTAATGGTCCATAACCAACTGCAGGTAAACAAGTGTTCATATGCCATCGGTTTCTCTCATAGATGTAACATGCAACTATCAAGTTACTCTTACCTGCTTATTAACTTAGATCCTATCAATTAAACCTATAAGCCTTCAGAAAGAGAACTTTCTTTGGTACCACAGCACCTCTTCCACTTTGATTTTCCTAGATATTCTTACCAAAGTATTGGTAAAGACTTATCCACTGTTTGTGAGGAAAAAACAAACTTGCCTGTGGCAGAGAAGTATGCAAATGAGACATGAACTCTAGATTTTCTTCTTTGGTTCTGCTTGTTTTTAAAGCATGCTCCTATCAGCACCGTTCTTGCATATTTCTTTAGGTCTAATCTTGGTTTGCCTATTTTCTTGACAAAGGAGGAAGGGGACAAAAAGGTGGAAATAACACTGTTTCTGAAAGATCACTGTCCCTATTTTGAAGAAAGCATATATTCCAGCTGCTACTTTTGCCAAAGAGAGAGATCAAGTGCATGATTTAGCTTCTTTACAGTTATCTTTGGTTATGAAAAGATAACTGTTTGGTTATGTAGCTGTTTTTCTTTTCTTTTCGAAATAGGGATTCAATAAAGGTGAAAGTAAGAATTAAGTTATTGGAAAAAAAAATTAACAGAATTTCTCTTTTCTGACCTCTGGCCTCTCTCAAATGATGTGCAGATAATAACCAAATCTTTGTTTACACAGTATCTGAAATGGATCATCATTGCACAAAGATCTGAAAACTGAATCAAATCTGCATCAAAATGAGGTCACAGTAGTCTGTAGAAAATTTGATCTCAGATGGATTATCACTTTCCCTTCTCCAACTTAATTTACAGCCACACATTAAATGCTACAATGCATAAAAGCTTTTTGGTATGGATTATAATAACCAAGTGAACTGTTTTATTTCTGATTGTCAGTACCAACAAATGAGATCTGCTCTGGTACCCACAATGCACAGCACTCATGTAGGCTGTATTTCTTCTGGGCATTTATGACCTTGGGTGGTTGAAGGCACCTTGCAGCCTCATGTCTGACTGTAATTAAAGTGTTCAGATCAAGTGAAATGCCAGAACCTTTGCTATTTGCCATCACTGGAAGCCTACGTGGAATGGAGCAACAAACTTCAGCTTTTCAAGCAGAGCAGGGGATGTCCATTCTCAGTGTCAAACTCAGCCAGTAGAGAAGCCCAAATTTAAAATGTTTCAATTATTTTCTGCTGGCTTTGGTACAAAGCTAGGACAACAGACTTCAAGAGGCTACCCAAAGGTAGATTACACTCCTTCATGCAGAACTGTGTAATTTCATTTTACTTCTAATGTTTAACTGTGAAAGTTCATTTTATTTCTAATGTCTTAAGTGCCTTATTACAGCATTCAGGATCATAATGAAAATGAGATGGCCTTTAGGACCAGTAACAGTTCCATGCTTTCCCCTTCTCCTGTTCCGTTCTCCCTGACTGTTGCTACTTTTTACCCTTTTCATTTTCCTCCCTGCAGCAATTTCCTCTCTGGGTTTCACACACAATATTTTTTCCCATTCATGTCTTTAACAATTAGCCATTAAATGATCATGTTTTAATTTTAATTAGCATTACTTCCAAAAGAGACAAATAGGGAACCAGTGCGTTCATATTTCAGAACTGCTGTTTCAGATTGGATGCTTATTGCATATACCACCATAATATCAAAAGTCTGCCTTCAGTTCCTTTTAGGAAAGCTATCTTTCAAACTAGGTGAACTAAAAAAAACACTTAAAAGTGGGGAAGAGGGGAGAACAGAAGCAAAACCTTTGATACAGCAAGATCCAGACCCCTATCAGGGCACCTGACACAGCTGTTTTAGACTTCATTAGGCATCTTGCAAGTGAACAGATCCACTGACATTACCGAAGTGTTCTGTCCTTTCACTTTTAGATTTCTTAGATTTTTTCCCCTTAGAATTCTTATATTTATACTAATTCTAAAAGAAGCACCAATGTCACCATCTGGCGGTCCCTAGTCACCTTTTAAAACCTCCTCTTTAACTCACTTAATCTCTCTCCTTTTCTAATGCTTTCCCACCAAAGTATTTATGAAGAGTAAACAATTCTACTTACAGTGTCTGGTAGGCTAAGCAAGCCAAGCTCTTTCAGGATCTAAACTACGCAATAGGGGTGGCCTGAAGCACATCAGTGCATTCACCTGGCTCAGCTCACCCATACTTGCTTAGTCCTGCATATTTGCATTAGCACAACAGTGTTCCTGTGCTAATTAGTGCTGCCACTCAGCACAGCTAAGTTAGCTGCAACAAAATGCTGACATCATTGTATTGCTTTTAAATTTAGAACTAGCTTTACCATAGCTACTCAGGTCTCTGTACAGCGCTACACTGCACAGTGTACCCATACTCTTAACATCCTCCTGTAGAGCATGGTGTCTTCCCCTGACCATCCAACTAGTCCTTCCTTGCGCTTCTTCCAGTTTGGATTACCTCTCTTCAACATGGGTGACCACGGCTGTACTCTATAAAGGAGTTCTCAGCAGAGCCTTGTACAATGGCATTAGTTCTTTCCTACCTCTGCTGGAAATGCCGTACCTAATACATATGAAGAATCAAATCTACCTCCTCCCCAGTTGCTTAGTAGCCATCTTTCAATAAACTGAGCAATATTCCTCAAACCTGAGGCTGTCAATATGGAAGAAAGAAGACAAAAAAGCCATCCATTGTCATCTCTTCTCCTTCCTTCCCCTCCCACCTCTTATGGAAGCTGTCTTCTTTCCAGCAGTCATGTGAATAGCACAGCCTTCAGACTGAGCCATTGGGGACAAAAGGCAAGTGAGATTAAAAACAGTAGTCCAGCAATCATCTGACTGGTTAGGTGTGGGTTTTTTACCATTCCTGTTTTCCCTCACTTTCTGGGATGACAAGACAAGGTACGATACGCCTATGTAAGCACCACAGAAAGACTAGACTCATCTTCATACGAAAGAAGGTACACTTGCTGGTGATGGAAAAGCTGTCATGGGGCCAGGCTGCAGGCAAAGAGGCAACTCCACTGAGGTTATGCTATTGAGACAGTCAGGTGCAAGATCTGCCAGTAGCGAGAAAAGAGCCCTGGGAGTGCAAGGAATGCCATGGCATAGGGGTGGCACAAGTCAAATTCACAGGAAGCCCCAGCTGGGAGCAAGGGTGGAGGATTTGAGGATAGGATTCAGCCTAGTGAGATCATTGTTGGGTTTACTACAGCTTAGGGTGCAAGGAGTTTGGGATACAGAGACCTAGGCTGTACAAATTCTCACAGAGCATGTAGAAAGTATGAAAAGGCTGAACTAATGTCTTTCTCCTCCTCTGTCATTCTCGAAGCTACAGTTAACAACAGTAAATCCTGTCACTGATCCCTAAACACATGACTTTGTACTTTGTTTAAGCACATTTATTACATTTCTGTTATTCCAGTTTCACACAAATATCTCAGATGGAACACCTCCCCTGTTGTATTCCACTGGGCACAGAATACCTATCTATTACAATCCAAGGTCAGAAACTGGTACTGCAAAACTAGAGGATAAGGGTTCGGAAGAATTTCCTCTTGATGGGAGGAATCACTACCAGCAGAATGAGCTATAAAAACAATTTTACTCAGAGGAAGCTGGCAGAAAACAAGGTTTCAGAAAATCTGGTGGTTATGGCACCTGCATGGAATAAAAGTCACATCAATTACTACAAAAGATTTGAACCTGTGGCCTTCATCTTCCATGTAATTAACCTAGCCACTGATTTCTAGCAGCAGGCTATTAAATTACCCTGAGCTAAAGAATATTTAACTGTGTATATAAACCACATGAGTTCTAAGAGAAGGACTTGATAAAAGGAAATTGACTTTTTTAACAAACTGCATTTTCCAGTGAAAAAAAAAAACTCATACACACAAAAAAATCCCACCTGATAAGCTTTAACTGCCATTTGAACTCCAGACAAATAAAGGAATCCTAAGACCAAGCTCTAGGCGTTTTTTAGAGCACAGTTACTCACTGCTGATCTCTTCCAAACTAAATATGATCAGTAACAACAGTTCCATTTAGCGTTAACAAGAATTATTATGCATATGTGGCATAAGCATTTCTAGCATACCATGGCATTTGGCTGAAAGCCTGATGATATTTTTCGTATTTATAGTGCAGTATGTGAACATTATAATTTTTTTCTATCTTTCACACTGTAAATTATTCAAGCTTTATTTCTTGGCCCTGGAAAATAGTACTATCCTGGGCTGCCATCCAAGAAGGACTTCTTAAAGGACTAACAACTTTGGATTAACTCTGTAAGATATGAAGTCACTTGATTATTCCAGAAACAGAAATAAAACTGAATTCAAATGACTTCAATTTCTCGATAAAATATTCCTGCTGGTGGAAGTGCTTGGTGGTCAGCCCAGGAGAACTGAGCTTTCACAGCAAGTGCATCACAGGCACCTAGAGCTGCATATACCTGCCTTATATTGGCTTCTTTCAAGAGGAATAGGAAGTGTAAGAGGTCCGGAGAACCTCTCCTCATTCTACTACCCCATTCCTTTTGATCTATTCTGACACTTTGCTACAGCTGCTACCATCACAGGCTTATGATTTCTGTGCTAAATTTGCTACAAATATAGGAACATAAAGGTAAATATAAAAAGCCAAGGTAAGAGGCACGGGCAAGAGAGATGCTAGGGGTAAAAATTATTTGTTAACATTGGAACCTGTAACAGTTCTTAACTCTGATGAGATGATAAACTACAAAAATCAAAGAAATAAAACAACCCTCATGTTTTTGCAGATTTCATCTTTTTTAGTGCACTTAGAGAAGAATCCCAGATCTAAATGTCACCGTAATACTACTTTGTGTTGTCAGGCATCTTCTTCATCTGCTTGTTCTAGAGCAGCTCATTTCAACAGCAAGTGAAATTATTTCTGCCTGCAGCAAGTAGGATCATGTGCTATGATGCTTCTGAGTATAACTGATCTCTACTGATGTATACCAGCTGGGGTTCTGGGGCTAGCTCCAACTAAGGACTTAGGTGCCTGAGGCAAGACTTGAACAGAAATGAAGCTCCTCAATCCAAAGCTAGAATCCAAAATACCCACAGATTGCTGCTGTCCAAGCTTGGAGGCATATAAACTAACTAGCTATCTCCTTGTTTAGCCTTAAAGTTTCCTAAGCACTTAGAATTCTGCTCCCACATGTGTCCTGGAGTGCTCCAGGAAGGGCAACTCAGTGTTTGGTCAAGCCTGCGTTATTCCTCCATCCTTGAGTGTCTGACTGTGGTTGCAGTTCCAGAGCATGCCAACATACTGGAACTCTTCCTTTCACAAAACACAGCACTAACTGCTTTTTAAAATACAGATGAAAGAGGTTATGCCTGCCTTCTGTATAACATCCATGTAGTTAAAGTACTCACCCAGGTAGTGGGAGATTTTGATTCATTTCTCAATGGGTGGGAGAGTTTGCCAGCTGCCATGTGGGGCAAAAGCTCTCTCTGCTACTCCTGTCAAAGCTGTGATACTACAAATAGTAATTCAAGGTTCATACAGTCAAAAAAAGAGTACAAGGTTGAGCATTATGCTTTATCCTAATGATCCAGATTGGTTTTTTGCAAGACATGTCTTTGATAACATGTCTTTTCTTGGATCAAGCCACTGTCTGACATCTACTAACATGAAAAAGGATCCTTTGGGATGAAAAGTGCTATGCAAATGTAAATTATTCATTTTTTATTATTCATGTAATATGAGTAGCACTCTTAAAATAAAGAGCAGATTAGGCCCCAGATTGGTAACTATCAGAAATCTCTCTCTGGACCCTGGTAAGAGCATTATTCAGAAAGCAATGAAACTGCTGAACAAGATTAAAGCCTTTGAATTAAAAACACAGTGTGCAAAACATGGGGCTTCCATGCTGAGAAAAGTGGAAATGGCAGAAAAAGCTCTGCACAGAATAAACCAAACCAGATCCAAAAGAGTGACAGACTCAGTTTTACAGACTAGACATAACCAAATACAGTCAGCAGCAGCAAATTACCTCTTTGTCTCCCCCAGTGATGTGTTCAATTACTGAGACAAGAGTTTCATGCAAAGTGAACAACACAGTAAGTAATTAATTGTAGCGCAGATACTTTGAACTCTGAGAGCTGTGATATGTTCCGGCTGTCACCACTCGTTCTGCAAAAATCAGAAGATTTCACATGTCAACTTTCATTGAACACAGAGTTTCTTTGTATTTTCCAAATGAAACTCAGACAGAAGCAAGATGTGCTACAAATCTCAGAAGGGCTTTACTCAAGACTTTTATACCAGCTTTATAAGTGCATTAGACAACTCTCTATAAACATCAGGTTATTAGTCAAGCTGGGTTTTGGTGGCAGCTGTATCTAGGCTGTTTGTCAGGCATAGATAGCATAAAGGCTTAGCGGATGGGGCAGGGATCACACATAAGGAGGAGGTTTCTAAAGCAAAGTGGAATAGCAGTGCTTGACAAGAACTTACTGGGAATCAGACTGCAGTCAGACATGGTTTTCTGAATGCAGATAAACTGTGTTTAGAGGCTACCAACTTCAACTACTCATCACTACCTTCCTGCCAGAGCCTACTGCTGTTCCTTCAGATCTGTTGACAGTCTACACTTGTTGCCCCTAGCCTAGTCTAGTATGTAAAAGGGATCTGGACTAAAAAGCAACATTAAACCTGCCAGACACACACTGTTATGAGTACATTGCACTGATCTGGATCATGTGATGGACTGAATTAGCTTCTGTCCTGGTTTCGGCTGGGACGGAGTTAACTCTCTTCTTAGTAGCTGGTACAGTGCTGGGTTTTGGATTTAGTGTGAGAATAATGTTGATAACACACTGATGTTTTAGTTGTTGCTAAGTCGCGCTTATCTTAAGCCAAGGACTTTTCAGTTTCCCATGCTCTGCCAGCAAGCAGGTGTGCAAGAAGCTGGGAGGGAGCAGAGCCAGGGCAGCTGACCTGAACTAGCCAAAGGGGTATTCCATACCATGGAACATCATGCCCAGTATATAAACAGGGGGGAGTTGGCTGGGAGGCGTGGATCGCGGCTCTGGCATCAGTCAGTGGGTGGTGAGCAATTGCATTGTGCATCACTGGTTTCTTTTCTTATTTCTTTTTTTGTTGTTGTATTCTTTTTCATTACAATTATTATGAGTAGTAGTAGTGTATTTTTATTTTTACTTTAGTTATTGAACTGTTCTTATCTCAACCCATGAGTTTTACTTTTTTTTCCTTTCCTCCTCCCCATCCCACTGGGAGGGGGAAGGGGGAAGCGGCTGCGTGGTGCTTAGTTGCTGGCTGGGGTTAAACCACGACAGGTTCTAACTAGTAGAACTTGCAGATCTGGTAGAGAGAATGAGTTCTAGTGTGAAGGAGGGGACGGCAATAGGTATACTGATCTCTTGGCAGTAAATGCTCTCTCAGAAATAGTTCAGACAACGTATTAGAGCACAGCCTTAATGGTGGGAGCAGCAAGGTATTTTGAATGAAAGTGAGATGGAAACTGCAGCTAAAAGCGAGAGTTGGAAGTCTGCTGTAGGAAGAACTAGGAAGGATGCGTGGGCTATGGTGAAACAACTATAAGGCTTGGAAGCCGAAAGGGATTTAGACCATGTTAGTTGTCAGAAGGTCCACAAATAATAGCCAAGAGGAACTAGGGTGCTTGATAGAGGCCTGCTGGGATTCAGGCTGTGGTTTTAGGCATACCATCAGAACGTTTAAGCAGTGAGAAGAAAGCGGGATCATTTCTGGAGGGACTGCAGGATGCAAGTGCAAATCTTGGAACACAGGTGCTGTATGCCTTATTTGGACAGTTGTGGTGAACAGTAAGTTAGCCTCCAAGTGAACAGTGAAGCTTTGTTACAGCAGTCAAGTATGGAAGTGACAAAGACCTTGGCTCTTGCTGTGCATCTAGCTAAATGCAGATGAAAAGCACATTTGTAGGTGGAGTTGTATTTAATATTATCTTTAGATGATGGAAATTGACATGAAAAGGGGGCAAATGCTCTCTGCTGTACAGATTATGATTAACTTGACCTTTGTCTCTGCCTGTTTGCCCAAACTATTATCTCAGTTGGCAGTTAGCTCAGTGTAGCTGTTTGGCTACACACAGTCATAAGTACAATGTCATTGCACACCTTCCATATACCTTCTATGTAAGCAAACAAAGAACATTAAAAGTAACAAACTGAATTATTACAGTAATCCTCTCTGAAAATTCAGAACAGATGACTAACAGGCCAATATAATCCCCAGGTTCTTAATACAGCTAACAGAAATACAACACAACTGTCTGCCTCAGCTGAAGTCCCCATCTCTTTTTATGGATTATGGAATTTTATGGATTATAGATTGTTGTGTTGTTTTGTTTTGTTGTAACAAAGGTACAGATTGAGAGTAAAATTTTTATTATTTATTTTTGGCTTCTTGTTGTCATGAAAACAAACAAAGAAAAAGTAAAAAAATCTAGAAAATTGGAAAACATTTTCTAAATGAAAATTTTTCCTTTTTCAATTCAGAACAACTTTTATTTTAAAAGAATCTGTCTTTGGGTTTTTTACAGAGCACTTTACTCAGTCTGAAAGGATGCATGTATCTTTACTTTTGAGTTGGATATTATTTTTTCTTTAAGATGATATTTGAAACAAGGAGGATGGTTATTAATACAACTTCAATTGTGCTGGCAGTCAGCGTGTTTATAGCTTTTCAGAGTACAGCATGCATTCCTCTGATGTTTTAATGTGGTACGTTTTGATGGAAAATTGGTCTGTATTTTTTATCCTCCTCAACACTCTTTATCAATATGTAAAATTTAACTGGGTTTCAAAGCAAAAGATGCATTTATTTTCACAAATTAATAAAACTATCAAAAGACCCACTATAATAAATAAAAAAAATAAATGTCGTTATCAAATAAACCAGAAATTAAAATTTTAGGCTAATACCAGCTTAATATTGAAAATAAACTCTCCTTCATGGCTTTCATATTTACAAAAGATGAGCAATCTCCTAATACAAGCTTCATATTCTTTTGTGAGTTATGAAGGGTGTTTATAGTCTTTCAAAATAATGCATTAAATAAACTGATCCCAACCTTTCTTTCAAGCCTTCTCTAAATTGACAACCACCTTTCAGATTGTATGCAATTCTAGGCTTTGCAGCTTCCATTTCCACTTAGCTGTATGCTCAAGCCCTATTTAAATTATTGTATTAATTATTGTTATCACTTTTGATGTGAGCTGCTCTCTGGAATTTGGACTTTTACATGCAGGTCTAAGAGGAATAGGTGATCAAGTCAAGATGCAAATCTATTTATGTGTAAATATACAAAGTCTTGTACAAAGTCTTTGATGTTAAAAATCAACAAATAAATACCAAAGTTCTTGTTGAGAACTTCTGAGTCCCTTTCAAACTGCACTTAAAAACTCTCTCCTTGGACTTGTCTCTGGAACATAGAAGTCCTGTTCAGGTTATGTCCAGCTTCCATGTTTGTCTCTGTGGTTGTTCCCTTTTTCACAAATATACTCCTCCTTTTCCAGCAGTACCTACCTAAAAATTTTCTGCCATGGCACTGCAGTTTTAAGCAGGCTTTTGCTTGTCTTTGTTTAGAGAAAAAAGATGTATATAACTATCTTTTGTAATTATCTAATATCTTCTCCCCCCACTTTGCTTGGGAGCCACTTTTAAGCTGAGGTCCTTGCCCTTAGTCCTTGCCTGAGCTGCCTGGCAGCTATGTCTGTGCCTGACCATGTACCTTGCCAATCTGGATTCTGATCTGCTGGCTTGAGTTCCTGGCTTAACTTTGATCCTGCCTCTATTACTACAGTCCTGTCTGGCAACCATTGGACTGAGGCTGGCCCTGGTTATTGTCACTGGACGTGCTTTGTTCCTCTTGCTCACATACAGGAGGACTGCACCCTTGTCAATGCACCATGTCCTGCCGTTACCCTCTGCTCCTGGTTCACCTTCCCTTGCACAGCAGCCCTTGCTGCTCCCTGTCGTTTCCCTCCAATAGGAAACATACATTTATGAGGCAATAATGGTAAAGTATATATTCTTTATCGTATTTCCACTGCTGCTTTTCACGTTCCTTTTACTTTCTTATCTTCTGATATTTATTTTTTAAAATTTTTTCCTTCTATGCATAACTCTGTGTCTTTCCTCTCATGTTCTTTCATGAGGTGGGTTTTTTTTTTCCCCTCTTGAACAGTGATTCTCTATCTTTCCTTCTCTTCTTTCTTCACCAGCTAGTTTTCCGAGTCTTTTTACACAGTACTCACCTTTCTTACAATATGCTTTCAGTCTTTCCAACTTTCTCTTTGTCAGATGCTCTTAATTTTCTTCATTCTGTAGAATGTTTTTAGTCTCTCCTTTGTTTTCAGGCCTCATTTTCTCTTCACGTTGCCTGCATGCCCATGTGTACCTGCCCTTTCATGTCCATTTGCCCTCTCAATATTGACAACTGTACTGGGTCTGGCTGTGATGGAGTTAACTTTCTTCACGGCAGCCCATATGGTGCTCTGTTTTGGATTTGGGACTAAAACAGTGTTGATAACACACCAATGCTTTAGCTATTGCTGAACAGTGCTTGCACTGTGTCAAGGCTTTGTTTTTTCCCACTCTGCCCCCTGCAGTGAGTAGGCTGGGGTGGGCAAGAAGCTGGGAGGGGACACAGCCAGGACAGCTGATGCAAACTGACCAAAGAAATATTCCATGCCATGTAACATTATGCTCAGCAATAAAAACTGAGGAGAGGGGGGTTTGGGTAGGTAGCCATTGCTCAGAGACTGACTGGGCATCGGTCTACTTGTGGAAGGTGCTGAGTGATTGCCTTTGCATCACTTGTTTTGTTTTGTTTTTCTTCCTCTTTCCTTCACTTATTAAACTACCTCTATTTTGATGCATGAGTTTCCTTGCTTTTTTTCTTCTTATTCTCTTTCCTGCCCTGCTGTGTGGGGGGAGCGAGCAAGCAGCTGTGTGGTGCTTAGCTGCTGGCTGGGGTCAACCCACCATAAGAACTCCACATATCTGGTTTTTTATACCTTACTCAGAGTCCCAGCTTCTGAAGGTAAATCATTATTTTAGAATCTCAACTTTCATGTTAAAAGAAGAAACAAGGAAAGAAGAGATCAGCTTCTTGCCCGTGATGTTACAGAAAAAATATTGAAAATTTGTTCTGTTTTTAAGAACTAATGAATGAAGGCCTGCTTATGATATTTTAATGTTTGGAGTTAGCAGTATTACCCCCTTCATCTGAACCTCTGTGACCATTTGCAGTCTCCTCACATCTATTAAGTCCCACACATACTGACATATGTTTATACTGCAATTAAAGGAAGAAGCTGTTCTGCCTGCAATGTATAAGTCTACTTCTGGAGATCCCTGGCGACTTTACAAAAGCAGCACTGGAGGTGGCTAGAAGCAGTTTTAATCCTTTTCATTGTACTGCTGCTATTGCTAATGGCTTCTGGCTGCTACTGTAAAGAATTGTGCCTCCTTCAGGGGATTCTTCAAGATGGATGAGATGTGCTCTGGAGTCTTGTGGGAGGGTGGGTAGATCAGAAATGGGAAATAGGCCTCTGACCTTTCTCATTACAGCACACAGATGTTCCTGAGGTAGCCCATATAGCTACTCTGTTCCTTGCCTGTCTGTAACAGATAAGGAACACAGGCAAGTTGATCTGCTGGAACTTTGTTTAATTTCTGTCACATACGTGAGAAAAGAAAGAAATCTGAAGCCCATTTTAGGGATCAGTCCATGAGGGAAGTAAATTGGTGCCTGGTGTCTGGCAAACGAGTTCAAATCACACTGTTTCAGACATATACAGGGAAATGGCAGAAGCTGGGTCTAAGTCACATATGCGTAGTTGCATTCCTAAATTATGTGGTCCAGACTAGTGAGGTTTGGGATTCCAAAGAACAAAAATGACTCAAGAAATTACACTTGTCTTTACTGAGCTGTTGTCCCACCATGGTCTTCTAGCAGAAGGTCCTCTGCTTCTAGAAGAGGAATTCTCTGCTAGAAGTACTGTACATGACATGTAAAAAGAGTTTCTGACTAGTCATAGTAATTAGAAATCAGCAGAGGCATCATGTCAGCTTCAGTACCTTCCTATTCTTCTCTGCAAACCAGGAATATCTTTCTGTGATTTCAAGTGTTTACACTACTATCTACACTACTTTTTACTAAGAACTGCAATTTAGGGGTACTGTCTTTCTTACCAATCTTTCCCAGTGTTCAGTACAAATGCAGTTAACTTTTTAATTATGGGTACAGGAATATCTGCAATTTCATGCAGTTCCAAAGCTCTTTAGATTCCTTTACGATGAAAATTTATGGGGTGCAAGTGCTGCTTGTTAACAATCACAAATTGCATAGATCCCACAGAAAAAAAAAGAGATATTTTACAGTATTTTGTAAGCTCACACTCTCCCAATTTTTCACCTAATTACATAATTATTCTCTCATTGATAGAAGCTTTACACAAAGAGTACTGAACTGGGCTACAGAAAGGTGATACCAATTAATTACTAACAGTAATTGTCATTTCATAATCATGTTAAATTTTAATTTGCTGCTGCCAGCTTGTTAAACTGCCAATTACACATCTCCTTTTTCATGTATTAAGAAAAAGAGTAATCATGCATTTACTGCTTTTATAATTCCTAAGTTAATT
Organism: Gymnogyps californianus; assembly: GCF_018139145.2. Classification (NCBI taxonomy): domain Eukaryota; kingdom Metazoa; phylum Chordata; class Aves; order Accipitriformes; family Cathartidae; genus Gymnogyps; species Gymnogyps californianus. The sequence continues at coordinate 26,293,522 of NC_059475.1, read as the reverse complement.
CTGCAGCAGCTTGAGGTATGTCTTCAGTGCTCTGCAGCCATGCTGAGCTCTTTGAAGAGTCCAGTGAATGGGAAATTAACATACCAGAACGGCCTCATTAGAACCAAATAAAACGCGCACTTGGAACACTTTAATCTCAACCATCTAGAAATATTCAGTGAAAGGAGATACGAAGTGACACCACAGCTTCAGAGTGCACACCAGTAATCAACACGATGTGATGTTTTTGCTATATATCTTCCCTTTGTAGAAGGAGAGAGGAGAGAGACAGCTTTTTACAGGGAGGCTGTTCTTCCTATTTGATTATGACGTGAAGGCTCCTCTGTCATCACTGAGCTGAGGATGACAGTGCCAGCAGAGGGGCACGCAGACAACTGTATAAGTTTGCATACTGTAACGTCATCCTGCAAAACTCTGGGTAGAAGAGCTTATCCTGAACACATCACCTGCTATGGGGAACACTATAAGCAAGTAAGTGATGTCAGTCCAAGTTCCCATACTTTGACTATAGGATTATGCATGGTTCTGTTATGGTTGAAGTCCTCAGAAAGTAAGACTCCTCCTACCATTCCCAGATAAAGAAGAATCTCTTTTAAATTAACTAGAACAGACTTCTAATATTGAAGATCAGGTTTCTATTTATTTTCACTGTTCCTCATTATGGTCGTGCACTGTAAAGTTATTACGTACCAACACGCACTAACATGTTTTAAATTTTGGTTGTTGGCTGGATTAACCCCCATGTCTCTCAGAAGTTTCCAGGTGAGAGGGATATGGCTTTTTCTTAAAAAATTTAAGGTACAGGAAGGGAAAGGAAAAGATAAAGATTTCCTTTCAATCTGTCTAGACTCCAGCAGCCAGGCAGAAACTCTTGATTTCAATACAATATAACAAAAAGTAAAAGTCATTGTCAAAACCCTCTTGAAAAGAATATAAGAGAGTAGCTGAGGGTTAAAGAAGGGAGGAGAGAGGCTCAAAGGAAAATTTTGCTATGAAGAAAACTGAGTAATGTTTTATTGCATGAGAAACACATTGGGGAAAAAACAAGTGATGTACTTAACAATTGTGACATAGCTGCAAGTTTCTCCAAGCTCTTTATCACATCTTTTTTATTCAGTACAGTGCAGAAAAAATTGATACTTAAGACAATCTGAAGCTCAGCAAATTACTCCATGTGGTTTCCACCTTATGTTCAATTCCTCTTTTATTTTCTCCCATATTCTGCTGATGTTCTGTAAATTCTATTATTCTTTTTTTACACAGTCCTAACTAGCAAGTTCTAACAAAACTAGCCAAAAGAAACACATTTCTGTATATTTCACTATCTCTCTATTTTCCTCCATTTTTTCACATTTCCATTTCCATCCTTTTCCTTTTTTCAAGTATTCAATGCAGGTAAAACCAAAGTAACAGAGAAATTGTTTAGGGTTAAACAAACATAAGAGAGGAGAACTAGGATTAATGGAAAAGATTAAGAAAGAAAATTTAGGTTGAATATTAAGAAAAATTATTGGCAGTGAAATTTACTGGATTGTGAAATATTGTCCTATGGAAAGTGTCAGAACCTTCACTTTAAACCATTCTTACAATCCTCTAGGGAACAAGGCAGCACCAGCCTCCAGAAGGCAAGTGCACAATATCCTTGGTCTTCTCTGCGCACAGTCCAGATGATAGAAACACCATCAGATCTTGCATTGCTTTGGCATTTTGGTACATTCAGTTCTTCCACATTTTGGAATTACAGAACTAACCACAGAAATAAAACTTAGAATGTGTTTACCAGAATTTCTCTGAGTTTGTACAAGTTTCAGGGTTTTAATTCTGGTTTGAGTAGGCAAAAATATTTAGGTCAGTTCCATTTAGTCTAAGAAAATTCACTCATTCTCAATGAAAATTATTTTCCTTATATGAAAGTATTACAGAATTACAGTAATTTCCAAGGTAGTTTTTTATCGCTGTGACTAAAGTTACTAGTGAGTACTGACTGATATCATTGGTGCTGTTTACCAATGCATTGTGGACAGTATCTTTTACAAAAAAGAAAACAATATTTCATTGAAACATACTGAAAAACAAGATGGAATTTTTAAGAGCTATATCCCAAAGACTACTTTTTTTGAACAGGCCTACAATTAAAAAAAATCACCTTTAAAATTACTGCTCTCTGTGCACATTTTTAAGCAAACTTCAGTTTCAGGAATCTTCAGGACGTCTATTCGGTATAATCCATTCCATTTGCTTTGGAAAGTTTAGAGACTCAAGGTCGTTTACTTTAAGACTGTATCACTATTAGTGTTATTTGTTGTTGTTAGTACCATAAAGAAGATAATATTCAGATCGCTAAGAGGTAAGACTTTATGAAGACCCACCAATTTATTCACTAGGTGTGACAGCATTCTACCTGGTTCCTTGGACTCCTCATGGAGAATGCTGATCACAGGTCCTGTCTTGCTCATTTCCATCACTGTGGGTTTTCTGACTCTGTGACAAAAAATATAGCCAATTATTTCTCTGTTACAATACTCCTCAACATTTTACCTGGGATTTCTACTAAGAATAGTTTCCCTGATAACAAAGTTTTCTGTAGTCTATGAAATCCAGTAATAATCAGTAAGAATCATTATTACCATGGTGTTCAGAGGCTGCACACAGCCTCTGTGAGCAGTGTGCCATTGATGTTTACTGGACAAGGCTAATCATCTGTGGGTTACTGTACAGTCACAACTGCTAAGATCAAATGCAACAAACCTTCAAGAACAGCAGCATTAACAATAGCATATTCTCAAGTGAACTTGCAATGGAGAATATGCTTCTGAAGTTAAATGATTGACGTGGGGTCTTTTTTAAAGTAGAGATCTGTCTTAGATAAAAAGATCTGGGTGTGCTACAGTTCTACTTATGTGCTTTCCAAGATTTTCAAAAGTCAAAATAATTTGAAAGAGCAGATCATTTATTCACCAAAGTCTATCAGGAGGAGACATCACATATCGATACATAACAATTTCCGCAGGCAGAAACCATGCCAAATCCCTGCAAATCTCAGTTCTTGATGGTAATTTTGCAAGACTTCTGTGTGCTTAAGTGCAATGGAGCTGTTGAAGACAGTCACTAGGTGGCAGACTTTCATCTACTGAAGAAAGCTTTGAATTTACCTCTCAAAATCTGCTGGCAAGGCCCTTGTTGCAATAGCAGGTGGACTTTTTAATGGTATCTGTCCACTTCAATAATAGTCAAAGAAAATATAAAATGAAGAGAGACAAATCCACTTACATAGCTGTTTCTTTCTGTCACATCCTTAACTTGGGAAAAATAATTTTCTAATAGTTTGTCATATTTGATTGTTTTATAATTTACATTCCTGCTTAAATCATTTTCCTTTGTTCAGGTTGCATGATCTAGTCAGTAGCTTTTTTCAATATAACAGGAAATTTCTTGGGTGGTGTGAGTAGGGCCCATGCCATTATAATATTGAGTACAGGATATGAAAACAAGCACACAAGGATAAACAGAACAATAAGATCTTAGGGAACACTTACCTGCAGTCACTGCTGCAGTAAAGTGAAGATATTCTCCACTTAATCTTAAGTAAGTTGGCTGGAGCACTGGTAACAGTCTAGTTCTGATACCATACATCTAAGTGGGGACTATAAAAACCACAAAAGATGCTTGGAAAATATTTGAGCAGTTAGAACCACTCTGAATGCTATGTTGCCATAAGCACTCTGGCATCAGAGCTGCAACTACTAAGACTGGCCAGACTTACATAGCCACTACAGTAGATGTAGCTTTAGAAGGGTGCATATGCACAATTGAACACATTCAGTGCTGCTAACAGGGTAACAGCTGGTCCCTTCAGATATTTTAGATTATGTGGGCCACTAAAATTATTTTGAAAAAGATATATTTCACCATCACTAGTGGCAATAAAAATATATTGGGTAAAATCTTGCCAAGTTTTCAAGCGAGCCAGCTCTTTGATTAATGTACAATAGGCTTGTCCAATGCAAAATTTGAATGAAATAATAAACAATTAGGTATGTACTATAACTGTTGGTTATTGTGTCTTAAGACACCCTAATCCAGTTTTACAAAACAAAATCTTTAGGTTTTAATTTTACGGTGGCCCCTCTTTAATTAGAATAAATTATAGAATCACTGCTTCTCCTGAGCTTCTAGCACCCAGTGGTTTTGTACTATTCCTTTTGTCAAAGGGCAGTTGCTTGGCTTAATCTGTTGGAAGAGCTATTGTTATTTTAATAATAAGCATATTGTACTGTGTAGTCCCCTCGCCACAGCGATACAGAAGGTGGGGTTTGGTGCTTTAATACAAGTACCACTATTGTCAACATCAATAGGAGTTACAATTTTGCAAACAAAGAACATCATATACTATAACATGCAGAAGTAAAACTGGGACAGCTAACTCATTTAAAATAAGAATAATGCTGGGCAGAGGGATTCTCTTCTGTCTCATTGTAGATGGAATACTAGACCTTCATAGCTCTAGGGGCTGGTTACTAAAGCTGATCAGAGGTACATAGTTAACTAGTTCTTGATAATGATCTCTTCTGAATTTCTCTCTTTCTCAGAATAGGGATTTAATCCAGAGGGTAATATTTGTTCTACCTGATATTAATTAGGGAAGTTGCAATTTGCAGCAGCAAATTTTTGTGTTCTTCTATCTCACTCAGAATCAAGGAGAAGTAAGAATTAAACTAACTTTCCTATACTAATAAAACTTTCCAGTGGTTTTTAACATATTGTTATTCAGGATTTTTCAGTAGAAAAACAAGTTACCTTTAGGATCATCTCTATTTTTCGATTTCTTTTCCATGTGCATATTCCTTTCTGTGTTCCCCCTTCTACCATCAGGCCTCAGTCCTGTTATCTGTCTCTCATTTTTTTCTGTTTTTTATTTTCCATCACCTAAATGAGACAACGGCTCTGTGGGAAAAAAAAATTTGCACAATCATGTCACTAAAATCTATGCTTGACAGCATACATTATGACATCTATATCATAATGTATACGCACTCATGCTAAATCAAGCTTTCATATAGAATTTGAACTGTCAAGTTTCCTAATATTTGAAGACTTGACTTTGAAACTGTAAGGTTATTTTAACATTATTTTTTAAAAATTAATAGTGAAGAGTCAGAAAGATAGATGTATATACAAATATAGAGAGATATAACCCATTCATCAAAATAAGGAACAACAGATTCACAGTTTTCAAGCACTATTGGAGCCAGTTTGCAGGTTTGGAAAGAGAACACTGTGCCACTTCACAATGCCTTTACACTCAAAATGTTACCCTTTCAATGACCAGAGCTAAAAATCTCCCTTTTAGTGAACAGACACATTCTCATTATGCCATGTGGGCTATTTAAACACTTCAAGTGCACAATATCCAGACTATGAACCCAAGCATTTGATATCTCTAATTCAGATAATAAATTTTGGGAGCATGCATGTATATCTAAAATGATGTCATTCTGCTCTTAACTGAGGTTTCTTTGAACTATTGCTCTATAAACATTTAAAAACAAACAGGAACTTACTGTCTGTGCAGTCTGTCCTACGTCCTTCCTTGTATTGTGCTTAGTTCTTTAGGAAAATTCTTGCCAGGAACGCTCACCTGCCTACTAAATCTGAAAAACCGCATTTCAGATTCTGTCCCCCATATATAACTCCCTTCAAAGGCAAAGCCAAGGAACTGCTGCTCTGGACGATTCTTTCATTGCTTACACAAAGGCATTTCAGGTTTCTCAGCCAGCATTCTGAATGGTCACTTAGAAAGAAGCCTTTGCCTTGCTGCAATCCAAGTTATCATATGCTCAGATGAAAGCAAGCTGTCAAAAGCCAATTCCCCTTCTAACAGTCAATACTTGAAATAAGGTCAGCGACTTAGAAACGTAAGACATTTCTTGTTGCATCCAAGAAACTGAAGTGTGCCTTCCTTGCCAGTCAGTCTCTCTTGATGGTTTTAATGCTTAGTCCAATAGTTTTATACAATCTTGTCACCTCCTTTACAAGCAAAATGCCAGAGGAGACAGTTTCAGACATTAGGGTAGTTACGCTGTGTATAGTTTTGTCCAAAGATGCAGTCATAGTCCTGAGTCTCTATACGGTTTCACTGCAAAAGGTTTCTGATAACACAGTGATGCCACGGTAATCCCTACATGAAGTCTTTTAAGGTCCATTATAACATTTCATTATTACCTCAAAGTTAGTGTTAGATCCCCAACTAGAGTAATAAGTATAATATCTTACAAAGACACAGCAAGAGAAAACCTAGCTCAAAACATCTTACTTGGTAAAATAAACCAGTTAAAAGTGTAATATTTCTATGAGTTCTGAGAAGATTTTCTGGATGGTTTCAAATGATGTAAGACAGGAGTGTAATTGCCCAAGGGAGAATTGCTGAAATAGTGTGATACAACATTCCTTTTCAGATACTTGGTAATACAGCAACCATAGTTCCAAGGGCTAAAGTTGTATCAGGTAGTAGGATCTATAAAACCTAGCACCCAATAGATTCCCACGTTTCCTACTCAGTATACAACTCATATGGAAGGATTAGTAAGACTGGCAGAATATGATAGGATGTGAGCTCAGTAGTGTAAACAATATCAGTAGAAGATGAAAGTGGATAAATCCCAACTCTTTCCCTAAAGTGTAGCCAACAGGGAATTAATCAATTTAAAAAGGAATTAAATTTTCTAAACTAATTACTATGCCACAGCATATCCCATTTCGCACTACTAAAGAGCAGCTATCTCTAAGGAAGCTGGTGTTCACACCACTATTCCAAACAGTGAGCAAGGACAGTTCTGGCTACAAACTGTAGCAAATTCCACTATGATTACCAAGGGACACACAGCATGCTTCAAGTGAAGTTTGCAAAGAGCTGCAATATTTTAGCAAAGAAGAGTCCTTGGTTATTAAAATCTTAACAAGAAAAATCAACACAGTACATTGTATAGTATTCTCATTTCTTTTCCAACAGTCAATTTTCTTTGAATCATAAGTAAGTTAAGACTAAACAGATAAAAAGGGTCATAAGTAAGTCTGATTTTTTCATTCCACACCAAATAGTTCATCAACAAATAGTTGCTGTATAGTGGATGCTGTATACGCACCCACACGCTCTTTTTAGAGTACACAGATGGCTTTCGAAAAAGCCAGAGAATCTGATAAAATATAGGCAACTAGCAACCCATGTCTTTCTCACATCTCAGAACTGGAGTGCATGCCTACAGAGATGAGGTTTTTTTTCTGTGCTATTTTGTGTTTCTGTGGCAGGCTGTAACCTAGACCAGAGAGAACTGTATGTGAAAAACACAGTCAATGGTAGAAAAAAAACGCTTAAAAATTTCCATCCTTCAAATATTGCATTAATTTCTTAGCTTCCTCATTTGTGAAGTTCGGTGCAGCAAAAGCATCCAACAGAAAATAAGGGGTTTTTATAGAGATAGCTCAAAAATAGTGATCATGGCTAAACTGTTGAAAAGGCATGAATCATGAGAGGCCTCAGGCTCATGGTTCCTTGATTTTCTGGATTAGGAATTGGACTAGAACATGCTCCTTCCAGGCCTCCACAGAAACCACGATGCAGATAGGACTGATGCATGGTGCTTTCAGGGCCCTGACTGCACCAAAGACTCTAATGGCCCTGACCAACCACATCTGAGGCTCTTGTCCATGTGAACTTCACCCATTGGCCAGGGAGCTGAATTTAAGCTCTGGCCTTGGCTTTGGCCCATGTCTGAGCAGTGTAGCAGGTATGCTAGGTATGCTGTGCCTCGTGTTGTAGCTTCCTGCCTTGACACTATAGACTGGAGATCACTGGACTACTAGCTGACCAGCTGACCTGGTCTGCTCTTCTTCCTTTGACGTGGTGGGCATGTGATCTGCCTCCCTTGCTGTCACCCTGGGCTTCTGGTGTGTCTTGCCTTCTGGCTTGCCTGTTCCTGCTGCTCCCTGACAAGCTGTGTCTCACACCAAAATGGACACATGCTGCAGCTGTGATGATAGAAAGAAATGTTAGCTTTTTTGCCTTTTGGTGCTTGGTCTCTTTGCTGAAAAGATGCCTGTTTCATGCTAATATCTGACTGTAAATGGATGAACTTAACATTGCACAAAGAGTAAAAATGGGCATTTAAGGCTCAGTGATTCTCAAGAGCAGGGAAGGAAGGGAAGTTGCGTAGAACACAATGACACACTTGGTAGCATTTTCAATCTAAAATGAACTGGAAAAAGAAGCTGTCTTACATCTGTGCCTGTAGAAGGCGAGGATTATTTAACAATGTCTGGGAGCAAGGAGCATTTAATGGTGTCTGGAAGCCACATATGTTCTGCTTTATTTGTGAATACACAGAAAACAAAGTGCATGTCAATAATTTTGCAATTATACACCTAATAATGTAATCATTCTTATGTTGCAAAAAGCATTTTTGCTGTAAACCATCACAAAACCACAAAAGCGGTATGTAAAGATTTATCTTACCATTCACCTGATACAGGTTGAAGTCACTAACCTAGAGTTAAAAGCCTCTAAAATTTTTTTAGTTTTTCTGACCCATTCAGTTGCTTTCAGATTATGATGGTACCTGCTTATGTGAATACCAAAGAAAACAATTTCCTTTTCTTAAACCTGTTCACTAGAATCTACCCTTTCAACCTTTGCTAAGTAGTTTGTATCCTATTTCTCATTCCTCCACTGATACTGCAAGCATTTTCCATTTTTCTAACAATGGCTGGGCAATTCAAGAGTAGAAAGCATCACATATTCATTGAAATGAATATACAAAACTAAATTTCAGGAACAGTTTTGTTGTTTTTCTTATATATAGCATGAAAACTGACATAAAATTTTCACTCCTAAGAATTCATTTATAAAACACTGAATACAATACAGTACTCAACAGACTTTTGTCAGAAGCTATTGAATTCTAGTTCAACAGCCTTTCTCCATTTGTGTATGTATCTTCACTACACGAAGTTAAATAACAAGAGATTTCTGTTTGTTTCAGTTTTACTTTATCAGAAGTTTACTGCTGGTTTTTTTTACTTTTGAGACACAAGTTATCTTCTGTTGTAATAAAAAGCACATGCTCTTTACAAAAGAAAATATCTGAATCTTCTGACAAAACTGAATGAATGAAGCTACATTAAGAATTATTTTCCTTAGTAAGTTTCCTTTACTGGTATAATGTGATAGATATACCTAACATATTGCTGAAATTAAAAAAAAAAAAATCATGTACTCATTTTCAGATACCATTCTCCAGTGCTAAAATACCTTTTATACTACCTTGCATACCTCCCCTGAGTAACCTGTATTAGAAGCCAGACTTGCAATGAAGGTAGGTCTTTTCTTAATTGAAAGTTAAAGCAAGCATTGTGTAAACACCAATTCAATCAGCACATTTAGTTCTGTTTCAGAGACGAGTGTCAATAACTCATCTATCTTATGTGCATGCATCACAGAAAACAAAATCCATATAGCTGTGTCATTCAGAATTCTTCACACAAACATGGATTTTCTGCGACTCTGTAGTTAAAATCCCCCAAGAAGTGCTGTAGCTTTTCAGGCCAGAAGACTCTTGCAATAATCTTACCAGACTTTACCTAGCATGGACCACTGAATTTTATCAACTGATTCCTTTATAAAACCTATATCCTCCAGCACAGCCGGATGTATCTTCTATGAGCAGATCTTGTCTTTATTTAAAGACTTCAAGGACATGAATTTAGCACATTCATAAAGAAGTTGTTCCAGCAGTTAATGAACCTCTTTAGTAATTTGAGTCTAATTTCTGTCTTCAGTATAGCTTTGTCTGGTAGATTGAAGAGTCCTCTTATCCTAAGATCATACACATACAATCCAGGCAAGCCACCTCTAATGCATTCATTTTCTTTTGTCACTTCTTCTGATACTAACAACACCCTACTTATGTTGGATATTCCACTTAGATACATTACACAATGGATTTTTGCCTCCTTTGGGTTACACTGCATAATCCTGAATCATGTCATTCACTGCTTTCCAAAACAGCGCTTCTCATTCTAGTAGTCTGTCCTGCATTCTTGGCTCCAAGAGTTACTGTCTCCTATTCTGATGTATTAAATTCTGAGCTCAAGATGACCCTGTTTATCAGGACATTCAGAAAACTGTAGAATTCCCCTGTCCCTATAATTTAGTATGTCACATTTTCTGCCATCTGTAACCTTCTGTAGCAGTGACTTCTATTTCTACTTTTATCCTAGGACCTCCATACCTAAGATGCAAAGAATTTATCAATTTAAAAAATAAAAGTAGATAGAAATTAGTCTTATTAAATAAATCTTCCTCTGCCACAGTGCAACACAACTTACTAAGGCACTGTGATTTAATACAGTGATTTCTTCAGTTCCTATTCTTTCTTACTCTTTTGCAACACTTCCTTTTCTACATGACATCCAATTAGGTCTCAGTTAAAAATAAATACCACACTGTTTTACATATATTCTTGTTTAGATTGCCATCCGTTGAGAACTGCCGGTACTACTACTTCCCTGACCTACTTCTGTTATAATGATCCATGCTAGCATAAACATGTTTATTGTTGGATCCCTCAAATTGAAATAGGTTAGGGTGCAAATACACATGTGGCTTTGGCTGCAAATCTGAAGGATAGTAGGCTCCGGTAGTATGGGGAAAGGGAGCTGCAGGCAACAGCAGGCTGCAGCAGCCTCAACTGTAACTACCTCAACTTATGACTCCTGCCGTGGTTCACTGCAGCTAGGTTACTCCATCTCATTCTGCTGGGTTACATTTGGTCGTATTATTTATAGGGAGGACTTTATTCCCGTAAGTGTATGCCAGATCCGGTCATGTAGCTCTCTAACAAGATAAAGCCATCATAAGCTACAGAGCTGGCACAAGCACTGTTGTGTTCTCTGGCCAAACCAAGGTCAAATGCATGCTGCCAGATAGCTCAGCAGTTGTGTACGGATCAAGCATTAATGAACAACTTCAGATTTTATGCTGCCACAGAAATGTTATTTCCACACTTCTGTAATTCAATGGCAAAAAAGATGCTAACATCCCTTCTGTGCCAAAGTTTGAGCAACATGTAGGCTACCTGTACTTCAGCCCATCCTTTATGTGGCAGTAGAAATGTCTCCTGCTCAACTGTGAATATTCCAGCTTTACTTTTAGTTTCTATAGAGCTAATTTATATTGCTGACTAAACGTTTTGCAGTACTATGTAAAAATAAGAAACACTCTTAAGTGAAGATGTATTGCATTTATCATCCATATAAATGTGGGGAATACTGAATTTATCTATTACTCAGATTCTCTTGGTGTGAGTATACAGTTCTGTCCTTGAATTTACTTGAGCTGTGTCCAGAAAGAGGTGAGTCTATAGAAATTTAGCAATGAATTCTGCAGTTATCAGGTCTTATGTTCTAGAATTTGTGTCTAATATTTCTGAATACTGAGAGGCATTGAAGTAAAATTAACAGCAGGAAAATTCAGATTTAGTCTTTGGAGAAACTTCTTCATGTTTTAGTTAGTGAAAATGGAATATTCCTTCAGAAATAGATAGGAATTTTGGAGTCATTCAAAATGTACAATGAGACAAAAAAATGGTGGAAATGATGATAGGCAATAATCCTTCATTAATCAGGGGCAGAACTGGTTAATTAGCTAGGTCTCACTTTTCCCTGGTTTCTATGATAAAGATTGCACTTTGTACTGAACTTTGGAGATATCCTGGGGACAGAATATCTCCACAAAGATCATCTGAGGACATCATCTAGAGACTGGACAGAGATACTTTGCATTCTCCATCTTCTGGAGTTTAGAGATTTTGTCTCTTTTCTTCTGGCTATCCCTGTGATTCCTCTCAGTAAGGTTTCCTTTGGTACAGAATGGCCTGTTTTACAGTGATTGCCTTTCTCCTTGAATGTAGGGTAGGGTAGATCAAGATCTTTCCCCAGATTGTTCTTTGCCTTTCACAGTCTGTTTTCTCCCTCTCCCCTTCTCTCTCCCTCTCCATCTCAGCCCTTAGAACTATGACATCTGAAACAATAGTGTGACAGTGAGTGTTTCACTGGTACACTCTGGACTAGCTGAGGAGCAAAGAACAACATAGTGGACTTTTTCAGTTGTTCCTCCAACAGCTGTTACCTCATCCCATCATGCTCTGTAGGAGATCAAGTAGAAACATGACAAAACTCAATAATTAAATGGAGAATCCTCTTGTGGGGAGAGGTAAAAAAAAAATGTCAGGGAAAAACCTGCATAGGGATGAATTACTTCCAGTCAGATGTCTCTCTCATTCAGTCAGATTGTCCAGCTATTGGGCTATGTGCTGGACATTTTTAAATGGTAGAATATTCACACACATTGCTAAAAAGATATGTCTCCTGACAGCCTTGAGTGGGACGGAAATGTGAGGTAGCTGTCTGAGCAAGCAATTAAAGTCCCTATTGCTTGTGTATTCCAGAATAACCCTAGCATAATTAAAGGGCAATAACAAAGCAGGTAAGTGTTACCCTTTAAAGAGACTTAAAATACAGGAATCAGTGAATCTCTGCTACAAGAAGAAGAAAACACTGAGTGTCAGAGTGACTACTCAGGTTTCCTTTGTGCAAAAATGTGTTTACATTGAATAATTCACATTTGGTGCAGTCACAACCTTTTCCTCTCTCAGAAAACTTGCACAGCCTGCAAACAATCCCATTACATTAAAAATTCTTGACACCTTGAAACTGAAAGGAAATCAATGCACTTGGGTAACACATTACATTACAAGGTATAAGTCATATACTTTATAAGCTCATTATTGGCACAAGACCCATTAAAACTTTTAGTAAAGTTATCATGAGTACAGAGTTTCCAGCTGACACTATTTCAAGTAATGGGCTATTTTTTAGGCAGGGACTAATGTCTCTTGACAAATTTGTGCTACTGCTACCTGGTAGTGAAGGATTTAGGGAAGTAAGCTTCCTCATGAAGTTGCTTGTATACACAAAGTAGCACAGTCAGTTTCTCTTGTCCCTTAGGGCTTTTGATGGCTCTCCAGCTGTACCAGAATGTAATTCAGAAATGCTTCCTATAGGACACATTCTTCTAGTGAATCCTTAGGTTTGCTTCATGGACCTCTCAAAAAAAACCCCAAACCCTTCCTTCCTATTCCGAGCTTTCACTATGTTCCCACCTATATTAGTACCAAAAGCGTTCCTATTCTCTTACGTAAACTATTCAAAGCCTAATTGAAATTATGAGGTTTTGAAATTAAATACTTGTTAATCCTAATTTTGATCAAGATAGACTTGCTGCACTGTATTTTTGACAAGTATTCGTTCACTGCAGTGTTCATCATCACAGCACAGTATTAGCCACAACAATCATATGGGAAGTGTTGAGCAAGCAAAACTGCTGTCCAGTATGATGACCGGAACAAAGTTAGGCATGACAAGACAAAGAGGAGTTCAGCCGGAGTGCAAGTTCATCTGTGGATGGAGAAAGCTATGGGATTCTCAGTGCTCACCTCCTGAGAAAATGACAAAATCCCTAAATGCTGAAAATATATCATAACCTGCTCCATTGGCAAGTGGCATAAACATGCACACAGCACAGACAGCTTGAGGGCCTCAGTGAGAAATTATTGTCCCTTGAGTCTACAGTTGCTGAACTGGAAGAGTTCAGGGAGATGGGAAGGTACAGTGACGAGATCTCAAGGACATCATAGAATTTCATCTTCAGGCTAGCAGCTGCATGCTCCTAAGAAGGCTGAAAATCTCTTGGCAGAAAGCTATCAAGCTAGAAAGGGGGCAAAACTGACAGAAACGCCCAGTAAGGCTATCCTCTTGCATTAATAATACCCTTCTGAAAGTTGAGATCTCTGCTAATGGTCTGCAGAAGGCTGTGTCACTTGGAGACACAGCACTCAAGGAAAACAGACAGCTCTTTTGTGATGCCAGTGACAAATGTGTGGTACTTCCACAGCCAAATTCTACACAACAGTCTCTGGGTAGATTCAGTGGTTAAGGAACATGGGAGTATATGTAATACAGGGAAGGGCACAGCAGGTTCTAGACTCAGAATGCAAGCTGTTAAGAAGGACTCTAAGGACCAAGAAATATTCACACTACAACATGCAGGATCAGGCAGGAGGATGGAATTTGAGGTCTCAGGGTTTAACTGAGAAATAGTTATTTGGCAGAGATTTTAGAATACATGAAGCTGACAGATAATGGAAGCAAGTGGATGCCATTTAAAAGGTTGTGGGGAATTCTTTTTTCAGTTGAAGATGTGGGGTAACAGATATGTGCAAAAAGAGAACACAGTTCAGAAGTATGTATCTTCTAGGAATAAAGCCATAAAACCTCTTCATCCACCAGAGGTGTTGTTTAAAGAGTTGATTACTCTTTGTTGATTATGCTTGTTTTCACCCTATCAGCAAAAAGTTTGTTCAAGTTTCTGGACGTCTGTTGCTTGCCTAAGAGGTCAGTAAGGATTATTTTTCACAGAATCACAGAATAACTGAGATTGCAAGAGACCTCTGAGGATTGTCTAGTCCAATCCCCCTGCTCAAGCAGGGTGACGTACAGCAGGTTGACCAAGATTGCATCCAGTTGAGTTTTGAATATGTCCAAGGATGGAGACCGCATAGCCTCTCTGGGCAACCTGTTCCAGTGTTCAATGACAGTAGAAAGGTGTTTTCTTTTCCTGTCTTACAGTTTGTGCTCATTGTTTCTTGTCACTGGGCACCACTAAGAAGAGTCTGGGTCTATCCTTTTTACACCATCCCATCAGATATTTATACATTTTGATAATGTATATGATGATGTTCCTTGAGCCTTCTCTTCTCCAGGCTAAACAATCTCAGCTCCCTTCCTCATACGAGAGATGCCTTGATCATTCTTGTGGCCCTGGATGGATAGCCCCAGGATGGCCATTTTCTGGCTGGCTGGATAATTCAGCTCCTTGAAGCAGTGTCTTTTTTAGCTTTTCCTGAAACACTGACAATTCTAAACTGGTGTTCCTACTACAGTTCCTACAAACTCAGAGGATTGTTCTCTTTCCTTTTAAACAGAAGCTCAGGTTACACAGGAACTGTGAATTTAAATACTTGCTACTCTGTAGAAACCTGACTGTCAAATTACGGCATTTCCACGGAAGTAGGAAGTATTACTGTAATTCCTTTAAACTGCTTTTCTTCTTTCTGTCTCTAATGATATTTTTTTCAACTAAAATTTTCCATTGTTGCTAACAGCAGTTAACCTCAAAGAAGAGAGCATTACTGTAAGCAGTGCTGCAGGCAGGAACTAACATTTACAGCAAAGTAGTTGAAAGTAGGGCTAAGTGACCCCCTATGTAAAACATTAGCAACTGTCAGCACTCTGTTTATTCTACCACTTTTACCTCTGATACTTCTGGCTGAGCTACTATACTGGCTTGCCTATACTTAAAATTATTAAAATGGGCATTAGTGAATAATTGTTCCAGTACAAGCCAAAGCTATTGCAAGCCCAGATTCCCACCAGGAGTTATTCCAGAATGTCTGTGTGTTAAGCTGAAGCTTGTAGACAAGCTTCTAGCATGGTCAGGAAATTTTAGCAAACATTTCTTGATGGAGACACAGTCTCTCGTGTTCTCATTTCTCGGCATTTTCTCACTGAGGAAGATTTTGTTAAAGAAGAAAGATGAACACGGCCAATTTACCTCTGAAGAAAGCAAATAACCTAAAATAACTAAGAACCATTATGTATGTATTGACCCTATATTTTATATGTACTGCTGTAACACAGAACTGCAATAGGATACAACAGTGTGCCTAATTTTCTGCAAACAACTCATTCCTGCACTGCTGTGGAAGAGGAATTGACTGAAATAATAAGATATGGCTGAAAATTAAACACACAGTTAGGATCTCAGAAGCTTAATAAATAAGATACCCCAGAAACTGGTAATTAGAGGGGAGAAAGAGGTCTCAGTGGCAGCATGGCTCTGAACCTAGTGTTTAGAGGCCGGACCGTAAGAAATGGAATGTTTTATGATTGTTTTTGTGGTTTTTTTACATCTTCACCTTTTCTGTTAAAACCTAAGTAAACCCCAAAACCTAAGTAAAGCTCAGTTTTAGAAATGTCCCTTTTTAATTACAAAACTACTTGTCTTATCCTGTCCATTTTCACATGAAATCAGATTCAATTCCTTGGCACCAACAACTCACCGTCTGATAGCTGCAATAAAATACAGCAAGTATTTAAGTAAATGAGATGCTGATAGGAAATGGAGAGTAGTATAAACCTGGACAACAATTCCTCAAAGTCTATCTACTGTTTCTTGGAAAGATTTGAAGGACCGAAGGAAGAAAAATTTACTGCAGAAAGAGTAAAAAGACAAAAAGCCAGGATTAGGAGAACAATATGAAGGGCTCATCTAGTGCATCTGCGCAGTGAAAAGGCATAGTAAAATCTTTGCCATCTGGTAAGGAAGAAGACACCAAAGGACTGTGGCAAAGAAGAGGAACAGCTTAGTTTTCATTGAGACAGGTGGTCAGGCAGATAAAAACAAATATCAAAGATGCAAAGCTTGGAAGCCAGAAACAGGAATGTGTAGATACTGTCAAAGAAGAACAAAGGATTTACTCATCTTTGCAAGGTTAAAGAAGTCAGATTTAAAGAAAAATAACAAGTAAAAGAGCAAGGAGGAAACAAGAAGGCAAGAGACTGGGATTTCTGAACATTTTACATTCTTCTTTTATTACTTATGGACAATTTCATTGTATGCATGATAATTTTTGGTGGGAAGAAGAGCAGCTATTGCAATCAGTACTGCACATTGGGAGCAGTAAAACTTATTTTAGGCCTAGACTTTGTGATTAACCTCTGGCAGTGTTTGGGCATTCCATATGAGCAAAAATGGACTAACCACCTTTTCTGGGCCACTTGGTTTCTAACACAGTTACTATTTTGACCCCAAATCTGAACAGAACTGTAAGTGATAGATTTTCATATTTTACTTCAGCACTGTTTTCATTTCATTAGGTATAATTGAGCCTGAGGTACCAGAAACTGAAAGGAATCTTCACAGTTTAATGCATTCTAATATGATATAAACAAGCTGAAGCAAACCTAGAAAGGTTATCAGAAAAAAAAATTTCTATAGCACCTGCATGAAACAGTATTGGGTGCCAGTTTGTCTGAGGGCCATATCACACCCTTAACTAAGATTAATTACTAAGGTTCAGTACTAAGCAAAATCTGCTAGGTTTTTAGAATTCAGCCATACTGGAAGCTTTCCTAGACTGACTAAAATTCTGAACATTTCGTCCAGACTTGCACCACATACATTGTGAAACCTGGAATTAATTCTTCAAGAGCCTGTCTGCTGCAATTGTTCTAAAGCCTTGTTCAACAAAGGAGAAAGAAATGTGCATGTTCCCAATGATAGCTAAATGCTTGAAAATGAAAGAAAAGGAGGAGATGTGTTAGAGAGGAAGTATGTAATTAGCTGTTTGCTGAATTATCCTAAGCGGAGTGATCAGAACCAGAAGACCATTTTACACCACTTCACCATTAACTCAAGTAGGTGCAGGCCTGTGTTGTGCTATGTTGCACTTATAGCTTGGCCTTCAGGACAGTGTCGTGTTGTGCATGTTCCTAGGCCACAGGAAAAACTCAGCCAGCTAATGGTAACCGAGGGGGCTGGAGGCAGCTCCCACTCGGTAACAATGACTACACCACCTGCGTGTCCTTGCCTTTATCTAAAAGTGCAGCGACAAGTTCTCATGTGAACTTTTTGTTTGACAGTAGAAATGAAGAATAGAGTTGTTTTCTTTTAAGATAATCCTGTAAGAGCTCAAAAGACCAAAATGCCGGATAGCCTTTCCATGTATGGGATCTGCACAGTGTGCTGCTCCCTGATTGGAGGCCTGTTGATGCTGTGCAACTCAGGGTTCCCAGCATCTGAAGGGATGTAAAATTATCTATACTATCCTCTCTTTCTTTATAGTGTTAGCTCAAATAAATGGCATTTTAAGAGATACTTTACGGAGTCTAAGTGCCTTTCTTACTGGGATCATAAAGAAAATCAGTGCCTCCTGGGGCAAAACTGTAAGAATACGTCAGTGAGAACGTGATAGGTCAGCAGGGAAACAGACAGGTTTCATTAAAGGTTCAACATAGTATCTATTATAACGCAATATAACATTTTAATTAAAATTATTATCTGCCTTCAGGATAGTCAAATTCACTTCAGATAGGTGACAAGATGCCAACATTTCTCAGTTCCACACAGAAATAGTCATACTTTCACCAAACCTAAATCTCAAGTTTTGCTCTGTGCAAGAAAAAGTTTATGTGAAGCTGCTTCACTAAAATCTCATTCACTAAAAGATCGATATTAAATCCATCGAGAAAGCTGCAATACATACCGTCAGTCTCCAGAAGTGTTTGAGTTAGACCTGCCCTCTTTCCCTGCTTTCATTTCTTTTGGTTCATCAGTGGAGAAGGAAGGAGGTGGACAGCCTGTGTCTCTGCTGCCTGTGAATGATCAGGCATAGCCCAATGTAGTAGACTCCACTGAGGATGGCATTTTAGGAAGAAAAAAATACCATGTTTTGCATCTGGTTGCTTACTGGACCTTGTTCTCCACTTCTTTCTCAGTGGCTCTGTAACTTCATGCCTGTGCCTTTCCTGCATCAGGCCATATTGTCCATTTTTCCTTTTTTGCAAAGTGCTGATGGAAGATGCAATCTTTTAATATTTGGAAACCTTCTGTACATGCCTGCAGCAGTAAACCTGAATATACGTAGCACAAGGCAGATGTGCATCAGTCCCCCAGTTATAAAGTAAGTTCTTCCTGAGGAGTCCCCAGTACCAGCTCATTTCTGTGTCAGGCTTGGCATTCCAAGACCTGCAGCAGTTTTCCTCCCACCAGATTTCTTTTAAATAACTTTCAGTTTAACCTGGTATTAACTGTCACTTTGGCATGCTGAATACTTTTTTTCAAAATTTATTTCTGCTCACAGTCATTAATTTTATTTAAATTGTTTCTCAGCCTGTCCACTTTTTCTTACATGCCAACATTTTTTTTCTTCAGAAAGTGTGGCATAATATGTGCTTTCCATTAAGTATTTAAGTATCCTAGCAATGCTAATGCAAGTCAAGGAAGATGTAGGCAATACAAGTGCTCAGTGCTGTACCAGAGCAGCAGTTCAACTGTGTGGTTCAGACACATATTGCTCTTTTTGACTTGACAGATAACAGCTTCCACAATATAAGTTTGGGTCTACATTGGATCTCTAAGTGTGAACATTACTAAACTTGGACAGCATTTGGATACAGGTTCTTTGGATCCAGCCGCTTCTATCTGAGTAGTGAATTCATCAAAACTCTGGAAACACAAACTCATAAACTTTGAGAAGATATAAGTGCACATCAGGCCAACAATCCAGTAATTTCTCTGTAATTCTGTACTTAGCGAGAAGCCATATGCCCTTTCAGAAAGTTTAACTGTCCCCTGAACACACCATTCCATTTAACAATTTTTACATTACAGCTTTTGTAGCATTCCATATAGCCCCTATCAGGGTCACCTGTGTCTCTTGGCTTGGAAATGTACACTGAAAACAACATCCTCAATGGATTTCCTTTCTTATTATTAAGACAGGCTATCCCCTGGCTGTGAAATCACGGCTGTGAATTCCTGAACTACCTCACCAAACAAAAAATAATTTTCCACACAGTTCCCCAAGAATAAATTCTAAATACTCATAGTCATTTAAAAGAAGGCGCAAACCACCAAGCTACCAATAGTGTTGTTTCCTTGCCCACAAATAATTTTCAAAATATCTGTTGCTGTGCACATTAATTTGTGCTTCTGAGTTGGTGCACCTGTCTGAGCCAGTCACCATTGCAATCTGGGAGGCCCTTTTCATAATTTTGAAAATGCCAGGTAAAAATCTATGCCCTGATATTATACTCCTATTCTGCTTCTTTATTTCTTGATCTCAACTTAGGGCCTTTTGAGGCTGCTCCCAGTTATTCTGCAAAATACACGGTGAGGATAAAGACTGTCTCTCTCTATATATGTAAGTATATACACAAATATATATATATATATATATGAGCACACATCTGTACACAAACACCTGGCTGCAAAATTTGACTGCTAAGGCTTTTCAAAGGCCATCTCAGATCTTTCTGTGATTAATCACTCTTGCCCACACTGACAGACAGTTTCAAATTAACATCTTCAGATCTTGCATTGCTACTGGGTATACCTGCAAGGTTTTTAATTTCCTCAGATTTAAGTGAAACTCTTTGTCCAGAGACAGTGGAAGCTAATCGTGTTTCCTCTTGAATGACTGCTGTTGTTGCCTTGATGCATCATGAATTTTTTGTTACTCTTTGTACTGGTCTACTCAACTCCACAGTGTTGAACTACCCAACCTAACTAGAATCCCTGTCTGCTATTTCGAACCTTGTCAGTTAGAAAGGGTTTTTACCTTTACTGTAAACTGTAGACCAGTTTTCAGCTCTGGCAGCAGTTTTTTGATTTCTTGATCACAGCATGTTTTTATTTTGCAGGGATCTCAAATTCCATGGTTCATCTAATTTTGTACTAACAAACTGATTAGTGGGAGAGTATTCAGGTTTGCCCACACATTAGCTGTCACTCAGAGGTGTTAGTGATGTCTTCTGTTGGGTCACGCTGCTAGGCCTGTGTAGACTTCCAAGGACAGCTACTGTTACTCTTGATTTTGTTCGTTTCTTCCTGGCCATTCTGACTGCTAACTGTCCAACAAAGTGGCTATGTGTCGTGGTTTAACCCCAGCCGGCAACTAAGCACCACGCAGCCGCTTCCCCCTACCCCCTCCCAGTGCGGGGGGGAGGAGGAAAAAAAGTAAAACTCATGGGTTGAGATACGAACAGTGTCGTGGTTTAACCCCAGCCGGCAGCTAAGCACCACGCAGCTGCTCGCTCACTCCTCCCCCCTCCCAGTGGGATGGGGAGGAGAATCAAAAAAAAGTAAAACTTATGGGCTGAGGTAAAAACAGTTAAATAACTGAAGTAAAATAGAATATAATACTTGCAATAATAATAATAAAAATATAATTATAATAATAATAATAATTGTAATGAAAACAAATAAAACAAAAAAAAAGGAAAAAAAAAAACCCAAGGAAAAAAATCAGTGATACACAACGCAATTGCTCACCACCCGCTGACCGATGCCCGAGCAGTGATCCGCCCCTCCTGGCCAGCTCCCCCCAGGTTACATACAGAGCATGATGTTCTATGGTATGGAATATCCCTTTGGCTAGTTTGGGTCAGCTGCCCCGGCTATGCTCCCTCCCAGCTTCTTGCACACCTGCTTGCTGGCAGAGCATAGGAAACTGAAAGATCTTTAACTTAGGATAAGCACTGCTTGGCAACAACTAAAACATCAGTGTGTTATCAACATAATGTTGATCTCACACTAAATCCAAAACACAGTGTACCAGCTACTAAGAAGAAAATGAACTCTGTCCCAGCCGAAACTGGGACACATCTTTGTGTTGTTATGAAGACAGCAAATGCCACCATTGGTTTTCCACCAGGAGTGAATGAAGTGTTCAGTCAACAGAATGGTCCTACCTAACGCAAGTTTTATATTATATTGAGAGGTAACTGCCATTCCCTTGCTGTCTTTCATCAGTTCACAGTATATGAAATAGTAAAACTGGTAACAATTTACATAACAGCTTTCATCTTGAAGCATCCCAAAGGCTTTACAGGGTTCATTTTCCGTACTGTTAAAACATAATAATCTTTAGCACCCAGTAACACTATACAAAATTACAAGACAGGAAATGGAACACTAACAAATATCCCATGCCCAGACTAAGTTTGAAGGTATTTAGCCTCACACTGAGCAGATTTTAGCAGAGGGCCAAAGTTTCCTGTCTTGGAGAAATAAATCTTTTGAATAACCCAACAGAGCTGTCCTATCCATGTGCTTCAAAATTGCTCCTGAGACATCTACGCCTTGGAATCAAAAACATGTTCAAGCCTTATAGACTATGCTTACTTAGGCTGCCAGTAAACTCTTTCATACTGCATCTTTTTGATGAACCCAGCTAGGAAACTGTGTGAAAATAGACAGCTGTTTGCTAACAATCAGTCATTCAATCAAGCATGATATGCAGAGACTTTGTACATAAAGTAAGAAGGCACTGTCATTGTCCTGAATAAATTACAACAAAAGCGCAGAGATAAAGCAATGCTCGTGAAAACAGTAGCTTCTTCCTTGAAAATAGAGGAGGAACAGCCAAAATATTTAAGTGCAGCACAAACATAATGGGTACTAAGCTCTTCCTTAAGTGTAGAGGGACTACCACAAAATAAAGACATTATAAAGATAGGTTTACCTGCATAAGGTTCCGTTTGATCATTATTCCTCTGGATTGTTTCTATCTTAGCAAAACTGAATGTTAGCAACTGCAAAGAGATGATGAAGATGTAAAGATGGGTAATACAAATTACAAGATGGATTAGCATTAGTGAGAAAAGGAGAAAAAGGAGATAAAAGCGTTAGAGCAAGGAAGAAAGAGCCTATGCAGCATGACAGGCTCAAGAAATCAGCTTAGGTCAACAGAGCTAGTAAAAGGAAG
Source organism: Gymnogyps californianus (assembly GCF_018139145.2). Taxonomy (NCBI): domain Eukaryota; kingdom Metazoa; phylum Chordata; class Aves; order Accipitriformes; family Cathartidae; genus Gymnogyps; species Gymnogyps californianus. The sequence goes on along the minus strand of NC_059475.1, from coordinate 26,270,861 downwards.
GGAAACAATATTTCATATCCAAGTAGATTAGCAGGGATATCTTTTCAGGTATTTGGACCCATCTGTTTATTCTGTTTCTGATGCAGTGTCTTTAGAACTAGGTATTTGCCACTTGAAGGATTTTTTTTTAAGTCACTTTTAAATTTGCTAGAGCTGAACTGGCTATTATAGAAGTATTAGTGTGCTGTGCTACTCCAAGTCAGCTAGATCAAATTCTTGCTGCAAGCCTGAAGGATGCAAAACATTTTGGAAAAAAAAACCCACCTGCAATATTTGAAACAGAGGGGTAGGAGATGTCTGCATTGGGAAATTGGAGGGATTCCACAAGGCTCAAAAACATCCTTCTGCTACTTGACAAGTATTAAAACTTTCCTCTTTAAACTGAAAAAAAAAAAGCATCAGTAACATGCTGACTGCTAGCAAAACATGTCACTGTAATAGTCTATGGAAATCAGTAAATGTCTTCAGTAGGGGGTTCTGGCTCAGACTATACCAAGCACTGTGCTGTGGTGCTGAAGTTTAAAGCACTGCTGCCATCTGCAGGGGTTTATCCTTGATGTCATTTCAAACTTGGTGAGCTTGTGGGAATCTACTCTCTGGAAACTTCCCCATCCAGCATCACACTGTGGTCAGTATGTCAGACTCCATCATAATTGCTCTTTTGTTTATACCACCCTCACTTGGACCCAAAAAGGCCAAATACATCCAAGCTTAAACTTCAAACAAGTCAAAGGGGTCTATACTTGGCAATTTCATTACAATTGCCCTTTTTTAGACTATGCCCTTCCAGTGAGCTTATTTCTAGTACTGCAAAATATACTATTACCCTATTATGAAATGTTGCAAACCTGATAAAAAAATAAATTTATTTGAACTTCTGCTCTAGAGAGAGGTGTGATTGCCTCTTAACATGGAATAATCCTGCCCTCAGCTCAATGCTAGTCTTATATGTGCTCATGTACTTATAGCCTGTCTGTATATTTTAAAGAAAGCATGTTATATAATAATGAATAAAAGAAGAATCCAGGTTAGGGAAGGAAAAAAAGTTTCCTGGAATAGACAACTTAGTATTTGGTGCAGACAGAGGCTAAAGGAGCCAATCTCAGTCCAACGGTTACTGGTAGTGTAGGGGACTATCTGCAGTTTAGACTGTCTGCACCAAAAGAAATGGGGAACGTTGGCTAGAAAGAGTTAGGGATGTGATCATGTAAAGACAGAAGGACAGAAATGGATACAGCTAGAATGACATATGGGACTGAGCGGTAGGGCAGTAAATGGGAGAAAATGGGAGCATTTAGTGCTAGTGTTATGTGTAAATTAATCATGAAGTTACATGTAAATCCTTAGAATACTAGAACAAGATGAAGAACTGTTCTGCTGACACACATCCAGGCTACTAGGCCTGATCAGTTAGTAAACTCAGGAATATAAGATATAGTACTGTGAGCTAAAGACACTGGATGAAGAGTCATGAAGTCCTTCAGGCCCTGGGATTACAGGGATCTGTATAGTTTGTTTGTCAGAGATATTAAAATAGAATAGAATAGAATAGAATAGAATAGAATAGGACTACTTCAGTTGAAAAGGACCTACAATGATCGTCTAGTCCAACTGCCTGACCAATTCAGGGCTGACCAAAAGCTAAAGCATGTTATTAAGGGCATTGTCCAAATGGCTCTTAAACACTGACAGGCTGGGGGCATTGACCACCTCTCTAGGAGGCCTGTTCCAGTGTTTGACCACCCTCTCAGTAAAGAAATGCTTCCTAATGTCCAGTCTAAACCTCCCCTGGTGCAGCTTTAAACTATTCCCATGTGTCCTATCACTGGATACCAGGGAGTTTCCACTTCCCCTCCTCAGGAAGTTGTAGAGAGCAATGAGGTTGCCCCTCAGCCTCCTTTTCTCCAAACTAAACAAGCCCAAAGTCCTTAGCTTCTCCTTATGGGACATTCCTTCCAGCCCTTTCACCAGCTTTGTTGCCCTCCTCTGGACGCATTCAAGGAAGTTCACATCCTTCTTAAATTGTGGGGCCCAGAACTGCACACTGTACTCAAGGTGAGGCCGCACCAGCACTGAATACAGTGGGATGATCACCTCTTTTGACTAGCTGGTTATACGGTGTTTGATGCACCCCAGGATGCAGTTTGCCCTCTTGGCTGCCAGGGCACGCTGTGGACTCATATTGAGCCTGCTGTTGACCAGCACCCCCATATCACTTTCTGCAGGGCTGCTCTCCAGTCACTCCTCTCCCACTTTATACTTGTGCCCGGCGTTACTCCATCCTAGGTGCAGAATCCAGCATTTGGACTTGTTAAATTTCATCCCATTAATCATTACCCAATGCTCCAATCTATCTAGATCCCTCTGCAAGGCATCTTGTCCCTCAAGAGAGTCAACAGCACCTCCCAGTTTGGTATCATCAGCAAACTTGCTAATGGTGCTTGCAACTCCTGCATCCAGATCGTTGATGAATATATTGAACAGAACTGGCCTTAGAATTGAACCCTGAGGAACACCACTGGTGACTGGTCTCCAGCCACATGTATCCCCGTTCACTACTACCCTTTGAGCTCTGCCCTTCAGCCAGTTCTTCACCCAGCGCACCGTGAAGCCCCTCCTCCCACAGCTGGACAACTTGTCCAGAAGGATGCTGTGAGGGACAGTATCAAAAGCCTTACTAAAATCCAGAAAAACGACATCCACCGCCTTCCCTTCATCCTCTAGGCAGGTGACCTTATCATAGAAGTTAGTTAAACAGGACTTTCCTTTTGTGAACCCATGTTGACTGTGCCTGATAATTGCATTATTCTTTAAATGCCTTTCAATAGTACCCAGTATAATCTTCTCCATAATTTTTCCAGGAACTGAGGTTAGACTAACAGGTCTGTAGTTCCCTGGGTCTTCCCTCACGCCCTTCTGGTAAGTTGGAATAACATTGGCTAGCTTCCAGTCAGCAGGGACCTCCCCAGACTCCCAAGACCTTTGGTAGATGATCGACAGGGGTCCTACCATAACATCCGCTAGCTCCTTCAGTGCTCTGGGATGAACCCCATCAGGCCCCATGGACTTGTGAACATTCAGCTGATACAGCTGGTCCCTTACAATTTCAGTGTTCACAAATGGAAAGTCACTGTTCCCACACTCGTGGTCCTCCGACTCAGGGGACCAGGCAGCCCAAGTTCTATCAGTATTATTAAAGACTGAGGCAAAAAAAGCATTGAATGCCTCTGTTTCTTTTTCATCCCTATTAGCCAGATGACCATCTTCAACAAGTATCGGTCCAATGCTATCTTTAGACCTCCTCTTGCTATTAATGTACTCAAAAACCCCTTCTTGTTATCTGACACAACACTGGCCAGTTTCAACTCTAATTGAGCTTTGGCCTTTCGTGTCTTCTCCCTGCATATACAAACCACAGCTCTGAACCGCATGTTCTAGGGATTTATTACTGAAAACAAAAATAATGAGTTCAAATATAAGGATGAGTACGAGTTTCAGAGGTGATCCCTCTACATCTCAGTTCTAAGAGCAAAGTAAATGAGATAGATAGAGCGAGCACACTCCTGCTTTTGCAGAGACTAAGAAAATTTCTAGCCTTCTTTTCATGTGAAAGTACTGGCTGCTGAGGTCCCATTTTTCCTAGCCTGAACAACAGCACTGAAGACAAATAGATTTACTTCTGATTCCATCAAAGTTCTGACTTATCTTTGGCATCTAACAGATTGATTTGTTTCTCACTTGGAGAGTTCAGTTTCAGGTCAACTTCTGACTCTTCTTTTTTTTGACGGGGTTCTCTATTCCACATTCAGCACAATATCACTGTCACAACAGAGATAATTAAGTATTTAGGACAGACAGAAAAGATTTTTCTTTGTATGAACTGAAGGTAAGGTTAAAAAGCAATCCTCACCTTTGAATTTGTTTTATTTGGTAACTGTTTTGCTTCTCAAAAAGCCTAATTTCATGAACAGCAGCAACAGCAGCTTGTGACTGACAAACTTTAGTTTTGAAAGTATTTGAGGTTAAAAAACATTAGAAACTAGTGTTGAAACTTAATTTCCAGCTTTATGTTTTTGTGATACAAACTTTAGACACTGCAGCCTTGAACCTGCTGTCAAAAAACTGGAATCATAACAAACCTCAGAATCTTTCCACTTTACTGATAATATGGGCTATAGAGCTCCTAAGTGACTGAAATAAGCCTAAAAGCGTCATTGTTAGGCTCTGAAGCCCTTATCCCTAAGAATGCATGAGTTCTCCATAAACTGTTACCTGGGACCAAAGCAAAGCTGTGCCATTTTTTTCCTACTAGTTAAAAGTGAGCAGGTGCTCTGACATGTGATCTCCAGAGGCTGCAGTTCCTTCAGGAATATCCATCTGCTCTGGCGTAGGTCCTCCACAGGCTATAGTGAATATCTGCTCTGGTGTGGGTCCTCCATGGACTGCAGTGAATATCCTTCTCTGCCATGGAGCACCTCTTCCTCCTCTGACCTTGGTGTCCCCTCTGTTGTTCGTCACTCTTTTTGTTCCCTTCTCGTCTCTCTATTCAACATTTTATACCCTTTCCTAAATATGTTTTCACAGAGGTGCCACCAACTTGGCTGATGGGCTCAGCTGTGTCCTGTGGTGGGTCTGTTGTGGAGCTGGCTGCAACTGGTTGTGGCCAGCACAGGGCAGCCCCTGACATCTTCCCACAGAGGCCACCCCTGCAGCCTACCTCTGCCCTGCTACCAAAACCTTGCCACTTATACTCAATATAAAATTACATTATAAATGATGTGAAATTAACTTCTGCTCATATACTTTTTGTTCTCAGGCCCTTCTCTCTTGAGATGAAGCACGGTTATGCAGTGGAGGGATGACTGGCAACTAAGAGCTACTTGTCCAACCTCTTGCACACCTTATCTTAGACAAGATTGAGAATTTAAAGTTCAGGGTTAGGTATCTCACTCTTGCTCTGGAGAATTTGCTTAAGGCTTCCATCATGTTCTTTAAAACTGTAATGAAATTAAAGCATTGTCCATTTTACAAGTCAGCAGTCAGGAGAACTTCAAAATGTTAAATGGTTTGTTTAAATAAAAACACTTCTTCTATGCTTGGCCTTAAAGCTTTATACCAAAATCAATATGAACACAACACAAGTCAGGTCAGACAATCCAAACACCTGGAGAATCTTAGTTCTGTTTTTCAAGACCACAGACTATTTAGTAATAATTTTCTTCTAAAAAAGCAAGTCATATTTTTACTATCCATATAGTCTGCACTAGCCATCCAAGGAAAAATAGATCACTCTCCAATCTCTGCAACTGGAAAAAACCCCTATCTATTTTAAGCAGGAGTAGCTTGCTTGAGGATGTTAGGCAGATTTCCCAAATTTTCAATTACTGAAATAATATCACATATTGGCTCATAAAGTACAGTGTTATTTACAACATTATTTTCAAATGCAAATGGCAATGTCACCAGCTGAAAAGTGGTTCCAGCTCTGAAATCATTTACCACTTTCCAGTCAACTAAAACAGGCATGCTTTTCAGTAAATCCAATTGTTCATGCAAGTCCTAGGCCTGGATTAATGAGTTTAGGATTGTTTCCAGTAGACAGATACTAACATTCAGATACTCGTACCTGATAGAACCCATAATTTTTCAGCAAAACTCAAGCCAATTCCATCAGCTACATTCACAGCAAAACCAAAATCAACACATAGCAGCTCTTTATTAATCTGTCACTGCTGCCTATTTTTTCCATCAGGATGGGCCTCAGAGCTCGCACCTATGGCCCTGCTCCACTTCACCATGTGACTTCACTTGCTGTACATGTAGGATGCCCATAATTTTTTCTACTTGCCGTGATTACTATACATATGCTGCAGTAAGTAATTAATAAAGAAACTCAATTTGTATTACTTTTTGTGTTGCAACCATGGTATCTTAGCAACAGTCATGCCTGCTTCTCTCTCTGCAGATGCTTTGCTGACTCACCTATTCACTGATAAAGCAGCTTTATTTGGCTGATTAGCATTGTGTGCAGCACCCATGCACACATATATATAGCCTTTACTTCTCCTTCCATGGAGCACTGAACTATACAATTTCCAGAGGATGAAATGAGGGTGGTTTTGCCCTTTGCTGGACATGTGCTGCTATGGGCCCAGGGGATAGAATTAAGGTACAGCAAGTGAATGGGTGCAATCTGTAAAGTCAATAACCTAAAAAGAACTTTTTGGTTTTGTTTCATTGCCAACAGTCGGTGTTCTATACTTTTCTTCCATGAACATGCAAAATTCCCATGAATTCTTAAAGGTCATAGCAAGTATCAACAACTGTATAAGCTGTCATCTAAAAAAGAGTTACTGGCAGTAAAATATTGTAAAATAACCTACATGGATTTTGGTAAAAATGTTGAGAGTTTCAGCTGTAAGTTGTGGAAACAAGAGCTGTCTTAAACTTTGTAAAATACTGATTTTTTGGGAGTGGCTTTTTTTATGTTACATCGGTCACTAAAAGAGAGGATATAACTTTGCCAGGTGGACTGGTATTCTACATGCAAAACCACAAGAACAAGGAAAGTTATACAATCTAGATGCAGAGAGGTAAGTAGCGTGTATATCTTGTTACTTTAATTTTCACTTTTCTTTTAGGTTTCTCCTTCCACCTTTCACTGTTTGTATTGCTTCTGCTACTTGCAGCTCTTTGTATTGTTTCTTTTAATCTCAATGATTTTTTCCTTGACTTAGTAATCTGTTCAGTCAATGGAAACATTATCAAATGGTTTTTTTTTTAATTAAAAAACCAAACTACCAAAAAACTGCAGAGCTTTGTCCAGAATACACTGAACTGAAAAAAGAAATGGCAGAGTTAAGAGGTTAAACATAACTAATTAAATACCTCCTTATGTTTTAGTTGCTTTCTTTTGTAAATTTAACTTATTGGGTAGCTTGTCTTTATTCACCAGATGGCATTTACCAATTCCAACAGTATAACCATTAATATGACACGCGCTAATACAGCTGCCAGCTTCTCTCTTTCTGACCTCGGTTTGTTTCTCATACAGAGGGTGATGGAAACGTCTGGAATATCTTCTCATCCCCTGAAGAAATGTAAGAACTGCTGTCCCAAACAGCAAACCCGAACTGCCCAGTGACTTCAATATTTGGATGAGATTACCTCACGACAAAATGACCTAGGAAACTGCTGGAGTTCTCATTTCTGTCTTCGTGGGTTTTGCACATAGAGAAACAAAAAGGCAGGAGAAGTCTGATATGCATAAAAATGAAATGAAATTACAAAAATGAAATCACAAGTGTGCAACACCCCCCCCCCCCCCCCCCCCCCCCCCCCCCCAAATACTGAAAGCTACTACATTGTGGAATTAATCCTTAAAAGTAGTGAAGTGTCTAGAACTGTGGAGTGCAAAACCAGATTTGAGCCAGTGCTGGAGAACGCTAACCCAGGACCAATGTTGCATAAACTATGGTAAAAAGAGGTATCCAGTGCTGAATAAATGAGTTACAGATGTAGTCAACATTATGGATTAATCTCTAGTATCAGGAGAATCAGTTCTTGGATGTCAGTTCTTCGATGTCAGTTCTTCATAGACTATTGCGTTAACTTCCTTATAATGCTCCTATAAAGAGCATGAGACTTAGGGATTTCGGCAAACATCTGAGGAGAAGCTGCATGTAAATGATTGTGAGGGTCACAGAATGACTCAGACTGAAAATCCTAACCCTGAAAAATGCCAGTAAGAAGTTCTGCCATATCATTCTGTATATACCAAATTAAAGTAGCCACCTAAATAACTTCTTAAAAGGGCTATGGATATCCTCATCAAAAAAACCTCTGTCTGTGAGAGCATAATTTGCCGTGGTGGCTTCCATAGTTCCTCTTCTGGATATAGATTGCAGGCTTACGATGAATTTTGTGATTCAGTCAATACGCTAATATTCTGCCCTTTAAAGTTGGCTGTTGTGTGAGAAAATTATCAGAGGCTAGGCTTTTGGACTAAAAGGGAAGGAAAATGTTTCCTAGAGAAAACGGATATGTTGGATAGTGCCACTTCAGTTTTGCCCAAGTTGAGCTTGAGATAGCTGCTCTTCCTCCCAGAATTGATCCTTTTCAGACATTGTAGAATCCTTGCAGTAAGACTGGTTCTGTCTCTGGAAAAAGAAGAAGTGGATCTTATTAGCAAAGAGCTGGCATATTCCTACATGTCCAGGAGAAGAATACACAACTTCTGTACTTACACAATACATTACAGAGAGCAATTGCTCCTGCAGTCATGGAATAAATACTAAGCCAATTGGAAGAAGTGAAATCATGCATTTGTGTGGAGAAAAAAAAGCTTGGCAACATGCCCTACTCTCCTGTAGGTATGTGAGATTCATAAACAGCTCTTTCATCAAAATGACATAATCCTCCAAAATGACAAGAAGAGACAGTTAATATGCCAATTAAGAATGTCAGAGGAAGAAGAGATTTTGATCAAGGATAAAAAAAACATTTAGCTACTCTACAACAGTGCTGATAATACTCTCTAATGCTTTTGCTGCCAAAATTTCCACTGTGAAGTAATCAATAACTCCAAATCATATCATACAGGAAGAAAAATCCTTTTCAGTTCCTGGACACTATTCTGTGTCCTGAGATACTTTAGGCCTTCCTCAGCTCCCCAACTCTTTCTCCCTCTCAATTGTGCTTTCACTACACCTTTCATTTGAAGTACAACCACCAGATTCTTTCCCTATTCCAGCATGCTGCTCCCTCCCCTACATCCACACAATCACAGAACGGTTGAGGTTGGAAGGGACCTCTGGGGATCATGTGGTCCAATCCCCCTGCTCAAGCAGGGTCACCTACAGCTGGTTGCCCAGGACTATGTCTAGACAGTTTTTTAATATCTCCAAGGATAGTGACTCCACAACCTATTTGGGCAACCTGTGCAAGTGTTCAGTCATCCTCACAGAAAATGAGTTACTGAGTAAGCCCTGAGTTACTGAGTAACTCCAAATTCTTTCTTCTGCCTTCCCTAATGGTTCTTTCACCACTGCCATGAGAACTTCAAGACATTGCTAATATTGGATTCCCACACTAAAGAGGTGGGTTTCTGAATTGCACAGAAACAGATTAAACTAGCAATGCCGGCCAGCAATGAGGAATTCGATCACCTAGGAAGCCACATCTTCAGTGGAAAACCTTCCCTGGTATTCTGTGTTTCCCACCTATAACCACCAAGAACAAACCTGTTTTCAGACACTAGCAATGTGTAGATTTAGCTGAAGTTTATTTAAAAACTGCAAAAATTTGTTATTGTAGATAGTACAGCTTCTGCCCATGGTCAATATTTACAGAATCTGTTTTGCACTCGTGTAGCTACCTTTGCCTTGATTATCTCAAAGCACTTTATGAACAACTACTTAAGCCTCACAGCACCTTGTAATGAAGGAAATGTAGAATTTATAGCTAGGGGAAAAAAGATACAGTCATGCTAGAGCTAAATGCCTAAATATCACAACTTGAATTTGCATTTGTTTTACTAAGTGTTAAGTATGTATGTAACTGTCACTGACTTTAAAGGAACCAGAAGACAATCTAGAGCTTTAAAAAAGTATTTCTATTCAACTGTATAAACACATATATAAATGCTTAATTTTAAGCAATACATTCCTAGGTTAAAAAGAGGTTGACTGTCATCTTTAGAAAGTATATGGAAAAAATCTTGCATCTTAGGGTACCTTTCACGAAAGTATCCCAAAGGTCTTCACTGGATAAACAGATTTCGCTGGAATGAAGATATCTGCAGTGTACTGTGACAAATCCTTCCCAGCCCATAGGAACTTTTCAAAATAGTCTAGAAGATGAAGTGAAGGGAGAAGGCTGTACTCAACTGAAACTACTGAAACTGCAGGGAAAATCTAGGTCAGCAAAATGCAATTACTAGAGCTGAGTAAGCAACGGAAAAAAATCCACTAATATTCATTAGAATTAAAAAAACAAGCCTTACTTTAACTTGCAAAAATAAATTTAAATGTGAAAGCTTAAATAGTCTCAAAATATATGTTTGAATGTGATTATTCACACTTTATATTCTAAATGGGAAATGTGTGGGTAAGCTGCACAAGTCATAATTACAATGCAGAAACAGTACTACTTAGGCACTGTACTACTTAGGCACTGAATTAATGCTATAATTGGAATCATGAATATCCACAACAAATTGTTCATAAAATATTCACACAGGGAAAACATTTTCCAAATAAATTTACAAACTCAGGCAATAAAGTTATGTGAGAATTTTCTGAGCATTTTGTTAACAGAAGAAAGAAAATAATGTACTGAATAAATTATCCATCAGAAATAGCCTCTTATTTTGTGATTACTGACTAGATTAGCAAGATTAACAAAAAGTTTCATGGAACTGAGTATCAACATTTCATTGTACAATTGATTTAAATGGAAACATATGGATTTTAAAATTGCTGTAACTTGTAAGTCTATCTCATTTTACACAGTTGACTATGACCCAGTACTACCACACTGGGATAGCCCTGTCCTAAGTACTATTCCAGGGAGAGTATATCCTGCAAGGAAGGGGCCGGTTTTTCTGTTTTGAAAGCCTCTTGAACACTATTATCACTATTGAAATAGATTTTCTCACGGGATAGTTGGGGTAAGATTCTTTATTGTGTGAAATCTAGGTGTAGACCACCCTAACAGAAACTAGTAGAAACAGAATCAGATGCAGACTTCAGACGTAAGCAAACGAAGAATACCTTTAGTTTTGCAAAGGTATTTATTGGTACTTATATTTTAATATGCGGTGTATAACATAAAAGATTTGGGGGTAATGCCGGTGAGTTTAAATAGACTGTTACTCCTCTTTCATTTACTTTATATTTTATAAACATTTCCCCTCAAATCAAACAATGTTATGTATCCATTTCCCAAGGATATCTAGTGTATCATGCACATATCCAACACACACAGATGCTAGAAAGAAACATTACTAGCAGTTACAGTCTCTGGAACACTTTGAACTGGAGTGTTGCCCATCAGCTGAGATGTGTATTGCTTAGGTACAAAAAATAATTCCAGATTTATGTTAAAAATTGCACATATTTTGGCTAAAAATAATAATAACATCATCTTCTGGAATTGAGTCAGAGGAGCCTGAATCTTATTGTATCAAACACGCTTAGTGTTACATCTGTCAAAATATCTTGCCAACTACTGTGAAAAGAGGCAGAATTAAAAACAGATCAAATTTAATGAGCTACTTACTTTGTTTTTAAAATATATCGATGATTTTACTGCAGGTGAAAACTAAAACTAGGTTTCATTCAGAAAGGAATATTTTAAGCTCTCTTGCACATCTGCATTCCTACCAACAGCTATTTTAGTTCCAAGAGCTTAAAAGGATTACATTTGGAAGTTTAAACGTAACCACAGCATCCATTCTTTCTCACTTTGGGACATTCTACATGGCACTTCCTGTGAATGAGTCATATTTCAGATTGTAATAATATATCTCAAGCCTAACCTGTAATACTTTACATGATTCAAGTCTTGGGGTCTCATACAGCTTTGTGTGTTCATGTAAACAGCTTCTCCTTTTATTCCTCTTACATAATATAATCCTAAATTCACAGTCAAAATGCAGTGTTGAATGTGGGTTTCCACAAGCCAAGTCCATCAGCTACCCCCAACTTAATACTTCTACTCCACAGGCCTACGTCCTCATCCCATTTTACTTTAAGTAGTAAATTACAAATGTGATAAATTACATCTAAATATGTTAGGAAATCTAATTAGCAACATGTATATGTACATTTGACAGGTGGATCTGTACAAGCTAGTGAAGGCAAAGTATACGACAATGAAGAACAATTGAGATTTAGAAGCTGAGGGCTTTGAACTGGTTTTGCACTGTTTTCTGCTAGAAAATTATTTCTGAATTTCCGTAATAAGATGATCATGCATCTTTCTAAAACGCATAAGATTCATAACTCCTTTTGGCTAAACTCAATAGAGAAGCTTCTCCAAGATTGCCATATACAAGAAGAACAATTAAGTATATTGCAAATGGAAGCTTAAAAGTCAACAGAAAGTAATTATAAACGTGAAACTCCCTGTGTGCATGTTCTCTCCACCTATATTTCTTTCAATTTAAATAATTATGCACAGACTAGTATGACTGGATTCAATCATTACAATCCCATAACACAATGATGTAAAAGGAAATAGCTGTAGATTAAAAACATCAGAAAAGATGCTCTAGAAGACAACTGTATAATGGAAGTAGGCATTGTGCAGATACATCAAGGCAAAGGACTGGAAAGAAAAGCAAAAGCTTCTTCCATCAAGTGGCTTGACATACAAGAGTCAAAACAAATAAGATATTGATAGGTACACAAAATGCCAGCAGGACAAGGCGACAGCAAAATCACGGAAGAAACAGGCATGGCCTGTTGATGTTCACATGTTAACTCTCAATACAGGTATAGCACGTGGCTGTCATAAAAAATAACTCCTATCATATAGTTACTGCCTAAAAACCTCACAGCTCTGGCCTGTAATTCAGACTGAGGTTTGAGAGAAATGGAAAGCATTATAATTAATCAAACAGCTACCTAAGCATTCTCCTAAGTTTTAAGAGCTTTTATTTTGCAGATAGTTTAGCAGTTCCATGTTCATGAATCTCTGTGGTACTTGCTGTCTGGTTACCTTGGGACCCAGCTGCAGAACCATCCTAAGCCTGTCCTAAACCACCTTGCTACCTAAAGAACAGCAACATCTCCAACACCATTTATTTCCTGCTCTCAGGTCCCTGAGTGCACTAATAGGCTTTAATTGCCTTGATCAGTCTGACCTGGGACCTCCCTCCAAACCTTCTGCTCATGGGCTCAGGAGTCTCATTTAAGCTCAGACCAACACCTTCAGTCTCTGGTTAAGCTACATGGTAGGTGTATCCATCTCCAGTGCTGTCACAATTGTGCTTCTACTTGGCCATGGACCCTATTTATCCTGACCTGTGGACTGACTCCCTGGCTTGACCTTGGACCTACCTTGTCACTATGAACTTGCCTGGTGATCACTGGGCTGTGTCTGACCCTGGTTATGGCTACCATACTCGATCCTGATTTGCTCACTTGCATTCCTGGCTTGATCATGGACCTGCCTCATCACCATGACCCTGCCTGATGCCATGGGCTCTTGGTTGAGCTTGGCCGTGATTTCTGGGTCTGTCCTGCTAGTCTCATCCAAGCACTGTGGGTCTGGGTCCTGTCAGGTGAGGCCCCTGTCCAACCAGTCTTCTTATCATTGCTGACTACCAGTCCCTTGCTGCTTCCTGACAGCCGTCCCTGCCTTTCAGCAGCACAAGGTTGTACTCTGCTGCCTTCACAACCAGCTCAGGGAGCCAATCCAGTGTAAAAGTTTCTATCTCTGTGTAGACACTGAATCAGAACCTTAAGGAATGCACAAGTTGCATTTAATAAAAAAAAACAGCTAAAGCAAAAAATGAGCCTTAAGCATCACCTCAGATACTCTAGCCTCAAGTAAACACATTTAGTAGTTAAATGTGAAAGACTGAAATTAAAACTTACTGGTATATGTACACTTGTTTGTATTATCTTCATAGTGTATAACCTTGGACAAGACAGTTGGAAAACTACAAGAGGATTTTCCAGTAGAGGAGTTGGACATTTCCTGCAAGACAGGAGGAGCCTTGTTTCTACGGCACTAACCAGGATAAACAATTTTCAGCTAGGATTTCCAAAATGGCTTTAAAAGTTCTCACTTGATACTGCTTTTTCTACCTCTTCGAATATGAAAACTCTGACCTGTGCATAACTGACATACTTGGAGAGAGGAAATGACCAAGGCTGCTGGCTCGCCTAACAACCATCAAAGTGATTCACATTTGTATTTCAAAGTCTGAATCCCATAAATGGAAATAAAGATTTGCTAAGAACTAGGAGTAGTAACTCAAGAAAGGGGTAGTGCTGTGAAATATGACCACCTCACTTGAAGACCTGCAGTACACATTAGTGGGTCGACCACAGGGGCAACCTGCGGTTGTCCCGGCTGCCTCCTCCCGTGGCTCGGCCCAGGGTTTGGGACTGCCTGAGGCAGGCAGCAGCCGGCAGCGCTACATGTGAAGGGATGGTCAGCGTGCAGCGTCCTGGTGTGTGAGGAAACGGCTGTGGGATGGCGGCACCTAAAATCCATCTGGTTTGTGTTGGTTGGGGGGCTTTTGGGGGGTTTTTTGCTCCTTTCAGTCTTGCTGGCAGACATCTGTGGGAAGGAGAGCTGATACGAAGTCTGGAGCGATGGGCGTGGGAGACGTGAAGAAAGAAGAAAAGGGAGGAGAGCATGAAACAGACTGCAAGATTTTGGCTTAGGATGGGAAGATTTTGGTTTAGGACTGATGGGGGAAGAGCAGTGTGAGGGCAGTGAGTGAAGGTAGGTTCAGTAACACGTGCAGCGCCCACAGTGTCAGGGCAGGAGCCATGAGAGACTGTCATGCAGCTGCTGTCGGGAGCCGTGAGAGACTGAGATATCCGTCTGGAAAAGGAAATCTGCCTAAAAAAACCATCAGTTAATGTTTTCATAAGGTTATGTAATTTTCAGTGTGATTTATTTAGATATTGGGTTAAAATTGAATACCATATGGTTAATCTTACAGCAATTATGAATCAGAAACTTGTGTCAGAAGTGGAATTATATTGATCTCGGGACAGGTTTTACCTTGCAACTGCAACATGCAGTTGGGGAAAGAGCATCTGTCAGCTGCTTAGGTGCAGGAAGGTCAGTTAGAAAAAGCAGACTGCTACAGAGGAAAGTATTCTTTGTAAAGAACAGAAACCTGTGGAGGGACAAGCGGCATCATCAGGCTGGTGTAAATGGAAAAAGGTGATGAAGATGATGACTGTTCTCAGATCTATCCTAAAACCCAGCTAAATGGGTTTTGGCTTTTTGCATAAGTGACCATCAGTGTGTAAGTCTTGTTTGCTTATTGGTTGGCATGCCTATACTTGGTTAATTTTTACTTCTATCTTTTTAGACAAATAGCTATCTATTTATATATAGTGTTACTCTCTCTATATAAGTGACACTTTATACAATTTTATTGTTTAAGGTGACATCTTGAATGTGTGCATTAGTCCGTATTCCTCCTATTATCATCTCCGCATACCCCCCTAAAAAGACAGAAAAAGGATTTTACGTTTTATCCACTGGTCTGCTAATATCCAAGAAGCCAAATTTTCAAGTTATGAAAAAAGAATAAACACTTCTCCAGAACAATCTTTTCTATGCAGAATGGATGTTTCATATTTACAGCTTTTTGAGAACCCATTTGAAGGAAAAGGATTCTTATTATTGTCATTGTTTGTTTCACTGGAATTGCCTTTTGAGTACTGGGCCACAATTTAGTCAAGATACTGTATAATTACAGTACCTTGACTAAATAGTAATTGTAATATATGATAAATATAATGGAATTAGGTCAGTAACTTTAAAATGTATAATTTTCCACATGCTTGCTCCAGGAGTTTACAAATAAATATGAAGTTTACCCTAATATAATACTTCTCAGCTGGAATTCATGGATTGCTTGTGGATTAGAGCACTTGCTGGTCACATAGTACTAGTTGTCAATGTTTCCAGGTGCTAAGCATGCAGGCAAAGCTTCCTTACTATATGAGAATTCAGGAACAATAGTCGCTCAAAAATTGTGACTAATATATAATCTGCAATATGTTATGCCACATTAAATGGTTCTGTCTCATATTATCAAAGCTGAAATGAATTAAGAATAAGAGGAATAAAATGTCTGGGATTTCTTTAAGTATAAGCAAAGAAAACATGATAATTAAAATGAAAAAAAAACCCAAACAAGAAAAGAGTATTCCTTCTGATACTGGCTTTACCATTTTCCTGAAAGAGATATAAAACAGGCAAATTCAGGCAACATCTATTTTGCCCCTTAAAGCCAAATAAAAATGCTTTATTTTCATTTCCATTGTCAGGTCTCTCAGTCTTATGTCCATCACTTCATTTAAAAGGACAGGTACTCATTAAAGAAATAGAGTGACATTATTGTTTAATGAACTTCTGAATGTGCTTTGAGCTGTAACTCTTCTCCTAGATTCTCCTGGCACAGGATGATACCAATTGCTTTGAAGCTAGAATGAGAAACAGAATAGTTGCTACCAATGACTGTATGCGCTAGAGCAGGAGGGGGAAGGGGAAGGTTGTGCTTGTTTGCACATTTTTTTTCTTTTGAGCATTCAAAGTAGTAGAAAAGGCAGACTAAAAGTTACCACCTTTCTATAAAGCAAAAAAAAAAAGTTATCCTTCATATAAAATAATAATGTGAAAGATATTTGTAAAGAAATTTTCCTTCTCAACACAGGAAGCCTGTGAGTCAATAGAAGAACTTCCTCTCAATGACCAAGCTAAAATTCTTTCAGATGTATCACCAGTGCATGCATCAGTATGTAACAACGAGAAAAACTCAAGGGGAAGATTACTGAGAAAATTGAGTATAACCTCAAATGAAAATATAATCTATATAAGTAGAACTGATTTTCATTTTTGCTGTGAAATCCAGATTGTTCCAATTTTCTTTTTATTTAGAGCTCCATACCAGAGCTGTTTACAGAACTTTTTTATCCCTTGGGCAGTTAGATAGATTTTGAATAGTGTTTGTTCTTTTCTAGTTCAGTTAGGTTTAAAAGGTTTATTGAAAGGTTAGCATTTGATCTACAATACAGAACTTCTTTTTTTTTTAAATAGAAATAGTCTGCATATTGATGCTAAGGTATAGAGCACTGCTTTACATTTCCACAAAGCAGTATTTCAATCTCCCCCTTCAAGCACGGTGTCTTAACCCCGGTGGCAGCTGGTTACCTTTCAATAAGGTAACACTTCCCACAGAAACTAGTTGCCTGAAAAAAAAAAAAGCTTAATCATTTAGTGAAGACATTAACTTGAACAACTGAATGGAAAGTAAAATTGCAAATAATGCTGCTGATGTTCCCCTGCTGCCGTTGCAGAGAGGGCTTGGCCCACCTGTTGCTGGGGAGAGAGCAGGGGGAGTCTGGTTCAGGCTGATGCCTCTGCTTTGGGGAGTCCTGCATGTGCTCAAGGCCTGATCTGAACACAGCTCTGTGTCCTGTGGCCAGCGCAGCTCAAGGGAACCTTTGCTGTTCCTGTCAGGCCTTGCACTCAGGCCAGCCTGCATCTCAGTCGGCCTCACCTGCGTCTGTGTGCTCCCCTGGGGCTTCAGCTCCCCTGCCTGAATGTGTGTAGGTGTCTGTGCTTCCTGCGTGTAGCACAGGGGAGCCAGAACCTCTCTGCATGCATCTCCCCACTCTATGGAGACCCTGTGGTGAGCTCAGTGGGGGGGAGGGTGGGGCGTGAACAAGGACAGGCAGTGGGGTGGGCAAAGAGCTCCAGGACAGGAAGGAGTAGAGGGTATAGGTAAGGGATCCCACACTCTCTGCATTGTCACTGCCAGCGTGGGCAGTGTGGCAGGATGGTGCACAGCCCAGGCAGTCTGCATATGCCTCAGGACTCTGAACACAAAGACCCCAATATGGGGCCTGGGGTTCAAGGTGACAACATAATTATCCCATGTCTGCATAGTGCCTCGGGAAGAAGAGTTCAGAATGTGAGGGGGAACCACCACTGAAACAAGCAAAGGAATTACAGCCTTGTGCCTCCCCATAGAAGAGCCTCTTGTGTTCAAACAACTTGTTTGTCATTTCTGGAAGGATATGTCTGTTTTCCTGCTGGGGTAACAGGAAAAAGGAATGGCACGTTTAGTAGGTGCAAACTTGCTGTCATGTGAGTGCAGGATCTTCCACTGACAAGTTGTCTGTGCTGTTGCCTGAATGGAGTATAGACCCTGTGGTCATGCCATAAACAATGCATTCCTCCATGATCCTCCTGGGTGCAGTGTCTTGCAAGCAGTGTCATGGGAATGATGTCCCTTGTTATCAATACAGGCTGTTCTTGTAACCCTTGTTCGGCTGCTTCTTCCAGTGCTTTCTCACACGTGCACATTTCCATCCCTACAGCATTCCTGCCCATCTTCGGATTTCTGTTAAGAATCTCTCCACAAGGACTGGCCTGGCTGGATTGCTATGGATGCAGTTTGGGGAAAGAGCTGGTGTCCTAAAAGAGATGTTCTGCCGCATCCCTGGGAGGCTTTGTATATGTGAAAGTTTCCATATGCCCAAAGTGGATTTGACCCAGCACCAGAAGCAGAAGTCCCAGCTTCACCCCTCTGGGGCAGCACCCCAGAAATAGAAAACTTCAGGGGAGCCTCACAATATGCCTGGTGCTCTGTCCTGCTGAAATAGCTTCCAGACTAGAACTGCTTGAAGGAAATGCCCACTACTGTCCCAGAGGAGACTGTGCGCACACCTGGATATGGGTCTGGGACAATTCCAGCCGTGATTTATGACGCTGCTCTCCCTGCTGAAGTACTTCCTTGCCCAACAGGCATTTTCTCTGGCAAGATGGTGTCTCTGAAGATGATGTTGCTGCATTATCTGATGTTTCTTCTGGAGATAATCAAGGATGAGGAAGAGGATGCAGACATGGCCCTGTGTGTGTGTGTGTGTGTCTGACAATGAGTGTTTGGAACCATAACTGGACCCATTCAGCAGGAGCCTCATAAAGCCATTCCTAGGCTGAGACACTCACCGGTAGTCCTGCTGCCGTGTCTGTAGCCTAGTGCATGTCCCTAGAGCTGGAGAGAAACCCCCACCTACATGAGAGAAAGGTTACACTTGTGCTATAGGGCAATAGGTGGAGATATGATCCCTCTGAACAGGGTGGCTTCTACCCTCAGGTTGAAATTGGGGTGGGGGACATTTATGGTCACAGCAAGGGGATGTGAAACTCCTTAGGCTAGAAAGGGTTTCCAGACAGAGACAGACAAGCTATCTAGTACTGCTGTCCCTGTACACTCCAGCTGATGGCTGGGAACCCAGGCTACGTGGAATCGGTGACTGTCCTGGGCTGCTCAAAACATCCTGAGCTGCTGTGGAGAGTTGCCCTGGGGCAAGTGAGTGGCCACATGCTCAGGTTGAACCTTGGCTCAGTCTTTGTGACCAGCTTTACCCCTGCCCTGGGCAACAGGGATCAGACCAAGCCCATGCTGGCCTAGACTCCGCTGGCTGCCTCTTGGCAGGCTCCTCTTCCAGTGGAATTAGAAGGGGAAACCACAAGGTCTTAAATTCCCTTAAAAAGAAAACCTCTTAATTATTTTAGCAATATACAGGTGATCACAGCCTTATTAAATTCTCAGTCATTGCCAACAGTATTTCAGAGCTCTTTTCCACAAAGCTCATCTACTGAAATCACTATCCCTCCTTCAAGTGTAAGAACCTAAATCACCTGAAACTGCCTTTTCATCACCCTGTGGAACACCTTAATCCCACACCTTAATCCCACTTGAAATTCCTCTCCAAAAAAATGGGGTAGGATGTTGGTCCTCACCGATCCACCAGTAGATTCTGGCTTTGCAGTATTATTTCCTCCATTTTGTTTTGTAGGGGCTCAGGAATCACAAGTGTCAAATATTTTTCTCTAGAACTGCATTTTAACAATATTTCAGAAGGACTACTCCTTTTATGATGTGTTGATAGCAACACTTGACTGCTGAGAGTGACTAGAACAATGTATTAGAAGTTGAATCCATCTTGCAGTATGTGAAGAACTGAAGAAATGTCTCTTCTAAAGCAGACTCAGAATTGCTGTGTTCAGAGGCGTTTGCACAGCCACTGTGGATAAAGAAGCAATCTTCAATGGAATTAAAGTTTCTCTACCATCAAGAAGTGACTGATTCTTCATCAAATAGTATATAGAGAGAGGGCTTTAAGCAAATTCTTGCAAATTAAGTCTTTTTGGTGCCTCCTTTAAGAAAAGAAAAGAAAATAATTTGTCATTTGCTGTATAGATTTTGCTCTGAGATTCAAATTCATTTCCCATTGTTCTTTTCTAGAAATGTATTTCTATGAGAAAAACTCCAAGGTTCCTAGTGTTACAGAGTAAGAACAGGAAAAGTATCTGCTTTTTTCAGACCTAAACATACAAGTATTAAATACCCAGGTTAGTCATATGTTTAACTGTCTGTCTATGCTGCAAGAGTAAAAAAGCAGCCTATTTTGTTCTCAGATCTGTTACAGGCTTGTCTTGGTCAAGAAGATGTCATTTTAAAAGTGTGATTGCAGGCAAAGGCTACGAAGTGAACTCTCCAGGAGCTCCGCCACTCTTACAGCTCTCTATCCTCCTTATGAGATAAGAAGAGGAGAGTTTAGCTTCTTGCCTGACAAAAAATTTCTTCCCTGAAGAACTGAAGATGTGCATGAACTCTGGCAGCATTACCTAGTCCACCTCCTGTCCTGTGATAAGCTTAACCGTATCTGTGGACTAAAAATGGCTTGTGGATAAACAAGCACCCTTAGCTGTCCCCTGCCTACCAGAACTGTACAAGCAAAACCGCAATAGGGAGTACCAGTCCTTTACTGGCAATGGTTTTGTCTTGTCCATCTTTCTTGCTATTTAAGGATATAACAGGATTGTTAAGGGAGAAGTCATTTTTGGAAGCTTGACTGTTAGGCTGGGAAAAGAGTCTGTATCTAAGACCTTTTCATGCTCAAGACTGTGAAGATCATAAAATGAATTTGTAACATTTGGAGCTGGTCTCTTCAGCCAACTAAACCTATGATGATGTTAGTGGTATACTTAAGACTATACCCTGTCACTGAATGAAGGGGGCTAAGACGTAAGATCACATTCATAGTGTGTATGGCTGGAAGGGACTACTGGAAAATAGAAATGGAAACTTTTTTTTTATGAAGCTTTTTATTAAATTGTTAAATAGAAAGAGGTAATAACTTAACTGTGCAGACAAAAGGAGGAGTACGCCGGATGTATAGGTCATACATTTATATGGCTTGGGGAATAAACTTTCTCAGGAAGATGAAAACTTTGATTCTTAATAGAATTAAATTTCATACTGATCCAAGCCGGGATAGGAGCAAAGTAGGAAACACATAATTTCAATATTCACAGAATACGTTCTTCATTAAGTCAGTTGTGGATGCTAGGTTTTCTTTGGGTCCTCACTGTAAGTGAAATGAGAATATTCAGCTTTCAGAGCTCTCTGAACAAACTGTAGTATCTCTAAAATATGTAAATGTTAAATCACATTTTATCTGACAACTAGGATTATTTTATAGCTGTTGACACATCTAAGTGGAATAGGGAGTTTTCTTATTCTTCTTTCCTTCCATAGCTACAATGGACAGAAACAGATACTACATAGAGACAATGCAAAATTGCTGTTTTGGTTTGGGTATAGTTAAGTTACTGCATTTCAGTGGATTTATGCAAACTCTGTGTGCTTGTTCTTATCCCACGGCAAACACAAGGTCATATGACATAGCTGAGCTTTCTTTCATACTAAGGCAAGCTGCGCTACTGTACAGTTGCTGTAGGCTACAGATATGCACACAGGCATTTCTTTATTCCAGCCGATAGACGCTAACTTAGAAGCCTGTGGTAACTTAATTGTATAGTTGTGGCCTTAGTTCTTAATTAAATGGGACTGAAGAAAATGTGTTTTAGGTGGATACATTCCAGGGATCCTGACCATGGAAATACTGCCTCTCTTCTTGCCATGGGGCTGGGTGACCTGGTTCACCATAGATCTGTCTCGCCCTCTGAACTGTGTGATTAAAAACTGCATCTTTTTCAGAGGAGCAATATACTTAAATACTGCATTATGATTTATTCTCTTTCTGCTGTGCTAGTAACACTAGCAGTAACATTAAATTGATGTTACCCTTAATGGCACATGCTTTGGAATGGCATATATCTGAGACGCAAGGCAAACAGTGAATCACCTGGCTAACACCACTTGTCCTGAGCGTGGCCCCATCTGCCTGAATGAATAAATGGTATCAGTGTAGGACTGATCCATTATATCAAAAGCAAGGTGGGAAGTGATGGCTCTTGTAGGGAGCAGTTCCTCAAACAATGTTTTTCCTCTGTGAAGAGGAAGGTTGATTTGACACAGATTGTTTTTCTTTGCCATTCTCCTTGTTCTCAGACCTACCAGAAGTAAAGGTGGCTTGGAAACCAGAAGCTGTATCAGCACCATCTGTGATGAACTCTACGAGCATAAGATTACTAGAAGCAACTACACCATTGGGTATCTTTGATCCACAGGTCTTGTCCATTAGAACTGCAGAAGACTTGCTGGATCCATCATAAACTTTAACATAATCACCCTGACAGCCTCTGGTTGTCTGCAGCTCAAAGGCTTGAAAGTGCAGGGAAATCTGGAAGGGAAGAAAAAAACAGCCTTTAATATACATGTATGTGACTTCTTTGATGGAGTGTCCTTTAAAACAGACAGAATCTAAGCTGTAGCCAAGCCTGAACTGGAACTGCTTACCCAGCCTTGCCTCTCATCCCCTGAAGTTACAAAGTTCAGATCTAATGGGCCTGTGACTGAATGCTCCCATACTCAGACTGCTTTGTCTTGATTTTGCAAACCCGAAGCCCAACATATGGAGGTTTTTCAAAATCGCAACTCTGCAGTTGTCTTTGCCCATACCTGGCTTAGGGACATGAAGAAGAAGTAGAGACTAGTCTGAAATCTCTCTCATGGAAAAGATCTTGTCTGGCAACTGGTATGCAGACAAAGCGCAAAATGCTTAACATAGAAAGAAGTAAGTTCAGCCATATTGCAAGATCACTATTAACCTGTGATTACCTTTCCGGATCGGGTTCGGATGAGCCAGACACAGTTGGTGTTATCTGAGTAATTTCTTGGGTGGTTGGCAGATCTCAGTGACCCAGATGCTGCATCGAGAATTGTGCTGCAGCGACCTGGGAAAGAAACAATGTTCGCTTCAGCACCAGGCTTGCAGAAGCTTCCACTCATTTACAATTACAATCTCTTCAGAATGGACTGGTCTCGATTTTCTGATCTGCCAGCGTTCGTTTCAGAGTACTGGTATGTCTTGATTAAAATGAAGAATCATGTTGTCCTAATTTTCACGTAATACATAAGTATCTGCATCAAACTGGAAAGTAAAGTAGTGCTTGGAAAAAGCATTAGATTTTATTGATCAGCCCCATAGTTTAGCAAGGGATCTCTTTCTGCACCTCTATAGAGTGTGAGAGGTTTCAATTCACTGCAATTGGTGACATTGTTTTCCGCTGAGATGGGGAAGTCAAGTGATGCTAGAAGAGTCAAGTGCAAATATGATGTCTCTGCAATGCTTAAATTCTAAGCTTAGGAGAAGGACTTGGGATTTCCTCTGTGCAAGGGGTAATACTTTATTCATCAAGTTTTTTCCCGTTGACTGAATAAATTTCTCTGATTGTATGGGAGAATTTCTTCTAGCAGAGGTTAAAATTAAAGAGTTAAAAATACACACAAATTTAGAATGACAGCTTAAACATTTGAAAACTGGACAAGGCATCATGAAACTGTTTCAGTTCAGAGGAGCCTACAACTGTTTTGGTTTTGCTCAGGTCTTAAATACAAACTGCAACGAGGAACAGAGACGTCTGGCTCTTTGTGGGGTTTATAGTTGTCTCCTGAGCTGTAAGAAACCACATTACTCCGGTGAAGCATACAAGGTGATATGCAGTTAGGCCAGTTGCACAGCAGCCACTTATGCCAACAGTGAATGTGTTTGATTTAATTTGGAAGCAGAAAGCATTTTCTCACTAATCACAACATGCCTCCAGCTTCATCTTTGCATTCTCTCCCAGAGTAACTCTAATGGGTACCATGAATTCAGGAGAATATTCTCACAGTCTTTGATGAGAAACTGCTGCCTCTGCAGTGTGCCCAAACATCTCTGTGAAGGATCTGAGTAGAAGACGAAAGGAAGGCTTTGAGATACTTACTGCAATTGTAAAGTTTGTTGATTTTGGCCACATCCAAGTTGCTCAGTCCCTGCCTCTGTCCAATATGTACTGATCCGTCAGGAATTGGTACAATAGTTGCTTTCCCAGTGGTATTAGTGAATGTGTATCTGCAAAAAAACATGAAAAATTACATTCTTTAAGTACAATTACTTCTTTCAGGATTTAATGGCATGCTTTGGAGGGAGAACAAGAATTGTACACAAGTTGTTGTGACTAACAATGCTGTTCAAATAGGTTTGATTAAGATGTCTAGCAGTAAGCAGAGTCAATCTCAAGATGCCCTCCTTTGCTCCCAAGCTCGGCTGTGAATGGCTTCTTAAGGGAAAGCTAAAGGATAATGAATTAATCTTAGGGAGTGGCTTGTCTGAACTGACTCACAGTGTTTTTCTCAGAAGGGGAAATGGGGAAACTGGTAGTTAGGAGAAAGTTATTATAGAAACTAATTCTAATGAAAGATTTGAGTTCCAACAAAAACAATGCCATGCTGCTACTTACGGGCCATAGTGCATTACTGAGGAATAGTCATATGGAAGACCCAGGTTATTGGAGTTTTCAAATTTCTTGAAGTCTGGTCTGTCAGCTGCAATATATGATATTGTACTTAGAGTATGCTTCCTCTCTACTCCCTTCAGGGAAGAAGGAAGAGCTGAGAACAGTAGGATGTATCTACACCACTTTCTACATTGAGGAGTTCAAAGGTACTTACCTGGACTGATGTACTCCCACATGATCTTTACATGTTTATCCCTGTCACTTCGAGAATGTTCATGCAAAAAGCCCAGAGCATGGTCCAGTTCATGTTGAATTATCCCTTTCCACATGCAGCCTCCTTTCATCACAGAGACAGTCTGTCCACCTCCTACTTTCCCATAGTTGGACCAGCAGCTGAGAGAAGCATTGAACACCAACATTTATTGTCAGGGATTTTTATTGTCAGGCAGGCAAAGGGACCATACAGAGAACCTTGCTTCACACGTCTTGTGGGAGTGGAAGGATTTCTTCCTGTCCACTGTGATAGTCAAGAGTCTACAGAAGGGCAAAACTGACCATGGCGTAGAAAACAACAAACAGTATGATCATCACTAAAGCTTCCTGGAAGACCTTCATTAGCATGGAGGCTCCTGCATTCTGACTTTCTGTACACAGTGACTTTAACTCCCTAGAAATAACAATTTTTCTTCCAAAATACTGAACACTGTATCAGAGCTGGAGCTAAGATGAATAGCACTTTCAAGCTAATGCGTGTTGAACAATTCTCTCATAGGCCTTAATTCTGACCTTGACAGCCAACTGTGTGATTCAGAGAACTGTTTATTTCATAAGTTGAAATTGGTTTTGCCTGTGCAAATAAGACCTACAGTAATCTGTTATATGTTGTGCTTAAGTGTGCATTATACCACACAGAAACATGAGCTTAGATATTCTTTCCACCTTAATGGTGCTTTCCCATGATCTGCATCACTTCAGTGTCTTTGGTGACTGATGTAACTGCTGAGTCCTCGCACTAGCAAGGTATCCAAAGAGGATACCTTGGCACTGTGATAAAACATAAAGTTTCTTCTCTGAATCCATTCCTCTTTTCTCTCTAAGGTCACACAGAGTAAGTGTAGTAAAGAATTGAAAAACAACGTAGAAATAACTTGTTAATTTATCATTCAACTCACCCATCGGCAGATTTAATGCTGAGGTAGTCACGTTCTGTCTTACGCTTCACAAAATTAATACAAGTCAGTGTTTCAAATTCTGCCATGGCATCATGAATCCCCTTTATGTCGCTCTCCTCTGGAGAAGAAAGGGTTAATTTGTGGGGGTCACACAAGCACAATGGAAGGTGCCATTAAAATCTCGCATGTGCTCAAAAACAGGGTAAATGAAGGACAGAAACATTAGCCTACGCTCTTTCTTGCTTTTTGCTCAGTAATGAATTTCATTTAACATATTAATGGCCTGGCACAAGATCCTCTTTATCCAGATATTTGTCCAAATGGATTCAGGTGGGAGCCTTTTTTTCTCAACTACTTGTTTTAAATTATAGTGGTGATTGTTGATGCATCTTCTGATTGATTGGACACTTGGAGACAGCTATGGGAAGCTATTTTGCTAATGAAAAGTAGGCCATTGAAACCACACTGCAATAGGCATGAACCTTATAAAGGCAGGTATTCTGGCAGGTACCATTAGAGAGAATAATCGTTCTTGTCTCCAAGAGACCAGACCCAAGACATTATGGATGCAAACTTCTCAAGAAAATTTGATCTCTTTTTTTTTTCCTGTTCAGGTCTTTGTAATTTACAATTCATCTGTGCTTGCATAGCACAAGTAAATCCTTAGAATTTATTTAATCAACTGTTTGTGTGGCCACTAGAAGTAGGTTTCTACCTGAAGCTTATTGGATAAAATCCATTTCAAAAAAAAAAAAAAAAAAAAGAATTATCAAAATTTACACCCACCATAAGTAGGATCCAAGACATATGGAATACGAACAATCCCATCGCCGGACTGGGGCCAATTGCAATGGCGACAGTTGATGGCACTGCGACTCCTTCGTGGAACTATGTCACCTTCTTGCAAGTACTGAGAGCTGTCTGGTGAGAGAGAAAGGGTGGAAAAATCTGAGCCATGGATTGCTGGATGCTTGCTAAGCACACTTGGAAAAGTGTCACTCTCTACTCATCCTCCTTTTCTATTTTTCCCTAAGCATCTGCTCCTGGCTAGCATGAGAAATGGACTATTGGGCTAGATGGACATTATCTGCTTCCCTACCTTTGCTGCTGTGTCCTTAGCTAAGAGGAGAGGTGGGAACCTCCAACTCTGTTGGATGGGGTTGTGGCAAGACAGGGAATGACTGAAAGCAGTTGCAATAGTGAGAGGGGTGCTGTACTTTGGTACTATTTTGTCATCCATCATGTGACACTGAATGAATGGCATCAAATATCTACCCAGGAAGGGTGCTGGGCAAAGACAGGAGGTGCCAATAAGGAAACCCAACAAGGCAAGAAAACCAAAAAGAGGAGTGTTGTCTAGAGAAAACTGTAGGAATGTTTGGTGTCCATTTCTACAGACAGTAGTAAAGCTTCTTGAATGACTGCTGAAGTGGAAAATGTGAGAAAGACAAGCTGATAGAATGGGGAATGTTTGGAAGCATCAAGGAGCAGGAAGTCTGGAGCAGGGAGCATGGAACTGACCATAGCTTATCTGGGAGTCTGTATTACAAAGCCATATGATGACTGAATGCAAGCGATGCTTGCATTCAAGAAAAAGGCAGCTAAATAATAAAGCACCCAAATATCCAAGTTCTCTTTTTATGTCCAAAGAATGACAAAGGTGTCGAGAGCTAAAGCTGAAGAAGCTGCATAGATAGTTCAGTTGCCTCCACACCCGGTATCATATTCAGCATTGACACTATAGGTTTGAGATGCCATGGGGCTTCAGCAGACCACACAGTAGTCCCAGTGGCCTGTCTCTGGGCATCTCTTACATGATGGTGTGTAAGATGGGAAAAATATTTGCACAGTTTGTGGTAAGACATTGTACCTCCCACATGACCCCCACAAAGCAAGAGACCCATTATAAGCAGGGCTTTGGTGGCATTACCTTTGTTAACTTTCAGAATTCTGTTAAAAATAACTTTGTCCTCAGAGTCAGTCTCTGTAGGCGATAGAGATTCTGCACAGAAATACAAGAGTATCACTTTCTCATTCCCAGGGAAAATATGAATCCTGATTTTTAACCTGATGAGTTTCCAGGAGCTCACTTAGATTGGGTCCTGATTACAGTGATGCATGTAAAACTTACAGAGCCTATTTAGGGACTGGCATGGTGTTCAGTCATGTAGATATTTGCTCAGTGACACAATCTTGTGAACCTCCCAGCTGTGGTTATTTTGGCATTAATCCAGTCCCAAAAGCCATTCTCTGACAATCTTTCCCTCTCTCCCCCCTTCCCCCCCCCCCCCTCCCCAGCCATCGCATTTTAAGGCCTGGACCTTTGGATCTTGTAAGTCTGTATTGTCCCGCTCAAGTGGCTAGCCTGCTGCATGGCTTCCTCTGTGCAGTCAGACAGCACAGTTTTCCTTCTGCATGCACAGTTCACACTCAAACCCCCAACATAAGACACCAGGAGCAAAAAAGGATGGAGAGCAGTCCTGCTGCTTGCTGCTGGACATGCTGACCTCTTGAAAAACCCTTAAAACCAGTGAAATCGGAACTGCATTCCTATTCCTTGGGTCGGACTGATGTCCTCAGCTAAGCCCAGCATCAGGGACTCCGAGGCCTTACAAGTAGAACCAGCCAACTCTGAGCATTATGCAGTAAGTCTTGACATCAATAAAAAGCACAAGCACATGGCCTCTGCGCTTTCTGTAACCTTTGGAAGTGACTTAAGTCAGGACATTATCTAAGCAGAGCTATTTTTAGCAAAAGTAACAGCTAAGGTTTTTAGAGAGGCCAAGCAATTGGCCAAAACCAAGAGACTCTGCTTTGCATTAAATATTATGGTGAGTGCATTCATTTAAAATTTCTTCCCTAAGATTAATTTGTGTTAAGCATGTGTTATTTTCTGGAGTAACTGGGTAGCTAACAATCAGTATATCCTATCAAATACTTACATTTAGATGGAATAATACATACCGTATATACCCTCTTGTGTAGTAACCTGGAAGAATCATGCATTAGTATTATCTCACAGTTTATATTATAACATAAATACTAAATAATATAACACGCAAAGGATCAAAAGTGTCCAGGCTACCATTGAAAATATCTTTCACCAAAGCAGTCTTGAGCTTTTGTATACTGTGCCATGTGTAAAGAAGTACCATGGTGTGGTAGATATTCTTCTTTGATATCTTGGCAAATATGGATATTATAAAGGGAATCGGCATAGGAGACTCGGGAAATGCAATCTGAAGTGTGGAGTAAGTTTCAGATCTTCCTATTTTATTTATATCCCTGCTAGCAGGAGTGCAAGGTTGATGAAATCATCAGTGAAGTCCTCCCAGTATCACCTCACAACACAGCGGTGAAAGGCCGTGGTACATACTGCTTCTAGGGAACTCTGGGGCTGGTACCCAGCTGTGGGGGTTATGTCTGTAGCAAAACAGGTTGCCATACTTCCCTTGCCTTGTATAAAGAAAAAGCAAGTTTGAGTTTTCTCTTTGACCCCAGAGAAGGCAAAAGCTTCCTGGGATGTGGGCTGTATCTGGGCATTGTGGAGCAATAAATGGAATAGGGATGGAAACTGCTCACTCTGTTACACTGCTGATCTGAGAATACTTTCCTCTACAGATGGACATACAGGTGGAGTACATGAGTCTTGACCTCACTTTTCACAATGCTGAACCCCAAAGTGATCAAAAGAGCTGATTTAGCTGTCCTTACCTCAGTAGGTTCTGTTGCTGCAAAAAGTAAGGAAGAAAAAGACAAGCAAAAGGGGAAAATTAGATTCTGAATGCAACTTCACAGTGTTCAATAGCACAGGCCTCCTCAGCCATGGGAATGCCTTTGGCAGGTCCCTTTGCTTGGAGGGAAA
Organism: Gymnogyps californianus; assembly: GCF_018139145.2. Lineage (NCBI taxonomy): Eukaryota > Metazoa > Chordata > Aves > Accipitriformes > Cathartidae > Gymnogyps > Gymnogyps californianus. Next base: position 26,241,362 of record NC_059475.1, on the reverse strand, counting down.
CGGGGTGCACTAATTGATGCATAGGCACAGAAATTAAATTGATGATTAGACAAACAGCTATGAAAATTCCTAGTAGATCGTGCTGAGGGACAGAATCCTGGTCATTTACCATCTAAGAATCAGCATTTTATCAGCTTCAGTGTGGAAAATGACAAAGGAAACTAGGGACAAAAATATGCTTTGTCCCTAGATTTCACTGCAACAGGTGCAGGCTAACCAGCTCAACAATCCTCTCTGGTTTCACAGTGTCAAAGAGTAAAGTTATAAAATGGGATGAAGGCTATAATTTAGCATGGGGCAAATAATCACAGCTTCAGTATGCACCTGACAGCAGCTTGGAACCTTTCTGAGTCCTAAGGTGTCTTTCTAGTGTGATGTCTTTTGATTTCTACCAAATGTCAGTTTCTAGATACAAACATGGAAGTGAAAATCTGATCTGATATATAAATTTCTGAGCAGAAACTTCATTTTTCTAATATCATAAAAGGTTAGAAATTGCAAGGACCTCCAGAGGTCATCCAGTTGGTCTGCTTTCCCTAAGGCAGAAACAGTTTTATCTATGTTATTTCTGACCACAGTTTGTTTGACCTGTTCTTAAGTATGATGGATATGCCACAAGCCTTTCTGGCAATCTCTTCCAGTTTGCCAATAATTGCACTCTTCCTTGTCAAAATATAAAGCCATTGTTTTTTTTCCTGTCCAACACTGACACAGACAACACTTAAGCAAACAGTTCTTACTTCTAAGCTTATCCATGTTCTTTATCTGTTTGACCATGCTTTTTCAATAGAAGATGTGCGAAGCTCTGTCACAGCTTGCAGCACCTTTCCCTTTTCACAGTGGTTATTGCCCAAACATACTGAGGGGACTTCCTCCTATTCAGAATCTGTCAAGAACCTACAACAAAATTGCTTTTATTGAGCCAAAAAGGCTTCAGTCTGTCTTTCCAGACTGTTACTTTGGTTACATGGCAATGGAAGTCCATTGTAATGATGGTGGTTTATTATAGAAAAGTTCAGTCAGTTCACACCAGCTGTATCAGAGAGATCCATGGCATCTGAAAAAATTCTGTAGGGAAACACATTTTTGAGATGGGTTGACCAGATTCAGAATTCATGCACCCAAGAGGCACTAGATTAATTAACTAGTCAAAGTCAGTGGAAATTAGGCTCCAGATTCCTAGGCACATAAAGCCTGCAATCCCTGTTTAAAACCCAAATGAGACATCACAGAAGGCATCTGCCATGTCCTTGACCAAATGAACATCTGGTGTGATACAGCTTTCAAAATGATACAGTTCACATTTTCCCTGCACTGTAAATACTGAAAGATGTCTCAAAAGGCACAAAAAACAGTAACAATGGTAAATTAAAACTCATTGTATGCGTTTGTCCCAGTAATCCTGCAACTTTGAGTCCCAGCAACTGACTACTTTGAACTCGAGTAAGTGTGTCCCTCGGCCGGCTCCAAATACACTGAGCAGTAATTTTACAACATCCCTTTGCTTCCATGCCATAAATGACAGCTCAAAAGAAAAATTGGTCAGTTTTCATTAGCCACTTGCTCTGACTATGTCAAGCAAATTTTTCCAAGGCCTCTTCCTCTCACAACACATCACCCCCAACCTGGCAGTTTCTTGCTGTAGTTAAAGTCTACCTACAGATTTATTTCCATTGACCTTCTCTGGAGATCTGCAATTACCTCCTACTTTGTGAGTTGACAAAAGCTGTTCGGCTAAGCCTGTACTATTTGTTTTCTACCCCAGCACAAAGCAAAGCTTTCTGTGATGCCTGACACCCCTTTCTCTTACTGCTGCACCAAGGTAGGCAAAGAGGCAAATGAGTAGCAGTCTTTTTGTAACACTCAGCTGAATGGCAAGGTATCAAAATGTCTTATTAAAATTTTATTTTCAAGCCTGTGAAAGAACACCTAAATTAACCTAACAAACCATACCCCAAAAGTATGTGTAAAGCACATCTGTGTGAAAACACATCTGCACTCAGCCCAATAACAAATTAGGAAACACGGCCTTATTCAAAAAGCCTAAGAGTCAGTGCTTTCACATGCTCTAAAGCCAAGTCACTCACACACCAACAAAGTGTGTGATACACAGTCAAGAATTAACAGTTGTCTTTAAAATACAGTATAAATCCTACTTACTTGTTGTGCTGTTTCCACAGTTCTCCTGCAAAACCAATAGGTAAAAGGCATTATTCTTCCATGGCTCATAAATGCAGCAACAATAGCGTCAAAATCAGGCCAAAGGGAGGAACTAAATTATTAGATTGGCTTTATATATTATTATATTACTAATATTTTTCTTGCAGGAAATTTACCAAAATGGGTCTCCACAGCTTCACTCCAAGAACAGCAGGTCAATTAGAAGACAGAGCACGGTTGCATGGAACTGCTCTCACCTGAATAGGGAAGCCCAGGGTAGCGTGAAGCAGAAATGCAGTGAAGACTAGGAACATCTTCAGATCCATTCTCCAGCCCTGACAGACCACCAGTGCACGTCCTTATCTCTGCCTGTTCAGGAGCGCTGCCGCTAGATATACCAGCAGAGCCTGCTCTGCCAGGGCTGAAAAAAACTGCACCAGCCAATGGGGATCCTAGCAGGAAGCAAACTTCTTCTGCAGCCTCAACAGCCAGTTTAGCCTCTGGGCATCTCCCGGTGCTGTGCTATTGCTGTCACTGTGATCTATAGCATCCCTTGTCTTCATAATGTCATTCATGCCGCTCTCTAGAGCTGGATCAGCCTCATGCTTGTGCTGCCATGCACTTCCTCTGTTTCTTGGAGGATCTTTCCTTAAGTATTCAGTTTGACTGATACCACCTAGGAAGCGCTTGTTCCTGGATAACTTTCCAGAGTACTGCATTGTTGGGATTTCAGATGGTAGGTGACTTTTTTCTTTATGTCACAGAAAGCACAGAAGGCCATGACGGTATTGTGTTGCTTTGGAACATACAACACATCACTACTCAGTGAGGTCATGTCTGTGTCTTCTCTGAGAAGATATCCTTCATCTTCTCAGCTTATGGTTCTATAAGTAGAATTTTTGTTTCCTCCTCTGTGTTTCCTGATGTTTCATAACATCAGGAACATTTCCTGTGTTCCATAATTTCTGGCAGTCTGACAGTTGTAGGTGCCCTCGCAAGCTTTGTGACCAGCAGTCAGAGAAGGGAAAAAAGACAGCAGCAGCATAAGCAGCACTTACTCATTTTGAGAATGATTAACAGATCTGCTGCTTGCTGGAGTGCACTTGTCCAGAAGTGGACGTAGGAAGCAGTGAACAGACCTGGCAAGAAATGCTTGTAGGAGGTAAACCAGCAACCACTGAGCCTCTTGTCGCAACCTCTTCTTGCAGCAAAGCTCTGCTTGGTGAACCTTTTGCTGAAGGCGCTGTAGATGGGCAATTGTCTGGTTTCTGATACACACTTGTTTTGTGCCAGAGTACATTTTCCATGCATGGAGAAGGAAACTGAATTATAGAATGTACAGATTCTGTCTTTAGACAGTGTTCAGGTACCCTCAGCGTAAGTTTTAAACCCACTCATACTCTTATTCCCTCTTTCTGTATTGAATAAGATGGTCTAGAAGTTATCCATGTTCGTAAATGAATCAAGAAGCAGCAGAGGGCTTTCCACCTATTTGTCTCCAAATCATATCCAGTCAAGGCTAGGAGTTACATGGAAATGTAGTCTGAATTGCACTGGTGGGGATTACTCTTCATTTTAGTGGAGGAAAGTTCACAGTCACACACTGCTGACTATCTTAGGAAAGTCTGGACTGACAAAGTCCAGGAATAAACTTTCAGTACTGCCACAAGGAGGCTGCATAGGGGAATATCTCTTTCTGTCCCTGCCCTCTGGCTGAAGTAAGGTATGCCCTAGGCACCAGATAGTGAAAGGAGGGTAGCACATGGTCCTTGTGACCATGAAAGAACAAAGATCAAGCAGGCATTGTCAGCATGCTAATCCTGCTGACACAGGCAGTTTGTGTGTCCCCTGTGTGCATAAATGTTTGCACTAAGCAATGCTAAGTGCCTTTCTTCATATTTGTGTTTCATAGGGATGAAAATCTTCCTTGTGCTGAAGCAAAGTTGTGCAGCTCTGGTCTGCAGTCCTAGAATGGTTCTCCAGGTTTGTCACTCAATACAAGGGCAAAACAAATGTCTGTGATGCCAGATGCCTTGGTATCCCAAAACCATACCAAAAAGACACTGCAGAACGGGGCTTGCATATAATCTGCTTCCATTAGAGTTTACGGGAAAAAAGGAAAGGTCAGACTGCTCTCAGGGAAAACCAGTCAAGGAGCAAAAGGAGGGATCAGAGATAGTGAGGGAATAAAACAAAGTTTAAAAGCAAGTTAGGAAGGGTGGTAACTTACCATCTTTGTAGCATGTTATTGGGAAAATACTACAGCCTCCTGAGTGTCTGATTAACTGCTTGTGCTCAGGAAAGAGTGAGGGAACTGGGCTGGCAAAAAGGATGCTGCACATTTTATGCTGGACATGCTAATATGCTGACATATTAAGCAGTTCATCAGACAGATTGCTGCATGCCACCTTTTCCGTATGCTAACACTAGTGATGATGGGGGAGATTGATGTTACGATCAAGAATGTGGCTGTAAATGCTACAGCTGGCAAAGTATGCACAACAGAGCAAGGGGGAGTGCTGACACTCATGCCTGCTGCCCGTCCTGAAGATCCTATCAGTTTTGGTTTGTGCCTGATATTTAGATTCAATATTTGGTTGTTTTCCTAAGTGTGGTATTCATGGGGGAGGAGTTGTCAGCAGTCCTGTTTTCACTAATCAAAAAATTATCTAATTTTTTGAGATATTGCAAAAATAGGACACGGTTTTACCAGGTGCAGTAAAGCTGGCACCTCTAACAGAAAAAATGCCACAGAAATTGTCTTGAACCTTTAGGAACCAAACTAGGGCTTAGCAAAGAGAAGCTGTCTTTGCATGTATAGAAGAAAAGCATGTGGGAAATTTTGTCAGACTCGAGTTCTCCTGTCTGTATATCTCAGTTTCTGGTGGACAGTAGGGACCACACAGATTTTGCGGATGTGAACAATGATTGGCAGGTGCCCAAAACCAACAACAAAATGTCAAGAATTACTTGGACAGTGTCATAGTCTGCAAGAAGTCTGTCAGCAAAAAGAGTACTGCTCCTGAAAGACCACTACAAAACTTGGAGTTATGCCTGAGGACATACACTGAATTGCAGAGCCCTGTATGCATAACCAAGAAAAGACTTTACAGACATACCAATGAAAAAACATACTTTCTCTTCTGTTGCATATGGGAGTTCACTGTAAAGTATACATAGCCAAAATCAAAACAGCAGATGTATAAAAGTTACAACATTTCTGTAGATATCTTTCAGATTTTGCTCAGTCATGTGTCATTGAGTCACGTGTGTTATACAATTACTATTCTCTTTGGAGTGTTTCGTTGCAAGCAGCTCCCAAAACATAATGTAAACCATCAAGACCTAGTTACAAAAAAGAAATAAAGTGTCTATTACAGCTAACTACTAACCTTTATAACTACTAGCTACTAATTGCTGTATAGTAAAATGCAGGAAAAAATAACTCCCGGAAATAAGAAAATAGACACATCTATGCTGAACAGCTTATGGAAGTTATGTGGTAGCTACCATACCCAATGCATGGTAAGATATTAACAAATCTTAAAGGCTGGCTTTACCAAAACCAACCATTGAAGCAATGGTATGGTCCACAACACACAACTGAAATTGCTGTGGATTGGCATCACATAAATAAACACCACACAATTACATTTACAGTCTGTGGTTAATGACAAGTCTGAACCAGGAATATATTATTTTAGACAGAACTGCTCAATATCATTTCTCAGGAATGTCTGCTTTGTGGGGCATTTCGATATTTTGGGTCACATTTATTTGGAAGAGGAATTCTGGTTTCAGCTCAGTTCTAGGCTCATTCATTCTGAACCCCAGTCCTCTGGCCAGGAAGTCTGATCCCGTGCACTGCTTCCAGCCCAGTGCTTTTTAGTCTCCCTCTCACTAATTGCAAGTGTTGTAACACTCTTATCACACAGAGTTCGCTTCCTTTTCTGTGGTGTCTTTATTATCAGATACTTTTCAGATATAAATCAGTCCTCACACAAGCTTTTTCTATGCTGGCTTAAAGGACTTTCAGCCCTTTAGTCTTTCTTATAATTCAACTCTTCTTGGTTCCACATTCACATTCTAATTCCTTCCAAATTACCCATACTTTTTTGGTAATGCAGTGATTAGGAGTGGATAATTTCAGTTGAATTCATGTCAGCCAGTACTGCACTTTGCTGGTTGAGACTATTATTGAAGCGCTGGCAGCTTCTGAAGGTTTCACAGGTAACTAGCATAGACTTCAAGTCCCTGTATAGAAGAATGATATGTGTCATAAAAGACAACTCTAGATAAGGCAAAGTGCAGTTAGAAGCTGTTTTCCCACACCCGAGAGCACACTTGTTGAATCAATAGATTTACTTGTCCTTCATGTCCCTCTCCACACTTCTTTGGATCCTACCTCCCAGAGAAGACCTGGAGTTGCTCAACATGATTCCTATTCTGCTTTCTGTTGTGCTTCCAATTTCTGAGGGGCTCCTGAGGGATTCCCATGTCCTTGCTAACACCTTCTGTAGCAATGAATCTGCACGGTCTGCAGATTCCTTAGCAGAGCACTTACATGTCCTCCATGATATTAATGACTAACTCCAGCCATAGTCCTAGCCCTGGCAGTGTTTCTGTGACAGAACTCAAAACTAAATGATGAATATTGGCTTGCTATTGATTAGTCACTTTTCTATTCAAAGAGCCAAACCTAGAAACTTTGATCTTCAGTCTGTCATCAGAAGAAGAGGGGCAATGGAGAAAAAGATATTTTTGTGATGGATCGTTCTTTACAACAGAAAAATATGCAGTTAGCAAAAAAAACACCTAGTAAAGAAACAAACTGGAAAAGTCAAAACATTGTAACCTCTAAAATAAATGTTGAAACAAAACTGATTTTCATTTCAAAATCAGATTTCAAGGCCAAATTTAGCAAGACATAATTTAGCAATTAAACTAGCATTTGTAATGACATATGATCCAATGATTATTTGGGCTGAGGGAGGGGAATGGAGGTGATGGAACTGGAACTTTAATTTGGACAACTCTAGTAATGAACTTCTGATTGTCTTGAAAAAAACAACGAATTCCTTTCCTTTATCAGGAGAAGCCATCTGATTTGTCTGCTGCCCTTAGGTGAAGAATGGACGGATCAAAGGTTTTACATGATGTTTCCAGCCTGCAGAACAATGTTACGCTGATTGCAAAGGAATCCATGTGATGGGGTAAGGTGCGAGCTGTTGGAGCGGTGCCTGGGGTTATCTTTGGTCTCTCTGCCCTCTGAAGGGAGACATGCCATCACATGGTGCTGCCCCAGCTGCACACGTATAGCACTGGGGAGGTCTCCTGTCTGTGTCTCCTTGTGACAGATTGCGCAATGCCAGCCAGCTCCCCTGCTTGGTTTCATCTTCTGTGAGAACGGGTCTCCTCTTACCAACGGGTAGCTTTTGGTCACATTAACTGTGCCATAGAAGTTACCTTTGTGAACGCTTGTTTGGCAATTTAACTAAGGGAATCGAAACATCGTCTCATGTCTGCTTCTCAGATGAGTGCATGCGAGCTGACTGCGTGTGCTGTAAGTGAAAAGCACCACATCTCTGCCTTTACAGTACACAGATCTGCCTGATAAAGAGTCCATTGGTAATCCTAGTCATTGTCTCTCACCCTGGAACAAATATGCTCCCATACACTCTCATCACCATCAGCTAGCAGCACTTCACTGACGGGTTTTTTTTCCTTTGTACCTCATCGGAAAGGCTGTCTGTACTGCCTGTCTCAATACCTTTGTTTGTTATTCACTTACTGGCTTCCTAACTGTCCTCTCTGCAGGATTTTTTAATATTTCAATGGGAGTCTCGAGAAGACGGTTTCAGTCTTACTGTGTTTTTCTGAATGCCAATTCCCTGCGCAATGTGAGCCTCGCCGTGAATTACACCCATTTATCAGGTTAGTGTATGGCTTTGCTTCCTCTTCTGGGAGGATAATTTGTAGCTCCTTTCATGCCTCCTGGGCAGGTGAGTTTGGACACCTTCCCCTGCTACTTCTGGCTTTATCTGGATCCACAGAAAGGTACTTTAGCAAATGTTAAAGCATAGCCCTTGCAGCCCTTGTAGCCCCCGTCTTGTTTTAAGAGACCTGCTATCCGGGCAGACAGTAGTGACTAAATATTGACATTGGAAAGACTGCCTGATAATAAACTTTAAAATACTAAATAACAAAGAATCTGCTTGTTGCTTCCGGAGTCTTTTGCTGAAGAGAACATTTGCCTCCAAAGAAGAAACTGTTGATCTTTGACAGCTTTGACCACCCTAATCGATGCAGCGTGGGTTCTTGGATGTGGACAGCCAGCAAGTTTGTTTTGCTCCTTGTCTGTTGTGAGCATGTTAGCAAAACCCAGTGGGTCTCAGACAGCCAGACTGGGGGGCACGGTCTGGCCTGAGGGCCAGGAGGTCTGGACTGAACCAGCCACCCTGTCGGGTTGGACAGAGGTGCTGCAGCAGAGCTGGGGACAACAGGGCAAGTGACTGGACTAGCAGGTTTGCTGCAAGGGAGGCTGGAGGAGCGCTGGCAGAGCTGCAGTGGGTAGGGGAAGATGGCTGGGCGGCCGAAGGTTTCCCTGCCCCGTGCTGGCAGGGAGTTCCTGGGGTGGTTTGCGCAGCACAGCCTTGGCCCGGGCTAACCACACCTGTCGCCTCTCATTGCTGAGGTTTAGCTTTTACAAGGAAATAATTCACATTTTAAAATCTACATCTGCAACTCAAGATTTAACTGTGTCATCTGTCACAGGAAAATCCCCCTTCATTCTCTTTCAAGTTCTGATGGCTGCCTGTTCCTCAAGGAGCAGAAGATTGCCTCTTTCTTTGTGCCGTGCTAGGGCTCCAGCTATCAGCACGTACAAATGAGCCTTAAATCGTCATGGATTTACCCTTCCAGCACTCCCATCTGGAAAGGAAATAAGATTTTTTCCCCATTTCACAGCAGGAGGAGCTGAATGTGTACACACGCACGTGCACCCCTCTCCCCTCCCACTACGGATTTCCTCCAGATCACCCAGGAATTGCAGGATTTTCCACCACAGGGCCACCCAGAGGAGGTGGGTGCCAGTCCGGTGCCTTCACCATTCCCTTGGGGAAGAGGGGACCTAACAGGGAACAGAGGATGGCTGCTACCCGAACTGTGACTGATCTATCCACGATGCTTCCCAGGGGAGCTGTGGCTACATTAACCTTGGCTTACAGCTGTGATAACATTAAAGAAAAAGCTTCCAAGGGGGCCTCTCTTTTCCACTCATCTGCAGCAACTCTGCCATTAGTTACTGAACACATTAAAGGGACATTGCTGCATTACCAACGATTACCATTTTTCAAGCACTTACCAGTGTTCTCTCTGTTGCTCAATGAACACATCCCTCTCCTTAGAGAACTTGCAGTTGAAATAAATTAGAGAGATTGCCTTGAGATCTTTTGCTGGAGAGAAAAGCCTAGCTATGTTTTCATATTTCATTTATTTTAGATTTAAGTAATTAGCTGATAGAAACATGCATGGCTGAACTTTAATCTGAGGGCTTTCAAGCCTAGCCTTTTGGCTTCAGGTTCGTCTTTGCTGTAGTTTCAATTCTCCTCAGTGAACTCAGCTTTGGCTCTCAGTTCACAGGCTTGTATGCAGAAAAACCATTTATTTGTACTGGAAGATTTGAACTGCAGCTCTGGTTTCTTACAGGGATGGTTCTGTTGTGGATCTGCAAATGATACAGTGTGAGTTCCTCAACAAATCAAGGTCAAGGCACTCTGAGAAAGCTTCTACTTAGAGGTCTGCTCCCATCCTTTACATATGTATCTGCCTTCTATCTCTGATAAGGAATGTCATAAACAGGATCTGTGAGGATATTTGTATTCCTCCTTTAAATAAGTAAATTCTTTTTGTAGGAAATTGAAGAAGTGGGTGATGTGGAATATTCAAAGTGGTTGGTTTCTGCAAAGGAGAGAAGGGTGGAGTATTTATCACTTTCTTTATTCTGATAATCTTTTCTGATCTAGAAGAGAGAGAGGCCCATGTGTTACTCATTTTGGATCATCATAAAAAGGAGAAGAGAATGCACAGTTCGTCTCTCCAAGAATTTATGAGGGCCATAGAAGCAGTCCCTGTGGCCTGCCATTAGATTAATTATGGCTCTACCCTTGGACCATTGCAATTCTGGTATCTTGAGGTCTGACGAAGAAACAAGCACTAAGGTGCTGGTTTATGTGATGACATAACTAAAAAAAAAAGTGAAATGCAAATAGAAAAAAAATCATGTGTATCAAATGATCAAGTCAACCTTTTTACCCAGTTAACCAGGAAAACTGTCATTTTTTGCCTAATCATGAAACTAACTTTGCAGCAGTCTTGATGACCTACCGGTCCTCACAGGAGCAGGACCACATGCATCTCTCCTGATGGGTGTACTTGATTAAAGCACTCACAGACTGAAAATAATGGGGATGCTCTTTGCTGTCAGTGAAGGCAGTTGGCCCAAATTATGAGCTGTTATGAGACAATGATCTCTTTTCCACACTCCAGTGTATGGTTACTGTAGCAGATGGTTTGACCGCTATCCTAGGGTGATTTAGAGTAGCCTTTCATTAAGCAATATTTTCACTTAAATTCCTCACACTCTGCAGCTTACACATACATCTTTCCTATCAGCCACTTGCTAGGGGTAACAAACCAAGCCTGGGAAAAGGGAAGCAGTGGTGTTTCTCCAGACTGATAGACAGACACTGTCACACTTTGAGTGCATTTCCCCTCAAATCACATCAGAATGGGTCATTCCCCCAGGCAACTCTCCTGTCCCAGCCCAGATTCTTGCTGGTGGTCAAGGGGCTCCCTCACCTCTCTCCAGGGCTTCTCCTGCCCTATGCCATTGAAGCTGCCAAGGACTTGCAGCTCTTCTTCCTGGTGGCAGGAACCTCAGCTGGGAATGAAGGTCTGAGTACATTTGGGGCCCATATGTTAGTTGTGTGTCCCTCTGTTAAGTAAAACTGGGGAGGCAGGTGGAACACCAGGCTGATCCTTATACTGAATAACTCTCTGGGTTTGCAGCCCTCCACTCATGTCTAAATGTGCTCACCCGGCCAGGTCTGGAGGGGAGTGACAGAAAAGCTGGGGAGAAAATGGGACACTGCCATCTCTTTACCTTCAGCTTGGGAGGAGCTTCTTCTGGTCTGTCTTCCTTGCCTCTCACCTTTCCTTATGTTGCAGGGCATGGGGAAGGAGGCCTACTCCTAACTGAGGTCTGGGCTCTGCACCCTGTCCTACCCATCAACAATGCCACTGGACAGAGGCAGTGGTGACAGGCTGTCATGTGCTGGTAATGCAGAGAAAGGGCTGGCAATATTTGCCGCCTGGTAGCTGTAGCCTCATTTAGCCTTATGATCACTCTAGTAGCTGAACTTCTGATTGTGCCAGAGACAAAGATCATTGCCGTGTTTGGAAGTGATCCTGTTCTGTGGCAACAGAGGCAAAAGGTTTTTCTCCTTTCTCATGACATGCCAGAGATCTGGTTTAGAAGATCAAGCTACAAATTTTGCAGCTTTGGGTGAAGAGAGTCCATGTGAGCTCCTTCTCACCTAGTAGGCTACCTAGGCATTGCTGCAGAGTACAACATTATAAGGTGCATGTATGGCACCACACTTTGCAGAGACTGATGTCTTTTTGCCTTGTCTTTTCTCTGCCTGTGACATGAGAAGAAGGAGGTTTGGGAGCTTCCTCCCATGGTCCATTAGTATGATCCAGAAGGCACTGTGTATTCCACTGTGGCTGGAACAACCCTACCAAGATTTTCAGGATGTTTAGACCATCTACATTGTTGTTTTAAATAAAGAAGTAGCCTCTGAATCTAATAGTGTGGTTTCTGTGCCCCATCATTTCTGGGTCCTGGTCTGTGCAGAGCTAGCAAAACTGGGAAAAGAAGTTGTAGGCAGCCGTCTCTCCTACACACCTTGCCATGCAACTGTTGAAGATTACACAACTGTTCCTGTTCTAGAGACAGGAGCCGACCTTTCCCTCTTGCTGTCTGGTACCAAGTGTGTCTCAACTTTGAACAGAAGTTTTGACAGAAGATTCATGTATTTTGCCACAATTTAGGTGAAATGCAAAATTTAAACTTTGTTGGAACAAAAAGTCTTTCTCTTCTAAATCATAGCTTTGGGGTGATTTAATCTTAATCACATATTTTTGTCTGATAATGCCACGAAACATCTTCAGTGGAATTGGTACTTCAGAGGAGTTAAGCTGTACGGACAACAAGAAGAGCCTGGGACTGACCAAGAAGATGCAAACTGCTGCTGATATGATACGTATATGTCATGCTGGGGACATCCAAGATGTACAGGCTTGAGTGATGAGGGCTTTTGATATGTAACTAGTGGTGTGACAGAAGATGTTAGATGGTGAAAGCAACTTGGATGGGAAAATCATGAGTTTTAATATGACTATGTTAGACTTAAGCTCATATGAAGTCTCTTGGGAGAAGACATCAGTGTCAACCTGAGATTTCACATTGTAAGAAGACAGATCAATCAGATGTTGGTGTGGGCTCTGTAAACTATTTATCAAATATAATAGTGCAAATGGATCAGGAAAAGATCAGGTGAGATAAGGTAGAGAGGAAGAAGAATTATCTATTCTCTCGATAGATAATGGATTCTCATATGGCTAGGGCAAGATAAGACAACCTACAAAATGGATAGAAGAAGTAAGAGGAGAAAGAGGAGGGAAAGGTTTATGAAAGTAGAGGGAGGATATAACTGAGTTTCAAAAGTCATGAACGCGTCCAGGAAAAAAGGAGAGAGTGAGCTGGCCAGTGTAAGCACAGCAGTGGAATAGAGACTGTGGAAACCAGCATGGAAACAACTGAGTCAAGTAAGGGAATTTGCAATAAGGGTTTTACTCTTCACCATAACTGTGTCAGGTTTGCTCCTACTTTACCCAGGGAAGAGCCTCTGACCCACTTTGCAGTTTTGCAGCTGGAAGACAATTTACTCAGGAGTTTTGAGAGGGGCTAGGGAACAGCTGAGGACACAGGGCTTCAAGTCAGGGAGCCCACTGCGGAGAGGATAGTCATCTCTGAAGTATAATTTGGGCAATTGTGAAAATGAAGGAAACAATTCCCTAGAGCTACTGAAAGGAGCACACATGGGAGGCCTCCTTTCAAATTTGGATGTAACTTTTTCAGTCTCATGTTAGAGGAAGGTTCTGCCACGACTACTTTGGAGATTGAAAGTTGTGTACAAAGCAAGTACAGCCCTCTGGGACAATCACAGGCAATGTCCCTGTGCTTTCCACCACAGAAGTGCCTAAATCCTGAAGGTGGTGGCTATCTCAAGATCATTTAGCTTAGGCCTGACTGCAAAGCTGTTAATAACAGTGCTGGCTGGAGCGTGAAGTGTGAAAGACCTATTGCTCTATTTCACGCTGGACAACATTGATTCTGAGTAGCAATTACCTGTCAAACTTGACCAGGATGAGGTCAGATCTCCCTATGATCTCAATCTGGAAAGCTAAAAATAGCATAAATTTCTGCAGACAGCAAAACCAATTCCCAGTCTCAACTATTTCAAAGGAAGGCATGGAGGTCAGGTGGGTCACAGCAGTGGAGCAGTAAGGACATCATAAGCATAGACCCATGCCACTCTTTGCACTTAACTCGTTGTCAATAAATTTGATGGAAGGCATCTATCCTGATAGCTGGAGGCTGTTTTCTGAAAAGGCTGTTTTTGTAGAGGGTGTTTGTAAGGTCTCTTTGTCTCTTGACTGGAATGTCTGGGTACATGATCGTATGGACCAATTCTTTTTCTTGGAGTGCTGGCTGAAATTTGTATATCAGCGTTATAGAAAATGTTCCAAAACCAGATGCAATTTTGTGGGTCACAAGCAATCACTAGGGGTGAACATGAACAGAAACATAATTTCTCAACTCCAGAACTAGAAACTGTGAGTCTCTCTTATCTGTAATGATTTCTCCTGCTCTTTTCTCTATGTCAAGGAACAGGATCAAGCAATGTTGTCTTAGGGAAAACTGTTCCTGTGGTGTTCTTGATATTAATAACAATATAAAAATCACTGCAAAAAGTGATTCACCATTTGGCACTAAGAGTTACCACTGCTGAGGTACTTGCAGCTTCTGCTGATGGCGGTACATAGCAAAAGACCCCAGTGAACACAGTGAGCGACTAGATGGAGCAGATCGGCTCGCAGTCTGTTCACTGTGATTTCCTAGGGAAGGGAATACATGAAAACTCTCACCGAGACTCAAAGGAAACACGGAAAGAAAGAATAAGAGGCCAACAGCTGCTGCCAAACTGCTACTTTACATGAGTCAGTGACTCAAAATAACATTTCCAAAAAAGAAGCTGATTCTCAGGGTTTTACCTAAAAGATGTAGGAAACAAAATTTGTACAGCATGTGATGTCTGCTAGTGTAGCCACCCAAGATTAGACCACAGGCCCCTCTGACCCTGTGTCCTCTCTCTGACAGGGGCCAAAAGTGGCTGCCTAGAAAAGCACATAAGAACAGGGCAAACATACACGATACTTCCCCTTTGTTTGTTTTGAACTTGGTTCCTGCTTGAATCTTCCCTGTCGTTCTTATACTGGAATTGCGAAGTTGATCCCTAGCCAGTTTCCCCAGTACACTCAGGATTTCAGAGACCTCTTTCTTCTCCCCTTGCAGTATCTCTTTTCCAGGCTGAGGAGTTGTAGCTTGTTAATTCATTCCTTACGCAGAAGCTGTTCCACACCTTCGATCATCCTTTCTGATCCACCTATGAACTTTTTTTTAGTTTGGTGACATCCTTTTTTAGACTGGAGAGGCAAGAACTGCACCTAACATTTAAGGGAAAGGCAATCTGTTCCCAAAACAGAATTAACTCACACAAAAGCAGATGCTGCTTTGGCCATTATGTTGCTAGTTTGCTTCTTGCACTGCAGTGAAAAACACGGCACTCTTTTTTCTGAGTCTTCCCTTTCTTTCTCTGAAAGTTTCTTCTGCAGTGACAGTGGTATCTGTGGTCTGAAAGGCAGTGGGATAAGGAACGCAGCAAGGTGGAAGACACAGCTTCCAAGCCCTGTTGCAAATCCAGAAGGACTGCTTGCCTCCTTGGGCTTTCTCCCACAATGCTATCTCCTAAAGACCTGTTGGAGGTTATTTTTTTCAGAATGCTTAATACCACACAGTGCTGTACATGCTCCAGCACGGCTCCCATGGAATTTTGCTGCAGATGCAAGCACTCAGCTCTTGTGTAAATCACACCAAACGGCACCAGGTTAGATGTACAGAAAATGAGAAAGAAACATGTAATTATTGTGTATATTTCCAGCTGCTTAAACTGTAAGATCAGCCAGCAATCTGGAAACTTATTTTTCTTTATTGGGGAGGGGACACACATAAAAAGCAGCTGCTTTCAGTATATAACCCTGATTCACTCCCAAAAAGAGTGCATCTTATCAGCAAACTATTCAGAGTTCATTTGGAAATAAAATGGTATGTCCTCCTGTACCTAAAGATTTAAAGACAAGGCTGACATAGAAGTGGATAGAACTAAGGTTTTATAGGCAAGCATAATTCTTGAATTTCCTAACTTTGCAGCCTTAACATAGCTAGAGATATAATTTTAGCTAAAAGTATGAGATCCCAATGCTTTTATCTGCAAAATATCCTTTACAGCATTGGCGTTGTAAAAAATTGAAACTCTAGCGTGTTAACCAACTCTTAAAGAAACTGTAAGAAAACCATTGTCACCTCTAGGAGGCAGCATTTTATTGCAAATACACAATGTATAATTTGGTGTCAGACACTTCAGAAGGTTTTGAGGCTTCTCAAATCTCCTGTGATTATTAAAAAAATTATAGTAGAAAAGAAATAAAGATACACTTGCAGTGGAACTACCTGTGCAAAAATAAGCTTTGCTTCTCCAGCCAGCAAGAGCCAATTCTCAGATGAAATGGCGATAGTCAGGCACAAAACCCGCCCTGTTTTCCTGGGTTTTCAATAGCAAGTTAGCAGAGTTCAATGGAAAAGCAGAATATCTGGATTGTTCATCTGCTCTCAGCAAGATACTCTCCCCCATTTAGGAAAATGTGCTCATTTGCTTAACTTCACCTGCTAATTGGGAACGTACGTAACCTTGTGCTTGACACTTTACTGAAAAACACTTTCCTTCCAGTTGCATTTGCAGTGATTTATTTTTCTTTCTTTCACCCAGGTCTGTCCTGAGCTGGAGCTGACATTTTCTTTCTGAATCTCTGTTACTGCGGTGCTAAAACCTTACACTAAAGCAGTTCACCTGGTGAAGCACGGACATTGTTTTTCTGCTGGGCTTTGTGGTCTGATGTGACTTTCTAAACCACAGCTGCCTTTCTCTTTGCAGATGGCCCTTTGGTGCTCTCAGAGGAACTGTGATTTTTTGAAAAACTGCCTCACACATTAATACTCTTTTAACATCCCAAGCAGGCCCTATGTAAACATGAAACGACAGAGGACACTACATTGGTGGTGTCATTGGTGGTTAAACATCAGTTTAACTGGTAACTGAATGAAAAAAGATCCCATAAAAACAAGTTGCACAACACTAGTCTTGATTTCAAAACTACCCATGATGGATAACCCTCCACAACCCCTCGGAAATTGCCCCTACTGAAATTATGCCCATTGTTGGAAATCTGCAACATGTTTCCACTCTGAGTTTGTCTGGCATCAACTTCTGGCCATTAGCTCCTGGTAACACGTTGTTTGCTCAACAGAAGAGGACCTCTATTATTAAAGATTTATTTCCCAGCTGGGTACTTAAGGATTTTGACCGAGTCACTCCTTAGCCTTTTCCTCAATAAATAGACTGACTTCCTTGAGTCACACTCCGATCCACTGCCTTCCAGCCCTTTATTCATTCATGTGGCTCTTTCCTGAACTCCCTCTAATTTGCCCAGCGAGTTGTTGCTCTGCTCAGCAGAGCGGGATGCAGCATTGTTCTACAGCAGTCACACCAATGCCCAATTCACATTACAGACCCTTCCTATTCCTGCCCAGTGTTTTTCCTCTTACCCTCCTGTGGATCATGCTACCCTTCCTGACCACTTTTGCTTTTTGGCTCCTTCTCCTTGCTTCCTAGTGTTGAGCCTCCCACCCTCTGGGAGTATTCATCCAGTGTTGCCGCAAGGGATGCAAGAGCTGTGCCACAGCCAGGTTTACAGTGGTTGCTGGTGATAGTGGGTACATGGCAGCCTCCTGAAATAGGTACACAGCCAGATTTTTTCCATAGATCTCCTGAATCCCACAGATCCTGGTCTCAGGACAGTGCAGTGTCCTACTACAGAATCAATTGCCATGAGCCCTACACTGAACACATGCAACTAGCTGTACCCTTTTGCGTGCTAAATCCTTATTATCATCCTGAGGGTAGCAGAGTGGCAAAAGGCTACGCAGCTGGCAGGTACTCCTGTAAGTCTGGAGGTTTCAGGAGCTCTATATCCATTAACACCAGCTGAAGCACCGCAGCTTGAAGCTCATTTTCTTGAGGTTGATCATTGTATATCTCCCTTTTAGAAAATGATTCTTTGTTCTTCTCTTAATTACTTCATTTACTTGATTTATATCTACAGGTCTGTTTCAGTGACAGTGATGGAGGGGCCAAGCCCACATTCCTCTCACAAATCTTCCTTCTTTTTTTTTTGCATATGACTATGTAGAGACAACTGCTTTGTCTTAATAGCACTGCAAAAGATTATTTCAGTGGTCTGTAATACTTCACCATGCAGTGGAGGAATACTTCACCACTTGGAGGAAGACAAAATCCCTTTCCTAAAGCATTTACAACTTGAGGCAACAGCATACAAAACCATAAGGAGGTAGATGTAGTCGTTGTAAGCACAAGCCTTTTACCTTCACTTTTGTTTTTGCCATGCTTCGTTTTCTTGTTAAAGAAATGCATGACAGCCATATGTGGTCTTCTGTCACTAACTGGCTATGTCAGTGCCCAAAGTTGGGTGGTGTAAACACCTTGCTATGATCTAGCAAGCTATTTTAGACCATCATTCTGTTCAAACTGTCCCATTTCTGTAGCACAGAATCTCAGAATCTCATAACAAGTCAATACAAGTGAAAACATGAGCTTACACCTTCAGGCTAAATCCTACTGTTACAAGGATTTCCCTGCAAAAAACCTCTCTTTCCCATTTCCATCCGTTAACTCACACTTCTGCCTGGTGAAACGCCTCAGTGAGAATCAGAGTATCTCTGACAAATACCAGCCCCTGATGGAGTGGGCTGAGTCAGGGAAAGCAGTCTGCAACCATCTTTCATTCAGATGTATGTCAGCTTTTCCTTGTTATAGTGAGGGATTCTGGAACTGTAATTTGTGTCTTCTAATGCCAGAATAAAAGTTGCAAATCCCTGACCTGCTTATTCAAGTGGTTGGCAATTGCATTAAAGGGCTTTTTTCTGGTAAGGCATGAACTACAGCCAGGCAATACAAAAGCTCTTGTAATTCTCCATGTGATCTGTACTACCAATTCTTCATTCAGAGAAAGCCTCTTTCATACAGCCAATAGACAGAAGGGCCCAAAATATCAGTGGAAAAGCTCACAGCATGAACAAAGAATCTATAAGCACTAAAGGTTGTCCAGTGCCTTATATTTTGTCATCACAGAATATTCATGTCTGAACTATCAGGAGCTGAAAACCATGTATATGCTTTTGTCATTCTCATACATGTCTTGTATCAGAATCTGGAGAAAATATATGGATAGAGTGACTGTAAAATATATTGTCAGGCCTGAACCTGCCCATAAAGTTTAGCATGCAAAAACAGGCTTTCATCTTTCTGCCTTGGCAAGTCTCCTTCCAATGGCAGATGTGACAGATAAAAAAGCTATGTGATTCTGGACAATATCAGTGTGAATGGCCAGTGAGAAAGGTCATTAGCCTGGCCCCATTTTAGCCTACTACTGCTTTAAACAAAAAGAAGCAATTTTATTATTGGGTCTTTAAACAAACAAGTGTACAGCTGACTTTGAAATACATTTATGGTCCAATTTTTTTTAGAACAGGATGTGTTAAAAATAAGCAACCATGATAGACAGATGCAGTGACGGTATGTGCCAAAGCTACAGTTAAATTATGTATCTGTACCAGTTACATGCATCAGTGCACACACAAAATTCCGCAATCTTTGGCCTGTCGCTTGTAGAAGCTCACATACTGCTAATATTCAATGTTTAGCAAGAGCTGTTTTGTTTTCCCAGCAATAGCAGCAAAAGGCTGCTGCCTGGCTATTATTATTAAAATACGATATCCGATGATGATTCTGTACATCTTTCTTACATTTCACAGCATATACAATTTCTGGCAAGGAAAACTTAATCTTCATATATGAGCAGCTAGAAAACATCTTGGAGAGGTATACTATTAAATTATTGTCTTGCAGAGACATTTTGATGTGGCCTTCCTTCCACAGCCTGTTGTAAGCAGTCTTTATGTAATTCTCAGAACAGCTTGTAGAAAACACATGAAGATTGCATCTCATGGATGGACTGAATGCCTTCTCCACTCCAAATCTCTGTCAATGTATTCTACACTTAACAGCACCTTCTTCCTTTTCATATGGTTTCCAAATCTCAGGGGCCTCTGATCTAGCTGTGTTAGATTTCATTAGCACCTTGAAGAAGAACCCATCCTGTGGAGGAAACCAAAGGCATCTAAACAGTGTGTTCATCCTTTTTGTCCTCTTTCAGATTCTCCTCTCTTCTACTTCTCGAGTGGTGGTGGAAGTCCGTAACAATATGGTACATTCTTCAATTCAGGATAAGACCTCGTGGCCCTATGATTACGATGCTACCTCTTCAACTATGGGCTGAATGAAGTAGTTGTTAGGTAAGTCAGCAAATGGTTGCAACAGTCTACCTGTGGCAGAGAAAGTTCAGATCAGCAGAGGTAAGCACAAGGATGCTGCTCAAGGGTTTGGAAGCTCCTGAGCCACGAAGAGCAAGAAGCAAAGGGAGCGTTTAGTCCGATTTCTCAATCCCCTCTATGTGATGTTCTTCCCACTACTGAGCAGAGCGAGAGACGTGCCAGTGGTCCAGCCTGGTGTGGCCACTTTTATTTTCTTGTGTAGACAGAAGACAAAGCTCGAGGTTTTCCTTCTGTGGGCTGAGCTGAAAGGCCAGTTTCCATGGGCTCAGCAGTGTATTGGGGGATTGTCTCTGCTTAAGGAGTCTATCATGATTCTCTTCTTGATGGGGGGTCAGGAGGGTTGGAAGTGGGGGGCGAGACAAGTGTCTGACAAGCCTGGTAGGGTGAGGAGAAGGCAAGATGACGGAATGTACACTACATCCATAAGGATGCTGCAGCGTTAAAGAGGAATCTTTAACAATTAAGCGAGAGTTGAATGTGTGAGAGAAACCTTGTGGCAGGGAGGTGAACATGTCATCTATAATGGAACAAAGGCCGAATGAGTCGTCATGAGTAAGATGTGAAACATCAAAAAAAAGTCAAGAAAAATCCATGGCAAAACCTGAGCTGCAGAAAGATAAAAAAAAATTATTTTCTAAACATTTCTGTGTACATAGTTCATTTTTTTCCTGATCCACAGGCATCAACTGTATTCCAAAATAGAAAGACAAAGAAACTCTCAGTAGAACTGGGTATTTTTTCCAGAGCCTTATAAGGAATATTTTGCTTCTTGCTTACTCGTTCCACTCTGGCCCAGATATATAGGGACCCAAAATTATAATCATCTTCTGGCCACTAGGTACTCCTTGTGCAGTACCCGGAAAATGGTTGTACGTGTCACAAGAAACATATGGAAAGATGGCATTTATTCTCCTCTTCCCCAGGTTGGGCAGTTTGAGAAATACGGCAAAAAATAAATGAGTCAGAGAAAGTTAATCACTCCATCACCTCAAGACAAAACTGAGATGGACATGTAGCCCTTCAGGTCTATTCATGTAGGTTCTTCTACTGTGCTCACCACCTGACACCGGTGTAGTAAGCAGTATGACTAATACCTAGCATATGTTGTTTGCTCTTTCATCCTCTCCAGAGGAAGAAGCATATGCACCAGTGTGTCTTGTGTGATATGATTTTCTGCCCTCTTTTTAAATAGAAGTGCTGCTCCGCATTGATGCTACAGAAAGCAGCTCCAAAAGGTTCAGACCCTGTGCTTTGAGGGGAAGCTGGTGAGGTGTGGGACAGTGCTTAATTCTTGCATGTGTTCGTTCCCCAGCCTCTGAAGAATGAGAAAGTTTTGCCTGACTTACACACAGGCTTTACTCTGACTATAGTGCTACCGTGCAATGCTGTCATAACAGGGTTTCTCAGGCCAGCACCTTTTAGCAATCACTATCTTTGCCTTACGACAGAAAAATTCAACCTCTTGAGCAAATTAGCAAGCTAGCTCTCAGAAATATTGCTAGAGAGCTGATCAAACATTTGGATGCACTTTCTGTGAGTTAGCTAGCAAGGCCCAGCCCCTTCTGCTGACGTCTTTCCTCTCTATCACACATCAGACTTTTCCCAGTGGAGCTGGAGAACAGGCTTCAATGAAAACTGCCTGTTTGCAGCTATACGGAGATTGCAGGCACCACAATCACTATTTCCTCTGCCTGACCTGGAGCAGAAACTCCATCATCAGGATAGAAAGGTAGCCTTGTTGCCTAGCAAAGGTGGGATGATTTATCTCTGTCTCTAGATTGGTCCCTTTTCTTTGCTGCACAAGAGAATTGTTTTCAGACTTCCAAGGAGAATGAAGCCAGGCTAGAAATCGGAGTGGATGTGCGAGAGCTGCTCTCCCAGGGAGAAGGTGTCACAGGGTTTCTGTGCTTTTTGTTCCTGTGCAGTGCAGGACAATGGTTTTATCTGCCCCAGTTATAGCCCTGGGGGCTACCTTAGGGACTGCAACTAGCATCCTTGCCCTCTGCGGTCTCACCTGCTTCTGCAAATGCAAGCAACCCAGGAAAGGACTCTCAGAAAAGGACCAAGAGGAGGACACGGAAAATACTAAGCCCAGTGTGCTTCAGCCAGTCCAGCAAGTAAGACACAGTCTCTCATTTACTCTGTGATTTTTCTTTAAATGCAGAGGGTGGGAATGCAACTTCTCTGTTAGGCTACTCAGCATGTGATTTATGCTGCCGATTTATCTGCTTACTGTGTTCAGGATGTAACAACATGTTAATGGGAGGAGGAGTGAGGGAAAAACAGAGATGGGCTGGGTGATCCACACAATTACCGGAGCAGGAGACAGCTGCCACATTGCCAAAGAGAAAGCTGCTAATGGCAAAAATAGGGGAGGATGACTGGAAATGCTGCTTAGCTGTCAAGCTAGATCACAAGGGAAATCATTTCCTGAGGAGAGAAGACTGGACTTTACCAGGTGGCATGCAGCATTGTAAAGAGGAGATGACTCCTGCTGGGATGTCCTATAGTAGCTATTTCTCTAGCTCTATTCATGATATCTTATGGTTCCTGCAGGATAGTTCCCTGTCAACAGCTGGTTTCTTGTGAAAACCATCCCTCCTCCTCTCTCTGCCCCTCTAACTGAAGGGATTAATTATGTGTGAAGTTAAAACAAGGCATTGAAATGATAATAAAATGCAAGTGAGAATCTAGTGTGTGATGACTGGACAATCTCATCACACTGTGAATTGCTTTTTCACTTACTGTAAGAGCAATGTGGAGTATGGATAATGTCAAGCATCCCCGTGTGGTCTTTCTTTCTTGTTAGAATCCAACCCCCCTGATTTACTCCTGAGCTCAGTGCAAGAGAGAGCAAGGGGAATTATAGGACCCTTCTAATATACTTATTAATGGGAAGCTCTCCTTCGAAGGGAAATGTTTGACTGATTTCCTTGGTTGACTATGGTCTTTAGCATGAGCTATAGCACTGGTCAGTCTCTGAAAGTATTACCTGTTGGCTCTTGCTCTTGATGTTTGTATGTGCCTATGTTCTTTTCACTTTCATCTAGCCATTCAACCAAATGTTATGCCATAGCAGCCAATTCCAAAGGCCGGTGATCCATTGTAAAACAGTCTTTGTTTTCCTTTTAATTATCTGAGCTGCCTGTTATTTTTGTATTCTTAAAGAGCATAGCAGGAGTCCTAATTGAACTTCTCTGTAATGTTTGTAATTATATATTCAGCCTCTCTCTGGTGACCACACTTAGGCTCTTAGTAGAAAAGAGCCCTGGCATCCTCATGCTCCTGTTGCAATTTGTTCTGAGGAAAGAGGACCAAATCTACTCATTGTATTCTAAGATCTAGTGCAGATACACAGAATTGCATTACCAGAGCTTCTGGTTGCTGGGGGGTGGGGGATGGCTCCACTGACCATGGATGAACATCTGCACTGAGCTTAGGACTTCTCAAGAGATTGCTCCTAATTCTGAGCGTTCATCCATGAGCACGGTGAATACCTCCTAGTACCTGCTTGCATTTTCCTAGGATGAATGTCACCTGCTATTCTGTTTGATAGTTTTGTCATGTCCTTTCCAGGCTCCTTTCTTGTCTTTTCTAACCCACACAGGGGATTTGCCAACTCCTGTATGTAAGGAAGCACAATAATGCTGAGATTTTCCAAGTTTACTGTTAAAATGAATGAGAAATATGTAACTTTGACAGTCATATCACTTTGCATAGCATTTTTTCTAGCTGTTGTCTGGAACAACACTACCCACAGATAACTTTACCATCAGTCTCTTTCTACAAGAGACTTTTTGTTGTTGTAATCTTCTAGCTCAGAAACCTCTCATATCTTTACTTTAACTCCATCCTTGGACTGGACATTTTTCTTTTATACAGCCTTTTGGGAAACATCTTGTGAAAGTGATAATTCATCCTGGAGCTTGTCCTCCAGGATGTCATCCTGCTTGCATGACTGAAATAAGCACTAAGTCACTGTAAAGTCCAATTAAGCCTCCAGTACCTAGCAGCTATTAGGTTATGGTCCTCACAATATTTCTACATTCATCAAGTTTGGCCATAACTTAATCCAGTATTTGACCAACAGGGGATCAAATTATTCAACCTGCCCTCAGTGTATCACTATTACCTGAGTGATTGTATTCTTTTAGCATTGTAGACTTTCTAATTAGAAGTATTATTTCTAATGTTACTGGTTTTGATTTTTTTTTTTTTAAATCTGGCCAAATTACAGCAGCCGAATGAACATTCTGTCACAGAAAACGCAAAATGTTCTTAGTTAGCATATTCCGTATGTTTAACAATTCTTTCCAATTAAAATAGTTTTCTTGCCAGGAACATGCATTCTCCTATGCTGTCACTGATTCAGAGTCAGTCTATATACCTTGAAGAAATGAATCTCAAATTGAGTTCTGAGCTCGTGAAGTTTTATCATCTGTGTCTATGTTTATAAATTGTCCTGTCGGGACTTTTTTCTGACTACATTAGTACACTGTATGTCCTAGTCAGTGCTTGACATACTTAATTATTGAAGCCTGTCAGGGCCACTGATTCTGATAAACAGAGATGACAAAAGAAAGATGAAGCAAGACTGCATTTTATTCACTTGGCATGTCTCCCATGACAGTGATGCTTGTATTTGCTATAGACATAGGCTCCCCATGGACATGCCCTGCATACATGAGGAGGAAGAGTTCGAACACAAAGATACATCTACAGAACAATTAAAAACTGCTGTAAATTTGCAAAGTCTCAGCAAAGCGCGCAGAATGAAGATTCCTAAACACATCCAGCAATGGCAACAATCTGGTGTATTGTTTGAGTGACACTGGGCAGGGACCCAGAAGGGTCAGTTGCAGCCTCCTTGCTCCTTTTGGTTTCTTTGCTTTCACACATTTTATGCAGAACTATATCTGAACTCTTCTGCTCATCTCTTTATTTAAGATACTGCTGCTGATTTGCAAAGGGAACTTCCATAGGGCAGTGCTATGTAACTAGGTATTAGCAGACAGCACTTGGGAACAAAGCTGGCAGCAAAAATAATAAACAGAGGCAGATGCAGTTGGAAGAGGGGGTGGGCTAGTCCCACTGCGCTTGCATATGTCTCTCATCTCTAATTCTGCAGAGCAGACAGACAAGAGGAATATTTAGACCCAGCGGAGCTCTTTGTTGCTGTGTGCTGATGGATTTCCTGACTAAATGTCTGGCTTTTAGCAAGTGGAAGAAAAGATTGTACTAACAATACCTCACATTTGTATGGTGTTTTTCATCCCAAACGATCCCAAAGTGCTTCATGTGCTAGCACCACACAGCAATGCAGGCATATTGCTCTGGTGTGATGGTCAGTGACTGGTAGGACAGCAGCCTTATACAGCGGCTTCAGGAGAGAAAGAACAGCAGAGACTGACCACCATGGCAGGCAGTGTATGCGTGTTAGAAGTAATGCCTTTGCAGAACAAAAACGACCGGGTTTTTCAAGCTGTTGTCTAGTGATTCCTAGCATATTTTGCTTGGTTGGTCTGCTATAATTTTAGAAGAATAGAAAATTGCGTTTAAGGTTTGGATGAGTAACTTAGAATTTCCTATGTATTTTAGGACCGATGAGGCTCACAGCTCTAAAAGAGGGATATCACTCACAGACCCACACCGTATGACTTACATAATATCTAAACTCAGCTGAATGCTAGGTGGGGACTGCACACAGTGACGTCTTTCTTTCTCAACCCACTTCTCTTTCACAGCCCTTAAAATTAGACAAGACAAAATGCTATGTTACATAGTGGACTTCCTAAACACTGATGCACTGGGTGCCTTGAGAAGATGGAGTCGCTGACCTAATTAGTTCTTTACCACTGCCAAGTGCCTGTAACCATAGTGCTATGATCTCCATAAGCAGAGTATGACTAAAGAGCTAAAGTCCAAGACTGCTCTCTTTCTTCAGCTCTGTTTCTTGAGGAATAGGTATGCTCCCTCAGGACATGTGAACTGGGACCACAAAGTCCCAACACAGACAAGTGCTTCAGGGCATCATCTACATTCATTATTAATAGGAAACAATGAGACTAATGAAAAACTTTAATTACAATTACGAACGTTTTCTGGCTCACCCTCAATCTAAACTTAACACAGAATAGGTTGGCAGGCAGCGGGGTTGGAGAGAATCCCACTGCACAATAATCAACCAAAATGGTAGTTTTACTTCTGCTTTTTGTCTTTTGTGTTTTGGAAACATTAATAAAATCTGTTGCAAGGGTCAGGGTCATTTGCTAGTCAGCTTTTGTTCTTTGCAGTTGATGAATCCAAATATAAATGAATCAGGAATGATTTCAGTTGTGAGCAGACAGGATTCTTTCTTGGGACATAAGGAAAAGAGGACTGTTATATTCCACTAAAATATTTTTCATTGTTTTGGGAGAACAGTAATGCCTTTGTGACAACCTTTGCTTGGGCTGCCCGAGCATTACACCATCTTTCAGGTTCTTCTGCTCATTCCATGTTCACGATTCAGCAGGGAATTGAAATGTTAAGAACAAACTCGGACATAATTCCGAATTTCAATCCTGGTATAATAAAGGGGAAATGTGGGTCTAAGGGTCAGGTGGAGCTCTGGTCCACAGAGCCAAGAGATAGTCCAAGAGGCTGAGATGACCACTGAATCAACTACTCTTGGTATGCCATTGCAGGGCTCATTTGTTCAACCAGTTCTCCTTTGTCTTATTACACCATGGTCATACTTGCTCCAAGTGACTGTATGATCCATGCCTTTGCCTTTCTAATGCTTACTACATACTCACGTAAAATGTTCTGAAATCTGTGGGTGCCTATAGCCTCTTGATCTTGGATTTGACTTCAAACATCAGGGTAAAAAATACCATACCTCAATCATAGCAAAATGAACTTCATGGTTGATTTCTGTGCTAAGAGAAAATGGACTTACGAAAGAAGGATTAACTGGTACAGAAACAGAGGAATAATCAAACAATAAGAACATATCTTTTTCTTGTTGCAACCAAACATTGTAGAGGAGTAAATCTGAAAAGACATACACTAAGTAGAAGGGTATCAGCTTTGGCAAGAAAATCTCTGAACATATAGGCAGTGGTTTCTACAACCCAGGAAACAATGACAGTAAGAATGACCAGAGGCACCATCTTTTCTCCCTTTGTCTCAGCTCATTTAACATGGAGAGATTCAGAAGAATTAGTCTAATTAGTGCAAAGTAATAAACAAGGTTTTAATTTTCAGTTCAACGTTAAGAAAACTGCAGAGCCAGTCCAGCCTCGAGCACTCCTGAAGTTTCCCAACATTTATGGCCCCAAACCAGTAGTAACTTCACCTGAAATTGTTAACTACACGCAGTACTCTCTGAAGACAACGGAAGAACCAGCTAGTGGAAAACATACTGCTTTGGATGAGAACAGGATGAAGATACAAGTCAATGAAGAGCTGTTTGTTCTCCCTCAAAACGGTAGGAGCATTTGGTCTTCAGACTAACAGTTGCTTTTCTGGGTGCAGATCTGTAATACTTCTGAGCATAATGTGATTGCAGTCAGAGAAATAAATGTGAAAATGAAGACATGGGGCGCTTTTCGCTCTCTTATCATGAGCATTGTAAGTGAGTTCTGTCTTCAACACGTGTTTAATAGAGAGTAGTCACGGAGCTCATCAGGACATTCAGATAACAAAGCTGTAGTTGTGTCTGCTTGTAAATTTTTTTACCTACACATCTTTTGTGTTGAAGAATCTGGCTCACTGGAAGCAGACACTTTGTAGAAAAGCATGTATTTAGTGTAGTTTTAGTGAGAGCAGTTGCCAGAGTATAGGTGAAATATCTGGTCAAAACTAGGCAGAGTATCTCCTCCAGGACAAATGCTAGCTGTCCAGCAACTGTCCTTGTCAGGGACATAGGCAGCAGGTGTTCAAGCTTCTACTTTATTTTCTCCGCTGCTTTTTTTCCACCGGTTTGGTGAGATGGTCTTGGGTTGCTGTAATGTGCAGTGAAATCAAAGGCTGACACCTCGGACATTTTTGCCAAACAGAATTCTTGTTTTCCAGCCAGCACAAAGGGTAACATGCCAAAGCCTGGAACATAACATTCCTGGAGCCTGAGAGAAAATGCAATGTTCATTATATTAACATTATATTAACATTATATCTGGCAGCATGTCTGGGTTGCTTCCATACTGATTTTTACCTTCACAGCTGTCTTTTAACAGGATAATTGACTCTTATGGTTACCACATTAATAAAACCTTCCTGAAGATTTGCCAGAGACACAATGCCATCTGTCATGATTTTTTTTAAGAAAACTCTTTTTAGTTTTTTAAAACTGCTTGAGATCATATTTTTGTCCTTCTAGGAGGACAATTGCTACATTCACCCCTCCACCCTGAGACTTGTGAGTATGGAAAAGAAAGTACCATGGGAAGCAGCTGCATTGGAGGAAGAGACTGTCTGAGCCACATCCTTAGGTGTCAGGGAGAAGATTATAGGGTGGAGAGGCGGAAGGATGATGGCTGCATGTAGGCTAAAGCTTTATATAAGTGTGTTGGTGTAAAAGCCTCTCTGCACTGCTAATGGCACAAGCAAGTTTGCTTCCTGCTGTGCCTGATCTCATAGCTCAAGTGTTGCTGAAATAAAGCAAGAATTGTTGCGTTCTCCTTTCGGTGCCACATTGAACTGGTCCGGACTGTGGCTGAGATTTTTAGGAGAACTGGTCCCACTGTTGTTTTCTGTGTGAATCAGAACTGACCTTGCAGATAACAGCTTTTGATGACAAAAAGCTGTGGTTTCCCTTTCAGTCTTGCAACTTGCTTTATTTCAGTATGAAATATGTACTCAACTTCAAAATCACACATGGAGAAACTGCCTTACAGCTTCCCAAGCTCATTGTCTTCAACCTGGTCAAGTGCTATGGAAATAGATGTCTTCTGCATGACAAAGACTGTATTGGTAAAATTAAAAAACATTTAGAGAGGTCTGAACTAAGGCAGAGTTGCATGGCAGCTCAAAAGCAGACTCAAGTTCTTATTCCAAAGAACACAAGATTTAATTCACCAATGCAAGTTAAAAACAATTTAAAACAATATAACAAGTAATGAGTGTAGTTTAGGCACCTTGGCCTAGGCACGAGGCAAAAGAGCAAGTGTGTGAACCATCTTAGAGCACAAGGTGGTAGAGAGCAGAAGGCTTGTCCAAGTGCTGTAGAAAGAGCTGAAAGTGTGAGAAAACAGAGCAAAAAAGGAGGTATGGTGATGGAGGAAGAAGGAACAGAAATGATATTCCTGCATACAAGGTGCAGGAATAGTAAGACATTTAGAAAAGTTGAGTCACGACAGGGTGGATTTGTTCTCCTTGGAAAGTGAAGACCTGCTTGCTAAAGGGGTTATTTCAGTTTCAGGTGTAGTAAAGGACGTGTGTGTAACAGAGCACTTGAACCCTGAGAGGGCAGCCAGCTGTAACCAGGCCCCTGAGCTGCGCTATTCCATTGCATATGATCAACAAAAGGCCGAGCTGCGTGTGGCCCTTCTGGAAGGTAAGGGACAGAGATCTTCCACTGGTAGTTCTCCATCTGGAGGGTACAAGACACCTGTTGCTTTTCTAGAGAGTTCCCCTCCTACCTTAAAATCAACATGTGTCCCCAGGACCACTGGATGTTTCACTGGTTCTGGGTTTGCAGAATAGAAATACCTGGCAATATGTCACTGCTTGAAGTGAGCGTGCAGAGCACGGCTGGGGAACAATTGTTTGCACAGCTCAAAAGCAGAAGTCAGGAACCAGGATGGGCTCCTCCAGTCCCAGACGTGGTACAAAGCAACGTCTTCTTTTTATTTTTTCCTTTGGGGGCAGGGGGAAGGGGGTTGCTATCTGCTTCCTCTCTATAACTTTCATTCTTCAACTTGACCCACTCCCTACTGCCTCTTCCTCAAGTCAAGTCAAAGGCTGAGCTGGAGGTACCAGACTTATCTTGTAGGCCACTGAGGAAGGTCCCTCTGGCTGCGCCTGGCCAGGCGACCAGGCTCTGTGTCACTCTCTGAAGTGGGAACTGACAACTGTAACAGCTTCTCTGCTCAGGGCTGGAGCATCAGCAGTTCCTCTGGGAAAGTAAAATAAGCTGACTGAATAATTCATGCACAGTGCAGATCTCTGTGGAAACCTAATCAAATCACACTCTCTGAAGCGAGAATTGAAAGGGTGCTAAACAGCAGCCGCTGCTGTGGGTCACCTGCCAGCAGCAAGCCCACAGCTTCCCTCCAGGGTGGACACCCGTGCCTGAGGGCTGCCACCCTGGCTCTCCTGCACGTGTGCTGCTCTCTGGGTGCCCCACTGCCACCCAGACAGGTTCCGGCTCTGCTCCCCAGCTCCGCTCCCCCAAGAAACCAGGAGACCCCTGTGATCGATGGGACCTGGACACTCAGGAGCAGCTGTCCTTGGACTGGCTGCAGCAAGGACTTCAGTTTTGCCCACAAAGCTATACTGTTTCATGATCCCTCAGAGGAAGGTGTGCTCCTCTTGCTGCAGAGAAGGCAGCGCAATTCTGTTGATGCAACTGAAGAGGAGTGTGAAATGCCATTCTCACTCTAGGCTTTTCAACATAAAAGGGATATAAAATTAGGGATGAGTGTCTCTTGACACAGATCTTTTGGGCTGTGGGATGGCTTCTGAAGGAGTCATTTACCAGAGGTTGGACAAGCAAAATGAGACATATCCCACACTGGCCTGCAGGGGTGGATGTGTGCCAAGAGGGAGGTCTCTCCCATCCCTGATGTCTGTGACTGACCATCCTGCTTTTAAAGCCTTTGTAAGAAGCTTTCTTTGTGTGCCAAGGTAAAAGTAAATGATAGGTGCCCATCCCTGTCCCATGCTGTGTCTCATCTCATTGCTGTTCTGCATCTTTCAACAGAGCATGTTTCCTTGAACTCAGCTGTTGCTCTCCCAAACACTAACAGAATCCTTCTGCAGTGGCAGAAGGACAAGGACATTGTGCAGCATGAGGAAGACACCACAGCATGGGCTCACGGCTTAGCCTGCCCCATGCAAGCAGGACCAGGGGTCAATGTCTATGCAGATGTTTTATTTTACGGCTCTCATGAAATAAGCAATTTTGCCACAGATATTTCAGGGCTATCTTTTGTGAGAGGTCCTTACAATCAATCTTTCTTTTCCAGCTATGCATGGCAGAATGAGCGGGGACCAAGATGCTGGCTGCCATTGCTACATACTGGGCACACTGGTGAGCAAATCCGGTATTGCTGAGGCCCAGACAGAGCTGAAGAAGAAGGTGCTTCACACCCTCTGGGAGGAGGTCCTGCGATTCCCATTAACGGAGGAGGAGATGCCAGAGGGGACACTGACTCTCACCCTGAGAAACTGCGACAAGTTCTCCAGACACAGCATTGTGGGGGAACTCAAACTGAGCCTTGCTAACATGGAGGAGTCCTTTGGGATGGCCCAGTGGGAAAGGCTAAAGATGCCAGAGAAGGTATGGACTCAGTCTGTGTCAGTAGTCCAGAAATGCTAATGATTAATTTTTCAGACAAGAGAAGCCCTCTTCCAAGACAGCTGCATGTCAGTGGGTGGCTTTATTTGTTTGGAGCCAGGTTTAGAGGGGTGATGTGTGACTGCAGAGGTCACTCAGCACTGCTCTGTGTTGGTCTGTAGCTAACCATTTCAGAAAGCAATCAAAGGCCTATCAACCCAGCCCTTCCATCTACAGCTCCCAGCAGTTAAGATGTGTCAAAACTCCCTCTCCTCCTCCCTCAATTACATGACAATCTGACACTCATATCTGTAATTCAAAGCCTATGTCTAGAAAAAGTTACGTGAGTTTCTGTGAATTAGCAATGCGGGACTGTGGTGGCAAGAGCTGAAATACCAGAGAGTGCCTACAGAGCAGGACGGAGAGACTCTGCAGAGCTGGGTGCGGGTATGGCATACAGTGGCATCCCAGGGAGCCTTAAGCTAGGAGTGAAATACATTGTTGGCAATGAAATATTTGACTGAAGACCACTTATCCTTACTGGGATCAATCCAGCAGTGCTATTCATTCTGGGAGATGTCAAAATACCACTCATTGCATTGCGTTGGTTTTCTTAAACGTCAAAACCTCCCTTTCCTTCCTTATCCATACCTTCCCAGCTGCACAGACAAGGAAAATGGAGGGAAGGATTCCAACAGTACTTGAAGTAGGTGCAGGGGATGCTTCATGTGCACTAACTTCTTGCACATTTCCTCAGGAGCCTTTTCACTGCCATGAGCTAGATTATTCTTCTAGCAGCAGCAATACACTTAACAACATGGCAGCAGGGTGCTGCTATTGTTGCTACTAGTACATTGCTACAAACAGGTACCTATTGTACTCTGGTATGGTACGGAGTGAGCAATGCAAAACAACACCAGCATTGTCACTAAGCATGCTGAAATAAATTATTGCCTGTCACCATCAGGGGTGAGGGCTCTCGATTGAGTTGGCCACAGACACAGAGTACAGAGTTAGCATTTCTGATTTCCAATAACGTTAATTTATCTGATCGCCACTTGAAGGCTAATAGGGCTGGCCACTCTAAAAAAACTCTAGGAGAGAGAGAGGCAGCAGAAACAAATGAGTGGTCTAAATCAGTTTAATAAATTTCAAGCACAAGGCTAAATATTTGCCTAATAGCCGTAAACTGAAATGAGTTCCCAGTCTGCTGCTGTAAAAAGACATGTCCAAAAGAAATTATTCCAATATAATGATTTAAATTCCTAAACTGAGATAGATGGAGCCCCCCCACTCCCCTAATCTACTGTAGTATCTGCTTTGTAAGCAATACCCAAGGAACAGCCTGTTCACAGCAATGGTCAGTTGTCACTCAAGTACAGCGCATGGAGCCCTGACATACTGGGTACTCTGCCTTGGTCCCGCTTCACAACTATGCATAGAAACAGGGCAGCATTCATTTCTTCTCCAGGCTGACAGCACAAGGTTAACACTAACAGTACTGCTGAACAGTGCCCCAGTTTGAGCTGAGGATGTGCAGTGAAAGCTGAATTTGCGTCATCCGGGACCTGAGAGAGCCAACCATTGCACAGATAGCTTATATAGAGATCCTGAATCATTCATCGAGAACCAGAGCGGGAGGGAGTGAGGAAGAGCTGATCAAAAAAGAGGTGCTATTTTTGACAGCATCCATCCAGGAACAAAGTTACTGGGCTTTGTTTAAAGTCTGACATTGCCTTGAAGAGCCACGAGCTGCAGAAATTTCATTCCTACCTTCCCAGTAATTCTCCCACACACAAGGGAAGGAGCTCAGAGGGGAGGTTACAGCTAACCAGGTAATGTAATTAATATTCAGGAATTCATGGACTGCTGTGAGCAATGCAAATTGTAGATATTGCAGACTGATATCCTTATCTTGTCTTCCTTCCCTCCCAGTGCTTTGCTAATGACAGTGATGATAGTGGCTCCTTGCATAGCACCTTCCCTTTTGTGATTTCACAGTGCCCTGCACACACAATTCATTGATGACCCCCTGATGCTTTTTATCCTTATTGCACAGAAAGGAAGCTGAAGCTCTGGTGGTTGTGTGAATTTGCAAGGTTGCAGCACAAAGTGCAGGTTACTGATTTAATAGGAAAACAAAAAAACCCCAAAACCCAGAAGGAGGGGGAAGGAAAAGTACCTCTGGCTTGGTCTCTTCATGCAAAACTCCAGCAGAGAATAATCATTGTAGCTTTTGTTTTCATGTGGATACAGGCTGGTCAAAAACTTGATCAGAATATTAGGAGCTAGAAAGCCAAAAGCACAAGATGTGACGTGTGTACAATGTGTGTGTTTGTGTGTGCGTGCATGCGTGCATGTGTGCACGTTTACAGAGCCCTGCCACCCCCTACCCTCCCAATCTCCACTGTATCTATCTGTGCCTGGAGCTACAGGAACCAAATTCTAGCCAAGAGCTATGGAGTGGGACCTGGTGAGATGTAGAGGGGATAAATAAACAAAAGCAGCTTATGACTTGCCTAAACATTGTATTTGCCCCTCTATGTACAAACACTTATTCTTTTGTAGTGGACATACAGCCATTTGAATCTGCCTCTGCTTGTTTTTATGTGTGGGTTTTTTTAAGATCCACTTAGATTTAGGACAGGATTTATGTAAGTGAAATGCATATGAGCCCTTTGTTGCTACCTGAGTGCATGAAAAAAAGATTTACTTGGGCTGATTTGGGATTGAATTTCAGGCTTCCTTGGTAATGGCCTCCCACCTGATTTGTGCACAACAAATAAGTCATTCAAACCAGACAGTGATGACAGCCATGTTTTCTGGAGAGTCAATCAGCTCATGCGGAGCATACAGGGGCCTGTCCTTGCCTGTTGCAAGTAACCGGGTGAAAACTTAATTTGAAATATTTATGGCTCACTTAGAAGCGAGAGCGCAGAGCACAGAAATGGCCTGGAGAAGGGCTGTCTGTCCTAAAGCATGTAGATCATGCTAAGGAGTCCAAAGGGAGTCTATTGAATTGACATTGGCTTTCTGGGACTCTTCCGGGTCATTAACCTCACACTAAACCAGATTTCTGTCACAAGCTCCTACTCACTGAGAGAATAACTGCTCCCCTTTTGCCCCTTGCCACAGGCTGGCAGCTCTGCACACACCGGCATGGGCTTTCTCTCCTTGCCCGCCGGCTCCAGCTCCCGAGGAGGAAACGGCACTGCTCTCCCAGGGGAGAGCCATGGGTGGCCTGGTTACCTCCCTCTGCTTCCCCCTCTGGGGGTGCTTGTCCAGGGCAAGCGGGAAGGAAGGGAAGAAAGGTCAGGAGGCTAAGAGGCCAATCACTAACGGGAAGAAAGGAATAAAAGAAAAGAAAAAAAAAAGTGTGGCCCCCTGAAGTGAGCGCCTCACGGTTCAGGGTGTTTGCCCTGGAGGAAATCCTGCAGGGGCAGCAAGGAGAGCTGCTCACAGGCCTGAGGGAAGACAGGCCGGGAAGGAAGAGTAAAGTACTGTGCCGACCTCATGGAGGATTTCAGGTTGGCTGGGTTTTTTGCCATACCAAGTAAGGGTGTCAGAGAAGGTTCAACTCCAGCTCCAGGGTCTGGCTGTGTGGCACAGACCCAGGTATTGCCTACTTTTTCCCAGGGAGCCCTGCCTACTTTTTCCCAGGGAGCCCTACACTCCTGCTAGGCAGCGTGGACCAGGGTCCACGTCTGGTCAGAGCCCCCTGACAAAAAGAGCAGCTGAAATGAAGAGTGAATTATGAAAAGCAGTAATGGAAGTAGGGGACATAAATAAAAGGCAGCTAGATAATCTCTCTAAAAAGAAGTATCTGCCTACTTGCATGTATTTCAGCCCCAAATCCTCTTCTTTTGACTAAATATTCCACTAAAAGTAGATGTTAGGAAGCAGTTACTCCCTAACAAAGCGACAAAAGAAAGCAGTAGCTCACATGATCGAGGCCTTATGAGTGGAGGAGCCCTCTCAGACATCTTTGCCAGGTTTATTCTAATCCAGTGTAACTGGAAAGATCTCCTGTACAAAGACAAGGAGACAACTTGGTCAGTCCACGACCTTCCAGCCATCACCTTGTATTACTTAGTTTTCCTAATGTTATGGCCAAGATTGTATAAAAAATTAACCCTTCCTGTGTCTCCATTTCCAGGAGCCATCTACAGGCCATGGGGAGGTTCTGCTCTCTATCAGCTACCTGCCAGCAGCTAACCGCCTGCTGGTGGTGATTATTAAGGCTAAAAATCTCCATTCCAAGCAGCTGAAAGATCTACTTGGCAACGGTGAGTAGAATAGCAAGCAAACAGAGACTGTTGTTTCTGCTGTAAATCTAGAAAGTGGGAAGGGTGGTGTTTGGCAGAAAAAAATAGATGTTTGGCTTAGAAAGCCAAAGAAATTTGAATAAAAAGTGCAAACCAAACCCCCTAAGATCAATGTTTCTTATGTTCTCTCTCTCAGTCTGTTAAATTTTTCTTGCATTCACTTTTTGCATGCTCGTTAATATGGTGTCTCTCTCCACTTCCTATACAGATGTTTCTGTCAAGGTGACACTGAGACATCAGTCCTTGAAGCTGAAGAAGAAGCAGACCAAACGTGCAAAACACAAGATCAACCCTGTGTGGAACGAGATGATCATGTTTGAGGTGCCTCATGAGCTCCTGCGTGCCTCCAGCGTGGAGCTGGAAATGCTGAGCCAGGATGGAGCTGGGCAGAGCCACGTGCTCGGCAAGTGCAGCCTGGGCTTACATGCCACGGGCACAGAGAGGAACCACTGGGAAGAAATGCTTAGAAACCCCAGGAGACAGATAGCCATGTGGCACCAGCTGCACATGTAGGCTCATCATGATTACTGCCAACCAGATTTCCACCAGGCCTCTGAGCCTGGGGGAATAAGCTGCATTTCACCTTCCGCTTTCCCCTCCACAAAGTTGCTTGGCATAGCATTCTTCTTACACCACCTTCTCTGATCTTCCTGCCTCATCCTAGCCCAGGAAACTGTCTGGAAAATGTATTGAAAGGACAATCTCTCACCTAATCAAGTGGTTTTCTTAAACAAGGGGTTTGGCTGCCTGGACGATTTGAATTAATTCTATTAGCCTGCCAACTGTCATTTCTGCAAGGTCCCTGTTTCTGTAGAGGAGCAGAGGGGAGCAAAGGTATCATGGAAATGTAAGCCACTCCATGGCATCTGGCACTATCACCCAAGTCCCTTGATGAGTGCTGGCTCCATAATCACAAACACGCGGCAGATGTTTTACCAGTCACCATTTTTCATAATACTTTACAAGACTGTGAGAAATGAAGATCAGAAAACTAACTTTCACTGCAGACCCAAGCATCGGTACGAAAGAGGGAGTGAAGCCAACACGCAGTAGATGGATACCTAGAAAAAGATACAGAACTAAGGGAGAGAACAGAGGAAGAAGAGAGAGTGAGACAGTCAACACTATCATCCTGTGTAGCCTTTGAAGCAAACACTGCCAAACAAGAAGTCAAATACCTTCCTTTACTTTTGTTTCCTGGAGTGTTTGATACCTTGTATTTAGGATTCATGAAATCTGTTGA
This sequence comes from Gymnogyps californianus, assembly GCF_018139145.2. NCBI lineage: Eukaryota > Metazoa > Chordata > Aves > Accipitriformes > Cathartidae > Gymnogyps > Gymnogyps californianus. Next base: position 26,204,220 of record NC_059475.1, on the reverse strand, counting down.
AAATATGAATGTTTCAGGATCCTTTAGCAGAATACCCGTATCTTCTATCTTTCTACAGTGTCACCCAGGAAGACCCTAAACATGGACAAAAAGTTGATGTTACCTCCAAAAACTTGGACCAAATCTTTCTGCTTTCTGCCATCTTTTCTGTTTGGGTTTTTCTGAGCTAGAAAGTTTCAAATACTCTAATTATATTCCAGGCAACATCTAAGACTAGGCAAAAGAAGCGGGATCATTTCATACCTTAGCAGTTGATTGATGGTTTTGGTTTGACAGTTAACTATTGCACTCAAATCCTCATACCAGCATTACTCGAAGACAACCCTTAAGAACTGCCATGTATTTCATCACTTCCAGACAGAAGGAATTCACTGACCAGACACACTCTCCAGGGCTTGTTTTTTTGTGCACTTTCAAGATTTGACATGGCTTACATGTTACTATTTACTGTCCTTTTTTTGTGTCTAGATGGACTGAAAGTTTGGCATTGGCAGGGATGATGTTATGACCCCATAAGCACACGGCTTGTCCTACCACTTCATTTCAAGTAGTAGACACAGCTTTAAGGGACTTCCATGGGGGCAAGGCATCCAAAAATCTGAAAACAGAACCATATAGTTCGTAGCACTGAAAAACTCAGAGAACTTCATATTTGCAGGGTCAGCTTGATCCTCTGTTGAATTCAAAATATTAAGCTAGGCTTTATCTAGTATCCATCCCATTTTGATGGCTTAGTCAAGCAAGTCTAGCAGATTGTCAAGTGAAGGCTGCCATCCTGTTCGCAAAGGGAAACCACCAGAACCAGTGTCTGAAAACCGGCTGAAGTGCCAGGCACAGAGGGTTATGAATGGGGGAATGAAGTTCAGCTGGAAGCCACTCACTAGTGGTGACTGGGGCTGGTAGTAGGACTGACACGGTTTAGCATCTTCATAAATGACCTGGACAATGGGGCAGAGTGTGCCCTCAGCAAGTCTGCAGATGATACAAAACTGTGAGTAGTGGTTGATACAGCAGGCAGTTGTGCTGCCATTCAGAGGGATGTGGAGAGGCGGGAGAAATAGGCTGACAGGAACCTCCTGAAGTTCAACAAGGGGAAATGCCAAGTCCTGCACCTGGGGAAGAACAACCCCATGCACCAGTGCAGGGCTGGGGGCTGACCATCTGGAAAGCAGCTTTCCAGAAAAGGACCTGTGTGTCCTGGTGCACACCAAAAGTTGAACATGAGCCGGCAATGTGCTCTTGCAGCAAAGAAGGCCAACAGTGTCTTGGGCTGCATTAGGAAAAGCATTGCCAGCAGGTCAAGGGGCATGATCCTTCCTCTCTACTCAGCACTGGTGAGGGCACATCTGGAGTGCCGTGTCTAGTTCTGGGCTCCCCAGTGCAAGAAAGATATGGACTTACTGGAGAGAGTGCAGCAAATGGCCATGAAGATGATTAAGGGACTGGAGCATCTTCTGTAGGAGGAGAGGCTGAGAGAGCTGGGACTGTTCAGCCTGGTCAAGAGAAGGGTCAGGGGGGAACTTATCAATATGTATAAATGCCTGATCTGGGAGAGGAGAAAAGAAAATGGAGCCAGACTCTTTTCAGTGGTGTCCAGTGACAGGACAAGAGGCAAGGGCACAAATCACGATACAGGAAATTCCATTTGAACACATGAAAAAAACAAAGAAAAAAAAAAATTTTTACTGTGAGGATGGTCAAACACTGGAACAAGTTGCCAGGAGAGGTTGTTGGGAGTCCCCATCCTTGGAAACACCCAAAATCTGATGGGATACAGCACTGAACAACATGCTCAAGTTTACTCCGCTTTGACCAGGGGTGGATTTGGACAAGATGATCTCCAGAGGTCCTTTCCATCCTCAGCAATGCTGTGATTCTGTGAAGAGACCGACAAGGTTGATGCACACTGAAAACTCTGTTGTCTTTACACTGCTATTCCCTTTATAGGTTGTGTAGCCAGGAATTACAGGATAATTTTGAAGAAAGTGATAAAAAAGCTTTGACCAAACAAACAAACAGAAAAGCTAAGTATACCAATGAATCTTATATCCAGCGTTTTAATCTCTGATATTGCTCCACTAGCTAGAGGGGATTTAAACAAAAAGAAAATTGACTTCTTGTTTTGCTCTATGGGTTTTTGTTTATTAACAAAAAGCTGTAGGATACTGTGAATAAACTAGACACAGGGTTTTAGTTGATAGTGAATTCTTAATAGTTGCTGTGTTCATGATTTGCCTGTAGATATACCTATAGATTTGGAATCATTATTTCCATTTAAGTGCAAAATTCATTGTAATGTTGGCCTACTCTACATATAGGTTCCTGGCAGCACTGTGATTCTTCCTTCTTTTTAGGATAATGATAAGAAGGATAACTTCATGGTATGATGCTATTTGGCTGGCACCAGAAAGCCTGAAGGGCCAAATATTTGCCTGGCTGCCAAGAGACTTCTCTAGTTCTGCCTCCTGCAGATGAGCCTTTTATAACATCTTGGTGACTGATTGTAAACAGCATTATCTGCCTCTGCCCCTGGTGATTTTGGCACACCCTGTAATTAGATAGCAATCCTATAGCATCTAAAGGAATAGCCCCTCACAATCTGATTTTGCTGTGACAAAATAATGTCCTCTTTTACAGCAGAAAAATATGTCTATACACACTACTTAACCACAAATCCGTCTTACGAGCAAAGTGGTGCCATCAGTGTTAACAAACGGTGTTGTTCCCTCCTTTGCTGTAATGGGATTTAAATGGGGAAGAGAGGAAGAGTGAAAATGCGTGCATCTTTCCCGGCTGGATCATTTTTGTCGTCTGGCATTTTAGTCTGGAAAGAATGTTTCTTGCATTCAGTGCAGCCTGAACAAAGACTGCCAGGTGTTTATTTAACAAGGCAGCCATTTGCTGCACCGGGGCCGAAAGCAAGCGCAGTTAAGGGTGCTGGCTGTCCTGAACAGGAGGAATGCTGCGTACGTGTGGTACCGGAGGGGCAGGGACGCTCAGCCCGGGCCCTTTTGAACTCTGTTAATAGGAGCTGTTTGTCATCGCATTCCAGCGTCTGCCCAGGGCCCTGCTCTTATCCCTCTGAACCTCCAGTATCGCCTGTTTAGCAATGCTTGTATGCCCCTGAGCCCCAGCACCCCAAGGGCCGGAGGTGCATCATAAGAGAAGAAGCAAAAAACCAATTATGGCAATCAATGTTCTTAAGCTACATGTGTGATCAAAAATAGCCATTAGATTCCCCAATGGCTATTCAGTGGTTGCACTGATTATTTTTCCTACTATAACCCATCACCATGAAGAAACTGGAAGCAAAGAGATTGTAGGGAGGAAGGACAAAAAAAACGGGGTGGGGGGGACGGACGGACGACAGTCTACCTGGTCAGAATGAACAATCCTTTTCACAAAGGGCCAGAGAGTTGCGAGTTTAAGGACAGGGATTCACAATCCCTCGTCCAGTGATGGAAACCAAACAACATGACTACTGTGAAACAGAATGAGAAATGCAGCTCTCATATCACATCCAGCATCACCTGGGAGAGGTGGTCTCCTGCTGTGGCCTCTGTTCAGAGGGGCCTGAGAGGCCAGAGGAAATAACTTGTGACTACATTAAGGAGTTACCTGGTTAAAGTATAGATTGTAGCCATATGTTGCTTTGCCTCAACCTGCCCTCAGAGCTAGATCTTCCCAGAGAAATGATCTAGTTTGATTTTAGGCAATTTGAGCTCCAGTAGAAGAGATTAAAAAGCACAGATCATCGATACTCACTGAAACATCTCTGAGATGTTTTAGACTTCTTACTGCCCTCAGCCCCTTTCCACAGTTGGAAGGGGGAGTGGTTGCAGCTGGTCTCCTGTAAGGGTAACACTTTTTCAATGCAGTTTTCCCCTCACTTCTTGTCCCAAATATCCTCGCATGGTGATAGGAACAATGTTTGCTTTGCAAAGAGGTAATACATCAGAAATTAATGGAAAATTCCCTTCAACACTTCTGGGAAAATTTTCAGGCTCAACTATTCTCCCAGGTACTACTGTGCTTTCAACAAAAGTACTTTGCATTTTGCTAGCATCTGTCATCAGTATTATCTGGCAGTAGTGTCCAAATACACCTATTTTTTTTCCAGAATGGAGGAGGCTGTAATTTGGGCTCTAGAAATACAGCCCAAGGTTTGCCCAGATTTTTCTGATGTCTGAGATGAGTTGAGCACAATGATGTTTAGTAAGAGCCGGGAGCTATGGTGGCTTGGACCACACTTCTTGCACTCTTTTGAAGGTCAGTTTGAAGTTTGATTGAATTAAAGAGCAGAGCTTTGGCAGCATTTTTTATGTGTTTCAGAGTTTAACTAAGTCTCAAAATGTATTTGGTTCATTTGCTGAAAGATAAGCATGATGAGTAAATACTAATACTTGACACTTTATATTGTTCATTCTGTTGGTAATAATCAAATTGCGCAAGAATAGTAGCAAAGTGAAATAGTGCTTCATGGCCTTCCAGCATGAGAAGGCTTTTCTGATTACTTGGTCCTTTAGTGTCCCAGTGTGTTTATTGTGCAGAGCCGGATATTGTCAAGACTCTATATTGTTCGCACAGTCCAAAGCACAAAAACAGAGCATGAGGCTCGGCCATTGTGTCTAATGTTACAGCACAACATGTAAATCACCACAAGTAAATAATTCCAAACTGTATCAACAGTGTTTCTGCATTGTTTACTCTAGGATAAGTCCCCTCGGCTTGCAGCTCATGTCAGGGGTACAAAGTACTGGGGTGAGTCAACAGAAGGTCCTCTGAAGGGTGTCATCAAGGGATGGGTATACGATGAGAAGGGGAGCAGTCAGCAATGGAGTCCTATCCTGGCCAAGCATAGGAAATCTATTGGCTTTTTCAGCAAGGTGGCAGCTAAACAAAGCTGTAAAGGCTCTCCTGTAGCTGCAAGGAGGTTAGGGAATACAATCTGGGAATCAGGTTCCTCCCAGATACTGGCTCCATCTCCGAAACAAAACTAAGAAGTGAATTTGGATTCAGTCTTTTTGCCGATCTCAGTACTTTCAAGGTGGTGCTGATGATACTCTGTAAACCGTGCATCTATAAGGAGGAATACCTACTTAGCTGACCTAATACCATCACTGGAATCAGCTGGTTCCTAACAAGACATAGAGATGAAAAGCTGCACATAAAAGTAAGAGAAAACAGATTTTTGGAGCAGGAGTGGGAAGTATTTACCTCATTGACAGTTCGGGGGCACTCTCTCACCCATCACAGTCAGTGTTAAAGCACAAGGAGAAACAACAAAGCGAGTCTGCCGGGGCCCCAGGTTGCTGCTCGCTTTGCAAAGAGGGTTGCCACCAGCGTGTCAGCTGCACAGTGAGGCTGATGCTACTGCAGCATTTGCCGTAGAGGTGGAGGGAAAGGAGCCGTATTTTTGCCGCATAGGGAGTTGAACATGGGTGGTGCATTTGCCAGGGACAATCCTTCCTGCCTAGAGACAATCCTTCCTGCCTAGGGGATTAGCGCGGGGTTACTCAGTAATTCCCAGCCCAGTGTATTGAAAAGCAGCAATAGCCGCCACAGAACCATTCTTCTCTTAACCCTGCTGTTCATTGTCACTTTGGATTTATTAGAAGCTTTTTTCCCCCCACAGTATTTAAAAATTAAAATGGGACTGGCCTGTAACCCTCTGTCTGCCAGCAGAGAGTGGCACCTCATCCAGCAGCTGTGTCGCAGCCATTACCAGTGCTAACCCTGGAGGTTTGCAGCCAGTTCCTCCGCTTCCCTGAACACTTAGTGACTGCTGAACGTGGAATAAACCCAGCAAGGAAGGGGCTCCAAGATGCCCCTGAGAAGACAGCTCAGACCTGAAACCTACCCGCTACCCAGTTTTCCAGAACAGCTCTCCTGAGCATCATGAGGCGCGGCAGTGGCCCGGAGCGCAGCTCTGCAAATCCTGTCCCTGCGCCGCACACAGCTCCCTGTCCCAGCCCCAGCCCCAGCCCCAGCCCCAGCCCCTCTGTGCTGCTCTCCCACCCCTGCGTGCCTCTGGAGGGATCACCAGTCTTGCCAGAAACAGGGCGGCTGACAGCAGTGCAGACAGCACACTTGGTTTTCCCCTTGGATCAAAACAACTTCAAACGCGGGACTTCAGAGAGCCGAAAAGTCTAGTTAGCACATATGCTGTGCTGTAGGAGCCTTTGATTATCCTTCAGATATTTTTAGAGCCCCTTGTAAATGAGCTGTGGCTCCATTCGTGTGGCAACAGCTTTGCAAGAAGCAGCCTTTGGTCCCCTGTGCCCACTGCTCTGTGCCACCGTGGAGCTGGACATGGCACCGCCCCAACGCCTGCCCTGGCCCTCCGATTTAAACACCTCGGGGGGCAGCTGCTTAAACCCACTGATATGCTCAGCTGCCCACGTTTTCCCTCCCGCCTCAGGAGAGGCTGATAGGGAAGACAGCCCCCAGGAAGCACTGCAAACCGCTTCTGGTTATGCCTGCAAGCCCTCAGCATTGCAGGCACCACAGTCCTCCTGTTTCCAGGAAGAAACACATTGGGTTTTTTTGCTAAATCAAGTTTTAAGTGCCAGCTGCTAACAACAGCCATCTCCGTGGAGCATGTCCAGGACACCAGCAGAGCTGGGGAAGAACACGCCAGGCTTTAATGCTATGACAACCATCACAGAGGAATTTTTCAATTTCCTTTTCACTCATATTGACATGAGAATCAGTGGTCCTAAAAATGAAGGGCACATTTGGCCCTAGATCAGATAAATTTGTGCAAGCTTCCCTTCCTGACACCGGCTCAGATCGTGCACTTTGCTTGAAGGGATCTTGCTTTTAAGTCCTCGGTTTGAAGTTATCAGCAAGGAGGCTGATCACTGCCAACGGCAGCGGTCAAGTGTCCACAGCACAAAACCAATTCTAGGAAATTAATTACAAATCAGCAATGCATTTCACATGCCACTCTTACTCTTTACACATGCTTGAGCTGCTGAAAGTGAAGCATTGTCCTGCTTTGTGTGCTGCTAATTGACTAGCAAAGGCAAAACCCCAGAGATGAGATTTCCACCGCTGGCTGCCGGATGCCCAGCAAACTCAGAGCCCGCTAAGTTGGAGCCAAGCCCTGACAACCACCAGGATTTTGCTGGGCTTGCTTACTGCTCAAAAATAAGCGATTTTAAATCACTACAGTGAAAGCTGCCAGAAAATGGCAGATTGTTTGTAATACTTGGACTGCTCAATGACTTCGAGGAAGTCACTAAAAGCAACCTTTTCTACTGGATCACTAATTTTCGGCTATTTTCACTTCTGAGTCTGGAAATTGCCTCTCACTTCCAGCCCCTGTGGCTACTGTCCCTAGTTAAAATTGTGGGGCATTCACTCTGAAATCAAAGCTTCTGCATAGCCTATCACCCACGGGGACTGACGTGTCCACACGCATGCTTCCCCCGCGCCCAGAGTCCTGTAAGCCCAAATCTCCCTCAAGACCAGAATTTCCACTCAAATTTCCTTTCCTTCAGGACGACCAGCAAGCTGTGTAGCACTGGCACCTTGCAACCAGAACAGCCACCAGTGGGACACAGCTGGGCATCAGGTTAAAGTCCAAGACTATGAGCATCCATATGACAGTGGAGCCTCAAAAGGGAGAGCAAAAACCTTTTTATACCATATGCATCCATGGCATTAAACGTTTGCTAGAGGGCTAAATTGCTTGCCCACTTCATGTAACACTGGCTTATCTACTATGGATTCCCAGGTATCCATACCCAGGATCAGCTGGAAAACTAAGATCCCTCCAGACCCAGTTAAATTAAAGAGCCAGTCCTGTTTATGAGAGCTTTCACCTCTACGTACTGAAGCTCAGCAATACTATCCATATCAACACTCGCAGTACGCAGTGCCACATACAGGATCCATACAGTCGGCTGCACAGCTTCCTCCTGTGTTTTCTGGTTCCCCCCACTGACACACAGACATATTTACAGCTGAGCGAGCAACTGTTTGAGCTGGAAATTTTTTTTTTCTGCCTATGTTTCTCTCTAGCTGCGGTTGGCACCCTGTAGCAGGGTTGGCCTAAACCTTTGCAACATCCTTCCTGCTTGCACTGCCGTGCAAACCTGAACTGCAGCAAAGGAAGGACGGCCCATAGTCCCTGCTGTGCCTTCGCTGTGGGGCATATCTCCAGCAGCAGCCAGGCTGAGCCCAAGGAGGCAATGTTTTCAGCTTTGACAGCTGTTTGGTCAGAAAACACAACTCACAGCCCAGTGCTAATCCATGGACACTTGTACTTGTTTCAGAAGTTGGCTCGCTCGCCCACGCTGATTTAGCAGATGTAAGAACCTCCACATAAAAAATGAATCTTATTTCATTGAACTGTTTTAAAAGTTGCACCTTCAGTTAATCCACCATGGACCCAGCCTCAAAAACTTTCATGTCAAAGAAGAATCCAAAGTTAAACCAGCCCTTTCTTTTAAGGGCAGCTTCCTCTGGCTTTGGAGCACGTAGAGCTCAGGAAAAGACTCCATCCTTCAAACCAAACCAGGCGCACACGCAAGGTTTTGTCAATGTACGTTAAAAGCACAGCCCACCGCAGCGAAGCCAACGCTACCACCACTGTACCCAACTAGAGAGGGAGCGCAGAGGCTCCAAGGGCACCCACTCCGCACCCCTACCCGACCGCGGCACGTGCTGACGCACCCACGCTGGTGCTGACCCAGGGCAGCTGCAGGCTGCTGGGAGGCAGCAGCTCCTGCTCTGCGCCACTGCAGCCTCGGCACAGCACCAGTATAACCCAGCCCATGGTGACATGATGCAGCTCCATCACAGGACATGCTGGACCTGCTCACAGAGGTGAGGGTGTTGAGGGGCTGCAGTTACACCCAGCACATGAGGGAGTGAGTCACCCAGGAGGGAGAGCTACCAGCACCTCGGGGGCTCCAACTGACCCTTCTGGATAAATTAGCACTGGACTCGCTCCTTACAGTAGTGGGCTGGGGAAGAGGGAGTGCATCAGCTTAGATGTCCTTGCTCTGGGAAAATGACATTAACCTCCAAGAACAGTGTAAAGAATTAGCAACCCAACTTGATAAATTTAAATGTTTTTTTATTACCAATCATTTTACATTACAAGGATAATATGACAAAAGGAAGGTTCTCGTGTACATACTATGATATATCAACATAGCTCTATTCGTATCCAGTGTCCTAGGTCCTTTCACACAGGTACTATAAAGCATAGTCTGTAAAGTAATAACATTTTAATGTTCTCCAAAAGAGTGATATTAACATATTAATACATATGTAGTAATAGACGCCTAGATATTTTTCTCTCATTTTGTGTGGGTGTGTGTGTGGTGGGTGGGTGGGTGAGAGATTGCTTGAAACAGTTCAGCAGGGCTGTGCTTGGATGTGGATATGGAGAGGTTTGAGACAAAACCTCTTGTTTTCTGGAAGTAGAAATGCATTTTTGCCAACAGTCGGGTGAGTCTATGAGGATGCCATGACTGGCAGAAAACTCTGTAGCCCTCCTATAGCATTCGGGACATTACAGCATATGAGACATGGTTCCCCCACATAGCCCAGTGAGCTTATTTGACATGAGGTGCAGTGCATGGGAGCCCCTCGCCGGGCGGCACCACCGCCAGCACGGGCGGGTGGGCGGCAGGGCCGTGGGCTGAGCCTACGCGAGTGTCAGTGGCATCCGAAGGAGGGGGCTGGGAGTGAGGAAACCGTCTCTGAGGTTCATGAGGAACACATGTTGGGGAGCTCCCCGCGGCTGCGGCGGAGCGGGGAGCCACCAGCGGGTGGGTTGCGGCTGAGGTGGATTACCAGTTGTGTGGAGGAGAGAGGCCTGGGAGAGGGCGCTGAGGTGTGTGACAGTGCCTGGGGGGAGCTTGCACAGCATCTGCTCATGCAATACCAGTGTAATTCGACCAGAGTCATTCGGCTGTCGGAATTACAACTCACCTTCCTCCCAACCAAAGCCAACAATTAAAACAAACGGCGAGGAGTGCAGTGGTTGCCAGGCCCAGCGTGGAGCTGCAAAGCCAAACCTCCATGCCTCCCCTTCAACCTTCATGGGGAAGCAGCACGGTGACCCACCACCTGCTGCCAGCCCGGCCAGAGGCAGCTCTCGGGTCCCCCCAGGTGCCAGGCAAGGGCTTCACCCTGCAGTGGGGTCAGTGTCCTACGAGCGGCTGTTTGAAGGGAGGGATGGAGGGATGAGGCGGCTGTCCATCCTGCAGGCATCAGCAGACACTTGGAAGGCTGATCCATTGCCTGGATCCACCCCCAGTCCTGGCACAGAAATGCCTGTCATGCGAAAACAGGTGTCTCTCTGCACGGGCAGGGCAAGAGGGTTGCACCCTTTGGTGCTTCAGTCTGGCAAGGTCAGCACCGTGGGGTGCACCATGTGTCTTTGGGCCGTGTGTTGGGGCCCAAAGGCACACATGTGCCACTGACCACGTCTTCCATGCAATCACATTGTTCCCTTTCCTCCAGAAAAACCACCCGGGCCCCCGGCCAGGCAGGCTGCTCACCGGCCGAGGAGCAGCTGTGAGATCTGAGGGAGCGGAGCAGCTCCTGCAGCACAGCAGCGGCCAGCCGGACCCGACAGAGCTGCACGTGCCTCCCCAATGGGGCTAGCACGCTCCCATTCTTACTGCTCCGAATTCGCGGTCCCTTCTCATTCATGCTGCTACAGCTCAGTACACCATCCCTGCCACCTCTGACTGCACGGCAGCGACCCTCCCTCCACTCAGTAACACCTTAGCTCTCCTGCTGCCTTTATCCCAGCACCACGGCTGTGTTGCTGACCGATGCCTGTGAGCGGACCCACGCTCTCGCTGGGTGCTGCGCGAGCGCCTGCTGGCGCAGGGTCTGCCTGGCAGCATGCCAGTGACTGCCAAGGAATGCCGGGTGGAACAGGAGAGAGCCACGTTTTCACGGCACCAGTACCCACAGTTGCCAACCGCATCCGTGCAGAGAGAGAAAAGTGCATATGAGGGTGGGATATGTATCTGTCCAAGTGTGAACACACAGGACCTCAGCCAGAGGCTTACTCGGGAGAAGACAAGGACACTCGAGCATTTTCCCCCACCAAGACATTCCCCTATTACACAAACCTTATTTAGCACTTGGTTAACATGCCAGCAAGGAAATCCCTTGCCCTAACCACAGCAAAGCCCCTCTCCGTAGAGTGCTATAGATGTAAATGTAGGCCTCAGTGTATGGCTAAAACTATCCCAAAGTCCTAAGTCTTCAGTGTTACGTGCCTTGTGCCAGAACACAGGGCCAGCCTTACACAAGGGTGGTTGAGTCTATCTCTATATTATATCTTTATATCTATCGAAAACATAGAAATATATAAATATATAGGATTTTATTTATAGATATATAAGCATGTGATTTTAATCTTTTGTACTGTGTGTATATGTACTGGGATGTGCGTATATACAATATATAGACCATATGCATATGTACTGTATACATACACTAGCTTACATGCACACACATCATACGTGTCTCCAAGGGAGACAGGAATTGCATAGGCATTACTGCATTGAATACAATGGCTGGGGGAGCAACGTACCATTTCTCTGCTTTTAAGACCTCTTTTGACAGGGCTGAGAGGGGAATCTGCAAAAGCAGAGGCTGTTGCTGCTTATTTGCAAGCTGGCTGTCTAGGTTGTCTTACCCACTGGTCAAACAGCAATCCTCACAAGATAAGAAAGAAAGGGGACCCTGAAGACCCCGCGGGCCACCTGGTTGAGTTTGTGCTGTGAGAAAGAGATGGACTGAGCCTGAATCACATCTGAGGAGTTGTATCAGCAAAAGTGCAACCAGCATGGGGGATATCGCCGTGGTCAGCTCGAGACCCAAGGCAGACGACACACCGAGACCCTGCCCACCTCGTCCCCTTGCAACCCCCCGTGGCTCCCGCGTGCTTTTGCTGGTATGGGAAGAGCTTTGGTCTCTTGCGAGAATTATCCCTGCTCAGTTTGCTCCTGTGGCTGGAGGGCCTGGACCCCTGCGGCCACTGGTGAGCCCTGCAGAAGGACATGTCTGTATGTGCTTCACGGATTTCTGCTTTGCAGCAGGGTAAAAGAGGCAAGGAGCCTGAGCAAACAGTGGGGAGGGGAAACTGGCAACCAAAAAGCCCACGGGGTAGAAATACAAACCCAAGGGTCTGGAGAAGTGTGCATTATTCACAGTCAGATGCCATAGCTAAGACACAGGGGGAAGGAGAGAATAAAGAGCTCATTTGAGAAAAACTAAATCATTCTCTCTTTGCAGCTGAAGCAGTTCAAGATGCTGTGAGCAACACATTCAAAACAACCTCCTCTCGCTCGCTCAGCGCAGCAGGAAACACATCAATTAAACCAGACGTATGATGATCTCTGAGCCAAGGAGGCCTCCCTCTGCACCACGCCGAGCCCTCCCCATGCCTGCCACTGCCCCCCGGCCTCGCTGCTGCCCGGCTGGGCCCTGGGATTTGCAAACAGGGCACAGAAACACATGTGCTCCAGGGAAAGGCTGGGCAGGCGGGGCACTGGGAAGCCAGGGGCACTTTGCATTGGTATTCCTCCCTCCTCCCTATCTTGCTCATGCTGGCAGTCACGTTTCCATCCACAGACTATCCATGGGAGTAACAGCTACAGATCTGAGATAGGTGGGTAAACCTAGAGGGAAAGCTTGCAAAGCACCTGCGTTTGTCTAGGACAAAGGCCAAGTTTATTTTCTGACATGGGAGTGATGGGGAATTGTTTGTGTTGGGGGAGCTGGGTTGGGCCAGGCTGGCTGCTCCACCAAGCGCTCGTTTCCCCCCATCACCAATACAAGGGGTCTCTGACCTTTCCCATCACGGCTATCTGCAACATCCCATGGCAGGGAATCATGCTTCCTACCAACACCGCTCACAGGTGCACGCAAAGTTATTTGCAAAAGAAACAAGTGCTTTCCCTTTGCCAGCTGACTGCCTGGAGAAAAAACACCACTCGCTGCACGTTTCGCTCTGCCATCAGGAATAAGAGCAGCCGGTGAAAGATGTCACTGATGAGAGCGGGATTTGCAAACAAACCAAAGGAAAAGAGGGACAAATTAGAGGAATCATTTCTGAACAAGCCTCTGGCAGCTCTTACCTCGCCAACAAGGCAAGGCACCATTTTCTCCCCAGTGGCAAAAGTAAAGAGGCTCAGAGCAGGAGTTGTAAACAGGCCTCTCAGGCGGCTCAGCACAAGCCCTGGAGGAGCGCTCCTGTCTGCAAAGGTGTCTGGAGACTGTCCGCAAGTGTCCCTTCCCTCCACATAGGCCAGGCACTTTGACGGGCCTCTGTGACAGAGCCACGTGCCGAGGAGCTTTCACTGCTGCAAACAGAGAGGCAGGTGATTGGTTTTGCCCCCACAAACAGCTATGGAGTTGAGCAAAGGAAAGAGAAAACAAAAAAAAAGGGGAGGAGGGAAACTGTCTTTACAGCCTCTCCAACAGCTACAGCAGCTTGCATCAAATATCTTTGTTACTTTTGCTTCTGCGGCCGTGTGCACTCTCAACAAGGAAGACTCTCTTCCACCTGCCCATTCCCCTCTGGTGCGTCAATTCACTTCTTGTCTCCAACATCTATGTTCACCTTGCCCATCTCCAGGTCAGAGACTAACGGAGCAGCAATTCTTCTATCTTTTTTATCTTTTTACATCTCTTCAAATTTTAACTAAGGAGGGAGCCTGCCACCTCCCCGGCAGGGAGCAGCTCTGTGGGCTTTGTGGCAGCACCCTGAGCAGAGCTGCTTCGCCAGGCCTGGAGGGCTACAAGCACCTCGTGTGGAGAGATCCCTATTTTACAGTCAGGCAAACAACCACCCGAGTCTGCACAGCTGGCGGAGGGTTTCCAGTTTAATTTTTACTCCTCTAGATGAATAGGACAATTCGATCACATCATTTATTGGGAAAGAGAGGAAAAAATGCGAAGCAAGCCATTTTTTTGCTTGCTAGGTGTTGCATATCGATGCCCCTGCACTGCGGCGGCGCGATGCCCTGACCTAGCTCGCGACGTTTCCGTGGCACCTGCACCCCCGCCAGCGGCTCGGCGGCAGGCGGGTGGCCCCGGCGCAGGTGCCCCCTCCTGCCCGAGCCAGCCTGCAGGCTGCACACGCCATCTGAGGTAAGGCAGAGGGGACAGGGAGTAAGTGCTACGGAGGGTACGCCACCTGCCCAGCCCTCGCCGCTACATTCGCGGGGTCCACTCTACTCCCCTCGGACCATCTGGCCGAAGAGCCCCATTGTACAGCAACGGGGGCAGAGTCAGGACGCAAGGACTGGCCACTGCTCGTGCTTCGGGTGGGCTCAGTCCCTCCTCAGTCCCATAGGGACAGAGGGGAAACACTTCCAAAACTCTGACCAACACCGGTCTAGCTGGAACTGTGGGGTCTGGAAGCTGAGCCAGTACGTAGCGGCTTGGCTGCATGCCTCTGCCTGGTGCTGGCTGTGTAGTTCTGCTGAGGGCAAAGGGGTTAGCAGGAGGTGAGTGAGACCTAGGTAGAAGTGCGTGTTTTCCCGGGGAAGACAGTGCGTGAACCCTGGCAGTGAAAGTGACTCCGAGAGAGATCAGTTCCAAACATGCTACATCTCCATTGAAAACAAACAAAAAAGTTTAAAAAATAAAATAATATTATATATATATATATTTATATAAATGAAAAGCTATCAACTAGCAGCAACGGTTCTAGAGATATCTTAGCACCAAGACCAAGGGCAGGGGGGTAACAGGAGAAAGGAAAGGTTCAGTGTTGCTGATACCACCATCATGTTTCCAAACAACACAGCTTGGCACAAAGCTCGTCCCTCTGGGAAGTGAGAACATGTCGACTCGGACGCCTTCTGGACAACAGGTTCTCACTCCCATGATGGTCTGGTCAGGTTGGTGCTGTCCATGCCACATCAGCGGGGCAAGGCACTAGCATCTGTGGAGTTTTTGCACCTTTTTTATTTGTGGGGTTTTTTTTTTTTTGGTTTTTTTTTTTTTTTTGCTTTTCTAACCTGAAGTGATATTGTGTGAATGCCTGGAGCTTGTTTACTTTAAAAGAATAAAACAAAGAAGAACCCCAAGCCCACAGAACATCCTCTTTGTGATGGAAGGTGCAAGTCCCCCATTTGCATTTCAGCTGGACTCCGCATCCCTTCAAGAAAGGAAGAAATATTTTGCAGGAAGAAGCAGAGCATCCCTTCTTCCTGCTGTCACCAGTCTGCTGTGCTGTGGAACATGTTACCTTGGTCACAAGAGAATACGTGAACCTTTGTACGACATCATCACATGAATATAATCCAAGATAATCTTGCATTGATAGCTCCTGCCACCAAACTGCAGCAGGTTTTTCTTTCAGTCATCCCAAACAAAACAAAACAAAACAAAACAAAAAACCCACAACAATCTAGGATTATAAAGACATAGTATAAATAATGTAAATTAGAATATAATTTTTTAAGCCTTTGAATCTCCACCCAGAGATGGCTCTTGACTCATTGGCTGTCTAGCTTCCACAGCAGCCCTGGTTTTGAATGAATAGTTGTATATATATATATTTTTATCTCCTACAATATAAAAATATAAATGCAAAAATTTCCCCCTGCCTTCTCTATTTTGCTATTTTATAGTCTGCACATGACATCATGTTATAATATATGTATGATAGACTGGTACTACGGTTATCGTAAAAGGAGCTGAAAGCCAAGTATTACTCTACAGCCCAAAAGTAGGGAGAACTGAGAAAGGGGCATCACAGTTTAGTGGAGGCATTTGTTTCTAAATCAGAAGAAAAACCCAAAATCACTCCCCCAGCCTTTCCCTCCTGCCAGTAATCTCTGTGAGTGAAGAAAGCTCCCACTTGAGCGAAGAGAACTGGGTGGAGCTGGAGAGCCGGGGGCAACATAAACGCACGGGATGCTCTGTCGGAAATCAGAAATCTGACGGTTGTCAACAAAAGGCTCAAATGGCTCAATAACTGGACTGAACAACGGAAAGAGAGGCAGAGATTAAAACCAAGGGGAAAAAAAACAACCAACCAACCCCAAAACAAAACAACACAAAAAACAACCCAACAAACCGCCAACACACATACAAAGGAAACCGTCGGGAGGATGAGGCTGACAAAGACCCGTCGTCTAGCTTATAGAACATTAGGTTTGAACATGTAGAGTATGGCCCCAGCACATGCTTCTAAAGAATGAAATGTTGCCACCTACACTGCAGCTGCCATGGTTGGAGACACCAGTAAATGTCTAAACATTGTCTCAATCTTTAAAATTCTGCTTAGCTTCTATCAGACGCACATCGTCTTAACTTTTAAATTTTCAGTGTGGGTTTTTCCTTAATATATATAATATATATATATTTTATATAATATATCAAAGTTTAGAGTATAGATTAAAAAAATTATTCAACAGCTTTCTGATCTGAGGCATTCCTTCCTAAATATCGGGATAAAACTCAGAGCCATGGTCCATACTCTGCAACATCGGCTTCTGATCAAGAGACGACATCCTGCTCAGCATTTCAGCTGACAGCGCGTAACTATTGCCCGACTTCTCCTCGAACCAACTATCTAGCGCCCTTTTGCAATCGAAGTTGGCAATGGGCGGCCCGTTAACAGCAATCGTCAAAAGATCACTGAGCTGCTCCAGCGTGAGCCGAGAGCGGTTGTTTTTGCGCACTCTCTGCAGGGCGTTGCGCCCCTTCTCGCAGCAGGCCGATGAGGTGGGAAGGACTTTGAGGATCTGAACTATTTTATTTAAGAGGGGGAATCTCTGTTTGTATTTACAAATGTGACTGAGCAAGTCTTTAAAACCGTTTTTGGTATAATAATCCACCTTGAGTTCTCGCCACTCCATCAGCAGACTCCCTCGGGTGTCCATCCCCTCTCTGCAAACCTCTCTAGAAAATGATGGGACCGTCTCCAGGTGTTCAAATATTTGTACCATATCCTCCTTCCCATAGCTCATGAGCTCATCAGTGCTTCTGGGCCAAGCTGCAAGGTCAAATACCTGACAGGCCTTCACAAATGTCCGGCTACGGGAATCGAACCTTTGGGCTAGGATCACCTGGGTCTTCTGGCAGATCTTTTCTCTGATCGACTGGAATTTGGCTTCAGCCACCCGTAGGTTTTTCACAGCAATGCCATTAAAGCTTTCACGGAAGTTTTCCTCAAACTCCTGCAAGTACTCCCCGGGCGAGTCTGCTAGCCGGCTGATCTCCTGGATGGCCTCCTCTATTTTATCGTCCACCTGCGACACAAGAAGGTACTCCCCCTGGAAGATGTAGGCGAGGCGTGAAAGCACAGCAATCACATCCAGCAGGAAGTAGATGAGTTTAATTGACTGGTAGTCCATCAGGAACTGCAGGAGGGCCAAGGCAATGGCAGAAGCGTCCGCCCTTTGGGTCTGGCCACTGACGTCTTTGAGATGGGCCACAACCTCAAGGTAATCCTTGATTAGAGCGTTGAGCACATTCTGCTCCCCAATGATCCACTTCACTGCTCGAATGTCCCCCAAGAATTCGGTCTCCTCGCACAGAGTGGCAGCAGTGACCCTCAACTCGCACATGAGTCGGGGAGAGTAACGATAGAAACTGAGGAGTTGCTTCAAATTGTTTTCTAGCTCCTCCAGGCACGGTAGTTCCTTCCCACTGATTGCATCCAAAATTTCCAAGTGGGGCCTGTGCACCATAAAGGGCAGGCAGAGAAGCCAGGGCAAGGTCTTTCTGATTGTCATGAACAAGTTGGCTCTCAGGCTGGCAGTAATGTTAGCACCATCGACTCCCAAGCCAATAGTTGGTTTCTCATCCTGCAATCGTATTCCCAGGCTGGAAAAAGCCCTGTCTAATGCTTGGAGATAACTGTCAGTTGTAGAAAAGCCGAGTTCCTGAAGAGACAGGAATTCGGTTGCCGGAGGCCCATCACTGCTCGTGTACTGCACATAAACTGCAACCGTGTCTGCAAGCAAGTCGTCGCTCTGCCCGTCCAGAATGATGCTGAGGAAGGGAGACTGTCGGATGCGTTCAACCAGGTCCTCCCGAAGAGCCCGGGCGATATGGTGGATTAAGATTTGGCAGTCTCCCTCATTCATGTATTGATCCACCACCTTGAGTTCACACTTTCTCAGTAGTTCTGCCAGAGGCCGAAAGTCGTAGTAGGGCCTGCCCTCCAGGGCCAAGTGGTAGGCTGTATTGAAGAGCAGGGTCATATTTCGGCACATCTCTTCTGTCTTCTCTGGGTGCATCCTGAGCTTATAAAGCTGCAGGCACTTCTTGTGGAGGTTGCTCTGGCTGTGAAGCTTTATCGTGTGTATCTTGAACTGCTTTGAGCCAATGATAAAGGCTGAAGTCCGAGAGGATTGCACTGTGTACTGCCTACAGACGTGGCACCACATTTCATTCAATGTCGGGGAGTACCGCAGAAACCAAAACTTTTTAAGCCACTCTTGCTTGAACCGCCGTATCCTCCGGCCCGTCGCAGAAGACATTTTGGAAGGCTCATCTGTAGCAGCAATCATGTCATTGGAAACTGATTCATCAGCAGAATCCACCTCTTGGTCATCGTCCTCCATGATGGTGGGAACAGAGATGATGCTTTCTGAAGCTGTAAGAAAAAAATAAAAAAAAAAGGAAAAAAATATGGTATTTGCAAAGTTGCTTAGCTAGAGAAGCATCCTACTGGTGACAGCAGAGCATTGCCTGACGAGCTGGCCACAACCTGCCCTCTCCTGCCCACAATGCACTATGGGTAGAATTTGAATCATGGCTTTGAAGGGCAAATAAATCAATGTTTCTGCATATGAACTTTGTCTCCAACATGCCACAATGGACAGCAAGAAAGGACACTACACCCTGACCACTTGCACAATACATGGTGTGACCCAAATATTCCCTTTGGTGAAGGCTCCTGGCTACCTGACAGCACGCTCCTGGAGGAAATGAAACGTATCTTCAGAAAGGGACACATGGTTGTGTTAAGGCAGTGGAGGAAACAGAGAGGGCTTTCCAACAAGGGACACAGCGGGACATCATTCCATACACAAAGAGCGCACATTTCAGTGTTACCAGAGTCATTCAGACTTTCTTGGTAGCATGTGAGGCACTGTGGAGGGGCTTCCGCTGAAAGAGAATGCATCAAAAATACAGCAAACAAACTGTCTGCAATGGAATGTCTTTTTTATTGGCAGTGCATTATTGATTACAATGGCAACAGAGCAAGTTGTCATACAGAGTCTTTCCCAGACAGTGTTTTCCTCTGTGCTCACAGTTGTGTCAGCTCCTGGCCCACCCGGTCACAAAACCTGACAACGAACCTTCCATGGAACCACGTGTTCACCTGAATACTCAGAGCAAAATGCTTTAGATGGGTACACAGCACACAGGCATCTCACTACTCTCCTTAGGCAGGGTTTGGAGAACGCTGTTACTTGGCAAGGCTTACCTGTGGGGTCTGAGAACTCTTGGAGCTCGGGTACCTGGGGCGGTAGCACGGGTGGCTCGGGTAACTTCCCAGATCTCAGCATGTCTAACTCAGCCTGCAGCTCCCGGATCTTCTTCTTCAGCCGGATGCAGTTGGGGCAGAAGGAGGTGGTGGGGATTTCATGGGAGTTGCCTTGTGCAGAGGCCAGTGACAGCTCGGTCGGGCTGTCTGCTGTGAGTGACAGGGGCTCTTCTTCCTCATCTTCAAGGATGCCCACCTCTTTGGCTGAACTGAAAGAGGAACCATGGGGGACCTTCCATTCTCCCTCACTCCGGTTTCTGCTGAGGTTCAGGGAGCCGTGCTGCATGGCACTGCCACACCTCTCAAAGATGTCTTCAGCCTGGTATTTAGATGCTTTTCTGATGGAAAGCGGCGTACTTGTTGCTAACTGGTTCTCTTCAAATTTGGCGGACTCCAAGGAAGCCTCCAGGACGTCTTTGAAGATGAGGTCAATCTTTTTTTTCTTTGTTTGGGGGTGGGATTCCCCCTCGTCACAACTGCGCTTGTAGGGGCTCTTTCCTTGCTTTAAGGTGGCGAGTTGGATCAGTCCCCTCACGTCCTCCTGATTTTCCACATTCTTTTCTGACTTCTCCCTCTGCAACTTTTTGTCTCCTGGAAAGGAAAATGAGGGGTGGGGATTATCACCGGGAACCGAGCAACATCCCTCAATCTAAAACTCAAATGAAAAAAGAACAAAAAGGCAGGCTGAATCCCTGCAGGTCTGTACATTGCATTACAAACCAGGGAACTGACACAACTCAGTGGAAACCGAGGCTCGCGAGAGGAGGAGCCCTGCTAATGGGCACGTCTGCAAAAACAGAGACAGTCCTGGGTAGCCACAGCGGAGTAGGACCCACACACTTTAAAGAGAAGAGAAACTACAGGCAGCTTGTTTAACCTAAAGGTATAACCAACCTGCGCTAGAAGGAGACTATGAGGTGAATGACTGATCACGGTGGAACCTAACACCCAGAGCCCAAGCGCTGTTTCGGCTGGCTGGAAGACCTGTGCCTGTTTTGACTTGGTAAAAGGTATCAAGTGTAGAGCAGTGCAGCGAGAGATTCGGACCGTTTCATGACAACCCCAGCATCTGTGCACACCACCGCACAGTTTGCAAGCCCCTTTACTCTCATTCAGTTTGGAGGCTGCTCCAGAAACACAAAGGTAAAGGAGTAAAAATAACTTGCACTCTTAAACCCCAAGGTACTCATTGTGAACTGAGCTGCAACAGGTGAATGCCCTCCAAGGATGGGACTTCTAGCTTGTCCTGGTGCAGTCTAAGAGCATGGCCGTTCAGTGATTAAAAAAAAATAATAATAAAAGCAACCTCATACAAATTCTTAATTGCTTAAAATAAAGGGAATAGCCAGATTTCCTTACCTGGAAATTCAAAAGACGATAGGTTTGGCTCAATTTCCATCATTCTTCTATCTTGTAAATAACTTCAAGCATTGATGGCTTCCCAAACAAGACGCTGCTTTATGCTGATTTTTGGTTTTGTTTGCTTTTAAAGTGTATTCATGCTTTCATAAGAGTTACAGAGCAAAAGCTACCATTCCCTCTCTAAGGAGAGCAATGTTAAGAATGCAGAAAAGATGCAAGACTCACAACAGTTAGAGTAAGGCACCGTAAAAAGGGCTAGCCTGAATGGTAGGGATTTTGCACTGGGTTTGGATGCTGGCTGGCAAACCCAGCCACTTCTTGAGTGAATCCTTAACAACAGATCTCATTTTCAACACACTGACGAGAATTTCTACAGGCAAAGCTTTGAGTCTCTGCCCTAGTATTTCCCCTGTTATGGACTATAATGACTACTGGCAGAGGTAGGGATTTAGAGAATGGATTCTTTTTCTTTCTCGGTGATTTTGTCCCCCAGCCAACTGAGTGGTTCAGCCCTATGGAAAAGCTAGAAATCACAAGACAATTCCTCATATTATTGGTCTCAACTCCATTGCTGAGGCAGGTCAGAAACTACCAATAGAAACAAAACCCGGGAACGATGTTATTTTTCTGTGAGTTAATAAAGCGTGCCACTTCACTCGACAGGCTCATCTGCAGGGGATTTGAAATCTTTTAAATAGAAAGTGACTCAACAGATTTTGGTGCCGCTCCCTGACTACCTCCCAGTGCCCTCCCAGCTGAGGCTGCGTTGTCTCTCGCAAGTCTAGCAATGGCCCAAGTGATGCTCCGTTTTAACAATGTCTCTGCACTTCTTTTGCGAACGCAGGCTGACCCCAGCTTGCTGCAGGATGAGCTCACCGAGACATCAGGAGGTTTCTACCTGAGTGTGTGGTAGGCTATGGCGGGTGCTGAGGAGCCCAGAGGCAGATCTTCACCACACTCGCAGCACAGAGCAGGCTGTGAGTTATCATTTCAGCTCACACAAACCGTGACACCATGACAAACCATGACGAAAGGCATGTCTGTATGGCAGGGCAATCGCTTGTAGCCTTGGTGCCCCTCCAGAGCAGCTGCTCCAAAGGTACAGTCTTTCTCTTGCCGTACTTTCAGAAACTACTAAGCCATCTGGACAAGTAACGTGCGCATGGGATGCAGCAAAATCACTGCAGCCTGTACCTAATCACTCAGTGATGTTCATTAACATAAAAAAGCACATTCATACCGATGTTAATTCAGAAGTGGGAATTGCCCAAGTACAGCCATCAAGATGTAACACTGCAAGTGCGTAATAACTCCAAGGTGACGGAGGATAACCAGCTTTTTCAGGACATCTTGACCACCCCATGATTAAAGAGGAGACACCTTTTACCAAGTCAAGGCAGCAACAGCAGCTGTGTAATAATATACACGGGAACCTTAATTAGAAAGTTATATTTAGTGTGGCTGCCCCTCTGAGGCCCTGCCATTCTGTGGCTAGGCCTGGAAAGAAATGCCCTTAATTAACTTCAGGTCTCAGCATTGTATAGATGAACAGATGCATTAGGAACTTTTGCCTTCCTCTAAAGCTTCCTGTATTGCTGACATTACACTGACCTACAGGAAAGCTGCGTTTCTTCCAGCATGGCTACTCTTAAGATAAGATAATTTTTATCCAGGGAAGAATCAGTCTGACAAGTACACAGCCTCCTGTATGTTGTACACGCACGCTAAGGTTGTGAGACTAAGGAGTCTCTAGCTGATGTCGCGCTGATCCCAAATTATCTTTCTGAAGAAAGAGGAGATAAATTAAGCGAGGAAAATGTTCATACAAACACACCAAGGAAATCTCTCTTTCATATGCACACAAAACCAGCCAGAGCTCCCTCAAACAGGCTGCTCACAGGAGCCAGAGAAAGCAGCATATTCAGAAGAAAAACCTAATGGCTGGCTACGGGACCACCAGCTTGGCAATCTTCATGCCAGAAAGTCTTATGACAGAGGAGCTCTGTGATCCCTGGGCTTTGCATCAGGCCCTTGCAACACACACACGACACGACACAACACGACACATGACATGACACAGCACAAATCTTTATATCATGATCTCCATGACAGTGGTTATATTATTCTTCTTGTACACCCATCCATCCATGCCATGCAGAGCTCTCACTCAGAGGTGCTCTGCTTCTAGAAATGCAGCTCTCCTCACACAGCCTGTTCATCACCTGCTTCACCCACTGCACTCGGTCCAACAAGTGTGGCAGCCCAAGGGGATGGGGGAAGAGGATGGAAAGGGAGGGGACTCACCGCTTGTGAGATTTCTGTTGATGGTCTCCTGGGACATACTATGCAACCGCTTCATGTAATCCTCACTGTACCAGACCCGCAGCTTCTCCCCAGGACGGATGTCACGGCAGGCACGGAAGTAAATCCTCTCGCTGTGCTGGAAGGCCATCAGATTCTGCTCCCTCTCCTCCCGGGAGATGATCACGTACCTGAGGGCAAGGTGACAAGGCAGGCGTGAAGCACAAACTTCTCTCCTGTGCCCCCCCTTGCACCAGAATGACAACCACAATGAAGCCAGAATGACCTTCAGAGAGAGCCATCAACACAGCCAGACTGGAAAGCATGGAGTTATAAGTAATGGTGTGCAAATTGCCAGAGATACAGGACAACAAGCATGGACACCCAGGGAACACTAAGCCAGTGGGTCCATTTCTGCTGGGGAAGGGATGACAACAATGTACATCCAACCTGAACGAGTATCCCTGCCAGTAAGGATGACACAGATTCTCACGGGCAGAAATATCTTTGCCTAGTGATGGAAACAAGGACTTCCGGATTCCCCACCATCACTTTACATCCCAGGGCCTCCTCACTTGTTCTCAGGAACATCTGGAATACGGCAGGGTCCCTCTGCCTGTCTCTTTCCCCAAAACATCGTCTTCCTTTTTAGTAGATACCAGATTTCCTTGCTTCTTTCCTTTCAAACAAGGAGAATTGAGATACTCAGGACAGAAATGTGCACGGGGTTATTCGCTGGTTGTCCAAAGGTAAACCAAGGACATGCCAGTACTGGAAGGTTTTGCACTTGGGCATTCAGCAGGGTGTGACATAAAAATACAAACAGCCCTGCAAGTCTCAGGAAAGCCCAGCACCACGTTGTGGGGATCTCCTGGCAGTGCTGACAGAAAAATTGCTTTCTGGGCATGGGATTTATTTTCTTGATTTAAAACAGCTAAATTTCAGCTCAGCAGAAATGTATTAATTCCCACTCCAAGCAACTGGCCCTCTGTGCAACTTGGTAAGACAGAGATCTACAGCTAGGATCATATTATTTGCTCTCACACTCCTTGTGTTCTTGCTAGAGGACATGAAAAAGGCTTGGTAATACCAGTTCCAGCTGCTGCCAACACGAGCTCATAACACCCACCCAGGACCAGGAGGGGGCCCTGTCACGGTACATACAGACCCAAAAGCAGATCTCAATGGTTCACAGCTAAAAGCTTTTTCTTCTCTTATGCCATTTGCCTCTATTATTCAGCATTCCCTGCTGCAGTAAGATTAATGAAGGCGAGCAGCAAATGGCTCCTCTGACATCTGCTGCTACTAGTCCTTGGCCAAACATTCCCTTATAGCTCACAAGTATTTCTTTGGCTTAAGAAATCTGTCAATTTTTACTTGAATGCTCTCCCCTTCTCCTGCCATGCGCATGCACAGATAAAGACACAAGCCCACCTGCACATGATCACACCAACCCACATACATAAGGTCACAAACTTGGTGAAACTTCCCGCAAGTCTGCAGTGTCTCAGACTGCCTGAGGCTCCAGCAATTCTGGTTTTAATGTTAAGCAACTGTGCATGTGCCTGCAATCAGCTGTATTTTTCCTAATGTGTGCTACCCAGGATGCTCCGCAATCTTCAGTAATTAAACAGCAGGCTCTGGCACTGCCAAAATTAGCCGAACATTGGCTTTTGTTAACCCTTATTTTACTTTTGATCACAAAACAAAGGAACTTTTAAACCACTAGTTTGCGTATTTGAGAAGGAATGGACACCTGGACCAGTGCGGTTCCCACCGCAGGAGGTCCTGCAGCGGCACACAGCTAGCACTGCCAGGCTGTCACTTCTGGGTGTTAGCAATCACTCCACAAAAGGTGTATCAGGCATTCAGACAGCCATGAGATACACAACCCTTGAGATACAGCAATGTGCTGCGGTCAGTCTGATGCCCCGCAGCACAGGAGATGTTCTCCCCAGTCTAAGCAAAATGCCAGGATGCTTCCTAGTGCCAGCTAAGGAGAGACGCTGCAGCTGCTCTGCATCCCACTGCCCAAACATCAGCCAGAGCAATGACAAGATCAGGCTGCCCGTGCGAAGGATCCTGGTTACCTGCAAAGATTTATCACCCTGAAGTCGCTCACAGCTCCTTAATACAACATAGAGGACCCACATCCCACAGCCAGTGGCACTGAAGAATTCATGGAGCAGTGGCAGGACTGTCCGGTGCATTCCCAGCAAACTGCATTTGACAGCGAGATTTAGAAAACTCTCTAAAACACAACAACTTTGCGTGGGAAGGGGAGAGCCTGGTTAACTATTCCCACCAGGGCTCACTTTTATTATGAAGTATTTTATTAAGCATGAGCATGCTTTTCCTGTTTGCTCTCCTCCTGCCTCTAAATCCCTCCAAGTTGCTGCCCAAGAGTGTCCTTCAGCTCTGCTGTCTGCGTCCTGCGGCTCCAGCTGCTCCCGGTGCGGCAGGGAGCTGAGAGGAGAGCGCAGGCTGGAGGGCGCAAGCTGCAGTACTGCTGCAGCCCTGCAGCACGCTGCCCAGCCACCCGCTCCCATCCAGCGTCCTGCAGCAACCAGCACTGCCGATTTCACCAGGAGGTATGAAGAAAGCCCTTAACAGACAGTTGTGGAATAATCCAGTCACAAACACGTTTCTTCACAGCTCCTGGCAGTTAGTAACTGGTTTATGCTCCAAGAGGAAGCTTTACATCTGTGATACTTCCCTGAGGTAATGTAAATGGGGATGAGATCATCCACATATATGAACTGCTTTCGAACCAGTGCTGCCCAGCCCCGGCTCCAGCGAAAGCGACCTCAGGGGCACAAATGACACAGGTTATGAAGGATTGCATAAAACCCAAATTCCACCTGTCGGTCTAAGACACCTCACGCTGCTGCACACCACGGGTTAGAGGCAGGCAATTTTCCGAGGACAGAGGAATTCACTCCATACAACGGCAGCTTGCTTGGCGAGGCATGGGCACAAACTGCCTGCTGAGGAGAGGAGACACTGTACCAGTCTGCCTTCACTGACATATCTTCCCGAGGCTGAAGCACTCACGTCCTGAGCAACCCTTCCTGCAAAGGCTGGAAAGCTGCCAGTCCCCCTCCTGATGCCAAACACTCAAGCTGAATTGAGGCAAGGCGGCTACCTCGGTTTAGATGCCCAGGGCTGACACAAGTACTGCACGCAGACGGGCATGGCCCTGCTTGAATAGCAGGTTTCCCAAGGGATTGCGATCCCCAGATGAAGAGCAGGGTTGGGACCACCATTGGGGCAGACCCAGCCACCCAGAGCGGCTCCTGTTCCTGCAAACAGGCACTGCCACCAGCTGCAAATACGTCATTTCATGTCCTGCTCAGTCCCTGGGACGAGTCAGGCTCAAGAACCACCACAGATTCTGCCCAGCCTATTCAGGACCAGCCATTGCACCAATGGAGACCATTTATAACCCATTTGCAGCTATTGGGGCTTGGATCAACCCCATGGCTGTTGGAGGCACAGCTCCTTGCTCCACAGGGTCACCTTTCCCATAGTCTTTCTAGCTAGCAGGAAAAACTATCCTCGTCTCCCTTTTTTTTAAGCCACAGCCCACTCAGGACACCAAATTGCCAAGTTTTGGGATGGCCCAGGGAGCATGCCCAGAAAAACGTCAAGGTATTTTTTGGCAGCTGGGACCATTCCTCCCCCAGGAGGGGAACGGAGCAGCCAGGAGAGATAGCAAGGAGGAAGGAGAGCCCTGCAGCTGGAGGGAGGCTTAGGCTTCTGCCCCCCCTCCCCAGGATTTGCCCCATGCCTCCCCCCGTGCCCGCTGGCCCCTCTGCTGCTCACCCTCTGGCTGGCCCCAGGGGTGCTCTGCTGATGGCCTGCCAGGGCAGAGCACCACAGGGAAAAGACCACTGGCCTTTCCCAAATGAACGCTGGGCACAGAGCCAGGGCAGGAGATCCTGCGCAAGAGAGCTGCCACCAGCCCAGGCAGACGCCACGGGGTGCCATACCCACAAACCCTGCCTCAGCTCTCCAACACTGAGTGCCTCCAGGAGACCCAGCATCTGTGACATGCTTGTTACCAGTTCAGGCAAAAATTATATGAGAAACAAATGACTCAACAGCAGCTGTGTTAAAAGTGTTATACATTTATTGCATTCTTAACAAAAATACTTTTAAAGAGAGAATTTTTTCAGCATGTACAAGACATGGAGATACTGGGATTGAGCACAGTAGTTTGCTTTGACACAGGCACTTACTTCAACAGCCAGTTAACATGATGGGTGCAGGAGGAAGTATCCTTTGCGAGCCAGTACAGAAAAGCCACTCCACCAAGGGGTCTACACAGGGCAGGAGATACGTCCCCAGATCTGGGCCAATCTGTAATAGTCCACAGAGGAAACTGGGGGAGACATCAGGCAGTTTATAGTACAAGGTCCTTTCTCCTGACCAGAGCCCAGCCTTTGGGGGTTTGTATTGAAGGCTGCACATCCTGCACCAGGATTCTCTCTCTAAACACATCTGTGTGGGCAAACTGATGGCAGCGATGATGCCAACTCCCTCCAGTGCCCAGCACCTGCGGGAGTCTCCTCCTCTGCAGACCGGAGGGTTCCTGGAAGGGATCCCCCTGGACAACATCAGATGAGCTAATCCTACCAGTATATTCATAGGAGAACATCAGCAGGGACCAAATATTATAAAAATATAAAATACTACTTCTTATATATAGCAGCAGCACTATATTGACTCAGAAAGCCTTTAAAACATATCACCATTTTTTCAGTTCTCTGTGATTCATAAATTAGATCCACTTCTACTAGATTTCCCAATCTTCCCTTCAAGTGAAGAGAGACTGACTTTTGCAGAATACAAATGTTACAACAGAAGTAAAACGGCATCCTCAGAGGAAGCTGAGCAAGTACTGCTCTGGTCTGGCACCAGCACTATGAGGAATGTCCTCTGCATGAAACCAGTGTGGGTCATTCCTCAGAACGGAGGTTTTTCACCTTGCCAGACCTCTACTTCCTTGAGCAAGGGCCTTTTACCACACCACTAAAAATAAATTACTCGAATTAGAATTACAGAACAATTAAAAAGAAAAAAGGAAAAGCACATCAGGAATGCCTGACACAGCAGACATATAGTGAACTTTCCAGAAGAGAAGCTAGTGCACTATACTTTCAAAGGACAGGCCAGACAGATTAAAGAAGATCCTTCAAGATGACATAAAACAAGACAACCTTCTGCTATACTGCGCTGCCTATGTTCAATTCCCCCTGAAGTTTATACAACTTTTTGGCCAAGTCTGTAGCCCAGACATGGCATGATGATGCGCATTCACATTAACTTGAATAGTTTCCTGCAACCCACCTGCACATACAATAGGACAGCCTGGAGAGCAGCGGTGCACTGACTGTGTGTGGGTAACACCTTGGCCCTTTTCCCTGCTGAAGCATATCATGATAATGGTCCAGATTTTTCCAGAGATGGGGGCAGCATGCTAGGTGCAGATGTGCAAATCAAGGAGAAGACAGACATGTTGTAAAAAAGCTGCCACATATGTTATCACCACCTGAGGTGACATTATTAAAGCCTAGTTTCAGAATCGGGGTTGTACACGGGAACCTCATGCAGCACTAAAGCAATTCAAATGTTGTAACACAGTTCCTTCTTGCATCTGTATTGGGAAAGAAAGCAGTACAAAACCAACATGTCTAAGATTTTAACCTATATAGCTGTGAATTTAGATTGTAAACTCTTCACAATAGGAGAACACAGTACAGATCCCACCCTAAATAACACTGAGTAAGTGCAAAGTAACTGTACTGAAGTTGACAGAATTACAGTGATACAAAACCAAACTGTTCCTGAGGTCAGAAGCAGGCCCTACCTCTTTCCTTGTTTCTGTGCAGTCTCTCACATTTTGAAGAGGGTGAGGTGGTTCAAAACTGAAGATTATAACATGCAAGAAAATAATGATACAATTCTCTTTAAATTTTGTCATACTATGGAATAATTGTATTTTAACTGCAATTGTGAAGGGTAGGTAGGAGTTTCAGACTGGAGCAGACAAAGATTAAACTCTTTGATAGAAGCGCATGTGGTACTGCAGGATCCAGGCACATGCCATAGCAGCCCTTCTCAGCAATCTAAAACCACACAGTGCTCAGACTTGTCCTCCTGTCCTCAGCATCGTGCCTTCTTCCTTTCCCTGCACAAGTTCTGCTTTTACACCCCTCTCCCCAAACCTGTGTGTAAGTCACAGTAAGCCCTGGTTTGCCCACTATTGCTGAATGCAAGATAAAAACAATGAGCAATAAGAGTCTTTAGAGCTGTAAGGATGTATCTCTGCACAGTGCATATACTAATTTGCAGGAAGATGATGGGAAGGTAGTAGTAGGGTAAATTTGTGGGTTGATTGCAAAGGGAGCTCTGTAGTATGCTGTCTCAGTAAATAAGGTTTCAGAGGCACGAGAAGAGATCAAGATAATGATTCCTATTGCATCTCTTAGCTTATAGAGCGTTCAAAGCATGGGGAAGCCAGTGAAAACTCCTAATCTCTATGAACAGAAAGATGTCCTACATCCCAAGCTCTGTAAGATTTGAGATTCCTCTTTGCCATTGCAGAGGGCCAGCCCTACTATTCAGCTGCCATAATTCATACTGCTGTGTTAGCTAGCAGGGGGATGGATGGGTTGGGGTGGCTGTTGACCTTCCCCACAGAGTATCGATACACATGGAGAGGCCATGTGAGCATGCAGCAGCTCAGGAAGGAGCACCCTTCCTTACTTTATATGAAGCAGACTAAAAATGGTGTTTTCTCTTTCGTGACCTGGTAGTCCGTGCAGGAGGAGTCTGTTTTGGGGGGTTTTGGTTAGACTCTGCACTGGGCTCAGGGAGCTGTTTTGAGCAAGCCGCTTGCAGAAGAGACCCCTGCACGACACTAGGATCCTGTATCCTATGGAAAGCCTGGACCCCATCACGGATTTCCGATAGGGTCTGGCACATCTGGCCAACCTGGCTGGTGAGGTCAGCCATCCTCTGACCGATGACATGCATGCTGTCTGCCATGTCTCTGTGAATAGCCACCAGCTCCTGGCAGAACTGCCTGAATAGGTCTGTTTGCTGCGTGTGGGAATGGAGAAGCTGGCGATCAAAGCTGGAGAGGGGTGGGCTCCTTGTGCGGGGGTGCGGGGGTCTGCAGGACGAGGTGGTGCACGGGGATGGACGGTGCAGTTCCTGCCTTTGGCTGGTAGCTTCCGAGTGCTCTGATGAGGAAGAAGTGCGGAGGAAGGAGGGCCCGGAGAGCTGGTTGACTCCTGCACTGGCCCTCTGCAGCAATGAGAAGCGGTGTTCCCGAGAAGTGCCTGGCATCTCTTCGTCTTCGTCAGCTTAAACAGAAGAGGAAGCATGAATTATTACCATGAAATCCCTCACAACTCTGACTTCTGTTTCAAGGTATCTCAAAGCACATGGAAAAAGGGTTTTCCCCTCCCGCCAGTCTGCCAGTTGAGACAAGCCTGTAGCTCCTGATGCGTAACTCAACATGCACATGCTGCAACGTTAGCATCTGGGTGACAAGCTTAGCCATAAGAGGCCTGAAGAGCGGGCGAACCCAGTCAACCGAGGAAGAATCCAAGCTGCCATGGTATCCTGTACACAGCATTGTTCATTACTAGAATATAAATCCATTTCAGACAGTAGCAATGACTCCCCTTCCCCAAAACCATAAGTAGCTAGAACGCTCCGACATTTTGGAGGGACAAAGGTTCCTGGCCTTTGGTCCAGTCTCAGAACACCCTGACACATTCGGTTCCTCATGCCAAAACCCTGCTCCCATGTCATTTCTTACATCCTCCGCATTGAGAAAAGCATAGACGTAGTATTTGCTGCTCACAAAGTCTATACTGCAAAGCCACTATGTGGCTTGGCATCACTAAGATAACCAGGCAGTCAGGCGTAGCAGCAACAGGACCCTATATTAATCGGGCAAGTATACTTTGATGCAAAACCAAAACCAAAGCAAAACGCCATGGGAAAGTTCTCATTAGTCTGATAAATATCTAGTGATGTGCCAGTTCACAGGTACAGGTATATCAAGATGAAGAGACGATACTTCATTTGTTGCAACTGCCCACTACATCCTTGCATAAGCTGTATTCATTTTACCTCTGAAATAGTGCAACTGGCTTCCAAGATAGATGCAAAGAATGACCAAGTCCCATTTTGTCAGTTCTTGAAGATTTTTGTCCTCGCTTTCCAACTAACAACATTACTTCAGGTATGAGACAAGACTTAATGCGGTAGGACCACCCATAAAGTGTTAGTTGGCTCACTTCCCAAGAAGTTATTCCCTCTTTCTCTCCTTTGTATCCCTAAAAGCTCACAGACCAAGAAGCTGCACCTCCACACAAGAAAACCATATGTACGCAACTGGGGAAAGAACCTGCAAAAAGCAGCCTGTGGTGCAGCAATGGAAGGTGTCTGAGAATTGTGGTGTAAGAATATTACCTTAGAAAGCAGGGCCAATAGTTTCTTAAAAAACAGTGAAAAAGGGAGTCATTATCATCTACCTTTTTCACAGCACTTGTACTGAGCCTTCAGACCACTAGTGAGAACTCATTAGTGGCCTGACCTCAGAGCATAAACACCAGTGATCACCGAGCCCCGCCGCAACAGCCCTCTTGGAAGATGGTTACCATGCAGTGATCCATTAGTGACTGGCACATGATTCTCAGCTTGACAGCATTGCTGTTTTATTGGGGTGCATGCAAGATGAAGAACTCCTCATCCTTTACAAACATTTTTTCACAGATTGGAGGTAGTTGCACTTCAACTACAGATGTTCCCTCACTTGTAGGATTAGTTCAGACTTATGACCCATTAAGAAAGTGGAACCTGAACAATGTCTACCCTTAGAAGACAGTATGGAAAAGGACTAGATAAACAGATAAAGATGATGATCTTAACTTGGAAACAGCTTTCCCTCAATCCATCTCAACACCCTATGATCACCAGAGCAGGCTGTCTTGAAACCAAACACGGCAGTAGGACCTGGCTTGACAGGCAACCCAGCATCTCACAAAACACACAACGCTCTTCTGGTGTCAAACTGAGAAATGCAAGCATAAGACAAAGAGGTGTTAAGGCAATGATACTTACAGCTTGTTGACGGGCTGTCAACCACGTCCAGATCCGCTCTCCGGAAGCCGTGCATCTGGCGTGACGAGTGCAGCGTCGACTCGATGGCTCTCTCGTGGGCGGTCAGGACGATGGCCGAGGGCCGCCCCGTGCTGCCGGGGCTGGAGAGGGACCTCTGCATGAATGCCAGTTTGTCCTTGGTCCTTCTCTTCATGTCGTCCCATCTGTGTTTAATGTCTTTTACAGACCTGGGGACCTGGCTGACTGATGTGATCTGCCTGGCTATGCCTTCCCAGATCTTGTCCCTGTCAGCATGGGATAGACGCATTGTCTCCCTCCCAAACAGCATGGCTTCATTTCGGGTCACCTCAGTGACCAGAATGTCCAGTTCTTCCTTGGAAAACTTGGGCTTCCTCTTTCGTTCAGCCATGTTCCTTGGGTTGAACATCCCACAAAGCACAATTGGGTAAAAGGAAATCAGCGCAAAGCATCCCCCTGCATCCAACCACTTGGCCAGTGCAGCACTGGGGCAGAGGAGTTCGGTGGGATCCAGCTCCCCCCACCCGCAACAACCTCTCAGTTTTCCTCAATCGCACCAGGAAAAGGCAGCCGTTTTGTTTTTAAGAGGCAATTTTCAAGCTTAAGAAAAAAAACACCAAGCAACACTAGTGTGAAGGAGCCTTCTCAGCTTCACAGTTAAAAAGAAATTTTACACTTCGTCTGATGCCCTGACTTACATATTAGAATTTCAGTACAGCCTCACATCACTTGCCGCAGTTTGTGCACAGAAAAAAGTGTGAGAACTCACAATCACGTTGATGAATTAGCTTCTAAGGTGACATTGCTCGAAAATGGGTTCTTGAGGAAATTTAGAGGCCTGAAACATATCTTATTGTTCTGCCTGGCACAACATGCAACGGAAACTTTTACACCACCCTTTCTGTTAAAGCTTGCAGGATGTCATGCAGAGGCTACATCAAATTGGATTTTTTTCAGGGGAGGGACATTTTGACTAGACTCACAGGCAATTTCTGCAACTCGCTTTTCCTAAGCAAAAGTCTTTTCTTCAGCACCAGGGGTACTGCACATCCAGCATTTGTCTGCTTCACAGCAAGCTCTTGTTTCACCCAGAAATGGTTGCCGTTTCCCATTGTTCTCAAAAGGAACGAGGCCACCCACTTGTTTTTCCTGGCTAGGCTTTGCTGTCACTGCCACTGACAGGAGCCTGCACCAGTTTCTGGTGCTTCAAACGAACAACTCGTAGCCTCAGCCCATTGAGAAGAGGCAGCCATCCTGAGAACAAGCAGTTTTGTCCAAAGGGGGTGTGTGTTAATATTTCCAGCCACAGTCAAAGGAAACTTTAAATATAAACAAAACTATGGCTTTTTATTGGGGGGAAAAAAAAGAAGGCAGCAGATCTATTCAATAGGAAAGAAGAAAACAGACTGCGTGAACATGCAGTTTTGCACATAAACAAGGTGGAATTGTGGACAGGGGAATAATCCGCAGCCTGGGCAATGGGCACCTGTGTATAAACATGCAGAACAGCACGGAAGAGATCAGAGGCCATGGAAGAGCAGAACTGCTGGGAAAATTTAGTGTATGCCTTGATTTGAATTATAGCAGAGTGAAGTAAAATGCCAAAATGGTTATTCTAGTGCTACACATTACAAAAGGCTGCTTTTATACATCTTCAAGCAATTAAAAGCAGGGATGTCGGGAACTTTTTTGAAAGAGGTCACCTTTTTGGTGCTCATGTCACATAGTTCTTAATGTTTTAAAAGGAAGTTCTCAGATAGAAAACTAGCATGGAGTGGTGGAGAACACAACACTCATCCGAGGTAGAAGACTTCAGTGTTAATATAAATTGCCCCAAAAAGCTATCACTACAAGCCTAGAAAATTGATGTTTAAAAAGGATACTAAGATGTAACATACAAGAAATAAGACATCTTAATGGTTAGGACACCTAACAACTGTAACTCTGAAGTGACACCATGGGAGGGAAAACCTATTGGCTTCCCTATATGTTAGCTTTCTTTCTGCTTATGGTCCCAAATTAAATGAAACCAAAGATGCTATTACTAGTAGGTAGCATCTTGGGTTTCATTTAATTTGGGACCCATTGTTAGTATCTTTGCAGTGTTACAGGAATAAACTCTAGCTGGGATAGCTCAGACCCCCCTCTTTCAAAAAAGTACATTTAAACCTAAAATCTTGGCTGAATGCCCTATCTCTTGCAGGCAGACTTTAGCCACCCCATAATACTTTCTGAAAAGATGGTATAAGCAAAGGCCTCAGCATTTTTCCCACTTGCCCCATGTTTGTGATGGCCCTCCAGAGGACACGTGGTTTAGGATGCACTCGTGTGAAAGGTACTTGTGGGTTGCAGACTAAGAAAAACCTACAGAAAGGCAGAGTGACCCTTGTCAGATGTCGTTCTAGTTTCTCCTTTGTGCTGTTACACTGCTGTTTAATGAACCTCACTGACACAGCTGCCCTCCTTTGGGGTAAGTGTCAGAAGCTGTTAGCCTTGGTTAAAGCTGGAAAACCAGTAGGAAACGCCGCTCAAATCCAGGCCACATACAGGGAGAGCTGGGAGCTAAGTGCACAGATGCATTTCACTGGGACAAACGTTAATGCATCCTTGAGATACTGTGTTGGAGGACCTTCATTTATGGAGGAATAGAAGGAGTGTTTAGGGAAGATGGTAATGAAATGATGGAGAGCCAGCAAAGCACTTGCTACGCTGACCTCAAGGAAAAAAACAAACAACCAAACTTAAAAGGAAAAAGGAGTTCTCCCAGCTGAACACTGGAAGGAGGGAAAAGGCTACGTGGAACGTTGAGCAGGGGAACATTTACGGTCTGACTTTTACCACATGCAGCAAAACTAGGCTTCGTGTATATTCTCTGCAGGTACCCACGACTGCACAGTATCATCAGTGCCTCCATGTGGTGGAAACAAACCTCCACTGACAAGCTGCTCTGGTGAAAAGGAGTAACAGTGTTTTGCAAAGTGCCCCTGCGTAGGGGTGAGCTTGCAGAACAGAAGTCTCTCCGGAGCTGCTCAGAGCTGCTGGCGGGGTTGGGAAACCTGTGCCCCCTCTTCTCTGCTGAACCCATGGCTGCTGCCACTAGCAAAGCTGCACCGATGGGGAATTAGAACCCTTTTTGCTCTTCCTAGACAGGGTATCCCATCAAGTGCACTTAGGACAATGTGTGGTAGACTGGGATATTCAGATTTCAGGGTTTCCACTCATTTGCTCCAGCATGACTTGGGTCAAAACTATTTAAGATAACTTAAGTATTGCAATAGCAACCTCACCACGCAAAGAGTAATGAGTTCTGGCCAGTTTTAATCATGAATTCAATTAATGTTAAGTTCCCAGCAGGCACATTAACCTCCTCCTTATAAAAATGCAGACAGTATTACTGTCAGAGAGATCTTTTTCCCCTCATGCATTTCCTCTAGCATGCAGGATGTCCCTAGGAGCAGTCACTAATATTTGGAAGTACCTCTCTGGGGATGCTGTGTGGGTTTTATCAAGCTCCAGAGGAGCCCCAGCTGTGAGGCTGGGAATTCACACCTCAGCCCAGGTCAATCTGAAAGTGCAAGACAGTACAGCTATTTCTTTAAAAACACATGTGATGTCGTAAACTACGCGAACAGTAGGCACTTAATGATCACCCACAAAGATATCAACCAACTCTACTTTTCTTGGCCTCTAAGAAACAAGCATATAACTTTTCCCAGGGCTCTGATGTAATTTTTTTTACAGGGATCACAGTCTTGCAGTACTTTAGGGTCCCTTTGCTCTGCATAAATTTCAGTCTGTAACGGATAAGAACATTTGCTCCACTTGCTGCAAGGTAACAGAGACCACCTTATGAAGTTCAACAAAATCACTTGGGCATAGGCTGGTGGCTTTTACTCCCCCTGAACACATGGGCAAACACAGTAACCCTGGCTTTTTTAAAATTTTTGTTTTTAAAAGGACCTGTAAAGTTGAAACAACAGCTCAGTACTTAAAAGATGTACTGATCTAAGTTGGTCCTGCTTTGAGCAGGCCGTTGGAGCACCTGACCAGAGCTCCCTTCCAAGCTCTATTATTGTATGAAGATCAAATCGCAGACATCTCCATTATTAGGAGATATAGGAAGACTTAAAGAACAATCTTGCTCCCCATGACCTCTTTGTTACCATGTTTGGAGGGGAAAGGGGGCAGAGAGGAAGGCAAAGGAGAAAGAATTGAAGAAGTCTTGCACCAGCCTTTTCACTGGGCTGACGGAAAGGATGAATTTGAACTGTGCCAAAAGCCTGAGAGCTCAGGTACTCCCATGTAAGAAGGGACACAGACTATAAATGCCCAAACTAGCCTGGAAACCCCACACATGAGGCACTTCACTCCAACAATTCGGTTGGAGTGGAACTGAAATACCAGTTTGCTGGTACTTCCTATCCTGCATCTCAGTCTGGGCCAAGTGATACACACACAGAGGGATGTTTCCTGGGCTTTCTGAATTACCTTCATTTTTTGGTGAGATCCTTTTTTTTTTTTTTTTTTTTTTTTTTGAGGTCCTCAACAACTGAATAACAGAATTTCCTCAGAAGTAACCAGGAACAATGGCTGGCTCTGTGCAATCCTTCAGAAGCCCCAAGAACTCCCATCAGCAGCAGTTTACAGTTTGTGTCTGAGAAAGCACCAGTTTCGCTTGAGGTTTGCTGCAATCCATGGTAATCGGTCACCCTGAGCCCCCAGAAAAATAAAAACAGAGGAAGAGGTTTGCACACATCCCTGCAGGTCAAAGCCATGGAGTTTCATAAAGTATTAGAAAAAACAGCGCTTTACTCTGGACAGAGATGAAGGGTGCATTATTCTTGCACCAGCAGCCAGCTTAAGAGAACACACTCCCAGCATCAGGAGTTTGTCTCGACTGACTGAAGAAAGAAAGGGCAAGAGGATGTTACCATTGCCATGCCATCTGCTACGCTTCATACTCTTTCCTCCCTGTCGTCCACTGCCCTGGGTAAACAGTCACTTGAAATCAAACCAGCAAATGCTGCAGTGTACACGTTGTCCTCAGCGGGAACATGAAAATGGACTCAGATGTGGTAGTCAAACAACAAAAACAATAGTCAGATCTACAAGAAGAGAGAGGAGTCAGCCCAAGCTGCCCTCCCCATGCCATACCCACCTACCCAGAGGGTGAGTAGATCTGCTTTGCAAAGCACTCCATCTGTGAGTGATGGCAAAGAGCACCATCTGAAAAACAAAAAGAGCGCTGTCTACAGCGTCCTGGAAGTACGGTCTCTGTGGGTAATCTCCGTGACAGGTAATGTCCTAGCACAGGATATTGAGTGCACCTCTGTTTGAAAGCTGCTAACAAACAAAACCAAGACTTTTTGAGGACCACTATCTCCACTTGAACTGTCAGTCAGACTCTACCTAATACTGCTATTACAAGCAATTTTCAAGAGTAAAACCAGAAAGATCAGTAAGACTGGTACAGCCTGCACACGTCCTTTCATACACCCCCAGAAGAGTTGCAGACATCCCCTTTCCGCAAAACCGTATCCTCCTTGCCTTTCAAGGCTATACAGAATGGCCCAGACCACACTCATCTTGAGACTTAACCATGGCAAATACAAGTTTAGACAAAGAACCTGTTCTTTGGTGCTGGGACCATGAGTAGAGCCCATTTAAATCCAGACATCAAGCTTATGTTCATGGCAGTAGGAAGAAGAGTTCATCACAGGATTTTTGCTTTCCAAGACTGTGTTTTCCTCCAATTTCACTGTCATCCAGATCACATAAAGATCCAGATCTAAGCAGAAAAATCTCACTCTGATTTTTGAACTTTGCATTCTTTACTTCAAGATATATGTCCCCCTACTTATCTGTCCACTGCACCACTGCTTCTTTTTGGAGCGACAACTCCAGTCTCAGCCCAGGTCTAGCGTTTTCTCTCATCCAGTAGTGAACAACTGTAACGGCTGGCATTCTTAGAGAAATGAGATCCTTTGCTGAACTTTATGAAAGTAAGTGTCAGAACAGCTGCTATCCATGTGAAGACTCAAATGGAGCAAAAGTGCTGCAACCAGATTTGACCAGCTAGGTCAGTCTTGCATCTACCTGTACTTCATGCTCTCTCTTCCCTTAGTGAGCGACAACTGAAAATCCTAGACATCCAGGCCAACAAACCAGTTAATTCCCATGCTGCTTTACTCTTGTATGAAATACCTTCTTGACAACAACCGCTTCCAAAATTCACCCTTGAAAGCAGGATTGGTCCAAATGTGGGACAGGCCTCAGTATGCAGCAATGCCCCACTCTGGTGACTCACCATACGCACGAGGCACTTCAGTGCTTTGCCTCCACCTCAGGAGGCTGCAAGAGTGACCTACATTTTGCAGATATATGCCAATCCTTGAAGCACTGCATCATGGTTAAATATGTTCCCCTACTGCTGCAGTTAACAAACCAGAGCCAGCCCCACTCCTGGTTCAGTACTGACCGGTATTTGGGTTCTGCTCTGTTGAGTCCTGGGGCCGGCAGAGGGAGTGCAAGCACACGCATCATTTCTGCATTCAGGGCTGCAGCAACTCACTCCATGTTTCTCCTAACATAGTCAAGCTGACACTACCAAT
Organism: Gymnogyps californianus; assembly: GCF_018139145.2. Classification (NCBI taxonomy): domain Eukaryota; kingdom Metazoa; phylum Chordata; class Aves; order Accipitriformes; family Cathartidae; genus Gymnogyps; species Gymnogyps californianus. The sequence continues at coordinate 26,165,280 of NC_059475.1, read as the reverse complement.
GACAGCCACCACAGACAATCGTTTCAAGTGAAGCCCAGAAAGAAAACAAAAAAAGCACCTCTTTCAATGTCTGTCAAATGGGACAGGACAAAAAAACTCCAAACAGATTCAAATGTTACCTTGGGGATAACGCAAACCATTTTGCAAATATTTGAACGTAAAGTTAAACAAAACAAAACAAACTTGTTTTAGTCCCTTTCACTGAATCTGACTCCAAAGGATTCTGATCACAATAAATACTGAAAAAGCACAAGCACACCCTTTACAGAAGGGGTTGTGGCATTTTGGTTTGTTTTTCTGTCACACAAAACAACAAGGAGCATTGGCCTCTCTCTGGAAGACAGAGCCCCAAAAGGGAAGGCAGAAGAGAACTGGACTCACCTCATCCAGTTTGCTTTGGTTTCATCCGTCCCATCAATGGATTTGTAGCGGTTGTTCTTATCAACGATCTGTGGAACAAGAGAACAGATGCAGCATGTCAGCTAGCTGGTCCAGACAGGAGAAGGTCTACGACTCTCAAATCACTGCTTCAGTTCCAGCCTTAAGACAGGACATGAAACTACACCATGAATCTCAGCTCTCCTAGTACTACAAGCTGCTGCCCTGGATATGTGTGTGGAGGCTACTCTGAACTGGCTAAGAGGCATTTTCTTACGTACAAATATCCATAACACAGACCTATGGATGCAGCTGACAAAACTGTTAACAGTCCTGAGTTATAAAAGATGAACGTCCTTTTCAGGACAGGGCTGAGACACACATTTATTTTACAGACAGAAAAGCGTGAGCAGCATTTCATATCAGCAGCTCTCAACTTTTTTCCCACCTATAAGTCAAGTCCCACATGTCATTTCTCGTAATAACTAGTATCTGTTGATCTAGTGACATCTCTTATCTCATAGGCTAACCAAGGCCTGTAGTACTAGGGGAAAAAAATATGGGTTTTGGTGTTGGAGTCTGCATGTAGATCAGTTCCGATGGACTGGATCTCCTCTTTCCTTGCCTCTTGGGCCACCTGCTCTGCTCAAGCAGGCGGGGAAGGAGTGCTGCAGACCCATGAGAGAGCTCTGCAATCTCTAGATACGATCCTTCCCTCTATCCTCAAGATGATGACCAGAGCAAGGAAAGGTACTGGAGGAGCCCTAGAGGTTGAGTGGGGATGCAAGAACATGGCAAGGGGAAGAAGAGAAGCAAGCTCTGCTTCCTACAGCTGTGAACGGAACTCAGGTGCCATGGCACCTGGTCTGCTTTCATGTAGCTATACCCTTAAGCTGCTAATAATTATGGCAGGTCGATGTTTGCCTGCTGCCCATGTGGGTCAGTGGAAGATCTTCAGAGAAGGGGGAAGATGGTTAAGTTCTGGCTCCACAGGCCTGCGAGTCCCCCAGCTCCGAGCTGCATGGCCAGGGCATCACTTCGTTGGGGAGACACATCACTCACCAGCCACGAGAAGAATCCTGCGGACTTGTCCTGGCTAGAGATCTGCCCCTCGTACGGCCCGAAGATGTGACCTTTGGGGATCACCTCGTTCATACAGCGCACGTCGTTCTCCCCGTTGGGCTCTTTCACCACCTCCATTCCAGGCGGGATGGTCAGCGCTGCCCGGTCAGGGATGCCAACGGGCACTGGGGTGTCAGACACAAACACCGGGGGGCCGTGGTTCGGGCACTCATCCACGAAGTACTCCTGGCAGGACTCGCAGACTGCGGGTGTGAGGGGAGCAGGGGTTAAGTTGGGCAGATGTGATGCCTGTACGGGCTCACACAGCTCATAGGACGCACAGCATTCAGGACAGCACACCCCAGCTCTCCATCCTCCCTCCAGCCAGGCTGAGCCCCTTCCCAAAAGCCCGGCCTCCACGCATGCAGACGCTTCACCGGCTGCTCACTTGTTTCGCCACACATCTCTCAACAAGGGCTCTGCCCCAACCCACGCTCGCCCAACCAACGCCTGCGCTTGCATGAGCCCTGGCACCCTACACAGATTTGCCACCGATGGCTACACGCACAGGGAAAGGCCCCATCACTGTCTGCAGAGACAGAGGGTGGGGGCTCCTTGCACGTTCCTGGTTAGCAGCAATGTCCTCAAGCGGAAAGGTTTGATTCCCCACACACCAGAGTGGAACTAAAACAAACATCCCTGAAAACAAATACCGTCATCATAGAGACTTCATTCTGTGCTTGGGAGAGAGACAGCATCCCCAGGCACTTGCACTGTGGCCAGACAGGGACTCAGGCCTACAATTTGATACTTTGTAGGTATGCCAACATAACTGGGACCAGTTTTCTTTCCCAGAACACGGGGGGAAAAGAGTTGTCATTCGTGCAATGCTCCCTTTGCAGTTTCTGAATTCAAGCCTTTGGGTTTTCCAGACTCTTGGGATTTTCCCATTCGCATTTTCATGTTTCCAGCACACTTTCCACCTACCTCCCTACCGCTGCATAGCCCCATGATGGACAAGCTGCTTTTGTGCAACAGCTTTCCTATCAAATGTGCCAGTCTTTTCAGGAGAGCGCACAAATTTGTCCCCAGCTTTTTTTTGCCTTGCTTCCACCCCAAACCAGCAGGGCGCCGACTAGGAAAGACTGAAGTCTATACAAGCGGCAGCGTTGCTTTTCCCTCACTCACAAGACACTTACACCAGAAATCCACTTGCTGAAAGCTCTTGGTCATGATCAAATCCCGTTTCCCTTTCAGTTTCTTGGGCTCCACCTCCATGGACTGTGGGTCAGGCCTTCCAGAGCTGGGGAAGGAACGTCAGAAAAATGTGTTAACCTACCAAGACGTTGAGACTGCACACAGAGAGAAGCAGAGGCAATAGGGCCTGACCAACTCTCCTACTCCCCACACCTGCAGCAGAGAAGTGATTCAACCTGCCATCCAACCTGCCAAAAGCTGGTACCTGACATGGCTTAAGGCTAAAGCCTACAGCAGGCAGTGGCTTCAGCTAGAGCACCTCGATGCATGGCACACACCTGGCACATCCCACACTGGACAGGACAGTGGCAGAGGGGACTCCCACCAGCAGAGAGGCAGCACTGCTCTGCTACAGCCCAGGAAATGTGCTGCTCAAAGGCAAGGCATCACCCTCAATGCATGCCAGAACCACAAGGCCTGATGCGAACTAGCATACATAGCAGACGTGTGCCTAGCACACGAGTAGGTGACCACCCCTGTCATACACCTCAAGGCAGACCTCACAAGACAGGGTTTTAATAACTTTGAGAAGTTCAAGTATATCCCTCAAAACCAACTTTAAGCTGAAGGGGAGGTGGAGAGAAGGAGGTTAGAGTACATCAGACCGAAGCTTAGCTGCGTACCAAGGCTGTCCATACTCCTGGTCCTGGCGTGGAGAGCAGGCCTCTGTTTTTATCGTCACCATCTCTCCTAAGGAAGCCTGGGTCTGGATCAAACAGTCCTTCAAGTTTTCACTCATGTTCTGAAAAAGAATGAAGGAAGGGAGGAGAAAAATGAGCAGCCAGGAAACCACAGCCTTCCTCCCCCCGCCAGGACGCAGCCAGCAGAGCAGGCTCCCTCCTGGCACGAAGAGCCGCCATCACGCGCTGGGGCACCTACATGCGCATGTAGGTGGAAACCCCTTCCCGCACTGAGGAGGAAAGAGCAGTTCAGTCCCAGGTCAGCTAAAGAGCATGAGACACATGGAGCACCCTGAGGCACGGGGAATCTGAAGTATGTGCCACAGCGCCCATTAAAAATGTTGCGCATGGAATTTAAGACTGATGGGTGGGATGTGTTCTGGAAACATGGAGCACCACTACCTCAAGAGCAGGTCTTTGGGGACAGAATGACAAGAAAGAGGAATGCAGGTTGTGGCATGAACCAGGATCCGTCTACGAATATAACATATGCCAGTCTCCATCTGGGAACAGAACACGGTGTACTACACCCCTGCAGATGGAGCTTTCTGTGTGCTCCAGACACCTCTGACAAACAGGTAAGTGCCTACAGCACTCTGCAGGACTCCACCAAAATTGCACAAGACATGCTCTCAATCTTCCTGTCCCTTGTGATGACCGGAGCTGAGCTACCACCACCCTTCTGGCACGCAAGCCGCTGTAGTGAAAATGCTTCTCCCTCAGCTCAACACAAGGGCCAGGAACCTCTTAATGATGTCTAAGGACAGCAAGCTCCAGAACAGTAACACTTCCCTCCTCCCTCCATCATGGGATGGTAATGAACAGAAAATATTGATAAGGCAAGTGATGATAATTTGGAATCGGTTTAATTAATATTAAGATTTTTGGAAGGGCCACTAAGCTTCAGAGCATCCCAGCTTGAGACAAGGAATAAAGCAGAGCGCCATTCGTCTCTTCATTGCATTCATCTTAAGACTTCCTCCAAGGCACACAAACTGGCTGCTCTCAGGCACCATACCAGATTGGACAGACTTCACAGCTCCCCTCAAAGTCTCCTGTGATCCCCCTTTCCATGTTCGCTGCCTGATGGCACGTTCTGTTATGCTGCATACTCGCAGCACCTGACAGAGGGGCCTCAGTAGCTGATCAGACCCCTTCTGTCAGGGGAGCTGGTGGAAAAGCCCGTCCCTATCATGACTCGGCTCTGGGCATCCCGAAATTCATGTTCTCAGGTCACAAACCCCTGACGACAGGAATTTTCTTATTCCACATGTGCTTGTATGGGACTGAGCACCATGGAAGTCTAGTCTGCATTTGTGCCCTGTTTACAGCAAGAAGGAATGCTATTCCCAGCCTCTGTGGCTCCTCTTTGTGCCAGGGGACAAATGATTAATTTTTCCAGCCGAACTTCTCACATGCCAATGTGCAGCCTGAAACACCTTCATGGAGCCTGTATCAAGGAAGCACTAGTTAATATTCATATAGTGCTCTGAAAGGAAAACCTCAGCGTAAGTACAACCAGATACATGCAAACACATGCACTTTTAAGCCTTTACAAGATGCCCAAAACAAGACACTTTTTCTTTCAGAATTACCACAGCCAGTCAGAAGGAAAGCGATACTAAGGGCAAGGAGGGGCTCATTATTTTGGCAGGCTGAGCCCCTGGTCTGCGCTCTCCGGAGCGAGAGGGAAGCTCTCCAGTCCTGTCCCCGTGCACCAGCTGGTGCTGCAGGCAGGGGCTACCCGCCCCTCCTAGACGAGAAGGAAAAGTCTTTCCTGAAAAGTCTGCAGTAAAGCAGCTCAGGAGGGAAAAAGCAGCAGCTGGGGGAGGGGGAAAATGTTAAAAAGCAAGAATAGATGGGTGCTGCACCAGAGCTGGTTAGCTGTGGGGCCTCCGCTGGTGCAGGAGAGGTGGATGCTGGCTGTGGGGTAGACGCTCTTGGTCAGAAAACCCACCAGTTTTGGAAGCCTGGCGGACAGGGCACCTGGAGTTAAAACACCCACAACCCCCAAGGCTTCAGTAGGAAGAGATGCAGACATCTGTCTCTGAACAGACAATGGCTTTTCCTTTCCCACTGTTCCCTTGCGGAGACTCCTCCGTTATGGAGCGAGAGAGACCCTGTGACAGCGCAGTCTGACCTCCTGTGCAAGGCAGGACACCGCACTTCCTTCAGTGAACTCCTGGTTAAATCACAGCATACCTCCAACAAGAAAAAAAAAAAGAAATCCAGTGTTTATTTTACACACAGAGCTCCTCATTTTACTGTACAGCACATTTTGCAGCCCTCCCCTCTCATGGTCCTCTCTGAACTCCCTCCAACTTATCAGCAACATTCCTGCACAGCACCGGTCGCATCACTCCTGTGCTGACGGGAGCAGCACCTTGCACCAAGATAACACCCTCCCTGCCCCTCCTCAGCATTTTCACGTTTGCGTCCAAGTACCGCATTTACTTTCTGGCCACCATGCCCAGCTGGGGTTTTGTGTTTGAACACGGTGCTGTAAGAGCCCTAGCTCCTGCAACAGCTCCCAGGCCACCGCACAGCCCCGCCAGCCCTCCTGCCTGCTCTGCGACTAGGTGCCCGCTTTTAAGACAATCACGCAACTCCCTGTTGTCTCGCCCGGCATACATGCGATCGCAACTCCACCAATAACTTGCCTCTTTTCATTACTTGCAATTTGCACAGACTTTGTGTTGCCCACAAATATAATCCAAATTAACTTCTTGTTTTCTTCCAGGACACCAACAAACTTAGAATCATAGAATCATTTAGGCTGGAAAAGACCTTTAAGATCATCGAGTCCAACTGTAAACCTAACACTGCCAAGTCCACCACTAAACCATGTCCCTAAGTGCCACATCTACACATCTTTTAAATACCTCCAGGGATGGTGACTCAACCACTTCCCTGGGCAGCCTGTTCCAATGCTTGATAACCTTTTCAGTGAAGAAATTTTTCCTAATATCCAATCTAACCCTCCCCTGGCACAACTTGAGGCCATTTCCTCTCATCCTATCGTTTGTTACTTGGGAGAAGAGACCGACACCCACCTCTTGATTAGCATTACGCCAAACAAACAATTCCCAGCTGACCCTACTAGAAATATGCTATCAGCAATAGCTCTCCTTTTCTTGTCACACTGTGAGCTTTCATTTAGTCAGGTTTTCATTTATTCATAGAATCACAGAACAGTTTGGGTTGGAAGGGACCTTTAAAGGTCATCTAGTCCAACACCCCCTGCAATGAGCAGGGACATCTTCAACTAGATCAGGTTGCTCAGAGCCCCGTCCAACCTGACCTTGAATGTTTCCAGGGATGGGGCATCTACCCCCTCTCTGGGCAACCTGTTCCAGTGTTTCACCACCCTCATCGTAAAAAAATTTCTTCCTCATATCTAGTCTAAATCTACCCTCTTTTAGTTTAAAACCATTATGCCTCACCCTATCGCTACAGGCCCTGCTAAAAAGTCTGTCCCCATCTTTCTTAAAAGCCCCCTTTAAGTACTGAAAGGCTGCAATAAGGGCTCCCCAGAGCCTTCTCTTCTCCACGCTGAACAACCTCAACTCTCTCAGCCTTTGCTCATAGGAGAGGTGTTCCATCCCTCTGATCATTTTTGTGGCCCTCCTCTGGACCCACTCCAACAGTGTGAGACACATTGAATCATTCTAGCCGCTGATTACGATGACCTGTGGCACAACTTCAGTGTATTAAACATACAAGACATACCAACGCTTTTACCTTTATCAAGCAAAATTACAGCAACATCAGAAAATCATACCATGTTAGAAAAGACCTGTTTTTAAAAAATCTGCACAGACTGATTATTACAATTAACACCCCCTTAAATCATGACCAATCCAATCCCTATCAGCTATTACATTATTTTACTGGAAGCAAACATCAGACTGCAGGTAGCCTAGTATTCTAGTTTGCCCAGATTAGACCTGATATTAGCTTACTTGTTTATGACTAACACACAACATTTTTTTCAGTCTAACTCACTGCGTATACTTTTTTTTTTTTTTTAAGTTAGCATTTATGGCCCAGAGAGCGCTGCTCAGTCAGTCCTTTTAAAATCCCTGGATGCAAGTTAGCCAGAACAGCAAACTTAAAAATGTACTGCTGTAGTTGCTGCTGTTTGGTAATTTCCCAAGCTACTGCTACAACAGAGAGCATTACGCTGCTGCTGTAACTGGTACTATCATCTAGCTTTTCCGCCAGCTACAGGAAACAAACATTCAACATTTCTCCAGTTCCAGGCAGCAGTAGATGACTGTGCTTCTAGGACTCCTTTAGCTTCTGATGTATTTAAAGCTGCTTTTAATTTTTCCTAATTTCACTGCCCATTAGTTTCTCTTTCTTGCCCTTTCTCCTCCCCCTTTAGTTTTCCACAACCACAAGAGTCTAGTTCCCATTCTACACTTTTCACTCCCTCCACTTCATTGTTTTGTGGGTTTTTTGGCAATTTTTATAGTTGTGTTTGTTCTAACACTTAAATATGAAGATCCTCTGAAGATTTCAGATGATGTGGAGAAGCACCATGCAAGCATAAGCAGAGCAGGCTCCTTGGTTACTGCTGAAGGTATTCCCGGGGGCTACTTGGCCTCCCATGTGGTCATCAGGACAGTCAGTCCTCCCAATGTCAGTGTGCACACAGCGTACTGCAAAGTCCTAGCAGCATGTCAGAGAGGACTAACCCTAGGTGAGAGGGATGCTGTGAAGATCCAGGTGCTGTTCGCACACAACATCAAGTCCTTTGGCCAGCAAAGGCAGTTGTGGTATGAGGCACAATGCCCCTCAGCAGGCCCAGGACACCAGTGTGACTGCTACAAATCCCAAGAGGCACCCCCAGGTCCACAGGTAGTGCCACAAAACCTCTCCCGTTTTCTTTACAGAGTAGGCAAGGACCTGTCATGTTTCTGCATGATACATGTTAACATCTCCAGTCGCTTCACCATGTTGCTCACAATCAGGGAAGTAGAAAACACATGAACATCTGAGCTGTTAATCTCCAATGCAGGAAAAAATGTCCAAATGGGGTTAAGCATGAACGAACCTGTGAATTCCTGTCCTCAAGTATGCCGCCTTTATCACTGCCCCTCTTTTAGTTACTAGTTAACAGCCACAGACTTTTATCTGTGTGAATCAGCTTCCAAAACAGAGCTTTAATTTTACGTTTTACTGGCACGTTTCCCAGATTGGGACATTCTTGCATGTGAAACAGCCGTATAGGAATCCATCCCCTCCTCAGCACACAGCTCCTTCACTCAGTTTCTCACTGCTGGCCTTCTGGAGGTCATCCCCTCTTCTTTTAAGAAAGATCTTGCATAGCTTGTACCATGTTTTAAAGTGCAGGCCCATGGTGAAAGATGGACTTGAATTCATACGCTTTTTCTACAGTTGCATATTATTACCAGAAATAGTAATCCAGAACACTCAGCTACTGACGAGTCGAGAAGGGGGAATAAAGCACAGCATTCAAGGCTCCGAGCTCCCCCCCAAACAGCCATGAAAGACCCAGGCTGACTGTTTTCCCCGAGGTGAATTCACTTACCAAGGTCCTCGGCCATGCCAACCATTTCAGGTCACTTTATGAAGTACCAGCTGGCTACGCAGCCAATGCAAACACCGAGAGATACCACAAAATAAGAGGCAGAACTAGTTTGCTCAGAAGAGGACCACTGTCCACAGACAGACACTAACCCCATGCTCCACTGGGAAAATTGCTTTTGCCTTGACAGTTGCCACAGTGCTGGCTTAACTTTTCCCCCTGAAGTACAACGTTCCTGTGGGTGAAGCTGTCCTCCACCCAGCGGTGCAGCAGAGCAGCGTTCCGGCACAGTGAGCGCTGGCGGCAGGGCAAGACCCGATGACCTGCCTCCCAGCTTGATGCGAGGCCAGGGCTCTTCCCCGACAGCCACAGAGCAGGACTGAATGCAGCCTGCACAGCTGCACACAAGCTGGGTCAGTCACAAATTCACACTTAATTAGTGAAAATTACAGGGCATGGATGATGTAGGATTTGAGCAGCATGGGCTGCGACCAGGACTTGTTTCAATCATTGCCAATTACTCCACTACAGTCGGCAGCCATAAATTCACCAGAAGAGAAATATGAAACATTTTCTTTGCGTTTCGAATTCCAAAAACAATGAAGGTCAAGCCTACAAGAAAGATACCTGGAAGCACCACCAGTTTTGCTGCAGCTTTCTGAAGAAGCCTGGAGAGCAAGCTTCAAAACCACAAGACTTAAACCCGTTTTACAGCAGGGAGGGCTGAGAGTTCCCAGTGGTTTCAATGACTTGCTCAAGACAGCAACTGACATGACAAACAGCATTGGGGTGCCACAACACCAAGCTCCTGGTGTCATCCCGATTGCAGACAGGCTGAGGACAGGGAAATTCCCGTTTGCCAACCTGGAACTCCTCCTATCATTTCAAGGGGATGCGAGATGCATTCACACTGTCACTCTTACATGGTTCACTGGCAAAACACGTCATCAAAATCTGCCATGATCTACTTCATGACAGATGCGTTTCAGAGGGGGAAGAAGGAAAAGAACCTCTGAAATAATCCCTGAACTAGTCTAAAGTTTGTCTTACGGTGGCTTCTAGTGAAGGTGGAAAGTGCTGCTGACTTTACAGGCTTTGACACAAAATTCTGTATTATGGTCAGTTGGGAGCATTTGCCCTTTGTTGATCTCAGAGTAGGAAGCTAGTGTCACGGATCAGCACAAGCTTCTGCAAACCAGGTATTATTTGGTGCAACTTCTCTACGTTAAGTGTTGAGTAAGGACTCAACACAGTGGGATGCTGACAATGTAAAGCTCCTATGCAGCCTAAAAGCCTCTGAAGCAGTGCGGCATGCCACGGAGCCGAGGCAGCTACTTACTGCAGCTGAAAGAATACATGACTTGCCTTTTTAAAATATATTAAAAATAATTCCCTTAAACTGGAAACTTCTAATTTTTGCTGTATTTGGCTCCCTGCATTGATCTCACAGATTTACAGTTTAAGGGTAGAAAGGAGAATTAGGTCAACCTGACTGATCCCCTGTACATCACGTGCCCTTACCTTTAGCCTACAAACAGGACAAAATCTCCATCTGAGTCTAGCAAGGGGAAGAGAAGCCAACACTTCATCAGAAGTTCGCTTCAACTGTTAATTCCCACCACGGACAAGCTATATGTGAATCTCTCTAGTTCTGGCCACCAGTCAGCAGTTCTTTCAGAGCCCTGCAACCCAGCGGGAAAGGCTGAAGTACCTGGCATGTTGGGACGCCGCTTTGAGCAAATGGAAAGAATTGCTTCCCAGCTTAATGGCTGTAACAAACCTCACCATCTTTGGTCAGGACTGCCAGTTGCACTTCTTTGCATTTGGCTTCTTCAACATAAATATATACCTACATTTATAAAGTTAAAACAGACAGACACAAAACCGCAGTACTAAAACAAGATGCTATTCCACCAACATTTTTCTCCCCAAGGACAGAATAAGAGTACAACCAAGTGGCAGATGTAAGCCTTATTCCTTAAGGCACTACTGAAAGGTGTTTGGATAGCAATAGTGATAAGCACTGAATAAAAACACATACATAGCAGAGCCCGGGATATGTATGCATGCAGTATCTTCTCAGCTTTCCAACAATTTTCGTCATTCTTCTGTGTAACTCTTCCAATTTTCTCTACATTACTTCAAGATGCTGGCACCAGAAAGCCACGCTGATGTAAGACTGAATCTGAAGCAAATACAAGGGTTACAGACATAAAACTACCTCCTCACCCTGATTCATTACCTCCCCATTTGTGTGTCCAAAATCATGGTTGTCTTTTCCAGCTACGACCTGGCACAGAAAGCTCCCCAGAGCTGCCTGCCCATTCCGACCCCCACGTTCTCACACGGGACTGCTCGAGACGCAGCCTCCATTCGCAGATCATGTTCGGGACATGCCTTTCCAGGTATATAACTCTCCACTTGTCTGCATAAAAATTATTTTGTTTCAGTGGCTCCATTTACCAAACAAACTGCATTACTCCATCCTGCCCCCATCAATAGCTACAATTCACCAAACTTGTTTCATCTAGACATTTTGCCAGTAGTGAGTCATGCTTTCTTCTGCATCATTAAGTGTCAGGCAGAATTGGCTTCTCCCTTCCCCTCATTTGAAGGGAAGGGTCATCGAGTCTACTTCTTTGAAAACGCAGTCTCCACATATCATGTTGCAGAGACTCTTCTGTAAAATGATCAAGCTCTAGCTTAAAATAGCTGGATTATTTGCTCCCCTCGCCTAAGGCGGCGATGCCAGAGCCTTGATCTTTTGACGCTGAAAATCCATTTTCTACGTTCACCTTAAAGTTAATCCACAAACAGTTAATTTATTAGTGTGCTAATACTGTCCTTTAGCTTAGAGTATCCTTCATCCTCCTTACTGTTTATACTGCCGCTTCAGTTTATTTATTGGATGCCCACTCTCTATATCAATCACTACCTTCACTTCCTAAGCCACTTGTATTTTATTGATATTCTTTGGCATTAGATATTAATTGGGTTCTCATGCACTGAGTTAACTGCCTTATATACCTAAGTATATCACATCTACAGATCTTACTTTAAACTAACGGTAAGCTTCTCAAAGAACAAAATCAGACCTGTTTGAGAAGTACAAGACACTTTCCATAACGTCAAGTTTCAAGCATGAATATTCACCCAGGATTGGTGCCACGCTACCAAACCTATCATTTCCTGGGCCATCCACTTAGCGATTTTCAGAACCGTCCCAACATGATCACTGTTGCAGTCTCCTGGATTTGCTGTGATCCACCAAGACTGATTAAAAATGAACATCAGCAAGCTAGAGACCTCCTCTCGTTTATCTAGCGCTCACTTTGTTTCAAGGGAATGTGCTTTTTCCTAAGCGCAGCTGCCAGCAAAACTTTGCTTACCCACAGGACCCATGCTATGCAACTCCTACACAGGTCCCTGGATCCCTGCTTATAGGGCTCAAATTTTGGATAATCAACTTATCCTTTCCTTGCTGCTGGCCCAGATTCAGCCTTAATGGCAATCAAGCGCACACAGCTCAACAAAGGGAAGTTAAGTTTTTCATCACGCAGATGCTTTTACAGAAAGCAGAGATGTGAATTTACTGCCCAAATGACCTTCTACTCTCATCCGTGGACAGACAAAAAGGCTGGAGTGAGGAAGCGCCTGGTAGGCATGCAACAGGCTGGGCCACCGCAGCACTCCTGCTCTTCTGCTGTGCTGGGAGAAAGAAAAGACACTGGAGTGCCTTTAATGTTTTATAAGGCACGCGCAGGAAATTCAAGACGCCCTGGTCAGGTCCTGCCAGCCTCGCTGCGCGCCTGGGACCCTGCCACATAGCACTCAGCACCCGCCTGCCGCCCGCCACCAGCGTTGCCCGGCTGCCCACCACGAGCTCATGTGCATCCAGAGGACCCCTGCACTTGTGCAGGCTGGCCAGCCTAAAAATTTCCGTGGGTGAGCGACACCAGTGATTCACGTATTTGAACACCGATGGAGGTAAAAAGGGAAAGGGAAGGGAAGGCGTGGGGGTGGGCAGGAAGCAAACCCCAGACACTACTTTCTAAATAGCAGATGTGGCTATTCTGGCTAGCAAACTTCCACTTTAATTTCTAACCCACAGAGATGGGAAATGATTCATGAAAAATCAACAGGATAAAATTAGCTGGAAGGCAGAGAGATAATTCATGCAACCCAACCGTCATGGGCTGAAGTGCCAGCACTACCAGCGCTGCCTGGCATTTCAGCCTCCGGTGCCCTTCAGTGACTGGCACCCGGCCAGCAATCAGCTCCACGTATATTTCCTTAGCGTCTAAATTAGCCCCTCTGGAGAGCACATCCATCTTTCAACAACACGGCGTTTCACTCAACACTTTTCTAGATGTTCCAGCTTTTTTGTTTGTTTGTTTTTTTAAAAAAGATTACCTGCAGTACTCTGTCTTTTTCTTCCACTGGTGAATGCTTAGTGGTGTTAGAGGACAGGACAGGACAGACTGACGGGACGGACAGGCTTGCACACACATCTGTAAGCCATGGCCAAGCTATGCACGAAATTCAAACTGCCCCACCAAGTCAGAAAGCTTAGTGCATTTCACCAGAGCACCCTTTTCCTGCACAAAGCCAACAATGCACTCAACAGTGATGACCAAGTGCTGGTCTGCTTTTATACACACTGGTGGTTTTTTGTAAGACTGTCCTTAAATTCTGTCACATAAAAAGCACAAACCACAAAACACAATTTCACCCTTGATACAGCCACATGACAGAAAGTTTCTTGAGCAGATGGTACTACTTACAAATCACAACCCAACGCTCTTTATCCCAAAGGCAGATGAGAAACCCCCACCCCTCCAAGAGACCTCTGGACTTCTAGCAGGCACCTGGTTATTCGGCAATGACCCTTCCCACCACTCAACTCAAAACCTTCAGGAATCAAACGTCAAATTGTAAAGCCTCTGCAGCACCAACACCTCTAGGCAGGCAGTCTCAGCTGCAGGGGGATCCCCATTCAATTGGGACCTGTGGGTACAGATGCAAAATACAGATAAAATCCTGCTTTGGTACCATTTGTCCAGTTGGCGCCTGTTATTTCTGTTGAAGGATGTTACATGACGGTTCCTCTATGTTTGTTACAGTGGTTTCACTCTACTTGGGCTTCAGGACACAGCAAGCGGCTCCTTTCTTTTTACTTGCTCAGCAAAAAGGGAAAGAAAATTTGGGGGTAAAGGAGAAGGTAGGAGCAAATCATATTTTCATTTGTTCCTAAAATTCTAACAAACTGGCTCAGTCCTTTAAAAGCTCTAACGAACACACCAGGCAGAACGAGAACACATCAACTGTTCCACAAAATGCAGAGGAAGCAAAAGCAAGAGCCATATTTATTTCTCCTCATTTGTACCCTCTTGCAGGCCATTAGGGAGATAAGATCTCACAGTACAACAGACATTATTCAGGGCTGGTAAATCTGTCTACAGGTTAGGGGCTCACGTTACACCGCTTGGATGAGTACTGGCTGAGCATGGGTCACATCGACCCCCTTTTCCTTGGGGCAGGCAGCAGTCCAGATACTCCCAGTGTCAGACCTGCCAAGAGATCAGATATCCGTGTGCTGAATTCACCACCACCATCATTTGATCTGCACATTCCCTTCCACACAGGGAGAGGGGTGTTCAGACCCTGTATATCCTAACGCAGCTAAGTACAAAAAAATTTCCAGCAGGGGCCAAGCACTTCTGGTCCATTCCTTCAATCCCTGCTCCTCAAGTGCGTGTTCTACGTAGAGGTATTGGGTTGCACAGAAATACCTGGTCCTCTACACTACGGACATTTTTAAAACACTGATCAGCAGAAGCATGGAAAGAGCCCAAGAATTCATTCAATTCCGGTCCAAACAGAAGAGGGAGCACGTCACAGTGACTTCACATATGCAAGTCACTGAGGGACTACAAAAGTTCACAGACTACCCCAAGAGAATTCAAAAGCAACATTTCAACACCTGACTACAGAATGAGACCTAGTTAAAAAAAAAACCAACCAACCACCAGTTAAGTCCATCAGACCTAAAGAGGATACGTTAGCATCTGATTTAGTTGGTGCTAGCTCTCAACACGTCCAGGAGACGCAGTAAGTGGATCCACCTTTCTGGAAGTACTGCCTTTGCAACAGCAATGCAGCATTAGCTGGTGGGATTCTGCACCGAGCGTCAGGTACTGCTGCACTCATCCAGCAGTTCCTCGCTGCACAATTTAGGAAAAATTTCTCAAGGAAAAAAGCAACTTACACACATACCACACATAAGAAAGTTCTCTTCCCAATCACGAAGGGAAGAGAAATTCAGTAATCAAAAAGCTTCTATTCTTCAAAAGCTGACTGATCTCATTTGAGCTCAAAAAAGATAATCTGCACGTCTAGGTGTGTACACGACAACTCCAGAACGTATTTTATTGTTCACAAAAGTATGTCCATGTGTCATCAGTATTGATTTTTCCTTCAGTCAGTTTCCAAGTGTTTTCATTAATTTCCTCGGAAGGGATGAAAGGACTGGACTCTGCAAACTGTGGCGTATTTAACATTCACATTAGCCTTTCCAAGCAAAAGGTCTCCAATTGAAAGAAAGCAGCAGACCACAGGAAGTACTCCAGCAGCCTGAGAACAAAAGAAGTTTAAAAAAAAAAAAAACAAGCCCAACAGCAAAACCCCCTGATACACACAGACATGAGGAAGTCAAGGTTTATCTAAATGAAAGGTGTAAAGAGGAACGTGCTAGGAGTGGAAAGGTAATCCCAACCAAACTTATGACATCTTTCAAGGAAGATGCTATGTACACTTAGTCTGCTCAGCTGTTTGAGTCTGCAGTTGAAGGACCACATTTAACCTCACTCGGCATATTATGATACAGTTTATATGATACATTTTCAAAATAAAGCTTCATTGTACTGAAAAGGAATGTACTGGACAATATTTCATGTCGGTTATCAGCCTGGAAACAGCTGACGTCCCTGACCAACATCAGCTCCAATTACCAGCCTTCAACACTCTGAAACACTCTGAAAGGGTGTTCGCGGGGGGCCACGGGAGCTGCATGCCCACGGCGCCCTGATCCGCACTCAGGAGCCTGGAGCCAGCGCTCCCCAGTGCGCAGGGATGACCTGACTCAGGGAAGAGCAAAGGATGCTCAGTGCATCAGCTCCCCGCTGCGCAAGGCAGGAGCACCGCTGGCTCTCAGGAGTAGCTAATTAAAGCAATGCTAGAGCTGCTGCATGAGATAATCCCCCACGTCACCTCCCATGCACTTTCACCACTCTGTCCTCATACATCATCCCCAGTACCCACGGTCAAGCTTCCACCGGCAAAAGCCAGCCCCCAGCTGACAGCAGCACAGGCAGCCCAGTTGAGCCGCCAGGACTGGCGGCCCCGGCAGGGCTCGACGCTGACACTGACTTCAGAACGGCAGTCCCTCCTCCAGGACAAGTCACTACAGTCCAAGTAAAACTAGCCTTGCTGAAAAGCCAAAGCCTAAGGAGGAGAGAAGAAAGGGGGCAGAGAAACGAAGCCATTTATCAGAGCGTGTTCAAATTGGACGACTTTGCTTACGATACCCTTCTGATGGGCCCCTTATTGATGGCTGTCCGTGACCAAGGGACTGCACTGAAACGGTCTTCTGCAGTACGCATTACTGATCTCTCTCTGAAGGCTGCCAGTTTCTGCAACTTAAACCTTAAATTATATGTATAATGTTTTTACCTTCTGACTGCAGAGAAGCTATTCCGAGTCTGAAACACCAGAGTGCTGCCTCCCTGCCTCGCAGAGAGACGAGGCCTTTGAACAACAGCTCTCAAGGATACGAGCTATCCTGCTCGCACAAACGGACCAATGACCAGGAAGCACAATAGCAAAGCTTTAAGTGCCAATATTTTTAATTGCTTGACTGTCTCTCAGCAGAAACTTAGGTTCTTGCAATTATGTGCAGAGTCTGCGATGGAAGGAGGAAAAATGCCAATGCTAGTACCACCTTCACTGGCTCTAGCCGAAGTCTGAAGCCTACATGGTGAGGACAGTGACTAGACCTCTAAAAACCCACATCGTAAACGTGATTCTAGATGCCAAGTCAAAATTTACCGCCTTCACCTCTGCTTTTTTCCCTCTTTGCTCTCAATCCTCCCGGTCTTTTCTATTAGTAATGTAGAGCCTATCACATGGTGGGCATTTTAAAGAAAAACTTCTCTAACACGGGATGCTTGTGTTGCCCTCCACACCAGGTTTCTTCTCCATTCACCTTGGCTGCTCCCACCTTCCAAATAAGCCATGGGACTGCTCTGTGTTTTCCATTGTTCTTTGTTTGGCCTCTTTTACCTGCAAACTTCCTCCCTTTCCAAAGCACTTTTCCCTCACCTTCTTTCTGAAGATGCCATGCAGGGTGACACTGTCTCTCACCTTATCCTCTCTGCTTTTTCTTTGGGAGGCTGGACTTGCTACTGGAATCCACTTGCATGGGCAAGTTTAACTAGCAGGGATTCCTGAAAAGCAACATTTCACTATGCAGCTTTAGAAGGACCGTCGCTCTAGAGGCTTTATTTAAAAACACCTTCAGTAGCAGAGAAGAGGTCACAGGGAGAATTAAAGCCTTCTTTACTCCACTACTGCAGAGAGGTCAGTGCAAGAGGAGGCACTAAAACCATCTGCAGCTGCACAGGAGCTCCAGTCCAAGAAACTTCACCCTCTATGACAGAGCTTCAGGCAGGAGCGCTGTACAGAAGCACTTGCGATGAAATACACCACAAGCATGACAACAAGGGGTGAGACACAGAGCAGCAAAGCTAGCATCCCGCGGCAGGGCTGCCAGGCGGCAGGCCAGGAGGAATTCTGCCACTTGCTCAATGCCAGCGGATGTTGCACGTGCCGACCCCCCTTCACTGGCTATGCCTGTGCCTCAAGCAGCTCTCAGCCCTGGGGTCCAAAGGACCTGTGCTCAGGTGAGAGCCCAGATCAGAGAGCTCAACACTGATGCAAGAAGACATGTCAAGCATACCCAGATGCGTGTCCAACTGACTCCAGATTTCTTACAATGCCAGAAAGCTGCAATCCAAACTAAGGAATAAAAGTGATGTTTGCTTGTTTTGGCTTTCTTAGGAAAACCAGTTGTTCATAGGTCTTGGATACACATGTTCCCAACGCAAAGTAGGCATCAAAAGTTCCCACCTGCAGTCCAAGCACTGGGAACAAGAGTCATTACTTCTTACAGCTACCCAGCCCTGTATCTTCAGGTCAAGTTTTAGCAGCTTATTTCTTCCTTCTGGAGGTCCTCCAGTTAATCTACAGTATTACTATTTGATTGTCAAACAAAAAAACCCAAAAACATTTTGTCTTTGGGTCTACATTTAGTTTCTCCATGCAAATTTTCACACACATGCCAGCAACACCGGATTGGCAATAACAATTTTAAATATACTACTCCAAAACGTCATTAATATTAGGCAGTATTTTAAGAGCTCTGGAAATGGTTAGTAGCACTTATAGCCAAACCAGCAAGAGAGAGGCCCTGCTAACAGCAACTTTAAGAATAAAGAGATAGGTAAAAGCACGTACTTCTCTTGCATAAATGGACACGGGGGCAAAAAAAATCAAACACAGCTTTGCTTGGGAATTAACAAGCACGAGACAGAAGTTACAAAAGGAAAAAAGAATATTAAAAAAAACCCAGACAGATAAAGTGTACATGGTACTCTCTATAAAAAGACCAAAGACCTCTCTTGCCTGGGCTTGTTTTTTTTTTTTTTCTCAATATACATACTTTACTCTGATTCCTGACTCAGGGCGGCAACTTCAACTCACCACAATGCTCGTGGCCCCCCGACTGCAAAGCCAGCCTGCTGCAGCGGAGGAGCCCTCCCGCTTCAGGCTCCTCTTGCACTGTTCATGGACACAACTTTGCCCCCCTCCTACCCATTTTGGGCAGGTCTGTTGCTTTCTAGTAAGGAATATGAGCAAACAACCTGCCCCCACCCCATCCCAGTAAGACCGACCTTGCCTCAGTACATCAAAAATAAGGCTTCAGACAAGTCCTTGCTTTTGTCCTTACTATCTAAAATCAGGTATTGCCCTCACAATAATCCTCCCCCTTAAATTGTCAAAAAAGCGCAAGTAATTGCTATCAGCAACCAGTAAGGCTCACAATGAGGGAGTCCCCCATAAACTGGCCCAGAAAGCACTGTGCTTCATGCATGGTCCACAAAGATGCTAGGGGAGCAACAGACTGCTCTCCCGAAACCAGCAAGCTCCACACCAAAGCCAGCACTGTGCTGGGAGCCGCAGGACCTCCCTCACACCCCACAGCCAGCCAGAAGGAGCAGCAGCTTTTGAGATGACTCCCAGGCAGGAGGGAACAGTGGCTTCCTTTGGTCCTGCTACTCCACACCACAATGGGATCGGTCAACTCAGCATCTAGCCAAGAGCCAGGGCAACCTTCAGCATCTCCCGCGGCTACCTCAAATCCTCCCTGGTGAGCGGTTCCAGCTAACCAGCCTTTCCTTCACTAACACAGTCCTTCCACCAGCCACACCAACAGACCCGACACTTGAACTCTTTGCAGACTGCATGCAATTCAAGAGCCCTACGTCACTCAGCCCCGTGTTAAACTATTATTTTTAGAGCAGGAGCACCTTTGGCCGAAGCACCCCTTGCAAGAAGCAAACATGCATCATCCGAATACTTTCATTTCCGATTGAAGCTTGCACTTGAAAACAAAAAACGCGCCGTCCTCATCAGGGATGCGCGTCTGTCACGGGGTTTATATACAATACATTAGAAAGCTGAAAGAGTCATTTCCCTTTCCACTTTTATTGCTTATAATCTTGGTGATTGCACAAATGGAAATGTAAGGGACACGAAGCCCAACCCAGGCAGCGTGCTCATGCTCTGCTGGTCTCACGGGGAGTCAAACCTCGCCGGCAGGACCGGATCCAGGGGCTGATGGATATTTGGGGCTGGGGCTCCTTCGCTGCTCAACAAAACACTGTGCACACCTGCAGTGCTGGAAAACAACCCCTTCTTACGGTCAGGTTGGTACTTTTTTTAAGCTGGTTCTGCCAGTTCTCCTCCCATTAATGAGAAACATTAATCACTGGAAAAAGAGGAAGCAACACCGAGCCAACAGTTTTGCCCACGGGCCAGATTTCTTTTTTCTTCTTCAGGGATCTGAAATGGGACGCTGGAGGCATCTTCCTTTTCCCTTTGGACTACACCAAGGGATACAGAAATTGGGTTTAAAAATATATAATAAATATATAAAAATCATGCTCTTCCAGAGCATTTGCAAAGAAGCCAGAAAGATTCAATAACTTAAAAAAAAATAATAGAGGGAAAAAGGCCAAAAAATACGCATTTGGTGAATTTTTTCCACGCGAGTCAACAAAGTATCCTGGCTAAGCGGTGCAAGGGCAACTCCTCCGTTGCACTCTGCAACGGACCCGGGAGATGTTGCAGGCATGATGCCTGCAAGCACGGTGCAGCTACCGCGAAGCCCCGAGGCGGCGGGAACCCCGCGGCGAGGTCGCCCGGCCCCGCCGAACAAGCGCCCGGTTGCAGCGTCGCGACCCGCCGCTGCCGCGTCTCGCGGGCTCCCCCCGCCGCCGCCGCCCCCGGGGAGCGCCCCGCGCCGCCCCGCCCCCGCGTTCCAATGTGGCGCGCGCCCGCCCGCCCCCGCCGCCGATTGGCCGCCGGCCGCGTCAGTCGCCGGCCCCGCTAACGGCCGCGGAGAAGGAGGGGGGACGACGAGGAGGGGAAGGGCGGGCGCAGCCGCGGCGCGGGCGGGAGCGGCGCGGCGGGGAGCGGCGGGGACGGGCCGGGCCCAGCGCCGCCCGCCCCGTAGGGGAAAGCGGGGGGGGGGGCTACCTGTGCCCGCGGGTCGTGGTCGTCGTCACCGCCGCCCCGCCCGCTGCGGGCACCCCTCAGCCGGGCACCCCTCAGCCGGACCTCCCCCCTCCCCCCGCCCCAGGCTGGGCTGGGCCGGGTTTCCCACCACCCCCACCACCGCCCCCCCGCGCTCCGCAGCCATTTTCGTGGCCACCTTGGCTACCAGCGGGGCTGACTCACCTCGGCGCTGCGGGCGCGGGGGGCCCGCCTCGGCGTCGGGGGGCCCACTCCGCCCGGGGAGGGGGGGAGAGCCCGGCTGGCTGCGCCCTCCCTCCCCGCCGGCCCCGCTGGCTAGTCCCAGGCGAGGACGGGTCCCGGGGCCGGGCCGGGCTCGGCGGAGGCGGCGGCGGCGGCTCCCTCCCTCCCGGCCGTGACCACCATCTTATTAGCACAGGAAATGACATGGAGAACGGAAGAGAGGGGCGTTCGGGGGCCGAGCCCGGGGACCCCCCGAACCGGGGGGAGGCGCCGCCGGCCCGCCCGGCCCGGCCCGGCCCGGCTCGTCAGGGCTCTCCCGGGGCCGCGGCGCTCCCGCCTTCCCTTTAAATAGCCGAGGTGGAAAGAGAGGAGGGGAAAAAAAATAATAAAAAACAAACCCAAAAAGCCGCATAAAGCAGGGGAAAAAACCAGAAAAAGCCGAGCAAACCCAAACCGCCCCCGGTTCCCACCTCCTGCTCCGGAGCCTGCGAGTTCCGCGCGGAGCCGGCGGCGATCTGCGCCCGCGGCCGGCCAGGGGCCCGGGGGGGCTCTTAAGGACAAAAAGCACCCGGGCGGCCCTCGGACAGAGCGCGGGGGGAGTCGCCGGCCGAGCCGCTGGGCTTCCCCCCCCCCCCCCCCGGGCGCTGCCACGGCCACCACCTGCCGCCGCCCGGCAGCCGCCGCGGCGCCCCGCGGAGCGGGACCGAGCCGCCCGCCCGCGCCGTCGGGGCCGCCCGCCTCTGGGGGACGGCGGTGAGACGTGCCCCCGCCCGGGGACGTGCCCCGGGGCTCCTCCACCGGCCAGGGGAAGAGTCGGAGTGGCCCCGGGGCGGGCGCATCTCGCACCGGCAGGACCCCGCTGGTGCGCGCCTCTTATCGCCCGTGTGGAGCCTCATGCCCTTCTGCGAGCAGAAAGTGAGTGTGAGGACGCGGTGTTTCCCTGGCGCTCAGAGCTCGATCGTATTTCAAATTACCCCCCAAAAAAGCAACCCACCCAACAGCAACGGCAACAACAACAAACCCTACCCTCGAGCTCTGTGCAGGAATTACGGGCAACATGACGGATGACAAAAAGTAGGCATAATTTAATAAACAGAGGAAGCATGTCTCACCAATAAAACAAATTCTAAATAAAACCATCTGCAAGCATTAAGTTTGAAACAATGCAAACTGTTTAGCTGCTTTGCCAAAAGAGGCACAGCAGGGGCTAAAGAGAGGGATGGATAAATAGCCATAATTTTCCAGTTCCTTTGGTTGACAATGGGCTTGTATGCGAACAGGGCTGTGGTGACAATGTGCATGCTTGGATACTTGGAACTACTTCCCTTTTTCTGCAGCCCTGAGAAATACCCTTTTCTGCAGTCCCAAGAAATAAAATTCTTTCCTAATATCCTCCACCCCGAGGTGCCTACTCTAAAAGGATGGTGTGGAGCAGAGAAAAGTCAGTGAGGGCACAAAGTAAAAAAGGACATAGCCCAAGCAGAACAGAGCCCCACTTCTGCCATTGTTGAGCTGCTTCCACTGCCGTCATTGAGAGTTTGGGGGGTGGCAGGACTTCAGGATCAGGTCTTCATGTATCACTTAAGTCGGCAAAAGATAATTTGTCTGGCAAAACAACAAGGAAGGTAATCAACTCGGGTTCAAAACAAGCTCGCTTTGCAAAGGCAGCCAGTGTGGCACAGATGATTATTCGGAAGTTCAAATGAGTATCATTCGTCAGATCTCCAGCTGTGGCATGCTTTTTGTTCCCCATTTCTAACCTCTGGTGAGAGGATTCCTACTCGGAGGGTAAGTGCGCTGTGTAATTTTACCCCTTCCAGTAATTGCAGATAGATGGACTTTGAGGCACTTGCACTTGCCTGGGAAAGACATACCATAAGCTGTCAGCACCTTCAGACTCCTCAGAAATATTAGAGATCCTAATAGAGCTGCCCTAGTTTTCAGTTTCTGTCTGTGTGCTGAAATGTGTGAGAACACTAAACTGGCAGCAAGTATGACAATGGGCTTGTAAATATGATTGATGAATGAACTGAAAGAAAAAATAATAATTAAAGAAACAATAAAAATCATGGAAGTAATACAAATGCACGCTGAATGCCATGCTAATTTGGAGTAATAGCTTTGTTGTAGCTGTTGTAGTCTAAGGCTGTAAGAGCAGGCTCAAAGGGAGGCATAAAGCTTTTATTTATAAAGAAAATTAAATATGTAAGTACAATATAAATAACAGCTATTACATCTCCTTGCAAACACGGGCATGCTAATTTATTGGGAAGGAGTTGCCTTGTCTTAATGCGTGCCTGTTGTCTTTATATGTTTAATAGTCAGGTGTATTGGGTTTGCGTGGCAACGTTTTGGTCATGGGGGGGCTACACGGGTGGCTTCTGTGAGAACCTGCTAGAAGCTTCCCCTGTGTCCGATAGAGCCAATGCCAGCTGGCTCCAAGATGGACCCGCTGCTGGCCAAGGCTGAGCCCATCAGCAGCGGTGGTAGCGCCTCTGTGACAGCATATTTAAGAAGGGGAAAAAAAACAGCACAACAGAAACTGCAGCCGGAGAAAGGAGTGAGAATATGTGAGAGGAACAACTCTGCAGACACCAAGGTCAGTGAAGAAGGAGGGGCAGGAGCTGCTCCAGGCACCGGAGCAGAGATTCCCCTGCAGCCCATGGTGAAGACCATGGTGAGGCAGGCTGTCCCCCTGCAGCCTATGGAGGTCCATGGTGGAGCAGATATCCACCTGCAGCCCGTGGAGGACCCCACGCCGGAGCAGGTGGATGCCCAAAGGAGGCTGTGACCCCATGGGAAGCCTGCGACTCCTGGCAGGACCTGTGAACCCATGGAGAGAAAGGAGCCCAGGCTGGAGCAGGTTTGCTGGCAGGACTTGTGACCCCATGGGGGACCCACACTGGAGCAGTCTGTTCCTGAAGGACTGCACCCTGTGGAAGGGACCCACACTGGAGCAGTTCGTGAAGAACTGCAGCCCATGAGAGGGACCCCACGGTGGAGCAGGGGAAGAGTGTGAGGAGTCCTCCCCCTGAGGAGGAAGGAGCGGCAGAAACAATGTGTGATGAACTGACTGCAACCCCCATTCCTGGTCCCCCTGTGCTGCTTGGGGGGAGGAGGTAGAGAACTCAGGAGTAAAGTTAAGCCTGGGAAGAAGGGAGGGATGGGGGGAAGGTATTTTAAGATTTAGGTTTTATTTCTCATTATCTTACTCTGATTTGATTGGTAATAAATTAAACTAATTTCCCCAAGTCGAGTCTGGTTTGCCCATGACGGTAATTGCCACGTGATGTCCCTGTACTTATCTCAACCCATGAGCCTTTTGTTACGTTTTCTCTCCCCTGTCCAGCTGAGGAGGGGGAGTGATAGAGCAGCTTTGGTGGGCGCTTGGCATCCAGCCAGGGTCAACCCACCACATCAGGCGATAAGATCCCCATGAAGAAGATTTTGTGTCTTTTCTGTCTAGAAACTAATTACAGAAGGAAGACAGTGCAAACTTGTACTCTCTCTGCAAAAATCTTACCTTTGGGCTTGGAAAGGCTCCCCCTTCCTCAGCAAACCACCCCCTCACTTATTAAGAAGACAAAGGATTAATTTTTTTTTAATGAGTACTTCAGCACTTTTTCCTTGTGTTCAGCCCCCAATCCATCACCCACAGCAATTCCCCTGTGTCTGCCGGGCTCTCAGAAAAAAATTTACAAACGGCAACATCAGTTAGGAATGAGGTAATTAGGTGTCAACTTTCCAGTATTAGACTGTCAAATCTGTTCCTCCATGAAATGCTGGATAGTCTCCCGGAGAGGCAAAACGCTGCTTCTACTGACGCTGAACTTTTAGCCAACGGTATAAAAAATAATGCGTGCAAAAGTGGGTAAAACAGAATCCAGCTTGTCAACAACTACGCTTAAACGGTCTTCAGAGCTCAAGATGCTGGGAGTCGGCAGGTACCTCTGTCAGCTGCAAAGTCCGACCCCTGCAGCAGAAGCGACTGGATGTATTTTGCGCAATGAGCATATCGTTCCCTAAAAACGCCCGGTGGCTCAGGCGCAACACTGCAAAGAGCGGGGAAGTCAGGACCCACACTGGAGGTGGGGTGGTGGGGGGCTGCCTCCCCTGGGGATGCCTGGCTGTCTTCAACAGGGTGCCCAAGGAAAGGTAGAAAAGCGTTCGGGTTCTTCTGCAAGCTGACGTGCACAGCAGCCGTCACATTACTGAATATTCTCTCGTTTAAGATTGTCAACATCCTACATAACCACATCAATACCAAGAGGCTGGCATCTGCTTCCCAGGCTTCGAGGAACGAGTTGCTTGGGGCCGGACTGCCTCTTCCTCCAGGAAAGGTCGCTCAGTTGCAAGCAGAAAGGAAAATCCTACTGCCATTACCCAGACAACACCTTTCCTGCACACGGAAAAGATTCAAATCTGCAGGACCATCGCGCTGATGCTCTCAATCAGTGTGAAGTTAGCTGGCTGTTGAGTCTGTTAACCGCCTTTTAGCGTTAAAAACAGTGGTAAGAAGCCACGCCAAAATTAGGGACGTTTCTCTTCCTCACTGATGGGTTGTTGGAGGGTGAATTGGAATACAGATTTTTCCCTTTGAAAATCTGAAAATGTCCCACAAAAGGAAAGAAAAAGGAAGTTACATGACTGAGAAGGAAACTTGGCCAGAAACCCATAGTTACAAATGACTGTAGCAGGGTGGGACAGGCCCCGAAAGAGGCGTGGGGGAAGAGCTCTTTGAGGAGTGTGTAACTGTGCAGAGCTGCGGCTTGTGTTTTTTTCTGCTCTACAATAGAAGTGGCAATGACCTTTACCCAGCAGTGCTGTGTCTTTTTCCTCATCATGCTATATGGGTCTTTCACCGTTATCAGTGGAAGAATATGAATGCTTTAGCAATGCAGTGTTCTCCATTAATTTTATGGAAGTCACTGGATTAAGCCTGATGAACTGTCCCCCAAGGAGGCAGATAAACATTGCCGAGTTCAACTGGAGAGCAAGACACTTCTGGGTGCAAGGTTCTCCCCTTTTCTCTCTTCTCCGGGCCCTGGCAGTTGTGCCACTGTCTGCTGAGCCTGTCTCGAGAGCTAACCTGAGCCCACTTGCCCCCTGGCCACAGCAGCTCTGGTGCTAACAAGAGAGGAGGAAAAGGCACCATTAGGGACAGTGGGGAGGGTGGGATGATCCTGCCTAGGGTTTAGATCAGTGTACGGAGCCAGGGAGCCCTCCCTGGGAATGCTGTAGAGCTATATGGGAATTTGAGGGTATGGTTTGATGATAAAAATGCTGTGATGCAGCAGGTAGGTAGAGCCACTCCAGCAGGCACGGTCCCTTAGGCTGGTACTGCTGCCCTCTCTGAGCTGGCTGGCTAACCCAGCAGAGAATTAGCCAGGCAATTGCCAACACCAGCAAAAGGAGGTGGTGGGTCCGTGCTGTCAGGGGAGAGGAGAAAAGCCAGACCTCTCCCGTGGCAACAACGAGCCACTGGATCAGCCTCGGCATCCGTGCCTCCGAGCAGTGCTGGCTTTAGGATTTCCTGCTCTGTGGTGGGTGGGTGCTGCCATGGCTGCCCAGCCCCGGCCGTGCTGACAAGGCTGTTTGCAGGCCATGAACTGGAGCAGAGAGCTGACGTGGGTTAAAAATAATCCACCAAAAAAAGAAGCAAGCTGCTTAGTTATTGTAGTATTGGTGCGTGCATGTGGATTGCCTTTTACCCAGATCGGCGCCCGTGTCTCGGGCTGCGGGGATGGCAGTGGGAATGAGCACTCAAACTGTAGCCAGAAACCCAGAGATTAGATCACCTACCCAAGACCAGTCCTGAAATCTTTTGGACTAGATGAGGCACATACAAATAGTACCTTTTTCAAACACTGGGGTTTGAGAATTTGCACTGGTGTGTTTTTAATGAATAATCAGAACTGCTTTTCCATATGAAATGGTCTCTCTGTAGCTTGGCCCAAAGACTGGAAAGCAAGGAATGTCTCTGCTCACAAGCACTTCAAAACTCGGTGGTTTGTTTCTAGGCATCCGTCACATGTTTTGGCAGTCCATAGGAATGCGCACTTCTGTATATCACAAGCAGCTATCCTGTCTTGAGCCAAATAACTTGTGTTTAACTGTAAAGCTGTCTTTAAGAAAGACACTGAATTCTGATCTGAAGAAATCAAGAGATAACGAATTTATCTTTCCCTTTGTCCTCACCCTCCTCATTATGAACGTGGGCTTGGATTCTCTGTATGAATTTGGCTGCATCCACCTTCCAGCCACTGGTTCTTTTTATGCTTTTCTTTGTACTTCCATACATTCTTGATATTTTCTTCTTGGGAAGATATTATTTACGCTGTAGTCTAGTCAACTCAAAATATTTCTTTCTGGATAAGTTAACAAATTGATCTCTTTAAACCTCTCAACAAAAGACATTTTTGCCAGTTCTTATATTGTTTTCCTGGTTTTCCTGTGAACCCTACTCAGTTTTTCAACATCCCTTTTAAAATACGGTTGCCTGAACTGCCCCTGGCAATCTAGGGTCCACCTAACCAAAAATACACACATATATACAAATTTCTTATTTACAGCTGTGCTTTCAGGATCATCCTAGTATTTTGTCATGTCATGACACTGCGAGTTCCCCATGAACTGTTTGTCATTTTACCCTTTCCAGAGCTGCTGTTACCCAGGGGATGTTCCATCACTCTGTGGGAATGGCCTGTGCCTGCACCGCTGTGCATGACGCTGCTGGCAAAACCCCTTTCTGGGAATGGGCCCATGCTTCTGACATCAAGCACTCTCAGATCAGATAGCGTAACACCTCCTCTTCCCTAGTCTGCTAATCTTGATGTCACCTGTGAATTTTATCAGCATTAATTTTATATTTAACTTTCTGGTCACTGATTAAAATACTGAATAGGTTAGATGTAAATACTCCTACTTAGAAAGTCCTGCCACATCACCATCTTTGTTTGCTGGGGATTCTCCACTGACTATTTAGATTTGAGATCTGAAAGGAACTAGTTCTTAATCTAGTTAATGGGTGCGTTATTAAAATAAACCATGCTATTCTGGGTTGATTAAAATGTCATCAGTACTAAGTTACCAGGTTTCTGTAATGCTGATAATACGCAGTTTATTCCTAACCCAGGGGTACAAAATGCATGCATTGGCTTCTAAGCTGGAGAGAAAATAATTCTTCTCTTATACACAGTTACATGGGTTTTGTCTGTTCAGGATATGCCAAATGTGAGTGCATATCCCAGCTGCTCCGAAGGCAGCTCCTTCCATGCTGCTGGCGTAGCAGCGCCCTGCCTGACCCACTCGGCCACCGACTACCCGGGCTCAGCCCCCGTGCGTGACTGCGGGTCCAGCTCGATGCTGGGTGCCGTTCAACAGCTCACTGAGCCGACGTTTTCTTCCCTCCAACTGCACGCCAAGTGGTAGGACCCCAGTACCCTCTGCTCCTCTGTCCCATGGGACCAGCACATCGCTGAAAAGAGAGCTGGGAACGCTTTCATCTCCCTCCAGAGTTCCACAGCGTCGTCTGTGACATGTGGGGAGCTCCAGATGCTGCTGCCTCGGCTGCATATGCTCTCCCGGGGATACTTATCAGTTCGTTACTAGTTGTTTATCTATTGCAGTACCTTTGAGGCTGAGCTCCTGAGCAGGAGGCACAATTTGAGAGAGGTTGTTATCGCTTCAGCCCAAGTCTTGCAGTACATGTTGTAGTTTTGTTCCGCATCGACCTTTGCTGAACCCTCTACCCACTCTTCTTACCAGGGAGTCACAGCTACTCTCTGCTGCTTTTGGGAAGGCTGGGGGACCCCTTTTGCCGCTTGCTTCATTGTGAGAGGATGGCCCTTGTCAGGCAGCTCTTACAGTTTGACTTTAAGACAGCCAGACGGAATGCCTCCTGCACACATCATTTATTAATATTTCATTTTATTGCAGGGGCAGGAGTGTTGCACTTCCAGAAATGCTAACACGGTATGTTACAGGCAATCTGTGCTACAGTTATCTACTAGCTGATGTTATCCTTAACAGGCTATTTTATTAAAATAAGTTAATTCAAATGCATGACCAGAGCAGAGAGCTCCAAAGCAAATAGTTCCAGCAGATTTTTGCAGGCGGAGCCTCTGCCATTCACTGCTGCACCGGCGTATTATGTTACGGGCACTACATCATGAGAACATGATCTATAAATCTCAGGATTCTCTCTTCCAAATTAGAGACGTGTAGATCAAATTTAGCTCTGAATTAAAGTTTTATTTAAAGTAACCAAATTCATCTGTATCAAATAAATACTTCCGCATGGTTGTGAAGTCCTGGAGAAAAAAAAGATTTTTGTAGCAAGTAATTTGTCGCCTGTTTTTTTGCAGTCCAAACCATTTCATATTGTTCTAATGCATCAGAGTCTGAAAATGATTGTGACTGGAAGCTAGTAATGAACAAAAAGCAAAATGACTGTCCAGTCCTTATTGTCTGTAATGAGAAGAATATTGGATATAATTATAAACCTTTGATTTTTTTACTAATCTCAGCTGTTGGTAATAGCATAATTGAAGATAATCAAATTGCTTTGTAAAAAGAGCATTCACTTAAAGGGCAACACATTGCACTTAACTGTAGTATTGAAGAATGTAAGGGGAAAACAGCCTTTAATTTTGCATTAAAAACAGGATCTGAAGAAAAACAGTGGTAAGGAACTACAGTGTTGCCAACTCTCATGACACTTGGTATTTTCCTTAAAGCTTCTGATTACATGGGTTTCTCAGCTTTCATTTTAAAAATAGTGCTTTCTTGTCCTCTAGCTAAAAGGTTGCAGAAAGCCTGAGCTTATGTACAAAATATTTAAAGATTCCTAAGCTAGAAGTAAATAAAAGGCAGCCACCTTTTTATTATTACTCTAAATGTCATGATTTTAAAGCTAATTCTGGCTACTCAGTGGCTGGCTTTTTTTTCCTGAACTCTGCAGGCTGCCACTGCTCCTGCCTAATGACAGTGTATTTAAGTCAAGAACCACCTTTTTGTGTTCTGCGTTTGAGTAGCACCTGGGTCATCTTACAGTCTCTATATCTTCTATTAATACAAGTAATAATAACGACTAATACAAGTAATAACAATGACTATGATGCAGGGTATTTTTAAAGCAAAACAAACTACTTTATCAAAACCACGAACAGTGAAAGTGTTCAAGGTGAAGAACTCCATCAAAAAAAGTCCCACTGAGCTGAAAATAGTGTTTCCATGGGTAAGACTTGCATGGATAAGATATTTTTAAAAATACCTTTTTTTGAAAAATGAGAAAAGATTATTTTCTCATTTTCTTTACCTTTTCTTTTTTAGCACATGAGCTTCACTTTTAGGTGGGGCTAAAATATCATGGTTTTGCCCAGTGAAAGCTTTAGTTTCCCCCGAAGGCTGAATGCTGTTTTCCTTTAGCTAGTAACATTGTTAATGACTTGCTTATCAAAGAAAAGGCTGTTTGGCTAATAGAAAGTGTCAAAAGTGTTTTTAATAACTATTTCAATAAAAATAGATACAAACTGAAGAGGAAATCAGTAAAAGCTTTGGATTTTTTTTTTTTACTGTGTCGAAATTCAAACAGCTTCAACACTTTAAAGTCACCTAAATGGATTTTCATGTTTTGATCAGTTGTAAGAACATGTGGGCAAAGAAATGCCTTGAAAGTATGGGATAGATTCAGTCGATTTTCCTACTAAGAATGTTTCTATTTTATTTTAAATTTCCACTATCAGTTTCATCCAGACTTGTCTGAAAATCGTTTGTCTCATGTTTTTATAACTAACCCTTCCAGTAGGAGGAAAAAATAAGTTGGAGGGTTTTTTTTTTTCCCAATTTACTTTGTGACTATGATAGTACATTGTGTATATTCCCTTTCATTGTTTCTCCAGTATGGGCATTTAGGCAACTTCCCCTGTTTGTGTGGGTCTTTCATACTTTAAAGAAGAATTGAGAAAATGCCCAAGCTGACCCACAAACCCTTGCAGGCATAAGCCTCTGTTGGCTTCATTTTTTCAAACTGGCTGGTGCCACAGGTTTTGAACACCCTTCTCGTGGACCTGCGTTGCTTGCCATGTTGGCTCGCCAGTGTTGCCAAACTGAAGACTGCCCATCTGGGCCAGAAATCCAACTCCATCCCCGCTGCGGAGCCAGGGCCCACAGAAAGATCCTGATATACCTGTTGGTTTAATTAACCATGACTTTTTCACGTGGAGGCATTGCCAGTGGGCCGCCTGTGAGGATGCTCCATCCCAGCCTCTTGCTCTTTCCCGCTCTGCCGGCTGGGGATGTGGGCTGGCTCCTTCCTAGCAAAACCCACGCTGTCGCCGGGGCCGGACCGCGAGTGTCCGTTGCTCGCCCTCTCTCCGGACAGGGCGGACGCCTCTCCCGTCCCAGGCACTCGCAGGGCTCCGGGGTCCACCTTTGCCGCAGCCAGCCCCGACTCTTTCAAGTCCTTACCCCCAGGACTATGTTGCTTATTTTCCATATTTTCCTAACTTTCCTTACCGGCGGGATTTTCCTGTCGCATATTCAGCTGCTGCGCCGTCGCCTCCGGGTGGCTGCTGCGCTCCCCCCTGCCCTCCAGCCGCGGCGGCCGCGGGCGAGGCTCGGGCTGCGCCCCCGCGCGTTCGCGGAGCCGGGCCCTGCCACGGGCGGCGAGACTCCTCCCTCTGCTGGGCGTCCCTGGGCTTGCAGCCTGCGCCGCCGGCAGCGGGACCCGGGGTGCAGGCTGTGAGGGGGGACATGTTCCTGTTGGCGTGCAGGGGAGGCGAAGCATTGACCTTGCAGGCACCCGGTGCCCAAAAACCACCAGCGCCCGGAGGTGCCCCCGGAGCCACGCACAGTCGGGCACCCTCAGCACGCTGCGTTGTGCCAGGGAAGGACAGTGTCGGGAGGCTCAGCTGGCTCAGCAGTGCCAAAATGTGAGCAACAAAAACCGGCCTGGTTTTGGGTTTATTTTACAAAAAGCAGGTGTAATCGTCTTGTACCTTCCATTGCTCCATGCCCGTTGATCCAGAGACCTTATTGTGGCCCTTCGATACTTAAAGGGGGCTTGGAAATATGGAGAGAGACTTTTTACCAGGGCCTGTAGTGATAGGGCAATGGTGTCCTGGTTTCGGCGGGGACAGAGTTAATTCTCTTATTAGTAGCTGGTACAGTGCTGGGTTTTGGATTTAGTGTGAGAATAATGTTGATAACACACTGATGTTTTAGTTGTTGCTAAGTAGTGCTTATCCTAAGGATTGTTCAGTTTCCCGTGCTCTGCCAGCAAGTAGGTGTGCAAGAAGCTGGGAGGGAGCAGAGCCGGGGCAGCTGACCCGAACTAGCCAAAGGGATATTCCATACCATAGAACTCATGCTCAGTATATACATGGGGGGGAGTTGGCCAGGAGGGGCTGATCGCTGCTCAGGCATTGGTCAGCAGGTGGTGAGCAATTGCATTGTGCATCACTGGTTTTTTTTTTCTTTTTTTCCCTCTTTTTTTTGTTATATTCCTTTTCATCATTATTATTATTATTATTATATTTCATTATTATTATTGTTAGTATTATATTTTACTTTAGCTATTAAACCGTTCTTATCTCAACCTGCCATCCCACTGGGAGCAGGGGCGGGGAGTGAGGGAGCGGCTGTGTGGTGCTTAGCTGCTGGCTGGGGTTAAACCACGACAAAGGGGTAACTGTTTTAAACTAAAAGAGGGTAGATTTAGATTACATATAGGGAAAAAATTCTTTACTATGAGGGTGTGCTGGTTTTGGCTGGGATAGAGTTAATCTTCTTCATAGTAGCTAGTATGGGGCTATGTTTTGGATTTGTGCTGAAAACAGTGTTGATAATACAGAGATGTTTTCATTATTGCTGGGCAGTGCTTACACAGAGACAAGGCCTTCTCTGCTCCTCACCCCACCCCACCAGTGAGTAGGCTGGGGGTGCACAAGAAGTTGAGAGGGGACACAGCCGGGACAGCTGACCCCAACTGACCAAAGGGATATTCCATACCATATGATGTCATGCTCAGCGTATAAAGATGGGGGGAGAAGAAGGAAGTGGGGGGACGTTCGGAGTGATGGCGTTTGTCTTCCCAACTAACTGTTATGTGTGATGGAGCCCTGCTTTCCTGGAGATGGCTGAACACCTGCCTGCCTATGGGAAGAAGTGGTGTATGAATTCCTTATTTTGCTTTGCTTGCATGCACGGCTTTTGCATTACCAAACTGCCTTTATCTCAATCCACGAGTTTTCTCACTTTTACCCTTCTGACTCTCTGCCCCATCCCACCGCGGGGGGAGTGAGCAAGCGGCTGTGTGGTGCTTAGTTGCCAGCTGGGGTTAAACCACGACAGAGGGTGATGAGACATTGGAACAGGTTGCCCGAAGAAGTTGTGGATGCCCCATCCCTGGAAGTGTCCCTCTCTCATGATCGACACATACTGATTTAAAACAATTTATGCAGGAGACATGTTTGGCAGTTTCTAAGCATTTCCTTTTTGGTTATTTATATCCTTTGTATCTAGCTGGTTTTCAGTGCCATTTTAAAATGTTTTCTCCTTTCCAATTTCTTACTTGACATACTTATTCCAGAGACAAGTTTTTATTATTTATTTCGTTATTTAAATTTTTTATTATTTGATAAAACTAGAAAATTTGTAATTTCTTATAGAATGCAGAAATTTCTTTTGAGAGTAAAAATCTTTTTTTTTGCCCTTGCAGTTGTCAGAAACGTGTGGCTGCTGCTGCTTTTAACTTTGGAAAATCAAGAATTAAAAAAAGGATGTCAGAAAATTAGCCATTCGTTTATGCAGGACCTAGATTAAAAACAATTTTGTTTTGGTCTGCTACAGAAATTTCATTACCAATTCCCTCTGGGCCACTCAGTTGCCATCACGACCAATAGAAAAAGCATAAAGGAGGAAATGAAATGTTAAAAGATGAGTCCACTCACTTTATGCCCCATTAGGAACACACTAAATGACAAACAGCACATTAAATGACAAACAGCACATTAAATGACAAACAGCAACCATCATGTTTGCCAAATAATTTAAAAAAAAAAGATATTTTAAACAAAACTGGGCTTTCTTCAGGCTTCCTGAAGACTATGCAGGCAGAACAGCAGCTTTAGCATGGGACCTTGCAAGGCTTTCTCTGGAGCTGCTCCTTCATCTGAAGCACAGCAAGTAAAGCGTAATATTCCTCCCGCAAAGGATGGCATTGTTTCTCCTACCTTTGGCGAATCAGCAGGTGCAAATTGATTTGTGAACGAAGTTGTGTCTCTAAATATGGGGTTTTCCCTGTTTTTCCTACTTAAGCTCATTTCCAGGGAAGATATCTCCCTGAGGATGGAAACCAAGCCAGAGCAAGAGGGAATTGTCAGGAAGGTATTTTGGCACTGGGACAGCCTGTACTAGAGAGAGAACAATGTGGAGCAGAGGAGAGGGGAAAAGAACCACTGACAGGAGAGGGTGGGGTGTGGAAATACAAGTATCACATCGCATGGTAATGCTGAACCCTGCGAAGCTGCTTTCCACCCAGCAGCGCTGATCCCTCAACCAATGTCAAGCTGCAGCCACCTTCCAGCTGGCAGTCACAGAGCTGCAGCTGCCCACGTGCGAAAGTGGCTCATGTTAATATAGCATTAACTTTTTCCTCGTAACGGCAGCAAATCAAAATCACTTCTCTTTTTAAGTTCTTTACCCTTCTTCTGCCATTAGTCGGCTCTGTGCAAGAACTGCTCAGAAGGTTTGGACATGTCCATGCTGCAGTCACAGCACTACACACAGTGGCAGGTGGAGACTCCTGACCTGGCCTGGAGCTTGCTAACTTGAGCAATGGAAACAGCGTGTGGCAATGCAGAGTCCAACATGGGCTAATAAGATACCTGACAGCTAAATGGCTATCAGGACACCAGCTAGTTATTTTGAAGCTAATTTCAGTACCTTTATACTACAACATAGTCATTTCTATGCCATCTTCCTTATGAGCATCTAATATGATTTCCTGTGTACCACAGGCTCTGAAGTGCTCCTTCTGGTTTTAAAAACAGGAGAATATGCACTGTATTTCAGCAGACATATAGTGCCAAAATATGGTAGGCCTGTCCTATTTTACATTTTAAGTTGTATGGTTTTCTTTGTTAGTTTTTGCTGCTGGAAATTAATTTCCAGCAACCCCTTTATCCATGGGGATATAGAGCCATGATGTACTTGGCTTTTCTTTACCATCTGTGTTTCTCCGCTTTAGTTTTCACAGTTTGTGTTGTCCAGAGCTCTGTTATTGCACCGTTTCTCCAGCAAGGGGCATGGGAGATCTTCAGCTGAAGCCTGAAGCCACTTCACCGTGGCTTGCTGTGTTCTTGGCAAAGCTATTTGTTGAAGTCCAGAGAGTGCATGTTTCTGTGCGTCTCTGAGCCACCTAGAAGGACTGAATCAAATGAATGATCAAGCTACGTTGGCAAGCTGCTCTCTGACGCTACCCCCATGCTATCGTTTACACCCGTTTGTGTCAAAGACTGGTGGATTTGGAGTACATGTGAAAATAAAGTATTCCTCTTTCATTACTGTTTATACATTTACAGGCTTCCTGGGTACCTGCGGTGTCATAACACATCCCATTGTGTTAACATATAACACATAACACATAATAACACATACATAACACATTGTAAGTGTGTATCTTAAAGCACAATTTCATAGACACTGGTACTGAAGGATGATATCTTTCCTTTCACCTTCTGAGCAACAAGCTGACCTCTGTAGCCTCAAAGCAGCCACGATCCCTCTCAAAGCAGTGTCAGTGAATACTGTGAAAGCCCTGGACTTTCCCGCTCTGAGCAACACTTCATGGGAGATTTGTTTCAGTTTTTCCTTTCTTCGTGTCCTTCCAGCTCCCCAGTGATGCACTTGTGCTGGAAAACATCATCACCGAATCCAAGGACACAAGCGTGTGTTACGTGCTTGCTGGTTGCCTTCACGTGCACCGTCAACAGAGTATAGTGTGTATAGCTCAAGCCTGGATGATGTTGCAGGGGTGATGGGTGATGGGGGAAATGCAAAAGGGCCAAGCATCTCTCCACCGTGCAGTTAGAAGCACTGGGCTGGGTGGCAGAGGAAGGTACAGCCTCAGCCACTGTAATGAGTTTGTTGGTGTGGGATAGGCGTTGCTGAGTGAGGGTTCACCCAGGACCTGCAGAGTAAACCCGAGCCAGACTGCTAAACTTCTGCGTTTCTCTGCCAGCTGTGGTATCCAAGACATGGTGTAATCACCCAAATTCTGATCCACAGTACTGTGTAAGAGTCTGTGCAGTGGAAAGCAGAAGGATTCGGCCAACAGCAGAGCTGGCAGGTCTGTAGTTGTGACTGGTGCTATCACTTCACAGTTCCCAGGGTAAATCTCACCAGCCCTTTTCCAGGATGGAGGGAGATTTCCTGTTATGATGCTTTTTCATTTATCCTATTCGAGCTTGGTTTCACCTGTCACTGGATGGAGAAGCTGAACCTGCTCTTTGCAATGCCTTGATTCTCTCTGGCTTTATACTACTCTTCTGTCTCCCATTGCAGCCACACGGTAAGATAGCTGGGACCAACTGGCTGCTCCTCTGTAGCCCCAGAAAGGGCAACTTTCTGAGCAACTGCTGAGAGAGGAGAGACCAAGCAAACAATGCTTACGGCAAGAGAATGAGGAGCATTGTGGCTGACTAAGCTTTGGCTCCCCGGGGGTCAGACCGATTGCCACAGTTAAGTGGGACACATTTCTCACTCTATTGGAGCCTCTGAAATGGAGGGATTTGTATTGTTTACTGAGATTCACATGTTGGGCACCGGTGCTGCCTTAGGTTCAGTAACTGCTTGCATTTAATCTTTCTGTCAAAAGCTGAGAAAGCTTTTTCCCTAGGCCTGTGTTTATCTCTCCGCCTGGAGAAGCTGATGTAACGGGTAGATAAGTCAGCCCTCATACCCAGGAGGGAGCAGGGAAACTGCATTCAAAGGGAAAAAACTATATTTGGAGCTTGACAAGAGCAAGTATCAAAAGAAATAGGAAGTGTTCACATACACGAAAGAGAGCAATGCGTCTTCTCCAGCAGTGCTGCGTGCACGCGCGCGCGCACACACACACACACACAGATGATTTCCTTGCACCCTTCCCAGTGCTTAGGAAACTCAAGGTTTTCTTTTTTCTGTGCAAGTGCATTAGCATACCTCTACATGCAGCCTTTTCAAGTGTCCAGGTCTTCCTCTGTTAGCAAAAGCTGCTCCCGGCATCATGGAAAAATGAGGAGAGGACCATATTCTTTCTCAGGTCTGAGTGCACAACCTCTGCCTCTTCTGTGGCAGAATCTGTAGTAGCCATATGCTACCTAAGAAACTTTGAGCGAGGAGAGGGGATGGTCACTATGGATTCAACACAAACAATGGAGCAGGCAAGGGTTAATCTCACCTGTTTGGAGTTTCAGGCTAGGCAGTGAAACCAAGGTAATCTATTTACCTGTATTTATCTTTGGTTTAACCAGTGGGCCCAGGTCCAGATATTACAGTTTATGAGGGAACGTGCAAGGTCAGATACCTGTGAGAAGGGTGGCTGGGAGAAGAAAAGAGTCAAGTGGAAGGGTAAAGATCCCTGAGTGGCTTGAGAAGCAGACAGTCACAAAAACCAGAGGGAGTCTTAATACTGAAAGAAGATGTGACACCAAATTTCTGGCAGTCCCCAGAGGTGCTTGTGCATGGGCTGCTCTCCAGCCAGCAGAGACTGTGCACATTGACGAGGGCTGCTTGGGCTTTGCTTGGTAACAGAGAACCAAAATCCCAACTTGTCCCCGTGTCCATGTCCTTCCTAGGACACAGACTGCTTCTCCTGCTGGCTCAGATCATGCAATGCTTAAAAAGATCTGCCTTCTTCAAATTCACTTCAGGAACATCTTGAAACAAGGAGAGCTTTTTTGAAGAGCTGCTCTGGCAGAAAAATTGGCGGCTTTTCAGCTGCCTGCCTTTCCCAGTAATTGTGGGTCTGGCCAGTATCTTGCACATGCAGGATTACCCAGTGAGGGCACTGGCTCAGCAGGATCACACCTGTGTATCAAAGACTGCACTTTCCTTCTGGTCATAGCAGTGCTCTAGCAGCTCATTGTTGTTGCACTGTGTGTGTTTGCTCCCACTGTGCTGATCAAAAGTATTGTTTTCCAGAGCGCATTCTTTTTTCTGTCAGTGTAACCAAAATTTACCTATGTAAATACGCAGACTTCATTATTTACCAAATTCCAGGCAGTGGGAGCTAAGAAGTTTGCAGGCACCGAATTTAGGTTCCCTTCTGGATTGCTGCTGGAGTATGGGAGAGCAGCGGGTCAGGAATGAACCTCTACCAAACCTCTTGAGATAGTGGGCATCATGTTGACCATTCCTGATGGGTGAAAATGCTTTGAGGTCTATCGGTTAGTCAGTTTGCAATGCAAGAAATATCAGCCCCAGTGATCGGGTATAATTCAGCCAGTTTAGTGATGGGCACTGTGATGCACAAAAGCACATTTGCGATTCTCCCTCCTCCAAATGGCTTCATGCACAAAGACAACATCATGGTATCTGTAATCTCTCTTCTGTACCCTGCTCTGTGCAATAATAACCCAGCCCCATGGGCCTCTGCCTCCTCCTCGCATCCCTCTCCCCAGCGCTCGGCTAGTGGCCTAGGGGATGGGGTTGGGGACAGCCTCCCTCTCCCTCTCCCTCTCCCTCTCCCTCTGCCTCTGCCTTTCCCTCTCCCTCTCCCTCTCCGTCTCCCTCTCTTTCTCCCCTCGCTGTCCCATTTATACTTTAAAAGTGCTAATGGAACGACACCTCCCTTACAGTTTGCAGGCAATTCTCAGTTTTCCCAAATTTTATTAAAAATTGACATTAACTATCCAGAGAGGTCTTCAGAGAGCTTTTAGAAACCTTTTGAGCATTATCTAGATGTCCTGATTTAGAAATATTTCTCTCTAGAAAAGGATATTCAACAACTTTTGTTGTTAATGTAGAATAGAGTAGAATAATGCGTTAATCTCATGCGATACTAATATGCCACCTAGTTTCTTTCAGAATACAGAAGATAAATATTTGTTGGATACTGCTGGGTTTTTTTCTGCAGGAATATTAGATATATCATTATCTTTATCTGATAAAAGGTCTATAACAATTTTAGGATTTCTTTTGTTCTCAGAACATTTTTATCCACATTATCCGTCTCGATAGTGTTGAGTCATAGATTTTGCACTGCCTCTTCCAGCTCCCTTTAGAGCCTCGTCAACCCTTTTTTATGCATTTGCACAGGTACTCACAGACTCCCTATATACGTATTACTGAAATTGTCTGTCTGTAGAGCTCCCCTCAGTCAGGATTTTTTTAAAGGAACAAATATTGTTTAGTTACTGTAAAGCTATGGTAACTTTTGTAATATCTAGGGAAGGTGTGCTCTTTTCTTAAACTGCCACTTTTCCCTTGTTCATCATTTGTTCCTCATAATTACTTTATCTTGGAGGCATCACCTGTTTTTAAATTATCGGATAAGGACTGTAGTCTGTACGCCCATTACAAATTTAACCTGTCTCTGATCACATGCAATTTGACGACCCCTAAACTTTCGTTTCCTCAGCTAAATTAACCCGTGCTTCTCAGAACAAGGCTTCCCATTTCAGGGATATAGAGAGCACAGGGTGCCGGGCTGGAGCCTGCCACGTTCACCTCCGGCCGTGCGGGTTTAAAGCCTGATGCAGGAGCAAGGGCAGCCGCGGCAGAGCCTGCCCAGCCCAATCCACGCCGTGCGGGCTGCAGGCAGGGCTCAGCAAGGTCCTCAGCACAGCTGGCGCATCCCGGAGGAGGGCAGCGATGCTGCTTGGAGGTTTGGGGACAAGTTATGCAGGGTGAGGAATAACTCTAACACTCGCCGTCACCACGGTGGTTGAGTCCTTGACACTCATTGCATATGCTGCTTCTTGTAGCTGCCAGCTGCAGGCAGGCAGTGCTTTTGCTGCTCTCTTTGCAGGTGGGGGAATGAGTCACAGACAAAGTGTTGTGGCCAAAATCACAGAGGAAATCTGCAGCAAGATTTTTTCCCATTTCAGCTGAGTCCCCAGTCTTGGGCTGCATAAACATCCTCCCTAATGTGGCACATGTGAGCACATATCCGTACATGTGGGTACCCACCACTGCCCATCCTCCAAGGGAGCCAGAAACACACAAGTACATCGCAAGCCTCATGTTCCAGCAATTAAATAAAATTCTCTTTTCACTCCAAAGGCAAGAGGATCTGTGCTTTCTCCTCCTGTCAGTACAAAGCCTAGTGAATACGATGAAGTCCTGGGTGGCTGGTTTTGTTGCAGCACTAAAATGTGGGATGATTATTATCTTGGGAAGAGAGGAGGAGGCCTAAAGAAGGTGTCTGAATTATTCAGCTTTCTATAATGGAAAGGGAGCCATTCTTTTCTGCTTCACAGTCACCTACTAGAATTCTGATGGTATTAAAATGGAAATAAATTTTGGCCTTTACAGTTCCCTGTTCTTTGAGAAACAGAGGCTTGGATATGCTGTGTGAAGGAGCTTGCTAATATATGACCCAAACTAGCATTTGTTGTGCTCAAGGACAGTTTAGGTTTCTGCCTGTGGTCTGCAGGCACATGGAAGTCCATGGTCTGCTCCTGTGGGACCCCTGAAAGGAAGCAAAGGAAAACTAAGCCAAGGCAGTGCCTAAATTCTCTGTGCAACTCTCTGCCCTGGCAACTGAAGATATTTAGGGTCCACAGATCAGGACTGGTGGATAAGTGCGAAACACTGTGTGGAAAGCACTGAAAAATGGTCCTTTCTTTGAGGATTTAAAGAACTGTAAGGAGGAGCCAGTCTGCAGGGTGATACCATTTCCTTCTCAGGAATAGAGGGGAAGGTTGTCTTTGATGTGATCCACTTTCATGAACAGTAAAGGGATTTAGAAGCAGTTTCTCCCTGTTCCTACTGGGGGAAACTCTTGCAGAAGGTGGAAGAAAGGGGAGGCATTTATTGCTGCCGGTGGCCTGGAGACTAATAGAAGGGGATGAGGCTCTAGCAGGAAGCAACTCATAAAAACACCTGCAGCAGTAACAGCAATGCACTTTACCCCCTCCTGAGCCGTTTTCAGCCTGAAGAAGCTCAGTCATTTGCTGAGCTGGGCTGAGCTGCGAGAGCTGGGCTGCCACGGTCGGGCGGTCGGACTGACTTCAGCGGGACTGCTCACCAACGGGGGGAAGGCTGCCAGAACAAAGCCTCAGCATCCTGAAAGGAAAGTAAGAGATACACCGGCACTATTTCATCCTCTGCAGCTGGAGCACATCACAGAGGCTGGCTAACAATACCCAACAGAGGTTCAGAGCAGAGCATGAGTTAGATCTCTCATGCTGCTGACATGAGAAGTGGAAGCAAAATGTGGTTTCCTGATCTGGAATTCTCGGCGGACAATTAATTCTTGTGGGAAATATAACGAGCCTTTTGATGACTCACTATTCCAGATCTTTCTTGTGATATTCAAAGCAGTCCAAAGGATTTATCTGCACAGCTACCATTAAAACTGCTGCATGAAACACGACCGCATTCCCAGGTTGCTTTGAAACTTTCAGGCCTTGATTCATCCAAAAAATGAAACTCCCTGGTTTGGCAGCCCACAGTGAGGGGGTGCTGCAGAAGGAGCGCTGCCAGTAGTGGTCCTCGCCCCCGCCCCGCCTCGCTGCGCTTGGGGGCAACTCATCGAAGTGCCAATTCCGCCTCCCTCCCCTGCGCCGGTGAGACATGACCGGCTCTGCGCCCAGCAGCATCTGACAGCGAAGTGCGGTGTCAGTGCCAGCAGAGGAGAGGTGTGACTGGCTGTCAGCACCTCCCGCCTTGTTCCTGCAGGGTTAGCAGGAGGGAAGATGCTGTGCCCTCGGATGGGCAACGCACACTGTCTGCAGGGGTGCATGTGTGTGTGCCCACAGCCGGTGGCCTCTCCTCTGCATCTCAGCTGCCTCCAGGAGCTCCATTTCTTTGTTTTCTTCTCTCCCTTCCAGTCAGGAACATGCCATCTCTCCTTGCTGCTATCTTAATATTTCGCTGACCATGTCTGCATCACAGCATCCTTAGGAGCCTCTTGACTCTACAAGCTGCAGGGTTCATTCAAGTAATTTTAACCGAGGTAATTAAGAGGCAGTGCCCCATGGGGATCAACACACACCTTGTTCAAGCTGCAGGGAGGCTCTGGGCTCCTGCTCAAAGCAGCAACGGCCTGTGTGTGTTATGAGTGTTAGATGGTGGCATAGGAGTTATATATCTACAGGATCTCATGGTATTGAACAGATCACACACAGGCAAACAAAGCAGCCTCTGGTCCACAAAGGATTTCTTTCCCAGCTAACCCCCTTTGCTCATAATCTCTTCAATCACTGGGTTTATCGGTTATGTGTCATATCAATCCGGCAGCCAACAGCAGTCCTGTTGCCTCGCTCCAGCATGGGAAGGGCTGACAGGCGTCTGTTCAGAGCCTCCTGCTCGAGCTTGCCCAGATTAAACCCTCTGGGCAGAGGCCACACTGATGTGAGCGAAGGGAGAACAAGGGCTGTTGCCTCAATACCAAGACACGTGGCACCAGAAGAACGCTGGCAACCTGGACTGAGCCTAGAGAGCAGCTGCAAAAGCATTTCAGGGATGGATATATAAGGTGAGATGAAGAGAGGCCAAGTTACAACACTTGTGTAAGCTATGGCTGAGCACCAGTACAGCATCCGTCAGCCTACGGGACAGCAGAGGAGGAGGGAGAGCATCTAGCTGAATTGAAGGGGAACCTCCGTCTGGAAATTACAGCACTAAAGCAGGGAAGTACAGGGAAGATTTAGGAAGGAACATATGGAAGCTGGATGTGTGGTTGTAAGACAGTATCACAGGGACAAGGTGGGAAGCCAAATTTCAAGTAAGACTGAAAAAGCATCAGAAAAAATGAGCTGGAAGAGATAATCTCCGCCCTGGCTTTTCTCAGGGAAATGGGCCAGAAGGGACCTCCTAGGGCTGTTTCATTTTCACTCCCTGATGAAGGGAGATTGTATGCTGATGCAGTAGGTTTCCTCTGGGGAAGCTAGATGGAGGTTTTTCCATTCCCAGCCAACACATAATATATAATGGATGTTAGTCCTCTAAACCTCAGGGGTCCCAGGCAGCCCCTGACTGCCCAGCCATCAGGACCTGAATGCAGAGGGAGCCCGCGGACAGGCTAGGACTTTGGAAAGAGCATATCCTCCAACCCACACTCACAATCTCATCGGCCTTGGGTACACTTAGGGACTGCTTGCCAGTGCCCTTGCACCGCTTGCCTCCCGCTGCAGCTCAGAGAGAAGGGAGGTTGTGAGACAGCCTCTGCCCTGCCTTGAGTTTCTTTTTTGAAGTCAATCAGTTTTCCCGTAAGATCAGGGATGAGGGCAGTGGCATTTTACCACGTGGTGATTTCAGGAACAGATGTATACGTTTTTAGCATCAGGCAGATAACCAAAATAAATCAAGCCCTGACAAGCTTGTGATTATATATTCATCTAGCAGCACTTAATAGCCACTGCAAGATGCTTCTTTGTATCTTAACAACTCTCTGCTTGAGGCTCCCTCTCCTCTGTGTGCTCTTGCATCCACTCCAGCACCTTCAGTGTCTGCACAATGTGTCCCTGGCGAAAAGGAAGAGGGCACATGTATGTGGGTGACAGACAGGGGTTGCGGCAAGCATCCTTCTTCAGGGATGCCAGTTGTCCTCACTCTGCAAGTGCCAGTACCTCTGGGCAGACACACAATAAAGCTTGCCTTCATAACTGCTGGGCAAGGTAACAGCTTCTTCAGGGCCAGCACTGTTCTAAAGCAACACCTCAGCAAAGGGTGGTGGGGCTGTAAATACAGCCGGCAGCACTTGGTAGTCTTGTCTGGATGACACATTTTTTTTCTGTAGAGTTTTAGGCTCAGTAAACAAATAGAAGACAATTAAAAAATAAGTCGATCTTTATTAAAAATGCAAAGTACATATGTGAGGAGAAGGGAAGAACAAAAAGGTTTATATTTTGCTCTGTTTCACCCCAAGCAGTTACAATTACTCTGCTAATTTTCTCCATAGTACCATCCAGATCTAACACGCTATTCTGGCCCTTAACCCCGCAGCTTGCCTCTATTGCCTGCAGGAACAGCTGTAGGGAATAGGCTAGGGGGAACAGGGCCTTTTCCCCATGGGCATCAGTAGCCTAGTATCTTCTTTCCTGGTCCCTGAGAGCCACCCAGCAGTAACTCAGCAAAGCCAGCCAGTGGTGGCATCCCCAAAAA
The DNA here is from genome assembly GCF_018139145.2 of Gymnogyps californianus. Classification (NCBI taxonomy): domain Eukaryota; kingdom Metazoa; phylum Chordata; class Aves; order Accipitriformes; family Cathartidae; genus Gymnogyps; species Gymnogyps californianus. Next base: position 26,120,937 of record NC_059475.1, on the reverse strand, counting down.
GAGGGTGAGCAAACCCCTGAATGCAAGCACTTGGCTGGAAGGGTAGTGCTGGACATCTCAGCATTGAGCTCGGCCCTTGTTTCCCTTTGAAAGAAGAGTGAGCATCTGCAGTGGAAGAAATGGGGGATGTCCAAGAGGTGTAGGGCATGGAGGAGGTGTGAAGGGAGGTGTCACACCATTCAGTGCTTTGAGGCTTGCACCCTACCCTGGGGGAAGGTGCACAGTTTCTCCACATCCTCCTCAGGCACCCATCACTAGAGGAGATGTGTGCAGCAATGCTCGTGCTGCAAGACTGCCCCTCCTCGCCTGCTGGGGCTGCAGAAGAGTGCTGCAAGAGGCTCTCCTCCCTCAGGGGAGCCAGGCTTGCTCCCCTCCACAGTGGCACTGACAGATTGCGGTGTAAGGGGATGAGATGGGAACCGGGACAAGAGACAGAGCTGGGCCACGGGTTGTTGTGAGAGCAGAAGTAAGTTACAGGCGAGGTGGGTGAAGCGTGAAGACTCTTCCTGCAGCTTAACCTTCTTTTGGTGTCTTCAGGGGCAGCTGATGCTCTTTCTGCCTGGTATTAAAAAATGTTGCTATGGGAAACTCTGTGGCCTCTCATTAGAGGCAAAGCTGCTGAAGCAGAGCTGGGAGCTAATGCCATATGGGAGGAAACCCCATTCTGCTCCAGGGGCTTCCTCCCCCCTGCCCCTCAGCAGGGCGCAGCTCCCCACAGGCCGCTGATGTTCCCCAGAGGCAGACCGCCCCTCTCCCTGGCTCCCCCCTCCCTGTAGCCTACACTAAGTCCTGAAAACCCGTCTGCTGAAAAATGACATTTGAGGCGTAACAAACTCAGCTCCCCTGCCCCCATCACATCTGCTTTCCTACACAGTTATACTCCACCTGGACTACTGCATGTATACATGGGCCATGGCTCCTATGGCCCATTGGCCTCTTCCCTGCATGTTCACGCATACACATGCATGCATGCACACAGAGAACAGCTCATAAATTTCTCTTAAAAATCCTGTGAAAAAAATTTACTTTCATCGGGAAATTTTCTGGGTTTAGTTTGTAGAAGGTGCAACCAGCCCTGTGCAGTAGTGGTGGTGAGGAAAACTCCAAACCCCTGCTTTCCACCCGAAAGCTACTGAGTGAAACTTGGACTCTTCAGAAGAAAACCTTAAAAAACCCCACCAAAACCCCCAAAGCCCAAGAATTCTATCTTTGAGCATAATGTGGTGAAAATATTTAGAAACTCTTGGAGATCCACTATATCTAGCATGAGTTATTACTTTCTTGGAAGTTGATACCAGAGGCATGAGATTCAATATTCACCTTCTGCTAGTCATTATTCTCCAGTTTAAACATTTCAAGCATACAATCAGCAAGAGGGGAAAACGCCTACTGACCAGTTACACATCCACAGTCACGAACAGCGATGTATGGAAACAAAACAATCTGAAAAGAAATGATGGGCTGGAAATTGTTCAGCCAAACACTTATGCAGAGTGCTGTTATTCTCAGAAATGAGAACAGGTCTGAACTGAAACTGCCATATCCAACATTCACATGTTTTAACCATCTGCCTTTGGGTTAAAGCATAGAAGCACAGACCTGCATCAGACATTAGGGGCTTGTCTGCTCTGATGGATGATACCTCTTATATTTATCTGTTTGCAGTTTATAACAGCCTGCGTGCTCTGTGGCTGCGTGAGTGCCTGCTCCCTTGTGCTAGTAATTGCATTCTGGGTCCGATGGGGATTTCTGGATGGAGGGAGAAATCGCACTGACCAAGAGAGAAACTGAGTTTGCAGAAGTGAGAGAAGGTACGGGCATGCAGGGGTGGGGAGGAGGTGGGTGGGAGGGAAAGGAGCTTCAGCGGAGAGACAGGGAGCTTGCTGCATGGGCAGAGGTGGGGAGGCTGCCAAGATGAGCAGGGAGAAGATGTACCACTCAGGCCTGGAAGAAGTCAGCTTTCCTTGAAGACTGTAAGGAGACAGTGTGGAATTTGCTGCTACTTGTCACTACTTGGACCTTTACCAAGCCTCTTTCTCTCTTTGCATTTCTGTTTCCAGTCTGTGTCAGCACTGGTTATTTTTACCTCCAGCACTGCAGAGTGGTGGGGCCAATGCGATGGGTGAAGGTTTGTGAGACACTTGGGTGAAGGTTTGTGAGACACTCTGAGTCCTTCCTGAGAAGACTCTGCAAAGGTGATGCCTGAGCCACTGGGGTGCTGGCTGGCTGGTAGCTGGGCTTTCTGCAGTCCCCCGCTGTATCTCAGCAAACTCTCAGGAGCTGAGACACCCAGGTGTGGCAGCCTTGCTGGCTTGGGGCAGGAAGCCTGGAGCTGAGGAAGGGAACCAGCTCTGTGCCTAGACACCAAACAAGCCAGGATCTGCTTCTGAAACTTCTCTGGATCTCACGAAATTGGCTCAAACTGATACATCTGCAAAAGACTGGAAACCCCACAAGAAGAGAATATTTCTGATGCTTCATGTTTCCCACCATGGAGAAGGCCTGCCACCGCCACACACAGTGCTTCTGGTCCTGTCCAGGTGGGTAGCATGCAGGCTGCCAGCCCTCCAAAACATGCTTCTTCTGCAGGCATTTTGCTGCAATTCCTCCTAGACCTGCTCCCACAACATCACATGCCTTAACTACCTCCAAAAGAGGCAAATGTTTGGAGCTGTGATCTAGCCCCAAAAGGTTATTCCCCTGCTTTGCTTTCAGAGAATAGAGTTCCTGTCTATCATTCTGTCCACACCTCTTTACACTGACCTGCAGTTATGTCTTTATCCACACTCTCGCTGGGTGATGGATATAATCCCTTAACCTAATCAGGGAATCTCTGTGCACAATTAAAACACTGAAACAAGCAGCCTGCTAAAGGGATGTGTGGCCGCCTTTTTTTCCTAACAACATGGTGACACATTGAGCCACAGGCAGCAAACAGCTTACTGATGGAGTAGTTGGTGGGGTTTGGGGTCAATGAACATTGCAGGATGTGGCAGGGAGAGGAAAGAGAGAAGTTCAGGCTGTCAGCAGCACAGTGAGGAGAGGACCACTTTCTAATCCCCTCTCATCTGAGCTGCCAGAACAACCAAAAAGAAAAGCAAAGGACTCTGGATAGAAACCTCATGTTTATTTCCTCAATAAGGGAACCCCTGTGAGGAAGAAAATAACCTTATCCCAGGAGCTGCTAGGCAGAGCCCTCGGGGCAGTTTTTATGCAGCAGCAATATCTAGACCTTCACAGGAGGGGAAATATAGTGCACTCAAATAAAAGTCTGTGCCTTCAGTTGTTCACTCCTGAACACAAAATAAAGAACCATATGTGCTGCTGCGCTGAAATGCTAGATGATGTTTCAGGAACCATTTGGAGGAGAGAGATGAGGATTATTGACATTGATGCCTGCAACCTCGCAAGTGTCAGAAGGCCAGCAGCTTGCAGCTGGGTTGTCTGCCTCAAATATAAACCAAGTTACACTCAAGCAGAGACACAAGAAGGTTTCTTTACTCTTCCTGGATTTGTAGGTGACACTAAGCAGTACAAGAATACAAAATTCTTGTGTCCCAGGAAATGTTTGTGGATGTCACGGGTCTAAATTAGCAAACATGAATATGTTGCACCTGAACACTCATGCCTGAGTGCCTGGCAGGTCTGAATACAGCTCTATCAAGGTATGTAGTTTTGCCCCTCTTGCCTGAAAGCACCCAGAGGTTTTTGTTTCTATGGGGTCTTTTATTTTGTGATATGTGTTCGGAGTAGTCCCTGAAGCCTTGGCTCGGAAGCAGCTGTTTGTTCTCTTCAGCGTGCAAGCAGCACAGTGGGGGCTCTTTCTGGAGGAGCGTTGGGCTCACAGAGATGTCCACCCAGTGTTTGCTTCCAGTCCCACCTGAGCTGGGAGGCTCTTTCTCTATGGCTGTTTTCTGCAGCACAGAACAGGGTCATTTTCCCTCACCACCCTTGCCTTGGCTTGGCTGTAGGACACACCAGCCTGCTGCAGATAATGTGAAGGAAAGCACAAAAGGGAAGGTTATGTATTCCTGCTCTTTTGGGTTATCAAGAAACTGAAAACACAATGGAAGCAGAATATGCTGGGAAAACATAAGAGTGTCAGTGATTGGCACAGACACATCCTCCAAACCTTGAACAACCCAAATGGGCTTATAGGTGAACAGTCTTGATGGAAAAAGATCTTGTACAGCATCTTCCAAATTAATAAATCACTACAGTGATAGATTTTCTTTGACTGGCAGAGTATCTGTGGCTTTGGTGTTTGTTCTGCTAAATTCAGTCTCTTCCATCCTTGGCTTTTTTTTTTAAATTCAAATCTGCAGGAAATGAAGCTAATATTTCATTCTATCTGTCAGCTTGTTGTTCTACAAAGCAGCATGTGAGAAGAATAAATGTGACTGTACCCTGACCTGCCTGGCAAAAAATCTGACCCTCTCCCTCCACAAACACACACAATTTTTGACTTGCTTCTTTGGGGAAGAACATGTACAAAGCTAGATGAGACCAGGCAAGAGAATGAGTTCATGAGGAAGGAAAACAGCTAATATTCCCATTTCACCAGGGCTTTTGAATAAATAAATAGAGCAATTAATAATTAATAGACCTAAACTTGAAGTCCTTACTCTAGGCAAAATTCTCCTTCAATGAGCTCTTTGCTCAAGCACAATGTAGGTCGGAAATTCAGATCTGGCATGAAGTAGATGTTAATAAATAATAATGGTGGGGTGATTTTCTCCCCTCCCAAAAGAAACATTAACTGGAAGGGCCATGTGGAAAGTAGAAGTCGGTATTGTTCTGCTGGATCTTGTTCAATGCTGGGGAAAGGAGGAGGCTAATGCATGGTCTGTGTCTTTCTTACACGTCTTTGGTTCAATAGGCAGCAATAAAGGCATCCAGGGAAGGGCATCATAAGGCCTCCTGAGCCCCGCTTTGTATGGGGCAGGGAGATAGTCTGTAGGAGAGCTTCCTGAGTGGAAGAAACCATAGTATAGCTGGACTCACCACTAATTCCATCTACAAAAACAATCTACAAACTATCCAAAGGGATTTCTTTGCTTACTGCCTATCCAGAGGGATTTCTTTGCTTACTGCCTAAAATGATGGCTAACAGCTTCAGACTAAAAGCCACACAGCAATTTGGCAGACCTGGAGCATTCTCGTGACTGAAACCAAAGCTTTAACACATGAATGGTGTGATTCAGGAGATTTTGAGGGCCCCTTGCTCACTGCCACCTCCTTCTTCTGTGCGTTTCTTCCATTTTTACTTTGGAGAGGTGATACTACAATCTTAGGAGAAAAATTATACAAAACTGAGTCAGGAAGGGAATTTGAACCATCAGTACTTGGATTTTTGTTTTTTCCATTTTTAATTTTTTCTAGTTCCGGATTGCGCTCTGCTTGCCATCTAAATTGCCATCCAAGCAACCTGTGCCTCTTCTGGCTGGATTTCCTTCTCAGGCTTTACTAATGCCTGCATGATGCTTCTCCCCAAACTCTCCAGCCATACTTAGTCTTCTCTCCTGTCCTGCCCCTGCTGCCTGCTCCCTGCCACGGCCCCATTTTTTGTTGTTTCAAATTCCCAATCCTGACCCCTACCTCCAGGGCTTCTGACGCTTCTGTTTATCCCACTCATCAGCAACCATAACATATCGGGATGTCTTTCCTCTTTGCTGGTGATGCTGGCCTAAACACTTTGCTTGTCTGCTTCTTGCAGATGTACAAAGGTTTCCAGCTCTCTTGAGATATATAGACAACAGCTTTCCTGAGCTAAGCCAGGAGCCTTCATCTCCTTCAGATGCCCCCCTACAAATCAACATTTCTTGCTGTTTGGAAAGATGGTAAGTGAACAGAAAGACCAAACAACATGCTGATGACAAAGCTGTCTCTGTGGTCAGTAGAGATGAAAGGGAACTCAAAGCAACTTCACATAGAATCGGATGGGTAAATGGCAACAAAAGAAATCAGTGTTGGTTTTTTTTCTTTAAAGGCTCAGAGCAGGAAGGCACTTCAACTGTTTGTACACTGTAAAAGTTTCCACATTAGCTCTGTCAGACAGGGAAGATACCAAGGCGTCATTGCAGACAGTTCAAAACAGCCTTTTTGACCTCGGTCAGCAAAGCTAATTGTGGCAGGCTGTAAGAGGAATGGGATGGAGGAATGTACTGAAACATGCTTGTGATATACATGCTGAAAGACACATAGGGCTGATGTATATATGTTTAAAAAATTACCCAGAATTTGCCCCAGGGCTGTCCCATTTTGTTTTCTTTGAAGAAGGCTGTAAAAGTGCTTTCATTTCATAAAGTATGGAGCACAAAGTAGCTGTCTGAATTTCATAAACCCTATTAGAGAAGTCAAGTGGGCTATGATTTTATAGCAGGTGCCTTCCCCGCCTATTGTTTGGCCAGGAGTGAGCCTGCAGTGTTGTTTTCTCACCAGCCATGGCTGGGGCAGAGGTGACGGCCAGGACAAGTGGGGAGAGGGGACCAAGTCCTCTGAACATGCAGCCTCCTGACCTGGCAGGTTCAGAGGGCTGGTCCAGCTTCATCATGGGAATGACAGACAAGTACCCTCAGTCCAAAATATCAACTGGCAAATGACAGCACTAGGGGAGAATATGCAACAGTGCTATCTTTTTCTCCAGCAGAGTGACTCATTCAGCCATGGCTGCCAGCTGGGGCTCATTAATTGCTTTAGATATTGAGGAGGCAGAGTGATCTGTGATTTGCTGAGAAAATATTAATTGCATAAAAAGATAATCATGGAAAGGCAATTCACTTCATGAAATGACTGTTTTGAGAAGGTGGCAGCTCTAGTGCTGGAGCAAGTGGATAATGCAGGAAGCGACGGGTGTTACGCTACATTGAGCAATTAAACACACGCTCCTGGCTGAGATGTATTCATAAACTGAGCAGCCTGTGAATCACTCACCCCAAGCATGCTTGAGATTTCACCTCCGTGACATATTCACTGCCACATAAACACGGCCTCCGACACTGGGCTGCATCAGGGATGGTTTGGCTTTCAAGCAGAGTCGGGGCTCTCCAGAGCTGCTGTGAGGACCTGCCAGGGTGAGACGGGCTTGGCCTCAGGCTGGGCGATTCCCCCCTGCCCTCAGCTGCAGGGGCACAGCCATGGCCATTTGCAGGCAAGTCCCACCTGTGCAGCCGGCTGCGCTGTTGGGATGGGTGCTGCCGAGCGCCCAGCTGGGACGTGGTGGCTGACCAGAGGGCTGTGATGGACTCTCAGTGGAAGCTGGCTCAGCCTCTGCAGATGGGCTCCCACTCTGGCTACGGGGTCTGCGCCCTATGGCCGGTGCGAGGCTCTGGGGGTGATGGGGAGAGAGTAAGTAACATTTACTGCAGCACAGCCAGGGCCTCTGTCTGTTTTGGCATTTGAGCCTTATCCATAATCTTCAGAGAAAAAACCCAAAGCAGTTATATACACTGAGGCCTTACTGATCTGATCTGACAGGAGGGAAGAGAGGGGAGGGGAGGGGAGGGGAGGGGAGGGGAGGGGAGGGGAGGGGAGGGGAAGAGGAGCGGAGCGGAGGGAAGGGAAGGGAAGGGAAGGGAAGGGAAGGGAAGGGAAGGGAAGGGAAGGGAAGGGAAGGGAAGGGAAGGGAAGAGAAGAGAAGAGAAGAGAAGAGAAGAGAAGAGAAGAGAAGAGAAGAGAAGAGAAGAGAAGAGAAGAGAAGAGAAGAGAAGAGAAGAGAAGAGAAGAGAAGAGAAGAGAAGAGAAGAGAAGAGAAGAGAAGAGGAAAAGCCCTCTGAGAGGATGAAAACAGTCCCTGCTGTGAAACGAGGCATCTGTGTCCCCTTTGACCAGAGCTGAGAAGTGCTTTTCTCTTCACAGCTCCACATAGTAGCAGGACACAGCCATGGTCTTCGCCTACAGGCAGTGGCTGAGAGGGATCCATGGGGGCACACAAGAAGCCCTCTGCTAACAACCTGTGTGTAGTCGAGTGGGTATCCAGAGCCCCTCTTCCCTGTATGGAGCTGTGAGGCTTTTCTGCAGAAAGCTGACAGCTGAGGATGCAGCTAGTTAAATCAGAAGAAGGTTGTAGGCAGGGAAGATGCTAATACAAAATACAGATATGAATACCTCTGTCATCTTGTCTTAAATTATCTCCCAAATTAGTCCTGGTTAGTCCCTCTTTCTCATATCCTTCTACCCCTCCACTTGAAGGTTGCCACCTCTCTTGCACACCGTCAGGGCTTCCTGCCAGCTCAGCAGCATCCCTCTCTCATCAGCCAGAGTTGGCAAGGGGTCACGCAAAATGTTCTCTCCTGCAGGGTGAGAAGGAAAGCACCCTATGAACCAAATCTTTCAGGGCCGATGCTTACCAACCCTGATGTGAACATCTGCTGTGGGATGACACAGCTGGGGAGCACACCAAAGAGTGCTCTGAAATTGTTATTTTTTGTATTACAGTAACACTTCCATGTGCAGTGAGACTGGTCATGGTAGTAACAACCCTAATCCAGAGGGCTTTGTACCAGGGACTCAAGAGTGACAAAGGGGCAGAATTGCAGGGAAGTGAAGTCAGGGTGACACAGCAGGTGAAACCATTGTCGGCTGGCAGCAGAATCCAGATTTCCAAAATCCCATTCTAGTGCCTCAGCCTTTGTGTCACATGCGATCCACTTGGGTTTTGTTAGTAAAAAATATTCTCCTTGCACATGGAAGACAGAGACTGCGAAGCTGAATAGGAGCTGATTCAGATGAGAATGTCCCAGCAGAACAATTGGTACTATTTATAAAAATGCACTCATTGCAGTGTATAATTAGAAGCTTTGCCTTCCACACACAAATTGGAGATAATGACTCTGAAATAAAGTGAAGGGAATCCAAACAGAACAATTTCTGTCCCGAAACTCACTTGCTAAAAATTCCTTCAGCTTTTCACTGAAGTCTCATCTGGAGAGTGTGCACTCTCCATGCCCCAGCTAAATGACTAGTGGGCCAGGGATGTGGAAGCATCACAAAGTGTTACTGAAGGTTTTGTAGCCAAGAAGGTAGCTCAGGTAGGTAGAAGTAAAACCTGTGGGAAGTTGGATGCCTGATTTGTGTTTGTCACACCCTCATGATCACAGATCACTTTTGAAAGCCCCTGTCATGGTTTAACCCCAGTCAGCAGCCAAGCACCACGCAGCTGCTTCCCCCTCCCCTTTCCCAGTGGGGTGCGGAGGAGGAAAGGAAAAAAGGTAAAACTCGTGGATTGAGATAAGAACAGTTTAATAACTAAAGTAAAAATAAAAATATACTACTAACTAAGAATAATAATAATTGTAATGAAAAAGAATACAACAACAACAAAAAAAGAAATAAGAAAAGACAAGCAGTGCACATTGCAATTGCTCACCACCCACTGACTGATGCCAGAGCCACGATCCACCCCTCCCGGCCAACTTCCCCCTGTTTATATACTGGGCATGACATTCCATGGTATGGAATACCCCTTTGGCTAGTTCAGGTCAGCTGCCCCAGCTATGCTCCCTCCCAGCTTCTTGCACACCTGCTTGCTGGCAGAGCATGGGAAACTGAAAAGTCCTTGGCTTAAGACAAGCGCTACTTAGCAACAACTAAAACATCAGCATGTTATCAACATTATTCTCACACTAAATCCAAAACCCAGCACTGTACCAGCTACTAAGAAGAGAGTTAACTCTGTCCCAGCCAAAACCAGGACAGCCCCACCTGTTGATGCCAAAGGGTGGAATGCAAAGCAGCCTGGAACAGAAGCTTCTATAGCTGGAGATCCAGACTTCTGAGTTGGAGCAAAATGTATTCTCAAAATTTATTGTGGAAAGGCAAAACCCAGCTGTTCCATTTTCTAATCACAGAAATACCTTTAATTGACAGTTATGTTTTAATATTTTAAAATACTTTGTTTCCATAATGTAAACACATATCATAGTATAGATAAAAACGTAACATGTCATTCTTAATCAACTTTCATATGTGTTGTTATATGTGTACACAATTAAAATTAATTAATAGCTAAAACTTTTTGAAAAGACAGCAAAGTAGTTCACAAAAATCAAAATAAAATGAAATCAGAAAGTTGCTTATGAAACCCTTTCGGTCAACATTTTTCTTAAAACTGACACAAAGTATTCCCACAAGATATCTCAGTTTTCATGAGGCAGCGTTTTCGGATGCTGTGCTGTCAACACTGTTTGTCCATCCACAGCTCAGAGGGAAGCCCAACTAGTGCTGCCAGCCTTGCTGCAAGCAAGGAACCTCCTCAGCAGTTGTCAGGCATTTTGGGAGACATCTTGGCCCTGGAACAAGGGAGAAAGGGAAGCCAAAGACCTGGTCCCAGCATGGCCCTGTGCAACAAGCTCTCCCACCAGCATTGCGGCCTCGGCTGATGCCGGTGGGGTAGGGACAGCCACTCTGATGTGTAGAAGCAGATTTTAATTAAATCCTGTCAGATGGCAAAACTCTTGGAGTCCAAATGCCAACTACTTCTCCGTCTAGGCAGAGAGCCTAGACACATCAAAGGGTGTGAGATCTTGAGTGCAGAGCCTAGACACATCAAAGGGTGTGAGATCTCGAGTGCGGGTGTGGGGGTTCCTGACTGCATTTGCTTGCCATGTGAGCTGTCTCTTTACAAAGTATAAATTAATAATATTTAAATTATTTTCATATATACATCATTGTTCAAAACTGATGAAGAACTGCTTTAAAAGCAGTGAAGGGAGTATTCATAGTCCCCCTACAGGGCAGCTCTTTCTTACTCCTATTTTGCAGAGAGATAAAATGAAGTGCCGTTGATCAGGATAAGTATCTGGTCTGGAGATCAGACAAATAGCTAGACGCAGAGCTAGAAATAGAAACCAGGAAACTTATTTTTCACTCTGTGTGCCACAGTGTCATTCATTCTCCTCATATGTGAAATGGAAATAATAAAACTACCATGGGAGCGTTGTGAGGTTTTGGTGGTGAAATGCTTTGGAAGGCTGGAAGGAAAACATTTCCTTCCCCACTCTCAGCTCTGTGTTGGCTCCCCTTCTCCGCTGACCACAGCGAACAGTAACAGACCCTCAAGTCTCTTGTCCTAAGGAAATATGTCGTTTGCATTTCTGACTCTTACTGGGTGCCATGAACTCCTGCCAGCCACAAGGCTACCCTTAATGAGCCTTTCAAGCATCCTTTGGGTGGGAGAAAAGAAAATCCGTTCTGGATGCCAGATGCATAACAGCAGGCTGGGCTCTTCTGCTGACTTGGTGATCCCTTTCCTCCGTAGCTCTGATTGCTCACCAACTGGAGACAGTGTATTGAGCAAGGCAGCGGCACTCCCTCTCCCAGTAGCTTTCTCTGAAATCAGAATATACACCACTGCTTGGATATGTGTTCACTCCTGATCTCTCAGCTACAACATCACAGCAAATATGGTTACCACAAGATTCTTGAAAAATATCCTAATCCTTACAATCTTTTTTTTTTTTTTAAAGCCTTCCCTAGTTGCTTGGCATATGGTTCAGATTATAGGATTTTCTGCGCTCTGCACTTCATTGCTGGTCATTGGTCCTCAAAGTTCGTTCCTTCCACCTCTGCTTGCTGGGCCCACAAGAACTTGGTTAGGATTGAGTGATAAATGCTTAAAAAGTGCTTCCAACAGCATGGGCTGAAATTTGGCGGGCTAAATCCTGTCCAGAAGAGATAAAGGCTGAAATGGCAGGACTGGGAATATGGATCAGTCCAACCAAGCAGGAGGCACCAACATGGCAGCCTTCTCCTGCCTAGGACATAGTAAGCAACCTGCTAGCAGGACAACCATGACAGTGTAGCCTGTGTGTCTGTAGATGGGCTCCACCTCCAGCCTGGGACCTTTTTTTCACCATGCTCATTTGACCAGAAGGAAGAATCTGTGGATAGGACTGGGGAGTCACTCATAACCTTCAGCATGACTTTACTCGTTTGGCTTCGCATGGATAATTCCTTAGGCAGCTGGTGATCAATGGGACCTGCTTGCAGCTGGGCCCCCTAATGCAGTTCACTTTTCAAAGAAATGCAGTAATGGAGCAGAACAGGCAGTAATGAAACTCTGAAGGACCCCAAAGTAGAGCTTCTTTTTCTCTCCCTTTAATTGCAAGGCTAATGTTCCACATAAATATCTAGCAGCTGGTTGTTTGTGTATGTCATTTTGAAAGCCTGGCTAAAAAACAAGAGAGAGTACAGCTGGGAGTCAAAAAAGCTTTCAGAGGAGATAAGGCACTTTGCCACCAGCACTTCATGGGAGGAGCATTCTGACAGCAACATGATTTTAAAAGATTAAGTGCACAGAGTATAAAGTTCTTCCAGAATTTAAATATTTATTAAACATAAGTACCAGAGGGAGCCACAAAGCACCAGGTTTAAAAGAGGGCTCCTGAGCTAAAAGGTAAATACTGGTGGTATACGATGCTCTCTAGTTCCACAGGAGGAGAAATCAGCCAGGCACTGCTAAATGAAAAAAAGCACAAACCTCTGAAATGAGCTGGGCAGTAATCGCCTAATGCCATAAGGACAGAGCACAGAGTTCTTTCCTCCATTCCCTTTATTATTCGTAATTAACTTTTTGCTCAAATCTGCAGCCATAACTGCTCTGGGTCACCCTCTGGGAAGCTGCTGGAGGCTGACATTTTAAAGGAAGAAGGAATCCAAGCTAGCCCCTGAAATGCAGGGTCTCTGCTTCTGTAGACAGTTACTCTGACGCCTCATGCAAATGTATGGATAAATATCCAATTATCTGTATTTGACAGACAGCCACGTCTGTATGAATAGAAACATGCAGATGTGTGCTCATCTCAGACTCCGGTGTTTAAAGATTGTCTCCTGCCTCAAGGAAGTTGGCATTCAAGAGGAGAGATGTGTTAACCCCCAGACGTTAGCTGGAAAGCCACAAAAGCTCAAGTAAGGAACCTCAGAGAACTGGCTTTCATGGAAACAGATGAGTAGAAGATTAGCTAACGGTCCGATCACACAGCACGCTGAGGAGCAAAGGGCAATGTGCTGCGGATGTGACACAGCAAGTTCATGTGCTGGTCTGCTGGGAATCGATGCAAATGGAGACTATGTGACTGTATAATGAAAATAAGAAAGAAACGTAAAACTAATCAAAAGTAAGGATTAATTCAGAGACCCAAAAGGGAATCCTTCCTAAGGAAGAAAGTCTTACCTCGGTTAAATTCAGAGATTAGGATTTAGGAAGGAGTCAGCCGCTGCAGATGAGAACATTCGCAGGGACACAGGTCAGAGGAAGTCAGCCTCAATGTGAGACCCCTTTTTTATGATCTTAATCAATAATACAAAATATTGGACTCCAGATGAGCTAATTAAGTATGTTCCTACCATCCTACCTTGGTCTAAATAGGGGGAAGAGTATGTCTGTTGGTACTTGCCAGCAAGCTGGCTCTTTTGACCTTTTTCTCACGGAAAGTCCTGACTCTGTGACCTAAATTCCACTTAACTTAACTAAAGCAATGATGATGCCTGTTATAGTTACTCATTCATGCTAAGCCACTACTCATATTCATATAAGGTTCAATTTCTAGTGGTTATAAACATTTTCCTCTATAATACAGGGCTACATTCGACTGTTTTTAGGCCTACTAAAAGAGTTAAAATTAAACAAAGGGCCAACATGTGAGACACGGGACGTGATCAATCGCCAGCACCGGTGGCAAGGCAAAGAAAAATCTGTGAGAAGATAACCTGAAGAGGTGAGAGTGGGTGGATGGAGTTTCCCACCAGCCGTTTCCAAGCAGGGGCTTTGCTTCCCGGGAGCAAGTCCCTGACATGGCGGCTCCTTGGTGCCATGGGGCTTCCTTTCTCGCTCTCCGGAGAGGCGGGTTTGGGGCTTGCTCCAACAGCGATGCGGTGCAGGTGTTGCTGCCCTTGCTCAGTGTGGAGGGCCAAAGCTGGGGACACAAGGAGAGGACACGCTTTCAGAGGGACCCACAATTTGGGCGATCCTAGCAAACACAGCTTCACCGGACTTCACTTTCAGGATGACTGTATTGAGCCCTTTCTGCCAAATCTGTCTCTTTTAAGCTATCTCCAAAATGGAGAAATTCATAGGCATTTTCCTAACCCCGTGGTGTACTAAGCTTAGAAAGCTGAATGGACTTAGGGCAGCCCAAGCTAATTTCTGAGATCCATTTATTGGCAGGATTTAGTTTCCTTTTGGATTTGTCAAACACCAAAAAATTAAATGCTTTTTTTTCCTCCTGTTTTGAAATGCTTGCCAAATGAGTCCTGCAAACGCATCAACATGGATACTCTCAACACAGACAATCTCTAACTGTGCCGATTAATGACTTTGAAATACTTGCACTGTGGGAATGTAGGAGCGCTATTGTTTTTCTTCCCAGGTGAGCATGATACCCACATCACTCACCCCCCTCCAAGGTTTTTGGGATAGCTGTGAGAATGTGCCCTGCACAAATAGATGCATGATATTTTCTCTAGACAAACTTTTCTTTATGTGCTTTCTTCAAATATTTGTGGGAAATAGATAAACGCGTCAGGAATGCCATGGTAGGGAATTAACTCTTTTCAGAGGAAAACGCCGTCACAGAGATACTGCAGCTCTTTCACTGAGCCTCTGCTCCAGCCTGCCCTGCTCACCTGTGCTGTTGGGCACACACCAGAACTGAAAATAGCACTGCTGGGCGTGAGCAATAAACTCTTTCATATCTGGGTTGCCGCTTCCAGTCTTGATGAGATGTGACAAAGTGGGTCTGATCAGATAATGATTTGCTGTCTGTGAAGCAAGGGGGAAGGCATCACTCCACTAGAGGATGAGTGCTTGAATCACTAAAATCATGACAGCATGGACACTACAGGTAGGATAAGAAAGCTGGTTTCTCCAGAGTCCCTCTATAATCAGTGAAGAAAAGCTCCTCGAAGAGGGACATTAGCTGCTTTAGGCTTCATGACTAACCAACCCCCTTACTGGACATTTGCTGGCAAGAGCATAAATCTTTTACATCCATGGAGCCTATGCCCAGCTCTTCTAGGCATGATATCATAGAGATGAACTTCAGCACTTCCTACAACAGCTCAGCCTGGGATGGGGCTAGAAAACCTCCAGTCAAGAGAGTTTCAAGGAGAAAATTTGGTCTAACGTGACAATAATCCAGTTCCTGTTCTTGAATACACAATGACAGGAGCTGCACTAGTGTCCTCCTTTGAACTCTCCCGTGGTATCTTTAGTAAGGTTTTCTCAGTTTCTAACACATTCCTACATGGCCTTTTATTTTCTCTCCTGCTAGGCAGATCTTTGAAGGATCATCAAGAGCCATTCAGTGCTTATAAAAGAAAGAAACCTTCCCTGGGGAAAGTAAGGTACCATCTTTCCATTGGGCAGGAAGGGGTTTGCCATTTAGTTGCCAAAAGCAGTCTCACAGGCAATCTCACTGTGTCAGGCAGTTTTGTTTGGGCTAGCAGGGTGTGTGGTGGAAGTTACCAGCTGTGCTGAGCCATCTGAGGTAGGTGGATTGAGATCAACAAGCCTTTCTCGAATGGGAAGAGGGAGGAACAGGCTGAGAAGGGAGTGAATTAAGATGGCAACCTGCTGTGCCAGACTTGACTCAGGTCAACCTTGTGCGGATCTGAAGAGGTCACTGTGCATTTTCCAGTTCAGGTGTTCCGAAGCTCCCAGACTTCAAAGTTTTCATTCTCAGAAGCTACGATTACTCAAGCCTATGAAAGTATATGGGTGCTAGTCTTGTCCAGCTCTAGCTCCTTCATATCTGTGATGAAATCCTGAATTTATGCCTGCTGGGTATTATGCATCATTCCAGCTCTTTTCCAGAGATTAAGTGGCTGAGCCAGGGTGTCCCCAGCAGACCTGAATTAGCAGCTGATCTCTGGGTTTTAAATGGACTTGGACAAGGCTCCATCATTCACGTATTTTTTCCAATGGAAAATGAGATGGACACCACTCACACATCTCACAAAAGCTGCTTTCCTTCAGTCTTGGATTTTCCTGTGACCATGGGTGCCCTGCCAAGCATTTTCATTTTGCTTTCTCACCAGACTAAATGCAGACCAGTCTGACAGTCATCACGAGGGCTAGCAATCCCGGACCCTCTCTCCTTTCCAAATCCTTTCCTATGAAGGGAGAATTAAATGTGGAGCTCTCCACAGGTTCGCCATGAAGAAGTGAGCATGGCACTGTCCAGTCCTATTTCCAATGAGAGGGAAGGACATGAGGGTTGCTCGAGCAGAGATCTTCCATGCATGATGAGAAGTTCAAGGAAGCATGGATTTATTTGTCCAACATTTAAAGGTATAAAGCTGAAAAGCCTGAAAATTACAGCTCATTTTGCCTGGTGAGCATGGATGCACCCAAGAAGTAGCAATACCTGCATCTCCCCCATGCTCTGGCACATGTTGGTGTGATTTCCACCTTCCCTGAAAACCTTCGCGAGGAGGTAAGAGATAGGCGTGCCTAAATCTCCAGCCTTTCCTTTGGGTGACCTTCTGGGCTAGTTTTGACTCAAGGGATGTTATGAACTGGGGACTCCTCCTCCTGATCCTCTTCATGAGGGTGATGAAAGAACCATTTGTGCCAAGCAGTCCCAAACTAACTGCACTGAACAACCCAGAACTTCTCTGTGAAACCATTAGCCTGTGGGTGAAAACTATTGAAATCTGATTTTTTATTTTCTGTCATAGGTGGCTTTCCAAATCTCAGTGCCGTTCAGTTTGCCAGCAGTAGCATCTCTGTGCTAGAAACTAAACTGAGATACCTGTTTATACAGTAAAAGATCAGAGTGGAAAACAAAAACCCATCAAACTGCATGATGGTTTTCTCCAACCTCAGGAACAGCCAGAAACGTTTCACAGTCGGAGTTCATCTGACACATTTTTCTGATGTATTCAAAGTCCGACTTGAATTCAGGTTTTGCACTCATGGCTAGACAAAAAAGTGGTTGTACTAAACAATGTGCCTGTTTGAGTAACCTCTGTAGATAGGATGTGAGAAGCTCACAGGTAAATGTTATAGAAAGCCCACAGAGATGTTTGTACAGCTATTCTTAGCAGAAACTTCATTGACCCAACATCATCTGTATTGCTTAAGATGACAGTTCTGGTAAAAAGTGCCAGACTGACAACTATGGGGACTTGAGGTTTGTTTATTCACTGAACTGAGAGAAAAGACAACAGTAGGGAATGCTTTCTTCCCAGCACTCCGTGCCAACTTTATTCTTATTACCTAACATTCATACTGAAGCACTGCTTAGGAGCTCCAACCAGTTTACACTCCCTCTGCTGAGCACTGTAAAAGTAGACAACCTCTTCCATTCTAGCAAGCAGGACCAGGAGAGTAAAGCACCTTTCACTCCCCTGAGACTCCCAATGTAGCTGCAGCTACATACTGTGGATTTTTTCTGTCCAGACCTGCAAACTCATCTCATGCAGGGAACAGTGTGAACATCTGGCATCAGCTAATCACTCAACACCTACTTAGGCTGCCATCAAAATCCTGTTTTAGTAGGACCCTGACCTAAAGCTGACACATGTTTCTGAGTAGTACATATGCTTAAGCCAAGAGAAAAGGAACAGCAGGAGAAGGAAAACTAGGAGAAGGGAATAGTTAGCAGAGACAGTGCATTACTGATACATCTGTTTGCCGCAGGGGCAGCAGAACACGACAAACTTGTGAAAATTACCTTTGATGGTCAGGGTTGAAGCTGAAGAACCTGACAAGATCTTGATTCTGGGGGAACTCCAGTGAAAGGAGATGGCATCCCCATTTGGAGTCCATCCAGTTCAGCGCTCAGTGCAGCCCTTCAGCATAGATCACTCTAATTGCATCCTATTTACTGTGTAATTGCCCTATAAACAGACACACACATACAGCATAAGAAGAGAATTGGGATGTATAATTATATGCAATTAGCAACATTCATTGCTCCCTGCTCTACTTATCCCTAATGAATGGCCTGTGCAAACAGCAGGCTTGGTACTGGGACAAATTGATGTGTGACATGGGCAAAGGTAGCACCAGAGATTAGCTCCATTCGTCACGGAGTGAGGAAACGGAGGAATATCGCAGTCTAGCACGAGCGATGAGCAGGTCCCCAAGGCCTGGGACGGGGTCAGATGGACAGAGCATGGCCAAAGAGCTCAGACTGTGCTTTTGGACCTGGCACTGTGGTTTCAGGAAAATAATTTTGGTATCTTTGTGCATCAACTTCACCACCTACAAGACAGGGCTGGCATCCTCATCTTCTTTGAAATGGAGGTGGGACATACAGAAGAAAATTTTTATGAAAGAGCTAAGATATACTGTTATTTCAACAATCCACAAGTGGCCTTCATATATTAGAGTCCAGTAAATACTTTGAAATCTTAGGGGGTGCAAAAGAATTAGAGAGATATAACTTAAAGATGTTCGCACTGCACCTGGTGAGAGCAGCACTGGCTGAAGAGGCACAAATGTGTGGCCGAGGAACTTCTCCAAAGTTGGAAATTTTAGGGCTAGGCAAAGCCAGATGTGTCTGAGGTGTTGACAGCAGATCATAGGGGAACAGGGACAGCCTCATCACATCAGGCTTGTAAAACAAAGCAATTAAATGTTGGAAAACTATATGCTTGGGTGCAAAAGAAGTCCTTCTGTGCCCGACAGATGGAGAAAATTGAGTTTTCTGTCCCTAGCAGCTACGGTTCTGGGAAACACAGTTGGGCCCTGAGTGAATCAAAACTGTCTGCGAAGCACTCCAGCAGATCTGTCATTTGCTAAACAATGATGATAGTGGTGAAAAAATATCCATGTGCTAAAGAAATCTGCTGAAAAGGGAAACCGCCCAGCTGGGCTTCCACTCTCTGTGCGAATTCAGGCTGTGGTATTATCTGGGAGGCTGCTTTCCTGCTGGCAAATGTTAGCCAGTACCTTCTGGAAGAGAAAAAAGCAAAACACTTTTTATGGCCCAGCTCTCCTGGGGAGGTGTATCCTACCAGGAGGAATTCAGCAGCTTAGCTTAGAATTGCTCTTTTTGTCTCTTCCATTTTTTTCTTGCATACCTAGCAACGCAGGTCATTTCCTTTGGCCTCCTTAGGCCCATCCTTGCAGTGTTCAGTCTCTTTTCCTCCCAGAGCATCATGTCCCTCTCTGGACTTCACCACACAGGTGAGGGTAGAGCCAGTGTGGCCGGGCTGCCCGGGTTGGCTGTGTTGCTGCCGCCTCAGAGAGACAACGCTCAGCCCTGCTGCTGACTGCACCTAGAGGCGTGCTTTGTGCCGGAGGCAGAAAAGCCTCGTATGTGCAATTTGTTTTGAGGAAGAAAATCTCTAGGAATTAAACATGAATTCCTGTTCTCTTTTGTTTGGTTACGGTCAGAAAATGTCGCCTCGGCAGGGCTGGCATCTCTTCCCACACACAGCCCGTGGCAGCTAAGGCTTCTCCTCTTTGTGCTCAGCTGGTTAGTGCCCTTCCCAAGAGGGCTTGTTTAATGAAATCTCCCATCTAATGGCAGAGTTCCCTGACACAGGCTCTCTCTTACTTGGCCCCAGGAGATTTAAGAATAAGCGGAGGAATTTCTCCACCCACATGGAGCAGAATGTAAGCCATGGGTGGGTGGGCAGCAGGCTCGGTTCTGGCAGCTTTGGAAGATAGTAAAGCATCTCCCTGGAGAAAGGCAGCTCCAACCTACCCTGGGGACCCATCCTCCCGCTCCCTTTCAGACAACACTAAAAGAGGCTGCTTCTGGTTCATCCCCTTTCTGGCATGTGCTTGGCTTTTTGGACCTTTATTTCCATGAGATATTGCCTGAGTTTTCCTGTGCTGTACAGAGGAGGTTTCATTCAGATATCAGCCTCACTTTCTCATCACACAGCTCAGAGGAACTCTGCGTCCTCCGCTGCAGCCCCAGCCCACTCCACTGGGCTGCCCGGCCCTGTGGAGCGCAGCATCACAGCAGGGCAGGCTCCTGGCTTGGTGCAATCCTGGAAACCCAGCAGGGACTCCCATCGGCTTTCCCTGTGCCAAGGAGCCTGGCACAAAGTGATACTGGCCAGGCATAAGCCTGTCGACCTGGAGGAGCTCAATGCTGGCTCTGCTTCAGCTGGAGAGCTCAGCAGGGCCTCAGCACTGGATAATCACAGCAACCTAGACACAGCCTCCGTGCTCAGTAAATGCTATATTTAATGTAAATAAAATAATTGCAGGCATTGCACTCACTGTAGTTAGAAAGAAAAAAGACTGCCTGCACCTTTGGTGTATGTTACCACTAAGGAGCAGTGTTTTCTTTAAATTCTTTTTCTTGCCCTGGAGCATGAGGGGTTTTGAGACCTAGCAATGACAGGAGAGGAGAAGGGAAGAACTTGAAACAAATTCTGCACTGGGTCCCAGCAGCACCCTGGGGCCAGACCCTTCTCCTCATCCCACCGGCAGCCAGACGTCTGCTTGGGGCTAGAGGGAACATGAAGCAGGGGCGCATTTTATGGCTGCCTAAAGGGCCTCTCCACCAGCAGGATCCTTTTGACAGCATGAGGAAGAGGAGCAGTCCATTTTTATCTTTGGTATTGGAGCAGCAGAAGGGTCCTACCCTCTGGGCTCAGAGAGAAAGAAACCTAAGATTACATTTTTAAGCCGTCCATCAAAGACCAGCAGCCGTAGCAAGCAAGACTTGTCTTTAAATTGCCAGTAGACACTGAACTGTCTGACGACGAATAGTTTTTTGCAGCTTGTGTATATGGGGGATGGATTCACCCAAACACATCTGTGGGTTGCAGATGGGGTGAGTATTTTGCCAAACTTCAGGAGACCTTAGGAGCTTGGCTGCATGCACGGAAGGACCAACAATTTCAGGGGCTTTTGCAAAACAGCACCCACAATAACAAGCAATTTTCCTTGTTCTTCCCAGAGCTGCACAACTCTCCCAGCATATTAAGAACAAGGCTACCCTGTAAATCCTAATAACATCCAGCAGTAAGGTTGATTCAATAGAGCATGGAATAAGTGCATGTGAGGGGAAAGGAGGGGCATGAAGAGATATTCTACGTAATTTTTAAACCGGGGCAGATCAGATGTGCTGAAGCAGCTCCTTACATCCAGGAGGATGCAGCAGCTGAGTGGGTGATTAATGAGGCCCCAGACTGACTGTATTGAACACTCTGCCAAGGAGTGGGCAGGGACACATCTGGGGGAGCTGGGGTGGAGTTGCAAGGAGGCAGCCTTAAAATTTGGTGCCGTTTGACAGCTTGCTGTTTGCTCAGCCTTGGCAATTCCTCCCTGTTTGGGTTGCTATGAGTATGGACAAGGGGATTGCAACCACTAGTTTTAGAAGTCTCAGATCAAAGATTTTTTATCATTAAAATTATTTCTTGATTGTAAAAAGAGAATAAATTTCACAGTAGCTCATAATGGCACTGTCAGTGAACAGATTATTTCTCATGCTCCTTGGAGAAGAGCAGTGAGAAAGACCGGTGAGCTGGGCAAGTTGAAAGAAAGATGAAAGAAGTTAACATAATGTAACGTTGACCTCGAGGACAGTGGAGGGAGAAATGTGCCATGGCAAGTTCGTAGGGCATAAGGAATGAGGAGGAAGAGCGCGCTGACCAAAGCGGCGCAATAGGTGATGGGAGAACCATAGCAACAGAAGCAGATTTAGGTGACAAAACAAGAAGTGCCTCCCAGGGTGAGGTCTCTCAGGGCAGTGAGATGACTGAACAGGACTGAACCAAGCCCAGGCAAAGAAAATCTGTCTGGAGTCGGCACTTGCTTCAGAAAATGGACCAGTGGAAGTCAAAGCAGTCTCTTACCTTGGTGCAAACAAACCCTGACATGGCTGGTTTTCTTGGAGCCAGAGCTGTTTTTAGGCTCAGCAAAAGTTATGGAAGCATTAATAATCATGATGCTTGGCTCTAGCCCTAATATCCACTTGAATGCATTGTCTTCTGCAAGATGCTGGGTCCTGCTTGCCTGTGCCAATTTATTGTCCAGTTTCTTATGCAAGTAATCTAATTAGTCTGTGGCAGATAAGATATGCAAATTATTGCTCTGCTACAAGAATAATTAATTTTATCATATGATTTTGAAATAATTCATACACTGTTTTCGTCGCTATATTTATAGAGTCCAAGCTTTTAAACCCAGGAGGCACAGGGCAATTCACCCTGACCATGTGTTTAAGCAGGCTGGCCAGACTGTCTTACCAACAATTTTAGTTTCAGACCAGCAACTTCTGTTTGAGATCCACTGCCTCTGATTGCTCTCTTTTTTCTGGTCCTCAGAGTCCATTGCAAGAACTGTTCCTACATTCAGGTGCAGATTAGAGCATATTCAAGCTGTCAACAGACAGTGAGCCTTTGCAGGTTTCCCTGACTGGTGCCTCTCCTGGTTCCAACCAGTTCTGCTTTCCACCATCATCCCAACCAAGGACTTGTCATAAATATGCTCAGGATTGCAGTAACAAACTGCTCAGCAAACAATATTGTTAATGATGTGAGGTGTTTTTCTGTTAAGAATGCTTCAACACGTTGGTAACGATGCTATCCTTGTGATCTTGGTCAGGCACTGCTTTTGGGTGGAGGCTGGAGGCGGTGGTGGTAATGGCACAGGTGCCTTCCACTTTCTGCCGTGAAGCTTATTACAGACTTTCCATTCCCACCTCCACGTCCAAAAAGGATAAGGTATTTTGGTCTTGCAGGAGGACTGGAAGAACTAAATCACTGAAGTTTCTGAAAGGCTGATCCACAGTGGCAATAAGCACATACATCCATCCAGCAGGAATTTAGAGACACGGGGTGAAATCTTGGTCTCTGGAAACAGGGGCAAAACTGCTCCATGATTTCAGTGGATCCAGATTTTCCCCTTTGGCACAAGCAAGATACACAACCTTTAGTTTCAGCCAGTGGTAAATCTGGCTCTCCTGCAAAGACAAATGGAATGATTGGTATACCCAATATAGGTACTGAGGACCAGAACATGTGCTATCGGTAGATTGTAAAGGATAGGGTGAGCGTAGGCTTTAATTGCATTTGCCTCTGTATCACTAGCAGCCTTCACCACTTTGTGTGAAATGAGATATTACTAATGCTATTCGTCTGCAGTGGCAGCAATCTTTCCCCAGCTGTGCGGGCTGGCATCGTAATTACAAACACTGCTTTTTTACACTATGCGCTGACTGCGCACAATCACCAACCATTGGCACTTGCTTTTCTTCAGTTCCTTTCTTTAATGAGGAATTAGCCTATACAATGGTGAACCCATGGTAAATATAATTTTCAGGTGGATACCTATGCCATAGCATTCAATTATTATAAAAGCTGCATTAACTGAGTTAAGTTATCAAGAAATATTTCCTGGTGTATGAAGTGGCAGCTGTTCTGGGAAGAGGGTAATTCTCCAGGCTCACAAAAGGCAGATGAAAATGCAGCGTAGGTCCTCCCTGGAGAAATATCACTGGCTGTCTCTACTCAACCTCTTAGCCAGCTCTCAGGCTTGAAAAGTAATCATCTGAAGCCTACATGTGCTGGCATGCAAAAAAGCCTCAAACCTTGAATACAGGGCTTGGACCCTGACCTTTGGGAAATGCTGACACAGCAGTCCCCCAAGTGCTGGCTCCCCAGGTGATGGTATGTGAATATAAAAGGAGTCAGGGTTTGAGTCCTGAGCTTGCTTTGTCCATGTGAAAGACATTTAGACAAATAACCACAGCCATTTTTTCTTTCACAGACAAACTAGATAACATGGCTCTCTTCTTCCTCTTGCTGCCCCGCCATTTTGCACATGCAACCAACAAAAATAGTGAATGAAAATGCTTGCGAGTATGATAGTTTCACTCGAATCTAATCCAGATTCTGCAACCATGTTGTAGAATAATTTTGTGGACTTTTTTTCCTGTGGGCTTTTAGCTTCATAGCTATATGCTTATATTTTATTTCTTCTACTCTTAAAATACTATCAGAAAGGCTAAGAGACATTAATGTGAAGATAGATGGGAGATCTGAAATGCATTATCAACATTGCCTTGTCAGCTGCCATCTGGGTAGACTAGCATGTAATAGAAATGTATGTTTAAGGTAATAAACTGTTTAAATTATTTCAGATTTGCCTCTCCAACTCCTACAGACAAGGCTGTATGGCAGTAACTACACATACAGAAGCAGTTTCATTTCTCTCTTCATAAACAGAGTGCATTAGGATGCTCCAGAGACCATATGTCAAGTTTCCTGAGTTTAGAAATCTGTGGAAACTCAAAGCAGAGAAGACAACCCTCAAGGGTCCTTTCTGTTCCCAAATCAATTGCGTCTCTTCGAGCTGTGAGGCTGAGATAGGCTACTGGGTTGCAATATGAATACATTGTGCCCAACTACAGACTTTGAGGGTCTCTCAGAAGTTTCAGTTAGCAGGGAAGGAAGAGGTTGTCCCATGCTACAGAGGCACAAAGCATCATCTCCTCCTCTCTGAACTGCAGTGGCTGCCCAAATGCTTGTAGATGCAGTTCAAGAGCTCTCACAATCCTGCGATCTTGGCTTGCTCATCAGTTGCCTTTGCTCATGGCAGTGCTGGCATGAGGCACTAGGGATGCCGGCTACTGAACTCACTGCAGCGGGTGCTGATCTCTGGGGAATTTCCTCCCTCAGACTTTATATTTAGCTATAAATAGAGAACAATGCAAAATACACTTAATTTACTGGGCATTTTCTTGGTTGCTTAGTTGGATGCCTTCTGTCTGGACAGATGAACACCACCCATGATAGCACAGTATTTTAAACAATGCTTGTTTATTCTTCATTGTGCTCGATGCCTGCATTGTGCTAGACATACTATAGTGATGGGCACTGACTCCATCCTGCAGTGAAATTCTTTCATATTTTCTTGGGAGACGGGCTGGGCTGGCTGTAGGTGCAATCGAGGCAGGCTTACACTGAGCTCTCAGCAGCACCCCACTTTCCTGCTGCTTCATCTGTAATAGTGCCACTTAGCTGCTTTCCAGTCTCTGGCAAGAGAGGAGGGTGACCTAAACACAGGAAGGGTCACGGGGAATTTTAAACAACCAGAAATCTGCTAGTGGAACTGGCTGTAGGCAAAGGTCACTCTGTGGCTGCTGAACGCCAGGTCCTGCTGCCAGTGGGACACGCACAGTCCCTGCTGCTGAATCGGCTCCATCAGCTCCTGAGGTGGACAGGGAGGGAGGAAACCAAACATAACCAATCCACTCCATGCACGTCTTGAGATGTCACCTATGGACTGGGACATACTCCTCTGTACCTGCTGGAGATATTTCCTTGGTGGTGGTATTTAAAGGGCAGTCTCCTGGGATGTCAGCCTCCCGAGACCTAGGGGAGGGAGCAGTAGGCTGGATTCTAAACACAGGACTTACTTACTTACTTACATTTAGAGCACAAGAGCTGAATTTTTGAGATGAATGCACAACTTCTGATGTGGCCGTTTCACGAAAGTTACAAGTAGTGCAGCACTGGACCAGGTTGCCTGGTTGAAATAGTTGTGAAATCTCCATCCTCGGAAATATTCACAAATTGGCTGGACAAAGGGCAAGTAACCTGACCTAAGCTGGCTCTGCTTTGAACAGGGACTGGGACCAGATGATCCTCAGAGGTCCCTTCCAACCCAAATTATCCTCTGGCACTCTGATGTCACGCTCAGATGACACGGCTTTTGAAAGAACTGTGAATATTCCCAATGCATGCTGGGCAAAATGTTTGAACATAGGCACATAAATTTACGTTCCTAACCTTTAGGTAAATAAAAGTGACCAAAAGTCCCAAATCCACTGATGTAAATGGGTTGTCTTTTCTTTTAAAAACATCGCTACTTTTCACTGCTCACCTTAGCCTTTCCTTTGATTCATTCTTCTGGGTTTTTCTTGTAACATAATAGTGAAGAAATCTGATTTATCCGCTAGAGCTGACAAGAAAGAAAGGCTTTTCACAAAGGATCAAATGTAGAGCTGTTTAAAGATTAAAAAAAAAAAAAAGAAACAAAAACTATAACACCACCCTGTATTGGGTTTGCATGGCAAGGTTTTGGTAGCGGGGGGGGACTACAGGGGTGGCTTCTGTGAGAAGCTTCCCCTATGTCCAATAGAGCCAATGCCAGCCGGCTCCAAGATGGACCCGCTGCTGGCCAAGGCCGAGCCCATCAGCAATGATGGTAGCACCTCTGTGATAGCATATTTAAGAAGGGGAAAAGTTACTAGGCAGCAGCAATTGCAGCCGGAGAAAGGAGTGAGAAGATGTGAGAGAAACAACTCTGCAGACACCAAGGTCAGTGAAGAAGGAGGGGCAGGAGGTGCCCCAGGTGTCAGACCAGAGATTCCCCTGCAGTCCGTGGTGAAGACCATGGTGAGGCAGGCTGTCCCCCTGCAGCCCATGGAGGTCCACGGTGGAGCAGATATCCACCTGCAGCCTGTGGAGGACCCCACGCCGGAGAAGGTGGATGCCCGAACGAGGTTGTGGCCCCATGGGAAGCCTGCACTGGAGCAGGCTCCTGGCAGGACCTGCGGACCTGTGGCCCCATGGAGAGAGGAGCCCATGCTGAAGCAGGTTTGCTGGCAGGACTTGTGACCCCATGGGGGACCCACACTGGAGCAGTCTGTTCCTGAAGGACTGCACCCCGTGGATGGGACCCATGCTGGAGCAGTTTGTGAAGAACTGTAGCCCAAGGGAAGGACTCATGTTGGAGAAGTTGGTGGAGGACTGTCTCCCGTGGGAGGGACCCCACACTGGAGCAGGGGAAGAGTGTGAGGAGTCCTCCCCCTGAGGAGGAAGGAGCAGCAGAAACAATGTGTGATGAACTGACTGCAACCCCCATTCCCCATCCCCCTGTGCCACTGGGCGGAGAGGAGGTAGAGAATTCGGGAGTAAGTTAAGCCCGGGAAGAAGGGAGGGATGGGGGGAAGGTGTTTTTAAGATTTGGTTTTGTTTCTCATTATCCTACTCTGATTTGACTAGCAATAAATTAAACTAATTTTTTTCCCCAAGTTGAGTCTGTTTTGCTGGTGACGGTAATTGCTGAGTGATCTCCCTGTCCTTATCTTGATCCACGAGCCCTTCGCTATATTTTCTCTCCCCTGTCCAGCTGAGGAGGGGAGCAATAGAGCAGCTTTGGTGGGCACCTGGCATCCAGCCAGGGTCAACCCACCACACATCCCCTTCCCCAAACACAAAACCCACAGCCGGGAATTATAAATCCTACAGAAGCGTCCAAACAGCCCAGTGCTTACAGCATTTATCTCAGGTATGGGCAAGCCAGAGTTAAGACCTTTTCTCTTTCTGGTTCATTATACGGCCAATGTTTTTAATTATATTTGTTTTGGCATAGGATAGACTCAGTGCAACCTGAGATCTGATGTCTGCTAGGGGACCAGGGTCTGAAGGACAGCTGGAGGAAAAAGCCAGCTTTGTTCTCTAGCCTTCATCCAAAAGCACACTTACTTGAATCCTGTACCAAGCATAGTTGCAATGAAATGACAGATCTGAGCCTGTAAACCCGAGTACTGAAGAAAACTCAGTTATGCTGGTAATGCATTAGTGTCCCTGAGACAAGCACATACTCTGACTGACAGAATTTCATTAGCTACATAAGATGAGGAGTCTTTTCAGAACAGTACAAGGGTGCAAGTCTGGAGTGGAGATGAAACATTTCAATATATTTTTTTATATTTTCAAGAAAGGGTCCTACGTTTTTCATTTGGGTCAGATTTTTGCCTGCTCTTTCTTCCTCTGCTGCAGGTTGCAAAGATGCACAGTCCTGGTTTCTGCTCCCATCTCTGCTGGGGAGGTGAAGCAGGGGCCTGGGCTGTCACTCTGCTGGCATGTTACACACACAGAGCAGGTCCTGTTGCAATTCATCTGTGGATTAAAGGATAGGCTGGGTGGCTTGCTTTGCCAGGAGTCACTCTTGGGGGCCTTCCTGTTATAGCAGCTGTAAACAGGGCAGGAAAAACATCATCCCTTCTTTGCAGGCTAAGGAACTGGTTTCAGAACAGCCTGGTCCAATACTCTATGAGAGCATCACTTGAGAGCTTGCACAAGTGCCGTTCCTGTTGCAGTGCTGAAATCTTCAAAAATAATGCAGTCATGAACAAAACCATTACTAACCCTTAAATGTTTAGTGAAGCCAAAAGAGAAAATTGGCAGGGAAAGAAATGTTCTTTTCAGACTTCTGAAAGAGCACTACAGGCAATGGGGAGCAAAGAGCAGTATTACAGGCTAATAACAATGCTGCTTGAGGACTCCTTCAAAGTAATAAATATGTTTTTAATAAGCTTATTTCCTCATTTTGGGAGCTCTGAGTTCACATACAGATGTAATTTCATATGCAGAGTGTGGCTGTCATGACGCATCTGAAATGCCGGGGGACTTCCCAGATGGGGAGGGCTGGGTATGTAGAGGAACAGCCTCCCATTAGAAGGTATTTAGTCTGAACTCTCTCAAAGATGAGAAAGAGCAGAAAAGCTGGCCGTCTCCCAGTCCCCTCCTCGTTCTCTGCCTCCCACAAAGGCGACTGCACGTGCTTCAGCAAGCGCTGCCCGAGAGAGTGCGAGACCCAGCCCCTGAGCAGGGCAGAGCATCAGCATCCTGGCTGTGCCTCCCGAATCACGCTATGGGGTATGGGCTGTTTCCCGCCCCAAGCCTCTGCATGGGGGCCACCAGCCTCTGGGACAGCCGCAGGGAATCTGCTGGCGATGCCGTGGTGACACAGCCCGATGGTCCGTCTGCCAAAGGTCCCTGCCACCTGCTTCTCATGAATGTCTAACAAAATTAATAGCGTGTCACTGCACTGTTGGGTGAGGGACACAATGGGGAGGGGTAGGCAGACTTCGGGTATGATTATCTTGTCTTCCCATGCTTTTTGCCTTTTAGTAAATAAACCTAATAAGATGCTGGGCAGCAATTCAATCTGTCACGCTTCACACATCAGAATAATTCAGCCAGAAATATAAAGTGTTCGACCCCCATTAGAGGCAGTGCCCTGAAGAACAGTCTGATTTCTCTGGTTTTTGGCTTGTAATTTATTTCACATCAATTATGCACTGCCAACAAAAGTAGCTTCATGCCAAGCTGTGATCTGCTTTTCTCTTAGAGACATCCTAACCATTTTACTTCTTCTCAGACTACTTGTTGGCAGGTTCCCATTGACAGCAAAGTCTCAAATATGTGAAGAAGTCACACATGGCACCTTGTTCCCAATACTCCAAGTTAATTGTCTTCGTGGCATAAGGTCCTGGCTCAGTTCTCCCCAAAGTCCTTCCCTCTCATTAAGACGGATGCTAGTTTTGCCTGGCCTTGTTCTGTTTGTCTCTGAGCAAGGACAATGTGTTTGGAGCAAAAGGTGACCGTCCCGCTGACCCCATGACCACCAGAGCAACCACGCGTGCCCTGGCCCTCAATCTTTGGCAGATCAGGGATTCAATACTCGCAGCTTAGGCTCATCTAAAAGAGGTGGCAGAGAGAGGAGCAGGAGTGCTGACACCATGGTCCAAACCACCGTGGTGGGAGCCAGGTTTCATGTTCACTATACATCTGTGTGCTCTAACCCTGGGTGGGAAGTTCCTCTGGAGAGAGAGATCCTCTCTGCATTGTCAGGCTGCTCCTATACCTCTGCCTCTGTTGCTGCATTGTCATGGTAATGTGTCTACTTCAAATGAAAAGCGATCCCCTTTTTTTATTACTGAATAAATTCTTCAGGGCAAATGCCATATGGCTTTGCTCCTCGTATTGCCACTAGCACAAAAGGCAAAACATTTTATACCTAAATTGCATCTTGCTGAAAAGGCACAGATAACATCCGCAAGAGAAAAGCAGGGCAGTTGGCAATGTCACTCCCATTTAGACAGCATTTCTGAGCTAATGTTTCCGTAAAGCAGAGGTGAAGCACCCCGAATGAACCACCCCTGTTGCTCAGCTCACTGTCCAGTGTGATGCTGTCTTGCCTTCCCTAGCTCTCATTGCACAGTGCACCTTCTGTATCCAAGTTTTCATGAATCAGACCTGGAATTCACAGCCTGTGCCAGAAATTGCTCATTCCATGCCCTTCGAAATGTTGCTGAATTGGACATTATTTTGATTCTGTTTTTTCGATCATTTGCAAACACACAGGGGGAACAAAACAGGTTTTATTTCTTCCGTCCCACATTCCCATCATGTGTCCCATTTTGAAAGCTTGTTGCAGGCACATGTGGAGATCTTTGTTTGAGGGAGCCATCGGTAGCTGCTGTCCTGGGAATCAAGTGAAAGGCAGGCAATAGCCCTCTGACAGGGAGAAGCTGGAGGTTTTTCACGTTTTTCTTGTGTGATGCCGGAGCCTAAAGGGGAAGGCACATCACTAAGAGGTGCACGTAAAGGCCATACCTGCCCAATGCATCCAGGACTCTGATCCTAATAGGAATCAAAGTGGAAATGTTAATTGATTCAGTCATCGAGCTGGCTATCATTTCTGTCATTAGCAAGGACGGGCAGGAGATGAATCATTCTCAGTGGCTGGCTCTGCCCCAGGGACGGGGGGGCGGCAAAGCCAGTCCCTGGTGGCACTGCAGTGCCAGGAGTGTGCCTGCGTTTGCCAAAGTGGACCCAGAGGGGCTGGCCTGTTCCATTTCAATCTCTCTGCCCTCTGGAGTGGGGGAGTGGGGCTGGGGAGAGGGGGGCTCGCCTCCTCCGGTTGCCCTCTGGAGGGGACAGGAAGGCTCCCGAGCACCTGGCATTTCCCGAGGGGAAGCAGAGCCCTTGGGTACCCACTGCTCTGGAGGAGGCGGCAGCTGGGAGCAGGAGTCTGCGTGCCAGGAGGCACTGAGACTGCTCTCCTTTTGAAGGGCTGTATTTAATTACTTTACTGCATAATAACATTACCTGTGTGTTTCCTTTGCTAATACATTTTTTCCTGCCATAGGAGACAAAGTGATTCTTAATCATGCCAAAGTAACAATTCAGGTATCAATAGCTCACTGTGTCGGTTATGAACCATGGCAGTATTCCCTTTATGTGTATTTTTGTGCCATTTCACCTGCAGGAGGTTGTAAGTATATCTCCTTTCTAACTTTCTAGCTAGTATTGTTTCTGCAGAGTCTTTCCGGGAGTTTTGCAAACAAGGCCAGCTTGTAAAGACCATTATGAGCTCTTTTAATAACCAGGGCAAGCTGCGACTAAGCTCCCTCCCCGGTGCAACGGGGCCGGGAGGTGCAGGAGTGGGATGCAGAGCCAGCCAAGGTGGCTGCGAGTCACTCAGGGCTTCTCACACTCATGTACAAGTGCCACTGTGGACAGTGGTGCACCTGCATGCACAGTAGTTTGTCTTTCTCCAATTTCCTCTATACATGTACATAAGTACATCATTGTCATTCTGTGTCTTACCTGAAACTCAGGCAAATACTCATTTGCTTCCAAGCAATTATTTTCAGAAAAATCTCCAAATCTTCTGAGTTTGCAGGAAACAAGCTATATCAGAACAATTTCCTCTGGTCTATTAAAGCTGTTGTTAGACTTAGGCTGAGACACTATGAGGTTTGTTTGTTTTCTTTAGAGCCCTGTCCTAAACACCCTGCACAAGCCCAATGTGCAAACAAGGTAGCGTTACTAAAGTGCTCTTCACAGTAGGTTTCATAATGTTTCAATGTCTATTTCTCATAGAGAAGCTCTTTGCCACCTGTAAATGTGCTCACAGACAGAGTCATGTTTTTCTCTCCCTTTGTTTTTTGTTCTACTTGCTGGAAAAAATGAGGGGGCTTGGGTGTTCTGTAATGAAAGAACAAATTCATGTTGTACAGCCCTTCCTGAAGGGCTCTCATGATGGGACAGAGTAAAACAATTTCCCTGGAAGGATGCCAGGCTCCAGCAGGCTGGACATTACTGGCACGGCCAGGGGTCTGGTGCTTATTCCTGTCTCCAGAACAGGCTCACTGCATGTCTGGGAGCACTACACGGGCTCCCTGCATCTCTGTCCCCATGCAAAGGCACTGCTGATACACAACCCCATCAGAGAAGTACTTGGACAGAAGCGAGTAGTGAGAGCTTATGCTGGTGAGGAATGCTGAGCCACCCAGAGCACCCAAGCAGTGCTGAGGTGCTCCTGGGGAGAGGAAAGCTGCGAGCAAGGCACACGTCACTCGCCAGGTCGCAGCAGCCCAGTCCCGGCCGATCCCACAGAGCTGCAGAGCCGCAGGCACTGGAGCCTGGATACCGTGCAACACTACCCATATTTAACTCACCACCAAACTAGAGGAAAGCACTGGTCCTTCACATACTTGTCTGGTGCGGTTTAACGCCAGCCAGCAACTAAGCATCACACAGCCGCTCCCCCCTCCCAGTGGGATGGGGAGGAGGATTGGGAGAAAAAGTAAAACCAGTGGGTTGAGATAAGAACAGTTTAATAACTAAAGTAAAATAAAATACAATACTAACTGATAATAATAAAAATATAATAATAATAATGAAAAGGAATATAACAAAAAAAAGAGAAATAAAACCCAAGAAAAAGACAAATGATGCACAATGCAATTGCTCACCACCCGCTGACCGATGCCCCAGCAGCTATACACGTTTCCTGGCCAACTCCCCCCTGTTTATATACCGAGCATGATGTTCTATGGTATGGAATATCTCTTTGGCTAGTTCGGGTCAGCTGCCCTGGCTCTGCTCCCTCCCAGCCTCTTGCACACCTGCTTGCTGGCAGAGCATGGGAAACTGAACAATCCTTAACTTAGGATAAGCGCTACTTAGCAACAACTAAAACATCAGCGTGTTATCACATCATTCTCACACTAAATCCAAAACACAGCACTGTACCAGCTACTAAGAAGAAAATTAACTCTATCCCAGCCAAAACCAGGACAATGTCTTACTTCTATTTAAGGACAGGTCAAGGGTCCTGCTGAATCAGGACATCCCATCCATGACTCAATGATCAGTGACAAAAGCATGACCTTACCATCACAGAGTGTTTCCAAGAGTGGGAAGGCAGTGATTTCTTCCTGATGCAGATGGAAATCAGCCTTGCCTCGAAGCACAATGATGGCCTTATCTCATAATTATTTCCTAATGAGTATCATTTCACATGCAAATCCCATCCATACAAAAATTTAATCCTTTTAAAAAATCTGAATAAGTGACAGGGTCTATAATTTCCTGCTGTGGCAACACCGCACAGTGTCATCAGGCAGTATGGTGGTTTCAGCACCCGCTGGTCTGATTTGCCTGCACACTGCACGAAGCATTGCCAATGTGCTTGTGGGCATTGCTGCCAGTACAGCCAAAGCTGCAAGGGTACTGGGCAAACAGTGAACTACACTCTGCAGGCACTTGCAATCTATGGGGCATTTATAAAACAAGATTTTCTCCGAACAAGCCCATTCAGGGCGCAAAATGCAGCTACAAAACTGTAACCCAGGTGCTTGGGGAACTGAAAAGGGTCCCTGATGTGTATCAGAGAAGGGGGATGACCACGAGAGATGTGGGAATTGCAGGTCAGGCTGATCGGTGCCAGCTGCCAGCCCATGCTGACCTTGGCTTAGCACGGGGCTAGCACAGGATCCTTTGCAGACAAGCAGGAAGGGAGAAAAAAGAAACCCAGAGATGTGAATTCGGGTAGGAATGATTCCTGGTCTTCAGCAGCCTCCAGCTGAAGGTCTCCAGTTGACAGCACCCTGTGGCCTGATTCCCACGTCCCCGCTGGGGATGTCCTGGTGGTCTGCTGAAGAAGTTGCGGAGGAGGGAGAAGCAGGGAAAGGTACTCTTCAAGGAGTTGTTTGCAGCTTTCTGTCCACTATCAAGGGGATTGATTAAAAAATTTGGAATTAATCTTTAAATAGGTTTGGTACTCAGACAGAAAAAACGCAAAAGTCATCTTCTGCAAATACAGTATTTTAATGTGATGAGCACCAACTGTCTAGATATTCATGTTCTTTTGCTTGGCGATTCCCCTGTTGGTTCACAGTTTGTATGAATCGATACAGCTCACAACTGCACCCTGAGCTCATGCTGAGAAAGGCAAGAGAGGATTCATACCTGAGGGGACTGCTTTCTTTACCTGGGCTGGCAGCCTGCCCAGAGTCGGCAGCCTTCAGCTGCAATCTATCAGTATCAAATTCATCAGTACCAGTTTGCTTTCTCATGATTGAAGTACAAGTGGTACTAGTTTGGATATAGCAAGAAATAAATCTCATCTCTGTCTCCCAGGAGACTTCTCTAAATGAAGTAACCCATCCTGCAAAGGCTTCGCCGGTGACAAACAGAGCATGCCTAATGTCGAATTAAAATCAAAACATACAGATTGACAAGAAAGAGTATCTTGGACTGGGGACAGGAATGCAAAAAGAGAGAAAGCAAAGCACAGAGACCAGGAGAGGAAGGAGTAAAGCCAGGAGGCAAATTAATTTAAAAGACATGAGCTGCTCCAGGCTGCATGCCTTCTCGCACAGCACCGTGACTGCTGGAGTTAATGCCAGAGTATAAAGCAGGCATTTGTGACAGCTGCTGCTGAGGAAACCTTCACCCACAACAGGAGCTGGGAGAAGGGAACAGTTTGCTTGGAGCCAGAACCCAAATCTGTGGGATGTCTGTAACCAGGGGAAAAGCTAAAAAGTCTTCCAGATGGCAGGAGATGGCAAAGCAGACTTACATATTGGGAAACCTTGGGTGTGCTGCCAGCCCTGGCCCTTGTAGATTTGTTGCTTTATACAAAGTTAAAGCGTGATTGAGCTCTGCTCACTTCAATATATTGCCTGGCTTTCTATTCAAGAGCAGCAGTTGAGAGGCCAAAGTACAAAGCTTTTTTATGTAAAGACAGTTCATTCAAAATCAGCCCAGAATAAATAACAGAATAAATTACTGCATCAGAGACCCGTGTGTTAGCCCACGTAAGAACAATTTGGTGGCCAGCAGTTCAACCCTTAATGGATCTGCTTGCAATGCTGGGACACACGCTGCCTTGTCAAACCAGAACGGGCATTTCTGGGTGGTCTTGTGAGAGAAGGCAGGACCTACTCTCACACTTTGAAGTGTTTTCTTCAAGGCAGGAGGTGAGCAGTTTTAAGAACTGCAGAGAAAGTCATCTTCCCCACTGGTGTTACACTTATGCTGCAAATAAATCTACTCCTTCTGAAGGCCATTGCTGGGCTGCCTTTTCTCTCACTGCCCTTCTCTCTGCCTGTCCTCTGGCCTGTCCCTGTCACCTGTCTCTGTCTCTGAATGGCATTCGCACCCCACAGACCTCAGCGTGTGGTCTAAAGGGCAGCATTCCCTGGTGTGGAGAGCAGAGAAAAAGCTGAGAACCAGAGACAAACTTGATTATTGTCCTGTTTCCTGGCCACATGATTGGTATAATTTCTGTATTCTCCTCTCTCCCTCCCAAAAGAACCAACACGTCTCAAAGGATGCACATTAAGGAGAAACAAGACTGCACGCGGGCGCTGGTGGAAGCTATTTTTATGTTGGGGTTGAAAAAAATGAAAGGACCCTGAATTTGCCATTTTCTTCCTTGTTGCAATTCTTCAGAAAGAAAGATAATTTAAATGGACAAAAGAGAGGAAGAAAGCCTGGGAAAAACAGCTGTTATCTTTGCACATATGAATGAAGCGTGCATTCAAACCCCAGAGATATTCTACAGGGGCAGCGAGCCCAGAGAGTATCCTGAGGTCCTATGAGGCAGACCATAAACGCAAAAATACTTGAACATCCTCTGTACTGGAAACTGGTTACTTTACAATCTGGAGATGCTTTATGATGACCTTGCCATGGGGTTTATGACTCCGAAAGTGGTCTCGCTGCTTTGTGGGAGAGCAGCCTGCAGGCTCCTGGGAACCTCTGGTCTTGCATCGGAGCACTGAGCACTGGGAGTGGAGCATTAACCCTGTTTCAGCCTATTGCTCCCAGCAGAAAGGCAAGATGATAGTTTGCTAATCCCCCAAATCACTCTTAGCAATAGACAAGCATTAAGTAAAAAAAGTCACATTGACTTCACTGCAATGCAAGGCCTAATGAAATAGTTAATATATTTAGAGACAGACTCCTATGACTGTGGTCTCACTGCAAGGCACTTCTGCTCCTCAGTTACGTAGCTAGTTACTCCAACTCAAAAAGCTTCAGAGTAAAGTCTTTTCTTCCAATAGCTTCCCAAAGCTGAGTCCTATTCCAGTGCCAAGCTTTTTCTACTTACTTGCCCTCTCCTAAAGTGCTGGTTGTGCAGCTTGAAATATCCCCTAAACATTTTCCAGCAGGCTTTCTGCTGAGTATATTCTTACCCTTGGGACTTCCTGCAACCCCTGGTCCTGACAACTGAACCACTTAGCCCTTCTGCTTTGCTAATGGTACTCTACCTGACAGAGTTCTGCCATCTTCAGGTAAAAATAATGCCTGTCCCACGTGGGTAGATCTCAGCAAATCTTACCTCCTCATGGGCTGTAAATAGCCCATGAAACCTGCTTCTTCTTAGCAAACAGATGGGTAGCATCAAATTTAGTATCTCTAAATGGACGGGAGCTTCTGTTCCTTACTTCTTATAATTTATCAGTCTACTTGGGAAACAAACATATATGTGAAGACAAGGGATATCCCAATACCTGACAGAAACATGGTGACACATGTTTGGGGCTGTTAGGAATAGAAAGTTCCTAAAAAGAGCATGCCAGAGTTGAGGATAACTCTAAAATACACAGTCAAGGTGTAGAGATGGTGTGCATTGGTACACCTACTCTGGCTTGAAATTATAATTTAACTGAAATTATGTAATTGGGTCCAAATAACAGCACTGCTGTGTCCACTCCAAGTTCCCAGCAGGCAGCAAAATCCAACCAAGATGGGTAAATCTCTGTGTGATTATCTTGTGTTGGTCTTTATCCTGCACAGTCCCTGTGGAGGTTGATTTAGGGCTAGATCTGGGGTCAATGTAACACACTTTTTGGTGCAAGGTATGTGAGGCAGGAAGCAAATACCTTAAACAAGTCTGGAAAAGATATGCTCAGTAGATGCTGAGGTATATGCACCTGTACCTAACTCTTTGTCATTTAGCCCTGATTGTTTTAGCTAATGATGTGATGTGATTTGATTGTTTGCGGTTTGTGTAATTATAGCACTCATTGTATCTCCATTGTTCAAAGTGCTTCCTTGTGGAAGAGATTATTCTTGTGAACGACACAATTTGTTCTTCCATGACAAATCTTAATCAAAAAAAAAAGCTAAATATAGTGTGGCTGATGGATCTTAAACAACTTGTCACTGTCGCTTGCTGTAGTGGAAGGAATCATATGTGGGACACTCAGATTCACCATTTCGGTACATTCGCCACTGTAGTATACGATGCATTAGAACAGGAGCAGGCTGCACTGATGTAGAGGGAAAGTTACTTATATAATGAATGACTATACTTGCAAGCTATTTGTGAAACAGGTGGGAAAGGGCAAAAATACATGCACCTAGCTCTAGGTAGCATACTTTAGCTGCAAATCCATGCCATGTACCACCTCTGTCTGGTTGCAAAACATTGCCTTGAGACAGTGGTAAATTATATCTCTAAACCATCTTAGAAGGGAGGATCTGCCCACAAGAACAGGGTAGTGGTTTATGTAGTTACACGTCCTAGCTGTTGCCATACTGGATAAGGGCATCAGTTCATCAAAATCTCTCTAGCCTGCCTCCAATGCACCAATTTTATTTTCCTACTGCATTAAATTGTCAGCTATGTTTCCCATATCTAATATCTTTGGAGAAAATTAGTTTCACTCACCACAAAATGTCACATTAGTTATAAACAGAATTAAATGCAATATGCATTTACTTCCTCCCTTCTTGCCCATCAGACGGCGGGTTGCACTGTGCATAGTTCAGAAGTTTGGTTTAGAAAAGCATCTCTGCTACCACAGAACTATGAAAATTAGAGAAGCTTGTTGGAACATGGTTAGAATTTGATCCTCAACAGTGCAGACAGTAGATTTTATAATCTTTATTTCACTTTTTCTGAGTCTAAAACTGACTCTGGGAAATGCCATGTGAGAATGTTCTTGCCAGCTTTCCAGTAGTCTGTGCTTCAAACTAAGCTGGGAGTACCAAAAGAGCAGACTCCAGAATGGCAGTCAATACACTTTGTCCTTCCTGCCAGCAAGGCCACCTTCATCTTTCTCTGTGAAGGACTTCAGGGATTGACTTATTCATATTCATAGCCTCACCTGGGAAATTTAGCCCACAGGAGCCCTGCAGCCACAATTCATGCCCTGTCAACCTGGTGCATCACACATCCTGCTCTGACATACGTTCATTCATTCATTCACTCCCAGATTACATCCCATGGTAAGAGTCTGGACATGTCCAATTTACCAGGTTAGGAACAAGCGTATTTGTCAACATTTCCCTTTCTGAGGGAGCTTTTCATATGCGAGAAACTCTCAAATTTGAGTTCATGACTTCATACACTTGATGGGAAGCAATCTACTGTTGTTCCATACATCTCCACCTCCCCAGCTGACACACAGGCAGTGCTGTCAGTCTGTGGTGAAAGAAGAGGAAACTGATGATTTACTTGCCTGACTGGGTCCACAGAAGAGACTTGTTAAGGAAAAACTTACCTAGATCTGAGGATCCAGAAGCAAAAGAGGTAAGAAGGAGAAGGATGGATCAAGCTATCTGACTCAGAATCTCTTTGAGAACCACAGAGTACCCTTTTTTCCCCAATATCAAAATGATGTCAAGCCATAATATAGAAGAAACACCCTGTTTTAGTAACAGATAGGTGACATCTTGAAACTAACCTACTAACCAGGCTGGTGACGACATGTTGTGTCAAGGTGTAGTAAGACCACTGCATATGACCTTACCATGCACAAAATGCATACAAGGTCCCTGAATTTTTATGGTAAGTCATATCTATTTGTGGTTCCTCCCCATCTGCTCCTGAGCGATTCCTTGGCGAACAGCATGTCAATACTACAATTTGTTTGAGAGTGTCCTACGATAAATAGTTGCCTTTTTGCTCCTGTGATTATCATCAGGCCTCTTCCAGGAACCCAGAGGACATCTGGATCAAATGGTCCACAGCCTGTCTTTAACAATATAGAAGAAGAAAACCACTCCCCAGTAAAGATGTCCTAATATGTTATAAACACAGACTGAGAGAGTAAGATGAGTGAGACATCATTAGGTGCACTGTGCTTTTACCATGTTCATGTTCAAGGGTCTATGTGCCTACTGACTCACCTGTTTGTTTTCTTCCTCCAGCTCCTTTTGGACTCTCACCTACTGCAAGACATCGCTGCTGGAGACAGAGGTGCCCGGGAAGTCTCTGTTACATCCACAGACTCTGCCACCCTTCCTCTCCACCCTTTCTTGCCTGGGCTGCCTTAAAGGCTCATA
Organism: Gymnogyps californianus; assembly: GCF_018139145.2. Taxonomy (NCBI): domain Eukaryota; kingdom Metazoa; phylum Chordata; class Aves; order Accipitriformes; family Cathartidae; genus Gymnogyps; species Gymnogyps californianus. The sequence goes on along the minus strand of NC_059475.1, from coordinate 26,081,631 downwards.
CAATTATGTGCTGTTTGGCAGCCTGTAGCACATGTGCCTCCTTACTGGAAGGCAGCGCAGAGGTATTTTGAACTTAAACTAAGTTGACAGCATCAGTGCTTAGATCAGAAAGATGCAGGTGGGGAGCACACCAGGCCAAATGGTGCTTCCCAGAGACTTCCGTGCTGACATGATGAGTCACAGCCCCATCCCTTTCCATTGCTCTGGGCACAAACATCTATTCTCCATGCTGACCGCTGAACCATGAGCATCAAAGGGCTTTAACATTTCAAGTCTGAAGCCATGTCCAAGATTGCTGCTGCTATTGCTATGACATCTTTTGGGTCTGGTTAGACAAGCAATTTGTTAAAACACCACCACTTACCTACACAGTGTTTTCTACTAGTAATAGTCAAAATTTCTAATCATGAAGGAATCAGTAAGCAAAATTCTAAGGTCAAAATGATGATGAGTAAGCTCTATTAATTGGTAGATGTATCCAGGTCCTGTGCACAGATGTCCCGTGATAAGTCATGGCCAAATCACAGTCCACGTGTCACAATGTTCTTGGAGGAAGAGTTAGGTCAAGGAAATGTATTTATCCCTTCAGTCCTTCAGGACTTCCCTTAAATCAGAGGTGAGACACACTGCCTGTGCAGTAGGCAGTAGCTGTTTCTGCCCTGGAGAAAGAAAAAGTCAGTCACCAGCTGCAAGCCTACTTTACATTTATCTAAATAAATAAGAGTGTAATTAGCCCCCCTCAGAGCTCCCAGCACTGCTGGCTCCTCAGCAAGGCTGTCAGCATTGCCGGGGCTGGTACAGCCATCCACAGCATCCTGGAAGAGGGCTCCACTTTTCGGAGAGGTGATGGTCAAACCTGGAGAAACGGTGTGTGGGCAGAGCCCCAGGCAGGTCCTCTTCGGGTGTGGGAAAAGCAGCTCAGCTGTCAAGGAGGGAAGGTGTCCAGCCCAGCCTGCAGCGGGGCTGCTTCCCTCTTGCTCTCCTGTCAAACCAGCCCCTGGTGATCCCCTGGTGACCCCCCCCTCACTTGCAAGTGAAGCTGAGTATATCCATGACGGACAGAACTTGTGCTCTCTGGAGAAGGTGCTTTGGGGTGGCCTCTCCAAGGGGCAGCAACCAAGAAAACACAGCCGCGCAAGCTCAGTATTCAGGGAAAAACCCATCTCACAGGCTTTTTTTGCTTGCACTGAGAGGCAGGCGCTGCACAGGGCCAGGGGGTGAAGCCTGAGTTTTGGACAGCCTGGGAGGCAAATGCCAAGGGCCAGGGCGCGGGGCTGCACAGCTGCAAAGCGGTGTGGGCCTCAGGGGCTCAGGGGCTCAGGGGCTCTCGGCCACGTGCAGCCACAGGGCAGCAGCTGAGCCAGCCCCAAAGCATGGAGAAATACAAAAGGGATAAGAGTACAGCAGTCTACTGCCATTGGGGTCTGCTGCCGCTCCCATAAGCAGCTCTGTGAGCCAGCCTTCCCAGGGAAGGTAAATGGATCCAGCTAGGCCAGAGAGGTGTGGTCGTGGCCAGAGATGGACTGCTTTCTGCTCTCATATAGGTGAGATGTTGCAGGGAATTCCCTGGGGAAAATTGTGCCTCTGGCCCCAGATCCTGCATCCACATTGTCCTCCAGATATTTACATTTGTTCATGTTAATTTCTGGAACCTATAGCCATGTGACTGGTAAAGGTGATTAAGAAAGGATGAGGCTTTTGCTTACACATTACAGAATCACCCTCTGTTTCTAAATGCAGTTAGGAGACAATCATCTCCTCTACTGCGTAATTTAGATTTTTTCATAGTGCTGAGGTTTAAACAAAAGATTTTTTCCTAAAACAGGAAAGGAACTGGGAGCTACCAAGTACACAAGAGGTACAAACCTACTGAAAAAAAAATAAGTATAGCAGTTTTCTTCACGTGGCTGACGTGTGGCATCAGCAATTGGAAGTGGCATTGTCCAGCATAAAGTAAAAGGAAGGAAAATATGACAAGTCACATACAAGGACTTGTCAGCTAATGCAGCTAGTTTAGACTGAAAAAATATGTATGTATTAGAGCACAGCCTTCTTAAATTTGTGCAGATTTTGATTTCGATTTCTAAAAAAAAACCCAACCCACCCTGTTGGCCGTGTTGTTTCCTTTCAGTCTGGCTTGCGGTTTGGAGTTTTCTTTCTTTGTATTTTAAATATTTTCCATGTACGTTGACAATGGAAAAACCCACTTTGTTCACCATCCTTTCTCACCAGCCAGCTCCTGAATGAGCCAGCACAGCCCCCAGCAATCCCAGCTTGTACCAGGCTGGTTTTGCAGCAGCGGCAGCCGGCGCGGGAAGCAGGAAGCCTTTGGCTGCAGGACCAGCAGCCTTGGAGGTGCAGACCATGCCGTGCAGATGCAGGTTTGCAGGTCTCCGGTAGTGTCTTTGATGATCTGCGCGAGGCAGCTGGTGACTGACTCAGGCTGGGAAAACTCGACGCTTGTTTTGTGGTGACAAGGAAACGGCTCTCAGAAAGGCAGAACATTGTGGTGGTGGCTTCCAGTCTGTCCCTCACTTTGTCCATTGCATTTTCTGACCCTGTGGGAAGAGCTGGCTTGTGGGACAGAAGTGTGGGTGATAAAGACCTGGAGGATGTCTGTAGCTGTCTCAAAGGGGCCCACACTGCAAACTTAGGAGAACGGCGGCGCATAAGCTCTCACTGCCATAGATGAATTAAAAGGACAGAGCAGACTTATCACTTGCATAGTGCCTTCAAAGCTGAACAGAGACCATCATGCTGCTTCTATGGGGCCAGTCAAGCACAGCTAAATGCCCTCAGATGACAAGTGTTTGGGAACAAGGAAGGAAGTACCTAAACACCACCCTTTGGCCCTTCAAGGAGGGGTAAAATAAATCAGAGCAGTGACAGTGATGGAGAAGGCACCTAAGGCTGGGTCATTCACCTGCAGAGGGTGCTGGGGAGGGAGACCTCGGCCACCAGCAGCTCCATGCCCCAGAGCAGGGTGAGGGGCCTGGGGACCCCCTGCCTGAGTCATGCTGCCCACATGCCTGCGAAATGCCTTCCCAAGGCAGCCCCAAGAGATCAGGTGCCTGCTGTTTAGCAGCTTATTAAGGCACAGCTCAAAAGCACCATGGGCTCCCTCCTCTCGGCAGAGACCCACAAAGCAAAAATAAACCAGCTGGAAGAGACACGGGCAGTCCCTGTGTCTGGAGCAAGTGCCCAGGTTTGTTCAGAGCACCTGCAGCGATAGGAGGCAAAACTGAAGCAGGACCTATATCAGAAACGGCAGCGGGGAACAGGTACAGGCTGCCGCTGTTCGGGGCAAGGGGGCCCTTGTGCTCAGGGTGGGCCCTGCCCACTGTCTGCAGGGATGCTGCAGGGGCAGACCACGGAGCAGCGCTTCCCAGGCAGGCTGCTGCTGCCACCCACTCTTTGATGCCAAACAATACAGAAAAAGCTACTGGTTTTATTCTCAAAAACATCTGCTGTTAGATATACTCCTCAGTGTCAACACAACCTGCAGCACAGAGAGAAGGGATGAGATAGGCAGGGGACAGGGAAGAGGCTGTGATGGCTTTCTTAGCTGATAATCTCAGTGATGACCACGTCCCTCATTTTCCCTCAGCACATTTCTTCGCTCACATGGCTGTTGCTGTTTGCTCTCCAAGAATGTGAGGCTCTTTGGAGGCAAGTGAGCAGTGAATCCCATGACCCTCCCTGCCTCTTTGAGTCTGAAAATGGGGAAAGTTGTGGTTTGTGCTCTTTAATCTCCTGTTAGGAGGCTTAGTTAGGAGTCTGTTGTAGACTCTTTGCAGGATATATGCATCTGATATGTGTAGAGAGGCAAGGCTATCTTTGCAGGAAATACACTTTTCCTCTCCCTCCACCCCTTTTTTAATGATTTCATTCCCAGAGCAAGAAATGGCAGGTGGTTTCACACCACATATGGTCAACTCATAATGTGCATGTCCACAGAACTAATATCCTGCCATCAGCAATGTGCTTTCTTTGGGTCAGATTTGGAAGGTGATATAATCCTGGATGAATTGTCGGAGGGAGGCACACAACAGTTTATCTGCCACTCTCTTCCTCTGGCATCACAGTGGTGACGTGCAGCATTCCATTCCTGTTTGTGTGGGGTTTGTGCTTACAGCATTGCTGTGCGTTGAGATTTCTCACGCTTTCTGTCAGCTGGCCTAGACCTGGTTTCTGTGCGAGAGCCCAGGGCAGGTGGGGAGAGCTATGTCGTGCTTTTCAAGGGGGAGAAAAGTTTTAAAAAGGCTGGTTTAAAACTGTCACCCTTCCACAACCCAGTGGTAGAAGCAACGGTTAACATTTCTTCAGGTTCCAATAAAGCAGGAGTGCCATGTAAGTACGTGATTGCTAATACAAGAATTGTTAAAATAAACATATTTGTGGGAGATGCTTTAAATAAAGTGTATTTGTGGGAGAGAAGGAAAGGGCTAGATGGCTGTGTAATCCTCACAGCCCTCACATCACAGCAGTAGGGGAAGGTGACTCTCAGAAAAGCACGTGCGTGTTGCAATAGGTGCCATTGAGATAACACACCCCAGTGCACCCTGTGCCTGTTTGGAAGCCAGCGGGATGTACCGGAAAGGGTTGCTGTGCTACCAGGCCAGCTCCTAACTCACAGGGAGACAGCTGAGTGCATCCTCCACCACCAGAACTGACTCACAGCACCGATGGAGCTCTGCTTCTTTCCCCTCTGTAGTACCAGGGTTTGGTGCTGCTCTCCTGAAGCACAGTGCTCCGGTTTTAATGGTTTGTTGAGCCATCGCTCAGTGCAAATCTGGAGCTTGTCCGGTTTGCATGGTAATTTTTGTTTGACTTGAATAGTCTTGCTGGGAAATAAATTTCTTGCTAGTAGGGCTGTCTGGATCACTGGAACATATGAGTTTTCTCAGCACCTCCCAGGGCAGTTCCCAGGGAAGAAGTGGAGAAACAGAGCTAACTTAATTAGCTATCAACTAACAGTAAATAAACACATCTCACAATGAGCAAACAGCATCTCCAGGCCCTTGCTCCCCTCTGTCTCCTTTGCCTGCAAGTTGTAGAGGAAAGAGAGAAGCCAAATTGGCCATCACTCAATTTCCTGATCTGGGAAATATCAGATACATTCTTATTTGATATTGTCATAACATTTCTACGTATGAGAAGAAATATTTATGGAGGGACTTTTTGGATTTGCTGAAAATGTTTGGAAATTGCAGGGGTTTGTTTCGATGCAAAATTTTAAAATAGTTGTGGGAATGACACTGGATCAGAAACTTCTTTTATTTGACCAGCTTATGGAGAACAAAGAGGGAGGATGTGGGTATAGGCTAAGTGGAGAGCTGCTGTAACGCAGCACGGGAAATGGAATCTGATACATGTCCACAAAGCCAAACAGATGGAAATACAGTTTATACAAAATCTGTGTGAGCAGAAGGCAGGGATCAATCTGGAAAAGGGAGAGGAAGATCCAGGAGCATTAACTGATAAGCTGTGTTTAGTGCCCTGTAGCTTTAGAGTACTTTATGAGCCCTAATGAAGACTCACAACACCCTTCTCAAATGACAGCTACAAATGCCGTCCTACAGAGGAGATGTCTTGCTCTGCCTGAAATAACCCTACACCGTAAAAGTGCACGTATATATAGAACAAACAAAACAGGGAAATGCAACCCCAGCCAGCAGGAAATCCTCAGATGCATCAAGGGAAGCGGGCTGTGCTAGCGAGACGAGTCGTACATTATATCACTGAATTCAAGGCAAAATATAACCCAAAGGTTACATACGACAGGGAAAGGCAAGTAACATCCTTTTGATAAGCACTGCTGGTGAGGGCATAGAGATGCGGGACAGCACGGACAGAACTATGTGCTTGATTTTCACTTCGACTGTTTCATAAACCATAGAGAAACTTTGCTTCTTTTCTCCTTTTCCCCATTGCAGTTTTGGGGAGGGCACACCTTACGTAGCATGGCTATCAGGTGCAATGGGTCACCAGTGGGTTGAAAAAGCCCTCGGGGAATTTGCCTCTCCTCGGAGGGGCCCTTGGCGGCAGGGTCTCTGCCTGCCCTCTGGGAGCATCGCTGTCAGCCGGGGCAGGCAGAGCGCTCCCTTCCTCCCCCGGCGCCTGCCCCGCTCCTGCCCCTAGCTACCATTGTACTGACCACGGAGGTAACAGCTGGAGCACCTGAAGCCCCCAACACCCACAGTCTGGACTTTCTCAAACCACCCGATGGCAACAGGGAAGACGGAGGCTTCTTGCTTGTTCTGGCTGTGCAAGTGCACGCTTTTTCTCTTCCTAAGCCATCCTGCTCTGGTGCTTCTCCTTTAGCTCTCGGTTCATAGGCAGGTTAGCCTTTCCTCCTGGTTTATCTTCTTCAGCTAGTTTCCATTTCAGTGAGCCTTGTCAAACTCTTCTGTTTGTTCCCTTTTGCATGTGGAAAACCATTTTTCCAGTGGATCCCACCATCTGTCAGGTATTGCTGCCATTGCCTGGATGGCTACACAGACAGCACATGACGGAGGCATTTTCTGGACAGTAATCCAAGCACTATGGAACAGCTCTTCAGACAAAGATGTCCAGGAGCACAAAGATCAGGGAAAAGTATTGCAAGTTTCTTCTCACACTTTTTCTCTGCAGATTTTACTCATATCCAGCTGTTCTCCACCTTCTAGCACTGTCAAAAATAATGCAGCCTAGTGTCATCCCTGGAACAGGGCAGACTTGTTATTGTCCTGACACAACACTTCCAGGGGGAGGTAATATCTGGCTTTCAGGTAAATAGCCAAGGATAAACACAGGTCTTTGAACAAATCTAGATGCTCCAGACAACAATTCTCAAATAGCCGCACAGATATTCATGGCTCACAGGTACTCTCTTACAATTGCAGATTAGGAAAACAGACCCAGAGGGGCAGATTTGCATCCTTCTCCTGCCATGTTTCTCCAGCTGAGCTTCCAGATCAGGTGATGTGTGAACAGCTCTTCCCAAATCACAGAAGACAGCATGTGGTTTAGCTGAAGCAGATCCATGGGAGGGGCACTGGCAGGCTGCCATGCATGATGTGCAAGGAAAGGCTGAGGGAGATGGGCTCCTGCAGCCTCAGGATGAGAAGGCTTAGGAGGTTTCTCACTGCTGACTTTAGCTACCTCGTGGGGCAAGACAGAGCCAGGCTCCTCTCAGGGTAGGGAGAGGATAAGAAGCAATGAAGACAAGTTGTAAAAAGGGAAATTTTGGCTGCATGTAAGGAAAAACATTCTTCCCTGTGTCATAGAATCATAGAATAGTTTGCGTTGGAAGGGACCTTTAAAGGTCATCTAGTCCAACCTCCCTGCAATGAGCAGGGACAACTAGATCAGGTTGCTCAGAGCCCCGTCCAACCTGACCTTGAATGTTTCCAGGGTTGAGGCATCTACCACCTCTCTGGGCAACCTGTTCCAGCATTTCACTATCCTCATTGTAAAAAATTTCTTCCTTGTATCTAGTCTAAATCTACCCTCTTATAGTTTAAAAAGATTACCCCTTGTCCTGTCACTACAGGCCCTGCCAAAAAGTTTGTCCCCATCTTTCTTACAAGCCCACTTTAAGTACTGAAAAGCTGCAATGAGGTCTGCCTGGAGGCTTCTCTCCTCCAGGCTGAACAACCCCAACTCTCTCAGCCTGTCCTCATAGGAGAGGTGTTCCATTCCTCTGATCATTTTTGTGGCCCTCTTCTGGACCCGCTCCAACAGGTCCATGTCTTTCCTGTGCTGAGGGCTCCAGAGCTGGACGCAGTACTCCAGGTGGGGTCTCACCAGTGTGGAGTAGAGGGGCAGAATCACCTCCTTCAATCTGCTGGCCATGCTTCTTTTGATGCAGGCCAGGATATGGTTGGCTTTCTGGGCTGCGAGCACACATTGCCAGCTCATGTCCAGCTTTTCATCCACCAGTACCACCAAGTCCTTCTAGGCAAGGCTGCTCTCAATCCCTTCATCCCCCACCCTGTATTGATGCCAGGGGTTGCCCTGACCCAGGTGCAGGACCTTGCACTTGGCCTTATTGAACCTCATGAGGTTCATACAGGCCCACTTCTTGAGCTTGTCCAGGTCCCTCTGGATGGCAATCCGTCCCTCAGGTGAGTCAACCGTACCACTCAGCTTGGTGTCATCTGCAAACTTGCTGAGGGTGCACTCGATCCCACCATCTATGTCATTGATGAAGATTTGAACAGTACTGGTCCCAGTATGTCCCCCTGAGGGACACCACTTGTGACCGATCTCCATCTGGACATTGAGCCATTGACCGCTACCCTCTGGATCATCTACCCACTTCCTCTGATCATCCAGCCAATTCCTTATCCACCGAACAGTCAACCCATCAAATCCATATCTCTCCAATTTAGAGACAAAAATGTTGTAGAGGACCGTGCCAAAGGCCTTACGGAAGTCCAGATAGATAGACAACATCTGTAGCTCTTCCCTTGTCCACTGATGTAGTCACTCCATCATAGAAGGCCACTAGGTTGGTCAGGCAGGACTTGCCCTTGGTGAAGCCATGCTGGCTGTCTCGAATCACCTCCCTGTCCTCCATGTGCCTTAGTATAGCTTCTATGAGGATCTGTTCCATGATCTTGCCAGGCACAGAGGTGAGGCTGACAGGTTGGTAGTTCCCAGGGTCCTCCTTTCTACCCTTTTTAAAAATGGGTGCAATGTTTCCCTTTTTCCAGTCACCAGGGACTTCACCTGACTGCCATGACTTTTCAAATATCATGGAGAGTGGCTTGGCAACTACATCAGTCAATTCCCTCAGGACTCTGGGATGCATCTCGTCAGGTCCCGTAGACTTATGTATATTCAGGTTCCTCAGGTAGTCACGAACCTGATCTTCTCTTACAGTGGGAGGGACTTTGCTCCCCCAGTCCCTGCCTTGTGGTCCATCCACTCGAGAGGTGTGGGAAGAGAGGCTGCCAGTGAAGACGGAGGCAAAAAAGTTGTTGAGCACCTCAGCCTTCTCCTCGTCCGTTGTTACCAGTTTGCCAGTCTTGCTCATCGGGGGGGTACACTTTCTTTGACCTTCCTTTTCTGGCTGACATACCTGTAGAAGCCCTTCTTACTATTCTTTGCATACCTTGCTGTCCTGGTTTCGTCTGGGACAGAGTTAACTCTCTTCTTAGTAGCTGGTACAGTGCTGTGTTTTGGATTTAGTGTGAGAATAATGTTGATAACACGCTGATGTTTTCATTGTTGCTAAGTAGCGCTTATCTTAAGCCAAGGACTTTTCAGTTTCCCATGCTCTGCCAGCAAGCAGGTGTGCAAGAAGCTGGGAGGGAGCATAGCCAGGGCAGCTGACCTGAACTAGCCAAAGGGGTATTCCATACCATGGAACGTCATGCCCAGTGTATAAACTGGGGGGAGTTGGCCAGGAGAGGCGGATCGCAGCTCTGTCATCGGTCAGCAGGTGGTAAGCAATTGCATTGTGCATCACCGGGTCTTTTTCCTTCCCCCCCCTCTTCTTTTTTTGTTATATTCCTTTTCATTATTATTATTATTATTAGTAGTAGTAGTAGTAGTATATTTTACTTTAGTTATTAAACTCTTCTTATCTCAACCCACGAGTTCTGCCTTCTTTCCCAATTCTCCTCCCCATCCCACCAGGAGCAGGGAGGGAGGGGATGAGGAGTGAGGGAGCAGCTGTGTGGTGCTTGGCTGCTGACTGGGGTTAAACCATGACACTTGCCAAGTTCAGCTTCATTCGCACCTTGGCGTTCCTGACCCCATCCCTACACAACCGGGCAGTGTCCCTATGCTCTTCCCAGGATACCTGCCCCTGCTTCCACTGCCCGTGCATTTCCTTCTTGTCCTTTAGTTTGATCAGCAGGTCCTGACTCAGCCATGCTGGCCTCTTACCTTCGTTGCCTGATTTCTTACACCTGGGAATAGAGAGCTCTTACGCTCTATGGAAAGCATCCTTAAAGATCTGCCAGCTCTGTTCTGCTCCCTTGTCCCTGGAGGGCAGTTTCCCAGGGGGTCCTATTGACTAATTTCTTGAACAGCTGGAATTTTGCTTTCCTAAAATTCAGGGTCCTGATTTACTCTCAGCCTGACCCATATCCCTCAGGACTGTGAACTCCCCCAGTGCATGATCACTGCAGCCCAGGCTGCCTCCAGTCTTGACATCACCAATCAGCTCACTTGCGTTGGTGACCATCAGGGCCAGTGTCGCATCACCTCTGGTAGGGCCGTCTATTACCTGGCTTAAGAAGTTATCCTCAATGCATTCCAGGAGTCTCCTGGATTGCCTACAGCTCATGATGCTACTTTTCCAGCAGATGTTGGGGTGGTTGAAGTCCCCCAGCAGGACAAGAGCCTGCGAGCATGATGCCTCCTGTAGCTGGAGTAAGAAAGCTTTGTCAATAGGCTCCCCTTGACTGGGTGGCCTGTAGTAGACACCAACCACAAAGTTCCCTTTGTTGCCTTGGTCTCTAATTCTTACCAATAAGCTTTCAACCTGCTCATAGCTCTTCTTCAGAGACAGCTCTTCACACTCCATCCATTTCTTGATGTAGAGGGCAACCCCTCCACCCCTCCTTCCGTGCCTTTCTCTTCTGAACAGCTTGTAGTCATCGATAGCTGCACTCCAGTCATGGGATTCATCCCACCAAGTTTCAGTAATGGCAACTAGGTTGTAGCTTTCTAGCAGCGTGGTGGCTTCCAGCTCCTCCTGTTTGTTGCCCATGCTGCGTGCATTGGTGTAGAGGCACTTCAGCTGGGCTGTTGGCCGTGTCACCTTCTTAGAGGAACACCCCTTAATTCCTTTGAAGTATTTCACTAGTGTTTCCCTGTTGGCTCCTATTACCGCAGGAGCCCCTGGCTCATCTCCATAAGATTTCAAGTGTGCTCCAGTGTAGCCAGCACGTCTCGGAGCAGAAGGCTGAGGGCCCTCACTAGCACCCCATCCCTCTAACCTTGGCGTGTCATCCCACAGCTTGTCACAGGCAAGCCTGATATTATCCCCCTCACCCTTCAAGTCTAGTTTAAAGCTCTGTCAATGATGATGAACCCTGCTAGCTTGTGAGCAAAGACCCTCTTCCCCCTTTGAGAAAGGTGAATCCATCTGATGCCAGCAAGCCTGGTGCCGTCTAGGCCATCCCATTATCGAAAAACCCAAAACTGTGGCGGTGACACTAGCCACGGAGCCATGTATTAATAGACTGGGTGCATCTGTTTCTTCCAATGTTGCTGCCCGTAACTGGAAGGAGAGAGGAAAAAATAACCTGTGCTCCAGATTCCCTTACCAACCATTCCAAGGCCCTGAATTCTCTTTTGATCCCCCTGTAAAAGTGGTCATGCACTGGAAATGGTGCCCAGGGAGGCTGTGGTATCTCCACCCTTGGAGATACTCAAAGCTTGCCTGGACACAGCCCTGAGTGGCCTGATCTGACTGTGAAGACAGCTGTACCTTCATGGGGAGGTCAGCTCAGACGACCTTCCAAGGTCCCCACCAATGAAAACCATCCTGTGAGATCCATTGGGGCAAAGAAAGACAATGTAGAGCCTGGACTAGAGTGAAGCCAATGACTTTGATGGCAAAAATTACATCTTCTAATTCTAGTCTATTTAAACATCTAGGCCTACAATAGCAATATTAGGATCTAAGTTCACCAGCAAAATAATCTCAAAACCAAACAAGTTAAAAAAAACCCCTCGGGATACACTAACACAAGACATCAAGACATCCTTTCTTGATCTTCATGTGGTCACAGCTGCAGTGAAAATGAAGAAACCTGAAAATGTCCAAAAGAGACAACTTTAATTACCTTCCCAGGCATTAGTCTGCTGTTTGTGGAAAATCTTAAAATAAAATTTATTTGAAGGTGTGAAGCATGGAGGGGAATTTGTCAAATCTGGTGATGACCCATGGCACTAGACATATGTGCTGTATAAAATGATCCTTTCTCAAATTCTTGTTGCAAATCAGTTCCTAGGGGAGAGAACAGTTGAGGAGTTCCCTTTTTGATTAATCGTTTGCAGTGCCTCACCCTCAGATCACCTCTAAAGGGACAGATAGGAGAAGAGGAAAGGATCTTGTCCTGCTTTGTGCAGGAAGCCAAAAGCTCGGTATTGCTTATGGAACATATTTTTGCCTTTCTGAGGAAACATTTCCCAGCCAAACGCTTTTCATTTCTTCAACACAATTAAAGGAAAAGGAAGAGGCAGGCTTAGTTTGATGAAAATAGGCAGCAGATGCTGGAGGAGAAGAATGGGAAAGGTTGTCATCTGGAGCAAGGGGGAGAGAATAGCCTGTCGTGCGTGGGCACAGCTGGAAAGGGCCATGGGTCCACAGCCTTCTATCCGAGCCTGGAGCCACATCAGCTTTTCATGTGGAGGGGGACAGGTTACAAGTAACTCTCACAGGAAGGGAAAAATAATTTGTAAGCCCCAGGGATGAAAGGGATCAACATTAAAGTGAAGCCAGTTACTCCCTATAAGAGAATTGACTATATCCAGGACCCCTTCTTACAATTACACCACCCAACTTTGTGTGACTGGGGAGGTATTCTCTCTCTACTTTAGTATATATTCTTCTTGACTATAATTTTTCCTGCAGGCATTCAAGATATTCTGTGCAAGGGTAGGAAATGGCAAGTCTTGACCTAAATGTCTTGCAGTCTAACTGCATAAAATAGAAGACAGGAGATGAAATAATTTGGTGAACATCACATAGCCAGGCAGTACTGCAGCTAGGCACAGAAGCCAGGTCTCTGGAGTCAAAGTGCAAATCCATACACCCCAAAATAAGTCACCCTACTTCAGGCTTCCTGAAGTACAGTTCCTGTGACAGAGAACATGTTCTTGTCCCCAGAAACACACCAGGTTATACAAGGTTGTAAAAAAAACCCACACCAGCCACAACCAACAACAGCAAAAGCCCCACTTCATTGGAAAAACACCTATGATCAGAAAGCACCTGCCTTGGGGTGGTAGGAGAAACCCAGCAGAAATTTATAAACTTTGTTAAAATTTTTCTCTGTCTTTCTTTCTTAACAGTGACAGAAGTGGCATAACTCAGTGGAGTTCTACTTGTCTTATGCAACTAAGGTAACTACAAAAACTCCTTCAAACTTGTAATAACAGATAACAAGTTCATATTGCTGAGTTCTCATGCATTTGTGCTCCTACGCAGTAGCCCTCAATGAGGGTTTTGCTGGCAATCTCCAAGCTTGCAGAGGCAAGCATGTAGCAACCTGGGTTGAGTGTGACAAGCGACACGTAGAAGAAAGTATCCTCACCTTGTTAGTATTACCTTGTTAATGAGTAACCCAACATGGCCATGTTTTGTACACTGTTGTTCTCTTAGATCTCCACTGCATTACATGCATGTGGGCACACGTACACGCACGTACATCTACTACAACTTTTTCTGTTAAATTCCCCATCAGCTAAAAAGTTGTAGAGTTGTTACTGCCTGTGATTGTCCCCCAGACACTTGCTCACCCCACCAAAAGATCTAAGCTAAACTTTTGCTCCGGAAAAAAAAAAAAAATCCAACAAAGTACACACCAAAGCATCCCAGCACAAAGAAACCATTCCTGCAAAGGGCAGATATGAGAAGTTCTCTTTATTCAGTGCCATTATATGAAATTATTTCTAAATGCAAGCCTTTCACTGTAAGTGGGAAAACAAACACAATTGTTAGCAGAGTTGGTCTTGATGAGTCTTCTAGTACCTTGGAGTTTGTCATTACCGTGGCTGAAAACAGAGAGAGGGAGAAGGAGAAATCACCATTCTTACTCCTGCTGTTCAGAGAAAAAAAATAAATCAATGAATAGTTCCCCTGCAAGTGGTATGTATCATAAGCAAGAAAGGCTAGCTATTAAGGAATGTCCTTTGTTAAAACTTGAGCAGAAATCTCACGTCGCAGAAAATACTTAAACAGGAGTGAGGAGAAATTTTCTGTTCTAACAAAGAAAAAAAGACGCGGGGACTTCAACTCTTCTTTTCTGACTTACCAGACTGACTTCATTTTTATGGAGATTAGTATAAACCACAGATATTCCCAGCATCCCCTCACTCCTACTCTGACATCTCGTAAACTCCGCATTTTCACACCAGCATCTGCTGAAGGCAGCTCTAATTTCCAGTTCCGCACTTCCAACAAAGCTAGTGAAAAATGTTTTTTGTAATGGTTTGGTTAGCAGAGAAGTAAAAACCCTCAAGAAGTCTACAAAGACAGACTGGCATCTCGGTGGCTGTGCCAGTGTACCCTCTCCTGCTCTCTGTGATGGCGATGGGAGGTGGAGGCAGCCCCCCAAAACCAACCTGCTACCATTGGCTTTGCTAACACCGGGTATCAGGTCTGTGCCGGTGTGAACGAATTAATGGCACAAATGAGCATCACATCACAGGCCCCTGCTGAGCTGAGGGGGCTGAGATGCACACGGGCAAGCAGATCCCCCACCCCCCCAAGCAGAGCTGATCTGTGCATTTTTTTAAATCAAGTTCCTGCAGGCCAATGATCCCAAAATCCTTCTCACAAGCTGCTTCATTGAGTTGCACAGTTGCCACTCAGCACAGCCCTGACTAAAAACCCTAGTGCTGGGAAAGTTGAGGGTGGGAGCAGATGTCCTCCTCTTCCAGACCACGGCTCGACATGCCTGGAGGAGAAGAGGGAGCACTGCTGCGGGCAGCCCCACGGGCAGTCAGTGGCTGTGGGGTGCCCTGGGCAGGGGGCTGCGGCACGTCACTGGGGTCTGCCGCTCTCTGCTTTTGCCCCAGCAGAAACCAGCCTGTGCCACCTCAGTGCCTGGTCTTCTCTGTGAAGCACAAGAGGACTGAGAAGTTGGCACCAGGAAAATGCGGTCCTTTCTCCTGCGCCTGGCCCCGTGCCTCAGCGGTGACCTTTCCCTCCCACGCAGCAGCATCCAGGTCCTTGTCAGCCTTGGAAACACAGGGTGCATCGTTCCACGGCCACGCTCCCAGGGGAAGATTACCTAGAGTATATGTTGAATTCCTGACATTTTTGGAGGACAAGAGATAAGACTCTAACTAGGAAAGCAGAAACAGTTTTTTCAGAGAGGGGCTAGATCTTATGACCCCTGTCTCCAATGACCGTACATTTGGACCTCCAGCACTATCCTGTATCTCTGTGATTCACAACAAACTTGCGGGCTGCATAAGAAAATGTGTGTATTTCTGAGCACCTGAAAAGTTCAGCTACAAAACAGAAAAGCACTTTCAGCCTTAATTAGGATAAAGCTGTTTTCTGCCATGATGTAGAGTAATGTAAGAGGGGGATGAAAAAATTGGTTAGAGGCATGGGAAAACTTTCATAGGAAGACAGATTGAAAAGACAGAAACTGTCTAGTTTACAAAGAAAATGAGTATGAAGGACATGCTGCAACTGCATGAAATACAAACAAGCTAGAAACAGTAAATCCTTGATGCTTTCTCCTAGTAGAAAAATAGAAAGACATTCAGTGAAGCTGATACTCAGTAAATGCAAAACCTAAGAAAAAAATGTCATTTTCACACAGCACACAGTCAGCTTGCGAGACTCACTGGTATTTAAGTCAGGAGCTCAGCAGGACCTAAGGAGGGAGAGCGTGTTGTACAGAGGAGGATACTCTCAAGTATTACGGCAAAGGTTAAAATCGCAGATGGAAAACTACAAGAATTTGGGAGGGACATAAGCTGTCGTGTTCCAGGACATAAGCTACACACTAACAGCGAGTAGGGGCAAAATATTGACCTGTGGCCAGTTTTTTTACAATAGCTTGCTGCAGGTTGTTTGCGTTGTCCTCTGAAATGTTGCTGAGGGCCAGAGGCAGCGAGAGCTACAATGTCAGACCACCAGGAGCTGTGGTCTCCTGGGGCCTGTGGCAGGAGCTGTGGTCCCCTGTGGACTCCATACACTCATTTCTGGGCATGGTAACATGTCTGTGGAGCATCATCCCACGCACACAGCATCGAACCGGCGGCACCACCAGCCCTGCTGCCAGCATGGGGGGTTGAACTTTTGATAGAGGGAAAGACAGTCCTGCCTCCTGCCCCTTTGCTCTGGGGTCTCTGCCACAGGCACCAAGCGCTGCTCCGACCCTGCCCTGAAAGCGAAGAAACCAGCTGGATTTCAGCAGCTCCCAACAGAGACCCATCCCATTGGGCAGGTGAGAGACAAGTGGAACGTGCAAAACCAAGAGAGACTGCAAAATCACAGACGTGACCTCTGATCCAGCGATATTAAAATGAAGCTGATTTTAGGGTCTCTAAATTCATGCCATTGCCTAGTTTGACTTCTTAAACCATAACAGGTCACAGACTTTCATTCATTTATGACAGTAGTGAGAGTAATAACTCCTGCTTAAGTAAAAGATAGTTTTTAGAAAAGCAACCAGACTTCTGAATAACTGAAGAAAAATACTTTTCTCTCCTGACTGTCTGCTCGTGGTTAATTGCCCATGTTGTTTCTGTTTCGTGTATATATTTCTGTGAGCCAGAATACTCTTTGCTGTAAGTGAACAAAACTCTCATTAATATATCTTGATGCCAGCAATAAATCTGGTCCAGCATTGCACCTCAGTGAAAACATGCATACGTTGCAGTACAGACTGAGTCACAAGATGATGCTATTTCTTGGTACTAATGTAGGATTTTACGTGTTAGAAGCACTGTGGCTAATATTAACTAATGATAAGGTAATTAATCCAAATTTAGATGCCAATATAATTTCATTTTTGTGTCTGAAAGCTTTTAAGCTTCATACAGGCTATGCACAATGTGTGCCGTTCAATTAGCTGAACTCTAGTTAAGTATTGCAGTCTGCTACTCATCATCTCAGACAGAAAAAAACCCACATTATTAACCACTGATGGTATTTGATACTAGTAATAGCTTTAGCGGTTGTCTGTCTTTGCCAGTGATGACAACCAACAATTCATTCTCCATGTTAATTTTAATGGTGACTGCTAATACAAAGTCCAGCTGTGGTGATGAATGATTCAGCTTGCACAGAACTGGGGGAACCAGGCTGGCCTTGTGGGTGTTTTTTCTTGTCTTTTGAGGTCTACATGGGAATAATTTTTAAGGCAATCACATCATCATACCTTGTCTTTCATCAGTTTTGCAACAGGTCCCAGTGGGACAGTGGAAATTTGGCATTTTGGGGGTTGAACTTTCTCAGACAGGTCTCTACAAGAGCTGTCACTATCTAATACTGATAATCTAACAACAGACTTACACAGGTCAGATGGCCCCCCTCTGCCCGACCTCTGCTCTACCTGGCACCATGCTCGTTTGCAGATCTCTGTGCCTGATACCTCATACTCTCATCCAATTTTTGTAATTTCTCTGAAACACGTAGGAGGAAAAAAATGAATTCCTTAATGTGGTAACTGCAAGTGACTCTGCAATCACAAGCATAAGGTAGATCTGATACAGCTGTGGCCTCCTGAGTTACCCTGAGTTTTGCTGCAAGTTCAGTGCCTCTTTTCTCCCACAGCTTCACCCAAAGTCTTTTGGGACCACCGATGGCTTTGTAGAGACCCCTGTGCATTCCACCAGCTGTGAGTGCACCACAGCCTTGGTGAGACCAGCAGCACAGGTGATCCACTGAGGTTAACTCCTCAGCGAGCAGGGCACGCGTCATGCACCTACTGAATGAGCCACTGTCCTCAGGGGTGCTTACAATATAACTTGCTGTAAAGTTTGACTCACCCCATTTATGTGAGGTTCCTGTCAGCTCTGGGAAAGATTAAACAGAATTCTTTAGGGCAGCTTTTCCAAATCCTTTCTCATACTGAAGTTCTCAGTCACTGGGAGGGCTGTCAGATTTCTCTGCACTTCAGCTCGGTAGAAAACAGCTCTGGGCCCTAAGCCATCTCAGCAGTTTTGCAGCTAGAGCTTTCAGAGTATCCACAACTGCCTCTGTGTTACCAAGCTGTCACTTCTGGACTGCGACCCAAAGTGCTGGTGACGTGGAAGTCGGGGAAGGAGGGGTAGGCACTGCATGAGTTGGAAGGAGCGGGCTAGAGAGGGCCATCAGCTATGACAGGTTGCCTTGCCTGTTCTTACCCATAGCGATGATCTCAGCTTTCCATCTAGCTCAGGCACTCTACCTTTGGAGGCAGCGAAATGAATATTTCTGCTGGTTTTGTCTGCCCTGCCGAAGTAGATTTCATGATGAAAATGTGAGATAGGTTTCTCTCCAGCACTTAGGGACAATCGTCCAAGACCTCTACTTAAATTAGAGAGTCCTTATGAGAAATAAAGCCACGCAGGGATAACTATCTTTTGAAGGTAGTTAACAGGTGCACTTTGATGATGCCATTCTAGTACAGCACATTTCATTTCTTCTGGTGTTCTGATCAGTTACAGGATAACCCAAATAGGTCTTTCTGTACTCCCCCAGTGTCACTGCACATGAGGAAATAATCCAAAAGCTGAAATGTAAAAATGTGCTAAGTTGCTCAGCACTGATGAATAGCATGGAGCAGCTCCAACACCCTGGTCATGTAACATCCATCAAGCTGACAGAAACCATTTTCATGCCCTAGACTAATTATTTTTGCACAGTTGGCCATGTCATCCCTAGGACAATCTATTCCTGGTATCTAGTTAGTCTTTTATGTGTACACAAGCTCAGTAAAGTCCTTACAAAATATTTGGGAATGCATTATTAATAACAAAAATGGTTGTGATCTATGAGACATGGTGCATACTTGCATGCCTGCCGAAAATCCCGGAAAAGTATTATTAGTCTTATGTAAATAGGTCTCCTTTTTCTCTGTACTCTTTCTGAAATGCAATCTGCCTCACAAAAAAGGCAGCAATTATCCCCGTTTTCTGATTCTTTCCCAGTTCTCTGGTGCTTGTGTGCATCCCTATAATACATCTGATGTTGATGGAGGTCTTCTGGTGGCACCACATGGAATTCACTGCTCAGAAACCTGGCAGTGCCTCTGCTCATTCATTATGCTGTGCAGGTACACATTGCTTTACCCAGTGTAACCTAATGATAATGAGTTTACTGCGTAGGTATGCTTTAATACTGTGATAAACACCTTGATTATGGTGTGAGAGAGGTCTAGATGTGCTTTTCAAAACACTTTATTTCATAAATGATCTATTTACTTTCTTGTCAAGATGTGAAAAAAAGACTGTTTATTTTCCTGTCAGATTGCTGAAGAATTATTGCTTTGATCCCTCTGTGCTCTTGCAAAATCTATGAGATTTCAGAGTTCCCTTGCCTATGTTATCACATATTTCCTGTCTTTTTTTAACCTTCATTGCTAGGTGGGCGTGCACAAGGTCAGATTAGCTCTTAAGCTGTCAAATAATACAACTTCCTTTCTTGAAATAAGTTTAAAATCGATTCATCCATGAATCTGAACTGTTGTGTGTTTGTTGTTTCTTAGGTGAAGGAGGGCAGCAATTTCTGTTCTTGACGGACTGCTCTGTTACCCTGTCCAGTTTGGTCACTGACGTATTTCCAGAAGATCCCTTATTGCAAGTCTGTGTAGTAACACCCACCACTAGTATATTAGGTTGCCTCTGAAGTTGTGAATATGACGGTGTCACTTCCAGTGCTGTCCACGGCGATTTTTTGACAGGTACAGCTAAGCCAGTGACCCTGAAACCCTTTCTGCAGCATTTGCAGCAAGAGGAGCTTCTCCCAACACAGCCAGTACCAGACCGCTCGCTGGGCACAGTGTGCAGACGCCGTCGTTTTGCCTGAAACGCACCATGCCATTGCTGGATCTGGCACCATATCTGCAGCTCAGTTGTCATTTCTGACACATTCCAAAGGGACTTGGATTTGAGCTCCACTGCACGGAGGGCAGGGCTGGGTCTGCATAGGCAGATAATAACAAGTTTATTGTCATCACATTCCTCTAAAGCATGTGCTTGTTTAGAGAGGTATGCAAAAAGCTCTTTGTGTTTGCAGATCTATTGCTTCCAATTGTTTTCACACAAAAGAAAAAGATACCTGTGTGGGACAAGCCACAGCCATTTCCCTGCGGCAGTTACCATTGAGAAACATTTGTCGGAGGGACACAGCCCCAAAAAGCAGGTTGTCCCGCTATGTATGAATATGAGGTCTGCAGGAGATCAGACCTGGGATGCTTTACTGTTTTTTTTAAAGAAACAACTCCAAAATCTAGATGCAAATAATAGCACCTGGCTAACAGCAGTAATCATCAGGAGCCCAAATTAGAGCCGAGATCCCTTATGCTAGATACTGATCAGATCTGTGGTGAAAAAAACAGTTCTTTCTCCAAAGCACTCACGGACTTTGTCTGCCAGAGCTTGCCAGCCTGCTAGAGAGCTGCCGGGTCCAACAGATGACGAAGGTGTCAAAGGAGCACTTCAGGGAAGAAACAATCGAAGAAAGGAAAGGGAATGATTTGCATCAGTGTTTATTGCAGAGATGCTCAGGGAGGTTTCTACAGCAGAGTTATTTTATACAGGGGCTGAGTCAAACCCTCTCAGATTCAAACGTAGGGGAACTTTTGGAACAAATTAATGCAATGAACAGTAACAAATCACCAGGACCAGCCTTCACCCACACCTTAAGAGGAGTGTAAATTTGATACTGTTGAACCACTGATTTTGGGATATTACCTGCTGCTTGAACTGGTCTTCATGCCAGAAGAACTGTGCGTGGGAACCATGGCACCATTTTCAAAACCGGAACTCAAGGGGTGATCTGAGAAACCACAAACCAGCATTTCTGTTGCCCGTGCCGTTAGATATAAATGGTACAGAAGGGAGGAACTACTATGGTTTTGGCAGGGTCTGGTGGGTTGACCCTGGCTAGATGCCAGGTGCCCACCAAAGCTGCTCTATCACTCCCCCTCCTCAACTGGACAGGGGAGAGAAAATAAAACGAAAGGCTCGTGGGTCGAGATAAGGACAGGGAGATCACTCACCAATTACCGTCACGAGCAAAACAGACTCGACTTGGGGAAAAATTAATTTAATTTATTGCTAGTCAAATTAGAGCAGGATAATGAAAAATAAAACCAAATCTTAAAACACCTTCTCCCCATCCCTCCCTTCTTCCCAGGCTTAACTTTACTCCCGATTTTCTCTACCTCCCCCCCGCCCCGAGCGGTGCAGGGGGATGGGGAATGGGGGTTTGGGTCAGTTCATCACATGTTGTCTATGCCGCTCCTTCCTCCTCAGGGGGAGGACTCCTCACACTCTTCCCCTGCTCCAGCGTGGGGTCCCTCCCACGGGAGACAGTCCTTCACCAACTTCTCCAATGTGAGTCCTTCCCTTGGGCTACAGTTCTTCACAAACTGCTCCAGCGTGGGTCCCATCCACGGGGTGCAGTCCTTCAGGAACAGACTGCTCCAGCGTGGGTCCCCCGTGGGGTCACAAGTCCTGCCAGCAAACCTGCTTCAGCATGGGCTCCTCTCTCCATGGGGCCACGAGTCCGCAGGTCCTGCCAGGAGCCTGCTCCAGCACGGGCTTCCCACGGGGTCACAGCCTCCTTCAGGCATCCACCTGCTCCAGCGTGGGGTCCTCCACGGGCTGCAGGTGGATATCTGCTCCACCATGGACCTCCATGGGCTGCAGGGGGACAGCCTGCCTCACCATGGTCTTCACCACGGGCTGCAGGGGAATCTCTGCTCTGACACCTGGAGCACCTCCTGCCCCTCCTTCTTCACTGACCTTGGTGTCTGCAGAGTTGTTTCTCTCACATCTTCTCACTCTGCTCTCTCTGGCTGCAATTGCTACTCCCCTGTAACTTCTTTTCTCTTTCTTAAATATGTTATCACAGAGGCGCTACCACTGTTGCTGATGGGCTCGGCCTTGGCCAGAGGCAGGTCCATCTTGGAACCCGCTGGCATTGGCTCTATCGGACATAGGGGAAGCTTCTAGCAGCTTCTCACAGAAGCCACCCCTGTAGCCCCCCCCGCTACAAAAACCTTGCCACGCAAACCCAATACACAGAGGAAAGCCATACCTCACCTACCTGTGGGAACTCCTGGAAGCAATCCCCACCTCGGAAGCTATTCAAAGCTTGTCTGGACCAAGCCAGCCCCAAGCACCCTGGTCCAAGCTGGCCCTGCTTTCAGTGGGGAATTGGACTAGACAATCTCCACATGTCCCTTCAGACCTAAATAGTACTTTGGTTCTATATTCACAATGATAAGAAAAATGCATGAATGCCTAACAATAATTAAACTTCAAAATTCATTGCCACAGGACACCATTCTGATCAAAAGCAGAAATGGTTTTAAATATATAAGCCATATTAACTGTGGGAATACGAATGGCAACTAAATGCAATGATTTGTGTTCAAACTGTAGCACTGGAAGTCCCTGCAGTTTAAATTATATGAAGCTAAAAGCTGATACCTCAGAAAGCTCACTCGTGTGAGCTTGTGCTTCTCCTGTTACGCACTTTCTCTGAACTCCTGCTATAAGTTGCTGAAAGGGTTACAGCATTAAGTGAACTTTTATTCCGACTAGTGTAGCTGCTCTTATGTACAAAACTGATGGAAGAAAGTGAATGTGCATGCAGGGGTGCAGGGGGGGAAGCAAGGCAGCAGCAAGACCAGTATGAAGCAATGCTTTTTGAAGCTAATTGTCTTCAATTAGCCTTTCACCTTTGATTAAAGATGGACGGTTACTGCCAAAAAATGCCTCTTGAATATTCATTTAAATTAACTTGCCTTGGCCTGATTTCGTCTCTGTTTATTTCCTCTGAACACTCACACAGGATGGTTACACTGGCATGGAGGGCTGTGAATAGGACTGACAGAGCTGTGTGCCCAACTGTTTGTGAACAAAAAACTTTCGATTTATTCACACAGTGCTTATGTCAGAATGACCACACTAGTGCAGTGGGGGCTTTTTTGAACAGTCTCAGTAAAAGAACTTGACTTGC
Source organism: Gymnogyps californianus (assembly GCF_018139145.2). Classification (NCBI taxonomy): domain Eukaryota; kingdom Metazoa; phylum Chordata; class Aves; order Accipitriformes; family Cathartidae; genus Gymnogyps; species Gymnogyps californianus. The sequence goes on along the minus strand of NC_059475.1, from coordinate 26,058,764 downwards.
AGGGAGTTGTTAGTGGCCCAAAAGGAATTTAAAAAAGAAAGCTGTGAATATTGTTTGATGACTAAAAACAAACAAAATGAAAGAATACATGAAAATATACAGTCAAGGGAGAAGAGACTAACCAACTCAAGTAAGTCCTCATTCATTACAAATCATTTGTGTATTTTTTCCCCACTGGGTTGAACTGTGCCTTTCCCATAATCCATCAAACATTTTGGAAAGCAAGAGGCTGTGTAGTGGCCAAAATGTGGTGTCTCACACTTCTCAAGTTCATGCATCCACTTCTTCACCATCTTCTTGAATATCCCTGCAGAAAGTCCATGAGTTGGCTCATGTAGGTCAGAAATGTTGGCTGATGTGGAGGGATATGTCCCCCAAGCTGCGACACAGAAATTAACTGAATGGCATTGGAAACCCTGTGCTTTAAATGCTCAGACTTCACACTTTTCCTTCCCTACACCATTCTGCCTATGGTGTCACGCTGCTTCATTCCGAATAAACTACAGTCATAAGGCCCCATTTATCTTTTCTTAAAAGACAAAGCTCAAAGAGCCTTGTGTGGTAGGTTGACCCTAGCTGGATGCCAGGTGCCTACCAAAGCTGCTCTATCACTCTCCCTCTTCAGCTGAACAGGGGAAAGAAAACATAATGAAAGGTTTGTGGATTGAGATAAGGACAGGGAGAGATCACTCAGCAATTACCATCACCGGCAAAACAGACTTGACTTGGGGAAATTAGCTTAATTTATTACCAATCAAATCAGAGTAAGATAATGAGAAGTAAAAACTAAATCTTAAAACACCTTCCCCCCATCCCTCCCTTCTTCCCAGGCTTAACTTTACTCCCGATTTTCTCTACCTCCTCCCCCTGAGTGGCACAGGGGGATGGGGAATGGGGGTTTGGGTCAGTTCATCACATGTTGTCTATGCCGCTCCTTCCTCCTCAGGGGGAGGACTCCTCACACTCTTCCCCTGCTCCAATGTGGGGTCCCTCCCACAGGAGACAGTCCTCCACCAACTTCTCCAACATGAGTCCTTCCCTCGGGCTACAGTTCTCCATGAACTGCTCCAGTATGGGTCCCATCCACGGGGTGCAGTCCTTCAGGAACAGACTGCTCCAGCGTGGGTCCCCCGTGGGGTCACAAGTCCTGCCAGCAAACCTGCTCCAGCCTGGGCTCCTCTCTCTCCACGGGGCCACTGGTCCTGCCAGGAGGCTGCTCCAGCACGGGCTTCCCACGGGGTCACAGCCTCCTTCAGGCATCCACCTGCTCCGGCGTGGGGTCCTCCACGGGTAGGTGGATATCTGCTCCACCATTAACCTCCATGGGCTGCAGGGGGACAGCCTGCCTCACCATGGTCTTCACCACGGGCTGCAGGGGAATCTCTGGTCTGACACCTGGGGCACCTCCTGCCCCTCCTTCTTCACTGAGCTTGGTGTCTGCGGATTTGTTTCTCTCACATATTCTCACTCCTTTCTCCAGCTGCAGTTTCTGTTGTGCTGGTTTTTTTCCCCTTCTTAAATATGCTGTCACAGAGGCGCTACCACCGTCGCTGATGGGCTCGGCCTTGGCCAGCAGCGGGTCCATCTTGGAGCTGGCTGGCATTGGCTCTATTGGACATAGGGGAAGCTTCTAGCAGGTTTTCACAGAAGCCACCCCTGTAGTCCCCCCCTGCTACCAAAACGTTGCCATGCAAACCCAATATACCTTGGCAGTGTACAAAGCCCTCCTAGCCCCTACCCAAGTGGTAATAGTTAAACCTGACTGCCCTACACAACTTCACGTGCAGCATTTAATACTCGACTTGACAGCTCCCAAGTCATTGGAAACCCACATACCTATTCAAGGCACATTTTGTTCCTCCACAAATCATCCACACATTTCCTTTCCTCCATAAATGCTGTGATAACAGCTGAAAAGTGAGAGAAAAATAAAGCTGTGTGATATATGTGAAATGCAAAATGGTTGCTCTGTTCTGGCACCATTTGTACACTCATTTTCCCCTATCACCCACAAAAAGGGAGGTCATCAATAGAACAAGGCAAGGACTGTAAGGGAGGGTGATGCCTTGTATTAGATGAATTGGTACAGTTAGTCTAACTGTGACAGCAGATTCTTTTAGCCATATTTGTATTGAAATCCAAACCTTGGAAGATACAGCTCAGAAATTCAGAGATAATAAAAAAATGGAGGTATACAGAACCACTGAGCTGCCACTAGGGCCTCCTGCACAGGAAATAACTACTACTCTGTTTCCTGACCAACGTGCAGGCAGAAAGCAACATCAGCTCAAGGATGAGCAGGATTCAGGGCGAGAGGAAAGCCTCCTTTGGAGAGAGCTTGTAGTTCAGAGCCTGGTCCTGACAGGCACAATGCACAGTGAGGGAAAGGCCAGCAGCCTCGCGAGTTGTTAAGAGAAAAGAAAATAAACAACGAAATCACTGGTACTAATGAGGACCAGCACTCTCTGTCTTTGGAGGGCTCGGGAGTGTGGTCTCTGCTCAGAACAGCCATCAAAAAGTGCCGCGCAAGATGGAAAGGGGTACAACTGCTCCCTCAGGGTGAAACAGCTCCTGGAGATAAGGGGCAGCCCAAAACCCACCTTTCTCATCCTGGGAAACCCTGCAAGCTCACTGCCTTCCCAATACAGGTGGTCTGGGTGGGAGAGGGTCTCTTTTTTTTGCACGTTAGTGCACTCAACTCTAGTGTGTTGACACCTGGTGCTTTGTAGAGCAGCAGAGGAACAGTAATTGCCAGCTGATTCATTGGGAGATGAATGCTTCGGCTTTAGAGAAATGAACCCTGAGCACTTGTGTGGCTCTTCATGATTTATCACAGGCCTTTCAAGGTGCTCTTGAAGCACAGGGAGAGGATATGGCTTAGGCATCAAGGGGCTGATCTGGAGGTGAACAGAGCTGAAACTCTTCTCTGGCTCTGCGTACACACACATGTGTACACACATGGAATCATAGAATCATAGAATCATAGAATGGTTTGTGTTGGAAGGGACCTTAAACATCATCTAGTTCCAGCCCCCCTGCCATGGGCAGGGACACCTTCCACTAGACCAGGTTGCTCAAAGCCCCATCCAACCTGGCCTTGAACGCTTCCAGGGAGGCAGCATCCACAACTTCTCTGGGCAACCTGTTCCAGTGTCTCACTACCCTCATAGTGAAGAACTTCTTAATATCTAATCTAAATCTACCCTCTTTCAGTTTAAAACTGTTACCCCTCGTTCTGTCACTACACTCCCTGATAAAGAGTCCCTCCCCATCTTTCCTGTAGGCCCCCTTTAAGTACTGGAAGGCCGCTATAAGGTCTCCCTGGAGCCTTCTCTTCTCCAGGCTAAACAACCTGAAGTCTCTCAGCCTATCCTCATAGGGGAGGTGATCCAGCCCCTGATCATCTTCATGGCCCTCCACACACATGACTGCACATTTATTTTTGCATGAATTCCATTTTATACCATACATTTACAGAGAAGGATCAGGCTGAATCTATATTTAAAGAAACAGCATGGGATTAGGAGCTGTAGGCTCATTTTCCTTATCTGCCATAAATGTATATGAGAGTCTCCTTGTCCCATTCCCTATCTGTAGGACTGGATAATCTTCCTCTATCCCTTTGAAGACTCATCTACTTAATTGTAATGGCACCTGTCCCAAGAATGCTCCCATTTTTTTATGTCAGTAGAGCCAATTCCAAAATCCCTCAGGGATTAAAATTCATTCATACTGGGATAGGAAAGAAATCTGTGCTTTGTGCAAGCGGTTCAGACTAGATAACATCAGATCTGGCTGTCAGTTCTCTAACACATGACTGATAATAATAATAATAATAATAATAATAATAATAATAATAATAATAATGAGAGAACACATTGCACATTGTCTTTGGTCCAACCAAAATAGTCGCCAGCCTCTTTCGCTATGCTCTGTGGCCTCAGCCAGAGCTGAGATGGTTAGATCAGGGCGAGGATGATCATGGCCCCTGCGGTGGAGCACGGCAGGGCTGGGCTCATTAGCATGCCGAGAGAGCCCCTGTCCTGAGATGGAAAGCACCACAGAAGGCTCATTTTAATGCTCTATAGTTGAATAAGACTGCAAACAAAAAATATATCATTATCTGGGCACATCTTGTAATTCCTGTTCAAGTATTTTGCATAATTTGCTGCTACTTTCAACTTCTCTGTTCCCCATGTGGCATTGTTTGACAAAGGGGAAACAGTAAGCTATCTATTCTTGGAACATTTTCCATTGCTTATTGTCATATGGCTTCAGGCCAGACTCTAATTCAAAGGAGAAAAAACACATACAATCAGGAGTATGAATAGGACTGTCTAGTGAAAATCAATACACTTTTTAGTAGTAGGTCAGTAGATGGTTTGTTACCTCTCGCACCTAGAGATTTGGGGGTGGGGAAGGGATCTTCGAGTGAAGCAAGATGAGTCAAAGACCAGTCTCATTAACTACAGCTTGAGCACACATTCACCACTTAACACTTAGCAATTATGAAGAAAGAGCAAGGAAATGCATGAAAAATGTCTTTTCCTTACCTGCGTGCTTGTGTGGTAATAGGATGTATCTGATGCAGCAATGTCTCAAAACCGCCACTTAAGACTACTTGGGACTTATTATATGGTATAAACCTTTGTTCTGGAGTTTAAAAAATTTTTGTTACTAGCAAGAGCAGCTCTGCATTGCCATTAATGGGCATGCTGAAAAAGTAGGGGCCATGGTCTTGCTTGCAGGTCTGTCTTTGCTCTCCTGTGAACAGCTGTGAGGCTGAGCCACTCCTCCGTCAGTCGAATGGAAAGGCTTCTGCATTTTACAGGGGCAAAGGTACCCTATTCAGTGGATACAGATGCAGGCAATGTCTGACATACAGAATTTGGTATCCATTTTTTAAATGTCAAAGGTGTAGAGAGAGGGGATCAATTTTCAGAAGCAACCAGTGATTTTGGTGCTCATTGGAAAACAGTGTGACTTTTTTCTCCCCTCCAAACAAAATCAAACCCAAAGCACTAACATTCATGCTTAAACACTAAAATATTTGTTGCCTACAAGTAAGTAGCTGACTAATTCCAATCATAAACACATCACAGCAACATCATCCTTTTTTCTCAGATGAATTCAATTGCATCTTTTGTATGTAGGCAATAAATTTTAATAAAACCATGCTGTGGAGGATTGAGAGTGCCTTGTCAATACCTCATGTATTGACATTTACTTATTTGCAGAAGATGCTAAGACATTATTGAAGCATTTTACCATTGTTTTGCACTGGCAGACACAGGGTGGTATCAGCCATGCCGTGACTTGCAGGCACCCCCTTTGCTTCACAGCTCAGCCAGGAGCTCTCCACCGAAGGAGTGAGTATGGTTCAGGGGGCTTCACCCCTCGCTTTCCCTCTGTTCATCATGGCAAGTGTCAACTGCTACTCTGTGCTCTGGTTTTATTGCGTCTGAGCTCCATCCACGCTAAGATCAGATCACACAGTGCCGGCCAGCACAGAGTGTTAGCAGGGTACAAACACATGGTTGGTTACAGATGCTGCCATGCTTTTCTAGGAAATGTCTCTCTCTGTGAAAAAGAGTTTTAATAGAATTGCCAAAGTGATTTACAAATGAGGCCGCTCTGTGGTGCAGAAGACGGTGCTGATACAGTCTTTGGATTTTGGAGTTTATTTGCAACATAGACGTTGTGGCATATTCATTTGACAAAGGGAAAGAGAAAAGAAGAATTGCTCGGACTACTGCTGGATTTGTTTAGAGCTGATACGCGTAGTCAGGCCAAGACAAAATTCCCATGTAGTGTTGCAGATAAATGATGGATGGATTGGTCTTCTCTGGGCAGAGCGCCAGGGCATGTCCTGGGGAGCACCACTGCACTGTTTTAAATGGTGTAGTAGTAAATAAAAAGTGGATAAACCTACCTGCTGAGTATATACAAGAAGCCCATTAACTCTGTATTCCCTAAATTGGAGGCAGGTAATCTCCTTTATCTCTGTTTACCATCAGGTTTACCATCAGCTGCACAAAGGTTTATTGGGAGGGAACCAGCTTTCCCTGTGACGTAGAATGCAATTACAGAGAGATTGTCCTTGTGCCTCCGATGGCTCCCAGTCACTAACTGAGCCACACAGGCTGCCAGTGCCGCTACAGCAAGGAGAGCTGCCAGGAGCATTGCTGGACTATGCCGGCCATTTGCACTTCGGATGTCTGACAGGCTGGCAAGAAGGACTCCATCATCCTGTTCTGCTACTGGGGAGTCCACATCTGGTGGTAGAGAGGTGCAAAACCAATCCTTCCTTAGCATCATTTCTTTCTTCTTGTTTTACTGTCTTCTGTGGGTGTGACTAATTCCCTCCTTTATTGCCGCTGTTGTGAAGTGTTTATAATCTCCCATGAAGTCTCTCTCCTCACCCCTTGCAATCACTCTATGACGCAGTGAGACAACTCAGATTGTGCAAGTCTAGCTTCCTCTTCTCCTTCTCATATTTCTCTTCATTCCTTGCTGCCTAGGTGGTTTTCTCTTTGCCCTTCTTAGCATTTCTTATCTAATTTTTTGCACATTTTTGTGAAGAGAGACAAACAGAAGAGCGGGATCATGGAGCATCTTTGTCTGCAACAGTCCCACCCTGTTGTTCATCACCTTCATCCTTGAGCAGCTCTGATATAGTCTCCGTATTCCTGTTGTAACATAACGGCATGGGCTCTAGGATGTATACAGAGGACCTGCTGGTCTCTCTAACTGGGACTTCTTGCACTGAACTCAAGAACAGTTGGTTTTGACTCTTTGCATTGTAAGGCTAAGCTAGACAAAGTAAATCTGACTTTTGTCAGGGACACCTGTGTTAGTTATTCTAATTGCTTAGCTTTTAAATTCTAACTACCAGAGGAATTCCGTTAGCTCTGGGATTCGGTGATCTTTTTTTCTTCTGATTTTTTCTGTGGAATAAGACCAACACAACAAAAGTGATTTCAAAGAAGTATTTCAACTTCCATTACACATTTCAAGTCTGGTTTAAGATAGATTGTGATGATAATGGAGAAAGACTGGAGACAGGCAGACTTGACCCAAAACAGAGGTGAATACTCTATCAGTAAGCCATGACAGGTGAATAAATAGTGGAGTAATACAAATAATCAAAAGAAGCGAGGATGGTAATCATAACTGTCACTGCTGATATCAGTTTCATACCAATGAAGCACTGTTCACTGGAGAGATAGGAACAGCCACAAACTAATAAAAGAACAGTATGAAAGAACTGTACACTGAGCCAGGGGAAGCAGCTGATGGGCTCAATGTCTGCTTAGACTCTTCTGCAATAAAGTTCAACAATGTCTCAAGGGTGGCAGTGATGGGCAAGAGATCCCAATGTGCTCCTTGAAATGGGCTTTGTGAGATTCAGGCCACAAAGCACAAAAGCAATAGATAGACAATGATAGACAATATTCAGCTTTGCTTTCTCCACTCCCGGCACTGAATGAGATTTGCTGTCCTGAACCCAGGAAACCAGAGGTGACTCTTGGCTTAGGGATGGGCTGGAGTCTAATTCAAATGCCTTTTTACCTTTTATCATATTCCTCAAGGCAAAGAGGGGACAAAATGCTCCTGTATTGCAGGGGTCATGTTTGATAGCCATGTTGGGGTTTGGATGTTCTAGTTATTTATGTATACAATTGTGTTTCCCTGCGCGATCAACAGGCTTATGCTTTTGACCCACTCAGCTTGGTGGTCTATATCTGATAGCAGACTTCGGCTTTATATCATTAAGAACAAACAAATTAATAGAAAATGATCACATTTATTGAAGAGATGCCTGAAATAATGCTCATAAACAAATTACAGCTGGATGATCAGGACTGACACCAATGTCTGAACAAGGGAAAAAAGCCTGAAATCAGCTTTATCTAATCTAATTTGAATTCATGTGCAGTTGTTAAAGAAAAACCTACACACCTCTAGCTGTATTCATTCAAAAGGGTGAAGGCATGGCAAACATTTTGTATGCAGGCCTACAGAAATAGCACCAATTACCCTGCCCTGATCAGTTCTCTAGATAAAATGTTGTTACTCAGCAGTTCTTGCAATAGTAACAGCTGCCAAAAGAGGATTTTTCTCTGCAAAATACCAAAGATTGCTAAAAAAAAAAGGACAATGAAGTGTCAGGGAGAAGAACTGGCCAAGTAGTAACAACATTCAAAAGTTTTGATTGCACTTTTCAGTAGGAAGCCAAGAAAATGAGATTAATTTGCCAAAGATGCTCTCACCACTGTGAACTCAGAGCCCCTGGTCTGCCAGTTTCCAGACACCAGGGCTTCCTTCCTGTGGGCATGACTAAGGCGGGTGGTTGGTCATTAGCTGGACTGAAGATGAGAGTGGGATCCGGCTTCAGTGCTTACTGGGTTATTATCTCCTCTTAATTAAAGTGCCCTGTAATGTCACTTCTCCTTCAGAAGAAAGAGCCTCTAAAAGCTGTTAAACCTCAAAGCTAAGTAGGAGAACTTACATCCCCAATAACTTGAGAAAAGGGAAGGGTCGCTTGTCCAAATTAAAGAGGCAAATCCAGGAGTATATTTGCCGACTGATTCCAGAAAGGAAATCTTTATCCTCGAGATGAAGCCAATTAGTGAGGCTCATGACTGCATGTTCCACAAAGGGCATTTTGTGGGAGGAGAAAAAAAAAGCCAGTGTTAGTTGTTGAAAAGGTGACAAATTTCTTGTCCTTCTTTTCATACAGTAAGCACAAACTGCTGCAGGGCAAAGTCTTCTTCTAGTGATCACACTGGCCCAAGACTTCTGCTCTTTTGACCAACATGCAGGACCCCAGGTCTTCTTCTCTACATAGCACAGGGCCCACCAAAACTTGCTGATCCCCACAGTCACAATCCTGAGAGTACGTGGCTTGTTTCCAGTGACTTGAATGCTGGATCTGACTCATATTCCCCATTTTGTTTACATACTCATCATATTTGCTTCCCACTTATGCACCAGTGTAGCTCATGTCACAAAATTAGAAAATGAGACAGACTTGTTAGAGACCAAATATAATCTCTGGTTTGACTCAGCGGTGTTTATGTGGAGCTACCCAGACATAATGCGGTTTAGCACATTGAATGACACCAGAAACGGTGGGTTATAATAACATCCCAGTCTTTACCTCTCCCCCAGAAAAAAGCCCAACCCACTGAAATTAATTGGCATCTCCTGACATCTTCATTAATAATAGAAATAGATACACATGCATATGCCTTTTAGATCTGGGTTCAAAATTTAAAACTCCCTGAAAAGGCTTGTTTTTTCCCAGTTGTAGGAGTGATGCTCATGACAGGTACTACCTCTCCCTCCACAAATGCTCTTGCTCATTGCTTCACGTATGATATAAGATCATTCTGATTTCACACTTTAGATGTCTGCAAAAGGCTGAATCATCTTTATCTCTGGCTCTGATTCTGGCTGGTTTTTTGTAAGCTCTTGGGCAGGTGTTGATGGATGAGGGGACCAGGAGCAGGGTTTCCCAACGTGCATGGCAGGTGCGATGCCCGGGTGGGGGCTGGGTGGCTGCATTCATTGCCACATGTGTCTGTGTCCCCACGGGCTGGCAGGTGAATCCACATGGATAGCAGCTGCACAGAGTTGTTTCCTAGAGTTTGTGTGGGGACCAAAACAGGATCCAGCAGCCAACAGAGCGGGTTTGCGTAGCCAACAGAAACAGGCACTGAAGGCAGTGGCTCCAGGAAAACAAACACAAATATAAAGGCACAGCAACAACATGATATTATGGTGAGGAAGGGAGCTGAGCTACCTAACTAACTCAAGCAGTCGTGCACAAGCCAGCTGTACAGAGCGTCCCTCAGCTCAGGAGGTAACATGGGCAAAGGACCCCTTTCCATGGCCCTGAAAGCACGTCACGCTGTGATGGCAGTGAATTGTCAGCACAGAAAGAGATGGTCAGCTCAGGGGATGGTGCTGGTGAGGGCCTTTTGCCAAGATGGGAAACAGCAAAGACACTCATTGAACCTCCTGCCTACAAATTATACAAATGCCAACCTGTTGCATTGCAAATTTTTGGCTAAGGTGATTCAGGAACCCAAATCTACTGGATCTATATCCTCTGCCTTATCCAAGTATCTCACCATGTTTTCTCTATTCCTTCTTCTAACAGAAGCATTGGTTTCAGACTGGCACTGCTTGGTTAACAGAGAGGTAGCAGCCACGAGAAGGGTCCCGATGTTTACTCTCTTCGGATACAGTGGGGCTGCATCCCCAGGGTTGTAAACCCGGCAGGGTTTGCAGCAGCAGTGTTGGGGCTGGATCATGGAGCTGCGTGCTTGGCCTGATGGTCTCTGCACGTTTAATACCGGGCGTGAAAGAGCCTCACAGCGGCTGAGCCAGGCGGCCTGGATCGTATCTCTGTAGAAACAAGAACACATCATCTCCTTCCCTCTAAACACTCTCCTCTCATGGCTGAGGCAGAAACCGTGTAGGACAACTTGCTAGCAGTCTTGGAGATGGAGCCAAATTCAAGACAAATGTTGACCTCAGCTTTTGAATCCTAACCAGCCCATGCAAAGGCACCCTTACTTACACTTAATTTTCCTTCCAGCCTCATATTCTCCGGAGGCCTGGGGACAAGCCGCTTTCTTACACTGTGTGAGAGCTGAGCTAGGACAATCTAGAGTCTGGGAAGAGGGGAACCACACATCTTAATGGGGTAACACAGGGTCTTGCCTAACCTTTTTTTTCTCCTTTGGGACTTTTGGTTTGTTGTCTCCTGTGGTTTCCTGGATGACCCCAAAAGCAGAAGTCAGAACAGCACAGCAATTTGTGGAAAACATGCCACCCCAGTACAGCTCACGATCTGTTGCTTTTCTGTACGACAGCATTTATTTCAAAACAGGACCCACGTTTCTACAGCATTCAGCTCCTCTTATCGCTTACTCTCCACCTTGGTGTTTACACTTCTCTGTTTTGTGACAAAACAGCCATCCCTATGGCTTCCAGCTGTGATGCTACAAACACGGGATTGGGACCACAGGTAGTTTGCCATGTAAATTCCCTTAGTATTAAAAAAGAGCAACGATATGACATGCAATGAGAATGATGCCTTCGTGCCATCAAAAGTTTCTTGGGGAGAGAACCACACAATGAGATTTACAGGAATTTCACCTTTTTAACAGATAGTTTAGAAGCACAAATTAGCCTTGAGGGCTTGTACCTATCAAGGTGTTCCGTACCACTGGGGGCTTATTACCATGAGAAGGACTAGGCAGCTCAGGGCATTGCTCAGTAATCACCTTGGTGGGTGCAGCAAGGACAGTTGACACCTGGCCTGGCACCATGGCCTGAACTCAGGTGAAAATATTTAATAGCCTGTGACTAAATGAGTTAAAAATGGCGATTCTTCAGTTGCTCTAAGAAAACTCCCATATTATTCCTGTCAGATAACCTATCTTATCTTTTTGTGCTGGAGAACTACTGAGTCCCTCTATGATGATTCTCATGACATGGAGCCTAAAAAGGGTCTGACCCTTCCCCAGTGCTCCTCCAAGACCCTCCTGTCATGATCAAAATAATCCAGAGCTCTTAAAACAAAATGTGTCCTACTTCAGTGCAGGAGAATGGGGAGAAACTAATAGGAGCCTTGCCTGAACATCTAATTCCCCTCACTCTAGTTTTGCGGGGAAAGCATTGGTATAAAGGATTAGACGAGTAGAAACAAGAGGCACAGGTGCTCTAGATGTACTTCTTGTGGTGTTTCTAGAGCACTCAATGCACCTGCTTGTGATGTTAGCATTATTTTGGAGGCATGGGCCAGGTTTGGCAGCATGCTGGGCAATTGCTCTAAGGTCCTGCGTACTGTGGGCTTGTAATGGAGCCAGCGCGGCCATGATCCCTCAATCCTTGCTGGGCTGTTGGATCCCTAACCATGAGAGTCAGGAACAAACTCTGATTTTCATCTGAGCTATTGCTTCCATGTCCTTAGAAGGTTTAGGCCACAGACAGACATTAAGTTTTTCTTTAATTCACTGTTTAACACTGTTTAACACTGTTTAACAAACTGATTAAACTGGTGGTAATAAGAAGGAGCAAGCAATCTCCTCTGGTGTGTTATAATGGTCTACTGGTGATAAGGGGCTCCTTTCTTGGGGTCCTCTATATGCTTCCTATCAATAAAACATTCTGTTCTGTCACACACAAACCAAGGAGGCTGGTCCACTTGCAACGAAGGTCTTGTTCTGTCACAGGGTGTTTTGCGGCTTGTGATGCACTGAGAGGTTTCCCCTGGACCCAGCTGGATGAGTGGCCTGGAGTGACTATGGAGGTCCCTCCTTGGGGGATCATGCCCCTGCCTCGCACTGTCCCTGCCTGAAGCCAGTCCCTGAGCTGGAGTCTATGAAGCTAAAGAGGCTAATGACAAAACCTCTCTGCCCATGGGATCAATAATGAGGAGAGAGGCGGATGTGCCACACTCTCTTCATGGCAAGTGTTATTCATACTCCCCCTCAGATATGATTGGTGCATATAAATCACAGCAGAGACTATCTCAACATGTCCCACTCAATTCTTGTAAGAGAAAGTGCAGCTGGATTTTATTTCTCTTTCAATTCTATTTAAAGAAGGAGAATAATCTTGAATATAGTGGAAAAGCTCTTTAATCCCTCACACACAGAGTACAGAATAGAGTAGAAGGCTCAGGATCCCTGAAGTGAGTGACAGATGAGGAATGCTGTTCTCCCCTACATAAATCAAAAATCAGAGCAATTTTCTTGAATTCAGTCCTGTTATTGTGGTTTTCCGTATTTCCAATATGAGCATCAACCCTCCTCATTGTACGCAGCTACGTAATTGCATTCCCTGAATCCAAGAGGACATGTTAACTCTCACGGAGGACAAGTTTGCTGTCTCAAACCAGTAATTCTTATGATTTGCTATTCCAGTTGCAGCTCAGAGGCTGCACAGACAAATAGGAAGAGCTCTGAACAACTCATAGACCAGAAGAACCTTTTGGGCAACAACCATATTAAATGCAGGCTGGGGGGAAGGCAGGACAGACACAGCATCTCAGCCGCTGGGGGACTGTGGATGCCTACTTCAGACTTGTAAGCCATTACCCTTACACTGACTTGTGCAACTACTCTCCAAGGAGAATAAAATGGAAAACAAAAGCATTAGGGTCTGACCTAAAAGTTGGATGTATCTTATTAACTCAAGTAACAATTAAGTCCAAGTCCGAATACATCTGATCCTTCATCTCATTTGGTCGCTTCCCTTTCCTCTTTCTTGCATGTTTCCCAGTCGTTGACCGTGCCATTCTGCAGCTAAAGCTGCTTAATCGGGGGGGAGGGAGGGTTGCTGTTCCTTAAAATGCTCTTTCTTCATTGCTGCTTGGGTCTGAATCCCTTCCTGCTCTTATAATTAGTAAATGTTAAACATTGCATGCTCTCAATATTTACCTATTTTTAACCCTGACTCATTCTGTTTATTTCCATAATGCATGCCTCTCTACATTTTACTTCTCAATATCCGCATTCATTTTTTTAAGCCACAGAATATCCTAATTTATTTCCATTTGTAAGCACTTACGTCGTTTCTATTTTTAGTTCAGTTTTTAACTCTTCTTCTTTTCTTCTTGTCCAATTCTTGGTTTTTCTGGGATGTGGGATGTTGGGAGGTTCTTCTCCAGCCCAGGATCCCATATCCCTCTGTATCCTCGGCTTGGAGCTGCTATCTACCTGTTAGAAACATCCACCTCACTTTTACACTTTCCCCTGCAGAAATACCAGGGTCCACTGATTCATCCAATGAATCCTTAAGCATCACATCTCATACCCCATTGTATGGCAAAAACAGAGCTGAAAGCATCAGGAGACAAATTATCTCTGCAGCTCAGCTTACCGCTTAGCAAAAGAAAATCAAAAGGAAGATCTTAAAGGCAGATCCTACAGGAAGCCAGAGTGGTTAGCAATGGAAAGAAATCCCTTCCCTCCCCACTGCTGGTAATGAATCTTCTTTCCCTTTCAGCTGGTCCCAGTCCTCCCCTTGGAAAGCTAATTACCAATGTAGGGCACGCGGGAGCTGGCCATACAGCGTTAACTCTCAGTCCCCTAATGAGGCAGCACAGCAGATGTCAGGGTTATTTGGAGGTTATAGGTGCCCCTCCAACCCGTGCGGGGAAGCTGCGCCAGAGTGAGGTCACTACGAGCTCATCCAGGGAGCCCGTTCGGGGATATCATCAAGCCAGCAAACAAAGCAGCAGACAGAAGGGTTAATACTGCTCGATAAATGAACCAGCATCAAACAAGAGAGGCTTGAATCTTTCTTCCCCTGTAATACAATTTGTTGGCTGCTGGGAGCCTTCCCTCATTTAACTGGGGCCTTTCTCTCAGGCAAATCAGGGTGGGTGCTGCTTGCACAGCTGCAACATTCATTTCCAGTTCAGGGGCAGAAAAGGAGTTATTTTCTCCTCCTTTATGTCATCCCAGAATGAAAAAGGAGAAAAATAAATAAAAATCCCCTCTGTGCAGAATATGACACTGAGAGACCATTGTGCACGGCACAGCCCGCTCCTCCACCCACCCATCACCCTCTGGATACAACACTCTCTCATTAACTGGACTTTTCATACAGAGGCTGTTGCTCAACTTCATTTGGAATCATTTATTGGACCTGATTCATATCAACTTAATAGGGCTTTAGTTGAGTGCAGAAAATCCATTTCTCACCAGCAGTAATTGCAAGCGTGGTTAGGGGGTGACCCCTTCCAGCACACACACTGACAGGGCTGAGCGATGCTGGCCCCAGAGGATAAGGCTTTCACATGCATCGCTGGAAGCTGGATAGGATAACTCAAGGGTATCCCAAAGGTTTAATTCCAAATGGCACAATGCCTGTCCCCCTACCTTTCCCCCCCCCGCCACATCCTGTTGGCCGCTGCCACCCATGGCTTCCCCTCCAGCTCCTGCTTCTCAGCGCCGGATTGACCCCTCAGCCTTGCCCAGTCTTGAATCTTGCCAGACCTTTCCCTGCACCCGTCCTGCCTCTCCGAAACCAGTCTTCCTTTCCAGCTTCACTGCCTGCATAGCCCTTTCCCATCCTGTATCCAACCCTCCCAAATAGGACTATTTTCACGTATCCCAGTGGTGAGGGGGAGGTACCCTTGCTACCCACTGAAGAGCAGGTACCAAGCCCTATAATGCAAAATAGATGCCCTCCATGCGCTACAACCCCATGCCCGCTGCTGTCCTTGCTCCCTCCCAGGACTGTGGAAGAAGGGAGGAGAACCGTGCTGCAAAGTATTTTTGAAGATGATTCCTTCTCTTATCCCCTTGCAAATCATTTATGCCAAGCCAAAGAGCCCATCTGGAGAAGAGGTGGAGAAATGCCCATCCCTGTGTTTTCGGTCACCTCGTCCCACCTATGTGCTCCACAGCTTTGACAGCTGCTTCCTTTTCTGTGGCTGTTGGGTGGAAAAGCCCTGAGCCACGGTCCCCAGGCAGCAGCACAGTCCTGCAGGTGAGCACAGCAGCAGGGATGCTCAGCGGTAAGCCCACGCTGGCACGTTCATCCTGCCGTACCGCCTGCCATGCCACCAGCGCCAGGGAACAGGGAGACTTTGCTCCTTGTTCCTGGGGGATTATCCCTCGTGCGGCTGCCCGCAGTCACTGCCTGCTCTGGCAATTCAGTCCACAGCAGCGGCTCCCTTTCATGCCCCAATCTGTCAGGCTGGGGAGGGGTTAGAAGAAGAGGCTGGCCTCCCCATATGCCAGGGGCTTTTCAGTGTCTAACCCCAGAGCTGCTCAGCTGCGTGTGTCTTAACAGTACTGACTGATAAAGGCTTTCATTTCAGCCACGGCGTCTGGACCATTGTTCACATATGCCATTGAGTGTGCCTGCTGAAGCTCCTCACATAAACCGGTTTTCCTCAAGGCACATCTAACATGAAAGGGTTTCGGATGGACGCATGCACGCAGCAGGCTGACCTCTCCACTGTGCATGTCTGCCTTCCTTCCCTGCTGCTCCTCTCTTCCCATAATGCATTTATTTTAGAGGCCTGATATATGTTATGCCTGATGGGTAGATTTGTTGTGATACGGTTACTCTCTGCCCCACTGCCATGCCAGCTTGCTCATGTCAGGCTGTGTTTGAAGGCTATCAGTTATCAGTAGCCACCACTGAAGGTTAAACCCTTACCGTAGGGTTACTAGCGCCGCGCTGAAGTTTGCTCCAGAAGGTCGTGGTTGCTGTGGGCAGCTGTCCCAGGGAGGAGCAGGGCCAGGCTGTGCTCTGCTCTTGTGAGGCTGCTTCTGGGCACCCAGACTAAGCACAGGCATCACCGTGATACAGTAGCTCTAACCATACCTGGCACCACCAAAATGAATATGTGTGAGTACAGTTTGGTGGCCACATTGTAAATCTTGTGCCCAGAACCAGCAGGGAAGGCAGAGAGAGGCCGTGAAGGGACTGTGGCTTCTTCCCAGTGTTCCCAGCACTGACATGTACTCTGCTTCCACTGCCAATTAAAATGCAGCGGGGAGTGAGAGGGCAAGGGAGAACAGAGACTCCCTTTCACAACCGCCTGAAGCCCTCTGACCCTTTATATGAAAAATTAGCATCATAATACCTTGGCAGTATCACGGTGCTGTTAATTCCTCTCTCATTGTCCTCCTGAAAGATGCAAATGGCATCACCCATTACTAATTCTCAGCATCGGAGTTCTCTTTAGAAGAAGCTAACCAATAAGCAAGTTATTCTAAAATCAGCCTAATGGGCTTCTGCTGAACCTGAGCGCAGCTAGTGAGCCTGCCGATATGTGGCACACATTTGTAACACAGCGGTGGGTGAATGAGCGGGCTCAGTACGTTTGCAGTGGAGCATCTCTATTCCTGTTATAGCAGTAGGCATTACCTGATGCTCTGAGCGGATGGGAAAAGTCCTCCTGTTTTGCATACCACAAAAACTAAAGAAAGACAGTGCAGGGACAGCATCTTCCTTGATTTTCATAGTCTTTTGTGCAGATGGAGAAGAGATTTTTCAAAAGCCCAAAGGAAACTTTGACCTAAGGCTGCTCTCTGAAGATAATGGCCACCATGGAGAGCTTTTGCAAATCCTGCCCCCAGGCAGATAAAAAAACCTTTCAGTTGAATAAAGGAAGAGAGTAGTGGGAGTCAGAAAATTATGGAGCCATGAGCTGAACTTCTGTTTCTGGAAAAAATCCTGAAACAAATAATCGAACAAATATTTTGCAAGCACCTAGATGATAAGGCTGAGAAAAGTTGAAGTTAATAGGAATATGTCAAGAATAAATCGCGTCAACACAATCCAATTTCCTTCTTGACAGGGTAATAGGGTTTGTGGACAAGGCAGGAGCAGTCAATATGTCATGTGTCTTCACTTCAGTAAGGTTTACGACACCGGTCTTATATGACATACTCTTAAACAAGTTAGGGCCCAAAGGCAGCTTCTGTAGAATGAGTATAAGGGTAGCTTAAAACTGCTCACATTTAATTGTCAAGTTGGAATGATTCATCAGCTGAGATTTTGCAGTGATCATTCCTGTAGCAGATGTTATTCAATGTTTTCATTAATGGCTTAGACGATGGAATGAGAACATACTTATTAAATTTGCAGGTGGCATTAATCTGGGAGGGACTGTAGGCACATTTGATAAGATTAGAATTCAAAATGGTCTTGGTAAGTTAAAGAAATAGTCTGAAAATAACAGGAGGCACTTCAATAAAGACAAGTACAAAGTAGTATACTTAGGAAGGAATAATCAAATTCTTAAATAGAAGATGGAGATGGCAGGGTGAGTAGCGGGTCTGCTGGAAGAAAAGGGCTTGTAAAGCATCACATATGCAGACTTTAGACCATAGTTACACTTTGATGGAAAAAATCAAAATCATATTGGGACGTATGAATATAATTTGTAAGACAAATGAAGTGAGTCTACTTCGCTGGAGCAAAGCACTGCTGCTCAGAGGTGGCTCATGAGCCACACAGGTGTCCCTGTCACCAGAGAGGTGGTCTGCAGAAGAGCGGAGGGGGAGATGTCTGGGGGCAGTAATTCTCCCAGTCAGAGCACTTTAACCAACTGCCAAACGCCTGAAAATATCCCAAGGGTAAACCTCCCCAGCAGCCTAAACTAAGCAAAATCAGGGCTGCCTTCCTCCTTCCTTCACACCTCCACCCAGATGGTGCAGCCTGAGTGGCCAAAGTACCAGCCCTGCAAAAATAAGTGTTTCCTTTGCAGTGTCTTGCCAGCAGCTGAACTGGCTGGAAATGAACCCATCCTTTTTTTACTTTACAGGGATAGTATTTTGACCAGCTCAGCTCTCTGAACCCTCCCTACCCAGCCACCCACCCAACTGTGCTAGCAGTCCCACTGACCGCTGAGTAACCAATTCTCAAAATGACTAATGCTTGCAAATCGCTTAGATGTTGCCATCACTAGGCGAAATGGCGCGTTTTTTCAATGAAGCTGAGTTTCACAATTCTCCTACTCTCGAGCACGGATCTTCGCCAGCTGCTCATTGCTGCATAAGTCCAATTAGAAGCTTGTCTGCTTTTCCTTGGGGAGCCTGTGACCGGTGATACAGTGACAAAGTCTCCCTAAAACAACCTTGTTTGTTTTCCTTCACTGCTCGCTTCCATTTGCTAATAAACAGCCTACACACATATTTAGTCCCATCTAATCTTATGCTTCACTACAAGTGGAATTAAATTGGTTTCTCTCTCGTATTATGGGAAAAAAACAGATGCAACGTACATTATTTCTAAAAGTCAAGGACCCATTGGAATTCAAGCTGGTTTTTATTGTTCTTCCTGTCTCCCACTCTCTGTTTTTTTGCGGAAAACCAGTCGTCTTCTTCTTTTCCCCCAGAGCAAACATCCTAGAGCATGCCGAAGCCCAGCTACGCCATCATTTGCTGGGTTTTGCCACAAGCACTGGTTTCTTCAGGAGACAGTTTCAGGCGCAACGGAGCAAATCTCGCTGTTCGTCACCCTGAGAAGAAATTCCCCACTTGCTCCCCTGCCATGTCCCTGTTCCCCTCCTTTCTGCTCTAGCCCCAGAGACATGGCCCTGCCCACCTCCTTGCTTGGTTTGACCCCAAGCGGTGAGGCCAGCTACTGGGGTGCTGGAGCCATCCAGTCCATCCGATGGCACTTTATCCTCAGGTTAGTTTGAGCAAAAGGCTCTTTTCAGTGGTCTGGCCTAGGGGACAACCCCACAGCCTGTCCTACCGACACTGGCAGCAGTGGGGGCCTCTCATGCTGGGTTGAGAAAGCCTGGTGTACTGCTCCGCCAAAAGCAACGCACCATGGAAAAGCAACACGTGAGCTTAGATCTCATTAAACTCCCCCCAAACTCCTTTTATAGGATTAAAGCAGGTAGGCTTTAACTAATTCATTGTCATTCTCCTGGCTGTCCCCTTGGGGAACCTGGCAGTTACTTGCACCAGGAGGTTTAGGTCAGCCCTAATGAGCTCACATGTCTGTAAAATATGAATCTACTGTTTATGCTGGGCACATTGGGTGTAAGTATGTGAGATTTAAATGCTCACAAAGCCAGTTCAAAACATTCATCTTTTACCTTAAGGTACACATTGCCTTAGACAGCTTAAAATGCCATGGTGATTGCTGTTTGTTATAACCCAGGCAAAAGCTCTCTTGGGTGCCTAGAGGCTTTTGTAGCCAATTAAATGAAGGTCTTTTACAATCAGAGGGGTCATTTCACTGGTACAAGTCCACCTAACAGCACATTTGCAGGTAACATTAAAACCCACTAAAAGAGGAGGGGAAAACAAAATTGCAAAATTGAATGTAGAGTCCTGGGAGTGGCACATGTCATTCCATACCCTCTGTATGCACTTGGACTCTCCTTCCAAATCATCCTTCAGTGAAAGCAGAAACGTCTTGCAGGAGTTGCCCTGAGCAGCAGCCTCAACATTAGTGCTATTGCTGGGCTCCTGCCTCCGAATCTCTACTCTCTCGTGTTAATTCACCAAGTGGATGAACAGTTTGTACAATTATCCCTAACCCTGTCCTGCTCAGGATTGGCTGGAAATGGCTGAGACGTCCAGACAGGGGCTTTTGTTGGGTTTTTTTTAACGCTACCTTTCTGGCACCGAGTACGCCTGCGACAGCCTTTCTGTGCAGAGCATCCCCAGCCCCTACACCCAGCGAGGGAGGCACGTGGCTGTGGGTCTGACTGTACAGCATCAATAATGCTGGAAGAGGGCACGTGCCCACAGCCCGGCGCACAACTCGTTGCAGAGTCAGTGCCACCACAGTGCAGGCCCAGGTTGGATGTATATTAACATGCTGTTACCCAAAAAGGGCAACAGAAGTCTCTGTTGGTTAGTAAGAATGACGCAGATGTGGTGGTTTGCTATGTGAAGATGTTTGCGTTGTTTGCTAGAGCTGTGTCTGCTGAATAAGGAAGTGCAAGGCTGAACTGCAATAATAGCTTCACCGTAATAAAGCACATTTGAGGAAATGGATTTGTATAATCAAAAAGAGCTCGGCACTAATGCACAAATCAAAGTGGGTAAAGAAACTCTCAGAAAATCATCTTAGAAAATATAAGGGTGAAAAAGATATGGGTGAACCGTGGAAGGGGCTCAGGTCCCTGGACACCAAGCTAATGTGCTTCAACTAGCCTGTGCTGAAGTTACTGGGGCAAATAACTTTGGGCTTTAGGAGTAAAGAGTGTGAACATTGTGGGGTTTTTTATTTCCCCATAAAGATTTTTCTTAATAAAATGAGTGAGATTTGTCAGATGTGACCCTAGGAAAGCTGCTAAGTGTTAATTGGCTTCTACTTACTTTCAATGTAATTTGGGAGTGCGTAGCCTTTGTAGATCCACTCCCAAACACAAGCTGGAACTCGCACTTATGATAAGCAAATTTGGGTTGAAATGACGAACATCTCATTCTTTCCCATATGTCCTTCCCACAAAGGTAGAGCTCTAGACTGCTAATTGCACTCCCTCAAAATAGTTCCCAGTATTTCCCATAAAGCAGGCTCTTATCTCCCTGATAGTGCTTTTTTAAAATTTTATGCCATTTGTCTCCTTGGCTACCTGGCCCTACTCACCTCTCAGTGCCCCAGAGAAATTATATTTTACCCTTCTTTGGGAAAATATCATTGTAATTTTACTAGAAAGTGTGGGCAGAGTTCAGTCTGCCTCTCAGCAAGGTGGACATTGGAGAAGATTTGAAGGCACCTCTGAACACAAGGATACACTGGAAAAGTGTGCAAAGCCAGGGCCTTGCTCTGCCCGGACCCCTGCAGATCTGACCACCCCATGGCTTTGTCCAAGCCATGCCTGGCCTAGGGGCCGACCTGTAGATCTGAAAAGAAGAGCTGTTTTCTGCAGTCCCGCTGACAGCTGATAAGGGATTTAAATTCTCCTGGCTCTTTATTTGGGGAATAGAGGTACGGCATTTAAAACTCCAGCCAGGTCTGCACTAGGTCAAGGCTAGGAGTGAGGGCTGGAGCTCATCCTGAATGACAGATGTCTCCAGAGACTTGGCCTCTTGTGGTGAGGTTCCTCCAGTGGTAAAACTGGCCCTTTCTGGCTATGGATAGAAATTTCAGGAAGAGGGTGACAGGAAACATGGCCAGGTCTAAAGCCTTATTTCAAGCCTGCCTTTTGTTGTTATTATTAATTTGTATTTAAAGCTTAATTTTGATGATTAGAAAGGAAGGCAACTTGTCACTGTTTGTGCTGCTTATTTATTTCTTATATCACTTAGGCTTAAAACGTATTAGGCAGAAGCACTACACACAGCATCCTACTGCAGCCCTAGTTAAAATGGAAGTGGTTCATGGGTGTTGGACTGGCTCTTGCCACAGAGGGGAACCACAGTTTTGGTTCAGAGCTACAATGGATGGTTTCACTTACTGTTTACACCTGCTGCTTCGGAGGTGTCTGCACATCCCTGCAGCTGGGGATGCAGGGACAAGACAAAGTCTGTGTCACTTAAAAATTAAGAACCTGCCAGATGCTTCCTGTCAGCATTAACTCTTGTTCCTTCCTCCCAAGCTTCTTCTCCCCAGACCTAGCCCTGACTTTGATTCCCACTTTTAAGGGGTCCATTTCCCTTCAGCTGTGCTTCTGAGAAGTGCTGCTGTTTCTCCTTGCTCCCTGAGAGGAGACTGGACCTCAGGAACGGCTGCACCGGGAACTGGCCCCACTTTCGGCACGAGGGCGGCTGTCTGAGTGCCCAGAGACACAAAGAAGCCAGATGCAAGAAGCTTTCTGTTTACCCTAATGGGACTGAAAACATGTTTAGTAGATAGGCAAAATATACTGAGAACAGAACTCAGCACGCTGGAAAATATGGGAGTTGGCAAAGGCATTCATGGCATTAAAAGTATATACGTAAAGGTGCCAAGCATTATATTTATATAGCTAGCAGGCAGTGGAACATTTCCATCCCGCTAGATCGTCACCAAGGCCCTGCTCTCCAAGGGAAAGGTGTCCTCAGGGTCCAGCCATCACCTGCCAAGTTCTCTCAGCTAAATGCATCAATGTCCAACAGGTCAGGCAGGATGCCCCATGGCCAGGGCGGATGGCAGGCCAGCAGCTACCTCCTGGTGACAGAAATAACAAGTGGCCCTCCAGGCTGGCGGTGAAAGAGGCAGAAGTGACTGAAGAACGAGCAAGTGACTGAGCACCCCTTCAGTGTGGAGATCAGATCTGACCTCTCATCCAATGCTAACCCCATCAACCAAGGGTTGAGGAATTTGGCTTTATCCCTGCTCTGTCACCAGTCAAACCTGCATAAACACTTTGTCTCTCTTTTCCACTTTCCCTTGTTTACACTGACTGAGCTCATACCATTTACCCACCCTTATTTTGGTGAACACCATGTGCTAAGCAAATGCTACAGCTAAAATATGAGCTGCCATAGTGTCGAACACTCCCAGTCAGCAGGGAAAAAGGGAGCTGGCAAGCCTCAGCCAGCGCTGCCTGACCTCAGCCTGATGCAAAGCAGAGACGTGGGACCCTGTAAATCCCAACATCTGGCTGTGGGCAGCAGGTTACAGCTCTCCCTCGCAAGGGGCTGGTTGAGCACTGTCAGGCTGTGTCCCCATCGTGTATCCTGCACACAGCAGGCTGTCAGGTTGGTGCTGCACAAGACCAGCCCTGGACCCTGCTGACCCTGCGCAGCCACCCGCTAACTCCCAGTTTCCTTATAAAGTGCTTTTCCCGTCTTTTGGTTCCTCCAGCATCAGAGACTCCTCCTGGGCAGGGTCCCACAGGCGCCTGCGGCTCCTCGCTGTTCAACTCACATTGACCCAGCAGGGCACGGTGGGGTGCAGGGGCAGAGGCAGGACAGCGGGGCCAGGGTATTTTCCCAGTAACTTGTCGTGTTTTCCCTGAAAGTCTCTTTCCTGTCGATACCACGGGCAGCTGCAGGACAGCCTGTTGCAGCCTGTTCCTCACGAGCACCATTTTGCTTGCAGGGAGGTGCTCCAGTGCACCCCAGCCACTGAGGGACACTGAAGGGTAATTTATTTTTTGATGTAAATCTTTGCTCCCAGTGAGCAAAACTGGTCCCTTTCCCACTGCACAGCTGCTGAAGAAGCCCTGGGTTTGGTTCACTGTTTATGAATTTTTCCTATGTTTCTGTCAAATAAACCGTTACCATCAAGAAGAAATCTGTCTCTGGTGGATGTGTGCTTCCCGGTGTCATCTGGGAGTGCAACCGATTGCTCGGGGCCGGGGGGGAGGCATGCCTGGGAAAGGGGAGCTAGGCAGCCCGGAGCAAATGGCCACAGGCCAGGAGCAGCTCCGCTCATGGGCTGCGTTTCTCCTGGGGGTGCACACCGGCAGTGCCGGCTGAGGAGGGGACACCCATCTCGGGCAGGGGCTGCTCCTCTGAGATGCTGCTGCAGTAGCAGTGATGGGGTAGTGACCACGCTGGAGGCTGCAGGGAGGTCTGGAAGGGATCCCCACTGAAACCTTCAGCATCACCAGTGGAAAGCCCTGAATTTGAGCTTTCAAGCCAAGGAGACAAGGTGGGCATGCTCTGGGTGAGGGTCTGCAAGCCCCGCTTTGGCTGCAATGATACACAGGCTGGGAGCAATGAAAGGCAGACAGCGATGCTCCACGTTGCGTGACCAACCAAAAACTCGCCCGAGCACAGGTGCTGCTTTGCTTGGCAGCAGCCCTGCTGTGTCGCAGATCACAGCCGGTGAAACAAGCGCCCCTGAGAAGGGCCCAGCTGTTGACTGGGGAAGCTACACCTGCAGCAAACCACCAGCCCCAGCTCTAGTAAGGGTCCTGCTTTGAATATTCACCTTCGCGGTCATGCTTTGAATGTTGCCGGGAGTTGGCCTGCATGGCCGTGGCTCTGAAAGCGCCACGTAGGCAAAGAGGTCTGCGGTGGATGCTCTTCCCACCTTGCTGGAGCCTTCCAGCTGTTGACAGCTGCCCGGCTTTGTCCAGGGGCTGAAACAGTTAACTACAGAGATAGCTGAAATGTTAAACTAGGTGGCCTATATATGCCAAGAAACGTTCATGATTGCTCTTTGATGTTAAATTTAATCTGTAGTATGCTGTGTAAGTACGGTTGGCTGTGCATCTCGTATAAATTAATTACAAAGACCTCGTCATGCATGCAGAGAACAGCGGGCAGCACTATAAACACTGTGCACAGTCATTTAAGGTCGCAGGGGGAAATCCTGCTGCGAGGCTCTGCCACGGTGGTTTGCCTCCCTCCTCTTCGGGAGGCCACCCTGGGGATCACAGCTTCTCTGACCAGCAAGATGTGGTTCGAGCAGATCCCCCTCCTGTGCACATGGGTTTCTCCCTCCATCCGTGTCAGCCCCAACGAGAGGCACAGAGCCCCTTCCTCAGTCACCAGCACCCCAGGGTGATTCGGAGATAAGACACGCACTTGGTCTGGATGCTGGGGATGCACTTACTCTTTAACAAAAGGATGAAAAGAAAACTAGCATATTCGGGAGCTGACCCAGAAAGGGGCCATCCAGAATTACATGGAGGCTGTAATGGGGTTACCCGATGGCGAGTGGGCCATCAGGACCCAGGCTGACATATGCTGCATGCGTTTTAGGCAAAAAGTACCCTGGGAAAATGAGAGACCTTGTTAAGATGCCTGTGGTCTACAGTGGCACTTGGTTCGGTTTTCTTGTGACCTTTCGTTCTCAGCCTTGCACTGACAAGCTCTGAAGTCTTTACCTTGCAGCTCAAAAAGTAAATTGCTGCTTAACAGTTGTCGGGCCGTGGGGAACACATGTTCCAGCTGTACCATGCGCACATACCGGGTACGCACCAGCCCCAAAACCTGGCTCATGAGGGGACCGGAGGACAGCTCGCCTCCCTGCTTTGCAAAACGAGACAGCCAGCATCCTTTTCAGAAGGGAGAAGTTGTCTCCTTTCTTTCTCCCCTTTCCTCCCATCCTTCTGACCCAAAACTTCAGCAATCAACTAACACAAAGGAGAAGAATCTCACTTTCTGTCGGAGATTAAGCCAAGGAAATCTCAGCCCACAAGGTGAGAAAAGAAAAGCAATGAACAACCAGCAGCAAGAAGCTAGAAGGGAAAAGCTGACAGAGCCTTGTATTTGTCAATGTAAAACTGCTGTGGTGCCTACCCCAATGTCTGGTGTTGCTCACCTACCCGTCCTTCTCAAAGCACTTTGTAATCATTAGGTAAATTGGCTTACTTTAACATAGAAAAGGGAGGGGAGTATCTGAGCATCAAGTGCACAGGCCGCTGGGGTGCGCACGGCACAGGTGCGGGGAGCACCGGAGCTGGCATGGGGTGCAGCTCGGGCACGTGGCTGCCAGCAGCCCGGCAGTACCTTCCTACCACTGCGGTTTGAAAATACTTCTGCTGAGCTGGCACCTGAGCTTTCCATCCCCTCCAGAAACCCCCAGCAGCAAAAGACTGGGAGGCAGCTGGGGGGTCAGGGCAGGGAGGGAAGCCCCTTACTCCTGGTGTCGCCGGGGCGGCAGCATGGCCGCTCTGCAGTGGGAGGACTCGGCGGCCACAACTGGAGTGCCCAGCACAGCTGCCCTTGGAAGTGAGGGTCTCAAGCAAGGCTTATTCAGTAATTTTCCAGCACAAATCAAAGAGGACAAGGCTGGGAGGGAGCTCTGTCCTTGTTTCTATGTTATTCATTTGCTTCTATAGCTCCTATTGTTGCAGCCCCTCAGTGTCATTCACAGCCTTCCAGATGGGCAAGAGCATTACCAGACCCCAGTGTGGTGCCTGGGTTTAGGGGAAATCCCACCTCGCCCCATTAGCTCTGACACCTTTGCAACACTGCTCTCCATAACCCTTTTCCCCTTCCCCAGTCCTCTGTCCCTCCTGTTCTTGGCTGGGAGACCCCCTCACTAGGGTGTAAGATGTGCTCCTCTTGGGTACCAGAGGACAGGCAGCCTGCCTGTGTCACTTGCCTCTGCCTGTACCTGCAAATGAAAGCACAGGCAGCTCTTTTCCTGCGGGCAGCTCTCCATCAGCTTTGCTTTCCCCAAGAAAATGCCACAGCAGGTGCCGAAGCTGTCGGAGGGGCTTTGGTGGCCTCCCCTGGGTGCTGCTCCCATCCCTCCCTGCTGCCTTTTTCCTGCCGGGGAGAGAGGATGACCGCTGCCTTCTCTCCTGTTTTGCAGCAGACGCAATCCCAGGGTTAAAGCCATTGTGGTCTCCAGCCGTAGGTGAGGAGCCACTGGGTGAGCAGCCAGGCCAGCAGTGGTGGGAGGGAGAGCCGGTGGCTGCGGGGCCCTGGAGCTGTGGGAACCGCAGGGGCAGGAGCTGTGGCCCTCTGCCAGCACAGCCCGCTGCCCACCTGCCTGCCCTGCCCGCCATCACAGGGAAGCAGAAACACAGCACAAGGTATAACCATGGACCATTTATAAGTGACAGTTGCGTGGAAATCTAATCCCAGGTATAATCACTGCGCTGCTGTCGCCGGCATAGCACCTGGGAATGCCGGCAGGTGACAGACCCTGCTGGGATAATATCTGCTACCTCTTAACATTGCCACACTTTGACAGTCGACGCTTGGAAAATAGCTTTCCATTCAAATTTATGCTTCTCTGATGTCCTATACACGGCTCGTTTGTTTTCCTTGTGGGGAATCAGGTTGCTCAGTGTTTGCTGAGCACCAAGGAGGGCTTGGGAGATAACTTAATTTACCCTAGGTGGAAGGCTCAAGAAAAAGGCAAAGTGTTAATCCAGGAGGTGGCCCTGTGGTGTGTCATTTATTAACAGGAGATACAATGTTATACATATACTCCCAGAGCAGCCTCCTGTGAAGACTGAATGTGGGACCTTTAGATACAGAAGCCACAAAGCTGCTACTCCTGGAGCTCACTAAGGAAGAGACTTGCCCAGTGCCAAAAACAGATGTCCAGGAGGAAGTAAACACATGCGGAGAAACTTTGAGCTGCCACAGCTTCAAATTATACCTCATCCAATACAACTGCTCCACACATTCGCTCCATCACCACAAGCCTAGCACCACTAAGTTACCCCTTGCTTCCAGACGTACCCCTTGCTTCCAGATGTGCCATGTCCATTAAGCCAGCAGTACAGGGCACAGCAACTGCTAGTGACCAGAGATGGATGCCAAGCAAACTCCAGTGAGAAATTAGACACATTTTTTCACCAAGGCTGATTAAACATCGCAACAGGATTCTGGAATGGGACAGGCACTCGATTGCCCATCCCACCAGGTTTTTGTATCCAGAGGGAGGCTGTGCCCACCCTGTACACTTGCTGTTGGTTTCAAGCTGCTGCCTATAAGATGTGCACAATGGGATGGCTTTTGCCCCTGCCACCCACGTGCCTTGTGGAAGGCTGCGTGGGGGAAGGCAAGGTGACCTGTGGGTTGAGACACAGGGTCATACTGTTTTGGTTTGCCATTTTGTGTTGACTGGAGGCCTTCAGCATTCAGGAAGGTAACTTCTGCAAAGCAGCTTTATGGTAAAAGCTAGTCCTGACTGCCTTTCTGGAAAGTATGCTACAGCCAAGGAGAAGCACATGTTGTCACACTCAATACAGCTCTAACTAGATGAAATTCAGCAGCTGTGATGGATAGAGGAGTTTGGACTACGTAGTCTAATCATATCCTCTAATCTTACACCTTACAGATGTACCACTCAGTGCATTTTCTGTAGCATCTTTCAAAGGAAACACTAGGAAATATTTCCTAGTGTGAGAAAATGACAATCCAAAGGGTGAAAATTGAAGTCAGCAACTATCTCAACATGCTACAGGGACAAGATGACAATCTCAGATACAGAGCATAAAAGGACTGAAAAGAGGACACTCATGGATGCTCAGAGAGGCTCAGAGCTGATGGGGTGAGTAGGCACAGGGAAAAGCAGCTATAGGGTAACAGCAAAAAAGCATTGCAGAATTTTGAAAACGAGGGTGGCAATCCAGAAGGGCATGGGAGTCCGCTGAGGGGCAAGAAAAAGAGAGAAAAAATTATTGCTCTGTCCTGATGCGACCTTCTTTTGCAGCGGATGGAGTTTGTGCCCATCCTGCTGAGACAACAAAGCTCCTGCAGGAGCCTCGTGCAGGTGCTGGAGCCCCTTTCAGTGATACCCGGCTGCACACAGACTCCTTCCAACTCCTTCAGATGACACTCTCGGAAGAGCTTGTTGACTTTCATTTTTTTTGTTTTTTTTTTCCTCCTAAAAATGCCATTTCAGCAAAAACATTGAGTATGTCTTATGCTGCTTCAGGTAAAATTTGAAGAGATTGTTTTTAAAGTTTTTATTCCAATGGCACTTAGTTTTTCTGCTTAATTGGGTATACACAAAATTATTTAAAAGACAGAGATTGAAATGCAACACTTTGCATGCCCTGAATCAAAATGCCTTGACCTGAAACAACAGTTTTTGAGATTTTCTTGAAAGAAGAACAAAAAGTTCGTGCTAATCTGGAACCTATTTTTTCCTCTTTCTAGGCCTCATCACTTTTCACAGATCAGAAAACACAATTTTCTCAACAGCTTTTTTTCCTGCAACGTCTGTCCATCTGACTATGCAGCACCCTCGAAGGAGAGCAGCCTGGGGACACAGACCCTGCACCAGATCTCTGTGCTTCCCTTCCCAGACAAAAAGGTTACCTTGCTGTTAAAGCAGCTTGGGCCTTGTTCCGGGTGAAGACAGTGTCCCCGTCATTGTCTTCACCTTCCAGCCCCACCTTGGGGGCAGAATTAGGTCCCACCATGAGAAGTGATCCTAGCTCAAAAAGTACACGTTGTCTCGCAGGACCTGTGGGGCTGGGGTCACACCCTGGGGACACAAGGGGACAGATGGCCAGAGCTGTGAGAGGTGCTAATAAAAAAACAGACTTATCTACAGAGTATTGATTATTTCCACCTCTTTGCTGTTGCAAGGAGCTGCCTGCTGCATGCAAGCTAGCTGCCTCGCTTCCCCGGGCTGAGAAGGATGAGCTGCCCTCCCCAAGCCTCTTCCACAGAACAATTTTATCCTTCCACCCAACGCCTTGCTAACATAACTAAAGCAGCTCTGCACCCACCAGGTGCTGCGTAGGCAGAGGGCTTGCTTGAAGATGGCTGCAGCCTCCAGCCCCTTGGGCAGAGACCACCTTCACCCCCCGGAGCCTGGGAGGGGACATCTGAGGAAGGAGCACGTCTCGCTGCCAGCTCCAACCCCTTGCAGCACCCTGCTCTCTCAATATTGCCTCTCCATACGTTGCCCCTGGTTTTTCACAGGCAGGGTGCACCCACTCATACCCCTCATGGGTATTGCCAGACATGGCTCTCAGTGAGAAGATGACACCAGGGGCCAGCCCCCCAGGGCAGAGCAGGAGGCAGTGCCACCCACGGGCTTTACCTGCCCCCTCCATGTTTCCAACTGGCCTTGGAGAGAAATGAAGACTCAGCATTCCCTGGGGAAACAGCCAAATCCTCCCTGTCAGCATCGCGGGGGCTTGCGCCACACCCAGTCTAACAGAACTGAGTATCTGTGCTCTAGGTTCCCGCGCTGCTTCCTCTCAGCATGTATTTTAATGTGTTCAACACTGCATATAACAAATCCTACTCATGTATCTGCCTTAGTACATTTCAGAGGCATCATGTTTAACAGTCTGTCCTATTTGGAGATGCAGACGGCAGGCTGGTGTTTCTCCAGCCCAGGACTGCACAAACAGCACTCGGCTGTGCCTTTGATCTAGGGCTCCACACATTACACAAAAGGCTTTCTGCCCCACGATGGGGGAGGCTGTGAGACCCTTCTCCTTTGCAGATGCTCGTCCACCAGATATTCATGAGCGCAGCTCAGGAGGCACCCCAGGCCACCCTCTCCCTTCCCTGCTGCTCCCCGGGGACCTCAGAGCCCCTGTTCCTCTGTGTCCCGCTCTCTGCGAGTCACCACCTCTCTCCATGGACTCTCCCCCAAGCCCGGGACATTCCTTAGGGACAGTTCACAAATTTTTTCCTTTCCCTTTTCCCTCTCATCCAAGCGCCAGGCTCTGGCCAGCTCATGAGGGTGTCAGTGGCGAGCACAGCCCTCTCCGCGCTCCCCTCCTCCCTGCCCTTGTTTGCAACACCTCCATCCTGGTCTTCCCCCAGGCCCACAGCTCAGAGTTTGCTTTTCATCCTTCCTTCTCCACCGCCTGATTAAGTGCCTCAGCTGAAGCCCCTGGGGGACAGCGAGCTGGTGACTCTGAACTGTTTGATTTCCTCAGTCCTGCGGTACAACGCTGCATGACAATGTTAGCCCCAAGCCACTGGCGCCTGCTAGAGATGCTGCAGTGAAGGTTCGATTGCACACGTACTAAAGCTGCTGTGAAGGAAACTAAAGATTGTTTGGACCTGTGTAAGGTTGCAGCGCTGCGCAGGTGAAAGCCTCCTGCAGACCATCTGCTGCCTTTTGTAAGTCTTCTCACAAGTGCCTCCTGCCGCAGAGGGCCGCTGGTCGCTCCTGCGAGCTGTGTCACACCCCATGCCTGCCTGCAAGGAGTCACAGGAGAGATGCTGCCTGCATCCATCCGCCTGTTGCTTGGGGAGCCGGGAAATGCACAAGAAAGCCCGAGGTTACTTACCAAACCGCAGTCACACAGACCAGTACTAATGCTGTGA
The DNA here is from genome assembly GCF_018139145.2 of Gymnogyps californianus. Lineage (NCBI taxonomy): Eukaryota > Metazoa > Chordata > Aves > Accipitriformes > Cathartidae > Gymnogyps > Gymnogyps californianus. Next base: position 26,027,661 of record NC_059475.1, on the reverse strand, counting down.
TGACCCGCCCTGACGATACAGCATCAAAGAGAGAGGGGAGAGGGGCAGAGCTGAGAGCGCGTTTTGTGGCCGTTGTCCTGCCCTTGAAATACTCGGCAGGGAGGACAAAGGCTCTTCCCAGGCCTCTGAATGAGGAAAAGGTGGGTGGGTGGGAGATCTGGGCGGTCTCAAATAAAGCAGTTGCTGCAGAAGGCCTCTGGCTCTCGTTTATGAATTCAAATCTTGTCTGAGGGTAATATTTTCAAAAGCACGTTTATACGTGCCAGAAATAACCCTGGAGCTCCTTGTGACATCGGATGACACAAATGTTTGAATCACTTTTGAAAAATGACATTTACTACTTCTGAAACTCTTACCCCGATGCAGCAGCCTGAGCTATCCTTGGAAAACTGTCTGCTCATTACTTCTTTGAAACAATTTTGAGAGATCTCCTTGAATGCAAATTTCTCTTTAAAAAAGCCAGCATGACATATTTTGACTTGCCTTGTTTGACAATATCATAGTTATTTCATCTCAGTAATGTAAAGCATGATTGTTTCAGCTTTGTCTTCTCATTTTGCTCTGTGTGCTTTTGTATTACATTATCATATTTCAATGCCACAAAGCCCAGATGGAATACGTATAATATTTAATCTCTTGTACATGTTCTGGCACAATCACAGTGAAAATTTTGAACTTTATCACAGTAAAATGTTTCACTAGCTCCAAGTCAGGACTGGATTTGTTTTGGAATGTTGAATTTTTTTTTAAATATAAAATCTTCAGCTTTTTTTTTCCCGTTATGCAGCAAAACCAGCTATTGTAATGTCAGATATTCCCTCTGAAGAAATGTTCTGTTTCCCAAAGATTCATTACTTGGCCTCTGTGAAATGAGAGATTTCAGCCCAGTTCCCAGTGGATGAGCCTTCAGTTTCTAAAAGGACATCCTTGTGTTTGCAATGACCTCATCACACTGGACGTTTCGGGATGCGGTTCCCCATTAGGGTTTGTCCATGGGGTTAAAGCGAGTTCAAAGGTTCCCACCCCATCCCGCCTCGCTTTGCTTCCCTCTCCCTGACCCTCACCCGGGCGCATTGCCCTTCTCCTGCTTGCATGGTCCTCCTCTAAACCTCTAAACCAGATCAGTGAAATGAGCTGGGTCAAACAAACACACCAGAAACCTCACTCGGAAACCCAGGGAGTGGCATCAGGACAGAGACAGAGCTGCCCCCTGCTCCGCTGCCACCCCTCCATGTGCTAATTGCCCCTGATGTTTGCTGTTTACCATGTCGTCATTCTCTTTCATCACCATCTCATCTGGTCTGAGCTAACTGCAACATTAAAATGCCAGCACACCCGTTTTGCTCTCTGAGCACCCCTCCAGAGGGACCTAGTGATGCAAGCCTCACTCCAGGACAGGCTCTGGCGGAGGTTGCCGGGGGGAGCTGGCCCTGCAGCTCTCTGTGCAGAAGCAGGCCAGGCCCTTCCCCTGCACGAACTCACTTGGAAAAAATATGTGTTCCCCTGCGCCCACGTTTATTCTCTTCTGCCTTTTACAGGGAATTGTCTAACAGTCCTTGAAACCGTGTATACATGACCAGAACGACCGAGGCCCCATTTGTATTGCAGAGAAGGACTGGGACAATCTAGCCCTCACTTCGCCCTAACCCTCTGAACATGCAGAGATGAAAAAGCCCTCTGGCAGCTTCCCAAAGGGATGGGTGGGGCGAGGAGCCTTTTGTTGCTCCCAGTTACTGATTTATTTTCATAGGTCGCCCCCCCCCCCCCCCCAGGAACCGGCCCCCTGGACGCTGCTCTTTGTTCCCACGCGCCGAGCGCAGCCCACGCGTAACCTGCATATAAGCCACACGGAACCCACGCGTAACCCACAGGTAACCCACGCACCGCCCTGGCCGGGCAGACAGACGCTGCTTTCCGACGTGGCCGGCCGGGGGGTGCCGCGGAGCCGGTGCTGGGGCGGGCGGCGGGGCCGCCCCGTCGGGCGGGCGGCGGCGGCGGCGGCGGCGGCGGCGGCGGGTCCCGCCCCGCCCGCGGTGGGCCGGCCCGGGCGGGGCGGGCGGGCGCGGTAAAGGCGGTGCCGCGCGGGGGCCGGGCTCAGTCTGGCCGCCTGCGGGCTGCGCGGCGCCGGCCGGCTGCCCCCGCCGCCCCCGGATTGCTTTGCCCATGGGGCAGCCGCGCCGAGCCCTCGGGACGCCCCCCCGCCGCCGCCGGGACGTGCGCTAGGGCGGTGAGTACCGTGCGCGTCCCTCCGCGCCGCGGGCTTTCCGCGCCCCCCCGGGGTCTCGGGGACCCGGGTCAAGGGAATCGGGGGCGCGGACCCCGCCGTGGCCGTGCACCCCGCGGGAGCCCGCTGCTGGCAGCCGCCGTCCGGCCCCCACTCCCGGGCGTCCCCTCGGAGAGGGCTCCCCGGAGTCAGCGCGGGCGGGGGATGGATGGACGGACGGACGGACGGACAGGGGCGGCAGGAGAAGGAAGAGCCTTTGTGCTGGCTGCGCACGGCTGCGGTGGGACCATCTCCGTCCTGGCTGTGCGTGGTCCGGGTGGGATGGGTGGAGGAGGAGGTGGTGGAGCGCTGCATCCTGGTGGGAGAGTGGCAGGTTACCCGGACGCATAGGGGGGACAATAGCCATGCTGCCCTGCGAGGTGATGCGCAGGTGGGTCCCTTGGCTGCGAGCTTTGTGGTGAGGGCTTTCTCCTGGCTGTCACTCCACTCAAAGGCTGGGGTCCCATGTCGCTTCTTTCCTGGAAGCGCCCATCCTTTTCTGCTTGCTTGGGAAGAGTCACAGGAAGACCCCGGTCCCCAAATGGGTGCCTCAGGTGCCTGAAAAGGGAGGCTGTGCCCTGACCACTGCGTGGGCTGGGAGGTCAGCCTCGATGGCTGAGCCATGCCTGGGCTTGGGACGAAGGAGGCTGGCATGGCCGCGCTCCCATGGGGTGCAGCCCTGTAGGTGTGCTGGGGAGCCCTGGCTGCAGGGAGGGCTTGGCCATGGGGGATGGGCTGGTACTTGGGCTGGGGATGGAGGGAGAGGGACGGGGTGAGGGTGCTGCGATGGGGAGAGGAGACGGGACAGAGCCTCTGCCATCACAGCGGGGGAAGGTGAGGTGAGCCAGCTCTCAGTGGGCTCTGCATCCTTGCCTGGGCACTCGTGCATCTCTGCATGCTGAAATGTCTGCCATGCCACTTGAGGGACCTGGCTGTCCCAGCTGAGCAGGTGCGCTGCTCTGTCTAGAGCAGCAGCAGCAGCTCTTAGGCTTTCCAGGTGAGTACAGCTCCCACTGAGCAAACCAGGCTGAGGAAGAAGCAGCACCTTATTCAGCGCCTGCTCCTTGCCCTGCCCCAGCACTGCCTGGAGTTGGAGTCTACTGAGCCTTTCCCTTACCTGAGCGATGTCCCTGTCCCTCTTGCAGCTGCCTGAGAGACAGGGCCAGCAAAGCCCGAGCTGCAAGTGATTAAACGGGTACCATTTAATCCATCTCCTCTGTCTGCAGAGGCTAGGAGTTATAAACGCCAGCAGCAACCAAAGCCTTGTTGACATTAGGGCTACCACCAGTACAGCTGAGCCATGAGAAACTACAGAGTATGCAAGAGCACTGGCTATTCTGGACTTGGCATAAATAACTTGCTCAGTAACTCTATCTGTGCTAAAGCAGAGTCTGCTGAATAATGACACACAGGGCCTGTGGATGAGGACGGTGTTTTTTAAACAAATCAAGAGTAGTTACGCTTCAGGCAGGGGAGTACCCCCAGGAGGAAGTTTTCTTAGAAAGGTTTTGGTGAAAACCAAAAATAAACAAGATCCTAAGACTTGGAATGAAGTCGCTTCAACTAGCCATAACCATACCTTAGCTGGGTTGCATAAATACACCTGATGCGTGCACAGCTGTTTGCGAGGGACGCTGTGAACCTGCGGTGTCCTGGTGCCCTGAGCAGAGAGGGGACAGGTACTGATGGCAGCCAGGAAAAGCGAGACTTGGTTGCTTTTGAATGTGTCCGTGTGTTTTTGTTCTTTGTCTGCTCTGCAGAGCAAGGTCAAGGGAGCTCCTCTCCAGATAGGTGGTTTGTCCCAACCAGGAGGCTGAAGAGATGATGTCTGCCATATAGCCTCAAGGGAAATTTATCCCTTCTGCTTGCGGGCCTGTAGTGAGGATTTGTTGTAGAGAGATATGGGCAGAAGAGCATATCCAGAGACTTGCATCGGGGGGCGGGTTGGGGTGGCCATTGATCTGTGGGAGCCTAAACCACAGAGATGCTCAGCCCTGAGATTTTCTGTCCATTTGGAGCTGCTTGGAGGCTGGGGCCTGATCCAAAGAGAAATGTTTTTCTATTGTTCTCAATGAGCATCAAGTGCTGAAGTGTGCAAAATGCCCACAGTACATCTGCAGCTGGTGTTTGCTTGTCCTGCAGCTTTCTGAAGGGCAAAGTGTTTAACAGTAGGGGATGGGACTGGGAGGGATCATTCCACGTGCTGGTTACTAGCATCGCTTTGAGCTGGTCAGATCATGATCTGTTCCTTGCTATGTGTTTGGTAATGCCTCATCCAATAAATACCCAAATTTCTAATGAGAACTGCTAAATGCTGTTACAACACAGAGTATCTCCCTCTGCTGCAGGCAGGATGGGCTGCCACGCCACCGGGCTGCCCAGGAGGCTGCATGTTGACCTGGGTGGAGCTGGGGGCTCTTCTGAGCTGGCAAAAGTGAGAAGAGACCAACGGGACTATGAAGTGGGGGTGTCTGTCTTCCTAGTGCTACGTTTTTGGTTTCAAGCCTTCCTCTGGCAGAGGAAAAAAAGCACACGTGCACCAGAAAGATGTTGAGATTGTTTATGTTCTGCTTCTGGCCTGGTGCCAGGGGGAACGGCTTGGTGACCTTAGCACTGTTGGGACATTATTTATAGAAAGTAGATCTTCTGGGTTTTGTATTTTTGACGTAGGAATGTGAAAACAAGTCTTGGGAGGAAAAGACCTAATGCTGGCCCCCAAATACATTAGGACTTTCTCCAGACCAGGAAAAACAACACTGAAGAGGTGACCAGGTGTTCCCTGTTCACATGGCTTCTTGCCTTCCCTTGGAAAATACGGGTTTGATTCTGTCCTGGAGATTGCAGGCTGGCACGAGTTCACTCCATGTTTGAAGAGTTCTTGCTCAAGATGCTAAAAGATGTTCACAAAGACAAATCCAGCTATAACCAAAGACAGTTTGATGGTTCAGACATGAAGGGAAATGATAAATGACTCTCTGGTCTTCTTGGATTTCCTCTGTTTGTGAAGCTCTTTGTCATCTGCAAGGGTTAATGGATTTCAGTGTGTTTCAGTGCCCATCTGTGGTGCTGGTTAGTGTGGCTGCCCCCGGATGACAGATGGAGAAAATGAGGCTCAGAGATGCACAGGGTCTTGCTGGACGACGCACCATGCAGGAGCCCATGCTAGCCCCACAGCCCTGGCTCCCAGGGCTCTGATAAAACCCCAGTGGCAGACTTTCCCTCTGGGTTTCACAATGTGGGTACATTTCTCACCCTCATCCAGTGAGGAGGGTGTGTTTCAGTTACATAAATCCTTAAATGTCTTTCTATCCCTTTGTATGCAAAAGAGGAATTTATTGAGCACATTTGTTACTTGGTTTTGATGGGGAAATCCTTGCCTAGGCTGTACCTGACTCATCTATACCAGACCTTGGTTGAACCCGTGTACTCTGCTTTACCCAGCTCATCCTATGGGCAAAGCCAAGGACCCAAAGGGATGTCCAAAGCCACAAACAGAGTCTGTAAGAAAGCTCTAATCCACATTTATACTGACTGCAGCTGTGGTTGTGGGGAGGAGGGAGGAGAGATCTGTCACCAAAACGGGGAAATGGTCAAAATGATTGTAGCTGGGTTTAGTGCTAACAGTGAGAGGCTTCTGCTGATACTGGCCGTCACAAACTGTGTGCTCACTTTCTGAATCTATGGGGCCAAAATCAGAAGCTTGAGCATAGGGACTGGTATCTGGCTCCATTGCTGCAGGGCTTCCTAGAAGTTCTTGTTCGGGATTTGGATTAAGATAATTTAAGTCAAAGGTGCCGAGGAGAACATGGGGAGAAAAACAGAAATAAATCAAACAGTGATTTGGTAGTCCGGTCTCCTGGGGAGTGGTATTAGCAGTATGAGTTGATGTAGCAGGAGATGCGCACACAGGAGTGTCAGATAATACTGGCCACCAGCAACCTAATTCTTTGTTTGAAGCGATTCTGTGTTTTATAGGGAGATTAGCGCGTAGTCCCCTTTGCAGCTGCCCGCTGCTGCATGCAGGAGAGAAATTCCTCCTTTTCTTATTAAAATCAGGCAGCACTTCAACTGCTGGGCTCAGAGGGGCAGGAGGAAGGCAGGTGCAGGCAGAGCAGCACACAAAGGCTTGCAGCCCTCTCATTTTTAGCATATCCTGCCTGGGTTGAGAAAGTAAACAGTTTGAGGCCGTGTCAGCAGCCAAACAAGAGACCTACAGGGAAAACCCACAAGTTTTCAGGAAACTCTGTGGGTGACTCAGCCGGTGTTTTTGACTGACTACGCGTTCCTTGAGTAACCCATGATGGCAGCAGAAGTGCTCTTTTGTAGTGGTGCCATCTTATGAGTGAAATACAAACCTCTGGTCTCCGGTTGTTTCTGGTCATGGAAAGACTTGAGAAGCTTTTCCAGCTGACAGAGGTTATTTCAGGAATCCCACTGCTGACACCTAAAATCACTCCAGCCCTTGTTGGACACTGCAGTCTCTTTCTGGGCTCACAGCTGGCCCTGCTGTACATGCAGATGGCTGTGACAAAGAGCAGGCAGTTGCCCGAGGTCAGCCTGTGTATGCTGTGCTTCCTAACCCATCTTCCTTACGGCCAAGAAGGTGCCTTTAATTCAGCCCTCCTGGCTGTCTCGCCCTGCCTTGCTGTGCACGACATACACCCATCTAGGCAGCAGCCTCACTGGTCCCCTGTATGGTGTTGCTGCAAAGCTGTGAGAGATACATGGACGATGGCTTGGGCACAGCCTGGGTGCAGACTCTCTGCCATGCTATATGGAGCCTTAAGGAAGGAGCGTGTTATGGAAATGGGGGGGCGTATTGCCAGCAGTAAAGGAGTTCCAGGAAGCAGGCTGTTCTCTTAGGAAACAAGGTATCTTAAAGGTCCATGATTTTAAGTCCTTCTGAATCCTTCTGTTGGACGTTTAATTTTAGCTGCCTGGCATGTCATTCACAGTAAATGCTTGGTGTATTCCCAGGAGGTAGAAATGTGAGCTGCCCCCTCTCAGAGGGGAGAGGGAAACTCAAAAACCACAATACTGAGTCCAGAGGAGCTGGGTGGTATTGGCTTTTCACCAAAATTTTCTTTGTGGCCTAGGGAAAAAAAGTTACTGTAGAAGCTGCTTAATAGCAATAAAGAGCACCCAACAATTGCTTCACAGAAAGTGGAAATCTGCCAGGAGTCAAAGGCTACACTGAACAGGATTGAAGAATTTAGACCATCTGTCTGCGCATTCCCAGGTTGTTTTCATGGTAGGTGAGAATAAAATTTAGCTGCCTTTAATACCAGCATTGCTGGTGGAGTCTCTAAGTGCTGGCCACAGATGTGGCGTGCTTCTGAACATCAGGCACCTATAGTGCATCCTCCCACCCTCCTCCCCCATTGCCCTGCCCAGCGCAACCGTTTGCTCATTGGGGCGTATGAATGTGTTCTTGCCTTGTCTGCTGGCAAAAACCCAGATGCTGTACATCACGAGTTCAACAAGTCCCTTCCGTGAGCCGTGCCAACGTCCGCTGTTTAAATCTCTGGACAAGTAGGATGGATTGAGGGTTGATGGATGGAGGAATAATAAAGCACTTCAGCTTATCTCCTCTAGTCAATTTATTCCCTGCTCCACATCACCATGCAAACCAAGTGCCTTTCATTGATGCTTGCAAAGAACATGGAGAAGAGACCAGCCTGCAATCTCCAGAGCCACAGCTGCATGGGAATGACATTACAGGTAAGGTAATAGGGAAAGTGTTGACTAAAACCTGACACTTTGGTGTCATGAGCTCTTCTAAGCATGTGCTATATGCTTGCTGATAGAGATGTATACACACATACACACCAGTAAAGCACTATGTGTGTGTGTACACACGCATACTGCTGTTGTATGATGCTGATATTGCTGGAGCTTGTTGCGTTCAAGTGTCTGAGACTTAAAATTGTAGAAGCAAGGAAAGGTCCTTAAACAGCCCTTGATAGTTGAGATGAGACATCTGGCAACTCTGCATTTTCCATGGTTACTTGAGACCCTGATTTGTCAGTGCTGGTGCCACTAGCACTTGGCTTCCCAGGCATCCCTGTTGCCTCTTCCTCCCTGGGTACAGGAGTCAAACAAAGGTAGGCAGTCAGTGTGTAATTTGGCAAGGAAAAGGACTAGTCAGTAGTACCTTTACCCTTTCTTTCCTAAGGCTTCTCTTGCATGTGCCAAGTGAGATGGGGAGAGAGCTCCCTGACTGTGGGACCTCTCAGTTTTTCTCAGATATCCCCCACCACCGAGGCTATTGATGCCACACGCTGGAATCCATCCCTTTGTCTCCTCTCTGCTATAAAAAGAGAAATCTTGCTTTAGTTCCTTAGGCTGATATGCGTCCTCTGTGGCTGTGACTAATAAGAGCAGGTCTACTTAGGACATAGCTTCTCTGTGCCCAGCAGAAGAGAAGGGAACACCTTTCCTTGCAGGTTGTTGTCTAGCTTTTTTATAATCCCAAAGTGTGACTCCATGCTGCGAGATGGGCAAAAGTGATTGCATGTTTGCCTAGGATTGGGTAGTGAAAAGTTAACTGCAAGGATCAAGAATTTGTCTTGCCCATCCATATAAAAGCAATCAAAAACCTGGTCTCACTCATCTTCTAGGCTCCTCCTGTGGTCTATGGAAAGAGGTAAGCCATTGCAGGAGATGACGCATCCTGTCCTAAACCAGGCAGCTCTGGGGTATGGCTCACCCTGTCTATTTCCCAGGGAGCCAAAAAGAGGGAGATGAAGAGAGCTATAGGTTCATGTTATATTTGACACTTCCAAGCCCCACTCTCTCCACCTGTGACATGCTTTTATTCTGTGCTGGGGACAGACTGTCTGTGTCTGATCCTTGCAGTACACATACACTGGCCTTTTGTGGAAGCCAGAGAACCTCTCGCCCATCAGAGGCATTGTCTTTTTCAATCTTCTTTATATTATTTCCTTTTTCTGATGAAAGCTTTCTAAAGGGTACTTGTGTGCTGAATACCTGTTGCTGATAATGCACATTATGAAATCCAAAAGGAAGGTTGAGATTAAATGTCACACGCTTCACAGTCGGGGAATTCAAGGAGCCTTGTTGATCTGTGCGTAATTCAGGGGTTGACAGCTCATGCATAAACAAACATGCACATATATGCGTGCATGCACAGAGTCTTTTCCCCTGACTCGGCAGCAAATAAAAGCAAAATCAGGTTTGTATCAGCTCCTGAGGGGGTGTGGGTGCAGCATTTGTGGTGAGAGCCTGTGGGTTCTTCAGGGCTGTTTGACACTGGCAAAAGCGATTGCTTCTTGGTAGTGTGGTGGGCTCCCCTCTGTCTTCCTCCCCTGTGCAGCACCGCACTGAGCTGTGGCTGCTTTGGTTTAAGCATATGGGTTTAATCTGACCAGGAGGATCTTCCGAAAGCTTCTGGCACGTGTGAAGGCGGTATTGATGTGAGGTTCACCCCAAGGTTGCCACAGTGCTTTCTCCTGCCAGCAGGGAATTAAGACAGACAGAAAAAATTGATGTCATGCTAAGATGGTTGTTACTCAGGCCAGGAAGTGCATTTCTGCCTCTGACACGTCATGTGTAATGAACTGAGTGCTGCATGGGAGTCCGTAGCCTTCCTCAGCAGCACGGGGTGTCACAAGCAGGCAGTTGGCACTGGTGGGGTACGGTGCCTGGGCAGTCGCCTTTGAAATGCTATACCTGCTGAGCATAAGCCATGTGAACTTGGAGGGTAGGTTTACTTTTCATATACAACTGGGAAAACTCAGGTGTGAGAGGTTAAATAACCCGGTCTTGGTTGCATGGAGGGGCAGCAGCACTGCCAAACCTGCAGTCTAGTATTTTGGCTTTCAGGCTTGCTATTCTGTATGCTGGACTGTAGCTCTGTTCCTGAAAACAGCTGGTTATACTTCCAAGTGCTTCGTTGCAGGAGAGAGTGATACTTGTGGCTCCTCCTTGTTCTGGGGGGGATGCTGCAGTTCTGGGGGATGCTTCAGGCTGGAGCTCCACAGACACTTCCCCATGCACCACCCACTGCCCCACTAGCGGATTGCTAGGAATTTCTTTTAAGGTGGTTCGCCACCGACTTGCGAATTAGCAAAGCCTGTGCTAGCTCTGTCAGCAGCTATTTAGAAGTTTCTCTCTTCTAAATCTGTCCTCCTAGCTCCTGTTTGCCCAACATGGGGAATTTTGCGTCTAACATTTTTAGCATTAACCTGTTGCTATAGAAACCACTAAGGTGTCAGGGAAATTTTTGCCACTTGGGGATAGGCTACCAAGTAGTCGAAGTATGTGTTTTGTTGGGAGGCCTTCTGCTAAACAACTCCCTGAGCCCATCTGCATGTCTGTGGTTATTTCGAGTCTAAGGAGCCATGAGGGAGTGATAAACCTGGAGTTGTAATTGCATGCAAATAAGTGGGGCTTAATATTGGCAAATTGTTTAGGGAGGAAGTGAGAATGTGTTCCCAAGCTGCAGCTGATGGGTCCAAGTGGTGTGTAGGGTGGTAGTCCAGGGCCAAGAGCTGAAAGGTGGCATCAGTCTCTAGCACAGTAAATGGTTAACCTAGAAGCAGCGGTCAAGGCTCTTACAGACATCTCCCAGCAGGGAGTCTGGGATGAACTGCTCCCTGTGGCTTCCCTCTCCCCTGAGACTAAAATATAGGTGAATGCCAAAATACTTGTCTGGTCTGGCAGCCTGAATTTTCTTTACTAATGAGTCTCAAGAGATCATCACCATACAGTGGGACCCAAAGTAAGTCCACACAAACCAAACTGTAGCTTTTATTTGTATATTTATAGAAAGATAATATATACTTGATTTATTAATATATAATTTATTATTAGTTATGAATTATGTATATTTGTATAAATAATATGCTCTTACAGGATGTGGATGTGACCATGTAATATGGGAAATGCTCTATAACACAGGGTTGGTGACAACTCAGCTGTTGACTGAGGTCACTCAGGCCATTTCATATCAGGCCTGATTTACAGGACTTCTCTGTTGTAGAAGCAAATTTTGTTGCTTGCACATCAAGAGACACAAGTCCTGTGAGTGCCTATGTGCCTGGGACTCAGGAAATGTCCTGGCTAGACCAAAAGGCAATCTTCCTGCTTAATGCAAATTTATTCGTCTGCCCTTTTTTCCCCCCTTTGTGTGTGCCTAGACTGCACATCTGGCCATATCATGACAGACTATGGGAGAAGAGGAACCCTTTGTTTTCTACAAAAATGGAAGACAAAAATCTGATGGTGCAGGGGCATCTTGCAGCAGCTGTTCTCAGGCTGGGGCTGCAAATCCACCCATGAAACAGGCCAGGAACCTGCTTTTGGGGTGCCGGAGTGGCACAGCCTTATTGGTTTCATCTTCCATTTCATGGTTGTAGACATGTCGGTAGTGTATAGATTGCGGTAGTTGCATTGTGGTGGGTAAGTTACTGGACTGCAGGTAAAGAAATAATGTTGCTGGAGATCTTCTTTTGGGGGAGAATCCATCAAGAATGGCTTTGAAATCACCATCTCAGTGACGGTATACAGAGGGACGTCGTGCTCATGTGTCGCTGAGGAGGCCGAATCTCCCAAATAGTAATTTCTTACCATTTCCTTTTGAGTTCTGGAAAGGGACGGAGCTGGAGAATTGTTGGGAATGAAGGGCATCAGCTTCCTGAAGGGTTTGTGAGTGGAAAGTGTGAAGTGCTTGGCGGCACAGTGGAAAGAAAATCTGGGGATGTTTGAGGTTGTTGGGGGAAGAAGTGCCAAGAAGCCCCGTTTTACTGTGATGATCCAGTATTCAGCGGTGTCGTGGGTAAGCAGCGTGCGTCTGGGCTCCTCCCTGGTCCCAGGGTTACTTTCCACAGAGTTTCTTTGAGCCTGTGTCATACCTCAGGTGTGAGGCAGAGGAGATGAAATACTGAGTTGCATCAGATTTTCTGTAAAACCAACCTTTATTACCCTGTTTGGTTGCAGGGCTCTCCTGGCTTTTTAAAGCTGCTCTTTTCCAGTAGCAAGGGTTGATTTACTCGGGTTTTGGTGGTTTTTTTTTTATTTGTGTGTGTGTGTGCATATGGGTTTTATTTTTCCTTCTAATGTTTCCCTGTAGAAATCATCTGCAGGACAGATGGCCCGCTAAGCTTCTGGGACTGTCTCCCACAAACACCTGTCTAAGGCAGCTAGGAAATCAAAGAGGAATTCTTCTCTTTTAATGCCCTTAAAAAAAACCCAGCACCCAATCCCAGTAAGTCTTATTTCCTTCTCTTTCCATCCTCCCAGCTCCCTGGGAAACTTGAATGCTCGGTGGTGGCCATTCGGGGTGAAGGCGAGGGGCTGGGTACTGGCTGTGGGCTGAGGCTGGGACACAGCTGCCGGAGCCATCAGGAGGAGTGAGGGCAGCTTTGGGGTAATGCATTGCTGTGGTTGGCCGGGCTGAGAGTCTCCACAGCGGGGGGAGGATGATGGAGGGGATGGACTCATATGTAAGTAATACAGATGGGAGCTGCTGAAGCAGCAGATTGTACCTTGCATCCTTTGTATTTGCAGCCAAAACACTCCTCAGCAGCAAGGGATGGGCTACTTGAGAAAGCTGGATAGTGTGGCCAAGCTTGTACTTGGAGGGGGGGTGTGTGCATGCATGTGGTGGATGAAACGTGAAGTCTGTTTGTCCCCTGTGTTGGGAGCCCACCGAACCATGTGCAGCAGGGCTGTGGTGGGGCCAGGTGTCTGACTGCGTGCTGGTCGCCGTAGCCGTGCAGGGTGCCGACCGAGCGTGTTCAGTGTGTCGCAGACCACCCTGCCAGCTGCTGCGAGGGGCAAACAAGCATTTCTCCCCTAGGGTGAAGCCCGGGCACACTTGCTCATTGTGGAGGGATTGGCACGTTGCTGCAGGTGGTGGTTAGCAGGCCGGCAGGAGTGTGGTTGCTGTGTTTAATTATAGCTCCCGTTTGAGAAACTAGTAGAAGAACAGGGCTTTTTTATCTTGTTCTGGGGAAACCGAGCACTTCACAGCCTTTGATTGCTATATAACACATCCTGCGACATGGAGAGAAACTTTCCTGTGCTCCCTGCAAGAGGAAATTTGAAACCTATGGGCAATAAAATCCTTGAGCTGGGCCATACCTCCCAGACGGTATGACTTGGCCCCCAGTCACAGTGCTTCTTGGGGCAGGATGTTTTTATCGCCACAGGAAGCTTGTGGGCAGGAGCCGCAGCACCTAGGGACAGTGGGAGAGCTGGGGCTGCAGGAGAAGAGCTGCATCAAGGAGGGTGCAGGGGCTGAGACTGCCCGGGGGATGAAGCCCTAAAGCAGGCAGAGGGGAGAGTTCAGGATGCATGTGAAAGGCTGAGCAGGCTTTGGATGTCCTTTTCGGCCTGGAGTGGTAACAGGGTAAGTAAAACAAATTAACTCTTATCTCCTCAGTAGGTTGTCTCCTGCTGAGTGGTGATGGTGGCCACATCCGTTGCGTTCGTGGTTGCTGGAGCCACATGAGGCACAGGGTGTCACCGCCTTGCACGTGGTGGCTCCAGGGCCAGCTCTGCACTGCTCACAAACAGGGTTGGAGGGCATCCGGCTGTGTCTGTCCATGGGGCATGTCTAACCTGCAGGGTGAGCTTTGGACATGCCTGAGGCAACTCTTCGTGCATCACAGGTGGTTTGGGTTTTGAGGTTTCCCCTGGCTTGTCTGTAGATGATTTGGAGGCACCCAGTGAAGACGCCTTTTGATCTAGGGATTTTGCTTTGCATTTTCATCCTGTGTAGGGGCAGGAGATCTACTGTCTAGGTTAGTAGGTTTTCCCTAGGGAGGACACAGTGTCCCTGTGCCTGTTGGAGTTACTTAAGGAAGCAGCAGGGCTGTGGCAGAGTTGGGAATGAACCTCTGGCAAGAGATGTTTCCTACTGGTGTTGCAAAGAGCCTTCTGTACTGAAAGGGCTGGTGTTTATGTGGGAAGGGAGTCCCGTGTACCTGGCTTGTTACAGGTGAGAAATCTGAAGTATCCCTGTTGCTTAGGTGTACAGACTGTGCCAGACTGAGCGGGAGCAGCAGCCACATTATGCTGCCGTGGTGGCTGAGTGCTAATTGTTTTTACTGCCTGAGCATCAGGTTATTTTTAGATTGATCAAGTTTCATTCCCTGCAGGTCTCTGAGGCTTCCTGACCTGCAGAAACTGCTTTGGGAGAGTTTATCTTCTCTAGGGTGGAGAACTTACACACCTTATCCAGGGCATGGGTCGCAGTATATTCCTCCCAGCAAAAAAATGCAAATTATTTTATTGTTGTGTTAAGATGTGTTGCTAGCCCAGAGTGTGCAAAGCTGTGTGCTGCAGCTGGCATGGAAGAATTCCACTGGGAGATGGGGATAGTGATGGACTGCTGCAGCTGCCTGGTGGCAGAGAGGTCCTAATCATCTAGATCTCTGCTCTGGATAGAAATCTAGGCAGGGAGCTGGTTCAGTCACCATGGGTTTGGGATGTGCAGTTGGAGAAATACAGCATGAATCATAGAATAGAATAATAGAATCACAGAACAGTTTGGGTTGGAAGGGACCTTTAAAGGTCATCTAGTCCAACCCCCCCTGCAATGAGCAGGGACATCTTCAACTAGATCAGGTTGCTCAGAGCCCCGTCCAACCTGACCTTGAATGTTTCCAGGGATGGGGCATCTACCCCCTCTCTGGGTAACCTGTTCCAGTGTTTCACCACCCTCATCGTAAAAAAAATTTCGTCCTCATATCTAGTCTGAATCCACCCTCTTTTAGTTTAAAACCATTACCCCTTGTCCTGTCGCTACAGGCCCTGCTAAAACGTTTGTCCCCATCTTTCTTACAAGCCCCCTTTAAGTACTGAAAAGCTGCAGTAAGGTCTCCCTGGAGGCTTCTTTTCTCCAGGCTGAGCAACCCCAACTCTCTCAGCCTTTGCTCATAGGAGAGGTGTTCCATCCCTCTGATCATTTTTGTGTCCCTCCTCTGGACCTGCTCAGTCTTTCCTGTGCTGAGGGCTCCAGAGCTGGACGCAGTACTCCAGGTGGGGTCTCACCAGAGTGGAGTAGAGGGGCAGAATCACTTCCCTCGACCTGCTGGCCACACTTCTTTTGATGCAGCCCAGGATACGGTTGGCTTTCTGGGCTGCAAGTGCACGTTGCTGGAATATAGCTGTACCTTGGTAGTTACCTGGGACATGGGGAGTTCTGGCTCAGGGTCTGCTCCACCATGGGCTTCCTGGGGAAGCTTTTATTAGGCTGTTTGGATAGGATGCACAAAGATGCTTTGTGGCTCTCAGGTGTGTTGTTAGGTTAGACACAGGGGATTTGCCTCATCCCCTGGGATTTCAGAGTCCTCCGTGTCTGACGTTGTTTACCAAGAGATTTTATGCACATAAAAGTGAGCAGACTGAGCCTTCGTATGTGGGGGGAAAAAAAAGAGTCTTAGATCCCACTCGATTAGGCAACAGTCTAATGTTTGCAAGAGCCAAGGTACCTAGTATGTCTGTGGATCCTGTCCTTAATCTGCTGGTGTTTCCAAAGTGGGGATATCATCTGTCCTGAAGGTGCAGGGCTGTAGTAAGGTGAGATTGTGAGACACTGAGATACTTTGTTAATGAGCCTCGTGGACAAGAAGAGGGAAGAGATGGCTGGCTGGTTGAAAATCGTATGTGGAAAGTTATCTTTCTCTTTCTGGCTGGTCTTGTTCTTGTATGACTGCTCTGACCTGTGCATCCACCACCTCTCTTCTTTGCCCTGCCCATGTGTTTGAGCCCAGGCTTTCTTGCTGTATCTGTGGCCGAGTAGGTGTGGGGTCCAGAGCAGCTGCTATGGACCTGGCACTGTCCTCACTGGCAAAGAGACAGGACCACCAGAGCCTGGAGAAACAGCAGAAGAGCTGGACAAATGCGTTATGGCTGCCAGGGCCTTGCAAGAGAAATGCTGTGGGCATCAGCCCGGCTATGAGAACCAGGTACAGCGCAGCTGCCGCGCTGGGCACTCCTTTCATGTGCGGACCCCCTTGTGCTGCTGCAGTGCTGGAGACCTCCCGTCCCGGGGCAACTCCAGTATTGTAAAGAGATGGTGCTGCTGCTTCATATTTACTAGTGGTTCTCAACCTGTGGTCCATGAAAGATGCTTAGGCATGGCAAGTGCCCTCTTAGGCTGTTAGAAAGGACATACATCCACTGGACCTTCGGTTAACTCTTTGGCATAACAAATCAAAGTGGGCTCAAGATGTTGAGTTGTCTCAGGCATATTGC
This sequence comes from Gymnogyps californianus, assembly GCF_018139145.2. Classification (NCBI taxonomy): domain Eukaryota; kingdom Metazoa; phylum Chordata; class Aves; order Accipitriformes; family Cathartidae; genus Gymnogyps; species Gymnogyps californianus. The sequence continues at coordinate 26,011,172 of NC_059475.1, read as the reverse complement.
CTTGGAAAAACTAAAACCGGAGCCTGACAGGATAGCAAGAGTCCTCCCTCTGGCCTGAACATGATACAGCTGAATAAACTTGTGGCCAGCCTAAATGTATAAACCTTTCACTCATTATCCTGGCTTGACTGGTTCATTTTCTCTTCCTCTGCTTGCGTATTGGAAGTGGCCTCAAACCCTTGGAGTGAGAGGTACTGTAGTGCCACCTCTTGTATTCGAGCAGCACTGCTTTGTCGGGTAAAAGCCTGCACCGTGGATGGCAGTGCCACCGAAACAATGTCCAGCTAAGCAGTAGGCAGCAGCCCCATCCCCAGGGCCCCCTGGGGAGCCGTGTCCTCACAGGCAGGCAGGATAGCACCCGTCAGCCGCTTGGCAGCGGCTTCCCGAAGCTGTAGGCAGTCAACTTCAGGTGCCTGCGAGAACGGGGTCTGGTTCCCCTCTTGCACCCCCGTGCACCTCCCTCGATGGGTGCGCGGCTCTGGCTGCTGCAGCATCATTGCGTGTGTGGTTGAGTCTCCCCTCTCCTGTGCTGCAGAGCTCCTCTTCTCTCCAGACGCTGGGAGGGAAGTGGAGATGCTGGGGGAAGAGCTGTGGAGGTGGGGAGAGATTGAGCTATCATTAGTGTGGCACCAGTGAGGTTTCTTTGCACCACGAAGCAGTAGCTATCAAAATTGAGTGCAGTATGCTGAACAGCTGAGCAAGGGAACAGATACTGAAAGGAGCCTGCAAAGAAAAAGGATTTTGGAGGAAAAAAACCTCAACTGCACATAGGCACTGCCCATCACTGAGAGCTGTGTTGCGGAGTAGGAATTGCCTGTTTATGGTGATTGATCTGCGCAGCCCCTGGGATGCTCAGAAAACGGATTAAGGAGAAAAGAATTGCGGGAGAAGGAGGAGGTGGAGGTTCCCCTTTGAAAACGCACAGGCTGATAGAAAACATCCTCTAAATTGTCAGTGTGTCAGGATACATTAATGTAAGTATAACGTTTTCAAATCCTCGGCATCTTCTATCTGAATGTCATTGAATTGGCCTTAATGCATTCATTAGCTCATTATTCATTAATATTCAGTATTCATTAGACTGGCTCTTTCTCTGGAAGATGGGGATAATGAGACGTGGTACTGGCTGCGGGGCCATGCCGTAGCTGTGCTTAGTGTGGCAGGAGTGTGGTTTTATGTACCAGAATGGCCTTCGGTGATTGTTTTATTGGCACTTGTGTCTGGCCTATGTTGTCCCGGCTCTTGGCCAGTAGTTTACCACAAATTAGTGGAAATTCGTAGTGGGAGAGCAGTGCTAATGATGATGTGGATAAACTTCCACCACCAACTCTCCCCTGAAAGCAACTGGCAAGACAACTGATGAAGGCAAATTTTGATCTTTTGGCCTGTGGTCAGAGTTGCAAAACTGCCTCTAATCACAGAGCTGTTCTTCGCTGTCTTCATCGGTGAGTCATGGAGTCCCCCCTTCAACTCCCATCCCCTTCCTTTGCTTCTTGCCCTCAGGAGAGATTCTCTAGATATGAAGATGTCTAATTTTTTTTTTCCTTCTTTTCTCTTTTCTTTTTCTTTTTTCTTAATTTTTTTTGCCTTCCCATCTTCCCTTCCTCTGCCATTTCTGACCATGAAGAGGACAGAGCAGGAGGTGTGGGCAGTAGACTTTCCCTGGCAAGAAACCAAGAGGGATCCAGAGGTGCCAGGCTGGTGTGGCCAGCACACTCAGCACCCCAAGTCCTATCAAGACCAGCAAGCCTCAGGTCTCTCATCCCTGGGGAGGGCTTTGGTGACCTGGGGCCAGTAGGATGCTGCTGCTCAGGCCCTCTGCCAGACTTTTCCCTCAGCTAGCAAGCCTTCATGGAAGGACTTTGCTTTGCTCCCCACCAAAGCATGCAGGGGAGGGAGACTGGCCAGATAGGTACCTAGCACCTTTACAGGGGTGTGAGGGTCCTCCTGACAGCGTGGCATACCTTGGGCACCCCTTTGCTTGGGGCTGTCCTCCCCATGTCCCAGGAGCTGCACTGGGCCAGATGAGGGATGTGGGATGGCCTCAGAGTGGTCCTGAGGCTCAGTGTGAGAGAGGAGCATTCAGTAGAAGGGTATTGCTTCAGGATTGGGCTGGATTGCTTTGATCAGAAGATGCTGGGCTAGAAATACCACAGCAACAGGTCTTCTCTGGTTTCAGCAGCAGTGCAGTTCTGGTGGGAAACACTCAGCATCCAACTTCAAGAGTCTGGGTCTGTGAGGAGTGGAAAGGACTGCAGAAACTGTAGTAAAAGAAATTAAAAAGAGGTCAAGCTTTTCTTTTTGACACATCACTCTGCCTTTGGGGTGGATTTTGTGTGCAGATTATCTAGATTTGAGTACCCACAAGTTATTGTGACAATTTGTGTCAGCAAACTCCAGATATGAAAAATCTTCCAAACTTTTCTACTAGCAGCTACCTTTTGAGCTTCTTGCCTTGTGCTTGAGTGTAGGCATGAGTATACAGCTTCCACTGCCCTCCTGAGTGGTTGTTTTCCGTTGTCCCACTTCTGAAATATTTCTAGACCCTGGCTGCTGCATCTGGCTCTGTGCTGCCTTTCCAGGAACCTGGGCTTAGTTATTCAGTGGAATAAGAGCAAAAAAACGCAACCAGACAAAACCCCCTACAATCCAAAAGAAGCGCCTGCAAAGCCCTGAGTAGCTGAACTGTCTCGCTGAAAAGCATTTTGCCTGTGGTCTGCTGAAAGAGTCTTATTAAACCTTTGATCACGGGATTCAGTCTTTGCACTGTCCCAGTGAGACCTCTTAGCTTTGCCTTACAGGAAGAGTTATGTTGGGCACTTGCAGATATGGTTGGTTGCTCGTCTGGACAACCACAGGGAAGGGTTTTCCTGCGAGAGGGAAATCCCTTGCAAGGCAGCGGGACAACACTTGTATGCACGATGCCAAAATAACCGGCATCTCATTTCATTACTCCCCGAAGACTCATGAACTCTTTAGACACAAGCATAAATTCTCTCCTCCTGGGGCAGCCGTGGGAAGGCTCGGCTGGGGCGCAGGACTGCCGGTGCTTGAGCCCTGCGCTTGCTTGGGCTGGATTAGCTGTGCCTGGTGCCTCTGGGGATTCGTCTGTGGGTCTCTGGGAGGGTGAAGTGGCAAATGGAAAAATGTGTTTGTGTTCAGCTGAGGCAAGATGAGATGAAGACAAATTGGAGGAAAATACTTTCTGAACTGAGGGTTCCCAGGGTTTTATGATTGCAGGATGATATAGAGTGATTTCATGGGACTCTTGACACCTCTGCCTATATACCACCATGCCAAGGCAGAAGTTATCTCTTCCACCATAGCTTCTGTCAGTTGTCTTTTTCTTGTTCTTATCCCAGATAGTATTTGTAGTTTCTAGTTGCCGTCATCTTCCGTTTCCCAGAAAGCAATGTATCCTCAAGGAAAGTCTTGCCTCTGGCTTCTTGTTGTTCAGGGGCTGGTGTGTTCTGGCACAATGTGGGGGCTGCAGCGTCTCGGGGGGGACACAAATAAATACCTGAGACTTGTGTGGTATTTGGCCTGAAATGGCAGCTGAAGGGTGTGATGTATGGCACAGGGAAAGACAAAAGGCAAAGCATCACTTAATGACTTTAATTCCCCTAATCTGGCAAAGAGGTACCGTTGGGCATTGCCTCATGCTGGCATAGGCCAGACTACAGTTTGTAGGTCAAAAGCACTTATAGCTAAATGCCCACGCTAAAGCCACACTGCTCTGATTTTCCTTTCCCCCTCAGCAGATCCCAGTGACAGCAGGATCACCCTGAGATGAGCCACCCATAGCCGGGGCTGGCCCTGCTGCCAGGGCTCCCTGCCCCGGGATGATGAGGAGCCGTCTGCCAGCCTAACAGGAAGATTTTGTGGCGGTGGTGGTTTGTTTTTTTTTTTTTTTTTTCCCCCGAACCTCGTGAAATTTCATGTGACGGCGGAGCCACTTCCCGTACCCCCCGTGCGCCGTCTCGCAGCCGAGGGCTCGGTGGTGGAGGGCCACCACCATGGCGGCAAAGCAGCCCCCGCCGCTGATGAAGAAGCACAGCCAGACCGACCTGGTGAGCAGGCTGAAGACGCGCAAGATCCTGGGGGTCGGCGGGGAGGATGATGACGGTGAAGTCCATCGCTCAAAGGTGAGGGCAGGGGAGAGGGAAGCATATGCGCAGTAATGATAGAAAAGAGACCTTCTGCCTGGGCAAACCAAGGCGGTGTGGGGTTTATTTAGCATCTAACTTCTACAGCCTCTTTGGCAAAAACAGGGCTCCCATCTTCCGTGGGTCTCCTGTAAAGCAAGAGGTGAAGGCTGTGGTGGCACAAGCAACGCTGCCTTTGAGCAGCGACGGGCATGCAACCTTCTGGGTGCACGGGAGCTGCCCGAAACGGCTTTTCTTGGTAGCAGGGTGAGCTCTGCCCTCAAGCTGCTTTAATCCATTCCTGAAATTGTATTGCTGAGACACTCGTGAGCTAGCTCAGAGCTGGTGCCGTAGGAGCGCGGCACCACCGATGCCCACCAGCCGGTGGCCTGGACACTGGAGCAGCGATTTAAGCAGCGGTGCCTCTCGGAAGAGGCCTGAATTGCAGATGAACAACCTGTTTCAGTGAAATACCAGAGCTGGAAGACTAGAGTGAGCCCTGCAGGAGCCCTGTCCTGGATGCTCTCTGGAGAGCTTGCTGGCAGGGCATTGCCTGGCTCCTGCCTGCACGTGAGGAGCAGCGCAGAGCCCTCTGAGAGCTTTCTGCAACCAAAAGGTCCCCCAGTACCTTTCCCTGTTGCTGCTCTGTGTAGCCTTCCCATCCATGTGGTTTGGGGTAGTCACAGCCAGGCGTTGCTCTGGGCAGTGTGAACGCGAGAGCAGGACGGACTCTGTGACACCCTGAGGGCTCTGCTGGAGCCTGTGCTCCATCGGGATGTGACATGCAGGCGGTGTGTGGGAGGAGACAGTTCCCTCTTACATAGGTAAGAGGAGACAAGAGTTAATGTTGACCCTGCCCCAGCCGCACGCTGCACGTGGCTGATCCCAGTAAGGGAGCAGTAGAGGCTGCAGCACCTGATGGAAATCAAGGCAGCCTTTGGGAGGTGCTGGGACCAAGGGGTCACAGATTAATCCCGTGTCCTTGTCCTCCTTTCAGCCCTCTTAAACTCCCACATGGGGTTAGGTATGCGTTTTTGGGCTGGCGAATACTGCCTAAAGGCTGGGGAAGGGTCTGCTCAGTCACCTTATGTCTTTTATTTGAATTTCAGATTAGCCAAGTACTGGGAAATGAAATCAAGTTTGCTGTCCGGGAACCGCTGGGGCTCAGGTAAGATATTGGGCCACCTTGGAGTTGGGTTGTCTCAGGGCCCTCGGCCACAGCATCCCTGACAGCTCTGGCTGCTGACACCGGTGCTGCTGCTGCGCCAGCATCACTGCTCCCTGCAGAGGCTTCTTGGGGGCCGCAGGACCAGACCAGCTCTGCTTTCTTCCCCCATAAATCAGCCTGAGGCCCTCAAGCTCTTGTCCCACAGCAGGTACTGGGAACCACAGGGGCTGCGTGGGGCTGGAGGAGCTCCTGGTCTCATGTGTGACTGGGTGGTGCGTCCTGTGGGGACCCCCCCTCTGCGCCATCCTCTGGGCAGGGTCACTTCCCTCCTCTGCTTGGGTGAGGGGGATTTCAGCTCTGTCTCACCAGTGAGGCCGGTCTGCATGCTGAGTCTGGAGCTAGCAGGGTGTGGGGAGCTAAGTCCTCCCGCAGGAGGCTTGTGGCTGCCTCGGTTGTGTGAGGGGGGAGGATGAAGGCTGATGACCGAGCAGGCAGCCAGGAATGCTTTGTGAAGTATGAGTGATGGGATCGCCCCTGTGCTCACGCTGGGTCCTCTGTCTTCCCTCTCACGCAGGGTCTGGCAGCTGGTTTCTGCCGTCATGTTTTCTGGGGTCGCCATCATGGTAAGTGAGGGACATGGTCCTGGGCACTGCCAGCTCCCGGCTGCCAAAGGGGTACCCCAGCGTGGCTCCTCGACCCCCAGCATTTATCCCCCTCCTCTGCCTCCAGCAGCTGCCGCCGCTTTCTCTTGCAAGGCCTTTGCCCTCACCGTGGCTCAGTAATGGGCTTTGCCAGCAGTGTCCTTGGCGGTTTGTTCCCATCACCAGAGTCTGTTTTCATTAGTAGGGTCATAAACCACACACGGCACGGCAGCCTCAGCCATAGAAACCAGCTGTGAAGCCAGTAGCTGACATGCTGATATTTCTTGTGCCTCCTTAATTTCCAATTTCCTGGCCAGTGACTCTGATCCCATAAAGGCTTGATGTTGGAGCGCTGCTGCCCGAGAGGGCACGTTTTGATGGCCCTGGCCAGTGCAGGCTGCTGAGTCTCTCCCTTGCCTCTGCCAGGCCCTCGCTTTCCCTGACCAGCTCTACGACGCTGTCTTCGACGAGGTATCGGTGAGCAGCAAGACTCCCATCCGGCTCTATGGAGGAGCCCTCCTCAGTGAGTGCTGTGCCGCTGTACCCAGGGCGCACTGCTGCCCCATAGAGTGAGGGGACAAGAGGCCAAAGTGGCAGGAGGGAGCAAAGTCTGTGCCCAGCCAGACAACTGCAGCTGGAGAGCAGACCATCTGCTGTTAGCAAAGAAATTGTTTAGGGGTATTTTGAAAAGCTCAGCTACTACTGCTTTTTCCTAGTAGGGGCTCAGGCTCGCTGCAGGTAGGGTAAGAAGGGCTGTGCATGCTCTGAATACCTGGGAGAGTACCCCAAGTGTCCCAGCAAAGGGAGATTGCAGATGGGCTGGGAGATGGAGTGCTGGGCTGCAGCTGGGGCCAGACCCTCCCCGTGGGAGTGGGAGGAGAGAAGGGGCAGGCGACAGCATCCCGAGAGGGCCCCACGCGAGAGGCCCAAGAGGTGGGGGCCAAAGGACAAGAAGGTGAGGGGAGCCTAGAGAAATGATCTGGAAAAGAAAACGAGCGGAGGAATTAAACACACAGGGTTTGTGTAGCTTTGCACCCTGTGCTGCAGCTGCTAGTCCTTCCAGGCTGCAGGGACTGCACCTTTTGGGTGCCCTCTTTGGGGCTGGCACGCTGCAAAGGGTGGTGCCCAGCACCAAAGGGCAGGCAGGCTCTTGCAAAGCATGGGGTTTTTTGGGGGGGGGGGGCGGCTGGGGCTGAGAGCAGGCGGTTGGGTGGGATGCCCTGGCCCCGGCGGGCTGGCAGCCGGCTCCTTCCCGCAGCCTGCAGCAGCACCTCGCGGGGATGGCTGGAAATGCAGGGGCCACAGCGGCCGGGGAGAGCGCAGCTGCCCGCAGAGCTGCTTCCCTCCCGTGGGAGGCCGAAACGGTTCACCTGGGAGCAGGTGGGAGGGCTGCCCCTTCCCAGTGATCCCCCCTGGCCCTCGGGCAGCTGCGCTCTGCTGTGCCTCCGCAGGTATCTCGCTCATCATGTGGAATGCCCTCTACACAGCCGAAAAAGTCATTATCCGCTGGACCCTGCTGACGGAGGCATGCTACTTTGCCGTGCAGTTCCTGGGTGAGTAGCTGCAGCCACCCAGTAGGGAGGAGGAGGATGCAAAGGATGGGGATGCATGCTGCGTACCCCCACCGGGCGGGGAGGAGGGAGAAGTGAGAAGTGAAGGTGGGCAGGACAGCCAGCGTGAGCAGTGGGACCAAATGCAAAATTGGAGCAGTGCCTTTGGGTCCGATGGAGTAAACTCTAGGCTGAAGGAGTTGTGGGGTGAAGCCCTGGGAGTCATAGTGGACTCAGCTCATGGGAAGGCACTGTCTCTGCTGCCTGTCTGGCACAGCCACAGGGGCACCCGATCCCCAGCTGTTCCCGTGCTGTGCCTGGCTTGTGCTGGAGATGGCTCCTTTGCTCTGCAGGATGGGCAAAGATAACCTGGCCCCCAGAGCATCTTCCCTGCCAGCTGCTCTCCCTTTTCCTTCCTCATGGAGTAGCCTCTGCCTTGGGCTGCTCACTGAAGGGTGCCCAGGTGCAGGGGAAATATCTTCCTCTGATTCATTTATTTTTTCTCCCTAAAAACATCCTGGCCTTCATAGCCAGTACAGGTCATCTCCTGGAGTGGGCTGCCTAGATGCTGGGGCTAACAAGACAAGACTGTAGCAACCTACACTAAAAAGGGGGATGTTCCGTCTTACCAAAACAGAAAATAACAGTTCAGCTTGTTTCTAGGGAGCTTATCTATATTTAACAATGAAGGGGGTTCTTGTATGTGTGTATTGATAGCTCACTAAGTGTGTTATAAGGTAGCTGGTTTAGATACGGGCTATGTGTTGGTAGCCAAAAAAGGAGATGCTCGGAAAAGAGGTAGTGTGTGTGGACTATGCATATTTTGTAGCTGCTTCTAAAGTTGAAAAATGTTTATCACCGCTGAAGTGGTCAAGCCACAAAGCAAACTCAGGAACATGCAGCTTCCACAACTAACACCTGAGCAGGACGGAAACTCGCACCTGCTTGAGTGACCATTTCGGGCTGTGGCTGCCTGAATGTGGGGCTGCCTTTAAAGTAGGGTTTCTATAAGTGAGAGCTCTAGCGACTGTGGGTCTGTGGCTAACTTCAAGGCTGTGAAATCAAGCTAGTGAAGAGCCTCTGCCATAGGCTCACTCTGCGCATGAGCCTGCGCTGAAAGCTGCTGCGTTCGCAGGGCTCAGCAGGTCTTGCTAAGATGCTGCATTAGAGGGCAGCAGAAAACAGCTTTGTGCTGTTTGTCTCCATTTGTTTTTTCATCACCAACCTCTGCCTTGTCTCCCTCCTTCTCCTCCAGTTACCACTGTCTCCCTGGTTGAGAGTAGCCGGATAGCCACAGGTGCTGTGCTCCTCCTGGTCAGCCGAGCCTTCTTCATCCTCATCAGCATTTATTATTATTACCAAGTTGGACGCCGTCCCAAGAAGGTCTAATTCCTGGGCTTTTTGTCATGGGAAGGGTGGGAGGGGGGGTTTGTGTCGGTAATTTTGCATTATAATTATAACTTTTTTTTTGTTAGTCCCTTTTGGTTCTAAAGTGGTTTCCTTCTTTTCCACTTGCCGGCATGAATCAGTGTGTAACCCGGTGCTGGTGGCATTGCTAGGTGAAATGGGGGGAGCAGCATCGGGCGGAACCCCCCAGCCCCTCTGCAGGAGGTGAGGAGCAGCGGGAGGAAGGCTCAGGGAGGTGTGTGGGCCTGGCAGGCTCAGGGAAAAGAGCCGGTTTCCTGGAGGGAACTGGCCGATGGGATCACAGGCTCTGAACCGGCTAGAACAAAGCACAAAATAAGACCAGCACATTGAAACCAAATCCCTGAGAAGACAGGGTGGTAAGACAACCAACGAAGGACTCGGCTACTCCCTTTGGTGAGCCTTGCACCTGCCTGGTGGAGTATGCCCTCGTGTACAGTCTGTTCCCCTTTTAACAAGTACTGACTGCCCAGGTAGCTGGGAGCTGGACGGGGCTAGGTCGAGTTCAGCGCTTTGCAAACAGCTCTTCTTTCCTTGCTGCCAGAGGTGCCACCTCCTTCGGAGTTTTGCACCAGGTGCTGTGCAAAGCTTGGCAAGAGACAGAGCAAAAGAAGAGGGAGACCCCTTGCTTGTTCCCTTCGCAGGGACAGCACTGGGAACAGTGGAGCAGCTTGAACTACAATATGTGAGAAGTGGAGGAAGCTATCAGAAATAGCCCATTGAGCACAAAGACATCCCCTTGCTTGGGATGTTTCATGAAGTTTCTAGGCTGGGGTCCTGTCCCCTTCACCCCAGAATACTTCCTACAGTTGCGGCTTTACTGATGGTAGTAGCAGTGGTGGGTGTGAGGTAGCGTCTGATGCTTTAGTTAAGCAGGGGCTGGAGTGCTGTTGTGGTTAGCACTAGTAAGAGCAGAGCAAGCATCAGTACAGCTGCTTGGGTCAGTGAGCAGCCTCTAAAGATGAGCCCCAGCTGTGGGAGATAGTGTTCCAGCTCTGCTAATGTGCGGACATCACACCTTCTGACTTTCAGAAGAGAGGACCAAAGTTTGTAGCATTAAGATACTTAACTGGGATGAAGAACAGCAAGGAGCAGGGCTTATGAAGGCATCATTGCCTTTTCTAGCTCAGTCAAGGACTGACTAAATGTGCTTTAGTACTCACTGGCCAGTTTCTCCAACACCTCCTGGGCTTAACAGCACTGGCTGCCCTACTTCCTAGTGCTTTCCTTGCGGATTATCCCTGTCCACGGCTGGAGGTGGCATTTTTTGTTTTCCATGGGACTAAAGCCAGAAGGTCTGTGTACAGGATATGGACTTCTTATGTGCTACTGTTGACTGGATCAAAGCGTGCCCTGGAATAGACCTGACGTCCCAAAAGCCCAGTAGAAAGATGCTTACGCAAACAGAAGTGCTGGTGTGAACAACAGCCCTCAAGCCACTGGTGAGACTGGGATCTACGGCTATAGCTGTTTAATATCTTAGTAGAGTTAGAAGAAGGTAGTGCATAGTTACTGTATGTTGTATTAGTGCTTTTGGCATTTAGAAGCAGCTGCATAAACTTGGGCCACTGTGTGCATTGTACCTACTGGCCATGCAAAATGTCTGTCAGGTAAGAATATTGGAAATAGTTGAACCAGGAAACATCACAACTGTAATTTTTTTTCCCCTAAGAAGGAAATCAAAGGGAGAGGCAACATCCAAGAGCAGGCTAAATTCTGGAGCCTCCCAATAACACGCCTGCCAAGCTGCTTTCAACATGTCCAAAATATGATACTGAGCAACCAAAACATATTTAAGAGGAGCCCTGTTCCTGTTCAGGTGGAAGAGTTGGGCTCTAAGGGGGAGACGTTTTCCCTGTGAGGCAGGAAATGATCGAGTGCAGCCTGGAGAGTATCACAGATTAGACCGAGCGGTGCTGCGTGTGGGAGGTGGAGCATGGCATGCTGTGGCTGTTGCTTCTCACCCTGCGCACCACCTGCATGGGCAGCTGCAATGGCTTCAGTGCAGCACTTGGGCTGTAGTTGTTGGTATAGGTACGTGAAGCTTGATTCTTTGTGTTTTGGGGGTCACATGAAATGTATACACAGACTGATCGTTGGTTTTGGGGGGTGGGAAATTATGTTTCTAGGAAAGACAAGTAAAACTGACCACAGCAAAAGCAATCTTACAGAAGAAGGAAATGGAGGGTCTTCTTAATGCTGTCCTCCCATCTGTGTTGGCTGCAGGTCCTAGGAACTTAGTTATGACTCTGGGTCTGTAGATGGCTGCTTGATTAGTGTATGTTAAAATGTCATCCAGCAGGTGAGAGAAATGAGTTACTGCACTATGTGAGAGCAGTTCTCTGATGACTTCTTGATGGTTAAATCAGGTGGGAGGGTGGAGGAAGCAGTTACAGTGTTCTAAAGGAGCTTTAAATCAGGTGAGGTCAGATTCCTCTGGTCCCCTTCAAAACTTAAAACAGTGAGCCACTTCTAGTTTTGCCAGTCAATGTCTTCTGCTCCAACATAGAGCAAAGCCTGGGGGAGTGGCCACGTAAGAGATTTCATGCTACTTGGTACCTAGTCCTGAAAGGGGAGGGATGAAGAAGTTGTTTTATTTTCATGCTTCTTGCTCCATCTTGCTATAAATGGACCATGTAGAAAGCATGGAAGTGGACTGGGACTCTATACCTCTTCTACAACTAAGTGAGAAGGGGCAGATGGATGCCCTTGCTTGGCAATGGCTACGAAAAGGCTGTGGTCCCTGGCATGGTCCCTTCTCATCAGCAAGGTGCTGCAGGAGAAACATGGCCAGGCCCACTGGAGAAGGTGAATTTGTAGCAGGTGAGGTCTAGGAAGGAGTTTCTCAGGGTGGCTTGAGGATGGAGCCCAGGCAGAGCATCTGCAGCGCTGCCAGAAACCAACTGTGCCTGGTTGTCTTCACTCTGTTATGAATGGGGGAAAGGGAGGAGGATGCTGAAACGTTTGTACATAACTGCATCCCTAAGGAGAGAAGTGCTGCCATCACAGCTGCAGGTGGCAGTTGAGCATATAATTTGGGATCAAAAGCCTGAGGCATCACTTCAGGCTCTGCTACTGATCTGCTGAGAAAAAACTTCATCTCCACAGGCATCAGTTTCCTTATCTGTTAAATTGTGAGAAAGGCCTTGGACTGACATCATCTCCCAAGGGAGACTGCAGTGAATTACCTGCATTTGTATAATGTTGTGCAGGGGTGGGAGTTGTGTTCTCCACCGGGTTGTGCTCTGAGCAGGCACAGGCCAGGACTAAGGCTGACCCCCTTTCTCTGCCAGAGATGGACCCAAACTCTTGCATTCATAGAGCCCTTGCTTTTGAGGGTGAAGAAAGCTCATCATTCACGTAACTCCCTACATCACCTTATTTATGCCTAACCAATATCTGGCAAACTGGAGCTGGTGACAAAGGAGAGGCTCTGTCTGTCCTAAACTGGCCTCTCCTTTCTGGTCAAGGGTTTTTACTTGGTGGGGGTGGGGCAGGGGAGAATGGGACACTTCAGTTTATACCTCATTTTAGCTGCTGTACCTGAGTTTATTCTTCTTCCTCTGGTAAGAAAGTGACTGTACTTAACACCAAGCAAATAGTGAAAATTAAAGCCGTTTCACTTCACTGTCACAATATCTTTCTTTTATTTTTTTTTTTTTTTTTTAAGAAATGCACACAAAAACCGTGCAGAGAGTGCTTCAGGCTTGTGTTCTGGTTTATATTACCAAAAAAAAAAAATTCCTTTCAATATAAAAAAGCATTACAGTAGGGAATACAGGATAAATTAGCTCCACTATCTAATAAAAAGAACATTTACAGTTTTTTAAAATAGATTTCAAACATTATTTCACACGCAGCCCTTTTCCCAGGCATTCGTGACAGTCACTTGAGCATTAAATAACAGCTGGGAGGCAGGGGTGCCAAGAGGGGCTGCGGGCTCGCAGGCACAGGCTGCTCTCTACTACTTCCATCCAAGGTGCTTGGGCTGTGGTCACAGTGCTACAGCGAAGGAGGCAGCAGCACAGCAGCTCCCTCTGGTCCCCAGCCTGCCCAGAGCTCTCCAGTGAGCAGTGAATCTAGCATGAGCCCCTGACCCCAAAATATTCACCAGAGCTGTTAAAAACAAATATAAAAATACAGTTGCTTCTCCTGCCTACTGTTCTGAAAACTACTGTACAACAGAGGGGGCAACCACATATAACCAAGGGACAAAACCAACAAATTTACATGCTTTGCCAGACAGCGGGAGTCTGCTTTCTAGGCTTGCTTGTTCATTAAATTCCCCCAGGGGAAAATTCCTTCTGCCTGTTACCAGCTTCCACAGGTCCTCTCAGGCTTGCACGTATCTTTACAGCTATCTCCAGTTCTTGTTTAAAATGTGCTGCCTGGCCTTTGCTGGGGTTTCAAGCTGTGTTCCCAGTAGCCTGCCAGCCAGCTGCAGAGAAGAATTGAAGTCTTCATCCAGAAAAGAGCAATGGGGGATCAGACAAGGTAAGAAAGAGAGGAGAAACAGCTGTGCAAAGGCCAGAATGACAGATGAATAAGATATCCTTTTGAAGATACAGGGACTACCATTAGGGAGAGAGGGAAAGTGAGAAAGCTAAAAACAAAGCAATAAGTACAGAATTAGGAAAGCCAAAGATAAACAAGCCAGCAGAGATCCTACTTCAGGTGTGTGTATTTATCTCTTCATGCTCTGGCTGCTTTGGTCCGGTTCCCCCAGCTCTGACAATTTTTCCCCCATGCCACTGGTGGCAGAAAAAGGCTTTAAGGCCTCCCCCCCCCCCCCCCCCTCCCCCCCCCTTCAGCCACCTACCATGCACAAATCAGGGTATTCGCCTTCCAGGCTCTGACCTGAGACAGCCAGGCCTTTCCATAATAAACTGAGGGGAAAGGAAAAAATTGGAGACTGGGGGAGGCAGTTCTGCTTCTCTCACTCACCTCCAGCCAAATTACCATCTCTGCTGATGGTTTTGTTCCTCCCCTGGGAATTGCTCTCCCAGAACAGTCACTGACACCAGCTCCTGAGGCAGAAGCAGAACAGATAAGCTCACCTTCTGCTCAGCCCATTCCCTGCAAGACTAGTAGATGCAACAGATTTTTCCTATCTTAAGCGCAGCACCTGCTGTCGAGTACAAATACTGCTGGTTTTTGGCTAGCAAAACTGTTTTCCTTCATTAAACAACAGACCAGAATTTAATGCTAAAATGCCTCATTAAAAGAAGGTCCAGAGGGAAATAGTTCAGAAAAGCTTTCCACAAGGTTTAATGCAACATCTGAGGCTGCTCAGCAGCCCTGGCCACCTATTTCGTTGCTGGAATATGCTGACTGCGGCACGGGGGGGGGGGGGGGGGCTGCAGCTCTACCTGCGCAGGCCCTCTCCTGCTGATGAGCAAATTGTTGGTCTCAAATGAAGCTTGGAAAAGCTCTAATGCCTCCTTCCTGTTCCTTAGTATCCCAATTCCCCAACTTGGATATTTAGCCAGGATCTTTGTCTATTATGGACCAGGCTTTCTGCTGCTTTCCTTCCTTCCCTGTAGCCTGTGCAGTGCCACGGGGTGAGCTCAAGGGACACAGCCCCAGTGGTGTAAGGGAACAGCCAGTCAATGTACCTGCTGCTGCAAAGCCAGGGCACAAGGTTACTGTTCAGCTCCTTGCTGCTGCCTTCTGCCCCCTCTCCTTCCTTGCCAGTGGTTACAGCTTTCAGAGGGGCTGGTTTAAGCCTATATAAAAGTGTTCCATAATCTGAGCCTATAAAATCTGTAAAAAGACCTAAGCTAAACAAGAAAGCACAGCCCATTCTGTCTTCCCCCAAGTAAAATGAGTTTGGAGTCAGGGAGTGAACAATTAAGGCAACAGGGGTTGATGCTTCCAGAGCAGAGAAACCAGTGACCTGTCTGGGTTGATAACCACGACCACTGGAGCAGCGGCTGGAGCAGTTTGGCTGCACTCTGGGTGCTCTTAGAGCCTGCCTGGGGCCTCAGCAGTTCCATCTTAATCTCTGACCAAGGTCCAGTCCCAGGCATCTTTCTCAAGTTCACTTCCAAATGATTAAGTAGATGACATGTTAGTTAAATGTCAAACTATCTCAAGGGAGGAAACACTCTCAACTAACAGACTAAAACAATTCTGACTTGATGCTTTCATCATGAGCCCATGGGAGAATCTTGGGGAAAATCCTCTGAGCAGAAATGACGCCACAAGACTGTTTAAGGCAAACAGCATGGGAGTGGCTGACAAACCTCAGCTTCCTCCATCCAGCACCATGCCTGGACCTCCCCTTAGGGCTCAAAAGCATGTAGGAACCACTGCAAATATATATGCTAACAGAGCACCACAAACCATTTTTTCCAAGTATGAAGGGAAAGGCAAAGACTGACAGGATTTAAACACTATTTCCTCCCCTTCTCAGGAAGGCAGCAATATCAATGATTCTTGACCAGAGCCATTATTTTTCCCAGGAGATGGGAACACAGCAGGGAACCATTTGGTCTCTTTCACAACAATGAACAGTAAATCTTAGTAAAAACAGAAAAGTAGGCACCAAACTCTTGACCATCAGCCAGCCTTAGCTGAGTCCCATCGCTAAGTGAGACCACGCTGCCCCTGCTTGGGGCTCCAGAGAAAAGCCAGCCTCACTGAAGTGCTTGACTTCTCTGACAAGTTTCAGGTGACAGGGGCAAAGCTTCCACTGAAGAATGTGTGTTTTCATTTTGTGGCTGGGATTTAAAGCCAGAACCGTGCAAACAATGACTTCTTAGATGAGCCACCACCACTTGTTTCAAACCCACCTGGACAGTCACAGACTTCGGCCAGCCTGTTGCCTTATCCAGCCCCTGGTGTCTGTTCTTCAGTCCTTTGCTGTCTAAAGCATGATAAAGTCGCAAACGGTAGGCATGGCCTTGCGGGAGAGGCGGCTGTGCTCGTCCTCCCGCTCCCCACTCCCGCCGGCTCCATCAGTCTCTAGTGCAATCGGCTGCGCTGGGCTCCTGCTCCACGGCTGCTGTGGGTGGCTCTGGGCAAGGGTCCGGTGTACAGTGTAGTGCACATCACCTCAAAGTTCCAGCCCCTGAAGTACAATCCTTTTGGTCATTCATATATTACAACCCTCTTTTTTTTTTCTTTTTTCCCCCTACCCCATTTTGTTAAAAAAAATAAAGTTTTTTGGGTGTTGTCAGGTTTTGTTTCTTCTGATTTTCCTTCTTTCTTCTGAGCATGTGGGGAACGTGGTGGTTCATGGGCCACCTCTTACTGGATCCCTCGAAAGAGACACATAGCAAAGATCATGGCAAACAGCTGGGAAGAGGGGGGGGAAGAAGAGGGCAAAAACAAAACAGAGAAGCACAAGAGTCAGCTGCATCTTCCAGAAGATCGGCAAAGCCCTCCCTGGCCCTGGGACCACTCCTGTCATTCCCTCCTGCCCAGCAGTCAGTGACGCAGCGAGGGGGACCCTTCTCACCACCCAGGGAAGGCTGTGGCAAAACTGAAGGCGATCCCTCCCCTCCTTCCCCTGCCCCCCCAAACTGTTTGTGGCTACAGCAGCAGCCTGGCTTCATTCCCAAACTGCCCTTGGTGTCGCAGGGGAGCAGGCTCCGCGGTCCCTGCTGTGCACATCATTGCCACTGCCTGGAACGGGCACAGCGCGGCCTTTGAGGGGGCTCCTAGGGCTCTCTGACCAGATCCCTCTCCTTTGCACAAGACAAGGGACTAGGGAAAGCACCCGGCCTTGCCCCAGTAATGCTGCAGGGACATCAGTTCTGGGCTAATATCATGTCTGGTGGAAGCCTGTTCCTCAGAAACATCACCAAAGAGGTAAGTACTAATGCAGGATAATGGAGATGCTCTGGAGCCAATACAGTTTTGGGCTCTGAACAGAAGTTTTTAAAGCAAAGGCAGAGTTTGAACACATTAACCAAGTGACAGATTAGTCAACTTGCTGGGGTGCTGCTACAATGAGGGCAGTGACTGTGTGGGGCCCTGGGGCAGGCAGAGGGTCCCCAAAGCCCCTGTGGCCAGCGTGGCAGGGTGCGAGCTCTGCGGCGGGCCCAACACGAGGCGGCACTGCAGGCTTGCAGCACTGCGGGCGTTCGGCACCGGTTATTTCCCCGCCTTTTGTTGCAAAGGACCAAGCACCCGGCTCTTTCCAAGCAATTAAAACCACAAGTTCATAACCTGCTCGCACTTTGCAGGAGCAGCTTCCCCTGGCAAGGGGGAGCACCTGCCTGTTTGCCTCGCTGCTGGACATCTACCGACACTGCTTTTCTTCTAGTCACACAGCAGTAAGTACCTCAATAGCCAACACTCCAATGGCAAGGGCTCCTGCAAGGTACACGTAGGTCTCAAAGGAGTTCAGGATCACAGTGTAGCAGCCCTACGAAGGACAAAACATGGTGAGACACACGTGAGCAGCACATTGCATTGTTCTTACAGCATAGCCCTCATTAGTACAAGAGGTCCTCTCAGATCCAAGCACCGCAAGCACGGTTCCCTCTCACCCCCTCACGCAGCCCCACAGCACAGGAGGCAGAGACCCACAAGACAGTGCCGGGGAGGGGAAGGTTTTGCTGTGGTGGGATGGGAGTGGTTCACACCCACAACCCCTCACTGATCACAAGGAACTGTGACTTCTTGCTGGGCAGAGAGGAGCAGCACGGGAGAGTCACTCCCTCTGCGAAGGGCAGAGACTAAGCACAGCGAAAAGGACGCTCAGGGCATACGACAGGCAGCCCAGGCTGGCTAGGGAAAAGGACAATTTATTTAAAGCCAAGGCAGGAGATTTTTGAATACTTTCTCATAGCCAGCAGCTCCTTCTCACCCCAGGACCTTTTCTCTGTGCCTTCCCCCAAAGGAGCATGGATGAACACCTGCTGATCTTCTAGCTATAGGAGAATTAATTTCATTAAGAACGCAGGGCCATGCACTACAGCAATCCCTCCACACATGCCACATGATGGTGGCAGCACAGCCACCATCATCTTTAATGTCATTTATTATTGCTCATACAATTAACAGGAAGTAGATCTTCTGCAAAGGTTTCATGATGTTTCTGGAAATCACCAGCTTATCCTGGCCTCAGTTCTCCCAGCCTAAAATTCCAACCCACAAGCAAATTTCTGCAAATAGGTCACACATAAAAAGAAAAGTAGATTGGAGTTTGTCCAAAGCAGCTCTCCTCCCCACTGAGCATATACTTCACACATACACGTTTAATCCCATTCATACTGCTGGGATGTTTCAATCACCTGACTTTTTCCTTCAACCCATAAAGAAAATGTCTGAACTGCAAAGACAGCACAACAGTTACATACCGGTGTCCATGCCAGACCCTGCTCACTGCGAGTGAGAAACAACCAGAGGAGAGCGAGGGAGAGCACAGAGAGGATCCACTCATGAGGCAGACCCAGGGAGTGCAGACCATTGGGGCAGTAACTGAGCTATTAAAACAACGCTCTTGTCAACATGAGACCGCTCAGCAGCAGCTCTGTTCCAGCCACGTTTCAGCCCAATTTTGAGGGAAAAGCATCCAGCCCAGCAACAAAATGTTTGGGTGCTTGCCAGAACTCCAACCTTAACCCAACTTCCAGCATGCCCCACTCAGCTGGCTACAAACAGGGATGAGCACAAGTGCAGCCAGCACTGTCCCACCAGCATGGTGTCCCAAGAGCCTGACTTTGCTCCAGGAATGCCTGAATTCAGCCATCAGTTGCTTGGGAGTGTCCCTCCCATTTTACAGAAGTGCCTCGCTGTGTGCTTGGTGACACTCTCTGTGCACACAGCTTCTCCCACCAACACTCTGCAGTGACGAGGGCTCAAAGGAAACCTTCCCTTTCCGTAGAAGTGACAGGCCTCAGCATCACCACTTACGGAAAGCTAAATCTGTTATCTGCTTTAACCCTCTTTCTCAAAATGCAATTCTCTTTCCCTCCCTGCTGTTTGTCATCTCTCTCCTCTCTCTCCCCCCCATCTATTCACAGCAATCAGACCTAGCAGAAGCAGTACGGTGCTGTCTGCTATGATCTCTCACTCAGAGTGCCTTTGCCAACCATTTCCAGCTGCCAGGCAAGGAACAGCTCACACACTGCTTCCAAACTCCTTTACTCTCTTTCACAATCTGCTATCAGGTGCTGAAAAGAGGACCACTGCTTAGTCTGGAGAGAAAAGGAAGCTTGTACTTACAGTCAGGACAGAGCTCAGCTGGCTTATTCATGCTGAAGTGAACACAATCAGGAACATTGCTAGAAAGTTTCTTAAACTTCACGTTTTGGTGACATTGTAAGGAAACATGACTGTAGTATCAGTGTCAATGACATTATGCTGAACTGTCTTGTTCCAGTCTAGTATTGGGAAAAATTGCCAAGTCGACAGGCTTAGCAAAAGAAATGCCCTTTTTCTACTGTAAAGAGTAAAAGAGCAGAGAAATGCAGCTTTCCAACAATTCTCTTCCTTGGAAAACATAGTCTTCTGTGGCTGTTTAACCCTTGATCTCTTGGTTGCATATGTTGTTGATGAGGAGTCTTTGTGAACTAACCTGGAGCCACTACTGCAGCCAGTAAGAGCCAACTCCATTCCATCCTCGCTGACCTGTGCTAGCTTGCTAATTAACTTCTCAGAGACAGTACTAACCTTCAGAAACACAATAAAACTTGATGTAAACTTCCACCCCACCTCTCAATCCCTTGGTAAAATCTTTGTATTTCTGCTGATACAGTACAACATGGACTTAGCAGCGCACACAATGAAAGGGGATTTTCAAAATCAAACATATGCCATGACTTCAAATGCTGTCAGCAGAAGTGTAATTAGGATGTGAGCTACAGTCAAAATAGCCCAACCTGCCAGCTTCACTAGCTACCCATGACCACCACAGCCGTCTCTCTGCCCGCTGTGAAACTCCTTTTCCTAGTGTTCAGCTTCCCTTACCTGTCGGTTCTGAAACCGCTCGACGCCTGTGAGGCAGGCATGCTTGTTGACAAACATCCCTTCCCGGCTCTGGAGCTCTCGCTGGCAACAAGCCTCCGGTGTCGCTTTTTCCAAAGAGGAGTATAAAAGATGAGGGTCAGCTTCAAAATCTTCTGGTCCATTCACTCCACAGCAGGCAAACTAGGGAGAGGCACAGAGAAGAAAGGAAGACAGAGTTGACACTTTGCCCTGAAAGCAGATATGAGAAATCTACCAAAGACCTATTCTTGTAGGGATCAAAGCTTTAGTCGAAGCAGAGACAAAACAACTGTTGTTTCCAAAGAAGTGGGTTGTGCTTGTACCTTGGAGCTTCTGTTTCATCAAAGCCTTTTTATAAAGTCCCCCTGTTCCCATGTCATACTGTAGACTCTAAGGTACCACTGGGAATATTGCCATGAACTACGCAGGGCTTTGGAGCACATCCAGAATGACTCGCTTGAGATCACCCAGCAAGTCTGTAAGGGAGCCAGCAGTACAATCCAGGCTCCCGACTGCCTGTTCTCCCCATAGCTAATGGCCAGGATTGTTGCTGCTCAAAGGCACTGCTAGGTGATTCAAGTAAGGTCCCTTTTTAGGATTCAAGTCAGGTCCTTTTTAAGGATTCAAGTCATACTCTGACTCTGTCTCCTTTCAGTCAGCAAAAGGAAATGTCTTTATTAAAGTCCTGAATCAGCATGAAGGGCAGCAATCATCTTTTTCTTTTAAGATTAAAATTGACTTTTCATCTGCAGAGCCCGACATCCTGCTCTTCACTCCTGAAGAGATACACGGTGGGCTATACTGAGCACTAAGTTCACATGTGTACACACACACACAGAACTTCTTGTAGTAGATAATAACAACTCCAATTCCAATGACAGTCGATCTGTAACCTGCCTGATTAGGGCTGTAATAACAAAGTCAATTTTGATGGCTAATATTTCTATACTGAAAATATACCATTAGGCACACTCCTGCCTAATCTGCCACCTACCAACTCATTTCACAAGAGCTAACAAAAAGCCATTAGTTAGCACCAGTTTTTGGCTGCTGTTGGCTGGGAATAGTTCTGAAGTAGCCTGCAAGGTGCAAGGTCCAGGGTAAATGCAGCGATATTCAGTTGCAGACAGCTCCACGGCTTTCTGTGCCCACTGTTTGAAAGCTGGGGGTACCCAGTCAGGTCAAATGCCTCAGGCTTTGGCAAACCACAAAGGCTGACGCAGTGACTGGGAGCGTCTCTCTCGGGACCGATGGCAGCAAACCCATGTATTGGGTTTGCGTGGCAAGGTTTTGGTAGCGGGGGGGGCTACAGGGGTGGCTTCTGTGAAAACCTGCTAGAAGCTTCCCCTATGTCCTATAAAGTTAATGCCAGCGGGTTCCAAGATGGACCCACCGCTGGCCAAGGCCAAGCCCATCAGCAACAGTGGTAGCGCCTCTGTGACAACATATTTAAGAAAGGGAAAAGAAGTTACAGGGGAGTAGCAATTGCAGCCAGAGAGAGCAGAGTGAGAAGATGTGAGAGAAACAACTCCGCAGACACCAAGCTCAGTGAAGAAGGAGGGGGAGGAGGTGCTCCAGGCACCGGAGCAGAGATTCCCCTGCAGCCCGTGGTGAAGACCATGGTGAGGCAGGCTGTCCCCCTGCAGCCCATGGAGGTTAATGGTGGAGCAGATATCCACCTGCAGCCCGTGGAGGACCCCACGCCGGAGAAGGTGGATGCCCAAACGACGCTGTGACCCCGTGGGAAGCCCGTGCTGGAGCAGGCTCCTGGCAGGACCTGTGGCCCCGTGGAGAGAGGAGTCCACGCTGAAGCAGGTTTGCTGGCAGGACTTGTGACCCCACGGGGGACCCACGCTGGAGCAGTCTGCTCCTGAAGGACTGCACCCCGTGGATGGGACCCACGCTGGAGCAGCTCGTGAAGAACTGTAGCCCAAGGGAAGGACTCACATTGGAGAAGTTGGTGAAGGACTGTCTCCCGTGGGAGGGACCCCACGCTGGAGCAGGGGAAGAGTGTGAGGAGTCCTCCCCCTGAGGAGGAAGGAGCGGCAGAAACAACGTGTGGTGAACTGACCCAAACCCCCCTTCCCCATCCCCCTGTGCCGCTCGGGGGACGGGAGGAGGTAGAGAAAATCGGGAGTAAAGTTAAGCCCGGGAAGAAGGGAGGGATGGGGAGAAGGTGTTTTAAGATTTGGTTTTATTTCTCATTATCCTGCTCTAATTTGACTAGCAATAAATTAAATTAATTTTTCCCCAAGTTGAGTCTGTTTTGCCCGTGACGGTAATTGGTGAGTGATCTCCCTGTCCTTATCTCGACCCACGAGCCTTTCGTTTTATTTTCTCTCCCCTGTCCAGTTGAGGAGGGGGAGTGATAGAGCGGCTTTGGTGGGCACCTGGCATCCAGCCAGGGTCAACCCCCCACAGCTTTGAGAAAGACCAGCTGCCAGCTGAATTCTCATCTCCCTCCCACCACCGCCACAAACCCCAGTGCTATGCTTGACACGACAGGATGGTTGAAGCCGGCTGACCCTGGGCGAGTTGAGGGTGTGGGCTGAGCACCATGTTGATGGCCGCTGACCATGGGCAGCATGGGACTGGCACGGCCTGACTTACTGTGATCATAACAGAGTTCCAGGTGGAAGAGAAGACGTCCGTGTCGTTGTTCCTCAGGTAATGTTTCTTCAGCTCCTTGGTGAAAAACTCTCTGGTCAGCTGAAACGCACAGACAGGTGGAAATGTAAAGGCTACTGCCAACAGCTTTCCCAAGCACTTCCCAAAGCTCCCTTCTGTAAACGCTGGGGGTTGTTTGGTTGTTTTGGTTTTGTTCTTTTTTTTGCAAACCTCAGAGGAGAAACATGGGAAAAACCACTGGCTGAACCATAACTATATCCAGGGTGAATGGTACCTGTTGAATAAAACTGTTGCTCCTTAAAAATCAGGGACTGAATTATATCTATACTTGTGAGATAACGTTGACACTTAAAGGTGGGTTGGTTTTTTTAAATTTTCAGCACTATTTGAAAGTGTTTCATAAGTTGAGACAGGACTAAAACAGATTTTAGAAAGATCTTCAAATCCACACCCAAATAGTAGTTTAACTTACTATGTTTCATGAGGTCTGCAATCAAAGCATGATTTTCCCCTCATTTTTCATTTTAAACCAGTTAACTTCCTACTAATGACAGGGGAACTGCTCTGAATTTACTTCCATGTGTGAGAAAACAGAATGAAGCCCTAATATGAAGCTTTCTGGGAATGAAAAGGAAGTAAAAAAACATATAATGAACATGAAATGTTCAAGTCAACTTACGAACCAGAAAAAAAGACCATTTCCCTGACAATGCTTTAGATTATCTAAACTAACCCACACACATGAAGAAAAAAATCCTCTTTATATTTCCAGTGTTTAGATAATTTAAACATTTTCCCTAAGGTCACAATATAAACGAATGGAATTTCATTTACTCCTATTTACATTTACACTAAAATAGAAAAACTGAATGAACATTTTGGCTCAGAGTCTTCTCAAAAAGTTAGACACCTTGAAATTACATTTACTTAGGCTCACTCTCCGGAGGACTAGTAGATATACAAACTTAATAGACTTGTTAAACTGAACACCCCGATTCGATCTTGTTGCCTTTCCATCACTTCAGGATGAAAACTTCAAGGAATCCCCTTTTCAGGTTCCCAATAGGTCTTGACTTGTGTGATCACTTCTCCAAAACACCTTGTGACTTGTGATCCAAACAGGGAGAATCTCTCTGCCACTGCAAAGCCTCAGGGAAGGGGGTTGGATACAGCACTGCTCTAGTGTTGCATATTTACATGATCAGGACTTAAGCTGCCTGAAAAAGACGCCCTTTTTTTTTTTTCTGTTGTTCATACAGCACTGCAGATGCAGTAATATATACTGCTACAAGTTGGTTTCAGGTTCTTGATATGCAATGTGAAATATCACACATACGCATACATATGTATGAGATGTATGGGCGGGCACAAAAGCACAAGCACGAAATTGTTTGTTTCCTTTGTAGCTGTATCACAACATTTAAGGAAAAAAAGAGAAGGCTGTGGTGACTCTTTAAAGATCCCCAAATACCACTTAATATTGACTTCTCTTTTACAAATACAAACTAAGGCCAAATTTAGTGACTAAGTCTGGTAAAATCTGGGTAAAACTTTGTCACAAAGACTTGAAAGATGCAGATAGCTCAATCTCACTACCTTTTAATTAAATATGCTGCTAAATTTCTAAATCACTTTTACGGGACAGATATTCACTCATTTTTTGCTTTTGAATATTAAAATACCAGAGGACATGGTATTTTCCTTTGGGAATTTGGTGCACTGAGGGAAGATCAGGTTAGAAGATGCTGAAATATGTCCTCAGTGTTCTCCTTTCCTTCCCTTTCTCTGCGTACTTTATCCACGCAGCATCCTACCCTGCAGAGACAGCAGCACATTTTTTTGATGCTTGTCTGTTTCTGAAGCGCAGACTTTGAAACTGATATTACCGTTGGTCATAATCCCAGCTGACTGTCTTTGGTGGGGTCTAAAACAAAAGAGTCATTTAAATATAAAGTGAAACGTTTATTTTGACAGCAGCAACCCCAGAGGAAATTGTTCAGTGTTTGTGTGCAATTTTTACGAGACTTGGCCTAAAACAAAGCCTAGTGCTGGCTTTGTTTTACTTTTGGCAAAGTAAGTTTGCCAGGAAAATAACTGATTCCATTTTGCTGCTCTTAAACTGTTTGTCCTGAGCACCTGAAGTTCAGAAACATTTTAAAAATAAATAAATAACTAGATCAGCAGAAGCATCTTCCTTCTTTTAAAAAATTGCTGACAAAGGAAGATAAAAGTCAGTAAGACAGTCCTACTCACATGCTCACGGCCCCCCTCTCGCTGAAGCTAGTAACGGCACTGATGAGGTCTGTGCACATTGGAGTACTATGGCAAGAACTATTCAGAAGGGAGAAAAGGACCTACTAATAAAAGTAGATCTTCGCACACACTTCTGACAACACAGTTGTATTAGCCACAGTCATGAACAATAAAGAGCTGTTCAGTTGTGTTTTTTTCTAGCTGTTCTGGGGGGAACGTCTACAATACAGAAGAAGCACATGCATGCATACGTTTATATGCCAGTGAATGAAGTGGGACTGTTTTGTCACACTGATTCAAAAAATAGCTTGGCTGGGATTACTGCAGCCAGACAAAGGGGACTCATGAAAAAGAGGGCATTTCTGCACAACACAGGTGTGCCGGCACTGGCCAGGAAGGTCACAGCCTTCTCATGCAGCGCTGTGTTCAAGAATACTGAATGCTGTGCAAGAAGCTGGCTTCATGGTGCCTGCTTGGAAAAAAGGACACACTGCATCCATCTGCATCTGCATCTGTCCATCTGCATCTGCCTGGAGCATCCTAACATTTCTGACACAGTACAGCGCTTGTACTGTAGGTACAGTCACCAGTGCTGCACTTCTCACTTTCACAATGCCTTCCATCCAAGACACTTCCAGCTGCTCAGCTGAGGGATGGACGGATGGTTCATGTTCTTCAGTTTTTGCCTTATGTCTGAGGAAGCAGAGGTATGAGGAACCAAAGCAACTTGTTTATTAAGTGTCAGAACTGGGGCTAAAAATCCAAACATCCTGACCCCATCCAGAGCCCTGCCACTGGGCTCATCTGTTCCTACCATCCCACCTTCTTGCTTGCTAAGATAATTCACTAAGAAAGAGAGTCAAATATCCTTTCAGGGTTTTTCCCATCCAGACCTCTGAAGGGCATATAAAGAACAATTCCTGTACATAAGTTAAATTACTCTTTCACAGCCTCTCTGTTGTTCATGGAAGACGTTATTTTATGGGGGGTCTTCTAGATGAAAAAGGGTTCTCTACCCTCCAAAACCTCCTTTACAAAGGAAGAGAAACTCTGGTACTCCCATAGCTGATTAACAACAGCCTTCCTCTTCAGAGACTGCTTTTAAACAGTTCTTTGTGAGTGCAACTGGACTTGCAGATCACAGTAGCTCACCATCGTGAACACCACTTTCACTCACCCCACCACCACATTCTGCTTCACTGACTCTTCCTCACATGTCAAATCTCAGCAGAAAACATCTCTTTTCTCCCTTATTTTTGTCTCTTAATTTCTTTCACTCTCTCAGCTATTAATAATTTGTCCTGGTTTTGGCTGGGATAGAGTTAATTTTCTTCTTAGTAGCTGGTACAGTGCTGTGTTTTGGATTTAGTGTGAGAATAATGTTGATAACATGCTGATGTTTTAGTTGTTGCTAAGTAGCGCTTGTCTTAAGCCAAGGACTTTTCAGTTTCCCATGCTCTGCCAGCAAGCAGGTGTACAAAAAGCTGGGAGGGAGCAGAGCCAGGACAGCTGACCTGAACTAGCCAAAGGGGTATTCCATACCATAGAACGTCATGCCCAGTATATAAACAGGGGGGAGTTGGCTGGAGGGCGCGGATCGCTGCTCCAGCATCCATCAGCAGGTGGTGAGCAACTGCATTGTGCATCACTTGTCTTTTCCTGGATGTTAGTTCTTTTTTTTTTGTTATATTCCTTTTCATTAAAATTATTATTATTATTATATTATTGTTCTTATTCTTAGTTAGTAGTGTATTTTATTTTACTTTAGTTATTAAACTGTTCTTATCTCAACCCACAAGTTTTACTTTTTTTTCCCCCCTCCTCCCCACCCCACTGAGAGGGGGGAGGGGGAAGTGGCTGCGTGGTGCTTAGTTGCTGGCTGGGGTTAAACCACGACATAATTTAACTCTGTTGAGTGTTTGGGAGCTAGTTTGGGTGTAAAACACTACACAAGAGAAAGCTACACTGAACATTATCTGGAAAGTGAACAGATAGAGCGTATCTTTCTCTTTTGTCTCATTTTATGCACTCAGTGAGGCCACAGCCATACGGACTGGTGCAGTGACCATCACAGGAACCCACTTGGTAGGCTTCCAAGAAATTTAGGTTGCCTAAATGTGCATTTACCACCACATGCCTTGAAAGTAACTCGTTTCGCAGGGAAGAAAACAGCACATCTGAACCTGACCTTAAATTGCTACTGTGAAGAATTCTTCCCAACATGGGGTCACTGAAAGACCACCTCTGTCCCACGGATATCCTGTCCAGCCATCTAGCCTCACCCTAACTCAAAGATGACAGCAAAATTAGCCACAAGTAGTTACCAAGCCAGAGGAGCTACCACCAAAATATACAGCAACTGCAAAACAAGGTTTTTTCTTTCAGGAGAAACCTGAGCAGAGAACAAACCACAAGAACTTGCAGACTGAGTTTAACTTCTGCAACGAGCCATCTCCAGCTATGTTGGGATCTGACATTCTTCATTCCTTCCCATTTAAGCCCTTCCTGTCAGTCATTCTGACAGAGTGGGAAGCTGGCAATACAAACAAGGAGACAAGCTCAAGAAAGATAAAAGTTTGTTCCCCTTCAAGTTTTATCTCACAAAACACCGCCAGATGCCACAGAAGTCTAGAATAACCACTGTGACCTTATCTTGCAAGATAACATATCCTCATGTGTGTCACGGCTTCCATGGGAGTGGAAGGTACCGTCGCTTTCCCCAGAAGCAAGGTGTGAGCAGGCTCCTCGTGACTGAGGGCAGAGGACACAGCCAGCCCTGCAGTCACCCCGCACACAGGACTCGCAGCGAGCGAGTACCTTTTACCAGTTTCCCACAGGGAAGGTGGGAGGTGGGAGCAGTCAGCTGCTGGCTGCCCGGCCAGCCCCTGCTCACCAGGGACTGCGTTCTCTCTCTGTTGTGAAGCCTGTACCTGGGTCTGCAGGGCAGTTTCTACGTGTGCGGTCTGCTGCTTGTGCTGAACCAGAGGAATTCTCTAAAAACTCCTAACAGCAGAGCTGTAATGGCCAGAACACACCAGACCCCCCATGCTGCAACCTATTTATGGAGCAGTAGCTGTTCGCATGAGGGCATGGTCTCAAAGCCTAAGCTGGAATGGGGCACCCACTCTGTGTACAGAGCGCCGTCCCTTCCCCACTGCCTTCAGATCTGAGGCAAGAACAAAGAAAACCAGCTTATAAAGGAGAAAAAAAATCCTCTCACTACCTCCCCCCAAGACCATCCTACTGCACAAACACCACACTGTCTTGCTGTGAGCTTCCTAAGTCTTGATTCTTTGCTTATCAAAATCTTTTTATATGAATAAAATTAAAAGTATACGCTGGCTCAAGAAAATCATCATTATACATGGCCCTGCTACGCTCATGCCACATTTCTGTCGTGTTCAGTACAGGGAATGTGGTGTATGTTCTCTTACTACTGGCAGAGGCCAAATAAACAAAATAAATACCAACAGTCACTAGTGACCACCTCTACTGGCCAATGTTTTTTCACAGCCATCACTGAGTCATATTTCAAAGATGGGCTGACTTGAGAAGGATGGACCTAGTTCAGTTAGGCTCTTCTTTGCACATGTGGGAACATGAAAAAAACGCACAAATCTTTGCTGGTTAAAGAAACAAATGAGACTGTGCTTACTACTAGCGTAGTAAAAGCTTACTACTAGCATAAGGGAGAGATGATGGCCGTATAATAATATGCATAGCAGCAGAGTAGAGAAAGGCTACATCATATGAAGCTATGGAGAGAAGGACCAGAAACTTGTAACCAGGGCAATATGCAAGGGATCCATTGATGGGACTCAAAATACGGGACATGGGGAGACTTGCTCAGGGCAGGTCAGGAGGGATATCTTACAAGCAGCATTGAGAGGAATCTGGTGAGCACCAGAACACGAAAATTCAAGAAGGAATATGATTAGAAGATGCACAAGAGAGTTTTTGCACTGCAGAGCAAGCATTGGCTCTGTTGGGAAAACAGGAGGTTTCACTATTAATATTAAACACATGCTATATTGAAAAGAGTTGCTTTTAACCTTAGTGTGACTTTATTATAAAACTTCTCTCTGATGGAATGTGCAGCTGCTTTGGCTGTAAAAGAATCAGGAAGACTCTAAAAACTTCAGGATTTAAGTAGTCCCCCAGTGTCTATCTCCTGCGTTCATAAACCATTCACCCTGCACACACCAGGTTAGTTAGCATTCACTGGCTTGCTGGCAGTTCTGCAGACTGAGGGTAGTAATGAAGCAGGTTTGTTGGTATTTGAAACAAACAGTAGCTCTACAAACGAATCAGCCACCATCTAACACCATGCTCCAGCTGGGTACAGTCCCACTGGGGTTCAGAGTTTGCCCGCCATCGGATACTTACATTTTCTCTGAAGATAAAAGCCAGGATTGCAGCTGAAAGCTCCGCCAGGAAGATTAACAAAATAAACATGAAGAACTGGAAGAGAGAAGATGCAAAAAAAAAAAAAAACCCACAGACATACCATTAGGTGCGTGCAGTAGGTAGTAGGAACACAGGGTTTTGCTAGTCACCAAAGAGATGGAAAAAATAACTGAGGAAACTTTTTTTCCCCCTGACAATTAAAAAAACCTATGAGACAGTAACCTGGAGCAGACACAGCCCCTCTCCGACCATGTCACAGGACATGGGAGCTTGCGACACTTCTGCCTAGTTCTAATGGGTAAAAAGGAAATAAGGCTCCAGGACCCA
This sequence comes from Gymnogyps californianus, assembly GCF_018139145.2. Classification (NCBI taxonomy): domain Eukaryota; kingdom Metazoa; phylum Chordata; class Aves; order Accipitriformes; family Cathartidae; genus Gymnogyps; species Gymnogyps californianus. The sequence goes on along the minus strand of NC_059475.1, from coordinate 25,981,687 downwards.
TAGCATCCCCTGATAAATCTGTACCAGGTTAAAACAGTAAAGCCTGCTTTGATGGAAAAAGTTATATGATTGTGTAGATGCCCATACAGGGTTAAACTGTCCTGACACAGGTGTATGCATCACGTGCATACACCTACACATGCACACATACTCCTCATCACAACATAAACAATTTTACTGTAATATGATCATGGCTCATTTTGTATGGAAGGAGGTCGTGGGACATATACTCAAATATTTACACTTATGACCAAAAATTGACTCTTTTCAAAGTATTCTGCATTTCAGGACAAAATTAGCTTTGGTTAATATCCCCCTCCACACAATGGGGTTGCACTGAGTTAAGTATTAACCATGCAGAACCTCTACAGAAAGTTGATAACACACCACTGTAATTTTAATTTGATTATGCAAGTATCATCCATGTCTCGTATAGTATCCAAAGTGTGCATATTCATATCCTTAAATTAAGGGCACACTGCAGACTTGACAGAAAGCAATAGCCTGCAGATTGAGTGGTAGCAAAAGAAAAACAGGCATCCAGTTTGAAGTAAAACCGTTACACTTATGTCATCATAATTCTAGGGAAGGGAAATGAAAGCAAACAGAGAAGCATGTCATTGTTCAATTTAAGCTGGAACTGTATTTTCATCCTGTTGCCTTTGCAACCTTCTGCTGCTTGGGTCTAAAAGTCTGGTCCTCGGTCTTACTAAAGGCATCTTGTTTCTGTGATGTGACCAAGCCTGAGCAATTCACCATGCCTTCACCACCCACCCCACAGAAGTAAATCAGATGCACTTAAGAGGTCTCATCCCCAGAGAGACTGACGTCTTGCTGCGAGGGTGCTGTCCCCAGGACCTTGTCCACCCAGAGCGCTCAGGTACTGTGGAGTGTTTCCTGCCTGGGATGAGTGCCAGGACTCCTGTGGGCTCCCACCTCAGACCCTCCTGCCCAGAAGCAGCACAGAAAACTGTTACATGGCTAGAGGGAAAACTCAAGTAGAGAGGAAAAGAGTGTTGAAGGGAACAAATCTCCCAGGGCAGGAAGGCACTCACTGACATCAAAGAGCTCAGGATTCAGCCTGTCCTTGGGACCGATTCTCAGTTACATATATGCCTCATGCTAGTTTGATGCTGCTTCAGTCCATAACAAACAGTAAAAGGAACAGGCAGGGATGTGCCCTCTAACATCCTCAAAACAACAAATGTTGGTGCTGAGGAACAACAACTATGGGAACAGAGCAGAAAGTGGCTAGGCTCACACCCTCTCCCAAAATGGCATTTATTTCCATTCTTGGAGACAAAATAGTGGGCATGAGGAACCATAAGTCTGAACTAGATGGACATTTTTTATGTTCTTATAGCCATAAAGAGAAATCACCATTTGAGAGTCATTCCTTCTAAAATTCAAGGATCCCAAGAATTAGCCCACAGACTCAAAGACGATTTTACAAAACTGAGTGAACATTTAGAAATGAACTCAGACTTTGGCACCACGTGAGAAAAACAGGAGTGAACAGAGAACCCAGTAAGACCACATCACACGAAGGGTAATAAACATGTGGCACATGTTACCAATGAAGGTGGTTCAAGCAACAAGTAGAAACAAACACAAGAGAAGTCTGGACGGGTTTTTTGTGTGAGAAGGTTATTGAAGGTCTTTCTGAAACAGAAGGCAGGCAGATGGGGCCAGAAGTACTATTGTGATCCCCAAGCAATGATTTATAAACAGTGTCTGAAATGCTGTGCACCGTGCATTTCGGTAATAGAGAGAGAATTCAAACTACCTGCTTGGAATGGGCAAAATCTTGTTTTGTTGTCAATTATCAGAGCTGTAAGCGATTTTTCCCCACTGGAAAAGTGCACGCACCACCCTGTCCCATTTGTCTTCCTGCTTCTGCAGTGGAAACAAAAGAAAAGGAGCCTGGGCTCAAATGACACAACAAGAAGAGTCAGATGAGCAGGGACTTCGGTTGCTAATAGAATGCTGTTGCTTGATTTTGCTGAACTAGTTAACTCTATAATTTATTCTTACTGCTGGAGTTTTCTGTGTGGCTTCTTTTTTTCCTGCTCAGAGACTGTTTTAATTTCACCACAGGAGGGCAAAGAACAAGTGATGAGAATGAACGATGCTTTGCAAATTCACATCATCATCCATCAAGGGATCTCAGCATAGTCACTAAGAGGTCTAAGGTGGTGATCAAGTGATTAATCCCATCACCCTGCTAATTGCATTTCATTTACTGATTACTGGGAGACACATGTTCACCCAAGCTCCAGCACAGGTCTGTACAGAAGTGGAAGCAGCCATTCCCAGATTATCTCTGATAAGCTTCATTATCATTCCCAAACTGATTTACACTTAGATTGTGCGGTCCGCATTACAGATTTGTAACAGCTACTGTAGAAAAAATACGAGCAGCCATTAGGGCTGATGAGAAAAAGAAGATGGATCATCAGTGTTTCAGAACTTGCTCTCATTCTGCATTTTAAGGAGAGTCAAAATCTGCTTATTATGTTTTGCCTCCCAAAATTAAACTGATTACTGATGTATGAGAGCACTAAACAGCCAACTGGGACACAGCAGCCTCACATTCAAATTCATGCTTGAGACCCAACACTTGAACGTGGGTACCCCCCGACATCCCAGGTGAACATCCTGAGGAGTGGGGTCTCACATGTTTGTCAAAAATCCTGCCTCAGATCCTGGTGATGGTTACAGGTTTATCAGAAGTTTCCACAAATTAATGTTTCATGTTTCTTTTTCACAACTCATCTACTGTTCCAGTTTCAGCAATGCTGTTCCAAAAAGAGCAGCAACTGCCTTTAACCCAAAGGACCCACATTTTCATGCTGAAAAGTTTCAGGGGCTACTGCATCCATTTTACAGGAGTGCAAAACAGGACGTCTGCACTCAAAACTAAGCCAAATGAAGCTAATACGGACTATTCTTGTTGCAAAGCTGAATTCAGTCCCGTGGTGCAATGCTGTATGCTCAACAGCACTTTGGATTCTGATTTTTATGGTGTTCTTTTGCAGTCAGAGGGTCTTTAGGACAATCCAGAAGTTATTCAACGTCTGATTTGCAGGCCAATATTTGTTGCTTTTTGTGAGTCAAGTCCAAATGCTGGGAAATCTAGAAACACTTCACAGCCTTGGGCTTAATGCAACATGTTAGGTTCCACAGTGATGTTTTTTTACCAAAAGCAGCTTAATGAAAAATAAAAGTCCTTGCAAACACAGAAGCCAGAACATGCATTTGTGCATCTGTCCTGTCCCTTCTATCTTCTGTTTACATTTGGACTAAAAGCTTCAGATATACATTATGCATCACTGTGAAATCTCACTCAAGCAGCTCTCTGACTCATCAATTCTTCAACAACTTTGTAAGTGGACTTGATTTGATCTAGCAACTTCTCCCCAAGTACCATCCCCCTGAAGCCTAACACTCTCTGTTTGGCAAGGTGTTCCCAGTCTCTCTGGCATACGCTCATGAATGGTTTGCCTTTTCAATGCCTAAAACTTACTCCCATCAGACTTCTAGTTTCACAGATGCTTTATGCATGTTAACATCAGCTGGTGTGGCCCCCAAAAAAGCAGAAATTAGCAACGTATCTCTTCTCACTTGGTATCAGCATAGATCCTCGTCCAAGTGCTTCACTGCTGTTGGACATGAGATGGCAGGTTGTTTAACAGAGTTGACTTTGATACCAGAAGCCCTGGAAGACCTGATCAAAGTGGAACACTAATTCCTCATCCAGTAATTACTTTTAGAGTTTCTCCTAGTCTAGGGCATTACTTCCAGCCCATATATTTCTCACATTCCAAGTATAAAATAAAATAATAATAAAAGTAAATAGATAAAGCAGCAGGGCTTAGAACTACCTCTAAGAGTCAGAAAAGTAATAACCACAAAATTGAGTGCACTGGAGTATAACTAAAACACCAGGAGGAACATTCAAACCGTGATGTAACTCTGTGATATTGCATCAGGAAAGAGCATGGCCCAGAGCTCCCTTCCTCCAGCCAAGTCCCCAATCTGTATGCAGCGGACATGGTCCAAACTGAAAATATTACTCCCCCATTCACTTACAATTGATACTTCTCATCAAACATAACTTTTAGTTTCTTAATCTGACAGGGACAGGCTTTGAAGTAACCTCAGGCTCACTGGGCCTGATCCTTTGCATTTTATTAGGTTCCCCTGGGCAGATCTCCACAACTTCACAGGTGATACATTTGGTTTTCTGATTTACTTCTGAGGTGAGTCACTAGAAATCAAACCCACAATGGCTTCCAGAAAAGGGCGCTCATTTGCAGGCTATAAATTCAAGGGATGGGTGAGCCAAGGGCCAGAGAGAATTTATCTCAGCGAAGCCACGCTCATCTCTAGGAAAAAAATGGTTTTGCATTCAAGAAAGAGGATTTTCCTGTTCTGTTTAAAGTCAGAGACAAGCCTCTTTTGCACCATGAAGCAGCTGTGCAAGATAGAATCATAACAAAACACCATAAGATCAAGATTTAAAAAAACCCAAAAAAACCCCACCAAAGCCCCAACAGACCCAGAGGGACAAACAAAAGGTCACATTTGACAAAAATGAAAAATAAAACTAATGATCTTTGTCTTTCAATACTGGTAATGCCTTCCAGTAAGAGATAACGGCTGGAAACCCTGCAGTATCAGAACTTAATGGCAGAGGTCAAAAGTGACTTATTTTAGAGGCTAGCTCTTTGTAAATAGCACTTGATGACCACACGGGCTGAAATTTAACCCTATCATTCAGGGGAAAATTTGCCCAAAGATAAGAAATCTGGTTCATTTTAGGAGCAGAGTAGGCTGCATAAGGGAGTGACCAGCTATTGAGAACTGCAATGACAGGCCACCATGCAGTTCTGAGCTGGGCATTTCTGCTGACATGGGGGGCTCCGTTACACAGATGCTTTGCTCTACATCTTCCCTCTGCTTTGTTGTGAACCACTGAGGAATGAATCCACAAGTGGAGCAGTGGATTTTGGGTGGCCAAAAGCGGACCATTTTTGGTCACTTTATAAAAGTAAAAAAACCCCAAACAACCAAATAGGACCATTTTGAAACAAAGCTTAGCAAGGTCAAAATACACTCCCAGACTCCATACCCACTGGGCTCAAATCTGGCATAGGGAAAAAGCAAATTCTCTGTATTTCTAGCTGTGTGTAGAAGTACCCTAAGCCTATTTATCACCTAAGGGAATAATGGCTACAATAACAGACACCCATTCATGCACTTATCACAGCATCATCTATCCAGTCACCTCCATTCTTGGGAAGCACCAAAAGGCCAACTGAAAATGCAAGGACACTTACAAAAAGCAGGAGGCATTTGTTCTCACGGATGGCACCGCAGCAGCCGAGGAAACCCAGCAGAAAGAGCATCGCTCCCATAGCCAGCATGATGTACGCTCCCGTGAAGAGCAGAGGGTTGGCAGCCACTATCTCTCGAAAACCTGTGGGATCCACAATGACCCAGATCCCAACTCCCAGCAGGCATGCTCCTCCCAGCTGTCATGGCACAAGGAGAGGAGAGAGAGGGAGACAGGTCAACATAAAACAACTGCTGCAGAAAAACTGGATTCATTGCTATCTTTTGATCAAAGGTGTTCACTTGGAGAATCTGTGTTTCTCTGTGGCATATATTCTCCGGTGACTGCTGACATGCTGCTCTTAGTATCTCTTGCTCACTAAATGAACCATTTGCAGCAAAAGCACCTTTCTTCCTTGACACATCACTCTACCAACTTACTCCCTCCCTAATGCTGAAAGACCAAGTCTTGAGCTGCTGCCACATCTGTAGGGGACAGCCCAGTGAAGGGGCACACATGAACCATCCCCGCCAGAGGCCAGGGCGCTCCCACCCTTCCTGTCAAGACAAGAGCAACAGGGTCACCGAGAATGACTCTACATGTGGTAGGAAAATGACTGTGTTTCCTAGTGAAAACCTCAGCAGGGCACCAAGGACTAGAAAACAATTTCTTCCGCCATTCAAGGATAGACCATGTATACCACTAGTTACAGCTTTCCCTCTGGTCTCCCTTGCCAAGGACAGGAATAACTCAGACAACAGTGCCACTGCGCTGGCTTGCTGAATGTCTGAGTATCTTTGGATGCTGCAAAACCCTCAGTGATTGCTAGTGCAAAGCTGAGGGGATATTCTGTACCATGGCAACTTTACCAAATTACAGCCTATCCTGCTGGGGAGCAGCAGGCTGCTGGAAACAGGATTCAGGAGAGAAAGTGGATTCTAAATACTTACAAATATAAAGAAATTGAAAAGAAACATCAGGTACTTCATGCAGCTCAGACAGTCTCCCTCCATGGTTTTCAGGCTCCTTGATCCAATTCTTCCTGCAAAACACCAGCACTTCCTTAGCACACTCATTTTTTATTGGAGTGACACAATCCTATGTCCATTTGTATTTTCCCTAAGATTCTGTGGAGTTCATTATACAGAAGAGCTCATTTCTTACCTGAACAAAGCAACATAGCACAGGCTAGTAAGAGATAATGATTGCTGCTAAGTCCCTTTGCATTCTTCCAGGTCTAAAGGTGAACGCAGATGTAAAGAGGAAGATTGCAGGAGAGGAAAGGTCTAGCTTTGCTTGCAGAGTGAGATGCTGGGGGAAAAAATATCCCTCTGCACATGATTTTTTTTTTCCCCAGTCCCTAAAGCCTGTCAAGTCTAAGAAGCACTGAATGTACCTGCCTACTTCACGCCAAAAAAGGTCATATCGACACAGGAGCCAGAATAAGCTGCGTGCATTTGAAAGACTCACAAGCAAGCAGTTGGGACAGTTAGCTCCATACAGGCTTCCTCTACAGAATGAATGCCACACAAACACGGACAACATTTTCCGGGAAACTTGTAGACATTTGGAGGAGCTGGGCTGGGAATGACTGCCGTGTGTGGGCGTGGAAGGGCCTGAGGAGGCTGTCCTCACACAGTTACTCAGCCTGGGGCACCACACCTGCTTGTCATGGAGTGTGAAATGCTACTGTGCCAGTGATGTCCTGGTGCGCTACACTCCACCCTGCGCACGTCTTTTGCAGGCACAGCCCATGGATCAACCCTGGTAAGCTTTTAAGACCAGGAAAAAATGCTAAGGAATCTTAACCAGTTTTGAACCTCCATGTCTGAATTAGACAACAAACTGCTTAGGACAGTACTTCTATTGGAAGAGCAGCTATAAATCCTGACCAGGTGAGGCTACATTGGAAGAAAGTTTCTGCTTGCTGTTTAACGAAGTGACTGTGTCTCCCAATATGCAATTATATCACCAAGTACCCTAGAGGGACAGACAAATAAATACATAAAATAGTAAAACTTTCACTGAAACAGAAGATAATGCAGTCATGGCACCGTGCACAGACGGATGCATACATATGCAAACACAGAGGCACAAGTTTGCTTAGCTCCCAAGCTAAGCCCTCCCGAAGCCCACATAATTCTTAACCCATCTCTTGCCCTTTCTCCACTGCGAATGCCATACCCTAAATAGACCTGCATCCAAGGATATGCTGTTAGCAAAGTACATTCCATTCACTTAAAACAGAAATTATCCAAGGTTTTCACCAGGCCAGAAATAAAACTCTTTCTTTCACTTCTTCATTGTTTTTGTTAATCCACAAAACAGTGCTTCCCTCTGTGACCATGGGAACTGCTATGCTTAAGCCAAAGAGCTGAGAAAACCCATGGCAGGCAGAGCTCCCAGCAAGGCCACATTTTTATCATACAGTGTGTGTTTGCTGCACGTCTTTGACTTGGTTTAAAAATCAAATCAGTTCCTTCCTAGTGGCAAAACAGGCAGAGACATAAATGGTGTGACGCAGAAGCTCATGTGGACATGTAGCTGCTTTCCCTCTGCATCTTCATGTACCTGGGGCAGGACAGCAGCGTGCCTCTGCTGGCTGGGTACTGCCCAGGGAACCCCCTTTGCTACAGGAATCCCAAGAAGATCCGCAAAGCCAGTCTTACAGTCCACCTCACTTCTGGAGAAACACAAATCTGAATCTGAACCTGAGAACAAGGGCAATATTTTTCTTTACAAAGTTTATTTTCTTATACCTCTGATACACAACTGTTCTGCCCAGAGAGACTCAAAGCCAAGACCATTACTGCAGGAGATGGAGTGGGGCACAGAGCTCTGACGTGGGCCTGGAGATGCCCACAGCTTCCTGACAGTGTTTAAAGCCTTGTCTGCAAATCTCACAGAGAAAGGAGATCTTGAAGTCCAGAAGGGTAAGGAGCTGGGGAGGGAATTCTTGATGTTTCATGGGAAAGGTGAACCTTCAGCTCCACGAACCCATGAGCTTGGACACTATTGTAGAGAGGGATATGAAAATACAGACAAATCGATAGGATACTGGAACTTCAAGAGCCCCACAATTAGTGGCAACCAGATGTTCCCATCATCACACAAAAAAGTTATGCTCCAATGAAACAAAGGATGGCTAAATCTCAGTATGTTAGCCAAAGTCTGACAGTTATCTGAGAAACTTCTAAGTCTTGCTGCCTTGAGCACCCACCCACATGATCCATATCACAGTAGCCTTAGGCAAAAAAGGAATAAAAAGGAAACCAGTTTAGCTGTATTGTGCCACTTCACATCATTCATACTTATCTCACTGCAGAGGCACCCACATGAAAAACATTGCCTGTGGTCCAAGAAGCAGCAGCTCCTGAGTCTAACGCTGTCTTGCTGCTTTGTAGAGTTGATAAATCACATTCCTGCCTTACTTTACTTTCCATGTCTGTGTCTCCTTCCTCTGCAAGACGAGCAGGCTCCCTTGGAACCACTCTGATTTACACGAGCTGAGTACAGGCCTCCTTTTCTTTTCAAAGACAAACGTAAGCTACGATTCCTTGCATTGCTCCTGCCCATGCACCCACTCAGTATGTTAAAATGTTTTCTAGGCATGAGCAGGCAAGGGAGCCTCTAAATCTGTTGAGCAATCAGGTCCTGAAAACTTCACTGGCAGGGCCACGCAGTCTCAGTAACCTGGGAGCAGCATGAAGACATGCACACTCAGCTTTGACAAATGAGGACTCCCTTGTTTGCCTGGGCAAGAAATCGTCCCCAGTGGTGGTGCTGGGCTCAGAGTTGTAATTTCTAAACCCACCACGCTTCACGCAGCAAAGCAACAACTAAGTATGATTGTGCTGTGCTTCAAGCCAGGAACACACCCAGTCGGGCTTACAAATCACAAAGTCCTTCAACTCAGGATGTACATGGAAGTCAGTGGCAACAGTGTGAGGTCTGGGCTGGCAAAGCCAAGAACAGAGCCTGTCAGAGCTTCCACATCATAATAGCTCAATGCAAACTTCCAAAAAATGCCAGCCCACTGACCTGATCTGAGAAACAGGAGCTCTGAGCAACTGTTTCAGTGCTGGAACGTAGAGCTTTGAGAGACCTGGACTTACCAGCGTAACACACCCTTTCCAGTTTCTGCTGGGTACTCAGATTCCCAAACAGCACATGCAAGATCACTATTTGGATCCTGTGATTGCACTGATTAAAACAGGGCAAATCAACTGAAAGCATGATCTGACCTCTTATGTAGCACTTAGAACTGTCTCATGTCAGAGCTCAAGCACTCCAGCATATATGAAATATATCACCATCTAGTTCATATATGCAGTAGTGCTCTAGACTTTGAAGAGTATGTAACTAATGCTATTTACAAACAATGCAAGCAAAATGCAAGTAATGTTACTCACACATAATGTAATTATGAAACAATTTGTGCCAACTGCTGCCTTACTTATTAGCTGAAGGTATCTGAAGTCCCTGATGACAGGCTGCATGGGGAAAATAACTGACATGAAAGGACAATCCTGACCCACAGAGCTGCTTTTTCCTTCTACTTTTCTTTTCAAGCCCTACACACAAAAGGCAAATTTTGTAAGTTACTCCTACTACACAGTGATGCAAGTACGATAAAAACTGAACACATATGTCTTAATCTACCTTTTAAAAATATCTTCTCTTCCCTCCTCCAGGCCTCAAATTTGTGACAGATTAAGTTCTTCTCTGCAGGAGACATTTAATGCTAAGCAAACATTAACAGTCAGAACTGCAGAAGACAGCGGCTGACAGATGCTTTCCCTGGCTTGTCCCATCTCAGACCTGTGAGACATATGAGATGCATTTGGTTTTGTCTGAAATGTAGCTATAAATGTTCAGCTTTTTCTTAGGCAGATTATTCTACATTTCTCCCCCCTAATACGAATTTTATCTTGCAAAGTGATGGGGAGGCTAAAAATCCCCAGCCGTGTAGCCAGGAAACATCCCCCAGCTGCTGTAATCAGTTAGGAATAAAGTCTAGTTTTTCAAGGCAAGGCATTTTTTTGTTCTCCAGTCACTATTTATTTCCTTCCTTCTGACATTTGCTTTTGCACGCCTTGCAGCCACCTTGAACTTCACATATCTAAAGGCAGCTGCTCAACCACACCCCCAAAAACTGCTTCCAAGTTTCTCTTTGCTACCACTGACATTTCCCTCTACCCCCATATCCCTTTCACGCTGGATTGAAAGCCACGGTTTCACTTCAATTGCTCCTTTACCTTTGCCTTGGAGATGGAATCACTGAAAAACCTAGGTTGGACAGGACCTCTGGATGTCGTTGAGTACAAACACCCAACACCAAATTGCCTCCAACCTGGGCCAATTCCAAAGTTTGATCCAACTTCAAAGTTAGAGCAGGTTGCTCAGGGTCACATTAGTTAAGTTTTGAATGTCTCCAAGGACTGAGATCCCCCAGTCTCCCTGGGCACCTCTTCCAATGTTTGACCACCCTCCTTGTGAAAAGATTTTTCAAAACAGCTGTCCAAGGTGTGTCCAGGTTACCTTGTGGCAAAAGGAACAAGAGCATCCCTTGGATATGCCAGTCTATAAGGTGCTAAGGAGCACCTTATCTTCAACAGTCTCAATCCTTACATCTTCCATATCATACCACTCCTACACTCTACTGAAAATAAGTGTGCAAACCATTTTCCTTGCCTACCATTCCAACCATGTAATCCCCACCCCTAACATACGTCTGCAGACTATTCGTATTTCACTATATAAAATTCAGACATTCTGCATCTGCTTGATGGCTCATCACAGTCTCCCTGTCTCAAATACTTGATAGAAATCACAGACTAACCAAGATTGGAAGAGATGTCTAGAGGTCACCTTGTCCAACCCTCATGCAAACCACTTTTTCAGTCACTTTTCTTCTGTCACATTGTCCATGTATATCTTCTTTTCACATAAATATCTCTTTGCCGTCAACATGCATGAAGACCTTGTCCACTGAACTGATCCATTGCTTCCTTTAAAACCTCAGAACCAGTTCTGCAGTACCTCCTACAAAATATTAGCCAGCGGCTTGAGGAGCAAATGGTGCTAACTCACACCTACTTTCATATTCATGCACAATGCAACCAAGTAAAAGCAGAAGACATGTCTGAAGCTCTCCAGAACCACTGCCAGACAGCCTTTAAAGAAATTAGAAAATGTAGACCAAATCCTCTTTCAAGTCAATGCATCAATTTCTAGAGGCTGTCCCAGCTGAGATGTCACTAGAAACGTCCCTGAAGCTCTAAGCTGCACCAGCGGTGAAGGACCACCACAACCTGGCATCGCTCCATTGCGTCCTCCCTCCAGCAACATGGCAGCCCACCCTTTGGCTTGCAGGTATGGAGACTTGGCTCAGCATGCTTGCCTTCCTTCACGGAGTACCCCCCTCCCAAGAGGATTTCTGTGTTCACTATCTGCAAGCAGTATCCAACTCCTTTAAACCAAAGTGGTGGGGTCTGCTACGAGAACATATCTAACAGGTGGTGCCTTCCAGAAGACCCTCTCAGAGTATTATTTCCACACAGTCTGCTCCTCTAGATAGAACAGAGATAGAAGCAGTTTAATTAGGAGACCGAAGGGGGCAACTTGCTGCAGTACACCTTGCAGGTGTTATGATGGTAGATGAGCTGTGTATTTCTTACACCCCTCCTGCACACCATAGCTACACCTAAGCAGCCTTGACAGAGATACAGAGAAAGCATCTGGCATGCAGAAAGAAAGAGCTGTAAACAAGACTCACCTTCACAAATCTTGGGACTTGAAGCACAGTGTCTATTCTAGTCTTTAATTGTCTGTGTGTCCCATGTATCTTTTTCTAGCCAAGCTTGTCCTGTAAGAGAAAAATATGCAATTACTGCAAAGTCAATAAAATGCAATCATGTTAAATACACAATTTATTAAAACACATCATCCTGATGAATATGCTCAGTCTAATTGCCACCTTAATTTAGTGTACATTAACACTAATGAAGAGCTTTTAATACCCAGTGAGGCATCCAATTCCTCAGAATCTCTTTAACAACCTTTGGGGTATTTTAAATGCCCACAGACCACATGTAAATCTATAGTCCCATTACACATGCACCTCATACCACAACAGGACTAGATTAATACCAGCTGCACCTTCAATATTTTATAGAAGGTTTAGACAAACTTTAATCTGCTGTAACTTTACAGCCCATTTACTGGGAAAATGGAAAAGGCAGAGGAAGGGAGATGGAATGCATCTTTGGGAAGCCCAGCTCAGCCATTAGGAGCAATGGCCTGAGACGCTGGGCGCTACCCCTCGTTCTTCCAGCCAGCTCTCACGCCAAGTTGAGCAAACTATTTCCTCTCCCTCTGCCTCATTGTCACTGCTTGTGAAGCAGCAACAGAGAGGAACAGCAAAGCCACCGCACTGCCCGCCCAAAGGCATGAGATAAACCGGTGCAGGCAGAGGGACCCGGGTGCAGACCGCCACTGCTGTTGAGTTAATAGTTACAATTTTCTCAGTAAATTTTAATTTCTGCCTGCACAATGCTAATGGCAGTCTTTGGCTAGGCAAAGGTGAGGTAAGACTACAGACTAACATGCAAAGCATGCTTGTTTGACTGTTTCTTTCTCAGGGCACCCTCTCCCAGGTTGTTTTTTCCACCCGTCTGACACAGCCCCAACCCCACACTGCAGGGCCTGTGGGGAAGGGCCAGCCTTTAACTGTTCAAACAGTGCCCCATCCCATAAGGGTCCAATATTCACATAGGATTGCTCGGCACTGTAACTCACTCACTCATCCTTCACAAATCGTTTTGGAATACTCGCAGCTTTGCTAAAGCCACTGCTTCCCTGTGAGGGATCAGATAAGTCACCTGGGTCTATCCCAGCTTTCTCACTGCCAGCATTTCATCGTGATTTCTGGAGGGGGTGCATTTAACATCTGTTTCCCACAAACATTTGCGAACATGCCTTTGAAAATTGCCTCCCATTAAGACTTCTGTGAGTAAAAGTCTATCGTTTGCTGTTGGCAGGCAGCGAACAAAGAGTTCCAAGGTGGCTGAGACTATCACAATGTAAAACATATCATGAATATTCATAGACTTTTTGTTTTGCATTAATCCCTCACTTTTAATGTCCTTCCTCTGTCACTGTGGACCTACATCTCTGAATGATGAGCAGGGATGGCTTCCCTTTTGAAATCTGGAGGGTACAAACATCTATAGCCAATTGACCCATCTCCGCTCAAAGTACTGAAGGCATCTGCCGAGCAGCGGCTGAATTGCCCCACTTTACAATGCTGTGTATGAAGGCTGCCCCAGATCAGTACAGCTTTACCACCCGTGTGGAAGTTCATAAGGTGCTATGTGACCAGCTGGGAGATGGTTGCAGCAGGCACAGGGACTGCTGGAGAGGGGCTTGGAGAGTCTACAGCTGGGACGAGAGCCAGTGTCACTGCCCCACAGTAGAGAGCCCCTTTTTGACAGTCAGAGCCCAGTGTACACCCTTACCTTTTTATCTTTTTCTTTTGTGTGTGGGGACACTTCACCCTGTGTTTTGCACATGCAATTGAGAGAGAATTTCTTCAGTTGTCCTGTCCTGTGATGCCACTATCCTGGGATAGCTGCTGCCAGGAGAAGATGGCTCTAACTTTAAAGCAGAGATGACACTGTGCTATATAAACCTATCATTAGGAAAGTAACCAGAATGATAGGATTCCTGCTCCTACTGCGTGTGCATATAATTACATCCCTACAAGCCCTCAAAGGTCTGCGTGGGAGAGGAATTTTATTTTTTTATTCCTCTTAAGTCACAATATTTTAAAGAAATTACAGCACCACAGAGAGGAACAGCTTAAATGCTTCAGTAGGTACCAGCAGGTGCTGCGTCAGAGGGATGAAAGAGCATGTCTGGTGCCAAACAATAGCAATACTCCATCTTATTCTATGGCCCTAAAGGGGAGGAAGTCCCTGCCAAACAGACTCTCTTTGGTTAATAGCTACGATTTTGTCATTAGGGAGAATTGCAGAAAGTGCAAAACCACCATGCCTAATTGTGACTCGAGCAAGCTGATGCCTTTAATTACAGTCGCTGGGGAAACACAGTGGAAGCTGGAGCAAGGGCCGAGGCCAAGCCTCCTTCCTTGGGGCTGCGCGCGTGCAAGCCATGCTGCCTCAGCTGGCTGAGCAGCTGCATTTGGCACGTTGTCCTGCCTCCTCGCTCATCTCACAGCCCCGCATCAAGTCTTGCTGAGCATTGGCTTCTCTTCACATTTGATGCTTTTAGAGCAGCTCTTTGGCTTTTAGAGCAGTTTTTGATGAAGGAAAAGCAGCTAAACTCATGACTCCTGCTGGTCTCATGCAGCAAGAAAGACAGTTGGAGAGCCAAGAGCAAAGAGGGAGAGGGCAAAAAGAGGCTGATATAGTCAACAGGTAGCAAATGAAACAAGAAATGAATGGAGGGTGCAGAATGAAGAAGCAAGGCCTGTCTTTAGGAGAAATCCAGTCTCCTGCATGTTAACTAGTGCAGGAAGGCCACCAGATAAATGGCTTACAGGTGTCCTGCTTCACAAGTGCCTCTAGCTACTGCCAGTCCCCTTTGCTCACCACATTTGCAGGATCTAGAGAAACTGAAACACATGCCAGCCCGTATGTCAGCCAAAGGAGAAGTTGAAGACAGAAGTCATGTCCTGCTGCGTCTCTGCAACAGGTCAGCGCTTTTATGGTGAAGGGTGAGGAGAAACATCTCTGTGGAAGCATGATCAGATTAATATCATTCCCTTGCAATCGCTTCAGAAAAAAGTAAAACATTTGCTGCTCCTGAACTGGAGCTTGGCACAGGCTGTCAGCCCCATGCATTATCCTGTAACTACTGCTCCTACATAAATAACTAATTGCACTGGAATTTCATAGTGCTTGCATAGCAGAGTCTTTGCTGTGACACAACTACATTACTGCATGTAAATCCAATTAGATTCCAAAGTGCACTGTGTAACTATAATCGGCCCCTGTGGAGCAGCGATGAGGGGACCTGCACAAGGCCATGCAACTAGATACTAAACTACAGTCAATCTACCTCCTCTTTAGTTGCATTAAAATGCTAATGTCGCTGTAATATGGGCCCATTTACCAGCGATGACTGCCTTGCCATGCAACACTGGAGTGAATGAGGTTGTTGCACTGCCTGAGAGCATTTAATTCCTCAGTACAGTTGAGTGAGCAAAGCCCTTAGGGGCATCTTATACCTCAAAAGCCAATCAGGTTATTGTTTTATAACACTAAAATCATATGAGGCTTGGGATGGTGTTTAAATGAATCTGAGCTGCTGCTAAAACTACCCTAAGTTTCCTACCCAAGCAGAGTGTTCAGGACAACTGGGCCACAACCCATCCTGACTCTTGTCTGTCTGCTTTTAACGAAGACACATTTCTGCCACAAAAAGGCTGTGCATAAAAGCACATCGGTCACACACAAGAGGAAAAAGAGGGCTGGATTGAACCTCTTAAAGCTTCATATAAATAACACCAGCTTTGCAACAAAAGCAATAATACAACACTTACCATCTACGTTTTATATTTGCAACTTTGCACAATGCGTGCATAGAATACATGAAATCATATGGAGGTAAAATCTCCTACACGTACACAGACATTCAAAATGGAAATTCGGAAGTCCCAGAGCAGAACCTGTTCTCCCAAATGTTGTAACGTTTGGAAAAGTACTAGGGTATGTGTTTGAAGTGACAGTATAGCATCAGGCTACAAACCACTCCATTTCAACTAGTGCAAATGTGCATACAGCACTGTTCAAAACACGAACTGCTCACCTTGGCCCCTTCCCAAGCAAAATTCAATAGGTAATCATCATGTCTGGCTCCTTCATACAGCTTTTCACACACAGACATCAGCCATCTCAGAAAAGAAGATACTGCATACAGAACCAACACATCTGATAGCCTGCAGCTCTTTTAAGTTCTGTTCCTTAAAAAAAAGTCCTCAGATATCTCACAGGTGTATTTTCCCTTGTATTAACCACAGTACAATGGAACCATATGGTACTGATTGTCTGTCTTTCTAAACAGATGACCCAAAGATTATATGCACTGATAATATAACAATATTAATTCTGTTTAGCAGATAAGAAAACCAAGGCTAAAAGGGGAATGGATGTGCTAGATCTCCTGACCCACAGTACAACCCTCTGTTCACCAGTCCATACTAAGACCAGTGCCAAACTCATGAAAAAGTTGATTACATCTGGCTGACGAGTTACACTCCTTGACAGGCATCTTCTGTCCCAGAAAGAAGCCTATTTAGAATACCAGAAGGGAGGCGGCTAACTTTGGCCTCCTATGTCTGAAAATACTTCCCTTCAGGATGGAATAGATGTCACCCTCTCGAGTGGATCATGGAGTTGCATCGCAAACCAAGTGACATTACCCACTGGCATGTAAGATACTGTCGAGTGTTGAAACACTCCATACGCTTGCACGGCACTCCAGACGCTTAGGGCATTTAACATAAAGTGTAAATGCCTGCCACTTCTTCCCTTAGCCTGACACATCTCACCTTTACAACAACTGACTCCTCAGTGCTCTTTTCCACTCTGTTTTTCTACAGCCTTGCTTTGTTTGCAGCAAATGCCTCAGCAGTTTGCGGCATTCATGATTGTTTTGAAAGAGGCAGGAATACCTCTCAGAAACACTGGGCAGTTGCTGTGGCAACCTTGTCCTCCTCAGACCGTGATTTCCAATATTTTAAGAATTTTCCTGGTACTTTGCAGGCTTCAGGGAAACAATGCAGAGGAGGAAAATGATTGATTTTAAAGTAAGGAAGCAATCAAAATGGATTACTATGAGCCACAGGGCCTTGTCCTATCAAAAAGATGATGATGGTCGCTCCTTAGCAAGGAAAAGCAGCCCCAGACCGGCAGGCAGGGGCACAGGCAAGGGCCCATGGGCGAGGGAATTTGAAACTCCTGCTTTTATCATCTGTTTTAATGCAGAACGGAGCTCCAGATCAGTAGGTTAACTTTTTTTTGTTGTTCTCAGTGCTTTTTCATAAGGAGGAGGTAGGGAAAAAGAAACCCACCCTTTAACACCATTTAATTGGGGGACTAATAATCTTTATTGCTTTTAAGAAAGAAATCCCAAATACAACTTTGAATGCATTAACTATTTTACAAAAAAATGAAAAATAAACTCTCTTTGTTCAAGGTAACTGCCTACACAGATGCAAAAACAAAACAGTCTGTTTAGTCAGGTTTAGTCAGTTTAGAAAAGCAAAGGTTAGGAAAAACGTCCTGTAAGAAAAGCAGAACTTAAATGAGGGATCTCAATAATACTAAATAAACCAGAAAATAATATTGCTGGAAATCTGAGGAGTGGCATTATTTATCTGATTCTGGTCATCATTTAAATGTTGTTAACAAGAAGAATAATGCATCCTAAAGTGCCATGGATTCTAAACACAATAGGACATTCTTTATCCCGTGGAGCTCACAATTCAGAGTGATTTATTTATCTAGGAAATAAATACATTTCACAAGCTATAGGTGTGATATGTCCAGGAAAACGTGACTGCAACAGAGGTCATGAGAAACAACCTAGGGAAGAGAGGCAGACATGAAGTCTAAGTTACCCTGCTTATAGCCAAACTAATACATACGCCGTATATTCCACGTGCAAACCTAAATGAGTTTCACTGTAATCCGCACCTTTAACTTACTCTGAGACATAAAACTTCAGCTAATGTGGTTTGAAAGGTAAATGTGACTGATCCCAGCCACACTTGTCCCGATTAAGGTATGAACACCCAACCATCCAAAATCTTTTGCTACAGATATTTCTGATTTCTGATTAAGAAAGAGTAAGAAGGAGGAGAAGGAGCAGAGAGAACCATGGCCACAGCCCACAACAGAGCTTCAGATGTTCTGCAGGAAAATAAATGAGTTAATAAATCCCATAATCTTGGCATACGAGTTTCTAAATGTTCTCGCTTCCTTCAAAGGATGTATAATCTAAGCACTCCAGCAACGATCAGGTTCCAGGCAGACAAAAGACCCTCAGCACAATTCATACGTAGATGACAGGAGTAGAGGGACTAAGTGAGATATGAGCCAAGACTCACAGGCTGGCTCCCAGCTGCTTTTGCTTTCCCAGTGGATAACAGATACTGCATCAAGACACACAATGTCATGCTAGTGAATTTGCTGCTCTTTTAACACCTCATTTTTCTCTCCATCTGAACTTATTCTGAAAGCGCACAGTTCACTGTCCCCCTTCTCCTTTCTCTTTTGTCCTTACTCATGGCAAAGGAAACATGAAAGACAGCATGGCTGGTTATTGTTAATGCATCTGAAAGTGCAGACATTAAAAAGAGGGTTATTCTGGAATGTGCCATGGTTTTCCTTGCTATTCGCACAGGCAGCTAATGATCACCCTAATAGCTTCTCTCTCTGAAGTCATAATAAGCTTACAAATGAACCCATTCAGCACATATTAAAAAGCAAGGGATGCTCCTTTGATTATAGCCTTTATAGAAATCTCCGAGTATTTGTTTTGGTGCTGCACAGCCGCAATTAGGACATACTGTTGGGAGCTGGCTCAACTGCCGGAGCGGTGAGATTTGGAGACACCTCCCAGCGCCACAGCAACACATGCACCTCTCCCAGCATCAGTCACGGGGAGCCTGGCGGCCATAGAGGCCAGACAAGCACACTTCAGCACTTCCAGGAATTAAGAAATAAAAGCTGCCTAATTAAAATTCCTCTGCTGATGCCTCAACCATGTTTATGAAGCGAAACGGACAGCCCCACGCTGCAGCTCTCATGAATGAGAGGAGAGTGCAGTGCCTGCACCGTGCAGCTGCCCTGCTGCACCCGCCACGGTCCTGCTCAGAGCACGGCATGGGGTCATGCAGCCTCCAGGCATCTCTCCGCACCTGCTCAGGGGGCTCTTGGGGTTGGAGGCATCTATTTCCCCCTGCAGGAAAACTAGGCAGTAAGGGGTACGTACATTGGAGAGTCTTGAGGAGGCCATAGGTTTATTCTTCTGAGGTGAGAATATGGGGAAACTCATTTCCCTCGCCACCTGTAACATTTCCTGTACAATAACCTCATCCTTCCACATGCGGTGAGGGGGAACCAAGTAACCCTACGGAAATCTCCTTACCACTTAACTGTTCAGAGGTTGATCCAAATCCCACTTAGGGATTAGTCTGACAGACTTAAAACTTCTTCAGAGAAGAAAGAAAAAAAAAGGCATTTTTAAGGACGTAAAAATCTAGCAAAATCGGGGATCTAGTCTTCATTAAGGTTTGCATCTGGGTCAAATATTTCATGTTAGCTAAAAGTTAAAAAAGCATACCTTTTTTCCCCCTTAATGAAGAGAACAACATGAACAATATATACACTTTCCCAAAATATCCTTATTCCCTAAGCACAGTACATCTACAGCGGTCTTAAGCGGAGAGACTTGGGAGCAATTCATTTTTGCACACAAAGACAGCAGCTTACGTGCTGATGACATGGATGCTTTCAGATAGCCTCAGTGGGGTGACTTTCACCCACAAAAAGTATAACGTCTCCTCTTAGAAAGCTAGCACTCTAAACAAACCGCTTCTGCTTTGCCTGAAAGACAAGACCTTTGTATGGAAAAGATATTTTCTACATCTCCGGGAGACTGGCTGGGGTTAAAGCAGGTCAAACCATGTAATACAGATAGCTTTGTGTTGATACTACCCATGGTGCCTATTAGGAAGGCCATAATTGTTAGAAATCATTTCTCAGCAAGGATATTTAATACAGTGCCAGAGTCTCCCCAGGCAGGCTTTGTTTCAAGGTTTGTGAGCTTTGGGGGGAAAGGATTTTATCTCTTCTTGTGAAGTGGTTCAGGGCCAGCAGGTTTTTAGCTCTATTGTAATCTAAATAACACCTAACGGGCAGCAGTGGAAACTTCAGTACCAGCATCACTTGCAAGCAGACTGGGAATAGCCTGGGGCAAAACCTGAAGCACCATCAATCATACATATCCGTAAGAATTGGCATGCACTGACAGAGTATCCTAAGGACTTTTTCAAAACCAAAACAGCAAATTTAACCATGGAAATACTCTGGATGCTGATGAATTTTCTTTTACTCAGTCTTCACTGATATTATACCTGCTGGAAGTCAGGAGTTAGAAACTGATGACATAAAACTTCTTCTAATTCAAATCAGGGGGGCTGAATAATTCCAAATGTACCAGTGAATGATGAAGGCATGATCTGAAACACCAACGCTAAGACAGCTCGCATGGCCTTAAAACGGTACAAAAAACAATTTGTAGCTGGGCTGCTGAACGCCTTGCTCTTCGCACACAAAAGCAGCAAGAACACAGTCTGACCCGATCTGGCAATTCTTATTCTTACAAAGTCTAGGCAACATTTTTAGGGAGGACAACAAACAGAACATATTGATAAAACCAGATCTCCTGCGAGGGACAGAGCTCCACAGGCTAACCTCCACGTCAATAATGACTGGGCTGAATTTTGACTGCAAAATCAGGCCAGTTTTCAGTGGCTAAAGTTCACTATAGCCCCCCCACCTTTGCTATGTCTCTTTTCTTGATCAGCATGAAATTTGAAAGCAATGTTGCCTTTCAGCTAAAAAAACCACCTATTTTTTTAAAGTATCAAAACCAAGTTTGCAGGGCAAACAGCCAAAGCAGCCCAGGTTTAGGCTGAGACACACAGGGAACAACAGGACGTTCAAGCCATTCCCAGCGTGGAGAGACAGCCCTTTTGGGGCGTTCTCCCAGTTAGGCTGCAGAGTTGCTCTGAGCTCTGCATCAAGGACAAGAAAAGTTGTCTCAAGTGACACAGCATTTAACAGCCTTTTCTCCCGTCACTGCTGCCAGCATGGGGAGAAGAATCTTTCTGAAAATATTGTGGAGTCTTGCTGTGCAAACACATTTGACGATAACTTATACGGCAAATTTCAAAATAAGATTTGTGGTCACCATTCTGCATGTCTGATGATACACAAACCACCTTGCATCAGAACATTAATACCCCTCAAGCCTTAGATTGCTTTCCATGTTACAGTCTGAAAGCCCCTGATGAAGCTCAGTGTCCTTTATAAAGCTGACGTGGCTTTGCTCCTAGATAACCAGCAAGTGTCCTGGGCAGCTTCTGTGGTCCCCTGTCTAGTGTTCAGACCACTTTATAGCTCCAGTTCTGCTAACATCTCTCACAGAAACTCACAGACTCTGGCAAGTCATTTCAAGTTGGTGTGCCACCCCCACCCCCCCACCCCCCCGTATTTAATATAATTAACAACAACACTTGTCTGCCACCCATGGAGTCTAAGTGATTTAATTCAGTATCCTATAAGAGTGCCAGGCTGCCTGTACTGAAAGCAGTAAAGAAAAATGTGCCCAGAAAGACAGTATTCAACATACAGTCATTTTTAGATCAAAACAAGCATTTTGAGTGATTGCCAGCATTATTTTAAAATGTTCAGGTACAAAACCCCAGGTGGGGTCCTTCATATGAACCGCACAGCTCTGAGCTCATGGCAACTGGACAGAAAAAGATCAGATGGCTTGTACTCCACCTTTGCCACGTTCCCGACAAGGATGTGCTCAGAACTGGGAAAGTATCCATCTAGCGCTGATGTCTCCAAAAACGCTCTCCTGCAGCCCTCATACAGGCACTCCCTGCAAGTTTCCTCTCTGGGTTCACACTGTCACCTCTTCACTAGGAGAATCTCAAGTCAACGATCTATTGATAGGAAGAGAGACACAGCAAACAATTTCATCTTGAAAGCAGGCACCGTCCATGACACAGTTGAGGCTCTTCATTGACCAGTGTTGCCAGTGCCCCAGGGCTCCTGGACAACACGGAGGTTACACTACAGGTGTTTGTGTTTTGGAGGGAAAGGCCATTCTTGTTAGGAGCTGAGAGCTATTGCCAACCCAGCGTATTTTGAAACTTCACCTTCTGTTTGGAGCTACTGTCATCTTACTCTTGCACCAGCTCTGTTCCCAGCACCTAGCCTGTGGCTAAGAAAAGATCCAGCACAGGATTTTCAGAGGTGAAGGGCAAAAGCAACCTGGTGATTGCCAAAAGACCTGAAGACACACCTTGTCCTCACTCATGGCTTGAATCTTCCTCTTCCCTTTAGCCTCAGTGCACACTGGAGGGACATACAAGCTTCTAAGTGACATCAAGGGGAGATGGCCGTTGGTTGCTTCACGTAACCCTTGCTGGAGGGCCATGTGTACACCAGATGTCATGGACCTGTTACACTTTACCCCATGCCAGCAGCAAGGGTGAGCACCACAGCAGCCCACACACCACCCTGCCCACTGTTCCACTGACAACTAGCTCTTCCAGGAGGTCAGCAGAGGCATAAGAGTCTTCAGGGCATTTGGGATCAAGGATCAGTATCCAGCTCCTACCCTGGCTGCTAATAAAGTCTGCGGGGTTGATGTGGGGATGCTTTTAGGAAATGCAGGATTTACAGCGGCTCCCTCAGAAGTAGCTCAGGAACAAAAGTTTTCCAGTCACCACAGACTTGATCAGGAGTTTGAGGTTCCAATCACTTCCAATTATCTGATATTTGAAATAGAAAAGCTGCAGCGCAAAACTTTCCCCAGTAAGGGGGGCCGCCTTTTCGCAGCCCTTGGAGAACAGGTTTGTTCTTACATCTTTTGGATGAAGCATATTAATCTGGACACAGGGTGCACTTGTGTAAATTGGCCTTCCAGTATTTCTGTTTCTATTTATTGACACGAGCCTCTGTCCGCTCAGGGCCCATATTTAACCTCCATCCTTTCAAGCTGTGCACGCAGGTGCCCTAGAGGTGAGTACGGCTTGACTCTGACGAGATGGAAGACCAGGCACAAGAGATGCACAAAGAAATACGAGAGGCAGGAGATGTGCTTAGGGATCTGTTATTTCGATAGGCTGCACTCCTTTTCTCAGCCTACACGCTGCCTATGGACCAAGCAGAAAGCAGGTGATGACGTTAGCCCACCCTGTAAAACCCTGCAGAATAGCTTTGACTTGGTTTGTCCTTTGCCAGTTTTGCTATTTAAATGCTGCTACTCAGTGAAGCTGGGCACACCTAATCAACAGAGCCAAGTTTCCCTCTTTCAGGCCCTTGAGCCCCAGAAGGGTGAGCGCACGGAGATGTGCAGGCTTTCCTCAGAGTTTTGCAGCTGGTGAAACGAGCATGGGCTCACATTGCCCTGACTGACCAAACCACCACCACCCCTACGCAGGCGCTTGCTGGTGTTCTCTTCCTCATCAATTCCACTGCTTCGAATTTTGATTGAGAGGCTGTATTTTATCATTTATTTCCTAACTTCCCCTCTCTTCTGCAATGCACTGTCTTGACACTGTTATCTGCACCATATATCATATACCATATTCATCTTTTTTGTCATCTGATTTTTGCATATGAGTTGTCATTTAGCAAATCTGATTTTGCTCAGAAGCATCCAAACAAATCTGTATGTCAAAAAGAATGAAGGAAAGAATAAAAGCAAATGCCAAGCAAGCCCCCATTTAAGCACTTTACATATCCTGTATGAAATACCAGCTCCTGAAATTAATTTTTTTGTGAGATGACATCTTCTCATATAATACATTATCTTTCCATTATCCCAGGGCGAAACCGCTCAGGTTTCTCAGCTAATACTTATCTGCTGCTTTCCTGCTATCCTGGAAGATTACAAATAAATTAGGTGACTCCAAAGCATTTTGGGGTAATAGCCAGGATATCCTTCTGGTAAAGAAGGCAAGTCAGAGGTGACCACATAACTACAGAATCTATCAGTACTGACCGGGGGGATTCATTTCTGTAAATCAATGTAATACTGCTAAGCCTATACCAAACACTCAGAATAATGACTTTTTCGCCACTTAAATCTTTACTATTGGCTCAATGGTTCTGAAATTAGTCCCTTCAACTGGACTATTGTTTGGTCTAGAGATTAAAAAAAAAAAAAATATCCATCTTAGGACAGGGTATTTTTTTAATGTCAGATCTCATTCAGCCATTTAACAGGAAAAAATGACTACACTGGTGGATACGGTATCAGCAATTATCCTACAAAACAAACTGATTTTAATTAAGGCGTCGACATGCAAGGGTTTGGCTGAAGACTGAATATCTGCTTCAAGAAGTATGATACATTTATACGAGTCATAGGCAAGATAGGGAGGAATTTACTTCACACATCCTGTTTATTTTAAGGACAGAAAATGCAGGATTTAGGTCATGAAGGCAGCTTTAAGTTACCACCTGTGGTTATTACCTTAGCTTTGCTTGGAGACCTCCATTTTACAGCCTAGCTGTAGTGGCTTATAGAAACAAGGGAATTTGCCTGGGGCAAAGCGTGCTTAACCTTGGTGGGTTTGACAATATCTTCACTCAGACTCTGTTTCATTTTCCCAACCAGACAACCAGACCACGGCCTCATCAGAGAGGCAGCTTCTGCTCCAAGCGAGGCCACATTTTTCTGGCTGAAATAAAATGATATGTCATGACTATGTTCCTTTTACAGCCTCAGTTTCTTTCCTACTGTACCTGAAGGCTCAGTGAGCAATTTAATAGAAACTTTATAATGCAGGGGCTTTTTCCTTTTTAAAGATAATGTATCTATCCTTTTTGTTAACAGATCTAAATGTAGATACACCAGAAAAATTTGTTCTTTCCCATAAACTGGAGTAAGTCATATTGCAGTAGGGGATTTTGCCACTTTCGCTATGCAGGTAAGAGCTAAATTAGCAACCCTGCATAGCATAGAACAAGGTTTCTTAGCATCTGTCCACTTTAAACAATGATGTCCAGCAAGAGCAATCAAACCAATACAGCTTACTCCAAATCCCAGAGCAAAATATCATCAAAAGCCTTTTTGTCCCACCAGTTTTAATAAGGGCACTTTAAGCTTTACATGGTGATTAAAAAATACACACCCATGAACAAAAACAAACAAACAAAAACAAAAAAAAAGAAAAAGGAAAAAAGGTCCACGTAGATCTGACCTGTGACAGCATTACTTTACATACTAAATTAAGACAGTAGTATTAATTACAAAGCTGAACAGATTCTGTGACCACCACAAAATAAAACAGGCACTTCTAATGACACAATTGGTAAAACAGACAGAAACATCAAGAGAATAAACTAACAAATGGCTAAATCAAAATCCACCCACCTTCCTCCAGGTCATCCTCCAGGTAAACATGAGCAGAGACCGACTTCCCACCCAGCCCTAGAAGTAGAGTGCTTTGTCCCATCCCCAGAGTCCCCTCGCCAGCCTGATGCTCCTCACGTGTGAATGTTAGGCACCTCAGCGAGCAATGGGCTGTTGGGCAGTTTCTGCAAACAGGCACATGCGAGACCTGAGCCAAGCACGGATCTTCTTACGCTTGGAATTGCTTCGGGAAAAGGGAGAAAGCCACCACAGCTGTAAAGCTGGGGTAATGCCACTCCCGTGGCTCCAGCCAACAAGCACCAGGGAGCTACAGGTTGTAAGTCATGAGGGTGCAACTAAGCAGCATTCAAAGGGGCCCTGCGCTGTACTTGCATAGTAATAAGAGATGATCAGACGAATAGGCAGCCCCATAACTATGTAACAGATCATCTGGGAAAAAAAAAAAAATGCACTTTTTGCCCAATACACCATCCAAGATCATCACATATATTGGTGGCAAAGGAAATGGACCACAAGGAAGCACACCCTGCCCTGAGGCCCTGAGGAGTGTGTGACACCACCTAAGGCAGCCTGAGGGCTCTCAGTGAGGGTTACAAGTTTCCAAGTCAGTCCTGAAAAGACAGTTTTCACGAGGACACTGACCTGCTGGGCACAGGTTAGCAGCAGGGACGTGCTATCATACACAACAGCAGGATAATGAGACAACCTGTAAATTTTGCATGCTCAATTCTTCAGCAACACTGGGTTTCAAAATACCAAAGATAGCTAATGAGTGCAAGCAAGAGGAAGGCCTTTTTTGTCTTTACAGCTTCAAACAATAGCACAGTGATAGGACCTTTACAGACCTTGGATATTACATGACCTACTCAAGAGCTCAGGCCCTGAGCTCTTTATCACAAGGTCTCTGTTCAGAACAAAGCCAAGTCCTTCCAGCTCCTCTTAAGTGACTCTACTAGCATTCATTAAAAGGACAGTAAAAGGGACAGCAAATGGTTTGCTAATAAAGTCTGATTCTGAGGTGCACTATGAATAGAGGCGAGGTAGCATAATTACATTAGTAAAGGTAACTGAGGTCACTGCCACATTGTTGTTTGCTCTTTAAGCAAAAATAGTGTAAGGTGGCTATAATTGGGGGGAAAAAAAGAAAAAGAAAAAAAAGGCAGGCGAAACTGTTCTGCTTTTGCGTAAGTCTGACTGCATGATTATAGGATGTTGGAGATGTCTAAGAGGGAGCTACTGAATATTTAACCTTAGAAATGGAAGCTTGGTTGTCTCTTGTCCTGTTAACATCCACACGTATCTTCCATTAACTCTAATTAGGGCTAACAGGGTGTTCACATAAGTATCTCCATAATTAATGTTAATAGTAGTTACAGGCAAATGTTGATAGAAGATGAAATGCCAAGTTTCTTCTCCAGGGTTAAACACTCAGCAGCCTGTCTGTCTCTCATTTCCATTTCCTCCCATAACGGCGCTCTAATCAATCGCACGTATCCCAGAGTCTCACACACCAAGTCTTGCAACAAGAGATACACGCAGCCGTAAGTAACAGCACATGCTGTTATTTATACAAAATATAAACACAGACACACAATACCTGAAACATATTAGACTGGTTCACTTCTGTATGCTCACTGCTGTACAGATGCTGCAACAACATACAACAGCGCAGACTGACACATCCCTTTTTCCTTCAAGATGCCCAGGCTTCACAGAGGAACAACATTGTTTCTATCATATATTAAGATAAGTCATTTTCAATTAACAAACCAAAGAGCAAACAAGATTATAGCAACAACCTCAATTACCCTTATTGATGCCATTATGCCACCCTTAGTTGATAGACTATACTATATTCCCAAATCAGACATTATTAACAAACCATTAAATTTGTAAATGAGAACAGCAAAATTATCTGCCATAATCAGAACGGTAATAATAATGCACCTTCTATTGTGCTTCTGGCTCGAGCCCTGAGCTCTGCAGCAGTAGTTCATTTAAAAGCATTAACAGACTGCTTCCAGCCAGGGGTCATTTGCTAGCACAAAGTCTCGCTCTCTGCTCTCTTATCCCATCATAAGTGGAGAATTTCCATCAAACTTGTGCAATTCTGGAGCTGAGTAGATTTATAAACTGCCTTTAGTTGGGAAAGGATTTATAAAGCCTCAGGGAACCAGAGAAGTACTCTGCTGTTTCCCTCATGAGTTGCAGATATTATTTGTAGAAACCTTATGATGCTGAAGCCTTTGCCAGGGACTTCACGAAGGGGCAAAAAGCACCAGAAGACGAGCGATGGGCAGACCCTGTGCAGGCAGCCAGACAGGGAGGAAGGAGCAGGACAAAGTCCCACTGGTGCTGGCCGTTGGAGCCAGACGAGGAGCTGCGCTTGCGGAAAATCTGACTCGCACATCTAAACCCTCCCTGGGCCCCACTCCCAGCAGTTGCTGGTCCTCATACGCTTTGGGGCAGCTCCAGTCACGAAACGCATGCAGGCATGAGTCCCACTGAAATTAATAGGTGCTTTCTCTAAAGGATGAGAGAAAAAAAAAAAAATCAATTTGTGTATTTGTCAACTCACCTATACTGGCCCCATGTTACATTAAAGAAGAGACGTCTCCTAGGACTTATGTTAAATCAGAACTGGACGTGTTTTGGCTTTGCTATGTGAAAACAAACTTTTTTTACTTGCTTTGTTTTCTGCCTTGGGGAATTAGTGACTCAGGCAGGATGCTGAAGACTCTGGGATTTATTTTTCATCATGTTGATGGTGGTTGGTTTTTTTTTTTTTATCAATCAGGCACGCAGGCTTATTAGTGCAGCTCCACTAAGAATAAGATTTTCAATAACCCATTTTGCCCCCCAATTTTTCCTCATAAGTTTATGGGGGGAGTGTGGGGAGGTTACTGTTCAGAAAAGCAAGGGACTGGAAGCACAGAAGGAACAGATCTGAGGCATGCTGGCTGTCTGCAAAGGGGACAGAGCCAGCTATCCTTCTAATGCACAAACCCCTTTGCCATTCCCTTCTCAGCCCCTTTTATCAAAGGGGAGGATCACATGCAGCTCCCAGGATGGGCCCTGCTCTGGGCACCTCGCGTTGCTTTTTTTGCAGCACTCAGTCCCCACACCACATCCCTCCTCTTCTGGTTCCACACTCCACCCAGACTCTTCTGAAGATACATCTTATGTCTTGCGTTGAAGCACCCACCTCGCTGCTGGATCCTGGGACCCCACAACTTCGTGAAAGATGAAACTGTCTATAGAGGAAAAACCTTCCCCTTTTCTTGATCAGGTTTGATTTACCGGAGGTACTTTTCTGTATCCACACAGCTTTTCTCAGAAAAGGAAAATAGAATACTCTTTCCCAGAGCTATAGGACCAGCAAGATTTTAGCTATAGTCAATCTGACCAAACACAGAACATTTCTTCCCAAACAATGAGTTGCTTTTTGAATATATTTTGAATATTCATGTTATACTATTTTTTACAACCACCTGAAGCAGTGGAAATATATGTAACAGCAGCAGAACCAAGAATGGCCAGAACTCTGTATTACCTGTTACAACACGGGTCCCCTCTCCACCCTGCTCATACTCTTGACATTTAAAAATGCACAATGAAAAAGAAAATACAGTCAGTAAAAGTAACACTTGTAAAATTACATTTTAAAATCAGAGTGTTGTAAAGTAGCAGCTACAAATGAGGTGAAACACTAAGCAACGAGTTGCCTAGACATTTTTATAGGAATTGGAATGAATGTCCAGTAAGTGTTCGAGGAAATCTGAGTTGATTGAAACTTCTGGCTACTCTATATTTTAACTGGATG
Source organism: Gymnogyps californianus (assembly GCF_018139145.2). NCBI lineage: Eukaryota > Metazoa > Chordata > Aves > Accipitriformes > Cathartidae > Gymnogyps > Gymnogyps californianus. Next base: position 25,952,312 of record NC_059475.1, on the reverse strand, counting down.
GCTGGTGCTGCTTCAGTGTCTTGCCAGCAGGCTGACAAGGATATTAAAATAGAGAGCAGGAGGGGATCAGCCAAGAACAGTGAACAGACAGTTTATAGGAGAATAGTTCATCTTTTCTTCATTATTAGTCAACCTAGCGAGGATGTTCTCTGGTTATGCTGGATATCCAGTTAATTTTACCGAGGGCCGTGCAAAACACAAACCTATATTGGCAATATAGGTGGCATAAAGAGATGGATCTTATCTGAAGGAATTTGCTTTCACTAGCTTTTTTTCTCAGCACAAACAGAAATGATAGAAAAAAGCTTGAACTGCAAATTTTTTGTAAGACAGCTTAGCCAGAAGCTGAAAACATGAGCTCTGACATGTATTTGTAACTTTTTGAAATCTCTTCGTCTTTTTGTATTCTGCTGCCCAACTCACCTCTACAGCTCTACTGTTCTATTTAGCTAAAAAGAGACTGCCTTCCAGTACAAACTGCGTGCAAGTGGGATTTTGCACAGTGAAATCCTATGCTTATCTAGGGCTGTTGATACATGAATTGATATATGAACAGCTGCTTAGTTTCTGATACTACACAAAATAGTAACCTGCAAATACAACTATCTGGACAGCATTTCTACTGGTGTTGAGTTTGGGGGACTACTCGTCTATTTCCTATCATTCTGCACGATTAAATACCATGGACTTCCTGAGAGTTTGTTGCATCTTCCAGATGAAGCCTGAATCTGTCAGCTGAGAATTTCTTTCAGTTTGGGGAGAGAGAATAGTTGCTTTATTTTGTTTTAAGACTCAAACCCAGGCATTTTGTGATATTTCTGTGAATCCAGGATGGAACTTTTAATCAAAACAAGAGAGAAAGTTTTAACTAGCCAGAGGTGTGGTCAATGGGGCATTAACCTGGGGGACAGAAGATTCAGTCTGACATTTCTGGTCTTCCCAGTTCTCACCAGGGAACACAAACAACCTAATTGCTAGGCTATTGACCTAAAAATTCCACCAAGCCATACCAAGGTGGTTCTTGGAGAAGGCATCTTGTAGTGCTAGAGATTTATATCTTTTTTATTTGTTTCTTTACTTAGAACTATAGCAGGGTTTATATTTTTGGACCACAACAGAAGAGAAGAGAATCTCCCTAAAATTTCAAAACCTAGTATCTGCTTCATGAGATAGATGAAACAGAACACACCTTTTCTGCGTGACCCTAACTTAAAGATGATGCAATGTTTTACACAGATTGAAGTTCTTAGTCTTTCAAGTCTGGAAAGCAATGTTTTTCAGTGAAAGGCATCAGTGTTTTGCTTATGTCCCTACTCAAAAGGCCACTTGCAATTCCATTGTGTACAGGTTAGGAAGCGTTTTGGGAACTTAGGATGAAAGATAGTACTGGAGTGAATAGTATATAAAACAACTAACCAGCTAGATCTTAGCATCTTCCCCAGAGGACTCCAACTGGACATTGAAAGATGCTCTCCAACTGCAATGCACTGACACATCCATGTTTTTAAAAGGTAGAACCAAAACCAGCTGCAGACCTACTGATATACCAGAAACAGCAGAAAACTTCTACAGGGAGCATGGATCCTAACTACCCACTCAGAAATTCCCACCAGGGTAACAGTATAATTTTTTGCCCTGCCAGATCTACCTGTCTGCCTCTGGCAGTGTCCCATTGCGGTGCTGTCCCTCTGCTGTCCCACTGCAATGGGGTACGCGCTGGGGCACTGCACCCAGGCTCTCCCACTGACCAGCCTCAGCTGCCTTTGTAGGGAAAGTGCAAGTGACACCAAGCAGGCTGCCACTGCTTAAGAACCAAAAGTAACCACAGAAGTCATCCACATCCAAAAGCCACAAAAAAGTATTTATTTTCTTTCATTCTCTAAAATAAAATAAAACCATGTTATAATCATCCTAACCATAACAGATACTTCAGCTTGCAAACACTCTCAAAGATGCAGTGGGCAATAAATCAGACATGTCACTTCCAGCAACTCGAGTTGGTTGCTACATGGCCATAATATATAAAGAGGCTTTTTCCTGGTGATCCTCAGAGCCAAGATTCCTTTTGTTGGCTCTTCTTTAAATAACCACTCCTGTAAATTACAGTTGAATCTAAATTTAGCATTCAATTCTAATTATTTTCCTCTAATTAGTGATTTGAGGGTGGGTTTGGTTCTGATAGGCTGATACACTGTCATACTCATTTAAAAAATTTAATTCAGTTAACCCAACTCCCAACGTATGTATATGACATCTCCACTACATTAACTTATCATCATCACATAAATCACTCTGAAGGCAACCAAGATCTTCTGTTTTCCAGGCAAATTGTCTCAAAAGAACAACAACAAAAAATCAATAATGGGCAAAAGAAGCTTCTACAATGTCATCAAAGACCAGCAAAATGCACTGAGGCCATGCCCAAACATAGCTGTAACATCCCATCCCTTCCACATTACTCAGAAGAGAGCATTTTCAATAAAGCCACAGAAAATAAAGGCTTATACATCTTTGATGTCCCGCAGCTGGAGGGAAAGACAGCAGTTAAAAGTCCACTAATCTTGTACCATTTCCCTTTCATTAGTTTAAGTTTTGAATTTTGAATGGCACTGAATCTAGAAAGAGGGGCTAATTGTTTAACCTTACAAAAATAATTATGCCTCTTTTGGTGCTGCCTTTTGGCCTGTTTCATATTTTTAGTTTCCCAAAGGATTCGAAGCTCAACACACTGCTAAACTCTTTAGTGAATACTGTACCTGTGGATTCACTAAATAAAAATCTGAGACTAGACTTCAAGCTTTTTATAGACTTTGGATCTACCTGTTGTATGTGCTGTGGAAAAAAAACCTCCCAACATTTCTTTGAAACAAAACTTGAAATCAGGTTCATTTTTTTTAATCCAGTGTTTCAATACTGCACATATTCAATCCAATTCCTATCACACCACTTATTACCATAAGTTGGCTAGTAGAGGAGGTGATGTGGCATAGCTAACTCTGGTTTAGAACTCTTTCAAGCAGTTTTTTCAATCAGAATTTGTTGCAGTTCCATAACTATTTGTCCTCCTGTATGTTGTGAGCTATGTGGTTTTTTTCCCCAGTAAAGAGGTAGTTGAGTAGCGATGATTCCTTACTCTCTCAATAAAGCTGATGTTCAGCCCAGCCTTGTCATTCATACAGATCTGTCTACGGAGGTTAGAATCTCAATCTCCATTCTGGTCACTGTCTTTTAAAGCTCCTTCACGTTAATATGGTTCCCAAAAACGTTACTCCACTCTTCATTTCAGCAGGAACCAGAGTGCACACTCACTCCTCCCATCCACTCTTTCACTCCAGAAATTATGCAGTCCTTCCGCTTATGGTCTATATTAGGAAAAAATAAAAAAATAAGGGAAGAGAAAGGTGTGTGGTTTTACTTTTAAACAGGAAAATTTATATAGTGTAAAGTGCTTAATCCAACAGGTCAGAGGGATATTAATACTAAAATCTGATTAAGATATAGCATTTTATTGATACCCTTAGTTAGCAGGTACTTGGTTTACCTAAACAAATGAGCTGGTAAAACACCTAACAAATTTATTTATGAAGACAGGAAGAAGAGAGGAATAAACAATTTATATGACAAAAACCCTGTACCAGTCTATAGCAATTTTATGTCTAACTTCGCCTTCAGTAGGAGAGAGAAGGGTTTGTCCTTTCCGCTTATAGCAGATACTAAGCTTCTGAGAATAGTGTTATTTGCTGACAATCAGTGGCTTTGTGTGCATATTTTCATACATATATGTGTATGTATATATGTATATTTATACACACACACAGAGAGCCAAGACAAAGCAGATTCTAACCTTCAGCCCGGCCTTTCAACAGTCACCTCACAAGGAGTCTCAGTGAGCCGCATCTTTCATCCTCTGCCATTCTTAATACACATGTAGAGATACAAAGTGTGAACTACAACATCAGAACAATACGCTTGTGTCATCAATTGCTTCGCATTCATGTTGCGGAGATGAAAATACCTTCATAAATAATATTTTCTAAAGACCTAGGAAAACTTGCTCCAAGTTGCCTGACCTTCTACTATTTGCCTTGAAGCCCTCCAGGTTTTCAGTCTTCCAGCAGTTTTGTTTCTAATATTAGCTCAAAGTTAGGTGCTGTCCTCCTTCAGCAATGAAGATGAGCCAATCTTCACGTAGAACAAACTTTGTCCATTGTTGAGCTCCGTGCCATGGAGATTATGATAATGTGTTTTTAGAAGCCCAACATGGAACCTATTTAAGACCAAACTCAGTGCCTAGTATGGTCAGTAGAAAGGTCATTGACTTCAATGTGGCCTTGCTCAGGTGTTCATTTTCCCCCTGCTGCGTTATACTCATTTGTTTTCTCATTTTATATTAAAGTTGAATGTACGTGTTCTTAGATCAGGTAGTATTTCTGTCATGCAAATTTACAGTGCCTCGAACAAGAGGATCCTGGTTCATTATTAAAGATCTTGCACACTGTCTCAATCTAAAGGTTAATTACTGTTACTTTACTAATGCTCACTGACACAGTTCCCAAGTGCTGTTTGAAAAAGCACAGTGCTCTACAGACATACACAGCAAAAACTGTAGCATTACAACATGAACTAGCCCAAATTCAAAGTAGTTGAGCTTAAAAATTATTTTTAACTGATCCTAGTTAGTAAAGTTCATAGACATTTACACATGTGCTATACAACAGGGCATCCTGCTAACAATGAGCTTTCATGTGCTCAGCCAAGGAGAGAGGAGAAAGTTCTTGCAGTGCAGTTAGCATAGTCCTGTCTGAACACAGGAATAATGCATGACTTGGCCAATCGCTGTCACCAAGCAGTGATGTATATGAAGTGCAAAGAGCATTTTCATGTTTAAGAGGAAATACTTCATTTTAAATATTCAACAGTCACTGTCGTCTTCATATTGTTCTCCCAGGGTCTCAGCCAGACGAAGGCAGCTCACAGGCTCTGATGCCACGTTGCCGGGAAGGCTACTTGTCAGCAGTTGTAGTGTGAGCAACAGCAGGAGGCTCAGAACAAGCATGTGAAATAAAATGCTTATTCAAGAGACAGCACAATGGCTGGTTTTCTAAGTGGCATGAAGCGCTTCACCCTGCGGGAACCCTCAGATCTCTGCACTGAGCAGCTGGGTTGCACTTTTCTCCTATCAATAATAATGATAAATAATAATAACGATAGCAAAGTAAAAGGAAAATCTGAGCTTACAAGCTGTATCAGGTGGACTTAATGCTCCTGCATCCAAGCACATAGGGCTTAATTCCCCCACCTCTCCCCCCGCAGCCCCTTGCTTTCGCAGGGCTGGCTGGGGGGCTGAGATGCAGGGCTGCCCTGTATCCAGGCAACGGGCATTGCTGAGGCTCTGCAAACCTCTGCAATGAACAGGAGCACCAGCTGGGGCAGGTACCCCCTCCACACTTCACAGAATGCGGGAGAGAAGGAGCTTTTCCAATTTTAAAAAATAAAGGCAGAGAGTAAAGCAAGATCTCTAACTACCTTCCGACAACGAAAGCGCGTTCCCAGGTCTCCCTGGGGCTGCCTGCTTTCCCAGCACTGCTCACTGGTAAGGTGCCAGGGACAGTCCACAAAACTTACTGTGACTTTTTACTTCTCAGTGTTGTGTATGCTCTCATCTAGGTCCACCTCCTCCTACTGCAGGAACTTTCCAAATTTACTAGCCACCTATAGGTAGCAGTCTCAATTCCTGGAGCTGTGTTTTGGCCAGACAAAACCTACCAATGTCATGATTAATGGACATGCACGCACATCACCAGGCTTCAAAGATGGTCTGTGGGAGGAAAGGTCAGCTGAGAAAAAACGATCCATCAGTCCTTACATTCACAAGGGGAAAAAGTTCTTCATCGGTAAGGGGATAAACTTCTAGTGCCAGGGAGGTGAGTGGGAGTATTACCACTAACTTCAGTGACATCCAGATTTCATTGATGGTGCTTTGGGCAGGTTTACTCATGATGCCCTGTTCTACTCTCCTCCCCTGTACAGCTGATGTTGACAGAGATTGGGATGGTCTTACTTTGGCAGAGGTTCAGTATTTGAGGAAAGACCAAAGAACACCATGAACTAAGAAAGTTACGGACAAGAGCTAAAAACCACGCAAACCTGGTCCCTGAGCATCTTCAATTCACAGATGATCTACAGGCCACTGGCATTCAAAACACAAATTGCAGAGGATGAAGTTATTTGACAGAGAACTAGAAGTATACTCATAGAGCTTCTGTAGTGTTCAGCTGCCTCCCAAACAATTGTTGGAGCTGCCATATGACATTATATAATTGCAGATATATAGAGAAGAATGATCATGAATAGAAGAAAGAAATGTATGACAAATTGCTGCATTAAGATGCTCTGATTCAAGCCAGACTTAGTTCAAAGAAACCCTGTGTCTAGTATGAAAAAGAGGTCACAATGGCCCTTTCCCACCTTACTTGATGCTGTGTCAGCATTTGAGTACCTTAGCCATAAACATTGTTCACGATACAACACTACAGCAAACACAACAGATAGTCTAACCTTCCTCATTGTCACAGTACTGATATACTATCCAGGCGGGATTTTTGCTTTCATTCACCATGACTAGAAACGTTAAAGAAACACTACCTAGGGGTGCATGAAATGCTAAAATCAGGAGCACCCTTTGGATCTTGGGAATTCTCATGGCTCCTGCTGTAATCTCAGCTCCCTGCCCGTGCTTTCCCTTCTGTCTTAACTTATACAGCCTCACTGCCTTGGCAAATAGCTTCTTCTTCCAGTAGCGACAGCTGTTATTGTAGGAGACAGCACAGTATAAAGTTACTCATTAAGAGAGGTAAAGGACTACCTCCCTGGAACATAGCATCACCTCCAGTTGAACTCTGGAGAAAAATAAGTACAGTCCTCCTTTGCTCCTTTGTGAGCAATGACATGGAACATCAGAAGGGACTGGCCAAAGTGCACATTATACAGGTGTCCTCAAGGTGATTAATTCATAGCACGCAATTCCCACTACTGCTGCGAAGGGCAGCTCTAGTGCCAGAAGGCCAGATCCTTTGCAATACAGAGTGTGTCCTCCCCACCCAACTACACCAATTTTACAACAATTTGCTTAAGTCAGAAGTGTGAGCTGAGACCTGGGTACCAGGTGCTTCTGGATTTCAATCCCAGTTCGCCCACTGATTCACTCAGAGGGAAGGCAAATTTTTCTTTATCTTTTACATCAAACCAGCTTTCCCCCCACAATTCTTACACATATAAAGACTGTCTTGAATCACATAAATCTTCTTTACAGCCTTTCTCTCCCCAACATGCCCTTTTTCAAAAAAGCCCTTTGCAACATTGCCTCAGCAAAAGCAAGAGGACAACACACAGTTGACTGCAGCAGAGCTGAGTTGCATCAAAGAATCTGGAGGAAGAGGAAAGACAAAAGAAAGATGGGGAAAGGGGCAGGTCACCGATACGGCACCCCTGCAAAGCTGAAGCACGGAGGTCCTTTCTGAGATAAGGAGTGTTCCAGATCAGAGGTGACAGCAAAGATCCAAGGGCACAACTTAATCTTGATCTAGGAAACCATTGAGACATTCAGAGCACACTTCAGCAAAGCCCTACCACCACTGGCTTCTTCAGGACCTACAACTTTAAACACCCATTTAAGTGCTTTACAGAAAACAGGCCAGATGGCTTAGCCCATTGCAAGACCAAACTCTTCTGCCTGGTGCTAATCTGTGCAAATCAATCCCTCGTTCAGAAATTAAAAACAAAATGAGCAGCACTGAAAGACACGACAGAGCAGCTCCGATGGAGAAGAAACCCAGAGCGATGCTGATTGATTACTCCCAGAATGCCTTTCCCAGAAGCATTAATGAAGTACGTGCCTGGGACAGCAGCCCTGAGCAGTGCATGGAAACATTTGAAAAGCTCGCCGAGCCCTCCCCTGCACCCACAGACCTCCCTGCCTGATGAGCATATTTAAAACAGTTCTGCAAAGCACTACAGCCTGGGTCCCTACTAAAAACAACATTCCCTTCCCGCATGTCCTCCCCTTTAAATCAAGCTCAAACCCCAAATCTGGGGGCACCTCCAGTATGTGTACAATGGTATCCATCCAACATTCCTCAGTAATAGCATCACTTGGGATGGGGAGGAGAGAGCTGCTCATTGGGGAAGGCATCGTACAAGGGATACAGGCAAGAAATATAAACAATATCCTTTAGAGATTTCAAACAGAGGCTACTGCTGGTGCTGAGGGCAGTTATTTTAATCCTCAGCTGCAAGTCACTGGGACACAATAAAAGAGAATTAGCAAAGAAAACATTTAATGATAACTATGGGCACTCATGCTTTATTTCTTGACTTGCAGCTGAGAGTATTCAGTAACTCAGAGGTGGACAGGAAAATAGGAACAAGAAAAGCCACAGCAAACAGGCTACCTGCAACTACAAGCGACAAAAGCAACTCATCAGCAGCCCTAATGGTCATTCTCTTGCCAGACAAACCCCAAACTCTTCCAGCAGTGGAGCACAAAAATTTTATATTAGCAAAAACCAAGAAAAATTACTCTGCGTCAGTATCATCAGAAAGAACATAGCAAGATGATTAACAGATTTTGTTGTTTGGGTGACAAAACCAGAAAAAAGAGAGGAAGAATTGCTTCAGTTTGAACTGGAAGATTTTTCTTCTGCAACAAAACAATACAAAAGGTATTTCTTCACATCAACTCCCCAAAGTTTTGTTCAATCTAAGATGAAACTTCATTTTTTTATATTTCCTAACTTAAAAACCAAAACACACCCCCCCCAAAACACCACACCAAACAAACCAAAACCTCTTTTTATAAAAAGTTTGGATCAAATTTTAATAGGAAAATGTGGTTTTCATTTTAAAATGTTGAAAGGATCAGCTTTGGCATTTCTAAAACAAAAATAAGTTGCATTAAAAAAATCTGGAAGTAAATATTTTGATGTTTACAAATATATATGTAACCTTTTTGTTCACTGAAACTATTTGCTTAATTTCAGCTTAATTTTATGAAGATTTATGGTCTCTGTGAATATTTTGGAAAAAAGGTTTTTGTAATTTCTGTCTTTCATAAAAATGATCTACTACAGAGATGTAATTCACAGACTTGATACATACAGCTGATTTTCTATTGACAGGAGAAGAAACATCAGATCGCTACACTGTTGATCAGTTACCATTATTCTTGATCAATAGAAAAAACACATAGCAAAAGACCAAGATCTCAAGCAGCTAAGGCAGCACTTTTAGCTTTGTACACCTAATACTCAGGACTACTGAGTACCCCTAGGGATTTATATCACTAGTCCGAAACATCTGGATTCACATTTACACTTATAGCTAGCTAGTTTGAAGTTTTCCAAGTGAGTAATTTCCAACTACATCTTAAAAAAACAAAACAAAAAAACAAAAAAACATTTCATTACTCCTTTTTAAAAGCCACCATCACTTATCCCCTTTTCCTGGGATGAAGACTTGTTGAATATACTCAACTTTATCCACCGTGTGGACATACTAAGTCACTAGGAGAATCAGAGCTTTGCTGTACTGATCTTCAGGTATTTTAAATGACCATAAATTGTATTCATGTAAGTAGTCCGATCATACAGTCTTTATTTTGAACACTGGCTTTTGGCAGAAGGAGACAGAATAGCGGAATGCCAACTCCTGGTTCCAATCAGTTCAGTGAGAGTTTGGCCTTCAGTGCTGCCACCAGATAACATACAAAATTGGGAGATGGAAAGGGAAATGGAAAAGCAAAGGCAGTTCTGGCAAGTGATTCCACTTTCCAGTAATGTGATCCATACACTAAGCCAACTCAACTAACAGGCCAATAACTTGCGATAAACTTACAGCTCCATTCTGAGAGCTGAACACTTAAGCACGGGGAAAAAAAAGGACAAACTCATTCCTTTCTTTCTTGTTGACTGAATACTTGTGGGAGAAATAAATTAAAATTGAGGATATTATTTTTAGCCTCCTTGAAATGTACTCTTGGATGTACGTTGCAGCCACAAAGGTTATAAATGGTCCAGGTCAGTTTGAGGAGTCAGTGACAAATTCTGCCTCGACGTACATGGCATCTGTATTGCACTGGGTGTCCGTCTGTCTCTCTCTAGCATCAACAAGGGCTACCCAGACTGTAGGCAGGAATGCCCAAGCCTGATAACCACCCCTGCCGCAGACCCAGTGGGTCAGATAGCCATAAACTCTAATATCCTGTCATCAACAGTTGCCAGGGAAAGGTGCCAGAAACAGTTCAAGATGGCAATTACAGAACAGCCAGTTCCCAGGAAAAGCTTCCTCCTACCCTCCTGGGCTCAGGGGCTGGCTCGTGCCATGCTGCAGGGAGGGACTGAGCCTGTTAAAGCTCCTATATACTTTAACATTTCAAGCCAGTGCTACAGCCCATCTGTAAATTAGCACCTGGTGAGTGTTGGGGGATTTGAAAATAAACCTTCCACAAATGATTAAAAAAGGAAGTTTATGCTGCTTAAACATACTTCTTTGGAATTTATTTATTTTTGCACATGCTGCCGGGGGGGTTGGTCCACTCATACATGTGCTGTGCTCTACTTTTTCAGAAAAGGAACAGCTGCAGACAGTCCCCATGTTCAGCTCAAGACCTCACTATGCTGGGCACTGAAGCTAAAATACAGGCAGAGCACTGCCATTATATCCCCCCATGTCATCTGGCCACAAAATGCCTGCGTGTTATCTCTACCTTACAGCTCCCGCCACACGGTACCAAGGAGAACAGCCCTGAACGTCCAGCACAAGCACGTCCAAGGCTGTTCAGTCCCTAGTTTCTTATCTGGCAGTACTGTCAACAAATGTAACGTCTGCCAAGGATGCAGCTCACATCCATTAGAAGCTAACCGGAGAATGAGTCATTTTACAAAGGACAAATCAGCCATTAGATTATCATTATCTTTACTGTGCACACGCCTGGCCAGCAGCTAACCTACGCTTAGGCTCCTCTCGCAAAAGAGCTCTCAAGATTTTGCAGTAAATAGACACAGCAATGCCAGCAAGAAAGCTCAGCTTTAAAACAGGTCAGGGCATTCAAGAGTAATAATAACCTTTTACATATTCTGCAAGTTTAAAAATCAATTGTTTTTCTTTTTTTTTCTTTTTTTTTTTTTATGTAAGATGTATAGACATTTTTTGATGGGCAGTTTTTCATGTGAGGAGAGAGAATTTCTGGATTACCTCTTTCCTTTATTTCTTCCCTTCCCCATTCCTGCTTTGTCACAGAAAGGAGGAGCAACAGGAAAAAAAAATGAAGATAAACCCTCCAGAATGAAAACTTTTTCATCTTCAAGTTTCTCTGAAAAGGAATGCAAAGTTTCACGAAGCCAGTTTCTGCACAAAATAAAATACTTCTATCACTCTTTTTTAGAAGAGAAAACTTACCAGCTGTATTACCATCCTCATACAGATGGGGAAGAAATGCAGACAGGAATCAAGCTACTTCCCACTGTCAGAATGCAGGCTACGCGCAGAGCTAGTAATTGAATGCAAAACTCCCCAAACCCACTTCAATACTTACAGGGTAATACTATCCTTATTACTGATTTTTATAGTTATCACCTTTCACTGATTCTAGCTCTTACTCATAAGCCCAAGGAAAAAAGCTTCAAATACATGCACATGTACCCCTCTTACATATCTGCTTCCTGAGAAATCTCTACAGTGAGAGAATAATTCTATCAGCTCTTAAACTAAGTCCCCAGCTTCACTCAATATTTTTCAAAATTCACAAATCAAAAGCAAATGTAGTTCTGTAGGCCTCAAAATAAGCGATGCAAAGCCTTCACTGCCATTCTGAGTGACACCATGTCTCAGCCGCTCCACCCAGGACTCAGCACGGCGATGAAAGGCAGATTTGCTTTCCTGCCCTGTCACATTGGGTAAACCCCATTTTCCCTTGACAAAGCACTTTACCCGTGATACAGTCAGGCAAAAAAAGCTTTAAATTACCACTGTAGCATCAGACCTAAGTGACAGGAACTGATAGAGATATATTTCTAAGGACAATTTATTTCCTCCTTCTTCATTATCATTTACATGTCATGCAAGCTCCTGACTCCATAGGAAAACACGCACAGCCAAAACCAGTCCCCGCATGTGCCACAGTTAACATCAGAAGCACCGACTCCAAGTCTCTGGGGCAATACCTCTCAGAAGGTCAATCCACCTCTGCCAGAGTCAGCTGCAGCAACGTTAAAGCCCTCCGGCTATTTGTGTCACCTCTAGACCTGTAAGAGACAGAAGCAGCAAACACGCACCACATCGTCAGCAGCCACTTACAGCCTGATGAATTAGCTTACAGCACCTTCAGCAGCAGAAATTAAGAGCTGAAACCTCCTGCTACCCCAGCCGAGATCCCGAGTGGGGGTCCTCAGCTCCAGGAGCCCACAGGTGGCTGCTGGCCACTGCTGGGCACTCTTGGAGCGAGACTGAAATGGCGCTGGCAACATGCGCTCTGCCTGCCCTCTGGATGCATCACCGACCTGACGCTCACCCTTTACGCTCGTCTTTCGCTTATAAATGTGCATACAACAAACAGATCATCGTTGGCCATGACAGTTATTAGGACAGTTATAAATGTGAGCAGACTGTAACCAAAACACAAGGCCTGGGAGTCTGCAGAGAGCTTGAAACAATAGCTCTCGGGTGAGGAGCGTTCCATTTATCTGCACGATGTTAACTCAGATGTCCAATGACAGCCATGTACGTGTCAAAAGTTGTTAGCTGCTTCATTGGTAATTTGAGAACTGAGCACATGGGGCATTGCATCGTTCCACACCACTCGCTGTGAGTGGTATCTCCTCTTGATACTACAGTGGACAGCATTTGGGAGGCACCAAATTATCTTTTTTGAAGAAAAAGCTACTTGAGGACATTTCCCCGCCACACTAGGGCAAACTCAAGCATCTTGGTAAAGCCCAGGAGGCTTCCACAATTGTATCTCTAGTGTAAGCACAATTCATCATACCGGAAGATTCTCTTGGAGACTCATTTTGCAGAGATATGAGAGCAGCACAGCTTCTCCAAACAATTTAACTCACAGTCTAAAGAAAAATTAAGGAAAATTAGAACCTTCTCAGTATGATAGCTGCTTCCTTTGGTCAACATGACCTCCATTTCCAGGCTTTTATAAAAAACACTGAACCTTTAAAAAGTCCTTACTCCATTTTCACAAAATTGCAATTTCTTTAAAAGTTGTCCAATTGTTCAACATTTTAAAAAGAAAAAAGTGTATATTGCTAATGCATACACAGATAATAATAATATCAAACAATTAATTTTCTGCAAAAAAGTGTTTATAGAAAGTATTTTTTTCCACTTCTGTAATCACATCTCAGCATAACACAGATTCAGTATTATGACATGATTGTGGTAAATGAACCCCAAAATTTGTTTCTGCTATTTCTAAGAGGGAGTGGTTTTTTATCTCTTTTTATTTTTAGGAAGTCTGTAACATTATCAGTTGCTGAACAGATTTTTATAGGGGGATCAACAGGGCATCACAGGGCGTCAGAAGATGGCAACCACAGGGAGCACTGCTAAAGACTGTATCCCATTTACTGATACAAGAGGAAGTGCCCAACTCTTACACGCACATGCACAAGCACACACTCACTCGTCTCCAAGAGCTGGCTGTGTTCCCAGGTCCCAGACCTCCCAGCCCAGACTCTAGACTCTGCCTCTGCTTTCTGGAGTCAGGAGATTCAGCCTTATTTATGCTCATGTTGCTCCAGCTGTTCCTTCGCACAAGTCGCTAAGTGGATTTGTTTGGAGTTCAGACTTATTTCCAAAAAGTGAGCAGTTTCTGTTCATCAACAAGTGATGGCTGCACCAGGAAACAAAAACCAAACCTTAGGGGTGTTTTCAGTCCTCTTCCTGAGCCAGCATGTGTTCTGACCCACCCCTGTTGCCTGCGGAAGCACCTCAGCCTCTAAAATATTGCTGCATGCAGGCTTGCTTCCCGACGGCTCAAATGTTTCAGCTGCCTTTGGGGATAATCGGACTATGGTCGTCCCCAGCAGTGGACTTGGTCATTGAGCAGAGCAGAGGAAGCCAGTGGCCCAAACTGGTGCACGTCACTCACTCAGCACATGAGCAGGAATGAACAAAGCACAAGCTGGGAGCGGGAGGTTCAGGTCTCTGCAGCCCCATGTCCTCATCTAAAACACAGTGCAATGAGGATTAGCGCCATTTCATAAACCACGTTTTCAGGCAATGGAGAGGAACGGAAGCCCCAGTTCAGCAGCACTGTTTTTGTCCTAGCTCTCGATCACAAATCCTAAAGTTCTGGTGGAAAGAGATTTTCACCCCTTAAAATCTCAAGCACTGAAATAGGGACAATCTGGTAGGGAACACCCTGGGAGCAAAAGGCAGGATCCCCTTGTAAGAGTCCAGGTGTGCCTTCATCAGGACTGGAAACAGACTGAATAAATGGTAGATTGTGAATGAAGAGGGACACAGAGGGGCACTCCATGCCTCTGTCCCACTGCCTGAGTATCCTCTTAAGCAAGAAAAATCAAAAGGTGAGGAGGATTATTACCGAGTTCAGGATGCAGGAATATGCACAGCCACATCCTCCGCTCCTGTCATAGTAGCTGAACCTCATTTGCTATTGCTGCTTTGCCTAATCATCTGAACTGTGGTAACAGAACCAAAGCAAAATCTTTTGCACAGACCAAGACTGTATACATGCATACTGTAGCCTACCGCTTTCCTTTTGCCCAGATCTTCCACAAAAGCAGAACAGCTTTCAGCAATGAAAAAAGGCAACTGTAAAAAATCAATTTTTAGAAAGAATGTAGCATGATGCCATTTTCCTTATATGGCAACTGGTATCCCATGTGGAGTCTCAAACAATAGCCAGCCTGGCAGGGGGTGGAGTAAGAAGACGACTTGGAGGAAAAAAAATTATATATATATATATATATATATTTTCCCTGCTGGCCCTCACCCTCCATTTCCTCTTGGATTTCTTTGTGACTGCACTGAAAGGGGTCAATAGCTCCCAGCTTGAGAAATGCAGCTTTTGAAAGGACTATCACCAGCATCTGTATTTAAAGCACGCCTTTTACTTCACAGCCCCCCCAGCTAATGCAGAGCTTTTAAAAAGTGAGCAGCAAGATAAACTTTCAGGGAAAAGAAAAAGGGAAGAGTAGAGGAGAAACGGTACCTATCTGCCTTGGGTTTACTGACATTTTCACTGGAATAAAGCTTGACTGGCAAAGCAAGGACAGGGAACATAAGCTGCAGATGATCTAAAGCGCTACGGATCATTATACCTTGCTTCAGTCACCACCTCCCCATCCTTTAAAGTATGCTACAAAACCACATGAAGCAGCCAAGCACTGAGCTGGAAAAGAATTTCAACTGATTAAAAACAATGGGCAAATTAGCACTGGACTCATTGAACACATCAAAGCTTTGCAACTCAATCTTCAGTGTTTAAGAAATTCTGATCTGACAAACACAGCCAATCTAGTCAAATTTTAATAGGCTTAATTAACTTATCTTGATAATGAAACACCGGACCAGTGGCTAAGCTTGTATTTAGGCTTTCCATTTGAGGAAATACTCCATAAAAGCTATGGCACGTTAGAGCCAGGGATTTACTGGGAGGGAGGAGGAACAGGATTGTAACCTTCTCCTTTAGTGCCAGGGGACGCAGCCCATGTGGAAGGCTGGCACGTGCACAGTTTTTCAGGACCCCGGCCCCACTTCACGTTGCAGCCTCATTCAAACATCCAATAGCAATTATACTGCAGTTGCATTCTGTATTAGGATGTGGTTTTTAATTCACTTTGGAAGTGGATGAATCCAAGTGTCCACACAAAGAGTTTGTACAGATCAGCTCTTGCTGTGGTCTCCAGGTGTAAACAGGGTGAAATTCCATCCATGTGCTTTAGAAACTGAGTAACAGTTCTCACTACTAAAACTTTTCCAAATTTGAGGAGCAAAACGGGTGAAATGTCAGAGAAGGAAGCTCTACTTTGTGTTAAGTGGAGACAGACTAAATAAAACCAGCTATGATTTTCCAGCTCCAATTTATTTGACTTTATACTCGGCTGGTTATTTGACTGGAGCCTTTCAGTAAACATCAGCAGAAGCCCACAATATTCATCTAAGACAAGCCTGAAATTCACAGATGGAAAGGTGCAGTAGTACCTCCAGCAACACCACACACAGCAAAAAGCTATTTCATATAGTTCCTACCAAACTGTCCGAGAGAGAAGTAAAAAATGCGGCCAGAGAATGCTCCAGAAACAGAGAAGTAAATTGCCTCTGAGAGTCTCTAGCACAAGCAGAATATGACTTTGCATTTCACTTTAGTTTCCAATCATACCATCTTTCTCACAGGCATTCAAATACATTAGTCTGTGCCTTATCAGATCCTGAATTACGACTGTAGAAAAGCTCCTGCTGGTCTGAGAACTCCTTAGTTCAGAGACGTTTATGGGGCTGTAATGAGTACTGACAGATAAGCCACACTCATGCATACACGCTTGCAACTGATGTCTGGTTTAACACAATACAGCCCTAAGCCTTCATAATACAGCATAGGAAACAGAATCCTCCCATTGCCTACTACTAATTGCATCTGCAGTGGTCAGGGGTTGAAAGAGAAGTAAGCAGATTAATTCTATTAGACTGCAATAGTATCCCAAGGGGACAAGGGAAAATCCCATCATTTAAAACAGGACTGGTAGACGCTGCTGGGAATGTTGTTACATACTAGTAGGGGATTAAGGGTTTGGACTAAAGGGCCTCATCTTTTCTAGATCTGGTTTCCATGAGTCATAGCGATTAGAACTGCAGGGCTTTTCTGTTTGTTTTTTTCACTTTTGGATGATCTGAAACATCTTGCCCAGTTGAAAACTAAATGATTAAGTTAATTTCTTACTTAACCCCTTCCCCCCAACATACACTTCTTTATTCCTTTTCTTTAAAAGCTTTCTGTTTAAATTAAGGTAATTTTCAATATAAAATTATTTTAGAACAAGAAGTCTAACTATTGTGTTATTAATACCTCATATTTAACATTTTTCTTTTTTCAGCATACTACTCCCACACTTTTAGCCTATATTTATCTCAACCATATGAGCAGTCTTGATCCTCTGAAAGTACATTTTTGCTGAAAAACATTCCCCAAGCTGTAAATACAATGTAAGGTTTCACCTCTACAGACATGGCAGGCAGAGGCGACAAAGACCCTCTTGAGCCAAATGAATGTAAAAAATCTGCTGCTCAGTCCACTGCACCATACCCAGAGCCCAGCAGCAGCTGAGCCCGAGCATTAGGAGCACTGTCTGCTTTACCTGCGTGCTGCTTCGAGAGGACAGGCCTTCAGAGAAATACTTGTTCTCCTCAAGAAGTGAGGTCGTACTAAACATGCATCAGTCAGGATCCTTGCTTCAGGTCCCTAACGCTGTGATCCAGGCTGGTCAACCTGTCAGAAACAGCAACGAAAAATACATAAGACACATACCTCCATACTGGGCCTGAGAAGAAGACCGTGACCTTGCTTTACTCAATTCTTCCTGCTTAGGTAAAGACCAGCTCTTTCTTGCACACCTGAAGGACATGAGGGGAAGCATCTGGCAGTGACCCTGAAGACCCTGGCAAGGCCTGGACTGAAGGCAAAATCTTCCTCCTTACTTTCCGGTCCATTTAGACTGGCCAGAAAAGGGCTTTGACCAGAAGGCAGGAGGAGGACAGGACTATTTCCAGCAGAATAAGAAAGGAGCAACAGGGTTGTTCTGCATCTTCCGCTCCTGCTCCCCTGTGCAGCAGGGGAGAGTCACCAGGGAAACAGGAGAGGACAGGAACACCAGGAAGAGATGCTGTGAGTACCCCAAAGGCAAGTCCCAGAACAGAGGATGGAATAGTGCATGAAAAAACAAAGGTCGTTAAATGTTTGACACACACACACCCCTTCCTGTATTGTATACAACAAATGTGCACACACGTGTTCACTTAACTGGATAGATGTTAGAGTACAACTGTATGCTGAATGGAGGGAGCCAGAAAAGATTGAGGATGAAAAAGAGGGCAAGGTGTTGGAGCTGAGAGGCAGGTAAGGGTGGGGTGAAGATACCAACAGAGCCAGGAGGAGAAGTGTTCAGTGGGAGGTGCTCAGGTGGTGAAAGCAATAAGCAAGCAAAAGAAGGTAAATCAGAGCCTGGAGAAAGGCAGGAAAGGCCAGTGGGAAAGGAGGAGGGATCACGCCAGATCTTGTCCGTTTTCTCCTTGCAGAAATCAGCCAGACCCGGGGCACAGAGGTGGAGCCAGCACTTAACAGAGCAATCGCTCCGTAACAGCTTCTCTCTGGAGAACAGCACTGAGTCTGGACCTCATTCTCCCTGACAGTTCCAATTCAGATATGAAGCTGGCGCCACACAAATCCATTTCATAGTATTACTTCTCTCCTCCCCAGTCTACCTTGCTGCTTTGCTCTCTTTTGAAACCAAAACCCTCTGCCCTGCCCAACCCCTCCAGCATCCCAAAGCCAATGCCAACTGTCCACATGCAGCATCAGGGAGCATCAGTGCTCCCCCTGCATCACAGCGCTTAGTAACTCCTCCACAGTCCAGATGAAAAGCTGGGAGAGAAGGTCCTTTCACAGCAACTCCATTCAGCAGCCCTGTAAGACACTGAGACGGGGCTGCAGCCGGACGTCTCAAGCTCCCCTTCTCTGTCATGCTCTCTGGAGAAGACAGCCATACTTTGCTGAACTAGCATTTATTTGTCAATCCAGTAGATTACAAAGCCACTAACAAGCCAGCTGGGAAGTGCTAATGTCACACCAGACCACGTGAAAGGAAGTTCCTGCCATGCACGCGGGTATCGGCCCTCTGTCAGCAGCGCCCTGCTTCCCTCCACAGAAGCCCTACTTCACACTTCCCCAGGACAAGGGAGAGCGCTCAGTGGGACACAGGAGCACTGCACGCTGTGTCCAGCCTGAGACACCTTGCCGAGGAGCGCTCTGCACCCTGGTCATTCATCTTATGTGCACTAGAGGAGAAGCATGGTCTAGCGAGCAGAGCAGGGGCCCACCAAACAGGTACTCAGGCAGATGTTCTCCTTGCCCATGTCTCTAGTGGACTCACACACTTTCAGCTGAGCTTCGGTCCTCCTGTGGGTGTTTGTTTACAAGCCTCTTCCCTGCTCTGCACAACCTGGCATTTCAAATACACACATACTGACCACATCTTGGTTTTTTTAAAGGGTAAGGGCAAGTATTTGAGAGGTGCAAGTGCATGCATGTAGAAAATGCATACATCCATATACTTCTGCACAGGACAAAGCGCCTACTGCCTAATAGAAACCTATCCTATTGAACGCGGTCCTAGTCCTTTCAGACATGCAGTATTGGATAGCAACTCCTAGCCTTTGGACACAGTGAGAAAAAAAAGGATTAATTTATTCAGGTTTGTAAAGTGCTCTGAAACCACAAGATGGAAAGTGTCACAGGCAGGTGTACTGAGAGTCATCAAAAATTTGTTTCAATGGCATTTTTAGTACCAATTTTCTCTTTCCATTACGGAAGAACAGTGCTGTCCATGTAGGCAAAACCCATTCACTCCCTATTACTATTCCAGCTGATGTACCACTGTGATCAGAAGCAGAGAGCTCTAATATATTTAGGATCACTAATATTGTATTTTGTCTTCTGTGCGTACTTGCTCAGATGAGAGATTTCAATCATCTCTATTCAAGGAACATTAAGAAACAGAAGATATCTCAGGTCATCTAAATCCTCCTCTCCAGTGGAGGATCATGCCTCTCCCCTCCCCCCCGGCTTTGTTTATATCTAATCCAATTGAGAGTGTCTCAAGCAGCAGGAATATTCTCCTTTCTCTCAGCAGACCTCAGAAAAGTCTGACAGAGCACTGTCTTCAAGACTTGTTGGCTGCATAAACAGTCTGATTTTTTTTTTTAATGCGATTCCTTTGTATGTGACTAGAGCAAAAGCAGTAGCACGTGTGAAATGTGAATACGGACAATAAAAACCAGGCACCTTCTCCGAGGCCAATGCAGAGGGACAGACAGGGACAGCAGCACCACGGGATCCAACACTCCTTTAGCCCTGTAGGTGAATTTTCAAAAGAGGAGTAGAGCCAGTAGACTATGGGTCATCTGGGCTCAATACATTTTTAATATGAAAACAAAAATAAACAAAAGCTTAACATGGAATTTCTCCTGGTTAGCTGCCCTGGTCTCTAATCACTGGTCTTTCTAATCACTGCTGGCTGCTATCAGAGACAAGACCCTGGATTAGACAAGATCTGACCCAGCCTAGCAGCTCATAGATGCCCCTTCCACAACACTGCACTAAGATATACCCTTGGGGCTTTCGACTCTGTGGCTCCTGAGTTTGGTTTGATTTAGGCGGTACAAGAGACTGCTGGAATTAAGCTTTCTTTTTTTTATTTTTATTTTAAATCCAACCCTCATCACAGCTTCCTCCCCACTTCAATGTTTGTTTGCTTTGGGGCCCCAATGGTGGTATATTTTGCAAATGACTTTTTTTTTTCTCTTTGTATACTTCCACAATCATACACATGCTTGTATAAAGCCACTTAATCAAGCATAAGGAACAAGAGTTTGCACTATATACTGACACAGATCGGGAGGAACACAAAGCATTCCCATTTAACATTTTATACATCACAAGTAACACCCGAACAGATGTAAAACAAGTCAATTCCTCATTGTATTTTACACTTACCACAACACAAATCTTTGTGCATTAAATACAACTGAAAGGGAGCTGTGGAGTTGGCATTAGCTTGACAGATGCTAAGATGAGCTGCACCAGAAAGGAATATCTCAGCCTGAAACAGCGCATGTTAAAAAGGCATCTGCTTATTGTTTGATATGTGTATTTATTTACATAGACAGCTTGCTGACATGCTGAAAGGTTGGGGAGGGTGGTGTAGGCTGGCATTTTTAACTCTCAGCAGGCATTCAGCATGTAGTTTGTTATCCTTTGGTCATGTCACAAGCTTCCATTTTATTGCTGAGTGGTGGCAAAAGCGGGGAGCAGGGAAGGGAAGCAGGGGCCCCTCTGCTGCATAGACTTGGCTCCTCTCCAGGAGCTTGCCCTCAGCACACAAGGCAGTGCTTCCAAGTTCAGCCTCCACAGGCATGCTGCCCCTAGGGCTCACCCTCCAACTTCTGGGGCCTCTGTGCCTTTGATACAGACATGAGAAGAGTCCCTCAAAAGCAAGTCAAGCACAGCTTCTTATGCATAAAAAGAGATCTTCTTTAACAAGAAAGAAAATTAATTAAGTGGGTAAAATCCCACAGGTTGGAACAGCAGCTGAGGAACTATCTTTCTATCAGGTTGGTAATGAGGACTAAAAAACCTCACACAGACATTAACAGCTTTATATGGGCTCATTGGCATTCCAGATCAGATGCGAGGCTTGGCATTCCCAGGAGCAGCAGATGCAGCTCCAGTTACAGATCAGACTTTGGGCAAACCACGGTTTGCCCTGCTGAAAACAGTATCGCCACGATGCCTGAAAATGAAAGCTACATACCTATCTAGCAGAATAACTTTTTCCCACGGAAATTATGCCCAGGGAGACTGTAGGTCACAACATCCAATGCCCCAGGTTGATCTGACACACCTCCGAAACCCGTGTTCAGCTACAGGAGGGAGGGAGGGAGATTTATTCCACATGCTGTGGGGAACGTGAACAGCCAGCACACGTCTAGGTGCACATCAAATGACATGATCAGGCACTGACCAAATCCACCTCCTTTACCCTATTGATTTCCCCACCAACACTGCTGGCTGCTTAACCGTTAACGCTCACAAGTACTATTCAATTCTAACAAAGTAACGTCAATTATTTCCTATTCCCTGCAATGGAAAAACTACCTGATTTGGGGTCAATGACAAGAATGGCACGCAGTGATGCATTCATGGTAACCACTGCAACAGGGGATCGCTACCACGAAGAAGCCACAGAGCCTACTGAGCATCACACTGAACTGTACCAAGCTACTGAAAGCTACATTTCAGAAATGCATTAACTTCCCTGGCTACTAAGGCAAAGGAATTTGGGTGCTCCCCCCCCCCCCCCCCCCCCCCCCCCAAAAAAAAGGAAAGAAAAAAAATAGTAAACTACTGGCCACCTTTCCAAAAACATGCTTTTGGACGTCTTTCTGCCTCTTTGTTACTATTCGTAACACAAGAGTCCCATGACGCCCCACAGAACCAAGCTTTTTATTGTGGGCAGCATGGAAGAGCCCCCTGCCCAAAGACATTGCTGCCTAAACAGACAAAAAGCAGGAAAAAAGGAAATACTAATATTTCCCTTGTTACAGATGGGAAGTAGAAATCCAGAGAGATACTGGTGGTAAAGATCAGACAGGAAGCCAGTGACAGAACTGGGAAGAGAACATCTTCAGTCTCAGGCCTATTCCTTCAGTATAGAGATCACTGTTTCTTCCTTTCTCATTCTCCTGTCTTTCCCTGAAAGTTGTTTCTTTTACAGCTTGTAAAGTTCATCCTTAAAAGCAAAGTCCACAGCCTACTGATGTGCTTCTCATTTTCAGGGGGAGGAGGCTTAGGGATTCTGATGTAAAGGAGCACAAGGAATTCTCAGCTGGCACCTAAAAACTGCCCCAAAGAAGCCAATTTCCCCCTTTTAAATGAACAGCAAATGCTGGTATGTGCTGTTTCGTATAGGTTTTTAATATATCTAATCATGGGGCCTTCAGCTGACCAACTCAGAACCACACCAGTGCATGTACGTCTGAAGTAGATGTTTTATATATTACCTGTGTGTTATCAGTCAACACAGATGATATCCCTACCAGATGAGACAATTATTTCGCAATTACATTGAAATGAAAGATACTTCTTGCAAAGGTTTCACTGATTACCCAGGCTTACCAAAGGCTAAGGATAATGGAGTATTTTCCCACCATCTCTGTGTCTCATTAATCCAAATGCCCTCCGTGCCCTAAACCTATTGGAAAAAGAAACCAACGGCACTTCCTGAGCAATAGGATTAAATTACTTACTCCGAGGAAGCAGGTTGCCTAACAGAAGCATTTGCATTATTAATAGCTATTTCAAATCATTTTACATCATCTTTTAATAAGCACCACTACTTCCTTAGTTTCTCTTGGGTTTGAAATATCTGTAGTGCATAAACAACGGTTAATCTAACTGTTTTTCAAGTTATTCTTTCTTGTTTGACTCAGAAATAATGCTTTCTGTCAGTTTGAACTGTTAATTTAGGTTTGCTGTTGCTGCTCTCTCCCCTTCCCTTGAATAAAGGGCTGGCTGATCCCTGGGATACTGTGGCACAGCACTTGGGTTTTCAGACTCAAGCTGTCACTCTATTAGCTCTGACAACCTGGCTGGTTTGTATCATACTTTTCTAAGGCTCTCATCTACGTCTCATACCTCTTTCCTCAGATTCACCTGAGCAGACACATTGACACCTTTGGGCAGGATGTTCCCAGAATTACAGGAGCATCCAAGGGTGGAAAGAAAACAGACATTCAAGGCAGCATGCACTGTATGTGCAGCAAAGGTGTACGTCTATTATTAGCCATTCAAACATCTGCCAGTAGTGAGGTTAGTTTGGAAAGGCTTTGATTCCCGCCTAGGGAATTTAGTGTCATTTGCTTGCTCCATGAGAGTGCCATGGGCTTCCTCGTGCAGTGTGAGATCCAAATATACTCTTATGCATTACAGAGTCTTATGTATAATACATGTGTGTGTTCTGGTCTTTCAAAGTATTTCTCAGTAAAAAAGCTAATATAGAATGGAGCACTTCATGGAGTTGTATAGCTCTTCAATTCTCTTTTGGAATGCATCATTAGTTCTGCATAGCTGATATCCGTGCTTTATCTTCTTCAGATCCCCTTTCTTTAAACAAACTCCAGATTCACCCTACCCCCCCAAAAAATGCCTCTTAAGACCGGATTGTTTTTCTTGAAAGACACAATAATTTTAAAGGACTTAGCAGCAGTACTTCAAGAGGAAAAAGCACACAAAAACCAATAATCAAACGGTAAAGGCCAAGGAGAAAGCCACAGCCAGTTACGGAAAATGACATGCAATGCTGTTCCATTATCCTCTTGAAATGAAGAGTAAAAGCTTGCAAAATTCCATCCCAGTACCTGCAACTCCATCTAAATCCTCCTGACCACAGTAACAACGCTATTATATACCACGTGTCTTGGCATTTTCATCATGTTCCAAACATCTAGCACATAGCTCAAAGGTTTTGGCCCTTCAAACTAACGAATCTTGTGATCAGCACATGAAATCAGATTGCTAAGTGCAAAGAGAAAATGAAGATGACTTTCCAAGACATGGAGGAAACGACCCTCTCCCCTCATATCGTTCTTTATTTTCCCCACTGAGCAGGCCAGGTCTCCTTGCCCACATGCTACATCACCCTAACCTCTGTCACTCAGTGTCCAACCTTCTGCTGTTCTTAATTGCCTTCTTCATAGAATTTGAGGTGGCTCTAGCTGTGCATAGGTGCAAATAAACTACAATAAAGATCTGATTTTTGCAAATTACTGAACTTAACCTCTGAATAAAGGCTACCATGGAAGGGTACAGTGCAAATACAACTCCTAAGTCAGTCAAATCAGAGCTTTAAAAATTATCAGGGAGAAAAGTTTATTGGAACATGCAAGCCAACACACATTCCACACATGGAAGTACAGTTTAACTGACTTGGTTGGAAAATATATTGTCATTGTGCAGTAGGGCTGTTCATGGGAGGAAACTGTAGTAAATGAAAAGCTGAGCCCTACAGAAATAGTTACTAGATTTTCAAGTACCAAGAATCAGATGCCAGAATGTAAATACTATTAACAACATAAATATTAAAGGCCTCAAAAGGGTTTGCTCTCTCTGCACAATAGAAAGGCACCTATTCATCGCAGAAAGCCAGTAACTGGAAGGGATGAAGAACGTACAGAGTCAGCCAAACAAACAGCAGCAGAAGATAAGGAACAACTCCCAGTTAGCACCAGGCAAAGGGATACATCCATTCTTTTCTTCTTCTCCCAGAAAATAAAAATAGAAAATTGTGATATTTTAACAGCTATGTTTTTTCTTTTACGTTCTACTCCCTGTACATTCAAAAAAAAAAAAAAAAAAAAAAAGAAATAACTTCTGATTACCAGTCCTTCAGGAAAGGGCAAATCTAA
Organism: Gymnogyps californianus; assembly: GCF_018139145.2. NCBI lineage: Eukaryota > Metazoa > Chordata > Aves > Accipitriformes > Cathartidae > Gymnogyps > Gymnogyps californianus. Next base: position 25,927,046 of record NC_059475.1, on the reverse strand, counting down.
CAGAGATTCTTCTGGAATGCAATGTAAAAATGGTCAAAAGTTTTCAATGGTCCAAAAGAAACATGACTACCAGTAAATGTATTAGCAATTCCAGCAGCACGTGGTAGAAATATAGAGATGAGGTAATTTTTTCCTTAGCTAAGGCTCAGTTGTACAAGCACCTTAAAGCCATTTTGTACTGCATGGCATTCACCAAAATTATAGTACAGCAGAATGGACTGACTAGGGAGAAGGTGGCTATTTATTTCTTGCTGGTATTTTCTCATGATGGTGCTTTTGAGGACTCATACCAGCTTTCATTACTAGGGTATGTCCCCTCTTTGCAAATGTTTTTCATCAGCTGCTTTTCCCCCCAATCCATCCCACTGGTTTTCTCTTCTGCCCTCTCACTCAACAGCTTTAAACAACTAGTAATCGAAAGCAGGGTAGCATAATGGCAGCTGCAAGTATGGAGCTGGTCAGGCAGTTTAGTTCAGGGACTACTGTTGTTATTACAGGGCACAGGCAGAACAAAATACTCTGCAGGTTCTGCAATAATGCTGAATGAACCCAGTTCCCAAAGGATCTCCCAGAACTGGAGAAATGGGATGCCACCCCTTTGAAAGCCACAGAAAGCAAGCTCTCTGGCTCACTTTCACAGTGCGTCAGCAAAGGAACATTGCTTCCTCGCTTTGCCAGTTATTAATACAGTTATTAAAATGTGAGACAATGTTTTCAGCTGTAAAAACACTATATTGTCAGAGAATACCCTTTTGGAGGACTCTGTTAGGCAATTAGTGAAGGAGCACTTCTGAGCCTGCTGAACACAAGAGGAGGAGGGACAGCCAAGGGAAACGACAATTCCATTGAAACTGAGGGCAAAACTCCATGTCTGCAACAGGAGCACAACCAGATCCCAAACAGATGTATAGGGAGAAGCTTCACTGGGAAGGACAAGGTTTTCAGAAGTGGTCAGAGGTTTGGGGATGCATCTATACAAATGTCTCAAGCTGGCTATCCAAGACTCCTCAGGCAAGAAATGCTTACCCGTTTCTGAAAACCTCGCCCTTTGGAAGTGTTTCAAGTGAAGCAAAAAAAATTTTAAAAGTGTTTCCAAAATACTGCACATGCTGATGTTACTGTCTATGTTGCTTTTGGAGCCTGATCACGTAATAGGCTGTGGAAGCCAAAATGCAACTTTTAATCAGCCTGAGCAATAGAGAGGGCTTCTGACTCTCAGGTTTCCTCTTGACAATGGCACCGCAAATACTCTTTGCCATTGCAGGGGCTATTCCTTCCAACCAAGACCATGCATTCTGCTTCTCTATTACAGAGCTGCCTGCAAAAGTATGTCTTGAAAATGAACACAGCCTTACCTTCTGCCTGACCTTCCCCCATGCCTTTTTTTTATTTCAGCTTCAATTTTTTTTTTCAGCATTTCAGTAAGTGGCACATCTGCACTCCAGCATTTTGTACCAGACTAGAAACAGTGAGACTGAGAGACAAGGAAAAAGAAAAGACCAACAGTATTTGTAAAAGAGTTTGACTAAGAGCGTAAACTAAAATCAGCCTATTGGCCTTACAGTCAACCACAGGAGCTTTTACTAGCACTTAGCTTTTGACTGCACCATTCCACAAGAGCCTAGAGGAGGCAGCATCCCAGCTAATTAGGTAGGGATTACAATCAGGAAACCATGACAAGCAAACCATCAACTGCACAAAAAACGCTCTGCTGCATTATTTGTTTTGGACTCTTTGGCACACAAGCACACAAAAAGGCTCCCAGCACAGTTATGGCGTAGCTGCTAGGAGAGCATTACCTGCTCTGGACAGCAGTATTTCATTTTGGATGGAGTTAGGTGTTTAAAGGCCCTCAGAAAGCAGCTCCTAGCTGCGATAAGCTGAAGAGAGCTCCTCCAAGGGGAAACCTTTGTTCCCTTTGACTCACCTGGTGAAAGTTGCTGCTTATAATCCATGATTACTTAAGTCAGCTCTAATGTCTGGCTACCAGTTGGCAAGATACAGCAGTCTGCAGACAGCTCAAGCTAGGACCGTGAATAAATAATTTCCACCAGCTGAGAAAAGGTTTCTGGCACATGGGAAGTGAGCCCAGCAACTGGGAGAAAGGACGAAGCCTTAGGAGGCTGTGAAACCTTGCTCTTTGCAGTGATGGTGCAATCAAGTGGTACTGATTGGTTTCAGCCTTTGAGAGGTTTCTCAACACTTACACAGCTCCAGTCCATCCAGGCAAAGCATCAGACACCTCTTCCGAGGCACAAGCAAGTCAGTCTCAAGACAGTAATGAAAGAGAGATGTAGCGTGCATATCCCTCACCTAACTACACCTCAGAGTGAGTTTGCCAGAGCTTCAAAGACAGGTGCTGCAAAAGCATTCAGCCCACCCTATCTCCCAGCTACAACATAAACCAGCTGCATTTAAATGAAAGGCAGGTGAGAAGGACAACTAAGGTTCAGGCACCAGCTGCCATCCCAGATGAAAGCGGTCAGAGCAACGTTACAGCACAAGTGTCTAGAACCAGAGGCCTCCTTCCCCCTTGGACCTAGCCTCAGGAGCAAGACAGGTGGAGGAAGCATTTGGCTCACCATGAGCTTTTCTTCCTCAGTACCTCCTTTGAACGGCTGCCACACTGTCCTGCTCTTACCCAGGGCCAGGGGAGGCAGGGATCTCTTTCAACCGTCCTGTGCCCGCAGCTCATACTTAACCAGCAGACTCCTGTACCAGGAGTTAACTGGCAATGAAGAAGGTCAAACAAAACGATCGGTGTCATCTCCTCACCAAACTCTCCTCTGCCAAATGAGCTGCCAACCAATAAGACATGAAAGCCCTCACTAAAAACAGCTGCAAGATGCAAGAGCGTCTTTCTGTGCCCAGATAACACTCAACAGGGCCCTTCTCCGTGTGCGGCTGTTTCCAGAGCACTGCAACCAGAAAATCCAAGCCAGACAAGTAGCTCTTCAAGGCAGACATTAAACATTCCTTTGTAATAAACACCCTCCTGAGCCCCAGGGACCAGTGAGAGGTGTAGGGAAACACAACAAACAGAATCCAGAGAGGCCAGATTCACAATGCCTTGCACTGTGGTTATTTGAATATGTGAAAAAAAAAAAAAGTGTTTTCAAAATGGTCCATGTGCTAAGAAACAGACATGAAATTTTATATTTTGGACACTTTAGTTCTTCAAAGGCAGTTTTCCCTTATCTCTGAACAGCAAGAGAGCATACTTCTCACTGTTACTTTAGAAATGTATAAAAGAATTTCAAACATGCTCTCTGCATTGCTTTGCAATGCAATTCTTGGACTGAAATGTCTCCACACTTGCAAACTTCTTATCTTCTCTCTCTGGAGTAGGGGGGCAGTTGGGGAGGGCAAGGGAGAAAGGGACCTGTGAGACCACAGAACAAAGGTTGGGACTTGGAGAGAGCGGCCGGCTATTGCTAATTTAATGGCTTTGACTTGTCCAGTTAGAGCATTGGATTTTATTTATCTGTTGATTTTAAAACCACAGTACCATGAATGTAAACAGAACTGTGGAGTTCTAGGAACACGTAAGAGGAAAAAACTTTTAAGATCAGATAGAAGGACACACAGCAGGCAGGGGGCAACCAGCACTGAGGATGGAGGTCACTACATGCAGTTTCCACAGGAAATGCTTGTAACTGTTAACAATACATATGTGGATCTTTTTCATATAATTGCTTAATTTCACATAGGGGAAAAAATAAGTATTATAAAGATTAATATTTTAATATCATAGAAAAAAGATGGGCAAACACAGTTAAAGTAATAAAAATGCAGCTGAGTGCATAGCTGAAGCTTTACAGCAAATTTGTTCATTTATGGTAATGTCCACTGTCTATTAGTATTTCCATAAATACTCTTGTAAATAAGATTACCAGCAGAAACTGAAACAATCTTTTTTAAACAAATGTTAAAGAATGGCTGCAGAATAAGAATTTTGTAATTCAATGCAAATATTCGTGCAAGAAGCTAGATCCTAGGAATTATTACGCATTTAGTCAAGGAGCAGAAATAATATTGTGTGACCTATATGTCAAAATACAAACTGAATTGTGCAGCTGGAAGCGGAACACTTGAATACCAGCCACTGAATACTAAAAAGGAATTGCTTGTAAACAACCAGCAAACCAAGAAACAATCTATGAATAATTTCAAATAACTCATGCAATTGAGAAGTCAATAAGCTATTTGTAGACAATCTGTCAATAGAAGAACTTACATAGAAAAGTATATTTTAAAATTGCTACAAATTATCATGTAGCTATCATAAGAACATTTATGATTCATCATGAAGAGACATAAGTAATTATACCAGGGGTTGAAAAGGCATTTTCTTTCTTGTATGATATTCTGTAACTGATCAGGTGTATTAGGATATTTTTAGTTATAATTCTGCTGATCCCCAAGGCATAAGCCATTAGTGAGCGATGGAGGCAGGATGATGAAACTGGATGGCTAAGTAGTCTGATTCATTCTCACCAAGTTTGAGCAAAATCTGACATCCATGAGCCTGTACTTGAATGTACTAATGTCATTATTCGATCTCATTCTCACAGATGGTCATACCAGATAATAATTTCATTCTCTTGATTTGCAGAAGAGCAGTGACACCTTCAATTCAACGCAGCACAACCCTCTTTAATCCTTTAAAATTTAAAGCACCTGATTTGCTACTATTGTCCCATTGAAAAAAAAAAAAAAATACAAACCTTCCTAGAGCTGGATTTTCCAAGAATCCCAAAGAGCTCTCTAAGAGCTGCAGGACAGGGATCCCAAGCTGGACATGACAGTTGGAAAAAGAAGATTGGTGACCTTTCTACACCAATAAGTTAAGTCTATTATTTGTTGGATTTACCACAGTACTGCATGGAGAGGCAGCAAGCAGCCACCAAGACGCCTCAGTCCCCCAGGTTCACAGCAGCAGTTCCTGATGGAAACTTCACGAGCCTTCCAGTTCATGAGGAAAACAGCAGGTTAAAGGACAGAAGGAAAGCTGGCCCTGTTCAACTGTGATGAGATCTACTCCAGGAGCAACAGGAAACACATTTTTAGAAGGGTCTTATACTGAAGGAGCAAATTCCCAGAGCTACAGATCTTGTAAAAGCATTAGGTTTCCTTGACCTCAGTAATAAAATGGCAGGAGCCAACATTGCTGCAGAGGTTTTGCAACATTTAAGAACAATTTCATGGTTCTACTTCTCTCATCAATTTTGAGTTTCATTTGCGTTATTAGTTCTTCTATTGGCATAACAATGGAGAACGGTAAGTGACATCCTTTGTTGCACACAGAAGCCTTTATTCCCTTCCTCTTGACCTGAAATTAGAGCACTGCAGTGGATGGTCTGGGAGGCACTAATCACACTGACTGAACAACCAAGTTTGCTAAATCACAGAAACCAGAGCAGCAGAAGGGGGGAACAACCTCCCTCCCAAACAATTTCAAGGTTTGGTTACTCTTCATTGGGTCACGTATCTTCATTCATTTGGGGTTCTACCACCTGCCCCTCCTAAAAGATTTACAGCTCCCTGATTGTTGCACCTCAGCAGTGCAACATCTCATCTCCACAGCCTTCCATAAATTACACATTTGGGGAAATGTTAACAACCATGAGACTTAATATACTTCCAGTATATTTTACAAGTGGTCTCAAACACTTGTATTGTTTCCTTCAGATCAGGTACAAGACCAGATGAAGAACTTGCTCTCAGGTGTAACTTGATATCTCCCAAAAAGCAGCAGGGCAACCTAAGCAGATGGTTACTTTTTGCTAAATACTGCTTTTCCCTGTAATTGTACCTCTCCTGGCCCGCCTGAGATTCACTGGCAGTAAATCCTGTAACAAGGGTAGATTACAACTTGCATTAGCGCATCAGTATGGTATAACGAAGCATTCAAACAAGACTAATGTCTTTGGAATTGAGAGAGAGAGAGAGAGAGAGAGAAGGTAATTGAAAAGGACAGGAGAGTGGTCACAAATATACTACGCATTAAGTGTGGAGTCCAACAATTTGGAAGTGGCTCTGGCACAGTTGTCTAGTCAAGATTAATCACATTTCTGCCAGCACTCAGCCACACTTCTGTGATGTCCCTTCCCTGGACACTCTCTTCTCCTGTTTGGGTCACCAGTCAAAGGAAAACCTAGGACAACAAGCACCTCCTTTGGGGCTTTATTTAAACAGACAGCTCCTCCTGAAGAAATGCCAGTGTCATAATGACATCCAAACCATTTTTCAACATTTCACAACGTGTTTAAGGAGGAGAGATGCTGTCAGGCTGAAAAACTCAGCCAGCTGGCCATTAGGAACCAGCCACACTTCTTGGGGTGACTGACTTTAACTCTTTTCTTTGTGTATCTTGCCCTGCTTCCTCTCAGGATAAAGTTGCAGTGTAACTGTCTCATATCCCCCAGCCACAGAGGTCGGGCAGAGTTTGCCTGGGACACCTCGGAGCTCTCCCAGCTCAGGCAGGGGGGCAGGCGAGGAAGCTCCCAGCCTCGTCCTCCTGATACATGGAGGAACTTTGCTGTCATGAGGATACCAAGCCAACACGTCATGGGTTTTGGGCCTTACAGAAAATGTATCTTTCAAAAAAGAATAAAAAAATCTTACTTACTTTTAAAAAGGAACTGTAACATCACCAGGAAAAACATGCAATTAAAACTCGGTTCCCAAAGAGTTTTACAATGATCACTTGAGTCTGTCCTAAAGAGACAAACAACTTTATTACCTCTTCTCTCATTAACATACCCCTAACCTATCCCAGCTTCACAACTACATTTTCTCCAACAGATGGTCTGATTAACATAACTTTGCTAAACTCAGCGAAAGTGTTCTCAACATGTATTTATTTAGTTTTGAAGGCTGATGCTTCTATTTCAGACATGAGAAACCACATTTGCATGTTTAAAAGGTTACCTCCCCCAACAATATCAATAGGCATAATAAAAGATACAACCTACTTTCCCTGTCAACCTTGCCCAAAAAACTGCCACCAAGAAACTTGCCTGCTGTAGTATTTGTATCTGCTACCAGTACAGGCAGGATCATGTCATCCTTTTCTTAGACCAAGCACTCAGGGAGGAAGAGATCAGCAGGAGTAGAGCTTGCGCTCACAAGCAAGAGACCTAGCTTTCAAGTCCTTTGTACAGTATTTATAAACTATTGATGGAAGCAGCAGGTGACAGCTGGTTAACATCCTATAACACCACTACAGAACAATTTTGACCAGAAGGTAAAGAGAGCCTCATAATTAATTGAGGCTGCAGGAGGAATGCAGGCAGACTGACTAATTACCTCAGATACTCTGGCTAAGGCGCTTGCTGTTGCAACACGTGTTAGGGGATCTCTAGTGTTCATAAGCAGTCAGGATCTCTGTTTTGTGTCTCCACTAAAGATGCATTTCTAAATACCTAAACACAGCTCCCTCAGCCAGAGTCCTCACTCTGTGTTTCATTGCAACAGCTATCATTTTCCTTTCCCTTGCACAACACAGCCTTGCTCAGATCTGCCATCCGCTCCTGACAACCATAAGATTTCCCTGTTATGTACTGACCAGAAGGAGAAACAAAATGTGAATATTAAGATCAGCATAAAGTAATGTTGGAATTGCCACCCCCAGCCCCCCGAGCTGGACATTTACTTGGAAACAATCAGAAAATCATTCTTGCACTGAGAACCTTGCGAGGTTCAGCAAAGTGAGCACGAGGCAAGTGGAGCAGGCATATTAAAAAAAAAAAAAAAAAAAAAAGGCACATCTCTTCAGAGCCTCAGTGGAAGGAAAAAAATAGAATAACTTTAAAATAACTTTCATACAGCATTGGCCAAAATGCCTGCTAAGGGTACTTATACAATAAATCAGTTTCTGATTTCTGCTTAACCTTGTGACCTTTTAAATCCATACGTGGAAAGCTTTTTGGTTAGCAAAAAGTAAAACGAGGGATCAAGTTAAAAAGTTCACCTGGCAAATATGCAAGAGGCTTAAAAACTACCAGCCTCATTTCCCCAGATTAATCTGCAGCGCAAATGTGAAGATGCTAATGATTTATTTCTCACCCCTCTGCACCAACTCCCTCTTGGTCTCTTTAAGACAGAAAAATGAATAATAATAATAAATGTATGTGCTCCTTTCATTAACAACCCTGAGCTTTCATTTCTGACTTGGTATTAAAACATCAAAAACAAGCTCCCCAACCCCCATCACACCGGGTGATCAATGCTTCTTTACCATTTAGAGAAGATCTAAAGAGGCACCTAATACATTTATTATGTTACAGTCACCAGCACAAATTCTTTTCAAAATGCAGTAATCCCCTCCACGTGACACTTAACTCCCCAGTAGGTCCTTTTGCAGTCAGGTTAATAACCTTCATATTATGTAGGTAAAAAAAGATTAACAGTGAATATGTTGAATCCAAGTTTACAGTATGGTACCTCCTCCTTTTGTTTGGTTCCAGACCCTGCTGGCCTCTATCTAGGACTTGACAAATAAATCCCATTTGGTATTGATGGCAAATGCTCCTTGATTGAGCATTTGTGATCAAAGGGGGTCTTCTCATTTCTTCACACTGCAACTCTAGTGGTCTAGTCTCACTTTAATTTGTCTTCCTAGTCCAGCAGAAACTGTAGCAAGCAAGCAAGCAAGAGAGAATAATTCATTTCCCTTAAGAAATTCAGCTCTCAAAAATTTCTTTCCAAGTACTGCATTTTATCCACATTGCCATTAGAACAAAATACCATATTTTCAGAACAAAATACCATATTTTCAAACTTCAACAAGCACACAAACTCCTCTAAACTCATAAAATCCTCAAGATGGAAGAGTAAGCTCTAAATATGACTTTGTATTCTTAACAAAAGGTAGGTGTTTTCTCTCTCCTGTGTTTCCTTCCTGAAAACAGCACTCAACAGATCTGCAAGCACAGCTTGTTCTGCCCAAATTAGGAAACCCTCAGAGCAGCAGCAGCCTCCCCCATGAACCAAAGCAGCAAAAATTCCCTTTAGGTATCAGCAAGGCAGGGAGTAGAAACCACCACCTCGCTCCCCCAAGCAAGGCTAAGTGACCCACATTGGTCGCCCAGCAAAAGCTCCCCATCACCTCTTTGATACAGCTTGTTCTCCTGGGGGCTGTTCTGTAGAGAGGCTTTTGTGCTGATAACATGTGCAACAACCAGGTGCAGGCAAGAGCAACAGGGCTCATTCAGCACAGTGCAGAGACAACAGGAGGTGGCTGGGGAGGAAAAGAAATATGGGAAAACAGAAAAAGGCAGCAGGTCCTGAAATTCTGAAGTGCTTTCGCCTAATGAGAAGAGGATTTTACAAATACCAGCTATGAATCTGGTTAAAATCATAAACATGTGAAAGGAAAACATGCTGCCAGAAACCACCTGCCACCACATGTACAGTTACGAATCTCTCCTCCCCAAAGGAAACAGGAGCCTTATATTTCAGGGATTCGATCATGTTTCCAAAGTGAAACACAGCTGATAATAAACAAAACCCCAAGTACCCATGAAACACAGAGCTGTTCCGTGATATAAAGTCAGACTTTCAGCTCTCTACCTGATACTAGCAGCCAAGGACAAATCCTTGCTTTGAGTAGGGAACAGACTGCAAAAGCAGCCAGGGAATCATTTCTGTTGGGTGCTGTCAAGAGTTTTGAGCTGGATTAGGCAGCATCCCTAATCCTTTTCCTCCATCCGCTCCACTCAGGTCCTGGACTGCAGCAGATACATTTTCAAGGAAGTCTAAAATGAAATCTGAGAGGTGGAATTAGAACTTCCTTACCATGGTCACCTCCTCAGGTGACAGGCTGCAAATTCACTGCCATCCCTGAGATGGACCAGACAAGCACTGTGGTCTGACACAGGCACAACAGCAGGACTCAGATGGGCTGGGAAAAATCCAGGTGTACTTAGGTAGGGAACAAGGCTTTGCAAGAACCCTTCCTTTTCCGATTTTCAGATGTTGAACAGAGTCAAAATCCTGTCACACTTCATCCTCTTCAAAACAAAGCAAGTTGGAAAGGGAAGGAGAGGTTATCTGCTTTTTTTAGTGATAATTTTTTTTCCCCCCAAACATAAGCCTAACTGGTATTTTCTAGCCAAAAGTTCTTCTCAGATTAAAAAAAAAAAAAAAAAAAGCTCAAATCTTACAGGTTTTAGATTTAAAAATATCCACTTCATAGAAATTCCACAGAAAAGAGTGTATCTTCCTAGACCTCAAAATAATTGGGAAGGCGTTTAGGCAAAACGTGTTGCTGGCTCAAACTGAGCTGAATAATCACAAGTGCTCCTAACCCCAGGCTGGCTGGCGAGGCCTGGCTTCCCCCAGCTCAGATGCTAACTACAGTCACTCATCATCATTCAGCAGTGGCTCAGCACAGACAATACACACACTTGCACTGTAAAAAAGCAAAGGAAGGCACTTCTTCCTGACTCAGTGGATTTATATTCTAAGGCCATCAATCTCATCCTGACACTTGGTACACATGTCAATCAGCAGATGGATCACTGTCAAAGCACTGCATCCTTTTTACCTTTCTGATACTAAAGAGAACACAGCTGTACTTGGTGACTCTCTTCTGAAAACAAAGCTGGTCAAAACATTTTGAATTCAAACTTTTTCAACCAAAATGAGAGAGGAAAAAAAAACATTCCATGGTAATCTCTCCTGGTTTTCAAATCACTCTACTTGAAAAGCAGCTTTGAAGAAGATAGTGTTCAAAGAATATTTGGAGCTAACCGAGCACAGCTTATGAGGAACCAGCAGAGCCTGAAGCGTTCTGATTCTCCCTTGGTAAGGAGGTGCTGGTTTTAGTGTGATTGCCCCAAAAGAAGAGATAGGAACCCCTCTGTGCAGGGCTGCCACCAGGCTCTCCAAACTTGGGAGATGTAGTTGCAAACATATCTTAATTTGCTAGGATAGGATCAGGTAAATGGAAAGAGACTTTGCCCTGACATAGACAGGGTAGTGACTTTTATGTGCCCAGCCTGTGTTATGCAATAGAGCAGCCTCATACCCGATTGATACCCACCTGCTAGATCAGTCCTGTATGGTAGCTAGCAATTGCAGTGACTTGCTCCGCTTTGTTGGCCACACCAGCGCCAAGCCATCCTGCAAAAGCAAACTTCACGCTTCTTAGCCACAGATGAGGATGAGCTAAAGCCTTCGTCTGATACAGTAGATGATAGCAATGAACAGACCTGGGTTTTTTTCCAAGCTGTTAGATCTGTAATAATGTGCCGCTCCCACTGCACACCAGAATGAAAGCAGGGGGAGAATCTACCCCCAGGGAAGTGCTCTAAGCATTACTGGAAGGAAACTTGCCTCAATTGCCACTGAAGGGAGCTGGAGAAAGCAGAAATCCATCCATATATGCAGCCACAGCCGCTAACTACGTTGCTACAATTTTCTCCAAAGCCTCCCTGGGTCTAACAGTCAGATCTGCCCTTTGTGCAGGTAACTTTTGGATGCCCAGGCCACAGCTACAAACATCCATCAATATTGGTGCTGGTAGAATGCAAACAACCTCCTGTTGCCCCTGAACACAAAGTCTCTTTTCTCCAGCTCTTTTTCCCACCCTCTGGGAATCATTCAGGTGTAGCTAACAACTACGCTAAATCAACATGGCTGTAACCCCTGCGTATTTTAACTCGTCAGTTTCTAAGGCATGACTTCTCAATGAAATAAAGGCATTAGATGAGAGCAGAAAGGGATAGCAGGGTAACTAAAAGGAGAGCATCCTACAATGCAAGGAGATTTCTATCACTCTTCTGTCTTTGTTCAGATAACTAGGATGAAGGAGAGTCCAGAACAAAGAAAAGGGAGAGACATGGGTCTGAATGAAGTCCACCGGAAAGTCTGGAGTTTTTACTGTCTCGCAAAACACTGGATTTACTCAATGGGCAGTTCCTCCTTTCTCTCATCTCTTTCATCCCATACGTTACCACTGGGTTTGAAAGACTGCCCGACCCCTCCTGTAGTTTTATGCCACTTCACCCTAGCCAGCTTCAGCAGAACTGAGTTGAGTTCAGTGCCTCCCCTCCTAGCACAAGTGTCGTGGGTGCTCTCAGGCACTTTAGGGAGGCTGGGGAGAGTGGCTGTTATCCCCATCAGCATCTTCTGGAAGAGGAGTCTGCCCTTCAGAGTCTCTGGGCAGCTGACTGCAGTGGGCAGCCATATCAACATGACATGGTGCCAGTCTGACCTCCAGCCAGCAGGACTTGCCAGTTTAAAAAAGTAGAAAGAGACATAGCCCAGCCCTGGCATGCTCCACAGGGGCAGTCAGCTTCTAAAGGAGAGCTAGGCAGTAGCTGGGCAGGTACACACTGGATTCTCTACTTCTGCCCTCCTCGAGGCAGCAAAAGAAGAGACTTTTGGGCCTCTCCCCTTGTGTACCTCCGCAGAGGAAACGCGTCTGGCTCCGCCTGAGCCCCGCTGCAGCAAGAGTCAGAGGCAGTCATCAGCAGAGTCATCAACCCAGCACAAAGTTGAATTTAAGGCCTAGAGGCCTTAAACATATGGTCTAAAATGTGACATTTACATTCAAATTGTGATTTAAGGTTTACATTTGGGTACATGCATTCTGGACCACATACACACACAGTCACTGGACTGCCAAGTACTGCACAGAGAGCTGGAGGCGACGGGAAGGAAGGGCCGCACCGGGCTCCGTCCCTGGGGCCTCAAGCCCCAGCTCTGATGCAGAGTCCCATTGCGAACAAGTGATCTCAGAGGAAATGCTCACATCTAAGCAAATATCCCTTTTGAAAACCAAATAAATAAATAAATAAATAAGCCCTTGCCTTTCTGAACAGACTGAAGCACTGTCCTGGTTTCAGCTGGGATAGAGTTAATTTTCTTCCTAGTAGCTGGTACAGTGCTGTGTTTTGGATTTAGTAGGAGAATAATGTTGATAACACACTGATGTTTTTAGTTGTTGCTAAGTAGTGTTTATCCTAAGTGAAGGATTTTCAGCTTCTCATGCCCAGCCAGCAAGAAGGCTGCAGGGGCACAAGAAGCTGGGAGGGGACACAGCCAAGACAGCTGGCCCAAACTGGCCAAAGCGATATTCCATACCATCTGACATCATGCCCAGTATATAAACTGGGGGGAGTTGGCAGGGAGGGGTGGATTGCTGCTTGGGAACTAACTGGGCATCGGTCAGCAAGTAGCGAGCAACTGCATTGTGCATCACTTGTTTTGTACATTCTAATTCTTTTGGTATTATTATTGCCATTTTATTATTATCATCACTATCATTATTTTCCTTCCTTTCTGTCCTATTAAACTGTCTTTATCTCAATCCACAAATTTTGGGTTTTTTTTCAATTCTCTCCCCGATCCCACTGGGTGGGGGGAGTGAGCGAGTGGCTGCGTGGTGCTTAATTGCCAGCTGGGGTTAAACCACGACAAGCACACAAAAAGTTAAAGCCTCAACTGCCAGTGTAGCAGATTAATCACTTATTGATCATTGTGCCCAATGCAAGGGAAGGTACCCTCTAAAGGTCCCTGCACCAAGTGTGCGCAGAGGATGAGTCTCCTTTCCACCTGAGCGTAACAAAAAATCCTCCAACTCACCGAGCTGTGCCAAGCACATTGGAAGTCAGCGTGGCAAATGACAGCATTACGCATCAGGACATGAATTATGCAAAATTATGTACACAGACACACAGCGGGGGGGGCAATCCAACTTCTCCCAGTTGTGGCAGACATTAGCTCTTCAGTGTGTGCCTGCAAACTCCATCAAAGGAAGGGATACGCAAGGCCAGAGAAAATATCTCCCCCCGCCCTCCTTTTCATGAAAACTTCTCATAGCAAAGATAGCCTTAAATGAGCATATGATACAGAATATAGGCTGGATTTTCTGCTTGCTGAGTTCAGTTTCACAACCCTGTGACTCCATTTGCTTTGGTGGTGTCACTCCTCATTTATGAGGGAGGGAGAAATCAGGTCCCGAGTGTGCAACTCAAGCACCACACTCTTTAAGTGTTTTCCTGTAAAGTGGTTCAGTCATACTCTCAGAAAATAACTAGAGCCAAGAGTGATTTTATAAGCTTAGTGGAAAGTGTCTCAAGCAAGACACCACGGCGTGGGTTGCAAAAGGCACAAAACACCATATATACCCCTTTGCCCTAGGCTTGTAGCAACCTCTGACGGCTGACATCTGTTAACTTTAGCAGACTTTCTAATTCTGTTTTTAAAACAGCAAAATTCAAGTCCTTACAACAGATAAAACTGAGTAAATAAGCAAACCATCCTGACAAGAAACCCTACTTTCCATGCCCACTAAACCTGAAACCCTTTCAAATCTTCTCTAGCAGCTGCAAGCATCCTTCTGAAAGTTTCTGGGACACCTGTTGGCTGGCTACACAGCATGTAAGAGAGGCCTCTAAGGATGCCTGTCTCTCTCCTTGCGAAAGGAAAGATAGAGATTATATTTGTCAAATGGGAATAAGAAGGTAATGGGGCTGATAAGGTTACACATGCCAAGCAATTCAGCAAACAATTCTGGAAAGAATGATTAGATCTAGGCTAACTAAGTATGATAAATGCTGACTTTAACCCAATTACTTACAATGATTTTAGAGGTCTGGGAAGAGCTGAGCACTACAGCGTTGTAATCAATGAATGTGCATGAAACTGGGCAGGCTCCCTTTCTCACCCCACCTCCCAAAGAAACAGAAATTGAAGTTGAACAGATCTTGGGAAAAGAAAGGTCTCTGAATTTTTTCTAAATTTAAAAACTTTGTCCTGGCTCTAGCCAGGTCTTAGCAGCGGGGAAATCAAGATCAGTTCCCAAAACTAATTTTATTTTTTCTATTTCAGAAAATTAGCTTTTCTCAAAGACTTTCGTGGTCTTATGCAAGGTAGAAGACAATGGAGACATACGCTTGGTCTCTGCTCTTTCTGAAGAAAGCCTTTTCCCCCTACAAATAACATCAACTGGAATAATCAAAAGAAAATATTTGTCTTAGAGAAACGCTCCATTCTTTTTTCTCTAACCTACAAGCCAAAGACCCCGAGGTCATTTTCTGCTTAAGCTGGTGCCTCTCCACTTTCTGTGGCTCTGCACTGTCACTCTGTAGAGAGTGAAAGTCACACCAGACAGAGGCCAGCCCAAGGTCTGTGGCTCACTTAAGTCATACAGGCTTAACGCAAAGATCAAGGGGTTTGTGAAGCCAAGACCATTTTCATCAGATTTATAAAACGCTAGATGGGAAAATATCCCTGTCTCTTAGCTGCACACCACCACATGACATTTAATAATAGCAAAGACAACAACTGTAGGTTAGGCCAGAGAGTTTCTCAGTCAACTTGACTTTGAAGTACGTGGCTTCAATAATAAACTCATTTGCTGTTCATGTTTTCATGCTGAGGACTTATCCAGAAGGAATACTGGCTCCTGTTTCTGTTTTTTTTCCAAAGCATCTTTCATTTATGTCGTGAAACATATCAACCTAGTTTTTTTCATCCAATTTAATCTGTGGTCCTGGCTTGTCATAGCACCAAAATATTTCTTCAGTATCTTGTTAAAGAGCATACATACATTCACACGTGCTTCAACAAACAATTTTGGATGGGGAAGTTTTGGGGGAAATTGCTTGGAGAAGTTTGAAAGAAATTAATGCTATTTTATTATTAGGACTTGTAGAACATAAATATAGCTCCCAGCCATTTTTTCTTTTTCAAAAAATTCTGTACACTAGAAAAAGCCTTGAAGTTACTGCAAACTGGCAAACTCCAGACCCAAGGATTATTTTGTAGAAGAGAGTATGAAAATATTTTTTATTGCAAGCATTCATAGTTACAGTGTTCTTGAATTATGCTGGATGTCTAAAACAGAGCTGAACGTAAACAGGATGCACCAGCATGGTCTGTGCTGAACCAGCAAATTAAATACAAAGATAAATGAAAGAATTTTGCTTCAAGATTGTGCACTCCCTTACAACTCCAGGATCATGTCGTCTTACATGTATTTTCTCCTTGCAATGCTTTTAAGAGCCAGGGAAAGTCTAGACGCTACAAAGAGCTGGAGCTCTCAGAGGCATCTGGCTAGCCAGAAATCCATGCGCTTCCACTTGTGCTGGACTCTGCAGGGTGCAACCAAGCTCCACACGCTCGGTCCCTGTGTAACCAGGGTAGTGCCTGCTGGCAGCCCCACTAACAAGCCTCTCAGAGGCAGCTCTTTATTAGTAGCAGCACAGTTCTGTGTTTTTAAGTCTAAATGACTTCCAGGCTAAGCTAGCATGCAACTGTAGTAGCAAGCAAAATTCCTCCAAATCAGCTGTGATAGACCCCAAGTAAGCACTACGCTCCTTAGCATGTACAGATTCAGGATCACCAACACAAGGTAAGGAGAGCTTAAGAACCTAATGACCTGCATTTTCTCCTAAAGGGTTTGTTTACGGAAGTTTGGCTGGCAAGCCAGTGAGGGAAGGAGAATTTTGGATGGATGACATTAGTTGATTTAGAAGTCTCTGTATTTCAATGGCTTCATGGTCAGAAATTCACCTATCGCCTGGCTGCTGGGCACAACTGATAGACCAGGAAAAGAAGTAAGTGTGAAACAGCAATACCTAAAAGAATTATCTAAGAGTAAAATACTCAGATGCACAAGTAATTCATTATCTCCAGGAAGAGGGGTGGGGGTTAAAAATGGTGTGGGAAAGAAGCCACATGAAGTGATGAGTCAGCAAGTAATCAGTTAAAACATCTAGCTTTAGCTGTGGAGCACTGGCCCTCTGGAAATCATAATTGGAGCACAGCCTAATACTCTCCAGCTGCTCCTTTCCACCCTAAGCTCAGGGGCACCAACTTTAACCAAAAAGGCCGGGGCAGACACAGGAGAGTCTTCCTGCTCACTGAAAGATTAAACACTCCCTCCTATGAAAAACAGGCCAAGTGAGGCATGCAGCTACTCCTGGGCTCTTCTTCATTCCCTAATTCACCCTGTGACGTGAACACCACTCGCACTTGCTGGGAATCACTGCGGCACCACAATTATTTTTGTTCTTTAAACAAAGCTCTGCTGGGCTTGGGTGACTAAATGCTTAGAGCCAAGAAGCAGGTGGACTAATTTTGCTTGGCAAGGATTCAGAGCTGGCAGTACCTTGAGGGACAACAAACCCAAGCAATGTGCAAGGGTTTAACGACACTCAGTCTGAGGCAAATTATGAAGAGCCCAAAATGGCATGAATTGAGAAATCCATGTTAGGAAGCAGACGTGTGAAGGGCTCTCCTGCTAGGGCAGAAGCAGGCAGCAGCAGGTCCTGCTCGGGGGGCGAGGGGCAGCGAAAGCTGTGCTGGCCTGCCCTGTCCCAGCCATCAGGATCACAAATCCTGCCTGCCACATTTCCAGCCAGCAGTGGCTGGCAATAAAGTACAACTGATCTAAGCTGTCAAAAGCAGTTTCTTTATTAATACAGGCAAAAATAATCTTTGGGCATGGAGGCAGCTTAACTCAAAACATTAAAGCTGATCTCCACCAAAGTGTTGAATTCGTCCATACAACCAGAAGAAGGAATAAAGAGAACAGTCTCCAAAGAAATTAAGCTGCCTCTAACCCTGCTTATTGTCAGTTACAGCATTTGATGGCTTACTCAACACAGGACTAAATACCGCTCTGCCCTAGCCTTGAATTCCAACATAAGGTATAACATTTGTTTGGCCCCTGACTTCAAACTTTGCTAACAGTTATTCCTGCTACATGGATTGCACCCATAGGAGAAAACGATTTTCAGTAGGAAGTACCAAAACCAGAACAGTGGTTCTGAGGCTGTTTGGCCCTCTTCAAGCTGCAACTTGTTTTGCTGAACTCTTCTTCAAGAGCTTGGGCTCATTTGAAAGAAATTCTAACTACAGCAACCTCAAACAGAAAGGGAGAGCTCTCAACTCTGCAAGTGTCAATTTGCAGTATCATGCAATACGTCAATACCAGAGGGCTTCCCTTTCCTGTGATATTAGTTCTCACTGATCTGCATTAGTACGCAATGTTTATGTTAGTGCAGAGGAAGAGTCCAGTGGTTTATGGAAAAGAGTGGATCCTGTGAGACACCCTGTTTCAAGCCCTGCTTTACCTGAGATTTCCTGAGTTATTTGGATAAGTCACCTCTCTGGGCTGCTTCTTCCTATCTGGGGATAAAGTCCCTGCCCTGCTGCAAGCAGGCTTGCAAATCCCACCGAGTGTTGTGTGGCTGAACTGAAAAGCATGGTGAGTGGAGGGTGGAAAAAGATGGAGGCTGTCCAAGCTGAACCTGATGGAAGAGCTCCCACACGTAGGAACACGTGTTACCAGCTGTGTCTTCCATCATTTACTCCTTGGTTGGTCAGATTTTTTCCAGAATACCAGAGTCACTGGTAGTAAAGGCATGTGAAAGCACAACTTCTACAGAGAGAGTGTGTCGTGGTTTAACCCCAGCCAGCAACTAAGCACCACGCAGCCGCTTCCCCCTCCCCCTCCCAGTGGGGTGAGGAGGAGGAAAGCAAAGGAAAAAAAAAAGTAAAACTCGTGGGTTGAGATAAGAACAGTTTAATAACTAAAGTAAAATATAATACTAACAATAGTAATAATGAAATATAATAATAATAGTAATGAAAAGGAATGCAACAAAAGAGGGGGGGGGGGGGAAGAAAAAAAACCAGTGATGCACAATGCAATTGCTCACCACCCGCTGACCGATGCTCAGTTAGTTCCCGAACCCCGATCCGCGCCTCCCGGCCAGCTCCCCCCTGTTTATATACTGGGCATGACGTTCCATGGTATGGAATACCTCTTTGGCTAGTTCAGGTCAGCTGCCCCGGCTATGCTCCCTCCCAGCTCCTTGCCCACCTGCTTGCTGGCAGAGCATGGGAAACTGAAAAGTCCTTGGCTTAAGATAAGCGCTACTTAGCAACAGCTAAAACATCAGAGTGTTATCAACATCATTCTCACACTAAATCCAAAACACAGCACTGTACCAGCTACTAAAAAGAAAGTTAACTCTGTCCCAGCCGAAACCAGGACAGAGTGCAAGCCCCAAACTTCTTGACTGTAAGGTATGTTAGCATAAGCACTGCCTTGCTCTAGCTGATGCTGCTGACTTTCAAACCTTTCCACTGATGCTCTTCCGTTTTTAAGATACTCGAGTGATGATTAAAAATGCTCTTCACAGAACATCGGTATTTAGCTATGAAACTTATCTCCTCACTCATGCAATACACTGGCACCTGCTTTGTCCTGGGCAGAAGAGGAGAGAAACAGGAGAGAACAACAGGGGCAAAAACCTACAGGGAAAAGGAAATCCCCAAACCTTTCTATGTGCCTGATAAAGAATAGCAACTCCATGCTATCTGCTGGGCTCATGAATTGTGACACCCCCCAGAAAAGCTAATGGTAGAGCAGGGCATGAGCAAACAAAGAGATAAGACCAAACAAATGTACTATTTGAGGGGTGAGAGGCTAGAGGGTGAAATGGACAGATATCTCCCTTCCCCCTTAAAAAACCCTCATACCTATTACAGGAGCAGAAAGTTCATTCTCCATCCCATGCACTGTGGAAAACATTGAAACTAGCAGAGGAGCACACACCTGCTATTGCATTTTGACTTTGCACCCTAATTGGGAGGGGAAAAAAAAAAAGAAAAAACCAAAAGAGACAAATCATGATGGAAGGGCATTGAAGAAGACACTGGCAGGGAAGTAAGAGGAACTACATTTACGAGAATTCCTTGTAAGCACCAGCCCCTGAAAAACAGGCTGAGATACTGCTGCTTATAGGAAAGTAGTGAAAAATGCCTTTGGTATATTCCTTTCTCAAAGGATTAGAATAATTTTCTTTCCATTCCACATGAAGATTTACAGTGGGCTTTAATTCCCTGCAAAGGAGCAGGCAGTACTCCATAAAGGATGGACATGGAGACTATGCAGACAAGACTACTGTTGGGATAACATTTACTTTAACTCTGATTTTCTGGTGACACACAGAAGTGTTTGAAAATAATAAAGGTTGTCAAAATATTTTCTATAATAAACTCCTACACACAGCAGATTTACAAGACCAGCACAATTTCCCACCCAGCTGGTGCACTATCTGCTACCAAGAGATTCTCTGATTACTAAGATGCCATCTCAGCTTGGGTGGGAGCTTGCCTTCTCAGTACAGGCTGAAGCATTCCCCCTCCTTGTCGTTACGTTGTTGACTCTCTCAGTATGCACAGTGTCCTGCATTCTCACAAGTGGTAGCATTTGGGTAGTAGAGGATTTCTCCTGAAAGGGTAACTACTGATCCCAGAGGTATCAACTACCTCAAAACAATTGCAGGGGAAGGCAGTAGAGCTCTGTAACATGTAATACCTCTAGGCAGGCTGGGGAGGACAAAAGCAAGTCACAACTCCCCTGCTTTACTTTACTTTGCCATGGGTACATATGTAGGATGCAAGGGTATGGGGATTTCCATTTTTGCTAAACATCAGTGGCAAGACAGACAAAATAAATTTAACATGTACTCTCAATTTGAGAATGGCAGATTCATTCCCACCAGGCAAGCTACACTTCCCATCCCTGACTTGGGATACAAGCTCTGGAACACAGATCCTGAGGCTCTTTATTTCAGACCTTCATTTAATGCCTTAGTAAAGCTTCTCTTCCCCCCACCCCCCGTTTCCTTAATTGGAGATACAAAAAGAGAAACAAACAAAAAAGCCCTCAAAATCCTACAACAGGGTGAGGCGCCCATGCTCTCTGCCATAATAGCATTCACTAATTAAAACACAAAGCAGCCAGGGCTGCAGAATTAATGGACATGGTTTCCTCTTTTCAAGTCTCACCCGCTGACAGATCGCCTCATTCCTTCCTTGCTCTTGAACCTCTCAGGAAAAAAAAAAAAAAAAAAAAAATCCAGTTTGCTTATCTTACAGTGTGGGGTTGCCATGGAAACCGCATCCCCCTGTGAGATGCTCTGTCATAACATTTCAGCACTGTATGGAAGGCTTAAAGACACAGCATCCTCTGCTCTGAGGGCTTCTGAGCCAGCCAGAGTCTTTGCAGATGAGCAGCTGTCAAACCTAGTGAAAGTCTGAAGTTGGGAGGGAGAGATAGAGAAGTAACAGTAGAAATATTCAGTTGCCCAGTTCTTTGCAAAAATCCACTTCTTGCATTGGCAATTAATATTGACCAACAAATATTTCAATTTGGTGTAAGACACATTTTGCTGTTTGAAGAACCTGCCTCCCAACAGCCTGTTGAAAGAAAGAGTGCTGGCACCAAAACATAACCCCATCATTCTACCATGGGGTAGCACAAAGCACCTCTTTAGTCAGGGTTTTATGTCAGATTAGTCTTTGAGCCCTATTTTCTCAGTCCTTTCGTAAGAAAGGAGGGAAAAAGTAGCAAGCATAATAATTGCCCATAATGGGAACAGACCTCCTATAGCCTGCTCCTTAATTACAGGGATGGCTTCCAGGCTGTAATCACTAGGGGTCCAGATGGAAGTTCTCCAAGCTCTTTGAGGGACAGAATGTGTCAGTTATTAATTAAACATATGAGGCAATTAGCCTAAAAACTTCATAGTAAATCACTACAGCTGTGTTACTTTCGCTTTTTCCTTTGGTGAGTGCAAGTCAAATGCACAGTGCATTTCCCAGGGGAGTCACAAGGACTGCAGCCAAAAAGCATTCCCAAACAAGACCTTTGTTGTTGGGTGGGAAAAAGTATCTGCAGAAAGCTTGTTTTCAGAAGTCAGCTACTTCACAGTCACATCCCTCACGAGAGACGATGGATTCTGTGTACGATAGCTATTCGCCGCTCAAGCCGTCTGGTGTGCAAAGCAGCTGAATTCTCTCTGCCACCCCAAAACAGCAGCCGGAAGTTGTTCTGTTACAGCAAGAGGAGACTATTCCTGTGGTTAACATGGCCCATATTCCAGCATCAGCTATCAACTGTAATTCATTGTTTCGGAGCTTGTCAAGACTTCTATCTCAGTAGACTCCAGCACGTGTACGACCCTGTTGCTGGTTGGTCACACGTTTGAAAATGAGATGCTGTGTTGCATTCTTTGTCTATCTCCAAGTTCAGAAACCAGGCCAAAACCACAATGGTTGTTAAAACCCAGCTAGTGATTTATTGCAGTATTTGTACTCACAGACAAAAACTCGGTCACATCAAGATAGCCTGACGTCAGTGCATTGTTAGTCTGCGTTTTACTCCGTGGTTCAGTGCCACAGTTGGAGATTCTATCATCTACAAAAACCTCAGTTTGTTTCCCTACGCTTTTCTCACATGTAGCTGACAAATGATGCAATAACTCATTATTGACAATAGTAAGAACTGGGTGGTGACCTCAGTCCTGTTTTACTCTAACATATAAAGCACTTTGACCCCTTCCTTAGACATTTTAGCATGCTTGGAGAATACACTTTGAGAAAACACATAGGAAAACTGGAGAAGAACACCACATGCAGCCTGTAATCAAGTGCTGTAAGCTCCCCCTGGTACTTGGCAAAACACTGCAAGAAGAGCCTAGGAGACTCCTTTGGAGTCAGCAGCCACTGAATTCTCAAGAAGAATCAGATATGTTGCGTCTCCCAGCAATAAGTGATGATGGCTTGCACAGTTTAGAGAACACAGCAGTCTGAAGGAGACCCAAGCCCACTGAAGGTTACTTAAGTTAGCGGAGAACACACATATTCTCTCGTCATGGAAGAGGATAGAAGAGAGCCGACAGCACGCCAGGTAGCCATTTACCTTTAGGACAGTTGAATTTAACAAGGCAACACATGATTGATGTGCAGAATAGTAGTACTTCGTGTGCAGGCAGCTCTCATTTATAAATTCATTTTCCCCCTTTGCTCAACAGGCCAGATCTGAACAAAACAAAGTGGCCTTCTATGGCAAACCATATTGCTGCGTTGAGCTTTTTATGATAAAAACTGGATGTAGCTTTTCATGTTCACCCCATCCCTGTCCTTGTGATTCTAACTCATGTTTGACTACCATGTGAGCAAAGAGACATTTAATGTGAAATTTTTGCAGATTTTCTTAAATGAATTCTATCAAATTCAAACTGAAATACTGAATACTAAATATTTCTGAAAGTAAAACCTTTCAGAATGTTTGCAGACAGTGAACAGAAAGTAAAGCAAAATCTTATCACCACCTTTGATTAAAAAAGTCTGACCTGAGTAAAGTTTAGTTGAATGACTTTAGAATGGATTTCCAATGTCTCTAAAGTTTATGCTCAGAAACAGGTAGATAAAACTCAATATATGCAGCCACACACATCATATCTTTAATCACTTTTAATAGGAGAATCTCCCCATCAGGAGAACTTTTCACTTCTCTGCACAGCCCTTGCCATTCTCAATGTAGACTTGATAGCATTTGCTCAGCATCCCAAAGAAAAAGGCAGGGGTGAAAAGAGAGCTTGTGTTCCATAAGAATAGAAATGCACCTTAGTTTCATATATTTAAAGTTTATTTCAGAAAAGAAAAAAAAAGGGGGGGGGGGGGGGGGAGAAAAAAACCAAACCCCACCCCCAGGAACTAAATCACTTGCTATCATCCCCATCTAGAAAGGGGCAAGAATGAACTTTCAGCAGGCACATTTTAAGCTGGGTTTCTAAACTGGGTATAGAAAGTCAGTCATTGTAAAGCCCTGGCCAGAATAATCAGAATGTTACAGCAGAGGTAGTATTTCCATCTTCCCTAGCCGAAAAGAATGTAATACTAAACTTAAAAAATGAAAGTAATTTAACCACACTAGTACATTTGAACCTTGAGGGTCTTTGACATTCATGAAAGCAGGGAAGTTGTTCAGTATGAAGAAGGTTACCCAAGAGTAACCTGATAAAAAACAAGCATCAAAATCAACCCAAACATCAAAAGAATAATCTCTAATTAAATATGCTGGGGATTTTGTCAGCCTATTGCCAGGGTCTTGATGATCTTTTCTGATTTCCCAGGGCTCAGACAGGAATAATGACATTTAATATTCTGTGTGTACTTGGAAGAGAAATGAGGGAGAACTGACACAAATAGCTTCAAATTACTCCTAAGATCCCACACCTTGTACTTACAAAAAGGTGGAACTTCAAATTGGTCAACTCGGAACATATTGTCACTGCCAAACAAGCCCCAAGAACACTGTGGCCAAGGAGCTTCTGTTTTCTGGAGGTGACTGGCAAGATGCTACCCCACTTTGTGATGCACAGGCAGACTGCTTTTGTCCTTCAGAGCTTTTTTTCCTTTGGTAACGGTTCTGGACCTCTCTGCCTAATTGCACCCACTTCATCTGTGAAGAGAGATTTATAATGGAACATAATTTTGAGGGATTAACTTTGACGCTGGTATATGGCCCATGCAGAAGTGACAGCAAAAAATTTATATTAGCTGTTGCTCCTGCCAAAGAATAACAGAGAAGCTTATTACACAGGCAATCAAGCTCCCAAATTAGTGCTGATTTTCACCCCATGCCACTTTACTACTGTTAATGATGGGAAGCAGCAGCAAATATGAAGCAAAAAGCCATCAGAAAACTAGCTTTCAATTTTTATTATTGAATGGGGTGACCAAAGTCCTTGTTCAGGTACAAATCCCAAAGGCAGCGAGAGCTGAAGAGAGACCACAACAAAACTGGCGGAATGTTCTACTGACCAGGGTCCTTACTGAAATGTTCTCGGGGAACCTCTAGTCCAGCGTGTCTAATTCACAGGGCTAGGAGAGCATCAATCTTCTCCCTTCCTCCCCCCTACCGAAGAATTCTCCTAGAAGCTGTGTCCAAGGCAAGGCTGAATGCTTTTGGGAGCCACAGCCACATTTACCTGGCACTACTATTTCCAGGAAGGTACATAGCTACAGCACAAGCACCACTCCCTAACCCACGAGACAGGGCTGCTCCCCATCTCCTGTGACACCCCCAGTGATGTGAGAGCACTTTCAGCAATTTGGGACCATCTGTGAGGACTGTCCCAGTCCTAGACAGAGCTCAACTTGAGACATTTAGATTTGTGTTTTAACCCATAGAGAACCCAGTACTAACTATAATGGTAGCCATCATGGTCCCACTTGCAAAAGGATATAGGTAGGAGGACAGGCCTCTGTCTAGACTTTCTCTACCACAAGTCTCTTAGAACAGAGTGCAAGTGGACAGGACTTCCACTATGAACTATTGTGCTTAAAATATTGCCATTGCTGCGATTCACTACCAGTGTGATACTACTGACAGACCTGAACTACTGGAAGCAATGGAAGAGAAATAAATCTGGTAAAAACAAGAGAAACTGGGCCCCTTCCTAGTATTCCACAGAAGAAAGAAGGGTTCTTTGGGATCTGTCATCTGAGAAACACCCAAAGGTGCAAGCCAGCTTTAAATATACGCAATATGATGTGCTTAATAGAAATCAAGGCTAGAAACAGGCCCTCTACCCTAGAAAGGTCATGACACGTTGTAACCAGAAAGTTCACACTGATCACATTTCGCTTCACTTCAAAGGGATCCTGACTCCCCAGATCACCTGAACAGTTTTCTCTTCCCTGTGCTTTCCCATGTGCTGTTGATGCCTCCTTGCAGTTAGTTAAAAAATTATTTCCTTTCTCCTGACTTTTATGCCTTATAGGTAAGAGGCAACTTCTGCGATGGAAGTGTCTTGCAGGACTCAAGTGCCCATCTACACACAATCATTTCTGTTCAAGTTTTCTTTCGAAAGCAGGCTAATGCCTTGCTCAGCTCTCACTGAAATTAGTTGGATTTCTTCTACCAAGTTCCAAGCTGGAGCCATCTTAACTGAAATGGTGTATGTATGTGAAGTTTGTCCATAGTTTGCACAGAACCTCTGTGGATTAATCCAGCCAAATAAAGATCATTGTCATCATAGATAATTGAACACCCATAAAAATGAGGCAAATCTCCTTGCAACATGCCTAAGAGGTTACAAGTAAAATATTTCTTCTTATTATTTTATTTTCTGCTATTTGACACCATGCTTCCCACATGGATTGGTTGTTGGCCTCAACTATAAACCTCTCCATACAGTCTCTCTTAAAACTATTATTTAGCAAGACTGGTTACCTCTGTTTGCACTATGCATGGCCATTCTTATGGCTGAGTAGAACTACTTTATGGAGAATACTCAATTATCCCAACATCTCCAACTGCTACTGAAAGAAGGCATTGCAGTCAGAGGTGGCAAGGAGAGACCTGTCCTTAGATCAACTCTGATACAGGAACGCCTCGGTCATGTCATGTACTCCCAAGCGTGGCAAGACCAGGCTGATATAGTCTGGGCCTGACAGCTCTGTGACAACCCTCCTGTTCACTTGCTAATAGAGTCTAGAAAAGCTTTTTACGGTAGCTGGCAGAAGCAGTAACAGTAACTTGAGATACGTTCATGCTACACTTCCTTTGCTAGTGTTTGGTTTAATGGTGTGATTTCATAAATTTTCAAAGGAGGCCTCCCCCCCCTCACCAGGGAACACTCACATTAGACCAGGACAGCTACCTTTAAGGATTCGAAGACCTACCTGGTAATTTTGCTAAGGAGTAACTGTGACTCACCACTCTGCAAACTGGTGGGTCGGTCCAAGGTACAGCATGAAGGGACTACTAGACAGTTTAAGTTACTATGTTAATATAGTGTTAACTATATTATATATATGTATGTAACATATATATGTTAATATAGTGTTAACTATAGTTAACACTATTTAAGTTATGGCTTCAAAATAGTTGTTATGCACTGAATAAGCAGTACCATGGGTGACAGACTGGAGGGCTGCATAAAACAGGGCAGATGCAGCCATAAGCTGAATGAGGTAAGGGAACAGACATATGGTTGTATCATGTGCTGCAAGCACTGCATGGGGCTAATGTTGGGGAAGGGGAGCAGGCAGGGACTACAGCTCATTAGCCCCTCCAGAAAAATCTGCTCCCAGCCTCCAAAAGCGCGCTTTTCGTAAATCAGCCAACAGCTCCTTAATGTACAACCTCACCATCAACACCACAACATGGCGAGTGATGCATCCAATCAAGGATGGCTCCGAAGTGCTATGCCAGCAGAAGTAGCAAAGTAAATTACAACACTGTCCTCAGTGCCATTACAGAAGAAGAACAGCTGGAGACAAGATTCTGGAATATTAATTGCTCACAAAGTGAACACCATACTGTAATCCAGATAACAAAGCACATTTAATGTATGTATAAGCTGTGGTGCCTGATAGCATGAGAGCCCATTAAAGGACCAAAGGCTGCCAAAAATACACTTCAAGTGAAAGAAACAAAACATAACCACAACAAAAACCACATGAAGCCATACATGCAATGGAGAAGGGGTAAAAAAAAAATTCCTGTGCATGAGGCCACAAACCATACAAAGGGGCCTTCAGGACCACAAGCTCTACTGCTGGACACTCACATCTGTAGCACGTGCAGCAGGGCCAAATCAAACACACCACAGCTATGTCTGAGTAAGGTGATATTGTAGCGCTGTGTGGAGATGCAAGCTCAAGTTCCAGCAGCACTGTGGACACTGCATCCTACCGATTTAAGGCTCTGTTTACTGGTCGCACTGATGTAGCTGTATTACTTCCAGTTCCAGAAGCATTTTTCTAAACACTATCTCTGACATCTCTTCAGTGCAGTATAGTCAAGGGTAAAAATAGCTTTTACATCTCTCTATCTCTTCCCCTCTTTCTGCATTTCTGTTTCTCTCCTTGTAAAGAGGAGAGCAACATCAGTTAAGTCATCCAGCAAATATAAAGTTGTCACGGTTCCTGCTAAAAGGGACACTACAGCCATGAAGCTACCACTGCAATTAGTGATTTGAAGTCTAATGGAGGAGGAAGCAGCAAACTATGCAATAAAAGTTTTAGAGAATATCCACACTAAGCATACCAAGTGCACGTTAGGCCAGAAGCAGCTGTGGCCGTACCAATTTCAAGGTCCCCAAAACAGCTTTTACATGTGCCTGAAAGAACCTGCTTTATTCAACACCTTTTAAGCCTGATTGAACTGGACAGTCTCAGCAGTTCTCATATACAAGGCATGCAAGTTCAGCAGCTATGAGTACTCTCTTCAGTGGTACGCCCTTGTCCTTTAAGCTTGCTTTAGGTATCACACTTAAAAGCTATAGAGCTTCATTAAGCTATCTAGGGATACAGGTCTGATCGAGCCAGACAACTTCTCTACAGCAGCAACACCACTAAGGGCAGGATCACATTTTGCTTTTCATACTGGGCTGGCTGTTGGAGCTGGGAGATGGTAACCCAGACAAGGCATCAGGAGCAGGCACTAACAATGTTGGCTCTGGCACAGACCTCCTTATCTACGCAACTCTGCTTTGGCAACTCCCATGGCAGCCCATGGTACCTCTGTCTCTCAGCCTTCTCATCCATATAATGGGGAGCACACAGCATTTCTGTATCTGACTGGGGTGCTGCATTACCTATGGTTTGCTCACCACTAGAAAGAGACCAAACAGTACACTTCCTCAGGTAAACACATCAAGAGACAAGCTCTAGTCCCGACTTGAAGGATATATGAAAAAAATAGTATCTTTGTGCCTCCTTTATACCCATCAGCAAAATCCACCCATCCCTGTAATTTGCTTTGAAATAAGGGAAAAAGCACTAATTGTTCAGAATTATTCGCTGGCTGGAACACCAACATCTAAGAGTATGCATTTTCTGCAGACATGAACTTGCTCTGTCCCAGGGCTTGGGAAAGTACCAGTTCCACTGGTGCACAGCACTATCTTTTGAAAGCCTCACCACAGCATGCACTACATGAACTTGCCTGCCTGAACTTAGATTTTAAACCAGAACAAATATATTACTGTGAAATGCGCAAGACGTGCCTGAGCAAGTTATTTCCAGCCAATTTTCCCGTGAACATCTAACAAAACTGAAGTTTACATTAAATATACACTGAGGATTTTTCTCTTTCTTTTGAGGGCAATCAATATCCGAGTTCCTCTGCCCCAGGAGGTACTGGCACAATCCACTCTGATTAGACTCAGGAGGGGGAGCAAACAGACAATTACTCTGATAACAATCTTATCTGAGGACAGAAATGAGATTAGCAGTCTAGCTGCAGTGATTCTTCCTCAGATAAAGTGTTAAAAGGACTGACTAACCCAGCACGGGACAGAGAAGGAATTTCCCTACGGAGCATGTTGGCAAGTAAAGTGAGGTGCAATTCTTCACCTACTGGTCCCTTTCAAGCAGGGAGAATTATCTGTTAAGACCAAGTGGCCATGAACAGCACAGGTTCCAGGCTAGACGTCTTCCTGACAATGCAGCAGCTGAGCAATTTCTTCCTTCTAGTTTTCTACTGTTACACAGAATCTTATAAGCAAAAAGCAGTGAGTAAGATTGGCTGGAACCCTTCCCTGCCAATAGGGAACAACTCCATCCCACTGTCCTTCCTACTATTTCATTCTTGCAGTCTACTCTCAAAATTCTCAGACGGCAGAGCACACATTAGCTTTCCATGAACCTACTGAACAATGCTGTTGGGAAGTCCTCCTCAAACAGTTTTGATTTTACTTCTCTAACTTGATCCCATTCTTTTTAGTTATTCCCTTTACAATAGCCAAACTAACCCCTCTCCCCTGGGTGTTTACAGCCTTCACATCTCTGGAATGATGTCCAGCAACAGATAGGGCAACATCAAGGGATATTAACAGAACTTCTGAGATAAGGATCCCAGATAAGTCTGCACTTAAATCTCACAAAGACAGGATAATAATATAGTAACAGGACAGAAGCCAAACTACTCAGAAGATTGCTTACACCATACCTATACCAACAGCTTTACACTCAGGGCTTATAAGTATTCCCTGCAATGGACACGACACACCAGACTTGAGATGCCAACTTTGTTCCTGGTAAATCCGGATGCTGTAGGCTCTGCTCTGCAGCTGGGGGAATGTGTGTGTCTGTAGGGGGGCGGGGGGATCTTCAGCAACTGAGCTACAAATTTTGTATCTCTAATACAGCAGTTTCATGAACTCTACATTGCCCAGTTGCAGGAAGGCGACAAAGACCTACAAAACACAGATTCACCAGAAATGCCACGCCCAAAAAGAATAACAATTTCAACAGCCTGAGTAAATCAGGCTGATGGCAATTTGAAAACTAATAAAAGTTGCTAGCAAAAAGACAGAGGTAAGCTTTCCTCCTGCAGTATATGACAACATCGTGCTTCAATATTTACAGTTTTCTTTACACATCTATTTAGACTAAGACAAATATCCTCATAAAAATACATAAGTAAGCAGCACAAGAAGAGGGCCAACTGCTATATTCTGCTTTGCTGATCTGAATTCACAGCATTTATTTAGTTATAATCCTTCGTATAGGAAGTTTATTTATACAGACAGGGATTTCTGGAATTCTGCAGGATTAGTCAATCTACAGCATTCTCAGTGCATGAATTTTAGCATCAGAATTACACTGCCTGGATATTCAATGCCTAGAGTAAATATTTGGGCTGATGAAGGTTAAACAGATTAGTCAAGATGAAGCCAGGGTTCTCTGCTTATTTACTCAGAAGCTTAAATATTGCTCTTCTTCATTTAAGAAGCCTAGTTTAAAAGAAAAACCCACAAAAGCAACAAACGAACCATACTTACCCAACCCGAAGTGAGACAGCACCAAGATTTCTATCATCTTCAGCGTGGGTACGCATGTGACAAAGCCACACACTGAATCACAAATCTCACACTCCTTGGCCTCCTTATGGGAAATGTGCAGAGGAAACAACAGCTTCAGCACAAGCTTGCTGCTCTGAGTTTCAGCTGCACCAGGGAAATGGGATAAACAACCCCCCTCTCTGTTCTATTCAAAAGCAAGAGGGAAATAATTGGTGTGAAAACCATTTGCAGTTCAGTTACACTTTTGAGATGTGAAGAGGCAGTTATGCACAAGGCCGTCTGAGACCTGATCGTGTCCATAAGTCCTACTGTGGAGAGGATTTCCAAACGTTCTCAGCAATGTCACACATCAGCTTTCATCAAAATCAGCAATAAATTCCCACCCATTATAGGCAGAGCAGTGTTAAACTAGGTCCAGTTCCTGAGCCCACCTGCTGTATCCTCCAAGCTTGCAGTGCCATCTTTCTGCGGCATGTCAAGTGCCTGATCCAAAGCCCCCCCACTGCCAACAGGCTTTGGATCTGTCAGTGAAGGAACGGTAGTTAAGTGCCAGAGTCAGAAAGCAAAACTGTTTGATACATGTAGATCAAGACTAAAAGCAAAAGGACAAGCTATTTAATAAAAAGAAAAGTCTACGTGTCAGCAGGTACAAAGCTAGCACAAGCTAAGAGTTTGAGGAGGAGCAGGCAGGCATTAGGAGTTCACATTTCAGTCCATTTGTTCAGTTTCAATTTCTGAATCAATTTTATTTAAAGGCACAGACATGAAAATGTTTTCTATTAAGGCATCAGGAAAATAAAACTTGTGTTTCAACTAAATGCCTCTGCAGAAAACTACTCCCACTTGCTGGCTTTCCACCCTTCACTACTGCATGCCATCCATCCCCACTGAGGTTGTGTCTTGTTTACCTCACTCTCAAGAAAATTTGTGCACAAATTTCAGACACTTTGGAAGAGGAAAAAGTGCCTTCCCTCTGATCCACATTTACTCTGAACAGATGTAACATTCCTAAGAAGCTCTCAGCTGACTGCGTTTGAAGTCTGAAGAAAAAGGGGAGGGAAAAAAAAAAGGCTCGACCTTGAAAGATACATTTCTTCCCTTAAAAGAAGTTGTCTCCAGGGACTCTTGAGAAAAATAAAAAGCAAATTCTCCAGATCCTTATCTCATGCTATTTTTGAGAGGCTTTTGTTTTGTTCCTTTGCTCTTGTCATGTTTTGGATTAAAGGACTTCCACAGACATGGCACACATGCAAGTGGACCGTTCACCATACCGGATTTGTGCCCCCCGTGCCAGGCCAGGGCAGCCCCCCCCCTTCAGTCCCAGATCTGCCCAGGGAAAGTGCAGCACAGCTGCAGAACGAAGTGTGACAAGAAAGATTTTGTGGCCGGCAGCTTGCAAAGAGAAGTTTTGCAAACATAAAACATTGACCCAAACTGAATTCCCACCCACAAGCACTCCCACAGAAAGTCCCCCCTTGTGATGGGTTGGGGTCTAGACAGCACTTGAAAAGCACGCAGACTTGCACACCAACACGCCTTGGAGTCGTGCTGTGGCCTCTCACGGTGCCATGGCTGGGAATACCGTTATTTCAGCAGACACAGCTTGCACTTACCCCAAAATTGTCAGTGGTGACTAAGTTAACGTCAACATGGCAAAAAGGGGCTGCTTTTCCTGTTTTACTTCCCTCTGTCTGCTGCCACGTCCTTGGTGTTCATCTCCTCCTCTTCCAAGCTCAGCTCCTCCTCTGTTAGTCTGCCCTATTAACCTTCTCCATATCCCACCCACCCAAATTTGCACATTATTAAGCATCCAGAGCCTTTTGTTCAAGGTCCTTAAACAAAAGCATAGCTACTGCATTTCCTGGCAAGAGGTGCCTTATACCCAGCAATCACTTAGGGCAGCTCTAATAGACTCATTTCTCCCAAACACAAAAACAAGGCACGCCAGACATGCGAATTCAAGGACACGTCCTTTCCTGAATTCCACAGAGCAAGATAAGCCTGTGAGCTTTGTGCTTACTTTATCTTAACTAAGAGGCTTCCCCCGTTCTCCCACTCAGTAAAAAACTAATTATTTACCACTGAGGCACAGAATAGGTTAAAGTTTTCTCTGTCTTGTCTCAGCTCCCTTTGCAGATTAGGGGAAAACAATGAAGTCTCCACACTTTGTGATACTGCTAATGCTTCCTGTGGGGATAGCAGCGCCGGCTGCAAAGAGGATTATGATTACGGTTTAAAAGGAGTGTGCACTGTACTGCCGCAAGAGGCACAGGCTTATCAGAAAAGAAACCAAGCTGCCCCCAAACTATGCACGTGGGACTCCTGCCTGCCTTCAGTTCTGGCTGATGGCTCTGCCTCAGATCACACGCCCTCTTATCAGGAGTGATAAAGCAGCAGCTGAGCTTCCAGGGGGCATGGGGGGGGCGGGGGATAAATGAGTAACGCTGTGCAAGCAGCTTGCATATGTTCACCATCAGAACACACAGCAACGTTTACAGATCACCCCACCACATTCATCTGCATCAATACACGGAGCTGGCCAGGGCACAGCAGAGCACAGGGGCTGCGCATTCCTGGCCACAGTTGGGAAATCTTGAAAGAAAAAGTGTTGGCGGAGCTGTACTAGCTGTGGTGACACTGGCTGGCCTTCCACAGGCAAGACTGCAAATGCTTTGAAAAGCACAGCATCATCAGTTAGACCTGCTCTGAGCAGAGTTAGCTTTGAGGTACAGCTTCAAGTGCTGCTGAAGGGCCCCTGTCAGGTTCACTGCTGAGCACGGAGTTGACTCAGTTGAAGAAAGAATAAGAAATTGCTACTGAGCATTCATAAGACGCATTTTCCATCGCTCTGGGCTCTCTAAGGTACTATGAGCAAGACAGCAGTTTACTCACACCCATACATCTCTACCAGCTATTACAAAAGAGACACAGCACAATTTCTTTTTTGTAACACCAAGGCTTTGGCCAAACCAGCCATCAAAAATTCCTCAACTTCAAGGAGTGCTTAACCTAAGCGGCAGGATGCACCTACTGGCTAACGCCAAGGTCAGCATGCCACTTTTTTCCCCCCTAATAGTTGCACAGTTCAAACCAGCCAGCATGAGAACCTGAGTCCTCTTGAAGTCTCACATTTGGCATAGACACATCTTGCTGATGTGCGAGAGGGTTTTGTTGTTGTTGCTGTTGGTTTCAGTTTTTGTTTGGGTTGGTTGTTGTTTGTTTCTTTTTTTAAACAAACACTATCACTGTGCTTGTTCTTCTCCAAGTTATTTGTACAACTGATGCAAGCTGAAGTTACACAGATATTCCTTCTCACCCCTAATTCTGTTCAGAGGGGTTTAATAGCTCCCTATCTGCTTGCTAGAGGCTAGAACAGCAAGCAATAGCATTAATGCATGCTCTCCTAGATTTTTACAGGCTTAGAACTGACTGAGCTTCACCCCCCCAGGCCTCATCCAGCATGGCACTATCTCATTACACAGTGTTGTTCTAAACAGTCTTTGCCACTTCCCATCACACACCAGAAAAGCCACAGACCAAACCCTCCAACCAGTTGTAATACTGAACAAAGCAACAGTTATGATGCTCACAAGATACTTCCATGAATTGTTGCATGCCTTAAACCAAGCTGTTTGGCTCCTGCAGAGGGCTAAGGTCTCTTAGAGTCAGTGAAAGTTGGATGCTTTTCACTAACCAAAACAAACCTTCTTGTGCTGGCATAGTTCATGCATTTCTCTACTAGCCTTTGCTGCTGGGTGCAGGACTCACCTGGGTTCCCTCTCTATCCACTTTTCCTTACCATTAATCTCTATGTAAGAGAAGAAGAAATGGATCTGAAAGACCAAAGATTTGCCTGGCTTATGGCTTTTAAAAACAGAACACAAACTAAAACAGAAACTTTCCCATTAACCTGCCTTCAACAAACTTGTGCTTTAAGGGATTTGTGAGCCCCTGCAGAGATCTGAATTCCAATTGACCTAATGTTTTTGATGGTCTCTTATTCTCCGAGAACAATGGGGGCAGAGACATTTGCAATAATAAATTAAATAAAGTCACTGTCCTTCAAATCTTAAGTCATCATGTGGGCCCTGAGCCTTGGGAAGGCGAAACTTAAGTGCATTTCTCAATTTCACATCCTGAAAGCCAGATGATTTAAGGTATGCAAGGAAACTTCATACCTCAGAAAAAATGTCCTGCTTGATGGTGTTTTAAAGATTATCTAAAAAGATTAATAGGATTATTTGATAACAGCTTCTACACAAGGGAACAGTGAGAGGAAAGGCAACCTTAGCAAGGAGGACCAACACAAAAGCAGCAGAAAAACAATCAAAAGAAATCCATCAAGGTGACGGCTGAATAAGTAGGCTTAAGAAAAAACAAATTGATAGAGTGGATTCAGGTCTAGATAAAGACACTTCATCATCACCTCTGCAGACAAGTCATTTTCTTTTTGGCAACATGGATGTATCAGCAGCATCAGGACAAGCTTTCCACTCAAATCTAGTCGATACGTCTCTGCTCCTTCCAGCCTCAGTGGCTCAGATAGAGACTTTGACTGACAGTGGCATACATCATCATACTATAGAGACCTTTGATACTCTCTGCAAAGGAGACCCACCCACAGGATGGGCTGTTGATTTAAAACAAAGGAAAAGCAGACAGAGTAAGCGTGTCACTTTGCCAGGTTACCACTAGCAGTGATGCAGATAGAAAAGCGTTTTGCAAAGGACAGCTCTCCAAGTTTGGGCAGAACCAATCAAAACTGCTATCCAAGAGAAGGCTGGAAGCAAGGAATCAAAATAGATATATAGGTAAACTTTACACCTCTGTCCTGTTTGAGAATGCAGGGCTAAGCCTGCATAAACTCTACCTTAATCAAGATTTAATTGAAGATACAAGTTATTTAGATAACTAAATGTCTGACTTTCAGTAGAGACCAGGTACACAGAAAATTGCATTGCAGCCACAGTAAACAGGAGAAGAAAGAACAATTCATCTTAAAACATGTTGTCTTCCACACGGGCCTTAATGTCAAATGCAGTGATTCATTTTATGACCTGCACAGACTCACCAACGCATTTCTCACCGGTCATCTCTACCACAGCAACAATCGAACCAGGCTGGACTGAATAGACCACATCACACTGAGGAGCTCCACACTTCTGTGGCCTCTTGAGCCTCCTTACCTGAAAGGCATTTAGCACTCTAAACACTTTAAACTGGGGAGTGCTTGCTGCCCTACATGGATATATCTCACTCTGCCTATACAGAGACTTCGGTATATCAACTTTCAGAATGCAATTTATACATTTCTAAAATCAATCAGAATCCCTAAGCTCTTACAAAAGGAAATGAAAAATATTACTGCCAAATGCCCATCAGACCTAGAAGCCTAGGTGACTGTCATACATTAAAGAAATTAAAAGGCTGTATTTGAGATAGGGATGGGAAGAGAATATACTATCTTGAAAGGCCCTGATTAAAGCGCTCTTAGTATCAAAATTCAATTTCTTTCAGGTTTTGCAAACAACAACGGCCTTGAGCTGAATGCTGCCAGCCTGCCTGCAGCCTTTGAGGAGATTAGGTTATTACCTGCCAACTATGAGAATCTTAAATCCAGTATTAATCCTAATTCCCATTTAACCACATCTTCATTGTGCAGTGAAAGCTGGCTGTGTATGAACTTGCACATGCATTCTTCCATGTGCAATGATCTGTGTCACAAACAACAGATGCTAAACCTCATATACGTTTAAGAAATACATTCTGACCTTGGTTTCCAGAAAATCCCAGTAAAGGAGAAAGACTGGAGCTGGGAAAAGAGTGGGCCAAGCTGGAATGATTTCTGGGAGATGATAGGAATGGGACAATTTCCAGCCTAAAAGCTTTTAGCAGCCAATAACAGGAGATTTCAGCCCTGGCTTGGAAGAAAACAGGATGCATAGCCAAATCAGAAGGACATAGAAGCATCTGTGACCCTGACCTGATAATGCTGCAGTGGTGCTGCCAGTGTCACATCACACCAGACCATTCAGATGATAACCACTGGGACTGCAGAAAGCACTGCCCATCACTATGGGCACGTTCACTCCCCCAAGATAAGTTTTTGGGGGCAAAAGGTTCAACATTTCCTCTGAGCAAGCCCTCGTTCCCCTCTCCTAGAGGTTCTGAAGCCAGCATGGCCCACCTCGCCACCCTCAGCTGCTGAGCCTCTGGGGATTGGGTCAGACCAAGGTGAGGCCTTCTCACTGCCCACCAGAGCAAAGGCACCTCCTGCAATTCTTGGTCTCCACAAGTTGTGCTGACACAGGCTCGCTACAAAAGCTTTCGCTAACAGCTAGCTCATCCTATTGTAAATGCAGGGGAGCCAAAGTGCCACCCTATGTACTTTCCAACATTGTTTTACACCAATTCCCTTTCAAACTCCATTATGGCAGACAAATTGGGCATGGCTCCAGGCTGCCAAGGCTTGCTGAATCATCCATGGGCAAGATCAGGTCATTCAGTACCTCCTGGCATTCCTAGGCAAGGTACTGATTCTACAGACAAAGCAACTGAAGATGAGGACAGACTGCTGCTTGGTTTACTATCAAATGGGAAAATTTTAATTCAGTTAAAAAAAAGTTCTCACAGATATTTGGAAAAACCCCAGTAATGTTTCCTGTGTTTAAAGCACAAGAATTCACTGCAGATGAAAGGAACCTTTCAGGAAACACATGCCCAAGAGAACAAAATTGTTTTTGGCACGAGTGCCCGTTACAGCCAAGATGACCTGCCTACTGGCAAGGGAGTCAACATCTGCTGGAAAAGGCAAACTTTTTTTTTTTTAAAAGTAGGTACAATAATTGCTGAAAACCTCTATTTCCATCAGCCCCAAACTCAGAAGTCTGAACTCCTCAAACTAAAAATGTTATGAGGTTTAGGGACAATATTATTTAATTGGAGGCACAACTAGATCTTTCTTCTCCTTGCAACTGGCTATGACCTATTGCTTGGTCACCAGGACACTCAAGTGGAGGCCCCAATAAAGTTATGGTACACTGGAGTAACAGTAGGCTGTACATCAACAGAGCTGTGGTAGCTCTCCATATGCATGCTCATCCCCTGCAGCTGATGTGAGGTAATTTAATTTAGCAATGATAGAGTTCAGCTAAATTGCATTACCTTTCATTTACCATGGGCTAAGACCACACACATGGACAACAACCACAGCTCATCCAACAGCTGGTAATTTGACTGAGTGCCTGGCTTCTGGAATACTGCAGACTAGTTCATATACTCTTTTTGCCTAACTTCAAGCCAATATTTGAACCAAGCACTTTCCCTTTCCCAGAAGGTGTCCTACCCATCATGCTGGTGCATATCCTGGGGCAAGGTATCTTCAGTCTCGGGAATCTGGAAGCACGAAGCTTCTTGATGGAAATAATTACTGCTACAATGAAGACTGAAATCTCTCGGAGCATAACAACTCCAATATGCCAAACCTCTATTATGACAGGAGAGCACAGATATGTCCAGTCTGAGAAAAGAGGAACTTTCCCTGTTTACTGTCATGGGTCTCCTACAACACTTCTCACCTCAGAAACATAGACTAGTACATGCAAACAAGGCCAACAGCTGTGGGATGGCAACTTGCAAGTTTTAGACTGTGGTTTCTGGCAATCAGCATTTCAGCGCCCCTTCTTTCCTCATTAAGTCAACAGAAAGGAGAATTAGGGGTTTTAAATTATGCAGGCAATTAAAAAAATAAAAGGAAGAAGCTAGAGATTCCTATTCTATTCTGCACAAGAATTACTCTCCCAAATACAACCCTAAATAAAATGAACACCTGCATTGCTTTATATCAAAGAGGGTGACCCATCCCCTTCCAATAAACACCCTTCACAGACCATGCCTGCATATCCCACTACCCCATTGGCCAACCCAGCAACCTGCTTCACAGGCTCATCCGAAAGCCCAACTCTAAATGGCATGTTTCTTCAGAAGTAGTAGAGGATTTTGTTTTGCATTTGTGTTTAGTACTTAATCTGCAGAGACTAACTGCATACTTAATCACAGAAGTGAGGTTGATGTGTCACGTACGTACATTCCTCTGTAAATCCTACTTTTCCTACTGCCACTACCTTCATCTTCTAGCATGGAAGAAGGGGTTGTGGTGGAAGAACGCAGCTCAGGCTCCTTTCTCTTTACACACACAAAAAAACCAAATGGTAACTGCAAAGCAGTTGCACAGTTTAAGATTTTTGTCTGCAAAACAGCTATGGACACAATAAAAGCCATCTATTTATGCATGCAATCTTAAATTTTCAAGATCAAGCAAAATATACTTCATGCAAGAAAACAAGTAACTCTAAGTTAGAAAAAGGTAACAAGATTTTTCTTCCAATGATCACAAACATTTCAGGGGGAATAATTTCTTATTAAAAGGTATTGTTTGCAATACCTAAAGCCACCCATTGAGAAATGTAAGAATTGGAGAGAGAAGAGTCCACTGAAAACAGCCTTTAAATATACATGAGATTGACAAGCAGATTGTAACTGTCCATGCCAGGAAAAATACAAGGCAGGGGGTGGGGAAATACCTATTCCTTGTCCCACATATGTAAATACACACACAGAGTCTCCAAATAATAAATTTGCTAAAAGCCACACAGGAAATCATGGTCAACACACATATCAGATGTCACAAGTACCCCAATGCTTAGTGCACTATGCACCAGCCATCTCTTCATATCATTTAGAACAATCCAAGGCAAACCAGTTTTCCCTAAAGCTGATTTCCCCAGTGTCCTATCCAATCTAGCTTAGGATGCCCCAAGCAAAGCAATACCTCATCATACTTATGCTGAATGAGAAAGGAAAAGCCCAATTCCATAGTCTCTCACTGCTATCCAGCCCCTTTACCTCCCTTCATCTGGTGTCCTCCTGGTACCAACCCCAAACAGATCCCTGCAGCAATCCTTTTTATACTGCCTGCCCTTGTCCAGCCCCAGGTGGTATGTGTTGGCAACCTTATTCTTCAGCTACAAAATGGAAAACACTGATGCTTTGAAGATATGAAATAAGCTGGCAGCTAATATTTAACAGTAAATATGCCTTAAAAAAAAAGAAAAACACAAAACAAAACTTTGAAAGTTCATTGAAACCTGAAAGCCACAACCTTAAGGGCAAAGATAACCCTGCAGCTCAGCGATTCGGGCTCTCCTGGGGGCTGAAATTGCCTGGCTAGTCCTGATTAAAAAGATAAGCACAGACAGACCCATTGCTCTAAGATATTTCAGAGACAGCTAAAGGAATGACTGAGTCTCCCGGGTTTAATAACACTTACAATTTCAGTTATTTATATCACCAGTTATCCAAGTTGTCCTGGTTTCGGCTGGGACAGAGTTAACTCTCTTTTTAGTAGCTGGTACAGTGCTGGGTTTTGGATTTAGTGTGAGAATAATGTTGATAACACTCTGAGGTTTCAGTTGTTGCTAAGTAGCACTTATCTTAAGCCAAGGACTTTTCAGTTTCCCATGCTCTGCCAGCAAGCAGGTGTGCAAGAAGCTGGGAGGGAGCACAGCCAGGACAGCTGACCTGAACTAGCCAAAGGGGTATTCCATACCATGGAACATCATGCCCAGTATATAAACAGGGGGGAGTTGGCTGGGAGGTGCGGATCGTGGCTCGGGAACTAACTGGGCATTGGTCAGTGGGTGGTGAGCAATTGCATCGTGCATCACTGTTTCCCCCCCCTTCCTTTTTTTGTTATATTCCTTTTCATTACTATTATTATTATTATTATATTTCATTATTACTATTGTTAGTATTATATTTTACTTTAGTTATTAAACTGTTCTTATCTCAACCCACGAGTTTTACTTTTTCCTTTCCTTTCCTCCTCCTCACCCCACTGGGAGGGGGAGGGGGAAACGGCTGCGTGGTGCTTAGTTGCTGACTGGGGTTAAACCACGACACAAGTATTTACCTGGCTCCAAAGCAGAACATTAACAGAATCTCTGTAGAGTTGAATGAGATATTCCTAACATGTCAAAAACCTCAGCCAAAAACCTAAATAAAAGGAACAGAAGTTCTTCACAGATACAGATAGTATCCCCAGAGGAAGATGCCTGCTTGCCCCCTGTGCAGACTTAACCAGCCCAGCTGCTTTGGGCAGCAACAGCAGGGTAGCCACAGCAGCACAGAGCTACTGCAAATACAGTATCTGCTCAGCACCTGAGACAAGCCTTGCTGCCCAGGTCACAGCTGCCACGTAGCAAACACACACAATGCTCTGAGCTGTGTGTCCACCTACAGCCCACATCTTCCCTTGTGTTAGGATAGTGAGGCAAGATAGCCAGGAGAATCAGAGTCTCCTTGGTGAAAAACTAGCGTAAGCAAATGGAGGACATGCCTGCACTACTGTAGGAGACTTGTGTTCAACCTGCCGCAGGTAGGATGATCCATCCCATCCCAGGGCCCTTCAGGTATGTACTTGACTTGACGAATTGCTCTGGTGTGGCAGAACTCCCTGCATCCCAGCAGCCACACAGACCTCTTGCACAACAGAGGCATCCACAACACTGCGGGCAGGGTTTGCGTCCCAAAAACCGGCTGGGGAAGCACCAAGCCTCCAGCCTGCTCCCTTAGTCACCCCAGGAAGGGGCTGCAGGAGTCATCCAGCCACAGCAACCTGGTTCTGACTTCACTTTTTTGGGGAGGAGGGAGCTCCTCAGCCCTGTGCTAGCCGTTCCTGTAGGATGTTGGTTGCAGGGAGTACCTGACCTACACCTCACCTGTGGATGGGCTCAACTGAGCATACAGAATTCATCTGCCCAAGTGATGGGTGCATCATTCTTCCTTACCACTGGGAGAAGTTGTGGCTAACATATGAAAAGCTACTTAAAACTTTACTTCTGGCTGGACTGTCCTTTTGCAGTTGAATAACATCATTCTCACCTCACCTCCAACAGCTCCGTATGTTGAAAGGGTTAAAAAAGACAGCAGAACCATTAGCATTTTGATAGCTTTCCACACATTTATAGCAAAAAGTCTTTAAAATTCATTGCACTGAGATAATCCTTGAAGTCTAGCATTTCCTCTTCAGCTTGAGGCAACCAACTGGTTTTCCGCCCCTTAATACCTTAATAGAAAGCTCCAAGGAGTTGCCAGGCTAGAAGTCTCAAATATGCTCAAGAAAAGCAGAGTCCTGAAGTTCAAGAGAAGCCATGTAAAGTGTCTGGGGTTTAATTAAGAAACAAGTATAGGGGCATCATCTTAGATACTGCAACCCCCCCTAGAGATCCTGGCTTCTGTACATTGCAGCTCACAACACATGCACACACTGTTTTCCTTCCAAATTGCTGAGCACACACAGTCCCCACTAATTTCAGCTGCCACGGAAGGTACTCAGCATCTCTGAAGAACGAACAAATTAAAAACCTTGACCCTGATTCAACATAAGCTCAGAGACTTGAGCTCTCATCAAGATTAAGGCTGAATTTTTTAACACTATTACAATCTCAAGAACAAAGCTGTGATTTTGAACTGCACAATTGGCATTAATACCCAGCAGCTCCACACCTGTGCCTGGGAAGTTTTTTGGGGTTTTTTTTTGGTTTTTTTTTTTTTTTTTTTTTTTTTTTTTTACAGCATGTGCCTTTTTAAAAACTCCAAAGCAAATCGCTTTCTCAAGGAAGCACCCAGGAGTGCCTCAGGGTGGAGAAAGCAGCCATCTCACTTTGTGGCTTTGATTAGGATTGCTGCAGTGAAACAGGCAAATGCTTCAGGACCACATCACTCCTCAGATACCACTAAATAGTGACTCCTTGAGTCCTACCACCTTGTTAAGGACTGTTAGGCCTGATTAGATCCTCTCCGCAAACACTTTTTGGGGGGTTAAACAGTCTGAAAAAAACCAGTCTGTTCAAAGGAAAATGCATGTTATAAACCTGTGCACACTTCTAAGGAAGTTTAACAGGTCCAAAGTTGGCATTCAAAAGAAGGCAAGAGTAGCAGTGAGTGCACTGCTGTAGGATGTGGAAAAAGGAGGTCCAGATCCCAGGGCCATGACCTGTAGTCTCCCATACTCTAATGCATATCCCAAACCACAAAATATTGACTATTTTGGCTGAGGTAAGAATCCCTCCCCCCATCCTTCCAAAACTTCAGAAGATCTTTGTTTCTCTATGAGAAACAACCTATCAACCCTCCCCCCCCCCCAAAAAAAAACAAACCCAAAACCAAACAGAGCTTCATCTTCAGAGAAAAAGGTGTTCCATCCAAATTTAGTAAATGCACAATTAACACAGTCAAAAGAAGAGAAGGCCTTAACAACATATCACTGAGCTATATAGGACATTTGGCTCCAAGAGAACAGCAAAGCAAGCCATTTATTTAGCTGGGAAAAATCTTCCTATAATACAGGAAATATTCCCTCCCCGTTTTTTAAACCCGGGATATCTTTTCTCGGAGCAAAATTTGGATAGGTGCTCTGAAGGAAGAAAGAGTGACTCTGGCTCTTCCTTAAAAGCAAGATCTCTTATTTTCTAGTCTGTTACAAGTTTCCCATGACACCCTCGACAAGTCATTTAGATTTCACTTACATCAGTAAAATGGGAATTGGTAAACAGGATTCTCTGCCTCAAAAAGGTGCTACAAAGATAAAATCCATTTGCAACTGTGAGATGTTCAGATAACATGGACCACACAGCAACTCAATAAACAAGTGGTAGGTAATCACTGTGACACAAAATAGGGAGGCTACATCTGCCAGAAAAATTCTGAGCAACAGACTCATTCTGGTGGGCTAGTACATGGATAGTTCAGATGCCTGCCCAATCCGTTCACTCAGGCACACTGCGCTGTTTCATTATCCCCCAGTCAATCTCTGATTTATGTCTAGGAGTATACACACAATAACAAATGTTCCTCGCAATGCGAATCCTCTTTCGAATGCATTTACAGTTATTGGAAGGGTGAGAAAATTACTTTATCATCAGTTTCAACAACTGCATCTGTTTCACCACCTCCTTGCTAAACAACAGTGTATCTGGACAAATCCTTGCTTTACTAGGCAGAATTCATCACAAGGAAAAAAGCTCAGGGGCAGTAGAACAGGAAAGGGGAAGGAAGTGACAAATCTTGTCCACGCAGAGTTACCTACAGAGCTGCAAGACAGCCAGACTCAGGTGTTCTTACATTTAATCATATTCCATTTAAAAATCAATGTTTGGTCCCACTCCGTACTGTGGCACTTCATAAAGAATCCAACATTACAGCTGAAGACTGCAGCTTCATGTTAAAGGACAGTCTACAGGTGTAATCTTGTAGGATGCCAGGGGAGACTGATCCACTATATGGCTTCTTTTGGGCTCCTTCAGCTTTAAATGACCAGTCCTAGATTGCAACATTGAAGCCCACAGGAATACAGCTCCAACAACAGAAAGGACTTTGCAAGTCAATCTCGGGGAACAGCTGGGGCATGCAGCCCTGATCTGAGTTATGGCAAACCCTCCACAACACTATCCTAGTGCAGTCTGTCCCTATTTCAACAGGACGAATTTGCAGTGCAGCTCCACCATACAGCTAAGTTCTCAATTTACCGGAACTATTGTCACACTAACCTGATTTTTTTCAGTTCTCCATGCCTGATTCAGAAGAAGAACAAAAGAGTGAAGTCTTAGATCAATAGCTTGCTTCTCTCAATAATTTAAATATATTTAACAAACGTGCAGAATATGGACATGAAATGGATGCAAAGAAGTCTGGTCATTCACTGATTAGAAAACGCAAACTGACTTTTGTGGGCAAACAGTCTAGTCCTCAAAAAGGTCTCATATAATTCCCAAATGCCAGCTATCATTAACAGCACAGTCTAAGCCTCTGAAGAAAAGCAGCCACTTACCTTCATCCTCCTGGGGATCTAAGGAACTTTAGCAATCAGCCTCTTAGAGGTTCCTTTAATGACTGTAACCAGAAGAAGCAAGAGACAGAAGTCTGCTGATATTTCAATCAAAGATAGAAGACTTAGACTTGATTAAATTAAGAGAAATATTTTCTTTTCTTAGATCAATTTTTTGTGCAAACGTATTAAGAGATTATTGTCATCTAATATTTGAAAATAAGTGTTGCCTTTTTATCACCAAAAAAACATAAAAACAAGGCTTA
Source organism: Gymnogyps californianus (assembly GCF_018139145.2). Taxonomy (NCBI): domain Eukaryota; kingdom Metazoa; phylum Chordata; class Aves; order Accipitriformes; family Cathartidae; genus Gymnogyps; species Gymnogyps californianus. The sequence continues at coordinate 25,882,254 of NC_059475.1, read as the reverse complement.
GGGTGTTTTTATTTGTCCTTTCAAACACTCCGTATCTGGGGTCTGCATCTCTGCCTGGGGGGCAGACACATTGGAGCTCATCTCACATCCAGGAGTGCTTATGATATCCAGAGCCTGACTGTGTGTTGTGGATTCCTCTGTGCTGCACCCAACAGAGCTGTATGGAGATCCTGGTTCTAGCTTCCACTCGCTCAGGTCTTCTGCTGCCCCATGCTTGTGTGCTATAAACACACCTTATGCCTCCTACTTTAACTTGAAGGAGAAGGAGGGGTGAAATCAAAAAGGCAAGCTCAGACTCCTCATCTACCACAAGATGAACAAAAGTCGTCTTAAAACAGGTTAGCAGAGACCATCTGAGGATGCACTTGGCTTCTTGGAAACAGGAAATTCCCGTTATTTAAACCTCAAATGCACAGCAAGGGCCCGGAATGTTTTGCCTTTAAGAGGAGTGTTTTGTCTTTGCCTATGCAATGATGAAGCTTCAACCCTCAGCCTTCCCCCCCCCTTTTAAAAGCAGGGGGAACCAAATACAAAGTAAAAGCAGAGTGCCATTCTCATACGATCAGAACTGGAGTGTGCACCTCGATTTTGCAATCCCACCTTTTACAACAGGAGCCCCTGAAAGCTCCCCTCGGCAGCCAAGCCGCACACAGCACATCAGGATTCAGGTGGCTGAGCTGCCCTGGAATAACTAGATCCAGGGTCTTTGATGATGCAGAGAGCAACCACAGAGAACAAATGCCCTGGCTAAGCACACACCTAGCTTTTCTCAGATCTCCTTCTGGCCTTCTCCTTGTTATCTCCTCACTCTCCAAGGAGAATTAAGAAAGGATGAAGAGAGGACCACTTTCCTCTCCTCTCCATAAAACAGGGGGAGAGAAGACATTGGAAGAAAGAGGCTTATTACTGAGACCACGTGTTACCCCTGCCTTTGCTGAGCTCACTGCAATCAAACCAGCAGGAGAGTGTTTCGTCCTGTTCCAAGAAGCTCCTCTCTTGCCCTAAGCATTATTTTTCCTACCCTGCCCAACAATAATGGCCCAGGCACAAACATATCAGCAGTGTTCAGCTATATTTTCCTTGGCTGCTTAAGGTGCTTTTCTAATAATACTCCTCAGAGAAGGCAGGGGTTTAAGATCTATATAGCCTTGTATGGCCTTGACCCTGCCAAAATACACCAGCAGTGCTTCTGGGTCAGTCGCTCTCCTCCTGTGACTGACATGCTGATTATTTTGCCAACATCTCCAGACACCCTTTGCTCCATTCCATGAAGAGCACATCCAAGGGAGACACAAACCTGCAGAACCAGTGAGGAAAGACAGTAAGGCCACTGAGGGAGACACAAGGACACCTGGATGGGAACTTAGTTTCTCATTCCACCACATTTTTTGAGACTTAAAATATTTTTTCATTTCACATAGGGATGAAGGTTTGGAATCCACCTTGGAATCCTTCATGCAAGAAGCCATGTGCTCTATAACAGCAGTCCTGTGGTTAGGACATGCATTTCTGGCATGTAGGAAACCTGCTTTCAGGACCCTGTTTCGGATTTGTGACAGCATAGGTGAAAAACCCAAACCATTTGGCTCCTAACCAGCATCTCTGTTTTGACTAAGAAATTCTATCCCAAATGCAAGAAATTCACCCAAGGAGAACTGAGTGGAGACCAACCCTTTCCCACAAAGCAGTACTGGTTTCAATAAATCAGCATTTTCTGCAGGCAAATTGTTTCCTTGAAAAACTCCCAGCCAGTCCTAGCCTCCAGTAGTAACTACTGTGGTTTCTGCTGAAGACATAAGCCTGGAAGCAACCCACCCAACAGAGGTTCTGCTTAGGAACAGCTCGCCTCCCCTAAGTAGGGCCAAGCCAACACTGTGTAGAAGAAACAAATAAGGTTTCCTGAAGTTTGCCCTGACACCTCAGGATTCTCTCTTCTCCTAAACCAGTAGCTTGTATTGTTAAACAGAGGAAAGGAGGTGTGGTGGGAAAACCTCACACACTCCATTCCTGTTTACTTTATTCGTTCCTTAGTCTGTGTGATTTGAGACAGTAAAAATGTTGCTGCTGTCCAAAAGAGCATGTGCCTGTACGTATGTGTGTGGTAAAAGCTTTGGAGCCTGGCCTGTACATTATGTGGACAACTTTACGCACTGGGGCAGACAGCATCTTTTTCTTCTGTAGCGCTAAGGAGAGGTAAACCTGTCTGCAGAGGGAATTAAAAGAAAACACACAGTAATATCACAGATATATCTCACAGTTTGTCTTGCTGATTTAAGACACTTCCTATGAATTGGCTTGAAAGCATCTTCAAAAGTACAGCCTTCTTAAACTACGTTCTCCAGACAGAATGCTTCTCCCCTTCTAAACACAGGATTTTATGTGCAATACAGGATTATCCTATACAGGTCACTGACACTCCGTGGAAACCTGTGTAAGAAGCACTATTTAGATGAATAGCTCTATTCCCACACTAAATTTTTTGGCTTCTCTTCCTTTATTGCTAAGAATATTTCAACTGAAACAACATCTTTGTGCCTTTGAGGATCTCTACTGCTGCTGCCACTTCCCCACCTGGAGCTATAATGCTTGTCACAAACCCAGCCACTGCTGCAGAAGTTACTACACCTACAATCTGCAGATTATAGCAACTTTTAATAGGGGATAAGCAGCAGGAAAAGGTGAGTTTGAGCAGCAAAGAACCTGCTGGTTCAAAGAGCCCTATTATTAATATTTATTATTTTTAAGCATTCATTGAGTGCTGTAGAAGATAAAAGAATGAACTGAAAGCAAGAACCAAGGAACCAAGTTTATGTAAAATGAGACAACGGGAGAGCATAAAGAATGACTACAGTGTCTGGGGAGGAGGGGAGCCAAAGAAGAAGTAGTAACAGCAAGGGAAAAAAGCCACCCCTTTTATCAACAAGATGTTCCTAATAGTAAGAAGTATGAAGAGAATTAAAGAATTCCTCAGTGTCTAATCAGAACTGTTCCCCATAGGGGATCTTCTCAGCATTATTACAAAGCATTGGCATATCTTTAAAGAATGGAGCTTTGATCATAAAAAGCAAGTGTGTGGAGGGGGGGACTGGAAAAACAACAAAAGGAAATGCAACTGCATCACCCTGTGGTATGAGGGCAAAATCCAGCCCTGGACAGATGCTTTACAAAGCTCCAAGTAAATCCATTTAGACCTTGTGTAAAAGGTTAGAATGAGGCATAATTCTCACTCAGGTCCTCCATCATAGGCAAACTCCTTTTCTTTCCCACAAACCCTTTTCCCCTGTTGCCCCAGAAGGGCTCCCAGTTGGTACTTCTCTTCCCTAACAAAGATGCAAGCTTGTGGCTTACACATTGTAAACCTTCACACTTTCAGACAACAACCCATGACGCTTCACAGTTCCAATGCACTTTACCAAGATTAGCTAACAAGCATGTTCATCATACCCACATGCTGAGGGTACTGTCTTCATTTTCACAGCTGGTGAAACAGATGCTCAGAAAAGCAACACAACTTTCCCAGAGCCAAAGAGGCTCTGCAGCGGGCCGATGTTAGTGATGCTGCCATTTGCACCTCTCAGTTCTGAGCAGTAAAATCAGTGATAGGATTTGGGAGTGAGAGTCCAACCCCCCTCCCAATGCCCTCTGCTCCCCAAGGCTAGTGCAGAGCTTCAAAGCTGTTCCCAAAGAGCATCACATTACCGAAATACTACAAAAAATCCACTACCAACTGAAACTTGGAACTATCTGCAGCAGCATTAACAAAGAAAATTAATGTTTTTAAACTAAACTCTGACTCTTCTCCTGCCAAGCCCTCCCCACTGCAATATCAAAATATGAACACACAAAATACAAAGCATGAAACCTTCTGCTCCTTTCAGCACGGGGTGGGGGGGACACAAAACAAAACAAAAAAAACCCCTCTTAATCCAGCCAGTCTCTGGGAAGCCCTATTCTTTCTTAGTCTCATCAGACTGTTGTTCCCCTTAACATTTAAAAGAAGAGAATCAGTTTTTAATTGGCAAAGCATCACTGTAGTAAGCTGAAATCCTTATCAGTTTGGAAGGTCTTTTTTCAAGACTGCAAAACCAGAGTCATTCACCACATCAGCAAGGTATTACATTGTTGTGAGAAATGTGAATTTGATTCGTGTGAGTAAAAACAATAGAAGAGGGAGGATTGGTTCATGTAGATGTGAAGACATAGTTGAGTGAAAGCACCATTGTTTTAATGCAACTGCGGACCCTGACGGGGAAGCTTGTGTAATCGCAAAACTGCAGAAGTCCCTTTGTCTATGGGGTTGTAAGTTTCTAAGTGTTACAAGCTTAAAATCGGTTGGGGGACGATTGATTATCAGAAGGAATGACAGAAGACATGCGCTGCGCAAGATAAGAAGGTGAAGAGTTCAACCTTAAAAGTCTGTATAAAGGTTGCTGAGGAAGACTCTTACTTCATCCCGAGACCCTCGCCCAAGACCACCAGGAGGCAGGGCGCATGTGAAAGGGACTTGCAAAATTCATTTTAATACAAAGCGAAGGACAATTTGCATATTGCATCACCCTGTTGAATATGTAAGAGTATAGACTATAAACGCTATATGCTGCTGTCTGTAGGTGTGCGTGTTGGTAGAGCCTAGGCTCCCCGCGCACCCAGCGCTGTTTGCTTGCCTTTATTCGCTAATAAACCAAGTTCCTGTTAACGTATTATTTCGGGACTTGGTCGTTTATCACAATTTGGGGGCTCATCCGGGATGGTCTTGGTTCCTGAATTCTGACTTGATCTAGGAGGGGCGCCCCACCATTTGGTGGCTCCTGTTCAGGTCGGGTCAGGACCAACGCCATCTTGAACCTGAATAGAGGCAAGCAAAGAATTCAATTTTTGGAGCTCCCTTGCCGGTTGCGGCAGTTGATTTTGCCCGTAATTCTGCGCGCGAAGACCCGAACGAAGACGATGGAGTCGTGAGTATTAAAGGCGTATACCGTTCGGTTGGGTGGGATTCGGTTGCCTGTGTGTGTAGAGTGTGATTGAGACGGAACGTAGTTCCGAAGCGAGTGCAGAGGTCTTCTAACCGCGGTTCCAATCTCCCATGAGGGACTTGGCCGGTGAAGGACCGAAGCAATTCCTATAGGATTCGTGGGCAGGTGATAGGTCCTAAGCCCCCTGCAAGACACTCTTGTTAAGGTAACCAAGGGCTGTAGGAATTGCCACGGTAAAATTCCTAGATGGGTCAAATAAAATCTAAGACCCAGGACCAGAAGAAAGGGAGCAAATTACCAGACATACCGCTAGAAAGTCCATTAGGGATAATGATTAGAAATTGGAATAATAGGGGCCCCAGAAAAGGAAAAAGTAAATTAAAAATGGTTCAATATTGTATGGTAGAGTGGCCGAAGGAGCCTTTAAAACCACATGTTTTTTGGCCTGTTTTTGGATCTTTTGAGGACTGGGTCTGCCAAGCCTTAAATATATATGTTAATACAAAGGAACCTTTTAGTCAAGAGGAAAGTGATTATGCAGGATTATGGATTAGGACTTCACGTCCTTTTCCCGCCTCGATACTTGCATTAAAGGCAGATGAAAAGCCTGAGGAGGAAGAAAAAGAGAAAGAAAAAGGAAAAAATAATGATGAATGGGAACTGCTAGACAACATACCACCACCGTATAATCCACCCCCAGCAGCTCCGCTCCCGGTGATGGTACCACCCCCTCTTCCGGCACCAACAGCTCCCAGATCAGATCTACCACCAGCTGCATGTACGCGAAGTAGAACTGCCGCTTCTGAAGGAACTGTTTTATACCCCCTAAGGGAAGTACCCCTTGGAGGAAATCAGGGAGGCATTGGATTTGTAGCTGTACCACTAAGTACTACAGATGTGAGAAACTTCAAAAAGGAAATGGGGACTTTATTAGATGATCCTTTAGGAGTGGCCGAAAAACTAGATCAATTCCTAGGTCCTAATACCTATACCTGGGAAGAAATGCAGTCCATTTTAGGGATTTTATTTACTACTAAGGAAAAGGGAATGATCAGAGAGGCTGGAATGAGAATTTGGGAAAGACAGAATCAGGCAGGACCCCCGGCGGACCAGAAACGGCCGAACGTGGATCCTCACTGGGATCATCAACAACCCCAGGGGAGACAGAACATGAGGGATTTGAGAACGTTAATCATACGAGGAATAAGGGAGGCGGTTCCACGGGGACAAAACATCAATAAAGCATTTAGTGAACAGCAAAGGAAGGATGAATCTCCCATGGAGTGGTTGGAGAGATTAAGGAAGAGTCTGCAGATGTATTCAGGAATTGATCCGAATACAGTAGCTGGAACCACACTCCTCAGAACACAATTTGTGGCCAAATCCTGGGGAGATACAAGAAGAAAATTAGAAAAGCTAGAAGATTGGCAAGAGAGGGGATTAGAGGAGTTACTCAGGGAAGCACAAAAAGTCTATGTCAGACGAGATGAAGAAAAACAAAAAGCGAAAGCAAAAATTTTCGTAGCTGCTGTTCGAGAGAGTCAGAAAAATAAGAATTCATCTGGGGAAAGGAAAGAAAGAGGGGCGAACAGAATTCCCCAAGAACCACCCCGCCGAGAAAGAACAACTATTCCTGTTTGCTATTACTGTGGCAAAAAGGGACACATTCAGAAGAATTGCCGTAAGCGGAAACAGGATGAGCAAATGCTTAAAGAAGAATAGGGGTGTCAGGGGCTATATCTCTTGGGGACTTCAACATCAACAGAGCCCTTGATAAAATTGTTAATAGGTCTCCATAAAGAGGAATACTCATTTTTAGTAGATACTGGGGCTGAGAAATCAACGATTCAAAAACTTCCAAAAGGCATAGAAAAAGGGAAAAATTACATGTCAGTAATTGGTGCAAAAGGGGAGCCTTTTAAGGTACCTATTCTAGAAGACGTAGAAATAGAATCGGAAAAGAAAATCTGCTTGAATGATTTACTTTTGATTCCCGAAGCAGAATATAATCTTTTAGGAAGAGACTTAATTCTGAAATTAAATTTGAGTATTCAGAGTCAAGGGGACAAACTACAGGTTAAATTATACACTTTAACACAAGCAGATGAAGAAGTTATCAACCCCTCAGTATGGTATCAGGAAGGGGAAACTGGGAAGATAGATATGAATCCAATAGTTGTCCAAATAACAGATCCACATCGTCCGATTAGAATCAAACAATATCCCATACCGATGGAAGGTTGAAGAGGATTGAATCCTATAGCAGAGAGGCTTTTAAAAAAAGGGACTTTAGAACCGTGTATGTCACCTCATAATACACCCATCCTACCTGTAAAGAAACCCGATGGGTCATATAGGATGGTACAAGATTTAAGGGCCGTAAATCAACGAACGATTACCAAATTCCCTGTGGTAGCTAATCCTTATACTTTATTGAGTCATTTATCTCCCAAGCGTATTTGGTATAGTGTAATAGATCTGAAAGATGCTTTTTGGGCTTGCCCCCTAGATAAAGGATCTAGAGATTATTTTGTCTTTGAATGGGAGGATCCTGAAACAGGGAGAAAACAACAATTGAGGTGGACCGTGCTACCACAGGGGTTTACAGAATCACCTAATCTGTTTGGACAAACATTAGAAACAATTTTACAAGATTTCACTATACCCAGGGAGGTAAAGTTATTACAATATGTAGATGACCTATTGATAGCAGGGGAAACTGAGGAAGAAACCCAAAAGGCTACTATTAAACTATTAAATTTCCTGGGAGAAAAGGGATTAAAGGTGTCCCGGTCAAAATTGCAATTTACAGAACAAGAAGTGAGATATTTAGGGCATTGGTTAAGTAAAGGAAAAAAGAAATTAGACCCTGACAGAGTATCTGGGATTTTAGCCCTGAGACCCCCAAAAACTAAAAAGGAAATAAGACAAGTATTGGGATTATTAGGGGATTGCAGACCATGGCTTGAAGGCTATAGTGAAAAGGTAAAATTTCTATATGACAAATTGACTAATAACCAGTTTAAGTGGTATGTGGAAGATGATAAAAAGTTTGAAGAAATTAAAAGGACACTTGTGGAAGCACCTGTGTTGAGCCTTCCAGAGTTGGAAAAACCTTTTTATCTATTTGTAAATACATCCAATCAAACAGCATATGGAGTTCTCACTCAAGACTGGGCAGGGATTAAAAAGCCTGTAGGATACTTGTCTAAATTACTTGATCCAGTAAGTAGAGGATGGCCTGCTTGTCTCCAGGCCTTGGTTGCTACAGCACTATTAATAGAAGAAGCTAGGAAAATCACTTTTAGCGCCCCTGTGAAGGTATTTACCCCACACAATGTTAGGGGAGTTCTCCAACAAAAAGCTGAAAAACGGATAGCAGAATTTTAAAGTATGAGACCATATTGATTAACTCTCCAGATTTAGAGCTAAAAGTTACTTCTGCTCAAAGTCCAGCACAATTTTTGTTCGGAGAACCGTCAGAAAAGTTACAACATGATTGCTTAGAAGTAATCGAAGTTCAAACTAAAGTGAGACCGGATTTAAAGGAAACTGAACTAGAAAAAGGAGAAAAATTGTCTGTAGATGGATCTTCCCGAATAGTTGAAGGGAAAAGAAAATCAGGGTATGCAATAATAAATAAAGATTTAGAGATTGTGGAATCAGGACCTTTAAGTCCAGCATGGTCAGCTCAAGCTTGTGAGTTATATGCTCTATACAGAGCTTTAGAATTATTAAAGGAAAAAAGAGGAACAATATTCACGGACTCTAAATATGCATTTGGAGTGGTCCACACTTTTGGAAAAATATGGGAAGAAAGAGGCCTAATTAATACTCAAGGGAAGAATCTAATACATCAAGAATTAATAATAAAAATTTTAAGAATGTTAAGGAAACCAAAGGAGATAGCAGTAGTACATATAAAAGGACATCAAAAAGGGTTAGATTATCAGACTAGGGGAAACAATCTCGCAGATAAAGAAGCCCAGGAGGCAGCTTTAAGGGCTCCGATTGTTCGGGTTAATATAATACAAACAAAAGAGGATACAAGTGAGGAGGAACGAAAAAGGGAAAAGAAGTATACCCCTGAGGAAATAACAAGACTTGAGAAAATAGGGGCAAAATTCGAACAAGGAAAATGGACACTGCCTGATGGCAGAGAAATGTTGCCAAAGGCTTATGCTAGACAGATTTTGGAGCGTTTACATGTACAAACACATTGGGGTACAAGAGCATTAAGTGATCATTTTCTTAAACAATTTGGCTGTATTGGAATCTTTGAAATAGCTAAACAGATTACACAAGGTTGCTTGACTTGTCAGAAAGTAAACAAGAAAGTGTTCCGACAAGTGGCAGCAGGGGGAAGAAGAACAGCTTATAGACCTTTTGAGAGAATACAAGTTGATTTTACTGAACTCCCTAAAGTTGGAAGGTTGAAATATCTATTGGTAATAGTAGACCATTTAACACAATGGGTAGAAGCCTACCCTGTGACACGAGCTACAGCACAAATGGTAGTGAAAATTGTATTAGAACACTTAATACCTAGATATGGGATAATCCAGTACATTGATTCTGACCAAGGCACTCATTTTACTTCCAAAATAATAAAGCTGCTATGTCAATCCTTAGGTATCAGGTGGGAATACCACACCCCATGGCATCCACAAAGCTCGGGAAAAGTAGAGAGAATGAATCAAACAATAAAACAACAACTGGCCAAATTAATGATTGAAACACAGGTGCCTTGGACAAAATGCCTATCATTGGCACTTCTAAATATAAGAACAAAACCCCATAGTGAGACTGGATTATCACCCTATGAAATGCTATATGGCATGCCCTACTCTCAGGGGATGCCACTTGGAAATAATATAGTAGAAGATCATGATGTTCAGAAATATATAATTATTTTGGGAAAAAGGTTGAGAGAATTAAGAGAAATAGGAATGTTAGCTCAAACACCACCCCTGGAATTTGCAATCCATCAGTTGAAGCCTGGGGACAGGGTGTTGATAAAAACATGGAAAGAAGAAACTTTATCCCCCCTTTGGGAGGGACCTTTTCTTGTTTTGTTAACCACAGATACCGCTGTCCGAACTGCGGAAAAAGGGTGGACCCACGTATCGCGAGTCAAGGGTCCAATAAAGGAGTGGAAGGTAACATCGGAGCCAGGAGAGACTAAGCTAATCATAAGACGAACCTGAAGACCTGGACAACGAAAAGAAGACTGGACCTATGGACAGCTTCCTTTAAACCAGGCAAACTCTGTCTGGATTAATTTATGTCAATTGAAGTTAGAGAAAGTCTTTATACATGGTTCCAAATACCACAGGGATGTAAGGTGAAACAGGTATACTTTATTCCTTGGAGGGAAGAAAGAATACCTCAACTAACAGGGGGAGCAGGCTGTTATAAAATCACGGGAGTCCCAAAAATTTTTCCCTTGGCCTGTGATTTAGAAAAAGAAATACCGGGATTTCCTAGATCAATAATCCCACCTGAAATCCCATGCATTAAACACCCTGATTCGGGTCATCTATGTTGGATAGTCTGTAGATGCTGGAATTGTAACCAAAAATGGTCTTGTGTATCGTTTAACAAACAACCATACTGCAAAAAGTGCAGAAACCCTAATTCACTCCCTACAAGGGAACAAATAAGTCGAAATTCTTAAATTGTTTTGCGGCTGGGAATTGCTTTTACCTGAAACATGGGAAGTATTTGAGAACGATTGGTATCGGGTTTTGGCCAAGTATGCTAAAGAGTTTGCGTGGAAGAGGGCCCAGCGAAAATATTAAATAACAGAATAAGAGCAGGGTCAATCTCTAAATTATAAATCAGAAATTAAACTAACTATTGGAACATAGCGTACAAGTGACTAAAGGGTTTGAGAAGCCCCAACTTTGGTCTCAAAGTGATCTAAGGGAGTCACCCGATACTAAAAGGAAAAGAGGGCAAGACTGGAGTGGGAACCGGTATTGCGGCTGTAGAAGTCTGCCAAGGGCTGCAACCCCTTTGGGCTGTGACTGCCGAATACTATGGCCCTGTCCGGACCTCTTTTGATTATACTTGGGGTAAACTCCTTAACTTTGGCTACGACAGATAACTGCAGTCTATGTGTGACGACCACTAGGAGGGGAAAAGTAAGCTCCCAAACCTTGGTTTATCACACTATCTATGACTGCAAAGGCAAAAAAATGGGAACTGTATTCATAATTCGACCCAGTATGCCCTGTGTAACGAAGGAAATAGAACTGTATGCTATGATCCCACAGAACTCCCTTATCAATATTGGGTAGAAATAAGGACAAATTCAGAGGAAGGTAGATTAATCGGAACAAGTGAGGTCATAACCGATTTGAGTACTCTGGTTTCAATAGTTTTTGATGCATGTGACGTTATAGATGATGATCTAGATACTAATTGTGGAAGTTTAGAATGGAGACGATATTACAATAATCAACCAAAATATATTTGCCCAGGTGCACATCAATGTCAAATAAATCCTGATTATATACCAAGTCAAACAGCTAGGTACCAGTCGTCACATCTATGTGGAAGGAGGGACTGGTCTTGCGTATGTTGGGATACTACAGGTTGGGGATATGATTATCACTGTAAGGATCTAAAAGCTTTAATAACGAGGATAGAAACAGGAAGTAATTGCACAACTCATACCTGTAATCCGGTAAATTTAACCCTTATAAATTTGGAAGATTGGAAGCAGAAACAGGTAACCAAAATTGGACTTAAGATATATGGACCTGGAAAAGATCCAGGTGTAGTCATTAATATTAAAATTAAAGAAAGGACAAAAGAATCAGTACAACACAGATTATTATTTAACTCATTCTACCATGAAATGGAGACAGGAGTGAAATATGAAATCCCCACAGTAGCTAAAAATCTATTTGTAAATCTTGCTGAAAACATTGCTAAGTCATTAAGTGTAACTAACTGTTATGTTTGTGGTGGAACAAATCAAGGTGAACGATGGCCATGGGAAGCTATGGAGAGCAACATAAGTGATTCCCAAGTATGGAACACAACGGGAACAGGTAACAGGAAACAACGATGGGTACTCCAAACGAGTATGATCAGAAGGAGTTGTTGGCAAAACCTAAAAGATAATGGAAAGCAAGTAGGTCACTTGGAATGTGAAGGAGGTTACCTATGGAATGAAACAACGAATAACTGGGATAAGTGGGGAAGCCCACTGAAAATGAATGATCAATTTACGAATTGGACTAGTAGGCGAGACATATCGAATGGCTGGCCAACCCCTGAAGGACATTATTGGATTTGTGGCAAACTAGCCAATGCATATTTGCCAAAGAATTGGACAGGATCATGTGTATTAGGAACTATAAGACCTAGTTTTTTCCTGTTACCCATAAGCCGAGGAGAACGATTGGGAGTCCGAGTGTATGCTGAAACGGATGAGTTAAGGCGAAGGCGGCAAAAAAGAAATCTACACATAGGGAATTGGGCAGACAACGAATGGCCACCCGAAAGAATAATTGCCTACTATGGTCCTGCTACATGGGCGGAAGACGGGTCTTGGGGTTATAGAACTCCAATATATATGCTTAATAGAATTATAAGATTACAAGCTGTAGTAGAAATAGTTGTAAACAAGACTGGAGATGCATTAGGACTAATTGCAAAACAAAATACAAAAATGGGAACCGCTTTATATCAAAACCGCTTAGCTTTAGATTATTTGTTAGCACAGGAAGGAGGTGTGTGTGGAAAACTTAACCTTAGTAATTGCTGTTTAGAAATTGATGATGAAGGGAAAGCTGTAAACGAACTTATAAGGGAAATGAAGAAAATTGCACATGTCCCAGTTCAAACATGGAACGGGATAAATTTAGGGGGAATGTGGGAAAACCTCTTCAACAATGATTGGCTCACCAGGATTGGAATAATAGTTTTGGGAATATTTGGCGGATTATTGATTATCCCGTGTTTAATACCGTGTTTTATTAGATTAATACACTCGATTATACAAAGAATACAAATATTGGCTGTACCTATTGATCCCAAGGAAGGAAAAGGGAAAACACATTCCCTAATGATAGTCAAAACAAAGGAAGATCCAGAGTTAATTCTAATAAAACAGGTATTAACAAGATTAGAAACCAAAACACGAATCAATGCAATCAAATAGAAAATGGGGGATTGTGAGAAATGTGAATTTGATTCGTGTGAGTAAAAACAGAATAGAAGAGGGAGGATTGGTTCATGTAGATGTGAAGACATAGTTGAGTGAAAGCACCATTGTTTTAATGCAACTGTGGACCCTGACGGGGAAGCCTGTGTAATCGCAAAACTGCAGAAGTCCCTTTGTCTATGGGGTTGTAAGTTTCTAAGTGTTACAAGCTTAAAACCAGTTGGGGGACGATTGATTATCGGAAGGAATGACAGAAGACATGCACTGCGCAAGATAAGAAGGTGAAGAGTTCAACCTTAAAAGTCTGTATAAAGGTCGCTGAGGAAGACTCTTACTTCATCCCGAGACCCTCGCCCAAGACCACCAGGAGGCAGGGCGCATGCGAAAGGGACTTGCAAAACTCATTTTAATACAAAGCAAAGGACAATTTGCATATTGCATCACCCTGTTGAATATGTAAGAGTATAGACTATAAACGCTATATGCTGCTGTCTGTAGGTGTGCGTGTTGGTAGAGCCTAGGCTCCCCGCGCACCCAGTGCTGTTTGCTTGCCTTTATTCGCTAATAAACCAAGTTCCTGTTAACGTATTATTTCGGGACTCGGTCGTTTATCACATTGTCAATTCTCAGGCTGCCAAAGCAAAACGTAGGTCAACGAGATCTATTGATGCTTCCAGCATTGTGCCTTGAGCATTTCCAGAACTAGCTCTTAGCTTTTCCTGTATCTTATTCTGAAAAACAGCTTGGTGCAACTCTAGAAGATCCCTGTTATGTGCATGTGCCTCAGCCATATTCCCATTGGAAGCAAAAGCTTTGTTGATCAACACAAAATAAGCTCCAAGAATCCCCTCTGACATTAACAGGAACAAAGAGCAGTCAGCAGTTCAAAAAAACGTCATATCCAAAGTCCACTCCTCTTAAGAACATTTTGAGACATTCAATCCTTTATTCTCAATTATTTCTCATACATGTCCATTGTGGACCCACCACATTATTATCACTATTAAGCCCCACCAATTATTATCAGCAAGACTAACATCAAAAAGCATTCTGTTTTTAAACGACTACAGAAATTACGTACATCAACAACAGTGACAGTGACTTCCATTCCAAAATCCACTGAATTTCCATACCACTACCTCATTCACCCTAGCAGGAGGTTTTGAGAAGTTCATCTGAAAGGTATCCAGAGGTCCCAGAGACTTCCATGAGAAACAGGTTCTCAGTGGGCCCGAGAATCTAGCCCAGTATAGGCATAAGCTCTTTCTGTACAAGAAGATCTGGTTCTCTTCGCTCCCGAAGAAAATGAGATGTGCCATCAAGTGAGCCAAGAACAAACCCTGTCATTGCTTTCCCAGCATAGCATGTTCCAGTTCAGTGCCCTGTGAGGTCCATGTCTCAAGAACAGGCAAACTGCCAGTCAGTTCATTTAGACCATTTTTCCTGAACAAGTGTAGACACCATCATTTATTGCAATCTTTATTACTCTAAAACTCCCTCCTCATAGACTGTCATACACTGAGCTTTTCATAAGAAGTAAATATAGTAACTGTTTCCATAATAACGTTAAAAATACCCCAACAGATTAAATACAACAGATGAAACAGGGCCATAAATACGTATGTCTAGCAACATGACCAAAATCACCCTTCTTCAAACTGGGCATTGGGCCATGAAAAAAAGCTGCTAGCATTACAATTTCAGTGCTGAGCCTTATGAGAAGCACAGAGCTGCAGAAACAGTCAGCACTGTAATCATGCACAATATATACAACCCGAGCTGCAGCCAGGGCCTCTAAGCTCCTGAGTCCCTGCCAGGCTGTGCCATTGACCTACAGTCAACAAGTCACCGTATGGTCCCATACCCCATTCCGCTCATCTGTCTTGGCTTTCCAGACATCTGGGATGGCATAAAATGTATTTAAAGCTGTTTATGACTCAAGTGAGAAGTCTGAAACAATATAAGAGCTATTATTATCTCTGCTATACTACATGACTTTTCACATTAGCAGCTTGGTTCAGTTCCACTTCCCCAGGATCAACAAGCACTGTAAGATTTTGTCCTGACACTAACATCACAGACATCAGGAGTAAAGAGGATACTGGTTATACTGCTTCCAGAAGACTAACTAGGACAGGCTCCAGATCACACTAGGCACCACAGACACCCCAAGAAAGAAAGAAACTCAAAGCTAAGCCCTAATTCACAAAATCATGCAGCCCCTTTAATAATCACAGAACCAAGTAATATCAAGCACACAGATGAGATTCAGTTTCAGCACTGTTTATTTCATCAAAAGCATCCTCTGTTTCTTCCTGAAGTGATACACTGGTCTAAAAAAATCTGAACGTCATTTGGGTTTAAGAATTGAGTCTTCTACAGTGATCTTTCAATTTATTTCTCAAGTAGCTGGAAACTTCCATCTTAGACCAGGTTTATTTAGTAAATATATAGCAAAGGGAACATTCTGATGGCCAAAAAAAGCCCCAAAGGACAAGAACCCCCAGAGACTTACCAATCATTGGAATCCTTGTTAGAGGGACTACACAGACAGGAGGGATCTGTGCAGAAACAAGACCCGTACTAAAAATCTGTGACAGTCAAAAATCCACTTCCATCATCTCTGAGGACAACGACAAGATACTGGTTTTGGTTTTCTTTTAACTGAATTTGGTGAGGGTAAATTGACACCACATGCATACTCTCAACTACCATGTAACATCCACTGCATATTAGTCCACCAAACAGGAAGCATTCACATTAGGCATGTGGTCATCCAAAGCTTCCTGTATCAAGACACCTGCAGAGGCAATTCAGATCCAAAAAAAAATCACACATACACAACTCACCCGGATATTGAGCCTCTCTGTCTCTAGCTCTGAGGAAGACCAATGAAGGACAGCACCTCCAGCACAGCTCCACTGCCCTGGAAGAGTACATGCTGTTTCTTACAAACTTCGGGAAAATGGAAATCCTTCAAGCCCATAGCTAGAGAACAGAAGGTGGCAGAGGTTCAGAAGCAAATCCCATTTGGGGTCAATTTGTAAGAGTAAAATATCTTTATCCTTTGCTTCTTTAAACCTTATCTGTGCAAAAAATAAATAAAAACATGCTGACAAACTGTTTTAGCAGCTGGTGTGGTTAACAAAAAAGATCAATGCACCGCCTTCCTATAGCCACTTCTTTCAGTCTCAGACAATTTATACTAAATTAGCTCATGACAGATCTTTACCAATGCAGAAATGATAAACAGCAAAGCAGCTGCTAAATGCTCGGGGGGGTGGGGGGCAGAAAGGAGAAAAAAAGGTCCCATCAACTATTTGGTGGGCACTGAATTCACCCGAATCCTCTGGAACTAAGGGGTAGGATAACTCATTCACCATTTTGGAAACTCAAGACTGCAAAAGCAGTGAAAAGAAAATAAGAAATGCTGGTGTAGGGGAAGGAACGGACACAAGAGGAATGCTGAACTGTGCAGTCATGAGCAATGGTAGGACCAAATACAACTCGGCTGTCATATCAATTACAAATGAGATAGCAGCGACCATCAGAAAGCAAAGCTCTAGACATCTGGAACATATCCTCATATGAAATACAATTAAAGTCCAGTAGTCTTCCCAGTGCTGAGAAGTGGTGGGAAGGGAGGGAATGGACAACACAAAACTTTTAAGGAAGTTTTAGAAGGAATAATCATCATAAGAAAGAATGGAGTTGTCTGGACTGATTTTTCTGTACAACCTTTTTCTTCCTTCATTTGCTACTTCCAATTAAGATTAACAATCATTTACAAGAAAAAAAATAAATAAAAAAGAGAACTCCTAAGAAATACCTTAAAAGGGAATGAGCAATTTCAGATCCCAAACAGCTCATTCCTGTGCATCTTGGGGGAGAAATGCACAGGCTTTGCCCTCTCATGCAAATACACTACTTGGTTTTGAGTCACTATTTTAAAGTGAAAACTAAAGACCATCACTTCCCAAAGCAAGTTTCCAACCCTCACTGTACTACTTGCGGGTTTTTTCTCAAAAAACAAGAAAAATGGATCCAAAATCTTTCCCTCACATTTTATGGATAAGCTAGTTTAACCAACCAACCAACCAACAAAAAAAAAAAATCATACTAACATTAGTTAAAAACTCTTGAAAAAGCAAAAGTAGGCATTATCTTGGGGGGCAACAATACCCCCAAACAAGGACTGCTTCAGCAGCCTCACAGGATTAGCAAGGAGTATAGATATTCATCTGTTTTAATTATAGCTCCCAAACAGACCTTGGACCTACTACCACCTCATGCAATGACTCATCTTCAAGATGTCAAGAACTATGCACTACCTCACAAAACTCTCCAAATACAACTTGGACCACCATCTGCTTATTTAGATACCTTAAGCCTCAATTTTGTAGCATCTGAACTTGTCTTTTCAAGTCTTTCCTCATCTAAGACCCACGGCCCCATAAATCCAGTAGCTTCTGTTCCCAGAGCAGTTGTGTCTGTTTTCCTGCAGCCTGGTGAGAACAGACAGGACTCAAGATAATTAAATAAAAACACAGGAACTGCATTATTTATTTTAAAGGAAAACGTGTTTTCTAGGAAGAAAGTCCTTTATTTGGGCAAATCTGTAAGCTGTTTATCAGCTTAAACTCATTATCTGTCCATATGGTCTTCGCACTGTGGTTTAAAAAAAAAAAAAAATGGGCATGCACTAGCTGATGAAATGTCATCTGCCCCTATGCCAGAAACTAGTATTTTTGCATTGACGTCAAATTAGGATCCTTGCCACAAGTGAAGGGCTACCATAAGGATAGTCATAATATTTTAATTATGAAGGGATCTTACAGAAGGCAGCAAGGAAGGCAGGGGCAAAGCAAGACAACCCATTCACAAAAATACAAAGTCACTTAATTCACTTTTTGCCTCCTCTGGTCTAATTCTTTTTGTTTGGGGAGGTAGGGTGGGAAGAGAGCAACCTAACTTAAAAAGAAAAAAAAAGGCAAGAGAATGAGACACTAGAGCCAATAAACACACATCAAAGCATGAGATGGCTCTGCTTCAACTGCCTACAGTATTCAACCTGGGATAGATTAAGGCAAGATAAAAGGTGCTAGGAGGGAAAATACTACCCCTACAGCAGTGCAGACCCCCCCTCTCACATGCTCAGCCCTAATGCTGAGAGAACGCCAAGATCCCAGCCAGCTCTGCCGCACTGAAAGCAGCAAGCGCACGACAGACCTAGTTTTACAGAAAGCCAAATGTGTCCACCATTGTCTGCTGTTGGGGACTAGCTTCACGCAGTGAGGTGGTTTGAAGCCCTTCCCGCTCCCCCATCGAGCCACTGCAGCGGAGCAGGAGCTGGGTTTATTGATTCTGTGAGTCACAATTAGCCACGGGACGCAGGACCAAAGGTTTAGCACAGGACATTAAACCTGACTGTCTGAGCTGTCAACTTGGTTATTCCAAGGAGAGAGAAACAAATTGAAGTCACAGTAACAGATGTTTCTCATGTTTTATGAACTGCAATATTATTCCTGGTTACAGATACAGTTTCTGCCTTTTAAAACAGACCTGCAATGCTGTGTGTGTGAAATTATTTGAATTAAACAACACACAGGCAACTTGGCAAAGGACTTAAGGATAGCTCAGCATTTTCATATGCACACAATGATTCCCATTTCCCTTTCACCCAGCCCCACCCTGAGAAGTATAATACATGTTGAAGCAGCCAAAAATGAGATCACACCAGGATAGAGTCAGTTGTTGCCATCAGTTGAGGCAAGGATGCAAACACTCAGACCCCACTCCTCTTTTGTGAAAAACCCACTCAGCCTCTTCTCGGTTTCCACTGTGGGGAAATTAAGTTGCTGGGATCCGTTCTAAGTTTTAAGTGAGCCTGGAAACGGAAGACTGGTGTTCTTCCCAGGATGTCTTATCCTTACGCCCCAGGGGGATTAAAGGGATTTCCCCATAATTTACAAAGGAAATCTGAAATACTTACCCTATGAGCAAAAGCCACCCCCACGTTCATTTTGCTGCTCCGTACCCACGAGGCAAGCGGAGGGGCGGCGGGCGCTACGAAGGCTCTGCTGAAGAGCCGCGCTGACACCGCACAGCAAGAAAGCCCTCTCGTGGAAACAGCCAGCATCACCCACCCGAGCCCTCCTCCCGCGGAGCTGGCCCCGGCCCCGGGGGTCCCGGCCTGCCCAGGGCGCCGCGCCCCAGCGCAGTGCATCCCCCCCCCCCCCCGGCTCCCACCGCACCCCCGTTATCCCCTGGGCTGCGGACTGCTGGTCCGCCTCCGTCTGTCCCTTTCCCAAGGAGCTACAACTGCCCGCTCACCTGCATCTCTCGCGGGTTTAAACACACAGCAACCTGGGTAGCTAAGCAATTTGTGGCAAAGGTCTGCTTTGCAGAAAGGGTGGGACAATCAGTAGAAATTTTATCTCGATTTTGCTGGCAGTCCGCAGTATCTCAGAAAAGTTAAAGCTCTTCCTTTCTTCTTCTCAGCCCGCTACGCTTACATTCATGGCAACTGTATCGCATGGTATTTTAGCTTACGCCAACAAAAGCTGTACCTCGGCCACAACAAATACAGAAACATTAACTGCCTTCCAGGGAGGGTCAAACATTTGAATCATTTTAACATACTATACAAATACTTCAGTGAAAGCACGTGATAAAGAAGCGCATCTGTACATTATGCTACACAGTCGAATTTGAAAGATTCCCCCCAAATTATGAAAAAGCTAAAGAACATACTTATGTCTCCCAATGACATCCCTATCATTTGCTCTCAGTTTGTATACTTTTGAGACAGACCAACTGCTGCTCCTTACAAAAGCACTAAATACCAAAATAAGCATTTTACTGGTACAACCCATCAAACACTTGGATACATCCTGTTGAATTAAGACAACTCTTTAATAACTCCACACACTTTTTACCCACCAGTAAAAATCCAGGGCAAGCCTGGGCTCACAATTTGCATATACCCAGCCAGGCACACAGCCATCTCCAGCACACTTCTGCCCAAGTAGCTTTGGTAGCCACTGGCTATTCCATGAAATACGTGCCTAGAGTCTATTAATTGTGTTAAAATTTTCTCTTATTACAGAAATACAAGCAGTAATCAGGCTGAGCTTACTAATTGCTGAGAGAAGTGCTAGAGAAAAAAGAAATTACAATTATCTAACAGACTTCATAGAACACCACCCAAGTACAATGCACTTGAAAATGCTGTCTACTCGCTCACTACAACATTTAAATTAAAGTTATGATAAAACTTTAAGTACCCAGCTGTACAGTTTATAAAACCCACACATCTGAGTGGGGTGGTACCTCACTACCATGTTGCTGCAGCTATAAATCTCTATCAGAAAGCAGGGACTGACCCAGGGCGGCGGGACTGCAGTTTGCCGATCAGCAAAGTGTGAAAGAGAAAATCCCGACCGGACTGGACTGAAGTCAGAAACACGGGTAATTCTCCCACCTTCCTCATCCAAACTTCAGGGGTGGTGGCACACCCCAAAACGCTACAAACGCACGGCCGAGCGCTCCAGGCACAGCCTCCAGACACCCAGCCGTTCCTCCGCTTGCCTTTACAGTAAGAGGGCTCCCGGAGGGGAGTGGGGGGTTGGGGCGGGGGGCAACAAAATACAGAAATGTTGAGGGCAGGCTCTGAGACTCCCGAGACGCTCCCGGGTACCGACCACGAGAGGCTCCCCGGGGCCCGACCCCGGAGAGGTGTTACCAGCGGGGCGAGTTCAGCTGGATCGGGCTGCCAGGGACCTCCCCGCCAGCTCCCTCGCCGGCGTTACTGTCAGGCGAGCTGGCATTTCAGCCCCGAGAAACTTGCACGCCCAGCACCCCGGGGAGCCACGACGCTCCCGCACCACCACCCCCCCCGGGGAAACAACGCGGCGGCGGGGGGGGCGAGCCCCCCTCCCGTGGGTGCCCCAGGCCGGCATCCCCGCGCGTCCCAGGGCAGCGGGAGGGCGGCGTGGTGCCAAGCCGGAGCCGGCAGCGCCGGCAGGGGGACGGGACCCTCGGCAGGGCTGGCCGCGGAAAGGCTGCCGCGCACAGCCGGGGCACCGAGAAGCGAACCCCGGCCCCGGCCCGTTACCTGCCGGCGGCTGCAGCAGGCTCCCGCGGCGGCGGCGGCTCCCCGGGGACAGACCGAGCGGGCGGCTCCCGGCGGCGCTGGGCTCCCACTGCCGTGCGCGCCCCGTGCCCGGCAGCCGCGGAGCGCCAGAGCCGCCAGCGCAGCCGGCTCCACCTCCCGGCCGTGCCCCCTTCTCCGCCCCCGCCCGGCCCGGCCCGGCCCGGCCCGGCCCGGCTCAGCCCCGCCCGCCCGCCTCGGCCCGGCCCCGGCGGCTGGGCGCGCCTCCGCCCGTGCTCCTCCCGCCTCGCCGCCTGCCCCTCTCGTCTGCCCCGTCCCTCGCCAGGAAACTTCCCGGGTGCCTTCGGCCGGAGTTGCCAAAGGCAACCTCGGGACTCGTCGCTTGCATGACGTGCCCCGGCGGCGGCTCGGCCGTTTGGGGGTGCGGGAGCGGCAGCCCTGGGAGGGGGCCCACGGGCAGCCAGCCTGGGACCCTCCCCGCCGGGGGGTGAGTCCTGAGCCCGCCGAGCTCGCAGGAGGCACCGGAGGAAGGAGAGCTGCCTACTCCCCGTCTCCAGGGTGCCCCCCGTAACACCTGATGGACTTCCGATGCACCGGGGGTGATCCCTGGGATGCAAAAGAAAGAGACCAGGAAGGTGGGAGGTCACTTGTTGACCGGTATCAGTGAGAGCTGCCTAAATGCGTTCGAAGATCTGTCAGAGAAACTTCAAACCAAGAATGACACTGCGGGATTGGAAGGCCTTTCAGAAATGCATACCAAACCAAATGAAGAGCCCATGTTTGTGACACGGGAAAAGCCAGCCCTCCTCAGCCTGGTTTCCTAAGGAAATACGGCTTGTGCAGTTGTGCTCTGTGTGCGTGCCAATAACTTTTGAGCCAGTTAAACAATTTCAATTGACAACTACAAATTTCAGAAAAATAGATAACTGTGTAGGAGAGGTCATCTCTTTTACTGCTCTTGCACATAGGACGACTGTATCCTGAGTCCAACAGCATCCAACAGACACCAGGGAATCCACAGGGGGGGTTCAACTCAACTATCCCCTACAGAAACCCCACTTCACTGGTCCTGATGCTCACAAAAGTGCTTGCTGGGTTGGAGGGAAAGAAATGGAGGGAGTAAAAAGTGTGCAGAAGTAATGCTGTTACTTGCAGCAACAATCAATAGCTCAGGAGCAAGGGCGTTAGTAAATTGGACATTGCGCTCACATATAATAACAGAGAAAGCAATCCTGCACGTGGTCCTCTGCCAATGTGTCCTTGTGCTGATAAGTCCTGTTTATTTCATGATGCTCTACAAGATGGGGGATGCGGATCTGAACCCTCAAAGCTTATTAGAAGAACAAGAGACAACAGGAATGTCTAACAGTGCAGCGCAAAGGAAAAAAGATGCGCCAGCATCTCTGCATAAATATCTCTGCTAATGCCTCATATATCTGGTAATGAACAGTTACAAGGCTCCCCAGGTGCAGATACTTGTTGGCGTTGGCTTTCTGTTTTTTCCTAATGTGATATAAAAATAGGGAGATACACATAGAATTTAACAGTTATGGTCCCAAATCCATTTCTGTGTAATAGCAAAACTAGATTACACAACCAGATCGTATTTGTAACGTATGTTTTGTTATAGTCTATTGCTTAAGACAGGCAATCATTTCAAGGTCTGATATTTTCTCGTGATGTTTGGGCCCATGTTTTTCCATTTCTGTTTCACTATTCATTTATTTGTGTCACAGCATGATCCTACCTCTCCTTGGTCTTTGTGGCAGAGTAGGGGATTTCCATTTCTTTATTAGACACAGTTTGACACAAGGTAATAGCCTTGTTCCTTATTTGATTCCTTTGCAAAGGACTCAGAGCGCTATTTTCCAGGAGGCTGCCTTGTCATACCCCTTGAGCAGCAGATCATGGTTCTTTAAGGCAGAGATTACATTTGTGCTCTGCAGACCTGTCAAACTGGGCTCCATTGGTCCTCCCTCTGCGCTCCGCCATAACAATCATCTCACACATTTACCCCTGCACTGTCACAGGACATTTTTAGGACCCCACACGCCAGGCAATTTTGCTGTGTACCTGGTGAATAAACCACGAAAATGTGTGCGTATCTGTCTAGCTGCCCGACTCCTACCCCTGTTTTGTGGCCTAATGCACAGATCTCATGCAGAGGGTGTCTAGGAAACTGAGTGGACTTAGTCCTGTCCAAAACACCACAGTTTTAAACAGCTCCAGATTCTATAGACAAGATCCGTTCCTCGTCAGGGACACTCTTGGCATTTTTCCAACAACTGCCCCTCCCTCCCCCACTTCCAGTGACATCATTATTCTGATATTTTGGAAAAAAGTACAGGGCAATGTATCCTAAGACTTGTATGTGTTTTCTGTTTTCCATCCTGATTCTGTGAAACGGTTTTGTAAATGAACAGAAGTCAACTATATGTGACCCCAGCTTTCAAATCTTCCACATGCTCGCATAGACACAATAGCGCTCTTACATGCTCAGCTGTGCAATTTAAGGGGCCACTATTGAAAATTAGCTTCCCGAGTTTATAGTGCTTGCACTGTCATGAAGGAACTGCTTTGTGAATCCCAGCCAGCACTGAATTGAGTTTTGCATTTAAAGCTGGGGTTTACATTCTTTGCTATATGTAAAGGATATAGTATATCCTCTGTGAACTTAAAGCATAATAGCAACCTTGGATAAAACCAATTTTATGATAGATAAACTTGCGAGAGGGCTTTTACTTGTTTTCTGATAAATACATCACTGAATTGAAATCAGAACAAGGAAATAGTTCCATGGTTTAGCCCAAAACACTAAAGCCACTTTCTCCTGTTTCAGAAGTGCCTAGAGCTGCAGCCCTCCCACCATCTGAAGGGTCTGTTCCTTGAATATTACATCATATGTATCATAATCTGAATAGTCTCTCCGTTACACTTCTGATAGTTTGAGTTTTCAGAAGCAGAAACTGCAATGTTGGGAAGCCATGAACAAATTGGGGCAGGTTCCTCACTGGTGTAACTGTATGGATTTTGAGAGAATTGAATTTCACTCCATACAGCTAACCCATTACTTAGGAACCCTTTCCTGCCTGTGCTTCGCATCTTAGTTCTCAACTTCACAGTTTTCCTGTTGCTTCCTTCCCCGGCCTCCCCACCTTTCCTCCCACTTCCTTTGCCTTCATACTGCTCCCTTTCTTTTCCTATTATTTTCTCTCAGTGGTTCTACTAATGTCTTTCCCAATTTGCTGTGAAGGCAGATAAAGCAGGAATCCAACCACAATGCAGCTTGGCTGTAGTTCCTAGAGCTGGACTGACACACAGCCCAGCTCATTGCCTAGGCAAATGGGCAGAAGGAAACTCTCTGGCATCTGCGTGCTGGAACCTGAGTACCAGTCTATTTCCAGATAACCATGGCACATTCCAGGAGCAATCTGTGCTCAGTAGAAATCACACAGTGTTATTAACTCTGCCATGAGACTGAACGGCACTTCAGAGAGTGTAAAACAAACAAGATCTTAGCCACAAAGAGCTTAAGATGACAAACTGACTGTCTGAACCTGATCACCTGCTCCCAGATGAAGACAGCAAAGTAAGAGATCTTGTTTTTCCGAAATGTCAAGCACTTGTAGTGCTGACTGGTGTTATGCTGATCAGTATGCTCTCTCATCTGCTATCAGACTGCTTTCCCAGGGCCCCCGCATCAGGCCTGGGAAAACAGCATGAGGGGGCAGTTGATGTACTGGTAGCGAGAGGTTTGTTCAAGCTTCATTATTAAAATCATAATTAAAACCTTGCCACTGTATTTTTCAACCCAGTTTTGCTTTCCCAGGGTCAGCTGGGAAAACTGAAGCTAAATTGTTTATGAGTTGGTTTCTTTGTCAATATCAGCATTTCCCAATCATTTTCATCCAAGCAACAACTGACATTTTGGAGAAAAAAATATCACAGGCCCTCATGCAGCTTTGCCATGGTAATTTTTTTTTTAATCAAGAACTAAGCTGCATTTTGAATATTCATTTACAGATTTATTTTTCCCAACTTTGTTTTCATATTTACTTGATCACATGGTAACATACACATATGTTTTTCTGAAGTGAAAAAGCATGTTTTGTCATCATTTCACATATGACCTTCTCATGTCTCTCAGACCCACAGACCACAAGATGGGAAGCAGGCTTCTAGGGCAAAAGACACGGTCTTCTTAAGATTATCCAATCCATGAACAACACTTCATGCTCATTGAGATACTCAAACAGGTAGACATAATTTTCCTAAATGTTTTCCTGCCCACCTCCCTCCTTCCTTGTCTTTGAAGCTGAAAGATTGTACAGAAGAACTGGCAGTGTACCTAAAACCAAAACTGCAGAAGCAACGATTGAATGAACCCTTGGACTCTGCCCAGAAAAATCTCAATTAGGAGAATTCTTTGTAATAATTTTAATATTCAGCATTGAAGAGATACTTTTAAAGCAAAATGAACATATTTAAGATGATAGCCATCTCCACTGTTAACAACAGGTAAAGCTGTGTATTACTGAACTGAAAAAAACCCAGAAAATATCCTGTCCACTGTTTGCTTTTTTTCCTTAAGTTTCCTAAAATGGAGCTTATGCCAAAACCCCAAGATTTCCAACTGTACATCCTTTGAGAAAGTTCTCAATGTTCATATTTCCTCTGAAATTTGCAGCTGAGCTTTTTCTGTGCTTCTTGAACCCTACATGGAAACAAACTTTGTTTCTCACAGTCTTTTTAGTAATTTTCACTAAGGACAACCAAAATGGAGGCCCCCATTACACATTTAAATATGACAAGAGAGACAAATACAGAGGAACAGTTATCCCCATTTACAAATAGGAAATTGAAGCAGGAAGAGTGAATGCTGAAGAAGTACTAGAGGTCTGTGGCAGCTCCAGGACATGAGCTAGGAGATCCTGGATTCCAGACAAGTGCCTTACTCATCCAAATATCTATCCTCAAATTTTTTGATGCTTCTTGGCATTTGTATTTCTCTTATAACACAGAGGGAGGAGGCTCAAATGCACTTCTAAAACTCCAGCTGACACTAAAATCCTGAAGCTATTTTTATTCTCATAAGATTTTACAAAGCACCTTTCTCCTTTTAAAAAAGAGAAAGCTAACAAACATAGCTTCAGGGTTTATTGTTCCTTGAGATGTTCCAATTAAATAACACTTCATTGGACAGTTAGACTTCTTCATGATTTTTCTGACAAAGATATGGTACATAGTTCACAGATATCTACAGAGACAAGCAGTAACTGCCAGGGGGCAGATGGAAGTGTTGAAAACTTCACTTCTGACAACAGTTAGATGGTCACCCTGCAATTTGTTTCAACACAGCCAGTTGTGTTGCCATAACTTGTTAAACATCTGCAAAAAACATATGGAATCCTCCTGGGGGATGTAAGTTGATGCTACTCATCAAACTATTTCACTGCTTCCCTTCTCCCCAAATGACTCCCTCCAGAGAGCCAACTGAAGCAAAGGATTCTAATGTGTATATGTGGAAAGGGATCCCTAGCCAGAAAAGTGGTGATAGCTCCCCTTGAACCTGGGAGAAGGTCCTATCCAAGCAAATTCTTCTGAAGCACATGTAACATGGTTAAGGACAAAAACAAAACAGCACATCATCAGAACTCCAGATCAGTCATCGCACGGGGCCCTTAGGTGAAAGGAGGTAGGACGGTGTCCTACGGCAAAACTATTCCCCATTCTGCAGAAGCTGGTTTATATGGGCACTGCCAGGTTAGCTGGGAGATTGCTGAAATTATGACCTTTGGCATGGAAGGACCGAAAGTTTTTCCTGGTATCACATAAAATAGAATTTTATTAAATCCAGAAAGTTGGACTGCACGCTGTCTAAACACTGGGATAAACACTTATGGCTGTGTAAAATGACTGCAAGAAGGGTGTAAAATGCAACCACAGTGTCAATGATGTGGAGCATTATGACTGGCACTCAATTTGCATGGTGTAAAGGTTGCTGGACATCACACATGATCCCAGAATTTTTCATGATCAAATTCAGTGCCCTAAGTGGGGAGTAGCTTTTAAGATCGGGACTGATTTCCAGTGACAGAGGGAGATGTCACTTCTCTGCAGACCCCTTTTCACTTTCATTCACTCCCCTTCCAAGCATACGCACAGCCAGGGCAGAAACAAAACTGCACAAGTTTTGCTTCTTTTTCCTCAGTCTCAAGAGTCCTTCTGTGCGTGTGTGTGTAAAAGGCAGCCCTGTTCTTCTGTCAACAAAAGGGAACTGGTAAGTGAATAGAGCATCCATGCTGGGTGTAGGAGCTGTGAAATTGCTGAATGCTGCGCGGTGTGATTGAAGCAGACTTGGTGCTAGGTTAAGATCAGTTATTTTTAAAAATGCAGTAATAAAATGAATGGTCCTTGTGAACCCTTCAACAGGCACTAATTAATCAGCCTCCCATTTTTACAAGTGAGAGCAAATGAGGGCCAGGAATATGCAGTGATTTCCCCAAGTGGGCATCAGGATTAGAATTTAGGGCTCCTTACCTGTGATCAAACCACATGATTGCACCTCTATCAGCTACTTCAGACACGAGGTTTCTTTACTTGAAGATGAAAACCCTTTCACTGGCTGGACACTCATTAGTCGGAATGACTGTTGTACAAATATGGTTATTTTACAGCTTAAGAACATGGATTCTTGTAGGCCACTGTGGAACACAGGTTGGAACTATGTGAGTACCTTATCTGACTGATTCCTGCTGTGAATGTTTTGAACAACATTGTGAGTTACTAGCTGCTGTTTCCTATCAGGAAGAGATAAACTGTGGATTTATTAAAGGTTGGAGCCAACTTCACCCCTGGTTTTACTAGACTGATTTCAATGAAATAATGCCAAGGACACATTCTCTTAGCTAAGTGGCTCTTAGCTAAGTAGCTCTTAGCCACCTACTGAGGTTAACTTATTGTACATATATCACAAAAGCTTACAAAGCAAGAGAAAAGAAGCATCTCCTTGTTTCCTGTTTTTCTGACCTACCCTCAGAGAAGGATCCAGAATCTAGATTCTGTTTGAAAGATCCCCAAGACACTCTTCCAGTCTACTAGAAGGTTGAATCCAGCAAATCCTTGAAACCTGACAAGTATAGAAAGCCTGGCAAAGGCTCTGAAGCTTCCTGCTCCTCCCTCTTGTTGCAGCCAGCCCCTTTGTGCAGCCTTTCATGCCATGTTTTGGCACTTGTGATCCTGGCTGTGATAACAAATTGCGGAAGTGGCTGTGCAAGTTAAAGACATTAAGAAGAAAATGTTAACCGGACTTTTCTGAAATCATGAAAAGTACAGCTGAGTCAAGACTAAGGAGTTTAGAGGGGAACAGGGGTTTTCCCAAACCACTTCTGCAGCACTGCTTTTAAGACAGTTTCAATTGGTCTAGCAGAGGTGCAGAGGGGAAGAAGTGGTGCAAGCCCTCAGCTTAGCTCCTTCTGTGCAGTCTGCAATCCAGCCTGTATATTTCCATCTTCCTCCTTCTCAGTATGTCTCACGGCCTCTCTCCTGCTTTCATCTCCTCTTCTTTTCTCTAGGCTCGTTTTCTCTCACTGTCTCCAGCCCTGTTGTGTTCTCTGTAGGACTTTCACTCTAATTCTTTACATTCCCCCATATATCCCTGTGATAACCCCTCACTATCAGGTGCCTATGTTGTCTTCTAGGTGATCTCATTTCGGTTCCACAGATAAAGACACAAAGCAGAGAGTGAGTAGGGAAAGGAGGGTCAGAGGCAGACAGAAGGGGCTTTTCTCTTTAACCTGACAGAATGGGGGCAAATACCTCTGTCGCAAGCAGAAGCAATGGCATGTTAGAAAGGATGAGAATGGAAACTCTGGCTTTCTTGGAAACAGCCACTGAAATGAAGCAATAGTTTTGGGAAGCCCAGGGTATTAACAGAGCAGCTGCTCTCCGTCCAACTGGGATTCACTGTGTTCCAGGGCTATAATCAGGCAAATAGAGAATTTGCCAACCAAGGCTTTATTCAATGTGCCAGGGAGCAGCCGTCCCTTCACCTGAGCTAGAAATGGCTTCACTAATGTGCAGCATGTGCATGAGTCACTAAAGAGCCTTCACCCTTCATCAGTCAGAGAAGTGCAGTTGTGTGTGCAGCAGGACCAGCAGAGGAAAGGGGATGGCAAGCTATTAAGAATGAAGCCTAACGGCCCCTTGAGAGCATTGGGAGTGGGGAAATAAAATAAAATTAAAAAAACCCTTCACCTGAATTTTAATCACACCCAAGGGAAGACATGAGATTTAATACAAAACATTACACAGCTGCTTTGCTACACGAGATTAACTTCACGTAACAGGATGAATAAAAATATTCCCACTCCAACTTTCTGAAACATTCTGCCCTGAGGCAGTGAGAGAAATGGCACAGAATGCAGAATGAGGCAGAGAGATGAGCTAGAGATGCTTTTAAGCTCTGTGCAAGTCACCCATCCAAAGCTGGGCTCTGACACAAATCTCCTTCAGTATCTCAAATTAATAATTCATCCTTAGCTGGGCGATCATTAAAGATCTCTTTTTGTAGACAGACAGTCAGAGAGAACAAATATAAGAGTTAATGCCGACTGTCAATACTGTGAATCTTTGAAAGCAACAGGCTATGACAGCACTTCTTAGGTTCTGCTAGTGCTATGCTTAGAGCCTGGGCATCTGCAAAAGACTGTAAATGTGCGTGTATGAGGAGTGACCCACTTCTGCAACTGGAAGCTGGAATGCCTCCCAGATGCACACATGACGTTTTGGCAACACAGAGAGAGAGAAGTTCAAGGAAACTAGGAAAAGAGTTCAGAAGAGGAGTGTGAACGAAAATACCAAAGCAGCAAAACATCTAGTCCTAAACTCTTTGTAATCAGTCATCCAAGATGAGCTGCTATCAAGGTCACAAGAGATCTTTGCGGTAGAAATGAGGCAACTTCCCTCAGCCACCAAGAGAAGTTGTAAGCTCACATCGCAGCCCATCAAAGTCAGCAGGGACTTAGTCATAAATTGATTTACAAGAATATCAGCTGGAGATATAACCTTTTTACTTTTCAAGCTGTAGAGTAAATGCATGTCCCTTGACAAGTAACTTTCCCTGCTAACCCTGTCAACCATTTATGAAGCAAGAGTGGTATTTCCTTAGTGCTCAGCATGACAGGCAGTGTGCAATTCACAAAATACACCTCCATCCATAATCAACAATTTCTAAAATTAACTATTTCCTGTTCCTGATAAAAATTATCAGAAACATCCAGCTGATCATTGTGCACATTTTGCACTTATCTTTTTGGGGCAGCAGTGCCGTTAGGTCCTGGAAATTAAGCAGCTTCTAGCACTGACTAGGCCTTGGAAAATAAATCCAGATCTCAACAATTGCTATGAGTCAGATGTGATTTTCTTCTTTTACGCCAGATGAGAATTCACAACTTCAGTGTGATGCCAGTCATAGAAATAAGCAAAACAGAGAGTTGCCTAGGACAACAGTGTGCTCGGGGACAGCACGCTGCCTACTTAGTCTCTGTGGGAGCTCTGGAAAGGCAGGCTGGCTGTGGCTGCTCAGACAGAAGTCAGGGTTATTCGGAACAGATGCAGCAGTCACTTACCTGATCTCTCTCAGGTGTCTGGCAGCAGTAGTTGTAGCAATCCCAGTTCCCCAGTGCTCTCCTCTTCAGCCTGCAATTAGTTGCACCCCTTCCCGCTACTCTTCTCTTGCCTGTGGAGAAAGCAGGCTTGCGCCAGTCCCTCATCTTGGGGGCTGAAAAATTCAACTTTGTCTATGCTGTTGAGAAGCCTTGAGTCATCCCCAGGCACTGGTGATGCTTTGCAGCTGGAGGTGTTCTGAGTGAGATGTAAATCAAGATACATGGTCATAAAGCAGCTAGTGACAAGTCTTGGAGGAAAAAAAAGGTGTTATCTTTAGTAACCAGGCCAAATGCCAGCTCCAGCTAAGATAACAGACATTCTACTGACTTCCTGCAATTTTCCTTCAGTGAAATATTATCCTTTTTACTTCCTGCTGGAGTGTCATTTAACACTGCTTTGCCAGTCTACCATGATTCACTCAAAGGAAGCTACATTTCAGTAAAGACTAAAGTAACTCTCCTACATTACAGATGTGTCCAAACTGTGAGATTCAGAATGAGATTTATATACATACTCAAGAGGCTGCATGAGTTCAGTAGTTTAGTTTAATTTCAGTCAGTGAAATTAGCAATAATCCTTTATTGTAGGAAAAACCAACTAACTGGTTAAATACATGGATGACATGAGCATTCCTGTCTGTATCTGGAGAGTAGATGTTACTAAAATAATTTCTTCAGAACAATAGCAAGACCCTCTTCTTATACCACCCTGATCTAGGATTCCTATCACCTGGAAACAACTGCTGCTCCTAGAGACTGCACTGAAGTGCTCTCCAAACAGCAGGTACCAGCCAGTTTCCACTCTCTTTCATCATGATAGCTACTGGGCCATGTCTACACCAACATTTGCTGCACATATTGCAGTTCTGCCTCAACAATGCCTTGGAGACACCATCAGGTGATAAAAATGCTTTGTCATAACATATCACTTGAACCCAAGATAAAACTACACCAAAGTAATTTATCCCTACCTGTGTATTTGCACTGGAATATGCTACTGTAGCTGAGGAAGATGGAACAGCTCCCAAAGTAGGCAGGAGGAACTGTGGTTTTTCTGTTCACAATGGGTTTCCTCATCAATCAGGCATGTTCATTAAAGCTTGCTTCCTTTAGCAGGATCACCTTAAAGGGCAATTATGGAGGAGGAAAAGGAGTACAGACTTACAACTTGCCATCTTCCAGGATTTGTCCTGAAGATTAATTGAATCCACCACTTTAATGAGGCTGAGTCCCCACTGAATGGGTGACCAACGTCTTCCCATTCTAGTGTGACTTTACAATAACAAGACATCCTCTTTACACATGTAAGGCCATGTCTTTCACAGGAGCATTAGGTACCGAGCACAAATCACAGGCCAAGGAGGAAAGGCATAGCTGTTCACTGAAATTCAAGTAGTGTCAGAGCCTCAGGATCCATAAGGCCCGCCCTGCTGTAGCTAATAGGCAATTTCTCCGTCAAGTGTCACACTGTTCACATGTTCCTCCTCCTCCCTTTCCTCCCAGAGTGCTGATGGTGGTGTTGATGGAGGTGGGACTACAGCCAGCTGTTCTCTGACATGAGGTGTGCCAGGCAGTGGGATACTGCTCTCAGCTCCAGAAGCTGTCAAAGCCATCATGGATTTATATTCTGTGGAACTAATTAGGGACTCCCCGTTGCTCCTCCACTCACCTCCCATTTGTAGGGCAATCACATCAGACTAGAGTCGTGCTCAGTCAACACTGCCAGCCTCCCCTGAAGCCAGTGGGGACTATTAAGAGAGGTTACTGGGGCAGATGGAATATTCCCCACTAGAACGCACGCGCAGAGCTATAGATTTTGCCCTTGAACATAGCCTGTGGCAATTTCCAGCAGATAAATGAAAGCTGCTATTGTCATTGATTTTTTTTATAATTATTTGCATCACCTCTTGCTTCTAGGCGTAGTGATCCCATCTCCAGTCTGCAGTAGAGACACTCGTTCATTTTTTATCTTCCTTATTTACCTGATTTTTTCCATTCACTGGCTCACTCTCTCCACAACTAGCGCAGGGATACAGAGCCTTTGTGCTAAGGAAGTCTGGAAGGGGAGCTGCTGCTGCTTACTAGACTCCTTTTGATAAGGTTTGCAAGGAGAAGGGACTGGCTCTGAAATGGTTAAGCAGTTTTCTTCAGCTAGCTTTGGTCCTTCCCTCACCACCAACAAACTGGACTAGCAACTCAGAGACGCAGCCTGAGCTCATTTTATCCTCCTGCATCAGGCAAAAGCTTTTATGATGCAGTGAGTTTCTTAGGCAGTGGGCTTCCCACTGTCACGTGAGGCTCACTGGGGGATCAGGACCCATGAGTTTTGCCAGGATGAAAAGCCAAGCTCTTGCAGTTTCCTGCCTAATAGCGGATCCCTCCAGCAAAGTCCTTGCCCTCCCCCCCACAGTGAACTGCCATTGACCCAGCGAATTCAATTAGTATGGTTCTTCCTTTGTCAAACAAACCCCACATGGCCAAAACCGAACATGGTGTATTTGAAAACAAATGGATTGAAACGGCCCTAATCTACTCAGACACTGTCCTCTGCATATGTTCCCTCTGATTCAGCCTACCCACAAATACAATCAGGGAATCATCAGGATCCCATCTGGTCTGCGAGAGGAGAGGGGAGTCTGACACCCTGCAGAACAGAGAGTACCAGTGATCGGGGCCTGTATCAAATGGACTGTTACAGTGCCTTGACAGTGCTTTTTGGGCCAGCTTTCTGACTGTCCCCACTGTTGAGCCCCTAGGGAAAGTGGGAGAGTGCCTCAGCTGGAGTCCTAGGGAAGAAAGCTTGTGTGACCTTGACTTATACCATTTTCCCCACGCACAGTGATGCACAGTACCATCACATGCAGTCTGGACAAACCACTCTAGCTAAAGCACTTCTGTAAGCCACCACAGCAGAAACCACAGCACCTTGCCTGGAGGGCTCTGAATCACTTCAGCCACTCCATACAGGAAGATTTTTCCTTTATACCACAGGGAAGTTGTCAGTGCTCCCATTTATGGGACCCACTGATCAGCTACATCTGTCCTAGGATGCATGCCGGCAAGAAGAAATCCCTTGTCAAAGGGGGATTCCCTACCTGACTTGCCCAAAGGAAGAATGCAGCTACAATGAGGAGAAGGGAGTCATCTTGCTGGCAGATCAGCACAACCACAGATGCTGCACCTATGGTTGCCATCATAGATAGCACAGACTTGTTTGGGAACCCTCCTCTAACACTGTGTGCCAAGCAGTGAGTCGAGGTTGTCAGAAATTGCTCGCCACTCCTGACATCTATTCAGACACATCTCCCATGCCCGTCTTCTCTTGATCAGCAGAGACCGGGCACGACCCCTGCCAGCACACAGGACACAGAGACAGAGGAAGGCCAGAGGGGTGGCCCTAGCCAACAGGCCCCAGCAGAGATGTGCTGGGGGAGCAGTGCAAAAGGCCAAACACTCAGAGATACCGTCTCCCTTTTGCTTTGGGGCACAGATGGAGAACAGCATAAGTCAGGCAGCACATCTTAGATGACAGACTTTCTGGTGGTTCACAAGAAAAGCCTGGTAAAAGAGGATCAGAGACAGTGCAAGTGTGAGAGGGCTTGAACAACACTGCCACAAGGTCTGGAGGGATGGTGCCTTGCCTGAAGAGAGCTCTTGTGCAGTACACTGAGGACATGTTCCAGAGAGACACTGAAGTACCAGTGACACATACAGGAATTTCAAGCCAGAGCTATGCAACTGGGTAGCCGTCAGGGCTGCAAAGACACTAATAAACAAAATTAGTTCTCCCTAGCACAGCCCATCCCAAACGGCTTCCTCCATGTGATCATTCAGACAGCAGGACATTTCAGCCAAGCCTCCTGTGGCAATGCCCACTGAGGCTAGGCTCTCCTGCCACGGTGGGCAGTGGCTTCTCATTCAGCCTTACCCCTCTTGGTGGCAATCTAACAGCAGGAAGGAGGCAAGAGCCAGGGGCAAGCATTCATTCCAGGAAGATTCAAAGCCAGTGAATCTATTCCCTTTATACAGCCTTTATACATCTGTTTTCAGTGTATAACACATGTCTTAGGTGAGTTTAACAAAACTGTGAAAAAAGAAATCCTGTGAAACTAGACCAGAGATCTTAGCAGAACATATTTGAAGAAACTGCTGAAAAACATAAATTAGAAGTTATCATGTTTTCTATTCCAGGCTGCCTGAAATATAAGGCAGGACATACATATCGCTGAGTGGTGGATGTGAATTATCCCACTGGAACCAGTAGCTAGCACTCCAAACTTCTGAGATAAGCCATTCTTTTGAGCCACTTCCTTTGCTCCAAAAGCCCTTGACAGGTTTTCCATATTCTCTAAAATACCAGACATGATCTCTTTTTTTTTTTTGCCTGTCAAAAAAAACCCCAAGAAGATAAAGGGCAAAAACCAAAGAGGAATTTCTGTTGCACTACCCAATTACATTCAAAGTAAAGAACCATTAGAAGTTGTTGCAAAGCTAGACTCTACCCCAGTGGCAGGGTGCTCCCTAGGAGCACTTGATGGGCAGATATTTGCACTCACTGCTGCTTCTTTTTCCCTGCAAACACAACACTCCCTGCAGAGCACTCACAACAACGCAGCTGCCTCACTGAGAACAAGCTAAAATATATCTGAGGAGACTTCTGAAAGGCCTTCTAAGGGAGCTGGAGAAAGCAGTACAATCAGCAGTACAAGTGCACTGAGCACAACAGAATTCACTGGGAAAATATATTGATCTGGCTCTACTGATTTTGAGATTTGAGAAACTCACAAGAATGCTTGAAGTTGCTCATTTACATTTTGTTACCCAGAATGCACTTCCAACTCATCTATTTCCCACAGGCACCAACATCAAAGCTGTGGAAACAAGCTATCTTTGCATGAAGGTTTTTCTTTTTAATTAAACATTATAAACTAAGGCCAGAAATTCCTTCTTATTTCACAGCTGGAGAAAGCATAAAGGGAGAAGTGAGGGTAGAGAAACAGAATCCATCAGTCACTGTACAGAGAGAGATTGCTTGGCTGTGGATGCTTGCAATTGCCTTCTAACTGCTTGGCTCATTCGTGTAACATATGGTGAAGCATAGAAAACCCACCTATAGCCCAAAGGTCACTATGCCACCTGCAGACCCCAGACAACATGCAGCCTTGCACAAATACACATGGAAGTAATTAGGAAGGCAAGGGAGCTGGGATTTGAAGCAGAACCCCCTCAAGTCTGCCGCATTAATCCTTCCAGCTGAGCTGGGGAAGAAGTCTGAATTCCCAGGGGTCTGATTACCGCAGCTTGTAGCTCAGGGTGGAAAAAAAGTGATTTACTGTTTCCTTGTCACTAACATGCCATTGCATTTGCAGGGTTTGGGTGGAGAGAAGAGCATAAGGGAGTTCCAAAGGGGCCAGGTTCGCTTCCCTCATTACCTGCACAGCCACAGCCTGACAGGCTGCTCTTGCCAGTGTTGTTCTTCCATGTGCATTCAGTTTAGAAATTACATTTGGGTTGCTATTCTTATGAATTTGCAGTTAGAGGTGACAAGGTCTTTGGGACCAATGTGGTAGATCCCAGTGTGTGGATAAGGGGATGCAGAGTGACAGGGAGTTTGGATTCGTCTCTTCCTTATGATGTTGCATCCTCTAGAAGTCTTCAGTTGTGGACTGCGACCCCCTTCCCTGCATTACACTGATCAGAACAACTTCCCCTTACCCCAGAGATCTTACAGCTGAAGCACCAGGCAAGAGATGAGCATGATACAGCATGACAAGGAAATCATCGTGGTTGGAGAGTGATAGCTTTGGAGGGGTGGATTGAAAACTGACTAAAAGGAAGTGGGGTTGAAGAAGAAGGGTAAGAGGATAAATGTACCCACCAGGGATCCAAGGTTCAGATGCCAGTAAATCTTCAGGCTTCTCTCCCAGTAGATCCAAACACCTGTGGTCATCCTACCACATTTGATACCAGGCAACTTGGAAAAAGTTTGCCAGTCATCATTCCCTTCATGATACTGGCATATTCCTCTTGTCTCCACCCTACTTTGTTCCACTGGATTCATCACCTCTTGCACACAGTTTCCTGTGCTTTTCCTCTCGAAGGTTCACTGCTCAGGCCACTCCTCACACAAAATTATGACTCCACATAATGAAAATATCACCTAGCAAGCAGTGAGGATGGCTCTGGTAATGTTAATGTATGGAGAAAAAACCCACAAAAGCCTTGTGACCAAGATTTCACCTCAGTCCCAGGGCCAGCTTCTCAGCTCCAGAGTCCTCCTTTCTTTACCATGTACTACCTTGCGACAGGACTTAGAGGCAGGAAGGAATTTTTCCCCAGCAAACAGGGGAGGGCCAGGGCAAATGCAGCTCGCCTTTCCTGGGGCTTGTACAGCCATCAAGGTACTTCTAGTGGCTAGAGATCTAAAATATCCAGCATACGTGTACTGGGTGTATGTAGCACCCTACAGGGGTGGCCCCTGTGGGAAGAGGTCAGGGGCTGCCCCATGCCGGACACAGCCAGTTGCAGCCAGCTCCATGACAAACCCACCACAGGATACAGCTAAGCCCATCAGCCAAATTGGTGGCATCTCTGTGAAAATGTATTTAAGACAGGTCAGAAAATGCCACAGAGAGAGAGGAGGGAGCAAAAAGAGTAAGAAACAGCAGAGGGAACACCAAGGTCAGAGGAGGAGGATCAGGAGGAGGTGCTCCATGGCACCAGAGCAGATATTCCCTGCAGCCCATGGGAGAGCCCACATGAGCCACGCAGAAGCAGATTTTCCTGACAGGAACTGCAGCCCATGGAGAACCCACACCAGAGCAGAGGAAAAGTATGAGAGGGAAATGAGCAGCAGAGAGAAACCACTACCTACTGACCATAGCCCCCCATCCCCCCTGCACTGCCTGGGGAGGGTAGACGAGTCTGGAATGAAGGCGTGAAGTTGAGCCTGGGCAAGAGGGGATGAAAGGTGTTGTTTTAATGTTTGGGGTTTTTTGTTTCCCACTACCCAAATCAGTAATTACATTTTTATTTTAATTGGCAATCAATTAATTTCCCAAAGTCATTGAATCATAGAATCATAGAATGGCTTGGGTTGGAAGGGACCTTAAAGAGCATCTAGTTCCAACCCCCCTGCCATGGGCAGGGACACCTTCCTCTAGACCAGGTTGCTCAAAGCCCCATCCAACCCGGCCTCGAACACTTCCAGGGAGGCAGCATCCACAACTTCTCTGGGCAACCTGTTCCAGTGCCTCACCACCCTCATAGTGAAGAATTTCTTCCTTATATCTAATCTAAGTCTACCCTCTTTCAGTTTAAAGCTGTTACCCCTTGTCCTATCACTACATGCCCTTGTAAAAAGTCCCTCTCTGGCTTTCTTGTAGGCCCCCTTTAGGTACTGGAAGGCTGCTATAAGGTCTCCCTGGAGCCTTCTCTTCTCCAGGCTGGACAACCCCAACTCTCTCAGCCTGTCTTCATAGGAGAGGAGCTCCAGCCCTCTGATCGTCTTCATGGCCCTCCTCTGGACTCGCTCCAACAGGTCCATGTGCTTCTTATGTTGGAGGCCCCAGAGCTGAACGCAGTACTCCAGGTGGAGTCTCACGTCAAGTCTCTTTTGCCCACAACAGTAATTGGTAAGCGATCTCCCTGTCTGTATCTCAACCCATGAGCTTTCTCATTCCTGTTCTTCCTATTTTCTCCCCTTGTCCTGCTGGAGGAGGGAGTGAGCAAGCGGCTGGGTGGGAGTCTGGCTGTTAGCTGAGGCCAAGCCACCACAATACAAAAGCAGAGTTTTCGTAGACCACATGATCCAGGGTGCAACATGCCTCTTAGATGAAAATACCTGGTTTCATGGCATACTGAAGTGTGCAGTCTCTGCAGACTGCTGGCAAGTGGCACATCATGCTCATGTCACTTCATCAAGTCATTCACATAGACTTAGTGAGTGATAAACAAGCCACTGCATTCATCTTTGTGCCTCCTTTACTAAGTGAACATATATCATAAGCACAGCCATCTACGATGTGTCTATTTCATCATTCCCCTAGAGGTTTTCTATCTAATTTTAAACTAACTGTTTACATTTTCTGGATTGTGTCAAATAAA
Source organism: Gymnogyps californianus (assembly GCF_018139145.2). Lineage (NCBI taxonomy): Eukaryota > Metazoa > Chordata > Aves > Accipitriformes > Cathartidae > Gymnogyps > Gymnogyps californianus. Next base: position 25,843,215 of record NC_059475.1, on the reverse strand, counting down.
CAGACACCACTATATGGAAGCTCAGGATACAGCAAGAGGCAGGGATGGGGAGCACTGCTAAGGTCTCTCTCTTCTCATCTCTTCCTGGAATATAAATATTGGGCATGCAATTCCTAGTACAATTGTCTCTGTTCTTGTGGAATTGTCTGAGTAAATTCTCTGGCATTACACAGAGCTGTCTCTGCTTCTTGAAAAAAACAGGAGAACTCACGGGGGGCAGTTCTGAGTGAACAGCAGGAATGCTGCTATGCTACCTTTCTGCTGTTTCTTGGCCAAGGATTTCCACGCACTTTGCATGATGCAGTCACACATCTATGGGGTCAAGATTATTTCCCTTCGATGGTGGTTATCAGGGAGGAAGGGGGTTGGTGTCTGCTGTTCCTGCTGAATCTCCCAACTCTGCATTTTCTACCCACCTCACAAGGGAGGTAAACAAACCAAAATAGCTATCTCCATTTGACAAGATGTTCTGTCTCCTAGTGAGAGAAAAGAAAGCAAAATGTGCTGGGACAGCGTCAAAGTCAGAACTACAGGAGCTGCTAGGTGTTTCTCCCATCATATGGAGAAAATCAGGGTTCAAGGATACAAGCTACTCAGCAAATCCCCTCACTGAATATGAACTGAGAAGCTGATCCTAAGTTTTAACCTTGGACTACCATCTTCAGCTGGTTTTTGCTGCCTTTCCCTACATTTGAAAATGAAGAGCAAATCCTAAAACTGCTCTAGAACAGCTTTTACCCTGCAACTAGTTGGCAGAGTCACATGCTGTACAAAGTAAAAAAAAATAATTGTGTGGGGACAATGGACCTAAACCTTTCTCTTGCTGATTCAAGCATCAGAGCACAGGCATGCTCAGTTCTATAACCCAGACTAAGCCTTTTACTGAATGTCCCCAGACTGCCATTTCAGGAAATGTTTGCAGAAAGTTAATGCCATATCAGCATCCCCGTGTGGGAAATGGCAAATATTTAGGCACTGAAAATGCAGAAATGCATGCATTCAGAGGCTGGCTTAAGAGACTTTCACTCTGAATGCAGTGCTTTCCAAAAATGAACATAACTCATCACTGGCAAGCTAGATAGATAACTACAATTCATTTAAGTGCTGCTTAATTTCCTGTATGAACTAAGTGGATGTATTTTAGTTCTGTCTTAACACAAAGGTCTGAGATTTCAGGCACCAGTTTTCCCCAGAAAGGGATTTTCCATCCTACCCGTAAAGATGCCGTCTCGCTGGTGAAAAGCAAGGTTCCCTGGCTAAGGGTCAAGGAGTACATGCTCCCTGTGAAAGAACAGTGTTTTTCTGCATTATCAGTCCAATACCACAAACATGAGATAACAATGGAATGGCATAATGGATGCACAGCTCTCAAAGAAAGATACCTCATATTTGAGTCCCTGATTGCCCCAGGTAAGAGAGATACATCTGACCGTTTAGTATAGGGATTTAAAGCACCTTACCACAGTGATATAAAGCCAAAACCTCTCTCATTCTCAGCAGAACATTTTTCACAGGCAGTTCAATTTTTGTGGAGCCATCAGGAAATAAAACAAGGCAGTGCCTGTTTTCTCCACATACTTTCTCTGCTTCAGGGGAGAGCAACACAGTTCTGAATCACTTCCCACCAGTGCGAGGAAAGAGCTTTAAGTGGTTAATAATACCCAGTCAGGCTGGTGCCTCAGTGACAGCAGACAGCAGAATGGCTGAGATGGGGTCTGAATGAGCCACTCCATGAGCTCTTCAGTCACTTCTTAGCCCTTGTACATTACAAGTATTATGAAAGTAGCTGGACTCATTACTACAATGCTGATTCATACTCCAGGGTCTGGACATAGGCCTGACTCTTGCCCACTCTGGGGTGCTGTGGAGCAGATAAGCTGGCTGGTCTTTATCAAGGTGCCTGGTCCCACTGCTTGGTAAACACTGTGCAGACTTTCTCTGTTAAAAAGCTCATCTTACCAGCAGATTCCTTACAAGCAATATAGTTTCAGCCTGGGCACAAAGAAAGCACATATGATTCGTTCTGGTGGAAGTCTCCATGAGAGTGAGATAGATATAGGGACACTGTCCAGTGATCCATCACCAAGGATAACACATAACACAGCGAGAAAAACTTGGAAAGTATATTTTGACCCTATGACCAAAATTTCTTATGAACTCAATTCCTGTTTGGGCTGAGAAAAAGCTGAAATGCCTAGCTGGGATCTAAGATGTATTTTTTAACTGTTCAGGTTTTAGCCAAGATTGTTTTTCCTGCCTGTGATAAATCAGTGTCTTAGCCCTTCCTTCTATGCCAGGGAAAGGAAGGTATGGCATTAACACAGTTTGAAAGGCTCTGATTTAGGGCTTGGAGAAACAATTGCAAGTAAATTAGTTACTACAGCTTAATGAGTGTATATCAGCTGAACTGAAGTAACTGTGTACGCTCTCTGCTCACAGTGAATGCCTTTTATTTAATACACAGATATAATAGCTAACCTGCTGAGTCCTTTTATTGTTGCCCTTGCAGATAGAAATAAGGACCTGCCTTTAAGCTCCTTTCTTCTGGTGACCACAGTTATCTGTGCCATATTTTCCCCCTTCTAAATAAATCTCTTTCAAAAGTGAATATTCATGAAGAGGGATTCAGCCAAGCAAAGCAGCAACCTGAGGCTCTGGAAACATCTAACCATTGAACACACCACAACAGTCGCTGTTACCATCTGCTGTACCAGAGAGTCAGGGTGCACAGCTATATCCTCTTCTGGGCAGAAAGCTGTTCCAAGTTTTAATCAACATTTGGAAGTAAACACCTGCCAGACAGAATAAATGAGAAGATCTGCATTAGTCCACACTGTAGGTAGCACTTGCCTAGCTTCCACATCTGCATGTCTCTTGTGCAGCATTGTGCCTTGCATCACTGTGTGCATGACGGGACTGTCACGTTCCCCAGAAGCACTGGATGTTGGACATTTGCCACCAGCAGGGTACAAGGATGCATGGTTTGGTGAGGGTTTGTTGGAGATGAGGTCCTGGACTATCTAGGCCAAGCATCCATCTGGGTTTTGCAACTGCTTGAACATCTACAGTGTTCACCAAGAATGAGCTTGAAACTCTCAGTACTGCAAAGCAGTATTAGCAGCAATAAAAGGTACAAAGTTTAGGAGACAGTGGGGGCAGGAGGTAGCGCTGGATTCAGACTCAGCCCTTCTTCTCGCTTCTGCCTAGACTTTATACTCTCAAGGAGCTTAAATCTTAAGTAGGATAATTATTTGAAAACATTACAGCAAAAGATGAATCACTCAACTTTATTAAGCTTTAATGACTGTTTTGATTGCTCTGACTGAGATGACAGGGCTGATCCACTGTATTTACTAGACCACTTTAAAACAATATCAATAATTTCAACATTAGACCTGCTGATTTTCTCCTTGTTCAACACTTGCCCAGCAATCCAGATTCTTTGTGTCTGCACGCTGGCTTATGGAAAACGGGATGGCATAATGCCACAGCCCAGGGAAGCATTATCACCCAGATGAGAATGATTGATTCAAGAAATGAAAGGCAGCACTGCTAGTTACTATACCAGAAGCTGGACAAGGGAGCCCTTTACAGGCCTCTCCCGTGTAAAATAGTTTAGAAACACTGTGGAGTTTGGTGCGTGGACATTTTCTTTGCAAAAAGGAGCGAATCCCACTCATTTTAATTTTGCCAGATGGCTTTAGACATTCTGTTACTAGACCAGTAGCGGCAATTTCATCACACTGGAGGGATTTACAGGTGGGATAAGAGGAGATGTTTATCTCTGAGTGTCTCTACAGATATGCTTGCCTCAATTCTCTGGTGTGAAGAATTGAGATTGCCCATGCTATATGTCACACTCTTTTTGCTCTGGCAACAGTGGAAGCTCTTGTCATGAAGTATTGTATTACACAAGATCAGACCTCATGGGCCACTTCTAGTGGTTACTGACTCTTTTTTGTTTCATTTCAAACCTTGAGTTACTGAGGTCAAATACAGTGACCCTAGCCTTCATTTGGCATCAAAGAGGGATACAGCCTTCATACACTGTGGGAACTTCAGCTTCAAAAGACATAGCATCAATACATACAGGAAAGTGCCTCCAGCACTTACTCATTACTAGCTGGGGGAAGGCAGGATTTTCCTATAGGTTCCCAGTGGGCCCAGGCACAGAGAACACCAGCAGAACAGTTCCTCTGGCTGAGGACAGCAGAGGCCGTACAGAACGGGGTCTTTTGTAAATCTTGCAGCCAGCCAGTTCCTTCAGAATGTGGGGAATTCCTAGGAGGCACGTGGGAGGACACACCTGAGACTTCTGATATCCCAGATCCTTACAGGTGCACTCTAAAATAATCTTAAATATCACCGTGGAAGAATTCCTGAGATATCTGCCACCCACCCACTACACTGAGTGGGCAGTGTTCAGACATATTTGTCTTCCTTTGAAAATCTTTTGTATTGGCTGCAGCTGGAGGCAGCTGGCAAAAAAAATTTGCTTTACAAGGTAATTGTAACTTTGTAGGTCTGGCTTCAGTTCACATCGCATGGACTTCAACTTTCCCACTATACCAAACCACAGGTAACAAGCCTGGTCACCAGGCCATACAGATGTACTTTACATAGCATGTTTGTCCTTATAAGCATGCTCCTGCCTCAGTTCTCAGACAGCTGTATCAGCCTTTGGATTTCTGAATTTTTCAAAACTGAAGGGAAGCTTCTGCCAGTAGACCTCAAAGTGACACAGATTTACATGGTTGCTGAGTGTTGGGGGCTATGAGCAGATTGTAGGGCTTGCGGGTTTTTCTTCTGGTAGACTTTGGGGAAAAGGTAATATTTTAAAGGTTTTTCTTGATATGCTTTCCTTCCCTTCTCTCGCATACCTTAGTTCTTTGTTTTGTGCCATTTCTGTTCTCTGTTAAATTATACAGTACATTGCTGTATAAGCGGCTGAGATGGCCTAGCTTTAAACATAGATATGTTAATGCAGAGAGAAACCCCTGTGACTATGGGACTGCTGCTGGAAGCTGCATGCCTGAATTAATGTAGTTGCCTGTTTAATTTAATACAGAAAGTATCTCAATAAAATATAAAGCAAAGATAAAAAAAACCAAACCCTGCCAAAAAGCTCTCCCGTCCTTACAGCACCAAGGTAAATGTCTTTTTCATCTGCTCCAGCTGTGTTCAAAGTTCTTCAGCAACAGCTTGAACATTGCAGTCCTATTACCAAGCTCAAATGCTCAATTTCAAGAGCTACTGTGCACCTCCGCATCCCCTCAGGCTCTCACTGGGAAGGGTTAAAACTCCTTTTGTTTTGGTGTGGAAGCATTGGTCTGATAGCAGCAGATATAAAGGACACTCCCAGGCTCCTCAGGAATTGTGATCTGGAGACACGCTTTTACTTGCTTAGAACATCCCCTTGTTGTATCACTGAAAGGTTTTTTGCATATAGAGTAATCATCGCCAGAAAATATCTGACGCTAGCACTGTTCTGGGAAGGGGGAAGAGCAGAAAAAGGGAAATAAAGGGATAGCAGGACAGTTTATCACAAATGCCTTGGTTTGAGAGTGCTAAGGAGGGCCCTAACTCATTACTTTACAATATATCATACAATCATAGAATCATAGAATGGCTTGGGTTGGAAGGGACCTTAAAGATCATCTAGTTCCAACCCCCCTGCCATGGGCAGGGACACCTTCCTCTAGACCAGGTTGCTCAAAGCCCCATCCAACCCGGCCTTGAACACTTCCAGGGAGGCAGCATCCACAACTTCTCTGGGCAACCTGTTCCAGTGCCTCACCACCCTCACCACCATAAGGAAGAATTTCTTCCTTATATCTAATCTAAGTCTACCCTCTTTCAGTTTAAAGCTGTTACCCCTTGTCCTATCACTACATGCCCTTGTAAAAAGTCCCTCTCTGGCTTTCTTGTAGGCCCCCTTTAGGTACTAGAAGGCTGCTATAAGGTCTCCCTGGAGCCTTCTCTTCTCCAGGCTGGACAACCCCAACTCTCTCAGCCTGTCTTCATAGGAGAGGAGCTCCAGCCCTCTGATCGTCTTCATGGCCCTCCTCTGGACTCGCTCCAACAGGTCCATGTGCTTCTTATGTTGGAGGCCCCAGAGCTGAACGCAGTACTCCGGGTGGGGTCTCAGGAGAGCGGAGTAGAGGGGGAGAATCACCTCCCTTGACCTGCTGGTCACGCTTCTTTTGATGCAGCCCAGGATACGGCTGGCTTTCTGGGCTGCAAACGCACATTGCCGGGTCATGTTGAGCTTCTTGTCAACCAACACCCCCAAGTCCTTCTCCGCAGGGCTGCTCTCAATCCATTCTCCGCCCAGCCTGTATTTGTGCTTGGGATTGCCCCGACCCATGTGCAGGACCTTGTACCTGGCCTTGCTGAACTTCATGAGGTTCGCATGGGCCCACCTCTCAAGCCTGTCAAGCTCCCTCTGGATGGCATCCCTTCCCTCCAGCACATTGACTGCGCCACACAGCTTGGTGTGGCTGGCAAACTTGCTGAGGGTGCACTGAATCCCACTGCTCATGTCACCAACAAAGATGTTAAGCAGTGCCATATATCCCAATAAACAGTACGCATCACTGCCTAAAAGCATACTTTCCAACTCTACTGTACTGCCAAAGATTACTGTTGAATGTTCTTTTTTTAACTCTCCAAGCCTTTGTCCACTGTTGCTTCAAACAATGGCAGTTCATGAGGATGTGGAACAAACAACCACGATTCCTTTCTGAATGTTTGCTATGGTGGGAACAAATAGGGAGAGCTTAAAGGAAACACTAGTTGAGAATAGCACAGGTGAGAGAAGAACTGGCACGGAAAGGCTTTTGCAATTACAAGCGAACATTCTTTGCTCTGCAGCGGAAAGGAGGGAATTTTCTCCTCAACTGGGACTGTGGCTAAAAAGGGAGGCTCTTTTAAGTCTAAGTATGAGGCAAGGTGAGGATTTTCATGCCTCTTTAGAGGACACCAAAGGTTGGGGGAGAAAAGGGGTATAAGGGCAGTCTCCTCCAAAAAAGTGTTCTCTAAAAATTCTCTGTTTAGAGTAAAATAAAAAATTGAGGTGGGTAAATCCCAAGCAACAAGAGAAGAAACTTGCAGTCTGCAGAAATTCCTCTAACAATGCCTTGGGATCACATAAACAAGGTTATTAATAGAAGCCTGCCTCTCAAGCAGCCCTCAAAGGCTGCTTCCTCCCATTCTTCTATCTGCACCAATTCAAGGCAGAGAAGCCCTGGCTTGAGAAAACCTCATTTGCTCCCTTCTTGTTTTTATCTTTCCCTCCACTGTATTTCCTGTCAAGATTGCAGGTCAGAAAAGCCGGAAATCTCTTTGTACCTCCGTGACTGCCAAATTCTGACCAAGAAATGTACCTCAGATGGAGCCCAACAGCCCCTGAGCTCTGGTGTGAGATCGTGTGGGGAAGGAATATACCGTAAGTGTGGCTGGGCACGCATAGCTATTTTTCACCAGTAGTTCAGACTAACACAGGTGAGGGTGGGAGCTGGGGTACAGGCTGCTTTTCCAATTACTTCAAACAAGTCAGCATTCCTGCTTCACAGTCATAGGACACATGGAGGACTTGACCTTGCTTTTCCTGAGCCTTCCAGTCAGTGTCCCAGCAGACAAGCCCAAAACATTGTTTTTCTCTCTTCTGGCTTCACAAATCCCAGGCATCTCTTCAGTGATTTTGCTAGGAAAAGGCAGAATTTTATGTGCCCCTGGGTTTTTTTGAGGAACTGACAAGCTCTGAGAAAATGAAGTATTATTTTATACTTTCCAACTTTTTTTTGTTCTGTTGTTACTGAGATTGCAGCCATACTTTCTCCAAAAGTTAATTTGCTCAGCTTCTAGAGTTACAAGAGGGCTGGGGAATAAAGTGAAAAAAATTACACAAACTCCAGGATTATCACACAACACCAGCAAATGTACCTACCACATAGAACATAGAGGCAGCCAAACTCAGAGTGCACACACAGCAAGAAGAAACCATTATTCATATTGCAGAAACACAAAAGGTCAGGACAAATTTCTCTGCATCTACCTGCAGCTATGGACAAAATATTTGGTAAGCTTTGCTCTTCCGGGGTGCTGACCCAGTCAGAAGGTGTTAAGCAACAGAGAACAAACTTAAAAAACGCACCCATTACTTTGACCTGATAGCTTCTCCAAATTCAAACCTAACAAGGTGTCAAAATAAATGCTGCCCCAAGGATTAGACTTCAGACCCAAATCAGATAAACACAGAGAAGTAGGCATATGCTCCCTGCCACTCCCTCTTTCCATACACAATCTCGAATATCTGGGCTTTCAAGCTCTGGTGCAATACACAGGTTGTTTTAAACTGGCATAAAAACACCTACTGAGCATAAAAAAAGCCTCTTCCAGCACACGTGTAGAAGCAAGAGCTGCTGTTGTCTTTGCCAGTAGCACTTCAGCAAAAGACATTTGAAGACTCTGTGCTCTGAAATCTTCTTGGCTGTATCACTTTACCATGCCTCAAGGACTCAGCCTTCCTTTCTCCGAGCTCAGTCAGTCCTTCCGAGTTGAAACAGCCAGTTTGAGTCTTTAGCTTTCTTCTGGACACCCTGACATATCCCAAGCGAAGGCGGGGCAATACAGAGAACTCCTTTCCCAGTCTAAAGTTTTGGCTCCTTTTGTTCCTTTGGAAAATCCACTTGCATTATTCAATGACAATGTAGTACACAAGAATGTCTGTGCCTGCAGGGCACAGGGTGCCTGCTTTAACTGCATGTGAGATCATATAGCCCTACTATCTGCAGAATAAAATAACTGATATTACTTCTGTTTGTAAAGAATGTCCAGCTAGAGGAGCTGGTGCTGCGTTTGGCCATCCATCATAGCCACAGAGCAGCCACCAGCAGGATATAAATGCACCGTGGGCACTGTGACCCCAAGCCAACACCCTGCATGATGTTCTTGGAGCTGAAAGCGCTAGAGTGCATCATGCTGAGGCATCAAAGCTGTGAATTAGCGTGGGTTCAGGAGGAACATAGCCACATCACTCAGTGCTATTGTTGAGCAAATAAACAGGGAAGCCATCGCAGAGCTGTGCTGCGTTGCATAGACTTATGGGTTCAGAACTCAGGACTAGCTCTTCCCCTCCTTCCCCACAGATGTTATAGACATGCCTCAGCAGTTTTGCTGAAAACTGAGCATTGTATAAGCACAGAAGGAGATTTTACAAATGGAGAAGAGGAAGCCAAAAGCAGTACATTTATGACCAGAAAATATTTTGACCGTCATATTATTAACTGTTGGGACTCACTTCTACAATTATCACAGAAATCAACAGATTAAAAGTACTCAAAAGATTACAGGATGCTTGCATGGATAATGGGACATGCAAGGTTACTGTAAACAGTGTAAAATGGATAAAGAAGTGATAATCCCATAAACCAATCTCTAATTGCCTACAGGGAGATGGAAATTGCCCTGTCCTACTCATCAGTGGTGACCCTACATTTTCTGCATTCTTCTCTGAAGCTCTGCTATTGGGTACTCTCTGAGACAGACTTATTTTCATATATGTGTATCATATTTTTATAGATCATTCTGGGTAGTTCTTGCACGGTCCACTGTAATCACTGGATCCTGTCTGCATGGGATGGCAAAAAGGCAGGAAAATTTGATTATAGGGAAGGCAGGGAGTAGACCCTGCAAGGGACTGAGCTTTTTAAGGAGAAATATCCCTGGATTTTTTTTGCCTTTTTTTGTCATGTTCTGTACTGACAACAGAAGCTAGGAGAAAACAGGGAGCAAGTATGTCAGAACAGGGAGTAGTCTGTATATCCAGTCGTGATGCCAGTCTGCAGTTGGGCTTAATCCTGTCAAATTGCAATCAAGAAGATACATAGCTAAACAAACAGGCCAGAACCTCTCTCATGTTAAACATTCAAAACTCAAAGGACTGCTCTCCAGGCACCACTAATGATAAAATCACAAAAGAGCTCAGGGTGTGCAAGAGCAGCCCACAGATTTCCAATGACTGTTCTCTAAACACAGTGTTACTTACAGCAACCAATACCAAGAACAGTCATGCTGATGGCACTCTTCCAGCAAAATGTTATCAACACTCTACTTCTGTACACAGCTAATTATACCGTACCCAAATGCCACAGGGAGATGGCTGCTCTATCAGGAAATGCACAAGAACATATGCTGCCATATGGAGGAGACAGTCTTCACTGAGACCACTTCTCTGTGTGTAGAAGGCCTCCCAGTCCTATTCTATTATTGTTTATAAAGCAAGCTCCCTGGAAGGTAAGCAGGAAAAGGGAAAAGCAGAAAAAAATGGCAAAACATTTCTGTCCAACTTTTGGTACAAGAACACCAGCAAGTGGGGAGGAAGGTGTGTACAAGGGATAACAAAGCTTTATGAACGTGTTGCAGAGCCCTGTTCCCTAAACAGGAACTTTGCTTTGTTGCTAAAAAGCATTGAGCTGATGTATCCTACTTAGGAAATTAAACCTAACTCAAGGCTTATACACCACTTAAAGCCCACTTAAAAATGCAAAAAGGCTCAATTAAAATGCAATTGTACCAAACTAAATGTCTTGATTTCTAGCAGCGGGTTGGTAACCAGCCAATAAATCTTAATTAGAAATTATCAACCTCACGCTAACCAAAACTCATTTTTGTTTTTGTCCTCAAAGAGCAACACCTAATGTACAGTGGGGCTGACTTTTTTCTCAGCTTAAGGGTATCTATTCTCCTCTCCTCCAGATAGGAGGAAATGAAGGGAATCCTTTGTTACTTGTCTGCACACTCTTACTAACCTTGGATGGCTCGTGTAACTATCAGTTGCCAGCAGTCATTTACATCAGTTGCAAAGTGACTGTAAGATGATACTAAATAAGAATGGTAGCAGTTTGCATCAATGTAAAAATCACAAGGTGTTAAATAATGAAACTGTCCCACTCCTCATTTCTGCTTGCAATCCCAGCTAAGAATTTGCCTTTTAGCTTTGAGCCTGTTAAATTATGTCTTTGACATTGTTGGGTCTTGGTGCTTTTAACACTAAAGTCTCTCGGTTCTCTGCACCAGTAAGGAATTCATATGCCATTGTTAACTGGTGCAGCACAAAATCTGAGTAGAAGAATAAAAACAGTTTCATTACGCACATGCAATTTAGTTTGAAGGCCTTTTCATAAACCCCTCTTCCCATGGCTTGCATCCACTTCAGCTTCAAGGCTCCATCAATCAGGATGAAATGGGAGAGTAGGTTAAGAACTCTCTCAAAGTGGTAATCCGGAAGGCAGTGGTTACCAGCAAGAAGCACTTAAATCAGCCAGTGATAGAAGAAGTGCTGAGTGGGATGTCAGCAGGGGCTACGTGCGCAGTCTTTCCCGTTTCCTATTCAAATCTTGCCCTGGACCCATCACAAGAGGGTGTGTGATCCAGTTCCACTGGAGGGTGTAAAGGCAGCAAACGATGACAGAGGCAGCTGAGAGGATCAGGCAGGAGAGTCAGTACGGAAATGTGATTCGGATGGAAAGTGTGTGACAATTTCAGCCCTCAATAAAGGGGATGAGGCAAGACTGTTTCTGAATACCACTGTCAAAAAAACCCATCTTAGTTAGTGCCATGAGAAGTCTTCCTGAAGAACTTTCAAAGAAAAGGGGCTCTTGTTCTAGAGATACTTGTTATTAATAAAAGCTCCTGTGATTTCCAGAAGATTCATATCCACTATTTCATGCCAGCACTTTCACCTTGCTGAAGGCTTCCTCACAGGCACCAGAAATGAAGACACTTGGCTACATATGGTGGCTTGGGGTTGATTGGCTTTCATGTCTAAGGTTCAAAATACAGTTGAAGCTTGTCCCATGGTTAGAGTTTTAATTAAGGCTTTTTATTTCTCTGCCTGTCTCCCTTCGTATGGATTTTCTGATGTCTAATAGGTGAACTAATTTGCCATTGTCCTTGAAAGGACACTTACCTCTTCCTAACTGTCCCACTTCCAAAAAAAATCTGTAGTAGTTTAACAATCTCCGATACTGCTACTTCTGAAAAATTTCACTGAAATTGGTTCAAATGGTATCAGAACAAATGATTATATAAACTTTTTTTTGCCATAGGAATGCAGGCTGCAAGTGGAAAGCAATGGTTAAATGGTTAGTGTGTGTTACTGTCTGTTCAGCACAGACTTACAGGTACTTCTACCCAATACATACAGTGCTGAGAACCTTGCAGGCTACTTCCTAGTAGATTTTGCTAGCTGGACTGCAGAATGATGTCACATGGCTCAAGTTGGTGGTGTCAGTACAGTTTTGTAGGGCTGTCTGCTACCCTGTAGTCTTCTGATGCTGCTATTTTGAGATTAAAATTAGGCATGAATTTGTTCTAAAAGTATTATAATTGAACCTGATCTGTATCCTGTAACACAAATCCTGTACAATACTGATCCTTTTGGCTTTTGCGAGTTTCTATAAGCTGGCATAGTTGATGCAGAAAGCTCAGTCAGGACTGGAAGCTCTTGCAGAGCTTCCACTGACTCACTATAGGACCAAGTTATTCCCTGCCCTATCTCAGCCCTGTATCTATCTGTTAAACGGGGATAGTAATCTCTATCTAACAGGGGTCTTGTAATATTTAATAACTGCAGAAAACATTAAAGTGCTAAAATGGAGCCAGACACTGACGTGTTACTCTGTGCTCTGCTCTTGATGGAAGGGATTTAGGCATTTCAATTATTGGTCTCCAGCATAACCTACCTTTTGTTCATGGATGGATGCACTAATGAGCAGAGCTGGACGTAAGCTTTCTGATAGAACAGTTTTCCATTTGAAAAATGCCAGTTTAACAGAATCAAACTATTTCATGGGAATGTACTTGCTTAATTGAATTTTCTGGCAGAAATCTGCCCATTTCCTCACAGGTTCTCCTGTGTACCTGATCAGTGAGCAGAATTGAGAGCCTGGCAAACCTAGCTCCAGCTGGGATACTAAAGATTTTCCTGGCAGGAAGCCTGGAAGCCAAGGAGCCCTGTTTGAGCCAGGGCAACCAGGACTGCTAGGATCCCAGCTGTGTGGCAGCAAGCCTGAAAGGAAAGTGACGGCAACTTTGAGCCTTTTGGACAAGTCTGCTTCATTTAAAAAACTCAAAGAAAAGCATTTGGATTACATTTTTCAAATTGAACCACTAGAATGTACAGCTTTTGGTCTCATGGAAGACAAACAGTTTTGCTGTTAGACTTTTTTCCAGGGTGGGGTTCTGGGCTGCAGGCAGACCCACAGTCAAGCCTACTGTCTTGATTTCCCTGTTGGTTCATATTCATACCTGGAGGTGAGGGAGGAAACAAGAACAGTTCAGCAGGAGGAGAGAAAGCACCTCTGAAGATGTTTGTGCTGATAGCAGCCCATCTGGGCTTTTTTCAAGGACAAGTGGTAAGGGAGGGCCATGTTGACCTGATTAGAGATTTTTGATTGCTCAGTCCACTGGTGTTGATAGATTATGTGAAGAACCAAAGCAGAAGGTCAAAAGCCACCAATTACTTAAAAAAAAATCCAAAGTGATAAGCAGTAAACTGGCAAGCTAAGCAGCATACAACATTAGACAGCCAATATAATAGAGCCACGCTCCCTAGTGATCTCTCTAGGGAGTCAGGAGGCCAGCAGATGGGTTTCTGCAGGTGCAGCTGTATGTCTGGATAGACCTGACAGGCACTGTACACAACTGCAGTTCCTATGTCCCTACTTTGATTCTTTCTTCTCTTCCATGACTTTAGGTAGAGTTTACATCAGACTCTCAGTTGCTAGACCCATCAAATGCACATGTTGGTTTCTCCCTGCAAGTCTCTAGAGCTGTTAATCCAGCCGCTCCCACAAGTATTCAAGCTGTGTAAAGGACAGACGAAGAAAAGACAGTGGGAGGAGAGGAAGGAGTTCATAAAGATCAACCATCAAGCTCTACAAATGAAAAATGCAACCCAATAAATAACTGAAAAGGCCACGCTTCCTGGTGTGTGTCTGATCTCAGTTCTCAAGCTCTGAAGCCTGCATTTTCCTTCTATTTTTAAAGAAAAAAGAATTAAAAAAAAACCCCACAACTTTTTCTAAGTTTCTTCTTTTAGAGGGCAAACTTTCTACTGACAATTTCAATGTGTGACCCCTTAAAAATGCACATCTTCCTGCCAAGAGACCCAAAGCTCTGCGTAGACTTGGAAGATTCAGTGCCAAAAGAACCTCCCCTTCTTTCCTCTCAAATGCACAGTTTAAAATATTACTAAAACCATTGGTGGTAGCTCTGACTACATATATGTAGTGGAGTAGAGGGAGAAGAGTGAAGAATAAGAAGGTCATACTGATTCTCCACCTCTGACTTCAAATTTTGTTGTAATAACCATTGCTAATGACTTGCTAGTAGAGCTAATTACAAAGAGGCCAAGAGGGTAAGAATTTTGCAAAGAATGTTCTCTTTCTTTAGAAGATTAAAACATCTAATGTTTCCTACAGTCTATTGAGAAGAGGATAAGTAACCTGGAGCATCCTCACAAAATCATGCAAAGCTTTTCTGGAAAGTCTTCAGCTTTCACTGATTTTTGCTTTAATTTCCAAATTGAAGCAGCTCTGGTTGCTAATATACCTTTATACGCTTCGGTAAAATACACCCATGTGAGGCTGAGCTGAGAGCAGAAGGATAAGTCACCCTGCTGGTGCTCTGTTGCAGGAGGACAGGACACTAGCACAAATAATAACAGAAAATGCAGTGGAACAGGTATGCTTGCAGAGTTCTGGAAAGAGGGGAGGCAAGACTCAGAGAGGGCAAATCTGCATCTAGTTTTTCCTTGCGTATGTCTTCCTTTCATGCTCTCTGCCAACACTCTTCAGTAACTGCTGTCCATGTCTGTGTTTTTGAACTTCCCCAAAGGCAGAAGTTGGGGCTTTGCTTCACAGAGGGGAGCTGCCAAAGCAAGCAGCGTTGCCCAGGCAGGTATGGCAGAGGGAGAATGACAGCAAGAGGAACAGGGAGCTAAAGATTCAGAAGCAGATTCTTTCACATCTTCTTTCTCCCCTCCTCCCACTTGGGCACTTCTACAGTGTGGGACTATAGTTTAATCTCGATATCCATTCCTAAGATGAATACCCTTTCACTACCCCACAATCACACCAGAAAACCATTTCTCTCTCCATACCTTTCTTCCTGTCAGAACAGTGGTAGCTTATGCTTGAGAGAGCAAATGTTTATTGAAGACACAGACTAGGAAATATATGCAGAAATGTGGATGTGAGGAGAGAAACACAGGTTTGAGATAACAGAAGACTGGGCTCAGAGAAGCTTGACTTTCTGCTTTACAACAGGCCTACCTCAAAGCAGCTGTTAGTTCTTTTCACTCCTGTTCTTTTCATAAAACTTACAATGCAAAGCAAGAAAATCCAATGAGAACCTACAAAACTCTTGGAATACCAGGTCAGAATAGAGATGTGAACTTTATCTTTCAAAGAGAGTTCAAAAGCTGGCACAGACTTAGAGGCAGTGTCTGAGGAATAGCTCAGTCAAACTGGCAGTCTCAAATCTCACCTTTCATAGAGCTTAGCTCATCCCAGACCCACACTTTTTGCTGAGCAAAAAGCATAATGTCTTGTTAATAATGAATAGATCTGTGTCTCCTGTATTTAACACTGGAGCTTTGAGCAGATCCACAGCACTTTATAAATTATCTATTGCAACTGATTCAGGGCCCGCTGGGAGTGTTCTTGCAGCAAGCATCTTGCTTGCCTGTAATGGAATCATACCATTAATGCAATTTCAATTAGACATACATTATAGTGCACAGGTGTCTAAGCAAACAGTCTGCAGGAAGCCTCCCCCAGGGACTCATATCCTAGGGAAAAGGTGTGTAAGTGGGAAACTTTCCAAGGGGTCCTACAATCACACCAAAAAGATGCCAAAGAAATAAGCAAATGCCATGCTAGAGTGGAAGGAGGAATGTGTCTGTAAGGAAGAAAAATTGCTGGTAGCTAATTCCAAACTTCCACCTTTTCTGGTTATGAGGTAAAGAACTCTTCCATGCTTCATCCAATAATCACTTCAAGAACAAAAACCCAACAACATTCTTATCAGCCTGTGAGGCTGTACTCATGGTTCCTGATAGGAAACCCTTTTCTCCTTTGGAAACTGCCTGACTGTCGTCCGTGGAATAAATATCCAGTTGTCCCTTGGTCTGGCTGAGACTCTGAGCCAGCTGGGTTCCTGGAGAAGAAACAGATGCTCACCATCTACATAGTTACTCTTGGAATAACAGTTCAGACTCCCAGAGAGCTGGCACCAGTAGTAGGTGGCTGTGGTGGGATATCTTGCCAGATGTCTAGCCAAACAAAACCTTTGGTGTATTACAAGCAATGCTAGTCTCCCTGGAGCACAGAGTATCAAAATCTCATTTAAATCTACATCAGGATAAGCTTTTCCAGTCTACTGCTCAGGTCACCATCATACACCCAACCTGACCTGCAAGGACCCTTTCTCTGAATGCGTTGATAACTCAGGGGAAAAATGAAAGCATGGTCTCTAGCAGTTTTTGCTCTCCCTGCAAGACTGCCAATGAGGCATCTAATTAATGTCAGTTATGGTTGACGTTTTTCTGAGGGGGAACTGAATGAAAGATTTGCTAATTTATTTCATGCAGGGCCTACCAAGAAATGTCAGACACTAATAACTACCAGTCACTGCTGAGCTGAACTGGATTTGAAACAGCAAGTTACAGATAAAAACTTCCCAATCTGCTCTGCTGTCCTGCCTCCTGCTGATCACCCTCATTAATAAATTCTTGTATCAGTGGCAAAAATATGAATCAGACTGAACTCATGTAGTGATAATACTGGCCTGAAAGAAGCATTGCCATCAATTAATGCAGGATTTTTCTCAATGATTCAGCATAAACCCCTCTGCTCTCTTTCTTTGTGGGCCTGGATTTACCAGCCCGTGTCTTTCTTCTCATATGTCTGTGGCAACCAACACCTTGGGAACTTCCAGTTGCAAATAAACAATTGGTGCTTGAGCTCAAAGTCAGGTTCCTAGTCATAGGGCCATTAACAATTCATACTCTCAATAAACTGTCTCAGAGCCCTTTTGAGGGCGTTCAGCAGAAGTGTGTTGCAGTTCCACATGATCATGATTGGCACCACTCTTAAACCCTGCACTCTTCGGCTGTATGAACACAAACACTTATCCCAGATTCTCAAAAAATGGGATAAGAGGGATGATATGACAGATAGACCTGTTGTCCACTTAATGTTTATTGAGGAACATTCCAGAAAGCCAAAGAAAAGGATATTTTAATTTGCAGCCCGCTATCTAATTTCCCTACGTAGCAAATGTAAGTCAGATGGCTTGCTTTCTCAGTTACCTTTCATTGACCACTTAACAGTAACAATCCAATGATGGATGGGCCACAAGAAAACCACTGTCTAGTCATTCACTGCCCTCATGAAGGACAGTTGATGCTGCCACCTGTTATACCTTTTTTTGACAAGTAAGTAACCAGAGTAGACCTCCCTCACACATCTCCACAGTCATGGAAAAAAGCATGATACTTTCAGCTTGGCTGAAGTTGCTCCAGGCAGATTCTTGCCATCACTAGTCATCTGGAGGCTGGCTCCCAAAAGCAGAACAGCCTGGACAGATGGGGCGGCTACTGCTCAAGGCATCAAGGACAATAAAATGCTACCGCAGTATCTGACACCTGACAGCAACTATAGTGATCGTGGCCTTAAGAGAGGGCAGAACATTAGATAGTACAAAACAACTTCCAGACCTCAGGCCTTTCCAGAAATGACACTGTATATTGAAGAGCTGCAGGATATCACCTGACAGATGATGTCACCCCTTACACCTCTAGAAGATGAAATACATTTGTGACAGCTGTCAGAAACTACAAAACACACAGTAAATCACCTTCTTCCTCTATTTTTGGTGACATCTTAGATATATATAAGGTGTCCTCCAAAGCTACTTATTTCATCCTTATCATGCTTTTCTTTGAAGCTTGCTAATCACTGCCTCTTAGCATACAAAAGAAGGGTCAAAGCAGAAGGCCCAGTGCTTTACTATGGGCTGATGACTGCTCTTTGTCTTTTCTAAGTGTAGATCAGCTGCACATTAGCCATTTCCATGGCTGTGAATGGTATTTCCTGTTTGGACATACACAGGGAAAGAAACCTCTTTTAACCTGCATATCCTTACTGCAAGTAGCCCTGCAAATCCTTTCCTCAGCACCAGTGCTCTGAGAGAAGTCCAAAGGGGTTGCGCTTGAGTAAAATCATCTCTCAGTAACCCCCACCCCCAGAATGTGCTGCTCCTCTGACACTGCATCCTGCTGGCCCTTAAGGGATAATTCATGTGCAAGGCTCCAGATTTAATTAGAAGGCTTCCCATTTTAACACTACCAAAGGATTAAAATAATTGGAAAAAAGTAGGCAAGCTGTGCGCCCTTGAGGTTTGACAAGCAGCACAGGGTGAAAGGGATACAGCCCAGGCGAGATGGAAAATTCCACTGGTTCTCAACCTCTCTGCCCTTAACCTCAAATATTTTGCAGACTGTTAATTTAATCTGCAACCCTCCCCCAGCTAACCTCAAGGCTCAAGAAGGGCTGAGGTTATCACCTCATTTCCGAAACTGCTCGTGGAGGGAAACAGCTGGAGTTGTCCAGCTGTTCCCCCAAATAAAGGAAATGAATTAAAAGGAAGTCTTGTGAGTATGCATGAGGACGGGAGACTTTGCAAGTGCTGAGGCCAACTGCAGAGGAGAAGGCTCCTCTGAAGGAATTGCCTTTAGAAGAATATTTATTCTAATGGGAGCTGCAGCAAAAGAGGCTAGGAGCAAGGAGATTGCCTGTGGTATCCACAGTAGGTTTGCTGAGTGAGACTCGGAGGAAGCGGCAGGGAACTGAACCAAGGAAAGATGGCAGTGGCTGCACAGGCTGTGCTCATATACAAAAGACTGTGAGCCTTGCAGGCAACTGCTCATGAAGCACTTAGATGGCCAAGACATCAGATTAGCATCCAAAGAGCAAAACAGCTTTGTTTGTTGGGCCAAAATACTGTAAATTGCATGCATAGTTGAGCCAGGATCTGCTGTAAGTCCATCCAGGAGCTAGGGTGCCCTGGACTCTCATTTAAAACCTTCCATTATTGCAAATGAATGAAAGGGAAGGATGGTTTCAATGTGGTGCCCAGCTGAATCAGAGACTGATCACTCCTGGTTCTGTTCTGCAGCTCAGCTTAGGCATTTCAGGTCCTTACAACTTTCACTACTCTAGTTCAGAGCCCCATGACCCCCTGTGCCCAGTGCCTCAGCTCAGCTGATGCACACAGACTGACCCTGTTCTGGGACTGACCCTCCCGCTATTCCAGTCCTGTCTCATCTTGTTTGAGATTCAGTCCTGAACTCTCTTGTTTCTGTTCCAGTCCAAAACCTCAGTGGAGTAAAAGCTACTGACTGTAGCAAAATAGTGTGAATAAGTCCGTGGAGGAGTCTGCACCAGCAGGACATTTTGAAAGGATCAGATAAACAAACTCTCTTGACATGACCTTGTCAAAACCTAATCCCAAAGCCCCAGAGGTGAAATGCTATTTCACACTTCCACTGCCTCCCTGGCTGCTGAATGTTTCACGACATCTTGGGTTTGGCAACAGGAGGCTTAAAACTTCTGTTTCTGATGGCTGGTGAATATACAGACTGTGCTTCAACCCATATGCAGCTGTGACAAGAAGCGGGGAGAGGGCCGACACGAGTGTCTCCGAAGCACAGAGAAAGACACAGTCTCCCTTGCTTTGAATGACTTTATAAGGCAGCTTGTTGCACCAAACTACTGTATTTCTCCAGGACTGACAGATTAAAGTGGCATTTGAATGACTTGAAATGCTTTCAGGAAAGCTTTAGAGATTCACAGAAAAGTAGTATTTTCCTCTGTCCAAACTCTTTTAATTCTCCCTGGCTATAGATGCTTAAGTCATTTTTGCTTTAACTCACAGTGTTTCCTTTTGAAGCAAGCTTATAACACAGGAACCTTGCACAAGCAAAATCCCAAAATATAATTCAGAGAAACTGCATATAGACTGAATTCCAGTGAGAGTGCATTGCTCCAAAAGGAAGAAATAGAATAGTTAGCCTTTCCTGGGGATAATGTGAGTCTGAGTCCTACTGGCTAAAAAAGACAGGGAGGAGTTCCTTTAACAAAAAATGTGGCTAGATTTCCTAATTCTAGAAAAAAGAAAGAACAGCTTAAAAAACTACCACTAAAACTTACTGACATACTGACAATCTCACAAACTTTGAGTGACCCAGAGAAGTTGATCCAACTTCCTACATCCACCAACAGTCACTCAAAATCCTGTGTAGCATGTAGTGGTGAAGGTCAGGATGTGAGAAATTTGCCTTATGTCTGCTTGGGCAAAATATGCTATACAGATCTATGTCTTATAATGATGATCTCTGAATTCATCGAAAGGTTCACTATCCTTGAAAATTCCAGCACTCACAAAAGGCAAAAGATTTGGTGAGGAACAACTGGAGTGTTTCCCTCAGAAATCAAGGGTCTATCACTAAATCAAAAACTCCTCACCTGAGTATAAAGCTTTTTTATTCTTCTTAAGTAGGATTATGTTGCTATATCTGCATGTAATTGATTCGCACCAAGCCAGTGATCTTTCATCCCTATCATAGCCCCCTCAGCAGCCTGCAGTCTGCCTGTCTGGTACTGTTCGAAGTTACTGGGAAGAGGCTGCAACATGCTCTCCAGAAGAGCCACCTCTGCACCAGGGCCCCTCCTGGCAGAATCAGTATTTAGTCAAGGAGCCTGGTCTTGGGCTAATGCTAGACTGTCCCTTAAAACGCACTGAGTCTGCTTCTACTTGCAAGAAGAAGACATACAAGAAACTTTTGTGAATGGCAAAATGATCCCATCTATGTATCGAGTGGTTACTGGAAAAGGACTGGGATACCATTAGGGTTAGCTCACTCAGCTCACTGCAAACTGATGATGTGCAGAGAGTTCTTTCCTATGAAAGCTTGGACCTGCAAGCAAACGTCTCATCGCTGAGATTCTCCTTTACCAAGCAAATCTTCATCAGGAGATGTGGGAGGAAAATGCATCATGTGTGAGACAGATGCAAGGCTTTGCTGCTGGAATGTGGGGTTGCTGCAGAATCTCATACTGAAAGGCACAGGCCCAGTCCATGACAAACCATCACCACGTCCTTCCCGCAAACTGTGATTAGTTATGGGTTTCATTCTAGCCTTCCTGGAAATGTCAGAACTGCTAGTCCACCCTTACTGACTTGCTAACAAATTGCAGGTGTTTTCCTATGTATCCAGGAAGATTAAAATCCATAAAATTGCCCCCTTCATCCCCTCCCACTTCCACCCCAGCACACTAATACAGACTCAGAAATATTCCCAGAAAATCCTGTTACCAGCTATTGTCTTTTTGTCCTACTGTTAGTGACCCTGACAAATAGAAATCTGAGACAATATAGTCTATATAACAGTATAGGCTACAGCCCATGCTTTAAGCTTCATGAAGCCATGAAGCCCTATTTCTCTACAGCAAGGGAGCAACTTTTGATGGTATGCCAAGTAGTGACTGGAGCTGGTTGGAATTTTTCATTCAAAGTTGTTTTTAGCCTGGTTTACTAAGAAAACAAGGCATAAGAAACCTAGTTCTCCTTTTGTCCCTTTACCATCCCAGCAAAACTTTGATTCTGCTGGCCAGTTTAAACCAAATTGAAGAGAGGTTTTTGGCCCCAAACTATGCAGCTTGTACAAGTTTGGAAAAAATCAGTGGCTGGGTATAGGAGAGAAACCCTGCTAAGTGCACCCATCCTGTGCTAAAGTAAAACTGCAGTGTGAGCTTGGGACTTAGCAGATACCAGAGACTCCACGGGAGAGAATATTGTTATAAATGCTTCCACTGTGAGAAAATCTTTGAAAGCTGCTTACATCTTATCACACATCAGAGAACCCTGTCAATCTTGAGAGAAATCCAGAAAGCCAGGCATCACTAGTCCAATGTGGCTATTCGTTTGTTTCATTAGATTGCTTTTCAGAGCTGTAATGTTAACTAAAAACAGATTTTCACGAAACTAAATATTTTTAGCAATTTTTTTTATGTTGTACGACTGATGTTCTGAGGCTGTTAGGGAAGCATGTAGGTATCTTTATTTGAAAAAAACCAAGCAATTTCACATAATCAGATCTGAGACTGGGACCTAGGCATCCTGGCTTCTACCCTCCAGTACTCTACACTGTCCCTTCTGCCTGTTGGAGACCCACCTGATCTCCTTTACAGCTAAAGCTGTTTACAGCAGGTCGCTTTTTACACACATACTCATTTTCACCGAGCATAACAGGGCATGTGGGTGCTATTGCATTGAGGATCGTAGTTCTGCTGAAAAAGTTAAGAATATGACATCAGTCCAGTTGGAAACCAACAGCATGAACAGGCTGAAAATGCTGATATTTAGTTTCAGCTCCCAGCTGGCTTTGACACCTACAGGCACAATCTAGCCCCACTGATGCACCTGCTTGTGACCCCAGCTGTACTCATACCCTGGCACACAACGGTGGCGCAACACGCAAGCACTGATGTGCCCAGTCCCAGATGCACTCCAGACCCGTAGCACCCATTTGCTCTGGGCTTGCTGCCATTTTTGTGAATAACTTCTAGGTTAATCTTTGTACAAAGAGCACTGCATCGCTCTAGCTTTAGAGTGTGAAGACTTGCATAAGTCTTCTGCCTCCAAAGGGAATGTCAGGATATTCCTGCCATCACAAGGTGCAGTTCATGATACAAAGTAGTCAATATGTAGGCTACTGCTGGAGCTGTGCCTGCCTCATGATTCATTTCTGGTCCGTGCAGATACTAGAAGTTGAACTTTTCTGACTTCCACTCCTGATTTTCCTTCTCTCTTCTTCTTGGCCTGTGCGGAGATCGGCCAGTTTATGAACTGCCCCATTGTAAACCATCCCCTGAGGAAGCTGGAGGGAGGCACAAAGCCTCCTCTTTAGGAAGAACCCCTGTGTTACAGAGGTTTGTAATATACACAAAGACTGTGTAGGACCACTTTTTCAGGTGCCTCTGTCAAAGGGGAAAGCTTTCACTTGATCTGCTTTTTCCTTCTTGTTACCATCTTTACTCTGGGCAGCTTTTTCTTTCATGCAAGTTGTTGAACCCTCAACAGAAACCTATCCATGTAACAGAAAGAAAATTACTCCATACATGTAATGTTGCCCTTTCATCCATCAAAGGAAAGACTAAGCATGAGGAAGATGGGGAGTTTGTCTAGGGAAACCCAGCCAGGAGCTGTCAGGCTGTAACCATCTCCCTTTCAAGCTTTTGTGTTCTTAACATCTATCAGTATCAAGCTGCTCTGGATCTCCAACGTATATCAAGTACCCTTTCTAATCTGGAATCTACTTAGCAGAAGAGTATTCAAAACACCAGGAGAGGTGCATACTTTGGAGCCACATATAAGAAAAGGATCATCGGATCCCATCCTAAGAGAGGACTATCGTCCCAACTCCAGCAATTGCAGCATCTCCAGTAAAAGGCAGTGACCAATCAGCAGGCACATAGTGCCAGACTTCAACTTGCTTTGCCAGTTACCCATACCACTGGTGTTAAAGGCAAGGAATACCCACCCACAGAAAGGAGAAAAGGAAAAGGAGGGGGAATAAAACCTACTTGGACTACCTGAAAGTAATTTTGCATGTGAAGGGTTGAAAGACCTTGTTAATTTTATGCAAAAGAAGGGGCCGGATGACAACTGAGATACTCTGAGAGGTTCACCAATTGCCAGAGAAGTCTCTCAGGAAGAGATCAACTGAGCAGTTTGGTCCTTAGGCCAGCCACAGAGCACACACAAAGAAGGGGAGACAGAGGGAGATCAGTCCCTTGCCCTGTTGTGGATGAGCTCGTGCTGGTTCTGCTGGCAGTCCCAATCCCTCCCACCTGGAAATGGTAGCCGTATTCCATGGATTATCACTTTATTCAAATTGTCATGTTCTTTTCGGCTGGATGGAGGACCTAGTTCTCATGCACTGTTGAGTCAGCTTTGTGTTCCTTATTGTGCAGCTTGCAGTAAGAAAAGGAGATGGTCAGGGTCTTGTGAAGGGATGGGAGAGGGAGATTTCTGCCCCTCATTCAGTGCGGTTAACAACACTCAAACACGGCCTTTGTGTATTGCTTGCAACTCCCTGCAGCCTCTGTACCACAGAGCACTCCAAGCTTTGGCATGATAAGTGAGAGTAAATACTACAGTAATTCACATGCTTCCCTTCCCCCACCCTGACCTTAATGGAAACCACATGAGGAACACAGGACACAGGGGAAGATCACTGGGAAAGGCAAAGCTATGCAAACAATTAGCCACAGAGCTGATGGCATGAAGGCCTGGCAGCTGCCTCACACCTCTCTCCTGCCAGGGAGCCGCCCTGCCTCCAGCTCTTCATAAGCACAAGCTGCACCTCCTGTCACTGCTCTGAGGTGGCAAGACAGTGAGGACACAGAGGACCAGGAAAAGAGGCAGAAAGGGCAACTTGGCCCTCCTGCTCCCAATCCTGCTAGGGGGAATCTGCTACCTGCACATCCCCAGTGGAATACTGTTATTACTATTGCTAGACTCTCAAGCAGACGTTCATTTTCTCCTGACCCAAAAACACGAACAGACGAAAAGAATTTCTTCAAACTTTACAAAACAATTAAACTTCAAACAGAGACCAAGCCTGAAGCATTTCAGTCAGAAAGCAGATGTTTTCAAAGCTCTGAACATACATCAAAATGGGGCTTAGAAAGTCCTGAAGGAAGTATGTGACTACTTTTACAAAGCTATCATGCTCAAAAGGGAATTAACATCCATAAGAAGAGATAATCCACAGGGTGAAGCTGACCTACAACGATGAATGTGATTCTCGAAAAACTATGTACCAAATGACTGAAACAATGATTGACTCTCATAGAATTAACTGGGTTAGCACAGTTCATTGAAGAAAGGCTGTCACCATCTTAAATAGTCTCTAATATACTGTCTTCTCATATACTTTCCCATTCATACAGTTTTCAAGGGACGGTGATGTAAGGAATTACTGTGACTCAGTCACAGTAGGGTATGGGAAAGCATATCTGTGTGTGTATGTGGGGGGGTGTGTGTGTATGCGTATGCCTATGAGCATTCATGCCATATGGCTGCTCTTCCCACTACCTTTTCATTGCATTCAGTGGATTACTAACCTCAAATGACATTCTTGGTGGGTTCTCTCACTCAATAACACGAAGGAGCTCACATACCTTCTCTGGAATCTCTAATGAATTATGGAGGAAAGATGTTTTTTTATTAGTGCTATGCTCTGTGTCCTGGGGCTTCAGAGCTCAGTTCGCAGCTTAACCACTGCCTTCCTGTGAGCTACACGGTGTGTGAAACATCTAACCGCACTTTCCCTTAATTACCTTCTCTAAAATAGAAACAATATCATACTCTTAAAAAGAGTATTGTCTGCAGCTCCTGAGAGCTTTGAAATCCTCAAAATGAAGCAGGGGGAAAAAAAGACTTTTTTAGGTTATTTTGAAGGGGCAATTGATAAAGATGATGCCAAAAGAAAGAGAAAAGAACAGGAGTCAGTGTGGAAAAAATATTGTAGGGTGAAGAAAATGTGAATTTTATTAACTGAAGCTCATCTATTCAAGTAACCTTGGAACTGAAGCAACACTGGAAATAAGAAAGATGATTCTGTATCGATCATGGGATTCATTATAATTTTTCAGTGTATGCATTTGAAAGATGTGATATCTACAGAAGTGCTCCCTAATGTATAAAAACCACTAGCTGCCACTCTCAATTAAATGTAGTTAATGAGATCTCTGTTCACCCTATAGAGAAGAGGGTTGTGTCTCCATAGTTCATTGAAAATGGAGTTAAAACATGGCTGGGATTTTAATTGGTTATTGTGGATGTCACCAGGACATGTCTCCTATGGTCTGTCTGGTGTGTATGAGGTTCATAAAATCCAATAAAGCATTTAAACAAAATCCAATAGATGCCTGAGGCTCTGGGCTTTAATACCAGAACGTGAAGCAGACATACATAGAAATGAAAATTGACAGGGTATCCCTTGCTGATCTATACACGACAAAGAAGTAGCTTTCACAGCTGTATCCCCCTCCCCTAGATATACCAGGGCATGGTTTTATCCCATGTCAAACAGGTGCAAGAGAAACAAGTTAGAGCTGTTGTGCTCTATCATGTGCCGGAAGAAGGAGGAAGTGTCTTCTGGGAGCTGCTAAGGGGCAACCATTTGCTTTTTTGGGGGGGGACTCTTGGGAAACAAATCACCTGGAGGAAGGACAGGGCTACTAAGGTGATTCTAGCAACTGGAGGTCGAAAAGAATGGCTGCTGGTGCTGACTATTAGGACTATGTTGTTTCCTACAGTTTTCTTGTCAGAGATTCTTATGGTCTGGTTTTAAATGAACAAGTGAAGTTCACCCCTCACCTCTCTGTGAGAGATTTTTTCCATAAGATGACAGAATGGAAGGTCGTCTTAGCTGAAATTCCTCTTCACTTTATTTTATGCTTGGGCTCCCAGTTCACCCCCAGAAACATACTGACCTCTTTCAGCAGCTTGCTGAGAGTTCCCTTCTCTTCTGGAAAGGGTGCAGGAAGAAGGCTGAACTGGGGGATCCCTGCCTGACTTTGCTTGGAAATTTATTTTTCTCCTGGTCACCAGTTAAGAGGGAACAAAACAAAAAAGCCAACATTGCAAATTCAGCACATTTTTTCATCTCAAAGGGTCTAAAAATACTCTGGGATTATTGAGCTGAAAATCACAGTTATAATAAAGTGGAAATGATCCCATCAGGCAAGACAGGCCAGCTGTATCATTACTGTTGCTGGGCGGAATCCTCAGAGAGACCATTACACCATCAGCTGAGCGATTACAAAGACTCTAACTGCACTCCCTGCAATAACTATCCTTAAGTGGGCACTGGCCTAACAGATTGTGCGGCAGCCAGACAAAAAGCTGAGCTGAGCGGCTGGGAAGGAGGGCAGGGTGAATATAAGATGCCCTGTAGAAATAAGCTGAGGGCTACTGTATATTGAGTATTAGCAATGTTCACTCACCTGTTTCTTGTACTGATTTCTTATGGATCCTCATGTTTGGGGTTCTCCTCAAAACACTGCTTTGATCCACATGGGACAGCAGCCCCCAAGCTCCCTCTTTAATCTATGTGATTCTTACAAGCTTCCAAACTTTTCGGCTGTGGCCTGAGTATGGCTCCAGAGGCTGTAAGTTCCCAGAGAGCTCTACTGACTCAGGACAAAGAAGCTGCCACATTAGCTAGCAGCAGCTTGTTAGCTGGTCGGGCTAACCAGCTAAAGCAGGAACCACAAGTTACAGATGGCAGCAGTAGCACATCTCATCCTGTTGTAAGTGAAAGGAACTTTCACTGTGATTAGCTCAGTTGGCTCTGCTTACAGCAAAGCTAAGTTTGGCCCTTTCCCTTTTCTGTGTTTCCCTCTCTTATTTTTTCCCCTGTTCTCCTTTGCTGCTGGTACAAATCTTTACAGTTCCTGTTAAGAAATCCACTATCACATCAGCTTCACGTCTCATCTGAAAACATCTCTTTCCTTTCTCTCTTGTTTGTGGGCTGGTTCTGTCCTGCAGTGTGATTCGGCTGTACTGTGGAAGATTGCACTTTTTGGGATTACTTTGTTTTACTTGGCACAGAGGGGGCTGCTGTGCAGCAAGGGGAGGGCAGGGGAAGAGAGCTGCTGATTCATTGCAGCTGTTTAAACAATCCAGTCACCTCATCCTCTCTTTTCCTTCCGAAAGCCTCACTCAGCATTTCAAGGCCAGCCTGGGCTCCTGCTTGCTTTTGTTTTCCTGCCCCTTAAGGTTGTGGCAGCAGCAGAAGCATGTTCTTGGGTTGTTTTTTCTCCAGCCAGGGTCCACCTCCAGGTCTTGCAGAATCCAAATCCACAACTCAGAGTAAACATACAGCACCAGCACTCCAGCTCCCCTTACCCAGGGTTTCATGGGCACTAATTCAGTGGCTGAATGCAGGCTGCATTTATTGCCATGTCCAGGGTGATTTTGGAGGGGGAAATAGAAAGGTATCTGGAGGGCACACCTTAGCAAAAGCTCCTGGGATTAATCACACTGTGCCAGGAATATTTTTGTCTTTTCTTGAGGGGAAATTTTGGTAGAATATAGTAATTTAAATTTTGGAAGGGAAGAAAAATGTACTTGCAGGACCAGCAAGAGAAGTCATTCTTCTGCAGGTAATGGAGGAAGATTTGGCCTGCCAAAGGCCGGAGACCACACATTTTCAGAATCAGCTTCTCCTGAGACCAGTGGACAATTATGGTATATGTATAGCATGGAGACACACGGCATTGAATCCTAACCCAGAAGTCTAGAGAGGCAAACAAAAGGACTCAGAGATAAAGCTTGGAATGTATAGAACCTGGGTTCTAGAAATGCCTGCAAGAGCAGCGATTAAGATTTATTTACACAGCTCCTGTGAGGTGAATTATGTGACCTTAGGTTTGGTAGCTGTTAGGAAGAGCTGGGTAACTTTGGGGCACTGACAAGCGATTAAAGGAATATAAAAGGCATTCTATGGCCTGGACTAGCAACGCAGGCATGTGGACAGCAACCACAGTGTATTTACAGAAGCTGTGGTCTAGCATGTGATCAAATAGATTTCAAATCCCTGGATCCTGGTTCTGCTCCTGATTTGAACAATATTGTGCAAGTTGCTTCACTATACTCTGTTTTCGTCTTGCCTTTCCTTTGTCTTATTTAGCTAAAAAAATGTCTGGGTAAAGTATGTTTGGATACCACCTGCTATAGCAGCATCATGAACTTCATCAGCATCTCCAGACACCTTGTTAATAACGATAACTAAATGTATTTTCTAAAGATTACACTGATTAGTACATCAGAGACAAATGGGAGAGAGACTTACCAGGATGCTAGGAGGGAGATAGAGGAATAAACAACTCCAGTAGTGCGTGCAAGATAAACTGCAATTATCAGGTTGACACAGAGCATTTATGGTTTCCCCACTGAAGGACATTATCATCTTCACATTATGTGCAGAGACTGGATGGAAACAAAACGCTATCAAGTGAGGCCAAAAGGAGACTTCCTACGTGCGACTGTGGTTTGGGACACACTTTCCCAAGTACTTGGCATCTTTCCTTTCTTATTAACACAAGAAGGAAAGCATGTGGAAGCTGAGCTCTGCATGGGAAACTAGTGTATAGCTTTGGGGCCTGGAAGAATGAAGTTATGTGCTGGAACAGATCTCATACATGGAAGACCTCTGGAGGGAAGGCAGAAGCCAGGGAACACTGAGAACATGCTCAGCACAGCCTCTCCCTAAGGACTGGTATCTGGATTTCATCATTAAGTGACCATTTTTTAGCAAATTGTATGCTCTACTTGTGGATGAGAGGACAGTGGTGGATATTGTTTTACCTTGAGTACAGAAATGTCTTTGACACGGTTTCCCATAGTATCCTTGTAGTCAAACTGGTGAGATTTGGTTTGAACAGGTAGACTATGAAGTAAATGGAGAACAGGAGGAACCTCCAGGCTCAAAGGGTTGTGCCTGGTGACTAGTGGTCCCTAGGGATCAATATTGGCGACAGCACGTTTTAATGTCAAGTGTTGTCTATGTTAATAAACTGGACTTTGGGACAGAGCGCACCTCAGCAAGTTTGTGGATGGTACCAAATTCAGATGCTAGAGGACAGGGCTGTTATTCAAAGGGACGTTGACAGGCTGGAAAAATGGGTTGAGAGGAACCTGATGGAATTTCAAGAAAGACAAATTCAAAGTCCTGCAGCTGGTACAGGATAATCCCATGCAAGAGCAGCAGTTTAAGAATCTATATTTCGGTCAATGCCATTTGTCCTGACTACAGCCAGGGAATTCTTTCACCCAGTGGGCACCAGCTGGATAGAAAGCAACTTTGCAGACAAGGGCCTGGAGATTCTAATGGAAGACAAGTCTAACATGAGCCAGCAACGTACCTCTGCATGAAAGGCAGCCAACCACGTACTGAGCTGTATTAGTAAGAGTGGGGCCAGCTAGTCAGGAGTGATTATTCTCCTCTGTTTGGCACTGGTGAGACTACACTTGGAGTATGGTGTCAGTTTTGGGACCCCAGCACAAGAGGGACACTGACGTACTGCAGCAAGTCCAACAGAGGCCACATTAATTAAGAGGAGAGCCACAGCACTTGACAACCAAGGAAAGGCTGAGAGAGCTGGGTTTCTTTACCATAATAGAAGAAGGTTAGGGGGAGATATTATTGCTGTCTTCGATTATATAACAGGAATCCATAGAGGAAACTGAGCTGGACTTTCCTCAGAGGTACACAGTGACAGTCTGAGAGGCAATGGACACAAGTTGCAACACAAGAAATTCCAGCTAGATATCAGGGGGAAAAAATTCATAATGGGGGAGTTAAACACTGGAATAGGTTCCCCAAGAAATGGAAGAATCTTCATTCTCAGAGATATTCAAAACTTGAGTGGATACAAAGCCCTGAGTAACCTAATCAAAGTTGACCCTGCTTCAATTGGGGGGCTGGACTGGATGACCTCCAGAGGTCCCTTTTGACTTCAGTTGGTCTATGACTTTCCAAAAAACATGGTCTTCATCATCCTGTGTTCAGGCCAGAAGCATACCTGTGTTTTGAGACTACACTTTCTATAGTACTATCTTTCTCCTAATGGTCCACCAGGAAAGCCACCTCCTGAGAATATGGGAAACCTGGCTTAAATTTCTTTCCCTGCTTTGTGACCAGACAGGCTCATGCATCCATGAGGCCTTCATCAAACTCGGGAAGGCCAGGTATACCTTTGGTTTGCTTATGGAGTTTTTTCCGCCACAAACTGCAGAAATCAAAAATCAGTGCCACAGATGAATGCTGACACTTGATGCAGGTAGAACGTATCCTGAGGACTCCTCAGTACTGCAGGCAAGTCAGGCCTTGCCTGACAGCATGTGGGCCAGCATCCTCAGATGGGGCTGGGCAGTATGGAAGGAGCTGAGCTTATTCCTGCCATCAGATGACCACTGAATTTGCCTTTTTGTTTTGAATATGTGGAACAGCAGCCAGGATTCCATCAGTATATCTGTTTGATCTCAGTCAGCATGGGCCTAGCTGGATATTTGAGAAACCTTTTCAAAGAATGCCATTTTTCCTGACCACAGCCTGTGGGTTTCTTTCACCAACGTTTCTGGGCAAATAGCATGTCTCTCAGAACAGTAATGCAGCCAGAATGGACACTGAACTAGAGCTGTTATCTCAGAATTGGCAACATATATATTACACATTAGTATAACAAACAGTTGATGTAAGCCAAAGTAGGATGTTGCCCTTAGATATTTATCTAAGTTAACAGAATCACATTACTATTTTGGTAGCAGATGAACCAAAAGAAGTTCCATGTCTTATCACAAGCCTTCCCCACTTCTCTCCCACTTTGCAAGAAGCTAGGCTATGGGAGAGGATACGTACCCCACCCCTGTTTCCTACACAATTGCTACTTCACCCGTCTTGCACCAGTTATCAGGAAAAAGATGTGTTTTTTTTTAAATCAGTGGAAGCTTGGCTGAGAAAGAAATTAAATTATTTCAATTTGGATTGGTAGGATCCCACCCCATGTGGAAACAGGCATCTTGAATATAACAAACAATTTAGAATTAAATTGCACACTTGGTTCCATATGATTGACTTCCTTGGGATTGTGCTGACAGAAATGAAAACAGAACTTAACTCCTCAGATTTCGATTAAGTAGGTAAGTCATTGTCTACACCTCCCTTCTGGTTACTTTGATAAAAAAGTTCATTATTAACTTACAAGATTGTCAGACTTGGAATTCTACAGTTGTCAAGTTCTGTAATGTAATATACACCCAGAAAAGATATTGTCAAACCTAAATGTAGACATTGTGTGAATGAGAGGACTGAGAGAGCTCAGTGCACCAAGCATGAGCCCCCTTGCTGTTGCCTCAATAACCCACCTCAAGGTATTGTTTACAGTTTTGCCAGCTTTTACAGTTTTATTTTGTTCCACGCAGGTGCTTTATGCAGGAGTGTGTGATATAGGCTAGTCACTCCCAATAGCTGACCACAAGAAGCCAGGCCATAGTCATTTGCAAAGGTATGTTGCTGTGAGTGTCTCAGACTGCATGTTACCAAGGCTCTCTGTAGACTCATTTGGCCTATTTACCTCATGTTGCAGTGCATATTTAAATTTAAATGGCAGCTAAAAGCCCAGGGTACTGACCTAATCATCAAGCAAGTATTTTTTCCATTGCTTTTCTCTTTCTGTATCTGCTGCTATAATAAATTAGCTTGCTGTGTAATGGGTTTAGGGTATTGGGTTTTTTCCCCAACACCCTCAATACATGTGAGAATCACCAAAGGGCAGGGAAAGAGCACGCTACTCAGCAGAAAGGTGCTTTTGTGCTCTTCACAAATAATACAGTAAATAAAGAAGCAGAATAGCACCTACACTGTGTCACCAATATATTGTACTAGCAAACCTAATATTTTATCCTTCACAGGAAAAGAAAATATTTCAATTCCTGTTTTTTAATCTGCTATAGACCAAACACAAATTTTATAAATTTTCTATGAAGTGAACATCCTTATATTCCTCACTTTCAGAAAGCATTCATTCCAAGATTCTGAAATGTTGTTCTGAACATGTTTTCACAGTATTTCAGGATATGAGAGGAACTATGACAACTGCTGACATAAAGCTTAATAGAATAATGGAAATACTCTATTACATTTAATCACTAAGGGCACCTGCTACTTAGTACTGATTGAAGCAACTTATCTTAATTTCTAGATCAAGTGTCTTCTGTTAGTGCCTTAATGAAACAGTGTGACATACAAGAAAAATTACTTTGCTTTGCATATTGCCATTTAAAATGATTCAGGGGGAAAAATCAACCCAAACAAACATTTCAGTATCTTCCCTGTTTTGTAAACATCTCATTTTCCATGAAAAACCTTTTACAACAAAAGTGTCTCTCGGGCAACTTTGGTCTATGCACAATATGAGATCATTCCTAAAAAAAAAAAGGCTCAGTAAAGCCCAAGCAGGAAGGACACTCTTATTTTATCTTTGGAATGTCCTATTTCAGTGCTGTTCAAGTCACCTAATGTTGACTTAAGCAGAGTAAGTGTAGGCTCCCTCTACTCCGAAGTATGAATATTCTCACTGCCATGCCGCACCAAGTTAAAAATATCCGGTTTAGTTAAACAGGGTCGCAAACTACATATAGTCAAGGCATTAAAAACAAGGATCTAGCTTGTCAAAAGCAGGGGCATATTAGTAAGGATATTAGTAAGCATTACTTGAAAAGTAGAGGTCAGATGATAGTGGCTTTTGCGGAACTAGGGGAAGGAGTGACCCAGGCACTGGCAGCAAGGAGGGAGAGAGAGCAGCAGTGCAGCGGTGCCAGGAGACTGCTGAGAAGCGAAGTGGGAGCGCTCACTGGCAGCTAATTCAGCTACCGAACCGTACTGGAAGCTCTGCTTGCACAGCCCTACTTACAGGTAGGCCCCACTAAGAGTGCAGTAGCTAAATAACTTTCAAAATCAGTGTATATATTACACAGTTTTTCCGTTTCTCTCTTCCTGTGCTGCTTCTCTCCCTTCTTAGACAATCCCTGCTGGAGACAGCAGTTGCATTTTGCCTTCTGCTTCTTTGATTCTAGTCCCATTTCCTACACTGGTGTCTCCCCTGAGGGCCGCTATTATCCTGCTCTTCCCAACCCCACCCTATTTGTGTCCTTTCCTCTCAAGGCTTAATTTCCCTGACTTTGATACTTTAATTGGCTATTTCCCGCTTTCAGCCATTATGCTGCTTCCCTGTGTGCTGGCCACCATCCCATGCTTAATCTACCTTTTGAAAAAAAGGGTAAAGTGTGGACGAGAAATGGCACCCAGGAGCATGCAGCTGTGCTGTAAGGGGACTGAATAAGCCAGAAAAGCAGGAGCACGTATCCATTAATGAGGAGCATTTGCAGTTGCTGTTACCTGAGGCTTTCTTATGAGCAGCAAACTTCGTTATCTTAGTCCAGTAGTTTTGCAGCTTTGCAAGATCTTGTAGCACCCAAGACTGTGCCACCCGCTGCAATACAGAATTATGAGATCTCCTACAAGAAAGATTTTGTGCATAAAGATGTTAGCCCCTGGCAGTGTCACAAAACAAAAAAACCCGACTCTCATACTTCAGCGTACTGTAGGATAAGGAGCTAAGATCAAAATTAAACCCTTATAAACTAATCACAGATGTGCAACAGCTAGTAAGGAAAACATTTTCTAGTGTGTGGACATCTTTGAAATTTCTCATATTTTGGAGAGGGAGACGCACACAACCTGGAAGGAACTTCCTGCAATGTTGTAAATCCAGCTTCAAGTTCCTTTTGTACCTTCCAGGTGACTGTCAGACAGTGCTGGAGTCTTTCTCACTTTCCTGATATGAGCTGGCATTTTAATGAAATCCAGCACACTCATAAAATATCTCCCCAGAAAACCCCAATATGTCGAAAATTCCCAGCCACTTCTCAAAAGAATTCTTAGGACTTGGAATAATTTGCTACATGATTCTGACATCTTCAATCCATTAAGCTGGTTTGGGGGAAGAGAGATTAAAATGAGAGAGAACTATAGTTTATAAGGTAGCAGCAGGGGAGTAAAAAGGGAAGTTGAGATGAGAAGGGAAAGGGAAGGAAGACGAAAGAAGCATGGGATGCAGAGCAGCATGGATAGCTAATTCTCTTCCTAGGACAAGCCAACAGCTAGGTTTTTTTCCGAGAAGGATCAGCCCACCTCACAGCTGCTCAGAACATGAGCTGGGGGATGGGAGGGGAAGCAGGAAAAATAGCAGTTCACTGCCAAGCAGAAATTGCACTGGAAACAGGCGCCTGGGAACGTGCAAGATGGGATTTGCAGGCACAGCTATGCAAGGTGGAGAAAGAAGCCATATTCTGTAGGGTAGGAAAGGCCACTGAAGAGAGCTCAGGTGTCCAGTGGATCTTCTTTCTTCAGAGTTAATTCCCACAATTTGGAGAAGAAAAAAGAAAATGGCAATAAAATTTACTCTTATTTTTATAGCAGCATCTACTCTGATGGTGGCTACGCTCACAGTTTCAAGTGTCCCTGACCATCAGTTGCATGCTGTCCCTTCACTGCACTTGGGTAGTGACCCAAGTCCAAACCCACAACCTACTTGCTGCCAGCAAGCACCTTCCCAGGGCACTTTCTCCCATTGCAACAGATCTTCTGGACAGTAGATTTCATGGATCTGTTAACCATGTGGATTTCTAATTGGGGCCATGTAAAAACAGAGACTGCTCATCATTCAAGACTTGCTTGCTGTCATGATATCACAGTCTGGAACTGATACTTCGGGTAATGGAATCAGCCAGAAAAGCAATAACTTAGTTTTCCTCACTTTTTGTATATACAGGAAGAACTTACATTATAAACACTGAAGTTCAAAAAGAAAACTAGTGAAGTTACTATAAGAGACATTTCTAAGTGAAAACATGGGGTTTCAAAACTTTAAGAAGAAAAGAAATACTTGTAGGAAATTTAATAATTACAAATATTTTCAAAAAGCAGATAAAATTCCCAAGTTCCTTTTTTCCCTTTCTAGTAAGAAAAAATGGAAGTGACAATAAAAAAATCAAAACAAATTTTCAAAAGTGAAAATTCATGTTTAACTTTGAAATTGAATTCTGATTCCAAAACAAAACTATCATAATATTTTAGACAAACGTATGAATGTTTTGTTTATCAAACAACATTTTAATGAAAAAACAGTGTGAACAAAACACGCAAAAAGTAAGAACTTTGTAGACAAGGTATGATTTTTTCAGATAGTGACACTATTTCTTATTTTCAATTTAAAAGTCCAGCAGCAGAGATGAAACAAGCAATTTTCCCCAGAGAAACATGTAACACTGAAGTGCACAGGGTACGAACTGTTTAAAGTCACAGAGATGGACACCAGCTTTGTGATAGTGTTAGAAGACAACGGGTGGCATTCTGTAAAAAGGGTTTTAAGTTCTGTTTATCTGAACTGACAGCAGTTAGAAGTACATTTCATCCTTATCTATCAACTGTAAAGCTGAACTAACTGTATAGGAGACCATTTTTATGGAGTGCTGCTGCCCATAGTTGTACTTACACAAGCAAATGCTAATGGTCTTCCAGACATCACAGACTTTACGTTGCCTGAACAACATGTAGGCATTTGCATTAGTGCAAACTGCATGCGGAATGTTTTTTGATCCAGAATGGCAGCAGTTTACATTTTCTTGCACATCTTCAGAAGAAAGGAGTCCATAGGGTCAGGACAACAAAGAATTAAACACAGCATGTCTGAGACAGGAAGAGTGCAATTATTATGAGTTACAACACTGTCAGAATTCACATGTGTGTCTAACAAAAAGTGCAAAGGAATCTCAAGTCATTAAACTGTCTAGCTCCTAGCTATTATATTTGATCCATAAACAGTACCTTCAACAGTACAGTGCCCTCTAGCACTGTAATAAAGTATTAACCACTAGTTAATACTTACCTTCCAAATTGCTACTTAGAAGCCTCTTTAAGTCCTCCCATCCAAATACCTATCAGAAAGAACCTTCAATCTGAAAGGACTGCAGCCCCATTTAGAATCAATGTTTTACTGTCTTGAAATTGTTAACTCTTCCTCATCCCCAGGGGAAGCAAAACTATCACTCATATTTTACTGGTTTTTAAATGAAAGTTTTAATTAAGCTTCC
This sequence comes from Gymnogyps californianus, assembly GCF_018139145.2. Lineage (NCBI taxonomy): Eukaryota > Metazoa > Chordata > Aves > Accipitriformes > Cathartidae > Gymnogyps > Gymnogyps californianus. Next base: position 25,806,357 of record NC_059475.1, on the reverse strand, counting down.
CCTTGAGTTTTCAACAGCTCCTTATGACAATGCAGGTTACTCCCTGAAATAGAAATGGCAGTAATTGAGAAGTGGGATCAGAGTTTAAGAAACCATCTTTTTGAAATGTGGCTAGGAGCAAAGGAACTAGATAAGAAAAGTAGTGGAGCAGTTTACACCATATTATAGGATTAGCCATTGCTGATAGTAATAGGTGGATATGTAGACCATATTAGAGTACAGTTACATTTGAGTCAGGAGCTGATGTGCTACTGTCACCAAACGCGATGAAAAGAACTTATCAACACCAATGAGATGCAGATAAGCAGGCACTCCTTTATTCAGCGCTGGGAACATGGGGGATAGCTCTGCCAAACGGTGTTCACCTTCACATCAAAATCCATCACTTTTTATACACGAGGTGTTAACATATTTAATCATTCAATACATATTCATTGTTAGTCTATTAAATGATTGGTTAAAATTTCTTCGCCTACCATGCAAATTATTACGCATGCCCACTACGATTTTTGAGACCTTTACCTCTTTAACCTTTCTTGAGTCGGTGGTCTATGAGTCGGTGGTTGTGATCTCCCCCTGCCGGAATTAGCTTTCCCTTAAGTTCACTTAAACTTGGCAACACTAAGCGGTCCTTCATGGATCGTTAACAAAACACACTATCATTCACTTTGGTTTCTACTCTGAGACAGCTTCACAATGCCATATGTTGGTAGGGTCACTGATGCTTCAAGTCTCACATTGTTCATACCTTAATAGTCCCATTATTTCTAGTAATTAATTGTTTTAGGCACTTCACAACCCTTCTCTGATACATAGTATGCTCACTATTAAATTTTACTTTTACTATGATTATTTTATTAGTTATATATATATGTCTTATCAATATTCTTACCCTAAAACAATCATTGGTCAATTTAATTTTATTCTACTGATTGGAATCCTTGATTTTTAAATCAAGATGGGAAGGGTAAAGGGACTTTCAAGCAGCATAGCTGGTCTCCATGACAATATCTCCTTAGTTTCTTAAAACAAAACAAAAGCCATTAATTTATAGTGAAGTTTCTATGGTTAATTGTTTCAGTCTTAACAAACCCGTGCTTCATAACTCTCCTATGTATCAAGAATCAAATTTTGATTATTTTATCATTATTTTATCAGATTAATTTGCAACACTACTCCCCATGTCCAAATGCAGTTTACTGAATGAACTAGACTGCTGAGCATTGGCCGAGTGGAACTAATTTATAGGAGCAGGATGAATCTGAGCTGCTTTGATCCCAGATCACTAGACGTGAAGATGACAAAGCCTGGTGTGATTGTCCTGTAGGTGGGGACCAGAACATGGCATGGTAAAATTATTTTAATGATACAAGTTCTCTCTTAAGACGTGTGGAATAGTGGCCCACAGATAGATGACCCCACTCTTAAGTGATTCCAATGGCTAAGAGGGAGATTATCAGAAACAAGTTAGAATATAGCTGTGTAACTACTGCAGACATTGGGCAAAGTTCAGTAGGTGCCATCTTTTCACGAGGAACAGGGAAAAAGCAAGGAAATCCCAAAGGCCTTTGATATGCAGGCCTATATTACAAGGCCAGGGCAAGGAAGCACCAAGTAGGGAACACATATGTTCATGCTCTGCTGATTTCTGCTGCTGCCCAGGGGAACAGCTGAGGGTCTGTAGCAGTGCAGATACATTAAGACAAGTGGGTTTGGTGAACTGGGAGGTATCTCAAGTGCCTGGATGTCTTACTATAGCTCTGTTGGCAATGTTACTCAAGTGCAATACTCACTACTTAATAAATTTTCTTCTTCAGTGATGCGCTTCCAGCTGCTTCTTGAGTTGCTAGTCCTACAGCTTCTGTAGGGAATTTAAAACTTCTTCCAAGCTCGCATTCTTAGTATTTAGACCCTCCTTGTAGACACAAGCATGGACCTTCTAATTGCACTCACCCAGAACAACTCACCCAGTTTCTGCTGCATGGAGGGGCTACAGGGACAGAGGAAATCCAGTGCCTTTCCCCAAGTAGTTATTTTAGCAAGATTTAAGATCTTAAAGGCTGTGCCTTTAAGATCCCATCAGTACTTTTCACCAGTCCTGTTTTGACTGTAGAGGACAATCCCCCAATGACCAAAGGGGAATGGATGAGATAGTGTACAGAAACAGAAGACCTTTTTCCCCCCCTTATTTCTAATATCTATGATACAGATGTCATACACAGCAGATTACATCTATGCCTAAAAGCAACAGGCCACTCAAGGGCAATTGCACTAAGTATACAGGCTGCTTGCTGTCTCATTTAGTTCCTGTCTGTTCTGCCCTGGAAGAGGACACAAAGAAGGGATTGTGGAGACTTCAAGAAGCATGGATGAGTTTTTCCCACAGTTTAGGATACTTACATGTTGGGAAGTCTGGGGTCAGTTTGGTTGGTGTACTCTTCCTTCCTTACTGGCTTCATCTTAGAAGTCAGGACCTGTTACTGTAAGCAAAGTCCATTCAGTCAGTGTGGAGGGAACTCTTTGTGGTCAAGAGAATCTCTGGGCAATGAGGCGTCAGTCATCCCCAGCCAGCAAGCTGCTCCATTTGCTGATTGGAAAAGGACTCACAGATTGCCCCAGTGGTGCTAGCATCTGAATCTGGGGGATTAGGTGGAATGCAGAATGCGGCAAGGACTTTGGAAGCAAGAAAGGGAATCACAGCCAGAAAATCCCTCCTCACATGGCCTCCCCGTATCTCCTCCAGTGGCCTGTAAGAGGATGTTATTCCGGCCTCTGTTTTCAGTCTCTTTGGTCAGATAATAAAGGAGCAGCTGGAAAACACTTCCCTAAAGGCTGTGGTAAAATAAGCTCGGCCCAGCAGACATGGAAGATGACCAGAATAATTCCTATTGCTTGCTGGAAGTGTGGTAAAGGCTTCTCTCAGATGAACTGCAAGATCTCTGGAGTGTTGTCAGTGCCATTGATTAGACTGGAAATAAAAACTATAAAGACATCCTATTTGAAAACACTCTATGTGGTGCAGAACCCTGTGATACATGTCCAGAGCGATGTGAGACACTGTACCTATTGTATGGTTTGGATCTGTATAAATGCACTCTATGGTTCATTAATCCATTGAGGCTGGGACTCCTGTTAACTAACTTCCCATAAACCTAATATATTTAAAAAAAAAAACCACAAAAGGCACAGATGACCTCTCAAAATACATTAGCACATGGAGCTATTTTGGAATAAATCATGTGCTACTAGTGCTAGCTAGTGGACTTTGAAGTTGTGATATTATGTATGAAAAGCTTATCTTGTCTTTTAAAAGTCTCCCCACATCTATTATGTAGGCTTTTCCTTCCCCTTGAACCTTGAACAGCTAAATTGATAGTACCACAAGATCTTGGCTTTATAGAAAGGAGGTGATTAGTATTCCAAATTAAGCATTTAACCTCTCTGATGCATTCCAAAAATGCATTGTGGTATGTGACGTTGTAAAGGTTTTAGTAGTACAAGCTATCTCACTCGTAGCTTTGCCAGATGCAGGGTGTCAGAGCAGCAAGAGAGGGCTGCTCTGCAAGGGGCCGAGGGTGACAGCAGGGCAGGCAGGGCAGTGCTCTCACCCACAAGAGTGCAGGCCCACAGTACAGGAGCAAGGAAGCAGAGCAGGTCCAGTGACTCTAACCAGGGTTGGCCTCAGTCCAGCAGCTGCCAGACAAGTCCACAAAGGCAAGGCAGGTCTGAAGTCAAGCTATGAATTCAAGTCACTGGGTCAGGGACGACGGGGTACATGGTCGGGCACAGGCATATCTGCAATGTAGCTCAAGTAAGGACAAAGGGCCTGCGTTTAAAAGTGGTTCCCAAGCACTCTCCCAGGTCTCTCCAGGGGGGAGACCCCTGACGAGGCTCCACACAGATCTCACACAGCTTGTTTTACAGCAGCCGAACCCCAGTTTACAGCTGCGCATATCAGAGCTGGCCATGGGCACAGGCAGCCAAAGCCCTTGCTGGGGGGAGGCGGGGAAGGTCGTAGAGCCTGTTGGTGCACTCTGGCTCTGGCACAGGGAGGCCCCTAGACCTAGTTCATGCCAATGACTCTTCTATATCACCCCAAAGCTATCATGCATGTATTAGTATTGATACCACATTTTTCTTCCTTTTCCAGCTCTTCCTAATCTCAAGAGGTGGTAAATCTCAAATCAGTAGATGTTACACCTCCATCAAGCAGTGCCCAGTGATCAAGGATGAGCTATTTTTCATGATCTGGAAAACAATACACAGATCACTATTTACTAGCTCAGCAGAAGAACTGAATGAAATGTCCAGAGCAAACAAGCAAAGAGAAAAATATCTGTAGCACGTACGTTATGGAGACACACTCTGAAACAGACACCCACATCCACACCTATTCACGCAACACATCGCAGGTTATTACAGAATTATATTTGTTTCTGCAAAAGAGAAAGAAAATGTTTGAAGTTTCCTTCTCGCTGCGTGTTTAGAACTTCTGATTCAATTTCCTCCGACTCTCCATTTGGTTTGACTCGACTAAGTATACCTTTCTCCTACATCAACCATTTAAGTAGCATAACAGTCTCTACCACTTCAACCCAGTCATCCATGGCACCTAATAGCTACTAAGAAGGCTCCTGTAGCGTATCTGAAATTGGCTAAGGCTGCCTTGGAAACGTAGGGGACAGCCTCCTGCTACCGACAGCACAAAATACAAGAGATAGTGGATATACAGGTGTGTGCAGTAGGCCCTGGAAACTGAACCTGGGAAAAATTATAACTGAAATGCAGGCTGTATGCTGAAGAGTATCTTCTTTGCTGCAGGAAGAAAACAAAACACAGCCCTTAGAGTAAATCCAGTCAGCTACAAGCAAAACCATCTGGCTGAATCCTTGTCATTGCTCAGCCAAAACTTCAGGAGCATGCGTCAGCACTGGTATCCAGTCACAGAATATTTGCCACTCCTATTGTGCCATGCAAGCAGCATTACTCAGGTGATGGCACAGACACTCAGAAGATGATGAAGCTAACTGGCGACACCAATTAGCGCTGTGTTTTGTCACAGCCCCTTTAGAGATTCGGATTCAGATACCCAACAAACTCAAAGTCAAGTGAGACTTAGAGATTAGCATCTGCCTGTGTGTTATCTAGAAGCTGTTGTTGATGTGTTTCACGTTCAAAACAATAAAAACTGAAACACTCAGCAGTCTGGCCAGATAGCAGATTTTTCACCCTAGACTGAAAAAAAACCCTAAGGGAGTCACAAAAAGAACCCTGACCAGAAATGAGAAATGTTAGTAGTTTTGTCAGTGGAGAAAGCCCACCTAATGCCTGCTCTAACAGTGTTTGGCTCTAGCTTGCTGCTTCTGCTTTAGAAGTGTTGAGATAATCCTGAAACTATGCAAAAAAAAAAAAAAAAAAGCCATCAAGAAAGAGAAATGGGAAGCAGAGCAGTGCTAAGAATTTAATCTTTTGGTGAATAATAGCTCTGTGCAAACTCTGATTCCATGGCTGGTGAAGTAACACATTATGGCAAGAGGAAAAGGGACTAGAAAAACAAGAGAAGGAAAACAAATAGTCCTATCTCACTCAACACCACCAGAGGCTATAAAAGAAGGGAAGAGGGTTCTCCTGAGCTTGATACATCCCTCTACAGTGGTAAGGTCACAGGACAGCTTTTGAAAGTTACTGACCTGGAGGCCTTCCTGCTCTTTGAGGGCCACTCTTTCCACATCGTGTTATTCCTGAAAACAGAGACCATGTCTCATAGTTGCCTTCAACCACCAAGTCAAGGTCAAGGTAGTAGGAAAGCAGTTAACATTTACTAGAAAAAAATGTTTAGTATTTTCAGAAGCTTCCTTGACTTGGGAGGGGAAAGGTTAAATTAGTAGGTTCACTGATGAAGAAAAACTACTGTCAAACATAGCCTAAAGGATTATTTTACTGTTAACCAGTGGATTTTATTGTAATCTGAATTAAAAACACACTGCTGGATTTCAAAGCACACAGGCTTTATCGCTGCATGGGGCTATCTGTATTAGGGACCACAGGAACTGGAAAACAAGACTTCGAATGTAAGGCTTATTCTATTCAATTAATTCAGCTTACAGAAGGGAAGTTTTAGAGGTGACATAATTGCTGAATATAGGGATTTACACATAGAAAAGCATTTAAGAGGAGGAGGAGGAGGAGGCAAGCAGGCAGGCGTTTCGGTCTTTCTGACAAAGACATAATGTGAGCCAATAGTTGGAAGTTCAACAAGGCAAATTCTGTCTTTTTTAAATAAGATGTAATTTCTCAGCAGCTAGAACTACAACAGCATAGCTGTGGAGGTCACCATCTTTTGGAGTTATGACAAGACTGTATATCTTTTAAAAACACATTTACTATCTAGCTTTAGGGGAAAAATTGCAAAGGGTATGTTAAAGCTGGCTACTTCCCTCATGAAGTCAAGATACCTCTGTGGTGCATTCATCCTTCAGGACAGGCAGTGAAGTTTGAAATGGGGCTGATCGCAGAGCAGCCTACAAGAGTGCCTTTAGTATGAGTGTCAGAGAGTGGTCCAGGCATTGTGTAAGCAGCCAGAGTCCAGTGCCCCCCAACTACCCTTGCACACGTGAGACAGTAGACCAACAGCTTCATGCCACAAAGGTCTAGAAGGATATTATGATCAGTTAAGAATAACTTTCCCACTGCAGGGATCGTGTATCTTCCTCTGAAGCATTTGGCAGTGACTAGAGATAGCATACTAAAAGAGACAGCCTACTGGGCAGACACAGTCTGGCATTTGCTATATCTTTGGCACAGGCTGATCAGCACACAGGGTGTCCTTGGAGGTCTCCTATGCATGCATCGACCAGAGCTGACCCTACTTAATTTATGAGTTCTTCTGAGATCACAGCCTCATGTATTATGGCTCCAGGCTCTACTGAAATGAATTTTATTAAAATAAATTCCAGCTGCTTGGAAGGAGTTAGAGAAATGACAAAAAGAAGGCAAACTCCTCCATTCCCTAACTCACTGAGAGCAGAAAAAAAGAAATAGTTATAGGAGACCAAGCAAAATTCAGCTGGCTCAATTGAAGGGGCATGCGAAAAAGATTTGGTCAAAGAACAAGCAATTTTGATAAAATGGGATGGTTACAAACGCTGAGGCAGCACTCACAGCTAGGCAACGTACAGGGCAAACAGGCTTAAAGCATAGAGGCAGAAAGGGTCAGGAGGGCACTTGATAAAGCTTCTGACTGAAGGTGGGATCCATTTTAATAAATCAGATTCATTTGCAAGGGGTCTTGAGTGCTTGTCCCTTTCCTGTTTTGTCTGTTCCTTGGCCTTTGGTCTGCTGTATTTCCTTCCCCAGGATGCCTGTGGGCTGTTAATGGAGAATATTAGGGAGCAGCACCAGGATGTACCTCATTCTGCATGTTGTTGCCAGCAGCTTACATGTTGATTACTGTCCCTATTTGGTAGATGCTCTTTTTATCCTTGCTTGGCTCCTGGGGAATTCTGAAAGGATGAAATTTGTAATGAAGTCTGGCATTCTTGGCCAGCCACAACTAATCAGAATTGTGGTCTGCTAAGGATCTCAGAAGGAAAGCTTGACTTTTCTGCCCTTTCATGGGCCAGCAGCTAGGAAAATAGACCTAGACCCTTCCAGAGCAGCAGAATTACTCTCCTTGGTCACAGGGTTGCCAGGAAAAGTGCAGTTTCCAGAACTCAGATGCTCAGAAAGCTACTGTAACACACAGTGGGGAAGGAGCTGACCAAATGTGATTAGTTGTTGATTTAGGTGGGAACCACATGTTTATGAAGTACTTGTGAACTAGTTACATTTATAGAACCCACAAAAGCTGTAACATTCATCCCTCTTTCACCACCACATGCGGACTCTGTGCTGACCTTAGTGATGCGGAGAGCAGTGGCATGGCAGAGCTACCCACCACTCCCACCTTATGTATTATCACTGAAACTGCTCCTTGGATTTCCACTATGAGCGCCTAAGCTTTCAAGAGTTAGGGAACTGAGACATTAGCAGTGCTTATGTGACCTAGTCCCCGCCCCTATCCTTCTGCTTCCCACAAACGGATTCTCATGGCTTTCTAACAGATTTCTCCAGTTTTAACCAACATGGCCAACAGCCTGCTCTCAGCAAGGAATTCTGGAGTCTCCTCACAATTGTTACTTGATAGCGCTTGATAGCCTTTCCTGCCTGGTGTCAGGCATCACAGACAATATGATTGATATTTTACCTGAGGTTCCTAGATCCAAGCCATCTATAGTGCAAAATAAAACAAAAAACCCCCTAGTAGTCTGGAATCTGTTAGTTTCAGTGAAGTGGAAACAGCACATCTCTAGGATAGTCAGCAAAGCAAAAACATTTGCCAGATAATCCTGTAAATAGGGAAGATCTGCAGATCTTCAACAGTTTCATGGCATGCATTGCCACTGTGGGAAGGATGTGACACCTCACTTAGGGCAGGTTCTACTCAATGAGATGAGAATGTTCCAGTTCAGCAGTCATTTCACTTAATGTTAGCTCTATAGCAGAGGTTTAATGTGAATACTGGAAAGCCATTAGACTTTTCCCTCATGCTAGCATCAACCACTTTTGGCAAGGCCTGTTAAATGGAATAACTTGCAGAGTGAGCCAGAAATAGGGCCTGGGGAACAGATTCTTCAGATCACAAATGTTAAACCATGGAGATGGATTGGTGACAAAGAGGGTGGAGTGGAGAGAGAAGTTTCCACATACCATTTTTTCCTCCCCCATCACTACCACAGATGTGGTCTACACCCCAACATATGTTTGCAATGAGTGTAGCCCAAGAGACATTCCAGATCTTACTCAAGAGTTGAAACTTGAAAGAATCAGCTAAGTTTGAGATTAATCAAAGGGCAGGGTAACCGTGCATGCCAAGTGTAATGGAGTTGCCCATGTTCAGATTCCACAGGCAATGGATAGATACAAATGGCCCTGTAGTAGCGCTTGTAATCTACAATCTGAGTCTCTCTCCAGCAGCTACTGAAGGGCTCAGCTCCCAGTTTAGATTAGGTTTTCAACTGTGACTAGGCTATCAATTTAGGCACCTCAGGTATGTTCCCAAAGTTAGAGAGATGACGCTTACTTTGGGGAACTCTTGGCTTTTGAAAGAAGGTTCTTAAATGGTTCTTTGAATTTTATGGCTCCTTCCTTTCTTGCCCCTACCTCTGCCTCTCTCCCCACTACCACTGAAGTCAGATCCCAAGGGAACCATTTTGGTTTACCAATTGTCACAGAAACTCCCTAAGCATAAAAGAAAATTCCTCCTCATTTAGCTAAATCCACAGTATGCCAGGATAAATGGTTGCTGAAGAGTAAATACCACATCAGGTCAGGTCAGATCAGAAGTAAGGAAGCTAAATGTTATTAGCAAAAAAGGAATTAAATACAGCAAGAGGCTCACTGTGGGCCAGAGAGTCTTCATACTGTATCGCATACAGTTCTTCTAAAAATTGAACTTATGTATATATGTTTAGTGGAGAGATTTTGGAAAAATAATTTTGTAAGTTTGATAAACTTGGAGACTTATAATTTCTTTAAAATTCCTGAAAAGATATTACAGAAAAGCAGGAATACAAATATATGTACTAACACATTACTCTGGTAATATAATTTAGGGAGCACCTATTAGAAGAATGAGGTAGTTTATAGAAATATGTTATTTATCACAAATGTTTGTGCACTAGATTTAAAAGACAGCTAAATATTTACCGGGATCTGGGATATAGGCTGGGGATTTTTACAGTGCTGTAAATGAAGAGGGAGCAGAAAGATAGGAGAAATACACTTCAAATTTATATACCCAGTACTGAGACTTGAACTAAATATAGAGCAACAGAACAACGCTCCCAAACAGCCACAGCTCTGTCACATGGGGGCCTGGTAGGTAACACCTTTGATATCACTATGGAAATGTTAGTTGGGAAATGACCCACCAATTTTTGGCTTAAGTAGAATTTTTTCCCAATGGAGTAAGTGCAGTAACTAAATAAAAATTTGTGGAATCGGCTGAATGCTGCAGGTCCATATCTTATCGGAGTTTGTGCCTATGTTCAAATGATGAATTAGTTTTGGCAACTGAATTTAGAAATTTATAGCCTTAGTACTGTGAATCTATTTATTGCTGTTTTTATTTTTCTTCAATGGAGGAAAGGCTAGCAGCCAGGAAGGAAGCCTATAAATCTCAACATTAGAGAGGGGAAAGGGTGAGGTGTTTTACATACACCCAGGGGCTAGACAAGAAATTGGTTTTTTTGGAGACGAAGGGCAATGAGTGACAGATTTCTTTCTAAGATTTTTTGGTTACTGAAAAATAAAAAAAATCTGCAGTGCACATCCCCTTCATTCTTTTAATTCCAGATTTTATTAATTTTCACAAAAAAGTTGTAGGCATTTCAACAAGAAACAAAGACATTGTTTCTTTTAAACAAAGAAGTGATTGCAGATTGTTGCCAGAAAGAAGAAATGACAAAAGAAAGCAAGCCTGTTTATCTCTTTGGAAGATGATATAACCTTTGAGTTTTTCTGGGGTGAGAAGAGTTTGGGAATCACCTCACCTTTAGATGAGGTATCTGACCCAAACAGTTGTTTGCCACTCTCCACTATGGATCACACGTGGGAAATGCACAGTCCCCATGGGGAAACAGTCAAGTAGAACAGTATGTGGCACAAGGCTGCTGAAGGGGTGATGGGAGCAGCACTTGTAAATGACAAAAAAGCCTGGCATCAGTTGAAAGTAGTCTGAAGAGCTCCAACCTGCGTGGGAAAGCACAAGAAGTGGCAGCAGATATTTAACTGTTCTCATAAAACTTTCCATTGGCTATTTGCAGTGATTCCCCCTATCCCTGGGTGAGATGAACAAAATTGCCTAATTAAGTCCACATCTTTGGATGTCCCAATTAAACCAGCTTCTCCTCTTCTCCTGCTGAGAGGCACCCTGCATTCCCTGATTGAAGCTGGTGGCAGCATTTAATGTAGTATGCTGAGAGCTTATGGCTAGAGTAAAGTTTGAAGCTCTGAGAACCTCTCCCGTGCCCTTGCATTTGGGATGGAGCTGGTAAGCAGCAGGCTCTAGAAGGAACACGGATACTTTAGTTTGAAATGAGCCATTGAGGAAGTTCATAAACTCTCTTGTAATAGCAGGTGACGACAAGAAGCACTCGAGGGTAATAGGGGCTGGCAGTAGCTTCAGAAGAGGCTTGCCTCTTACCTTGGCAAGCACAAGGGAAACTCCCTCCTCCTCCTCCTCCTCTTTCCCTTAAACCAAAACAACCCCCCTTAGAGCATTTTGGAAAGGAGTATTTGTGCACTAAGACAACAAGGCGGTCTGCCACATGGGTCTGAGGAACTGGTTCCAAGAAAGAAATCCTCACACATACACATGACAGGAACTTGAGCCCCTTTCATATCAAACCAATTTCCTCAAAATTCATTCTCTCAAATTCAAATGAATTCCTTTAAAATTCATTCTCCTTTCCAAGGCCTAATGAAGTCAAAGACCTTCAAGGGATGAGAAAAGATAGATTCCTGCCAAAGTGCCCCACTCCCTGGATTTTTAAGTGATCAGAACATTTTAAGCTGCTAGTTCTGCAACTAAATATCCTATTTTATCCCATATAACAACACTGCCTTCACACTCCTTTTTCTTCAAGTCCCTCATCTGAGAAGGGTTAGGGGAGGTGAAGAAGGGAGAAAAATTTCTGAAAGAAAAAAACTGCTAAAAGACAATGCAATGACATTCTAAAAAATGGAGAACTGATTTATCCCAAAATATCATTGTGTCGTTGGAATGAGGCAAGAACAAATACATCTGTGAGTTATTACCTATGACTCTTGATTTCCAAGGAGTGGAATCAGCCCTTTGATACGTTGCGTGACTCATAAAAGAACAGTTTCAGGTCCAAACTATAGGACAATGGTGACAGCAAGATCAGCAGCTGATGACTCTGCAGCACCCCATCTAAGCTGTTCTGGTGCAATTTCCACACAAAGATCAGATCAGCTTGTGGCTGAGGTGAAACCTTAGATCATAACAAGCTTTGCTCTGGTGAGTATTTCATGGAAATCATGTAGGAGCAGGCAGGAAGGGCTCTTTAGTGGTTAAACATAAAATGAGAAACGTGTGGGATTCTAGGACGAGGTGCTAAGAGTGCAGTACTCAGTTGAGGTCTTGGTCCTTCTGGAATTGAGTACTATGAAGTTTATTGAAAGAGAATTTTGCAGACATTCAGACTCATGTCGACACAAAGAGTATACTGAAGGTCTCATGAGGACTCTAGATTGCCTGCTGTCTCTTCTCTCAAGGGTAGCTACTGGTCCAAGTCTTCATCTGAACACTGCGTATCCTACAGAGCTCACTGATAAGTCCATCCTCAATAATCATTCTTTCCTGATCTTAGTTTTAAACCTAGTCCAGCAACCACTTCCCACATTAAGCCTCATGCATTTGCCGAAACCTTCACCAGCCTTTCTCTTAATACTACAAACCCCGAATAGATCACCAAAACCCCTTTTAGTCCCCAGCTCTCCTGAATGCTGCCCAACCCTAGCCTCACCTCAAGCTGTCCTGACTGGGACTTAAACATCCATTGGCCCTTCTTGGAACCAGCCCTTATTCTTGCCCTGTAGGCAAGGCAAGGCAGAACAGAACAATAAATCTTAATCCCAGCCCAAATCCTGGCCTTGGCTCTGCTGGCAAGACACCAAGCAGTTCTGTTTAGGGTCCTGTTGCCTGTGCTGAACTTCAAAGCAGCCTTATGACTCTGTGCTCTAACTAAAAGATAGAGTTAGGAATAAAATTACTCAACACTAAGTTGCATTCACAGACACATCCCAAAGGGTAGACATCAGTAACATCCTAGGAACTACTGCTGCTTTGAAACCATTGGGCTTTAGCAGACCACAGTTTAGACTAGCATTAGGAGGTAGTAATAAACAGCTTTTACTGCAATACCAGAAGGCTTGCAGACATAATGAGGCTGTTGTGGCAAAGACCCGGTGGCTCCTGCTGAGCTTCCAGGGAGGCCTATTTCAGTGCTAAGTGAACTCCAGGGTTCAGATTGGATTTATACTTCTTTTTCCAAAATATAAGCATCAAAGTTTCAGTCTGTCTCCTACATGTAGGTTTCCAAAAGCTGCAACTGCATGCCAGAAGGCTCCTCCAAGCCATGATTACTTTCAGGGACACAGTGCCTCAGCAGCCTTCGATTAAAGTTAGGATTACAGATAGGAAGTAACTGGGAGCTCCTTTTGTTGATGAATCCCAGAAATTTGCACAAGTGGGCCAGAAGTGTTGCAGCTAGGGCTCCTGGGCTTGTGCTTTATTTGTGGCTGAGCCTGCAACATCAAACTATCTTGAACACTGGAGGTATAGCTGGAGTTAGGCTTTGCTTTTGGAAAAGAAGTACAGGCCATGACCAGTTCTTATTATGCCCTCAAGGCTTGCAGAAGTAGAACAAGAAAACAGCAGCATTCAAGGGTGTTATTTAGAAGACACAGGGTCTCAGCAGTTATGATGTAGTGTCAGGGTTTGCAAGAAAAATGAGGAGAGTGTGAGTTGTTTTTACATACTAAAAGACTTCCATAGATAGTTTAAAGAACTACATTCAGTAGGATCCTATAGCTTGCAGTTACTTCACTGACACCACGCTGGGACAAAGCCTAGACCTAGGAAGGAATCACACTGAACTTCTGTCTCCCCGGACCAAGTAACAAAGTACTGGTAGCGGGTTGACCACAGCTGCTGGTTATTCTGGGCACAGTCCTGAAGCATTGCTGTACCACGGGTGCTGAGATCAGTCAAAGATTGTTCTAGGACCTTGTACCCAACTGGCACCAGAACGTTTTATATTTACTGTCTAAACCTAAGCCAATCAATAGCTTGACATTCTCAACCCATTTCACCACAAACTAAAACATTGTTTCTTTTCCAGTGTTACAGGTTTTTTTAGAATTCAGCAGTAAGAGGTGTTCTTAAATCTGTCCCATCCCAAAGCTAACCCTAAGTTTAGCCATATATTAATAAGAATTTCCAGTACCAGAATTTTTCCTAAACTAGAACCTCCTCGCACAGCTACTCATCCTTCATTCTTAACTCATGTCTCATTTCATTCCCATGGACAAGATGTTATTGAAGCCAAAGAATCCTATGAACACCAGCCTTCATCCATTCCTGAGGACTGGGCAAACTCCAGCTTCAGCATTTCTTTCCCCAACCCTCACTGTACTTGTAACTAACTCTACCAGAGGGGGAAGGAAAAAAAAAAAAAAAAAGGCTGTTAGACTTTGCATCCACACTTTTCATTCATTACTGTACACTGTGCTCTTCAAACACTTCCTGTCTAAATTCTGGATAACCCTAAACCTGACACAGCACACCAGGCTGCTCCCCTCAGCATATCTCACAGCAGCAGTGTTATCTGGGCAGGCTTAGACTCAATGACACAAATAAGGGGGCTTAAAGAAAGATGGGAACAGACTTTTTAGTAGGGCCTGTTGCAATAGGACAAGGGGTAACGGTTTTAAACTAAAAGAGGGTAGATTTAGACTACATATGAGGAAGAAATTTTTTATGAGGAGAGTGGTGAAACACTGGAACAGGTTGCCCAGGTACTGGAACAGGTAGATGCCCCATCCCTGGAAACGTTCAAGGTCAGGTTGGACACGGCTCTGACCAACCTGATCTAGTTGAAGATGTCCCTGCTCATTGCAGGAGGGGTTGGACTAGATGACCTTTAAAGGTCCCTTCCAACCCAAACTATTCTATGATGATTCTATGAAATATACTCCCCCTCACCCCCCAACCAGATTATCAAGACATTCTCTGCTTCTGTAACCAGTTAGTCCATTATAAACAGGTGAGCTTTACAGTTTTAACAAGCTTTTATTTGTCCTTGCCTGGATCCTAATCATAATCTTTTATTTCCAGTGAGGCAGGCTTTGCTTTCCTGATGGAATCTGACAACAGCAGCCGTAAGCACTACAAGCCTTCCAGGATCCTGAAACATGCCATACTCTCAACCCTTCTGGTCCTGAGCTCTTATCCTTATGTGAAACATCTCTGCATATTATAAGCCAATTACATCCTCAACTGTAGTTCTCTCTCTGCAAACAACAGTTAGCTAGTTTTAATGCACGACCACACACACAGGAGGACAGGCAGGTAGACATTGGCACATCAAGGACAGAGTTGGGATTGTGTTTACATGGCGCAGAACTGCTGGCAGTACTGCAAAGTTCTTAGAAGGTCCTGATGGCACTAACAAGAGCATGTGACAAGTTCTCTTAGTTTGGGAGAATGAAGAGTTGAGTGGGAAGCAGTTATCCTAGAGATTTCACCATTAAGACAGGAGCTAGCAGACTACCCTTTCCTACCAAGCTGATTTCAGGGTAGAGACAAACAGACTGCTTCCTCCTCTAACTCTGCTTTACCCTCCTCTTTGCTATTGGAGCATAGGAGTCGTCAGCATGGCTTGCAATGAATTCAAGATGGGAGAAGACGAGAAGATCTCATTACCATTTTGCTGCCTATTAAAGAGTGAGACAATCTAGCTGTGGTAAAAAATAAATAGCTGTATGCAATTATGAGAATCGCCAGACATCTCATTTTATGTCAGGCAAGACTATTGCCTAATAGGAAGACAATGTAATCCTGCTGTTGCCTTGCTCAGATGAGAGACGGCTTTGAGCTAATTAGCTTCCACTATAGCCAGGCATGAATTTGCCAAATTTATGATAGCCATCTGATCAGCGATGTGCTCTCTGCATCTTCTCATCACATAAAAGCTGCTGTAACCAGCTTCTTCACTACTCTAACAAAGTGCCAGCTCCTCACTAATGACCACTGGGATACTGAGGGAAATCCAAGAGAAAACAAGAGAGGGTTCCTAAATCCCAGACACACCTCTGCTCTGAAGCCTTGGTCCTTGTTAGGACATCTTCCTACTTCTGCTCACAGCTCACCAGTGCAAGGGGATTCTTTGCAACCAAGAGCCTGCAACCCACAGCATTCTGCCGCCAAACCTTCTCATCAAGTTTTGGTACTTTACTAGCCAAAGCAGGAGTTGCTGGGGACTTCAGGAAGAGCCAGCAAGCGTGAGAAAGAACATTCAATCCGGGGTGTTACAGGAGGCAGAAGATTATTTTGTTAACATCTGTGGTGAGATTGTTTAAAGCAATAGACAGACTGCCAATACTTGGAAGTACTCAAAAGGCAACTCTGGCAACCTAGTAGATTGTTTTATAAACAATTGCTTTCAAACTGATCCTGAAATTAATGGGAAAGGCAGCAGAGTCGCTTAAGGATAAAGGTGCTGTGGTTTCTGTATTCCCTGCTGACTACTTGCACAACAGCAGCCATATACCAGAGTGCTCCCGCTCAGGCGTGGGAGTTGTGTCCACCCCTCTCACACTGCCGGTGAGAACTGACGTGGCAAACCTCGACAGCTGAAATACAGCCGCCTGCCACTCTGCCTGTCTCGTGGTCCCAGTCTCCTGAGAGCAACTCTTCCAGAGAAATCTGCCTCCTATGTCCCTTCCAGGTCTGACTGCAGCTCATCCCACTGCCCTTCATGGCCAGACCGCAGCCTGGCATTTCCTCAGCAAACCAACCCACCTGCCCATGCTGGCTGGCTCCTCAGGGCAGTGGCTGACTCATGGGCACTGCTGTGTGGGGGTCCATTCCTGAGGCTCTTCCAGGCACATCTCCCTCGCAGGCAGGACCTGCCCCCGTACCCCGCTCCTGCCACATCCATGGCACCTTGCAGAACAGGGAAGTGAGGCCTTAGCACTGCCATGCTCATCCTTCACTGCCTCAAGGCGGCAAGTGGCTCCTGGACACACTGACTCCGCTGCCAAATGACTCCTGCTTGGCTTACAGCGGGGGACAGCCCTGAGGTGGTGGTCTCGCCATTGCCTTACACACTGCCCTGGGGCATAAACTAGGTTTCCAATAAGAACACAAATTACAGCTAAGCTCCTTTCTAAATAGTCATTTAGATTTGCTAGGGCAAATGGCTGCAGCTAAACACCTGGAAATGGATTCCTACCACCTTCCCACCCTGCTCATTGCTGGGGCCTGCCCTCTGCTCTGGCTCCCTCTTGTCAGCACAAACTCCATACCACCTCTGTCCCAGACACCTCCCTTACCTCCAGGCCATGTGCCAAGGGCTCCCCCTCCTCCCCAAGCCATCCCCTCCCACTGCTGTCCCCCACCTTACAGAAGCTTCTGGAGGCTTCCACACTGCCCTGGCCCAGCTTCCACACCACCTCACTTCCACAGGCTCATTTCCACTTAAAAACAAAACAAGACAAAAAAAAAAACAACAGAAAAACAAACCCTATAAATCTGTATTGATGAAATACTGTTGTCAGCATGTCAGACGTACAAGTTGCTGAGATGTTGCTTTTCAGAGTCACTGAAGTACAGTCACTTTGTTGGCTTACAATACAGTTGTACTGTTTACTGATTTTACACACTGCTCGGAGAAGTTACTTCTAGGGGCGTTAAAAAAAAAGAGCAGCAAGAGGCCATGATTTTTGTGCATCTAAATTTCCACCATAATATTGAAGTATCACTTCTTTTAGGTTTGATTTCACCATGGAGTTCCCTTTCCTCTCCCCCTCCCCAGCTGAGCAAACATCCAATTAAATGTTTGCAGTGGGAACAACGCATGGCACTCAGATAAACAGTGCCACAGCCAGCGGAGATTACCTCAGGTGGGATTTCACATCAGGTCAGGATTTCACTTCAGGCTGGGATTTCCCAGCTATTTCCACGGTTTTAAAACCTTAACACTGCTCTCTTCCAAACTCCATGCACTGGCTACACAGCATACAGTTTTAAAAGTTACTTCCCGAAGCTGAAGTTGCATCTGCCTCTGTTTATTTAACAGCCCTCGATGGACTTTCTTCCCCCATGATCTTGTCCAATCATTCTTTGAACATACACGATGTTAGCAGCAGCATTTCACAGTGTCTCCACCAGTCTCTCCCTGGCCTCACAGCACACGAAGAGGCACATTAGCTTTCCACCGGGCAGCAACATGAAATCGGTGACACACCTAGAGTGACACTAGACATAGAGTGTATTAGTTTTGTGGAAAGGGCACCCACTGATTTCTCCAGGCAGCTTCTCTTATACACCATGCAGAGCCCACCTCACTGCTGCTCTGCCCTGCTTAAGCCTGGCTGAGTTCTGCAGCTCTGAAGAATTGCCCACAGGGGTCAAAATACAAAGTGCTCAGGTGTCAGTCTCTCTTCCCAAGTAACAAGTGATAGGATGAGAGGAAACAGCCTCAAGTTGCACCAGGGGAGGTTTAAATTGGATATTAGGAAAAATTTCTTCACTGAAAGGTTTATCAAGCATTGGAAGAGGGGGCCCAGGGAAGTGGTTGAGTCACCATCCCTGGAGGTATTTAAAAGATGTGTAGATGTGGCACTTAGGGACATGGTTTAGTGGTGGACTTGGCAGTGTTAGGTTTACAGTTGGACTCGACCTTAAAGGTCTTCTCCAACCTAAATGATTCTATGACTGTAAGTGGTATGTCAAAGTGGACCTGTTTTGCACATTTGTTAGACATCTTTGCCTGAAGGGGAAGTAGCAGGCACCCTCTAGTCTAATTCCACCCAGCCTAGGGGCACAACAGTGGTATCTCGGATAGTTTATTCTTTTTGGTTGGTTTGGTGTCCGTCCGTCCCCCCCCCCTTTTTTTTTTTCCTTCAACCCCCAGATCTTAAGAAAAGCAGATTTAAAGGCAAAAAAAATTACTTCTTTCTCTCAGATGCAGCCAACACTTGACTATTCACATGGAAAAAAATGTAGCCATCTCCCCAGTCTATCCCACCTCAGAAGACCCTGTTGCTAGGTCACATATTTAGAATATGATTTTATAATCCTATTTTGTCCAATTCCAGGTCTTTTACATAATGTTTACTATGAGGCAACCACTAAGAAAGCAGAAGAAACCCCTCCATCAGAAGTTATCCAACTATTTTCAGTCCTGTTTAGGCAGAAGAAAAAACCTCATAAACAAAACACACTTTGTTTTATAGGAACCTACACCCTCTAGGGAAAAACCATTTTGCCAAAAGAATTCCCAACCAGTGCTAACCAGAGTTAATTACAACGTGGTATTAAAAGGACAACTTATTTTCAAATACTTAAGAGCATCGTGAAACAACCTCTGCCAAAATTAAAGGTCTGCTCTCTGCTGGGTTATTGTTCCAGGCTGTCTGCAGACATCACTGCATGAGTTAACTATTCTGACATCATTTTGCAAGTTCAGTGCCCAAAGCACATGCCTGTACTATAACATGGTCTTGACAGGACCTCACATTTCCACCCTAGTAAATCCTAAATAGTTTCCAGAAGTGCTATATAGAAAATACCCAGAAAGCATGCTGGGTAAGCAATTCAGATGATCACATGCTCTGGGATTCTTGCTGTCTCTGAAGAACTTCCATATGTCCAGTCTGTAACTCTAAGCAGGGCAAAAAGAAGAAAAGGTTAGTCTGATGCACATTCCTCTGATCTCCAGCACTGTCACAACTGTTGTTTTGGAGTTAGTTACCTGATGCCAGGGCAGCCAGATCCAGAAAGAACTGCAGACCGAGAACTTCCAGGGAAATTGCTTGGACAAGAGGAGACAACATGGAGAAGGCTTAAGGTTATGAGCAGCAGGTAATGCTGGCAAGAGTCACACAATGGACAAGGTCTGCCACTATGGTGACATAGTGAGGATCTAGGGTCCTGGGGGAGGTCTAGACCTGATACAGGTCTGGAGCAGCAGCATGATGGTCTCACATAGGTGTAACCCAATAGTTCCTAACCTGGTGAACACTCACAGAACAAACAGCAATATCAAGATAACCCCGGAGCTGCTGCCATTGCTCAAAGCACCATTGTGAAGGAATGGGAGTTACTAACATCTGGAGCCTACAGGAGGGAAGGGAAATGCTCTCTAGTTTCCTAGAGATGGGGCCTGTTGTGGTTACAGAAGTAGGTTTCTGTATTTTCTGCTTAAGTCTGGATTGTTGTGGACAGACAAGTCACCTCATGATGCCGTTTGTTAGTGAGAGAGGTACAGGAAGGACACCAGAGAGAAATTTAGTTCAAGTGTATGCAAATACCATCCTTGGGGGCTAAAGAAGGATTTTCCCTCTCAGACTCCACGCACTACATAACGCCTTATCCTTCTCTTAAACCCCTATTTTAAGTGGGGGTAATATTTTTTGCCTGGAGAACTGAGAATACCTTTTCTCCAGATACAGAGCATCCAATATTCCCCTAATACCTCTCCACAAAAGCCAAACAGTGCACACACACCCCAGCCAATTGTATTGTTAGGAGCTTAGAAGGGAGAAACCAGAAAATTCATACCTATGAGAAGTAAGAATGTAGGGCTAGGGTTACACAATCTACATAAGAGAAGGTAATTTCCCATGTTTGGCAGAAGAGATTCTTGCCACAAGGCAAGAAATTGCATACGCTCTACCAGCACACGCCTGCTAGAAACTGTTTATAATGGCTGAAGCACACTTAGTAGCTTTACTAGCAACATTTTACTAATAGCTTTGGTTCACTAATAGCATACTTTTTGCTAAGGACCTTTTGCCAGCTTACAAGTATTTGAAGACTTCCATGTTAGTAGATTTTACACTGACAAGTTTTTAGTGTCAACCTGGCTTAAGATGTCATTCAGAAATCCTGGCTGCTAACTGAGGTTTATTCTTTGTAATAAAAGGCCAAGGCTAGAGCCAAGAGTCTCAGAGGCTAATGGGTTAGAGCCAGACCATGAATAATTGAGGGTATGTTCTCCATTTATGGCATTGAGTGGCAGCAACTGGCTGTGAAAATGCATTTGTGGGAAACCCAGGGTCCTCAGGCTTTTCAGCAATGAGCCCCTGCGGCTGCTGTTCCTCACCTTCCCCAACCAAGTCATGGAGTCTGACACCACCACTTGCAGCCTGTCCTTCAAAAGCCAGAAATGGGACCTCTTCTGAAGTCTACCAAGTTCAGCCACAATTCCTGAGCAAAGCCGGCAGGGACCAGCCACACCACCACATGTGGGAGAGTTACAGAGAAAAGAACAGCTGCCGCATGTTACATTTGAGTATGTGCCATGCAGAAACCATCACAGAAAACAAGATGCATTGCGACCTATAGGCTTACCCATACCCATTCTAACTAAATGCAATTCCTCTTTCCTTTCCAGAAGGAAAAAAACACCTCATGGGAAGAATTATAGCGGCTTCTGAGTTCCTCATGATCATATAGAATGAGGAACGTCACCAGTTCATTACTAGGGGCCTTGCTTAAGGCCACAGGGAGGTCAGAACTATACTCTTGCAATATTAATTATTGGCCTGGGACAGCTATATAGCAGCTTATTGGTTACACACAAAATGATTCCATGTGCTGAGCTACTGCAGAGGCTGGCGCTGTGGGTTTTGCTAGACAAACACTGCAGCTCCCAAGAAGTCCGACTGCTATTCTGAATTCTAGTTCCAGAGGTAAAGGTTTGCTGCTGGAGATGAGCTGGGAGCCTGGCCCAAGAAGCACCAGCAGGTTTCTTGCTTTCTGAAGGTCTGAGGACTTTCTTCCTGGAATCCTTTTTTAGGTCAAGTTTATAAGCATCAAATGCCCCCTCCTTCCCCCCAGACTGACCACACAAAGGAACTGAGGATGAAGGGAAACAGGAAAAAGATGGGGACAGGGAAAGAAGCAGCAGAAGCTGCTCCTCATGCTATCTCCAACTTCCAGAGCTACTTAGGGCAGAAACCTGAGAAGCAAGCACAACCCATATACAGTAGTAGAAGACATGCAACAAAATATCCAACTGTGTGCTGCTCCAAGAAATGGAAGGGAAAATTATCCCTAAAAATGCCAAGCATGCAGCACAAATCTTTTACGAGGAGAATACATTTGTAATTACAAGTTATTTTGGCTACCCTGCTGCCAGGAGTAACTAGGAGCAGAAGGAAGCTATCGGTGTCATCATCTTGTCCCCCAGGGACCAGCCGATGCTGCTGATACTGCAGCACCCGGGCTGAGTTTTCTTGGTGGAACACCTCCCTCCAGTGGCCAAAGGCAAGTGGTTTCCACAGAGCTCGGGCACTTGGGGACAAGCAGCAGTCCTCACCTTCCCTCCTTTCTCCTTCCAGCTCCACATCAGGCTGAAGGAGAACCAGCAGCGCCCTTCCCCACTTAGCAGCCATCTGGTCAGGTTTGGCAGCTTTGCCGTGAAGTGTAGCCCTCTAAATCGTGAGGCCCTGGGAAAGCATTGCCACCTCAAAGCAGGGTGCTCTGGGAAACCAACCAGAAAGAGGGGAGATCCCATATGACTAAGAATCAAGCTCTCCTCAAGCACAGCCCAGGACAGCCTAAAGGAACAAGTTGTACTTACAGATCATTGCACCCTACTGTGGGTCCAGGATCCATTTAAGCACCTCTCACTCCACACTCAGCTGGTCCGGGTAACTGAAGTCTTGACTCTAGACCAGTTGCCACCAGTGTTTGCTGGTAGCAGCCCAGCACCTTCTTCTCTACAAACTTCACTCTGTTTCTTCAAACATGTATGAGGACTTAGGTCATGCTTATTACTTCCTAAAGCAACAGCTCCAGGCTCCATTAGCACACTAATGTAGGTCCTTCTAAGGACAGCCATTTAAAAAGGCCAGAAACACCACCATGGAGCAGGATCTGAAGGAATTTTGAGATCCAGCTCATATCCACTTCTCAACTGCTTAGCTGAGGGAAGCAAGAAGATTCATACAGTTGCTCTATCTACTTCTCAAGAGCTGTTCAAACAGTCAAGCCCAGTGTGTGGTAGCATAACCTACAAAAATGGCAACCTCAGCCTTCTTCCTCCTCACAGTGGCAGGGCAGGGGCTGAGAAATCTTTTTTTAAAATAGCAGCCTAGAGGCAGGAACCTACTGAAGGTGAGTAGGGAGAGGAAAAAATGATAAAGCTAAG
Organism: Gymnogyps californianus; assembly: GCF_018139145.2. Classification (NCBI taxonomy): domain Eukaryota; kingdom Metazoa; phylum Chordata; class Aves; order Accipitriformes; family Cathartidae; genus Gymnogyps; species Gymnogyps californianus. The sequence goes on along the minus strand of NC_059475.1, from coordinate 25,783,348 downwards.
CTAGCAAGAGCTGTATGCACTGTGGGCATAGCAGCAAGCTTATGTTTTGTCAGAGTTAGTCCCCGAGGCTTATGACTTCATACAGTACAGACTGTACAGATTTGAAGCGACACCTTCAAATACAGAGATCACTTAGCTTAGGAGATAGCAGGTAATTCAAAGGAACTACCACTCAGTCAGCTTACCCTAGGACAGACATACTTCATAAAACAAGGGAAAGTTTACTCTAGAATATAGCCTAGGAACATTGTCATCTCTCTGCTGGGCAGTATCTTCACAGTCCACATTGATATCACACATGGGCCTCAGAACAGCTTTTGACAGGCCCTTTGCTACCTTGAACAAACAAGGTGTCATTGATTTGCATGTAAAGCAGACAGTTGTGGAGAGGAAGCAAGGGGAACCCACTGCAATGCACAAGTCGTAGGCAGAGATATATTTTTTTTTAGCAAAGTCTTTATTACAGAAATATTCACCCTCTAGACTTTTATATCTGTACATGCATTTCTTCCACTAGGAAGATGTTGCTAAAAACAGACAAAAAAAACAAAAAGGAAACCCAGCACGGGCTCCTTTTTACTTGCTGCTTGGCATTGGCATCTGTAACTGAACAAGAATCTTACAAATAAGAACACATTAGAGAATAGACTTTGTGCTACAAAAGCTAGCAAGCTTTACTGCTAAGAAGGGTGCCTTCTGCTATAACAAAGGTCAGCTTCAAGGATCGGTGCAGGAGGGGGCAGGTGTCAAAATAGCAAAGCCTTATTAGACCTCCATAAAAACCAGTTGCCCAGTCATATCTACTCTCCCCAATCACTGCTGTGTCCAGAGATAAGGACAGAGCAGGGATCCACTGCTGGGGCCCTGATTCCCTGCACGAGCCTTTCTTCCCAGAAGGAAAACTGAGTAGGTAGTGAAGCCATCCCTTGGAACTGCTACTAGGGTTATTTCCACCAACCCTACCCCTGACGAGACAGTCCTGGAACCAACTCTGTAAGGCAAAGGCTCTCTCACCAAGTACCTTGTATCAGGTCTCAGGCAAGGACCATCCACTTCTCTCATACAGCTTCCTGCTGTCAGGGTGATTGCACGCATGTGCAACTGCGGGAAATCTGTCATGCCCAAGCCACCTCTAAGACTGATGATTTGCACCCAGCTCCCTTATCTAAGAAGTTGGGGCAGTTTTTCACATACATTTCCTACTTTCTTCTGCGCTACACCACTCCTTGCTGCTGGCCACTGGCTGAATAGAGCGAACAGCCCAGCCATTAAGTACAGAAACCACCCAGCCTGCATGACTGCAGAACCAGCTACTTTTCTGCTGCAGTGCTTACACTTGAGACAGAGCTCAGCATGCAGCCATGGCTTCAGACCACAGTGGAGTCAGAAGACTGGACAACTGAAATAAAAGCAACTTATCCTTGCATCCACACTACAGAACCTAAACTGGGCACTGGTAGCAGTGATATCTCCAGTATACAGCATCAGCAATCCAGTCAGATCCCTCCATATTCATAATTAAAAACCACAGCTAACAAATTTTATGTTCATAAATGGGGCAGGGGAAGAATCAAGTTAATCGTAACCTTTATAGAAGTTGGCAACCCAAGAATGCAACCAGCAGAGCCAGCCTGGGGCTGAGTCCACACTATGCAGCAGTCTCTGAAGTGCCTCCAAGCTGACAGGAGCCAGCAAAGCAGTGCTAGGAGGAGAGGAAAAGGTAAAGAGGCAAGTGGGAGAAACATGTAAGTGTCAAATCCAGAACCCAAGGGACCCATTCCAGAAGCAGCTGAGCACCACCACCATAATCTGCCAGGCCACACTAGGAATAGGTAGGCTTGGCTCCCTCCCAGTGGCTTCTCATCACGCTCAAAGGGAAGAGCTCCACTGAAGGCAAGACATAGCTGACTCCAGAAGCAGGAGAAGCAAGTATGAAGGTAGCACTCGATATTTCAGATGAGAGCCTAGGCTGTAAGATGCACAGTAGGAGCTGAATCAGGTTAACTGCAAGGGAGGAGAAGGCCTATAAAGCACGACTAGTTACCACCACAAGTCAGTGAAGTAGGTGAAGCTACCAAAGCACTGGAATCTCAACAGCAATCCTGGCTCATGGGACAAAGAGATGGGACTTCTGTGGGTAGGGGGAAAGATGTGTGGGAGGAGAACGAGGAGGGAGAGGAGTTATTGTATGTTAGGCCCAGTGGGTTGTAGAATGGAGATACGAATAGTATTGTTTAACACGGACCAGGCAGCAAAAGCATTGTCCCCTCAGGTTAATCGGTGTCTCATGTGATACGAGACAGTTAAGTTCTGCTTCTTGAAGCAGAAATAATCCAGAGGCAGGATGCAGGTGGCTCAAGGGCCCTATTGCCAGAAGATCAGGCTGTATTGCAGCTCTAACAGTTCTTAGCAGAGTGGTATCAGAAATGGGATATCACAGGAATAATGGTCAATGGTTGGACAGTCTGGGTATGAGGCAGGAATGTTCTGTTTGCTCCTTTCTCTGTGGTGCCGTAGCTCTGGAGTCAGCCAACTCAAGACTTGGGCACTTTGGTGTAGTCTTCACTGTGTATGTTCTTGCAGAGCGAAATGGACAGTATCATCCCCAGCAGCTGGAATAAGTAATGAAGAATGGGAAAAAAAATCAGCAACCAGACTGATAAGGTGAGAAGAAAGGGTGATACAGGGGAGCAGAATACAGTGGTCTCCTTTTAATGACACCACACAGGTGAACAGAGTTGGTCCCCAATGCAAGGAAAATGCAATAATCAGGATGACAAAAATATTTTGCTGCAAAAAAATGTGCCTTCATCTGAAATCTATGTTATGGGCTTTTTAAGGCAAAAAGTGGCATCTCACTGGTTACACATACAGTGAATTGCCAAGTGTCAGACACAGTAGCAGGAACCACAACTAGACAGGGGTTTGTTCAATTTTTAATCCAACCAATGAAAGCAGCAGTTCAAAGCTCCAGGTGGACACAACCAAGAGCTAGAACTGCACTGCCATTAAACCAAGTTGTCTATTACTTGAAAAAAGAGCTTTGCCTTTAAAAGAGTCTCTATGGTAAGACAGTATAGGTTCATGTCAGGGAGTGACTTACCTCTATAACAGCAACACCAGTGCAGACCCCAAGAATGACACCAAGGTTGTCCTTCAACCACTTCTCTACACCATCCATGCATCCCTATGGAGAAAACATGGTCACACGGGAAAGACACACAAATGTAAGTATCTCAAGACTGAAAATCCATAACACATCTCCTTGTGCACTCAGGGATTATCCCAGTTACATGCCATACCAAGTTGCACAGTAGCTTTAGCAGAAAAGGGCAGGATCCCTGTCCCCCTTTGCCCCAATTTCCACAGGTACTTCAAGCAATACTGACATGAAAAAAGTGCTCTAAATAACTCCCAGAGGAACAAAGACAAGGCGACTTCAGTGGAAGCTTCACAGGGCCCAGAAATACTCACTCACCTGCTCATGAACAGGCCAGTCAGCATACGTTGCAGTGCCATTGACAGCGACATCCAGATTACAGAAACCGCTATCTACCTGAAAGTCCTTGGAGCTATTGGAGCAGGAGCAAGGATACGCAGTCATGCTTTGGTTGATAAGAATCTCATTATTTTCCCAGTCCTTTGCTCCAGTCCAGCCACAGCAGGCGATCTAATAAGCAGAGAGAGATCATCACGGTCTTACACTTTGCACGGGTAACGTACTGCACGTGAAAACAGACAGTGGAGGTAGAAGTACACAGGAGCTCTCCATGTAACAACAGTCAGGCCATACAGTTTGCATGAATTAGTTACATTAGAACATCATCCTCGTTACCAGATGATAACCTATGCATATGGCCGTCCAGAAGACAGGGGCATTATTTCCTACCAAAGAATCACTCTGCTAGCAAGACAAGAGTTGAAGGGCCATTTCCAGCAGACTTTGAGCATAGTAGACTATAATATGTCCAGGTCATCTATAAAGTTCTAGCACACCAGTCACGCTAGAATATGAATCCTTCACAAGCCTTACTGCTGAGGCCTAGATACTCAGATTTCAGCAGGCCATACAGCTTGACATCAATTCTACAGAGTGTAATTTTGATTAGTTTTTGCAGACTAAATACCAGCAAACCTCATCTTATTTCCAGGTAACAATGCTAAACAGAGGTAAAAGTGCAAAACAGATGTTGCTGGTGGGTCAGCTGGAGGAAGGCAGTTGTCCTGTGTGACATGTTTGAGAGATTTTTTTTTCAGTCCCTCCAGTTCATCAGCAGCAGATTGATTTGGTGAGGAAGAAGCAAGGCAGGCAAGAGATTAATGTGTTGACATCACATGTATTCAAAGACATCTCAAAAGGATTACTACCTAGTGTTCCACCAGCAGTGGAACTTCCATAGGTTTAAACGCTAAGACCTTATTTTTCTTTGAGTAGCACGCATTTTTTGATCAGACATGAAGCAGGAACTTTTCATTTTCTGGTTCCCAATTGCAAGGTACCACTGATCTTAGCTGTGGCCCCCAGGGGACACCAGCAGCTACCACACGATGGCGTCGACATGCCGCCGAGCCCCAGCGAGTCACGACGAGTTTGCACCCGCCTGGCTGCACTTGGGACTGGCTGGAAGATGGGATGAGGAAAATTTTCCATCCGAAGAAACATTTACATTCCTATACAGCCACGTGATAAAACTGCAGTTGCTGGAGGGGAAAGCACATCGGGAAGTCCAGCAAAGAATAAGATCTTATCTTAAGCATGGATCCCAGCGCTTGCACGGTGGTACAGAGCAGAAAGGCTATCAAACTTGAGGTGGAAGTTTAGGGAAAATCCCCCTCTGCTCAGAAAGGAAAAGTAATGTTTCAGTCTGACCTAACAGACATGAGAGCAGAGGTACAAACAGCTGAACACTCACACCAGGAAGAGCATTTGGTTTCCAAACAAGTGTTGAAGATCCAGCCTCCAGAAGGAACTGCCTCTGCCTCACAGAGGTTTGGACTTTAACTCCAAGACTGGTCTACAGAACACCCACCCCCTTTCAAATGCTAACTCTAGTATATGAGAGGAATTAGACTCCAAACACTTGACTTCTCCACCTCTACAAAACCTTCTTCTGTTCCTACATAAAAGAAGGGCTCAAGCAGGATCCTCTCTCCACAGTAGACTCGGGTTTCTCTTGAGTCAACTAGCAAGGAGATGCAACTACAGTGATAAAACATAAATAAATCATTCTCCCTCCAAGGAGGGGAAATACTGCAGGTCAGTGTTTTGCAGACCAAAGAACAGACAGAAGAAAAATGTATTAGTTTTACTTACTACACATCAGTCCCATGCTGGGCATGTATTTAACCACAACAGCCAGCCAGCTCTCAAGCTTGTAGTTTCGCAGTAAACAGCTATCATGACTCCAGTGTGACTGAACACTGACCTAGTTGCTCAAGCACTGAGCCTGATGCTAAAACAGAAACCATGGGCTCTGGTTTGGCTGGATGGCTCCCAAGAACGCTGACACTTGCAGAAGAGCCATCACAATAAGCAAGCAACATGCACCAAGTAGTAAGGCAGGCAGTGCTGCTGACTTGCCTGGCAATAAGCTAGGGACTTGACTTGCTCAAAAACAGTATGCACTGTGGCTTTCACAGAGGCTAGTATTCTGGAGACAAAGAGAAGTGTTGGGGTGCCATTTGATAGGCCAGATACATTAGGCTATGCAGCCAATACTAGTGAGTCCTAACAGCCAGCATGCAGGAATGGTTCAGGGTCTTACCTAGTAATAGCAAGCAAGACAGTTTTCTAGTCTGCAGGCACCAAACCTCACAGGCAACTTTGTAGATCAGCCAGATCAATGTGCTGTAGTATTGCCTCTTGCTATACTTGTTTCCCTGTCCTCAGCCTAGTTTTACAGGCCATTGACTGCACTGACAAATAGCATCATCTGCCTCTTGCTGCATCCCATGACTCACCTGTGTTTGCACATAGTCCCATGCATCTTGTAAGTTCCTCTCATCATCATTCGAAGGGTCATAATTTTTAATCAGACTTCCAACTATGTGGGACAACTCTTCTTTCAGCTGGCAAGGAAAAAAAAGGCAGGAGAGTTAGATTAGTCCATTCCTTGTAGCCTTTTCTTTGGAGCTTATGGTACACATAGGCAGTTTCAGTCACTCAGAAAAAGCTAAGTGCAAAAAGTAACAAGTACAGGTAAGGTGATATATACAGCCTCAGTCTTGAAGGGAAGGCAAGAGAGCAACTTTGCTACGCAATGCAACAGCCAAAGCACTTGTACTTCCCAGCAAGTCCTTGCCCAGTCACAGAGAAGGGCTACAAACCTGATGAGCAATAAGGAAACAGAACTGGGTATGGTTACCCTGGTAAGATGCAGGCCGAACAACTGCTGCCTGCCCCAGACAAGATAGAGGTGAAAGGTAAGTGCAAGCTGAAGGACAACATTGCCTTAAGTACTCACAGGTAACGTATTTCTAACCTTCCACTGCAAGTGAGACTCTGGTCCAGAGTCTCAGCACTGCAGTTCACCACCACCACTCAGGGAAGGTATGAGTCACTCTGCTCCTGTATGCAGCTGGGTTTTCTGACATACAGCTGGTGGAAACTTCCCTTTTTCACAAAGCATTGATCTGCCTCTCCCCAAACTCCTACAACTGCTGCTTCTATATTAAGACAGGAAGCACTACAACTATCTAAACTGCTCATTAACAGTCTTATGACAAAGCTCAGGTGTATCAAATCATCCCTTCACCCCCATTCCTTATCCAGAGATATTTACAACACCTTTCAGTCTGATGAGAGGTGCAAGCTACCACCCAGCAGCCTCCTTCGTCCCACCTCCTTCTGAAGCTCTTCTCAGCCAGCCTGTACCTGAGGACAGCTGTTACTGCTAAGGACAGACCCAGATCACAAGAGGCTGGAGACAAGCATCAGACTGCTTGACGGATGGAATAGAGTTACATCAGCCTGAGATATTTCTCAGGAAACGGTTGGTGGAAACTGTTTTTTCCCCTCCTTCTACTCTTAAGCATTGCAAATGACCACGGCAAACCCAGGGACACCCCGCAAGAGGAAGCGGTGCCTACTGTTAGAGAGAAGCTTCTCTATATCAGCAACTCTTCTTCCTAGGAAAACTGTAGCTCAGCTCACTGGGATCAGCTATGTCAGGGCCGACAGATGGGAGTTGCATGATCTTTCTTCTCACGATGTCTAGCTCTTCCCCTTTTAATTACTTCGCTTCCCCTTTTCCTTCCCTTCAAATCAAGGCAACTTGACCTGGTTCTCACTAATGAGATTGGCCTTGGCTGCTGCCATAAGCCTTATCAGTTACTGAACCTCTGAGTTCTCACCCTCACCCCTCCCACACACTGCTGCTCCACATGCAGAGGGATGCAAGGAGAGCTGGGTTTGTTGTCCTACCCTGGGCCCATCTAGCCCCTTAGCTATTAGGCCAGACAGAGCCTAGTGTCACTTCTGCAAGAATCCCAGGCAGTGCCTCTGTTTTCCATCCCAGGACCCCACCACAAGCAGAGACAGGGCCTGAACTAGATGTCCCCAATCACAGCTGCACAGGGAAGCTGTATCTCTGCCCTTCCTCTACTCTTACACAAGAGCAGGCAAGAAGTCTTACAAACAGCTCTGGTTTCAAAAGGTGAGGCATTTCAGTTAAAGAAAAACTCAGGCATTCTTAGGTGTTTCAGAAAGTAATTGGAGAAAGGGCAAATATTACGCAAACAATAGCACAGCTCTGGAGAGCATACACATAGGCAGCTTGTTCACGTGTTTAACCAGCAGAGCAGCCCAAAGGGGAAAGACAGGCACCTGCAGCCGATCATCCTTCCGCACTTGGCAGAAGAAAACTGAAAGAGCAACAAGCTAGAAAGGCATACTGAACGCTTAGGCAGGCTTTCAACATCCTCGCCATCTTCACCCATTTAAGGCCTGTCAGGACTCAGTGCTGCGTGGAGCATGATTGCTCCAAGAAATGGCTACCCTTGCTTTCTGGGCTCCTGCTGCTTCCCGGCTCTAGCTAGCCTGGTGTCAGAAGGCACAACCCCACCACCCCACAGCAGGGGCATTCAAAGCCTAGGCACGGAAGCCACAGACCACTGCCAGAAAGCAGCAGGGTTGTCAGTCTCCCCTTCACACAGGCTTACTGAAGAGGAAGCTGGGGAAAGCTGAACACCAGAGGCAAGAGCATAGGTCTTTGATTCCAGTCTTGATCACAGAATGAATCATGCAGGCTTCTTCCACTGTCAGACACTGTCAGTCATCTATTCTGTCCCTCTGTCTGAGGCTCAAGTTAGATCCTTCCCCCAGCATTTATTAGCACCTAGCCTGCACATTAAAATAGGCTCAAAAAACCAGGAGGGGGCTCTCACCCCCCAGTCACTTCAGATTCTGACACTAAGGCATAGTCTACAGCCCCAGGCAAGCTGCTGCATGATCACACAGGCCTGTTCCCTGCAAACAATAGCTAGCAAGTAGGGCAATTTCCAAAAGACCAGTGCTCTCCTTTGTTCAAGGCGTTTAAAGCCAAGCTGCAGAGAACTGTGTGAACTAGGCCAAGAGAGACCTTGCCCAGGCTCTTGCATGTTTAGGGGCTTGTGATCCACTAGATGTAGGTGATTAGCAACATTCAGCTCAAAGCAGAATGCCATTTACAACATTTGTGACATTAGTGTTTTGTCATCCCCAAAAAAACCCCACCACACAGTTTCAGTCGCCAACAGATGTAAGGGAAATGGATGTTGCATCAACATCCTCCCAGTAGTACTGGGCAATTCCAGTCTGAAGGGGCATTCCTCTAGCAATGCCCATGGGGGAGGCAAAGCAGCAGCGTTCCTATCAGAGACTTTTACAGTTAGGCTAACTCTATTTCAGCATACTGTCATATGTCAGGGGTGGGGAAGGATTTTGACACTGAAAAGGAACAGATATTCCAACAAAAAAACATCAAGTGAATCTGTTCAGTAGCTACTAATCAAGAAAAGGGCAAGTGGACAGGAGTACAACAACCATCCTGTCTACTCTCCTGCAGTGCAAAATAAATACTTCAGTTACAAGAAGTGGACGAGCAAGTATCACCTTACTACATTCTGGATCCAAGATCCTTTCCTCCACTCTTGTTATTCCTTGTTTTATATCCAACCAAGTTCCTGAAGTCAGAAAGAAATAAACACAAAGAACACAATAGACATCTAGGGACTGGATCTTGAGCAGTTTTCAGTTTGCTTCACTATGCTCGGAGCTGCCCTGGGATGACGTACATCAAGTGAAGCAGAGCGACATGCATAGCATCACTGAAGCGCAGCCACAAACCAGTGTGTGGGAGGTTTCAGCCAAGACCTTCCTGAAGCAGTTTTTCTTAGTGCTCTAGGCTGGTACTTCAGAGGATCACTGAAATTGAAGGGCTCTAGGAGAGCTTTTCCCTAAGTTTTGTTCACTGAGGACTGAACAGGAGCATCTGTTCAAAGCCCAGCTTCCCCTACCATTCTGCTGGATCCATACAAGTGATGATCTCAGCCACACCAGCTCCAAGGGCTGTGCAGAATAACTCCCAGCACTTTTATTCTCTCCCTGGTCTGACTGAGGTTCAAATGAAGAGCTACAGCTCAAAAGCTGGAGTTTTCTAGAGTAGAGTGACAGCTGGAGGAGAAATACCAACGGAGGTACGGAATTTCATGGTCTGAAAAGTCACATTTCCCCATCTTCCTCCTCTGCATTAGTCAGAGTTGTTTGTTGAGAATCAGCAGCTTGTTTAAAGCTGTAACTTTACACACCAGCTAGCCAACGTTTCAGTTTCTCCTTCAGCTCCAGCCAGCCCAGAGAGCAAGCTACATTCACACTACATTTGGCAAGGAACCCAGCCAGAAGCTGCTCACAGTCACCACAGCCACTTGTACAAAGCTCGTATCAGCTATTCCGGGGCAGGCACCTTCCCCCCACCCCCAAACTTTACCACCAGGCCCCATCCATAACTTCCTCAACCACCTGCTTTCTATAACCACCTAGCAGGAGCGTTGGCTTAGGAGAAGCAAGTACAGTTGTGCAGTGGTACAGATATACAGTTATGTGGCAAAGGACAGGGTTACCCACAACAGGTACCAGAAACCTGCATACCAGGACAGAAGCCAGCAGGGATCCCACAGTTATTACTTGCTCCCACTGTGTGAATGTGGCTCCCAGTTTAGCTGTCAAACAGCTGGAGGCCTGACCAGGCACTGCCCTGGCCAGGGAACCTATAGCCAGGACAGGCTGTTGCAATCCACTCAAGTAGCTCAAAAGTTACTCCCTTTACACTACCAAGCATATTGGAGCTCTAGAAGCATACATTGTGAAACTGCATTCCTGACAAAGAGATCCACTTCAAAATGTTAAACCACTTGGGTTTAAGCTCAAACTGTAGTACAGGAACTGTCAGATACTTGGGTTTGCTCTTGGAGAAAAAGGACAGCTCTTCCAAGGAGAGTTTTATATACAGATGTAGAACGACTGAAAGGACAGAACAACATGACATAAGGAGGGAGGCCACTCAGAAAAGCAATCACTCAGGCTGGTAACCCCTCAAGGCACCAGTGATGGCAACATGGTAGTAATCACTTCTACTACATGCCCAAATAGTAGTCTGCAAGCAGGATCAAGATGAGGTGTGGTCAAAAGCCTTTCAGGAATTTATTTTTACTGTTCCCACTACCCAAAAATAAAGCCTGCAGACCAAACAGAGCTTCGTAATCCTTGAGAAAGTAGCACTACTGAGGCCGGCAGATACAGAAGCAGCAAACTGTACAGCAAAGCTGCTGAGCTGGGGTAGAGGAAAGGAGAATCCAGTTATGCCTGCTAATGATAATAGCCCAGTTTGGATGAAAGAATTTCCAGGTGTCTCCTGTTCCCCCAAACCAAGACCAAGGAAAATACGCACAGTAAGAAACACTCACCGTTTCTTTCTGGAAGTAGATGACCAGTCCAGCAGCAACCTGAGTTATGAGGATTACCATCAGGCAGGTGAAGTACTGGAAACAAAAGAGAATAGATGACCACCATCAGCCTTTAGAAAGGTCTGTACATAATAGCACAAGTTTTAGTAAGATTTCATATACAAGAGAAGTCACAACATTGAGCCAACACCTTTGCCTGCAGACAAGCTCTGCTGTCAACAATGCTCTGCCCAGTAAAAGGCTTAAGTACAAGCATCTACATCAGACCAGTGCACTTCAGCACTTCTACCATCAGGCCAACAGGAAGACCTCAGGGGGAGAGGGTTTACAAGCACCCTCTGCATGTGTCATTCCAGCTGGGACTCCCTCTCCCACCTCCAGCTCTGTTCCCAGTCCACTGTGGCCTCAATCAGTTGGACTCTGCCTACCCCAAGCCTCCATAGCAAGAAAATTCAATTTTACAAACCTAATTTTTATTATTATTATGTTTAAAAGTCAATTACCTTTTTAAAAAATGCTATTTAATTTGTTTGAGGATCTAAATTTAAAATTAACCAGCAAACTGCTTTTAAGGAAAGTTTGACATCTGAGGTTCCTTTTAAATGGTGGCAGCTACTACCACTACATTAGGAGATGTTCCTAATGCCAGGACACACAATGTGGCCATACTTGGTTTCCTACACATATGTGCTCTGAATAAGCAGGAGTCAAGTAGCAGGTTGAGGTGTATGAAGCTAGTGTCATCTCATCCATCATAGACAGAAAATTTCCTGCAGATGAACCATTTGAAGAGAGCTGACATATAGGACGTTCCTAGTCAAGTCTCTCTCGACTCTTGCACTTTCGACAGAAGCTGAACTTTGCAGCACAGCAGGACACTGTCACTATTCCTCTTCTCTCTCACTGCCCTTGATACTCGTCCTCGCACCACTGAGAGCACAATGCCAACTGGGAAGTCGAGGTGAGGGGGGACGAGGTACAGGGTCACCTGGGGCATCTCTCCTCAGTTGGCAGTCCTCAACCCACTGTTTGCAGAAAGTGTCGGTGACATCCTCTCTCATTTCACAGAGTTATTAGCTCATCATCAGTAATGTTTGAGGAACTGCTGCTGCAGCCTGTTGACTGCTGCAGAACTTAATGTGTGCAAATTAAGAATTGGATCTAAGTTGACCTAGCAGAAGTACCATCCCCAAGAGACCTGAGCCCCAGCTACAATCCAACAGATTTGCAGAAGTATTAAAGGTTGGATCTAAAACATAGCATGAATTCTCTCACCAGACCCAAGAGACATCTGATTTCATTGACTGCTCCAAGACAGCCCAGGAACCCCATCAGCATGGTGAGAGCTCCAACACCAATAAGGACATATGCACCAGTCTTCAGGGAGGGAGATGACATCTCTGTAGAGGCCAGGAGAGGGAACAAAATTAGCTACTGACAAAACCTACATCTGCCATCACCATTTAGAGAACAGCCTCCGTATCTACTTAAAATTGTCTGTTGTCTTCTACAAAGGGACTGCACAGAGGTGTGTTGAACATGGGGACAGAAGGCTGCTTCTGGGTGTCTTCTGATGAAGGAAGACTTTCAAAGCCAACCTGCAGGTCTCCATTATCTCAGAGCCTGGAAGACTCAAGGTCACTCCAAACAAATGAACCTTGTTTGGCTAAAGTTAGCTGCTTACTGGATTTTTAACTCCCTCATGAATGCACTCTGAGTGAGAGTAAGATAAAGTATGTTCTACTCCACAACTACTGCCCATTTGCTTCAATTCCCTTTGCTATCTTCAGGGAAACTTTTTTCCAAGTCCTAAACCCCCTTTTTGGTTTGGCTTTTCACTTTAATGCACTATTCCTTGTTCCAGCCATTCTGGTTTTACTTATCCACTTGCAGTCAGTGGGACACACAAACTCCATGGAGCGAAACATGACGCAAAAGCTACAGCTAGTGTTGAGCATAGATGTGACAGGTTACTTGAAAAGTCAGTGTTGAATGGCTTGTGGCCAGGCACTCACTGCAGGCTGTTGCAGCACCTGTGTATGATCCCCTGCAAACAGATGCTATTCCAGCATCAAAACAGATATCATGCCCAAATTAACTACTTTTACATATCCTCCTAGCTATCCCCTGCTATTGCGTCTGGAATGACTGTGCTCTTGAACGCTCAACAGTTTTTCAACCAGGTTTAGGTAGTATTATTTCAGATATGCTGGTGCTGTCAGTCCTCCCCTCAACATTTAGTACTGTGAGCAACAGAATAGACAAGCTCTTACATTTGGGTTGGTCACAGGACTATTTCTTGCAGAATAGGATTGGAGGGAGCAAGTATTACAGCTAAAAAGTTGAAGAGATACTCTGTCTAGAAATAGTAACCAGAAACCTCATTTATCATTAAGAGACATTCTTAAACCTGCGAGCTGCACAGTGTAGGGGAATTCTGAATGTCCAGTGATTAATGAAAATAATGTTCCTAGAGCTCAGCATTTAGTTTCCGGGACAGCAGTCCCAGGAGGCAAGCTTCCTCTGAGCTCCTCCTGAAATAACTTAACAGAGAGTAACCGAATCCAGACTAATTCCACTCCCCCCACCTCTGATACTTGGTGCAAGTCACCAGCTCCCAATTTTTTTCCCTAGAACATGCCAAACAGAGGAAAAAAGACCAGTTATCAAAAAATGAACCAGAGCTGTTTGCCACACAGGTCACTTCAGCCTTGATTCATTTCCAGGCCAGACTCTCCCTGGCTGGAAATACGCCACAGAAACCAGGATCCTGCTCCTCCTTCCTCACCAGTCCTGGGACTCTTGCTGTGCAGGTTAGGTGCTGATACTGGAAAGCATTTACTGAAGTAGCAGCCTTACAGGAGTGGCCTTCATAAGACTACACTACTCCCTCCCCCAAAATCTGCTCGGCCATCATACAAGTGTTCAAGTGCCCGGGTTGCAGCACCTCCACAGTGCTAGAACGCAGTTGCTTAGTCAACTTCTCGTTAGAAGAAAGAAAAAGGTATTTCCAACTCAAAAGCCCTTCGGAGAAGCGACAGTGGCAGGAGGACAGGAGCTGTGCTTGCACTTCTCATCTGCAATCCGTCTTGTCTTACAAGAGAAGGTTCTGCTGGCAAGATGACTCCTGCTCTGTTTGCTGTCGCTCCGTGTTTTCCCCTGTGCTGGGCAGGCGGCCAAGCAAGTACAACAGGCTCCTCTGGCAGCGGCTGGAGTGCCCTGCTGTGCTGAGCTCCCTCCCTGATGCCTGGGTTACTAAAGCAGAGGGAAAGAGGGGCAAGGCATGGGAAAGGAAGCGAGGGGGCAGGGAGAAAGAGCTGATGCTGGAAATCTCCAGGAAGGAAGCTAAATCCTTAAATGCTCTGTTAGCAGAGATTCTGGGTAAAATGGGAAGAAGCAGAGCCAAGCTCAGGGACTTCATATCTCCACAAGTGGTAGTAACACCCATTAGCCTGGGGGAACAGCTGCTGGCCCACTGGTACTAAATGTGCCTCAGACCACGAGGGGTGCTGTCAATAGCCAGGCCCTGATAAGGTCCTTTTTGGCTGCCTGTACTAAAAGTGCATTTCTGCTCATGCCCCCACTTTATTAACCAACACCCCTTGTTATGCTTCTTGCCCTTCTAGTACTGCAGTAGCAAGCCAGATGCCACAGCACAACAAACAGAGCAAGCAGCAGTATCTGTGTGTATGGCATTGGTGGGGGGGTTGTCTCCACCCAGCACCTTCCAAAGCCAGGCCAGGGACTTGAGATAAAGCCTTTTGCAGGATCAGTGTAGCTGGGAACAGGGCTATGAATGCCATTACTGTTCATTCCCTGGGGCTGCAAGCAGTGTGCAGGCAGACCTCCTGCAGCATCTGACACTAGAGCCAAAGTCAGCAGTTCTGGAGGTAGTGACAATGGGTAACCAGACCCACCAAGTTGTTTGAAGAAGAGTTGTTTGAAACCCCCTCTAGGAAAAAGCTCACAAGCTCTGCTTCCTTTGTAAGATGGAGCCGAGGTACTCATTTGGTGAGAGTCCACTATACAGCCCTGCAAAGCCCAGGATCTGCTAAGCCAGATCAGTTTTTCCAGTTGTTGCAGAAAGCAGACCCTCTGTTAAGACTCAAGTCAATGCTCTTGGCTGACTTAAAGGGGAAGGAAGCTAGCTCCTCGCACGTGCAGTGACACAAAACACCTCTGATGGCCAGGCTAAGTTTCATGAAGTGTGTATAATCGAGTATGTTTTAGAAGTCAGAGCACTAAAGACTTCAGACCCACACCTTCTGTCCCCCCTCAGATCTATGTCCTCTGCTGCTTAGGAACAAACATACTGGCTACTTTCAGTGTACATGAAGCATCAATAAAACCAGGCGCTTACTTTCTTTGGCATTTAAAACAATGAAATTGAAATAGATTATTACAGAAAGCAGTGGGAGCATAGGGGACTTGTATAGCAAAGCTACATTAAGGCATTGGGGGCCTTCGGACACAATGGTAATAAGGAAACTGTTGTGGAAACACAGAACATGCAGTGAAAATAGGATGAAACACTAGTTCCTATGTTTAAGATGAAGTATTTGGATTGTTGGGTGAAGAGGCAATGGTCTTACTCAGTCTGACCCTGGTGTTGCAATCCACAAGACTAGGAGGAATGCTGTGTCTCCAGGGTTGTTCCCTTTCACCCTGTCCCTGATAAGAGTCCCGTCTTGCTATACACCATGTTACTGCTCAGGTCACAGACCGTGCATAAAGGTATTGCCATCCCTAGACTACACCATGGTCAAGCACAGCCCCGGACTAGAGTCAATTCAGAAGGAGAAAGAAGATGAAGAAACATGGTCTTACGTAGAACTGCAATGAAACTGGTTTTGTCAGCCAGAATCCATATTCCAAAACCCAGGATCACAGCACCCAGGATCTGAAAGAGTAAGAACAAAACACATAGTTGGCTTATTAGTTTAGACAAATAAGAAGAGGCAGTCACCATTCTCCATACTTCCAGAGTAAAAACAACCATTCTTTTGCTGTTCCCACCCATCTGCCCCATGGTACTCCTCCCAAAGTAAACAGGATTAGCATGACTCCAGGAAGAGCGCCTCAGCCAACTGCACAGGAGCCCCAGTTTCTGCTTGGCCGTCCTTCATATGATATTTTAGTAGTACTTGATGTTGTATAAGAGGACTGTTCAAAATGGTCTGAGGAAGAGACGCCCTGCTGCTAGAACCTTGTTGTCAGAAGTAAAAGGTAAGTGCACTGCTTCTGTGAAGAACCGAGGAAGGACAAACACATCTAGCATATGATTTTAGAGACTTTTTGAATAGAGAAATCCCTGACCCTATGGGACCAGACTGGGAGCCAGCTGCCAAAGGATTAGATATCTGGCAGCTGGAAGCTTCCCAGGAAGGAAATCTTTGGCTTGTCAGGCTCTGTTATAACATTATGGCTTCAACCCACAAATGCAAGAAATGAGCAGCATTTACTTTGCATGCAGGTTCCCTTGAGTGAAGTGCTTTGCCCCTTCCAAAGCCAAGCTTAGGCATTTTGGCTTGGCCACTACTTTATGCCAGAATACCCCAGCCCCTCAAGCCAACACATCTTACCGCCAGAGAGTCAAGCATTATGAAACACCAGCCACAGTCTCCGCCTCGCTCACCACACAGTCTTATCTAGGGCAAGGATTAGTAGAGCAATACGTCCCTGTGAGGACTCAGCTGAATCCAGACTTTGAATTGAGACGGCAAGAGACATACAGTTTTCCCATCTCATTTTGAAGGAGGGGGTGGGGGGGTGGGGGGAAAAAAGCGTGCTCTGTTTTAGCCTCCAGGTATCACCATGTTTTATGCTACACTGAGGCGTTTGCACGTAGATGACCCCAGCTCCCAAATTAGGATGAGAGCACCATTATACCCATAAAACAATAACTATGCTGAGAAGCCTGTAAGTCTGCAGGTTTGATAAGCTGAAACTTGCACCATTCAGCCAACTAGAAGTGGCAAAGGCTGGAAACCACTTGTGCAAAGATCTAAAACAGACTTTGAAGAAACAAGGGAAGGACAAGGAGTGCAAGTGAGATGCTTCCAGAGCACATGAACTGCAAGCAGCAGTTCTTACACCAGCAAGATTTCAAGATAGGATGAAGTGAAATACTAAATAAACCAACAGGGCTGAAGAGATTGCAATTCTGTGCTTTGTTAGAGAATGTTCTCATATTTGGGAAACAAGGGAAATGCCAAACCACCACCTGAAGCAAGGTGGCAGAGAGTTGTATGGACAGGCATTGGCTCCACATTTTGAAAGTTTACACTATGCTTCAGCTCCTCATACAAAGAAGCTTTTCTGAGGAAAGATAAAGCAACAGTCTGAAATAAGCTGCTTGCAAGCTTTCCTGGCTTGGCAGAGGGCACAACATGTAGTTAGCTCTGGGAACCGGATTAGAAAGTCACCAAGCAAGTTCCAATCTACAAAGATGGATGAAGACAACCAACCCAGCTGCAGAAAGCATGCAGCTATTGTATCCCAGAAAAAAAGAAAAAAGATAAAGAGATAAGATGGCAGTAACAAGAATTCCCCCTTGCCTTATAACTCA
Source organism: Gymnogyps californianus (assembly GCF_018139145.2). Lineage (NCBI taxonomy): Eukaryota > Metazoa > Chordata > Aves > Accipitriformes > Cathartidae > Gymnogyps > Gymnogyps californianus. The sequence continues at coordinate 25,765,839 of NC_059475.1, read as the reverse complement.
ACATGCTGCATGGCAACACTCAATCTGCTGATCAAACTAGAAAGGCCCCTTGAACATGCAACAGCTGTGGCACCTAAAAAATTCCTCTGAAACTTGGTAGTGCCAAGAACTGCTGAATTTACAGTCTGAGGCAGTCTCACATTTAAACTATAGTCTTAATAAAATATTTGTCTTAACAAAGATGCAGACCAGGCTGTATGTGACATCTCTCTTGGCTCGCTGACCCTGAAATGTCACCCAAGTTTTGCTGTTGCTGACAAAACACAGAACGGCTGCTGAGCTGAGTTCCTGGGAAGTTATTTGTTATGAGGTGCTCAGACTATCCAAGGCCTGCTTTCACTCTGATCTTTGCTCTAGTCCACAACTCATGTGCTTGCCAGGAGCTCCTGTGGAAACACTACAAGGGGAAGGCAGGGAGAAAACCAACTACAGGGAGAAAACACTGTCCTATTAACAACAGTATATTTACCTCCTAGCAGGATAGCATCTCTGCTCAGCATCTTCAGTAGTTTGCATAGCATAGCATAGCAAGGCTGCTTCTGCCACTGGCTTGGCTTCAGACCCTCCACAGAAGAAATCACATCTGCCCTCCATAGAGTTTAATTCCTCTGCTTTAAACTCCTGAAGTGGGGGACAGATGTCATCCCTCCACCCTGGGAGTGGAGATTTCACCCCTCATTTCAGCAAGATCCCCTTCCACACCCAAGCCAGAAGGATACAGCTCCGTCAAGGCAGGGCCAGCAGTTTCCCACAGCACAGCCCAGCGAAGAGGGGCATGGAAGAACTAAGCTGTGATGGAACTGACTCACCTTTCTGGAAAGAGCGGCTGGGGGTCCCCAGCTGTCCTCCCCCAGCACTGCCTTTCTTTGCACTCAGATTGCACGAGTTAACGTTGAGCCTGGCACAGGGGCCAACAGAAAGGCTCCTAAAACTCCAGGCTTTGTTTTAGGTAGCAGCCTACTGCTCCATTTACAGAAAGGTTAGGAGTAGGACAGACAGTTACATATTCTAAACAAACAGTTTCCAGAGACTGTTGAACTTGTCTCACAGAACTGTTTTCCCTTTAAGGAGAAGCATCTGCTGTGGCCCATGTCTGCAACCCAAGAAGGTAGAGATGTGTTAAGTTTTGATTAGAGAAACTAAGTTTATACTCCAAGCTTATGTTTTTGCTATCTTTTGTAGCAAGTAGGCAAGCAGTTCAAATAACCTTCTTCCCTTTAATCAAAGCAGGTCAAACCCTTCCCTGAAGTAAGGCTTCAAGACTGCAAAATACCACCAAGTCCCTGAACTACTTCAGCTATAGCAAGGGACGTTCTCACAGACCTCGAGATGTAGAGAAATGCTATTTCAATGACTGAATAACTTCTAAAAGAGTCACTAGCATGTCTCTAAAGGCTTAATTCATCAGCTCCAAGCAAGGCTGGAGAACACACTTCAGACAGTGAGGGCTGGCCTGCATAGAGTGCAATCACAGAGGCTCAGCTCAAGGTCCAGAGCAGACACAGAGCTCCATCACCAGCATTAACATTCACATTCGTACAAGCACTGTCCTCAGCAAAACTCAGCAGCTCTGGGAAACCACCATGAGATATGCAAAATCTGTCCATGCTGGGAGCTCACAGCAACTCAACAGAAGCAGTTTCTCTGCTAGATTAATATTGATCTACCATACTGTATAAGCTCAAGAATCCACACACACACACACCCCGCCCCATTCAGACCTTGAACAACCATAACGGAAAAAGCTGCTCATGTCAACTACTTCCTATGACAGCAAGAGAGTAATGGATACCACCTTCCTCAACATCTGGCACATGCAAAAAGCCTGCCATTGGTCAAGACAGAAACAGAAGTATCAAGCTCCCCACCAGAACACAGTGGCTTCAGAAATCTCACTTCCACAGAGCAGCCTGAGGGGAAGATAGTGCCCATGCTGCACAGCGGGCTTAGAGAGCTCATTAAAGCAGCTTCTCCCTTCGGTCAGCACAGACCTCCTCACATCCCACCTTAAAACTCTTACTCTCCAGGCCCAGTTCAGTGCACCAGAACAGCTTTCCCCAAGAGGGAGAGGGGCTGGCTGCTATACCAGAGGAGTTGGTTTCGAGCAGGGTGTGCACAGGACAAAGAACAGCTGCTTCCCATCACTTGCAACCCAGACAGAAGTGCTCAAGCCTCCCCAAGACCCTCAGAGGGATTCAGCGCCTGCTATCCTCCCAGTCTTGCAAAATATAGGAAAATGCTTTTCAGCGCAGACGTGGGTCAGCCCGATGAAGCAGTTCAACTCTGCCTCCTCTGCGACCATGCCTAGCTCAGCAGAGAGGGGAGAGGAGGGCAACGTGGAATAGAGATGCCACAATGACCATTGACAGCATCCAGCAAAAACAGTGACAGTGTTGTAAGGCACCGTAGTATTTCAGGTTGTTGTCTTTCCCCTTTCCTCCCATGCTAGGCTGGCTTTCTTGAATAGAACTTTCTCTATACAGTGGTTAGCTAATGAACTTGGACCTAGGCTCAGGGATAAAGGAAGACTGGATAGTGCCCAGGTACTGGGCTTCAGCAAGACTCAAACACTGCCTTAACAAATACAGCTCTGCTTCCCAGGGTAGACTGGTTAAGCTATATGCTGCTTAAAAAGTATCACCTCTTCAAGAGGGGAGATAGCCTGGATTCTAATGTCTTCAGAGGAGTCCTGCACTAGTAGGACGACAAGCCTGGACTCAGCTGGATTTTTCCTATCCTTAAAGTGGACCAAATCATACTCAAAGATCTAGTGGCACTTGAAAAACCCCTCCTCTCCCCTCCCTCCCAAGAGTCTTCCCCATGGATGCTTTGAGCACCCCTGACTTTCAGCCCTTAGACCAGAGCTAACTAATCTTAGGACAGAAGCAAAATGCAGAGAGGAAAGAGCCAGCAGAGTTAGTCAAGGGAAACCAGATCCAGATGTGCCTCAAGTTCAAGACTGTGTGCCAGCAGCACAGCGCAGCTATGCAGGAAGCAAGAGTGAAGCTGTGTGCAGGGACAGAGACCAGAAAGCAGTGCTCACCTTGTCATGCTCCATTTCCCTCCCTGCCCTCCCAGCCCGGCCCTTCCTTCCCCTTACACGCTGCACAAAGGGTAACAGTATCAGACAGACTATTTTCTTGCTGATATGTGGAAAGCTGAAAACTTACGTTTCCCCACTACACCATCCCACTGCAGGAGGGCAGCACCAACAGTACCATCACCATCCACATGACACACAATATCTAAGCTTCACAAAAATGTGTGTGGCCCTCCCAGACCCACTCTGATCCAAAAGGAGCTCATCTTTTGCTGAGCCTCACACTTGAAAATAACTGCATCCAGTGGGCTGCCTCATTTCCCCAGGCAAGCCTGCCCCAGTCTCCCCCAGCTCCATTTCAAATAGGGGACTTGGACTAATTTATCTTGTTAAAAATCAAAACCAGCCATTGGGACTCGAACAAAATTAAAGTTGTTCTTTGAAGTCTGCCTGGCCTATTTAGGAGGGCACTGCCATTACTTGGCAGGTTTTGTAGCTTTGCTGCTCAGGGGCAGCTCAGCTGCTGCTCCAGATGCAGCAGAGAAGTAGTTACAACCACTCTCCTTCCAGAAAGGACCCATAACTCCTGTTTTCCCTTCCCACTGCAGGAAGGGAGCTGTGTGCGTTGGAGACAGCAGGTGGGTACTGGGGGTGGAGCTGCTCGACATACCTGGGAGCCACACAGCAGCTCTGATGTCCCTCAGCTTCAGGGATTCCCTCCCTCCTTCCAAAACTCTGGCCATTATTTAGTGAACACACTGCGCCAACATCCAGAAAAAACATCTTTCCAGCTAATTTTAGTCCAGGCCTTCCTTTCTACTCTGCAGATGCCCACGATACTTACAAGGAACAGGAGATTGAAGAGGAAGAGGAAGTACTTGGTGACTTTTAGGCAGCCAGACCCCATCTTCTTTCACTTATGGGACCTAAGGGGAAAGCAGACAGACAACCAGTTATGTTAGTGACAGGTCCTCCAGACAGTTTCAGAGCAACACCCTTACCCTGTGCAGAGCTCTGGATCATCCGGTGAGTCTCAGAGCAGATGCACAGAAAGCATGTGCTCCATAGACTACCCAAGTTGCCTTTTCAGGACAGCAAAACAGGACACTACTGTCACCACAAATACAAACAGCTGCTGCTGCCAAGATCTCCTGGAGAGTGACAGAGGGCTATCAGCAGTTACAGAAGGGATTTAATCATAAATACACTGCTAATTCTATCACTATTTATATGGACTTTGCATTAACAGCATCAACCAAAACACTAACTCTAGCTACCACTCCTGGCTGAGAAAAGGGCTGCAGCTCACAAGGCCAGCTCCCTCTCCCAGAAAATCTCATCTCCTCATGACCCCTAGGAAGCTGGAGGAACACTGAAGAGCAAAGCCAAGGGGTCAGTTTAAAAGGCAGCATTAAATCAAGCTTCCTGTGTGCAACTCAGCACTTGATGCTTTGACAATGCATGAGGACCAGCGAGTCCGCTCCGCGGTTACATACTACCAATTCTGCTGCAAGATCAAGACAGGCACAATTTCAACAAGTCCCAGTTTCCAAAGCCAACCTTACAAGTTCAAGGCAGTGTCGGAGCACTGATAAGACAGGATGCTGGTTTTAGTTTGTTGGTACCAGCCACACAAACTACACACATCCATGGGGTGGCTAGCAAGCAAGACAGAGAGAGCAAGAGACAAACTCCAGGGCAGGTCTTCACCACAGAGAGAAGGTACTTTACTGTATCTGAAGTTAACTCTGCCCAATTACCATGGCTGAAGCCTATGTAAAGCATGAGAAGAGATGACAAGGTTGCTCCTAACACTGCAAACCAGGCAGCTTATCAGCAATGGATCCTCATCAGGTCTTTGCACTACAGGACCCCGGGAGTAAATAGACCTGTATTACTGCAAGCTACTTCACTTCTCACTTGTCTGACAGCAAAGAGCTCAGAAGCTAGAAAAAAGTCCCGCCAACCATCCCCGCTACTGGAGTAAGCCTCCTCCTGGGGAAGCAGCACAGCTGAGTAACACATGAGGACTGGTGGGGGAACGTCTCAGAGGTCAGCTTTCCTGCTTCTCCTTCCTCTCCCATGCTCAGTTATGTTTCCTGCATAGGCAACAGAGGACTTTTAAGTTCCTTAAAATTTGCTCTAGCAAGCTCCTTGCTCAAAACAGACCATGCTGCTTTAAGAAGCAACAGCCAGAGGAAGAGTAACACTAGGCTGGGGTCACCAGTCTGGCCTGGGAAGAGCCAGCCCCAGAGAGCAAGGTCAGCAGGGTTCCCTGCTGCCAGCCTGGGTGTACTGAGGGTCACTGGAGCCCAGTATGTTCTTTTGTTTCAATCAAAGGCTTTTGCTTAATCCTATTAAATATTTAGGTTAACTGTGGAGCTAAACCAGTATGTGGGCCTTGTTATAACTGGCTAGTCTTCCCACCAAGCAATGGTCACCCTCCTCCAACTACTAGGAGAGAACACAAGTTCGAATTCTGTGGCTGAAGACAACACTACTGCTCTAACTTCAAGGGATGCCATAGCTAGAGGCTGTGCTAAGCCCGCTGCTGCACAGCACCTAGCAAGATGCTATTGAGACAGGAAAGCAGCACAGAAATACAATCTCAGCCAGCTGTGCTACAGGCTAATCTTAAAAATCTCATCTATATAGCAGCCATTGCACCTAAGGAGCTCTTACTGCACAGCCAGGTTAGCACCATCTCAGTCACTTTTTATTCAGTTAACTCCTCAGGTCAGAGTCCATAAAGCCAGCAGCACCCAAAAGCAGGTCCTTCAAATTAGTCGGGGAAAGCTCCTGTAATAGTTTCTGGTCCATACTTACACCAAATATCAAACACATAGCATTCCCATTTCCAGTCCCCCCAAACGCAGCCATCAGCTATGAGCTGGTTCTGTTCCAGCACAGATGCACTATACAACAGCTGCATCACTATCAACCTCTGATAAGTGAGTGAAGGCTCTGTTAGTAGATTTTTACCCTTGGTTAATGACAGCAAGTTTATTCAACAAGCCTCGCTCATGTTAGAGCAGCTCTCCTACTACAAATCATATGCCAGCTTGCTGTCACAGAACAGCTGTAACCCAAGGACTACTGTGCCCTTTAATGGTGTCTCAGAAAAGGGGCGAGTATTTGAGCAGGGAGAGCACAAATGTCGCTTCCTTCAAACTGTGTGCTCCCCTCCTTTCCTCTGCAGGAGAAACAGCCTCTTTGGCCGTTAACCCTGGCAGGCACCAACACCTAAGACTGCACTTGGAGAGGATAACTAAGACGTAAGTTCTCCTATCCAGCTGGCTTGCTTACTGGCTTCACCATGAACACATCTCCTCTTAATAGCATCACAAACTGGAGCCTGGCAGTCTAACCAGAAGACTGAGGCAGCCAGGTCCCTAGGCAATGATGAATGTCTCTTCTGGGGGATACAAGTGTTTTTCTACTCTTCAACCTAGCCAAGAACTAAGCTAGATAATAACATCCTGCACAAGGCACTGGAATTCTTACCTTAAGATGTCCAGTCCCAGGTGCAAACCTCCTTATTTTCAGGCTGGAGGGGCAACTCCCAGTACTTGCTGATTTGCTTCCTAGCACTAAGCAGCCATGTGCTGCTTATTTCCAACTCCATCCACACTACTTTGATTAGTCAGGAAAACAAATTTGCAGAGCTGTTAGGATCTTTACAATAGTTATCTAAGATAATTAAGTAGTCAAACAAGTTGAGAAGAGCTGGTGTGGAAGAAGACATGCCTGAGGTGAGTAAAAGATTGCTTTCAGGGCTCTTCTAGCTATTTGTTAAAGGCATACCATCTTCAATGTTTACTAAAAAACCCAAAAAACTCAACTGCATTACAGCATTATGCACTGTTCTCCTCTTGCCACAGGGAGATATACCTCTTTCGTAGCTCCTAGCCATAAAGCAATTCAAAGTACAGTTTTCAAGCCAAAAGAGAACCAGGTTTTTAGGGTTTTGCTTTGAGCTTTTAAGATACTTTAGGGCTCCACATACTGAAACATTACAGATTTTTCGAATTCTTCTGCTATCCTTAAGAAATTAAACTTACTTTTGTTCACTACATTAATGAAACTCCTCAAAACCCTACCTTTTGAATTTGCACAGTCACAAAATTAGCAATACTGCTAGAAGCAGCAGCTCAACAAAATTTTAGACTAGTCAGGATTGGAAGCAAACAAGCTTGGAGTTATCACAACTGGGCATATCCACAGGCCACTCAGCACTGAAAGGCTGGCTTAAGTACCGAGTCTTGCCAGCCAGTGCTGCCTGTGGACTGTGGCAATCAGTTGACCATTTGCCTTTTGAAGTTCGTCACCTTTTGAGCCTTAACATCCTGCAGCAATGCGTGCAAAGGTTTAATACCTGAAGTTTGCAACTTAAATTCCACTGATTGTCCACAATTGTTTGTTTCCTCCTTTTCCTCTCCACCCCAACTGCTTTGACCATTTGAATTTTCCTCCCCAAGCAGCCACACTCACTCCTTTCAACAATCCTGCCCATATGCCTCCAAATCTTCCCTGTCATTCTCCAGACTGATGCCAGCTCTGCAGAGGTTTTCATACGAGACTGTACTGTCGACTTGCAGAGTGGCATTTCTCCCAGCCTCTCATTTCCCATCCTGTAAGGATATGCAGGATTATTTATGCACATCTATCAGTTTGCTGCTTTGAGGCACTACTGCCATTAAAACTTGGTGGCCAGCATGGCCTGGTCAGCTTCTGTGTAGTTGATCCTGGGTCTTTCTTAGCCCAGCTTCAGTCCCAGGACCTGAAGGGAGTACTAACTCCAGGAAGGCATCAATTGATCCAGGACCCTGGTGTTCCCCATGGGGGAGGAACAGGACAAGTCCGCACAGGTTAAACCAGCATCATGGGATGGCTTCCTGCCCCCTCCACCACCTCCAGCTCTCAGGCCTGTCGTTCTCCCACTAGCAGCGATGACAGCAAGACCGGTATGTGGAGCACAAAATCCAGGACACGTGTGTCTGAGGAGAGGCAGACAGAGGCCTGCTTTCTTAGCAACAGCAGAGGAGTCCCATCACGGCACAGAGATTAACTTATTTTTGTCACAAGAGCCTGGAATACTCCCAGCCCCCCTCCCACAAAAGGTGATTGCGGCGAAGGACAGGCGATACGGCAAGAGCCGAACACCTCTGACTCCCAGCCCCACCACTGGCCGACGAGGTGGGAGGGGGAACACACACACAGATGATATAACCACATCTAGTCAAGAGGCAGAAAGGCTAAGTTAATTTTTAATTGCAATTCTGCTCTCTCGAATTAGATCCTGTACTGCCTCCACCTAGCAAGCAATGCACACTTGGTGCTCGCTGAAGTTTATAATATTTGGCTCAGGCTAGCACTGTACATGCCTGTGCCACGCAGCTCTGCCGGTAAGAGCTCAGCTTTCCTCTGCAGCACCGCCCTTGCTCTTGCAGTGCAGGTTTCTTCCTGATGAGCTCTGGCAGCTAAAGCACCTCAGCTGCCAAGTTACTGTACAGCACAAATAAGGGGCTCATTTATGAGCATGGTGAAAGAGGAGACAAGCAGGAACAACCTCAACACAAACCAGAGTAGATCAGTTGTGGAAATCACCGTTTCAGTACATTTACAGGCAAGTACAAAGTTCCCGCAAACCCTTGAGAACACACGTGCTCCCGAGAGCAACGAGCTCTGAAGGTCAGCCCCAAAACTCCAAGTCAAGTAGAAGAGGGTTCACATTTGAATGCATCTACATAGCCTGGAAGATGCTGTCCCCTCTCCCCGAGACCCTCTTCCTTAAGGAAAGGAAATGATCAGTTACAAAGAAGCTGCAGGTTGTTTCTATGTACTTTGGCCAGTTGTTCCTCACTACCACCCCCCAGGCTTTAACCCCAGGTGATGTAAAACAAAGGCAGACCCTATAGGATGTGCTGCTACTAGCTTTTACCAGGCTAAGATGAGGTCAAACCAGCATCAGAATTGGTTTTCCAGTTGCTATTCCCCTTGCCCCCACAAACACCCTGAATGCCCCGTATGGCTGGCATGCCAGCTCATTTCTGCTATCCCTCCTGCCTGACAAAGGAGAAACTTCCAACTTGACAGATGCAGAGATGCAGCAGCCAGTGCCGTGAACTAAGGTTCTGCAGCATATCCTGAGGCTCCTGATCCTTCACATCTTGCATCTGATATGGCAGGTGGGATCTCTAGATGAAGGTTCAGCTAGTCCACCGAAGCAACCTCCAAAGCAGCCTCAGCTATCACAAGCACTGCAAGTGCTTCCTGACACAGCAGGCAAGTACCACCTTCCCCATGCCTACCCAAGCAATATACATTGCAACAGGTTGTGTCCCTCAAGATACTATTATCAGGCTGGACTTTGAAAAAATCTCTAAAGCTCTCCCTTGATCTGGTCTCACCTCCCTGCCTTCTTTTCACACCCCAACAGTGACCAAGGTTAGCTGGGCTCATTTGTAGACAGATTGACCAAGAAGCCCTGGAGAAGGAGGAGCTCCCACTAATGTACTCAGGTCACAGAACTGGCTCCCTCTGACCAAAGTAACTAACACCTGTCCCTAGGAGGGGATCAGCAAGCCACTGGTTCCATAAAGATGTTTATCTGCACACTGATTTGCCTGAGGTTAAGGCCATTTTGAAGGCTAGTGCAGTTACCTTTTGCAGTATTATCCCAATCCAGAAACCAGAACCAGATCAGCCGTATACCAGGCTAGAGACCAACAGAAGCCAGCTGGGGATCCAAAGTTGCTCATTGTCATGGTTTAACCCCAGCTGGCAACTAAGCACCACGCAGCCGCTCACTCACTCCCCTCACCCAGTGGGATGGGAGAGAAAATTAAAAAAAAAAAAACCAAAAAAAACAAACACCACACAACAAAAAAACCTTTTGGGTTGAGATAAAGACAGTTTAATAGGAGAGAAAAGGAAGAAAATAAATAATAATGATAATAACAACAATAAAAATAACAATAATAATACCAAAAGAATTAGAATGTACAAAACAAGTGATGCACAATGCAATTGCTCACCACTCGCTGACCGATGCCCAGTCAGTTCCCAAGCAGCAATCCACCCCTCCCGGCCAACTCCCCCTAGTTTATATACTGGGCATGACATCATATGGTATGGAATATTCCTTTGGCCAGTTTGGGTCAGCTGTCCTGGCTGTGTCCCCTCCCAGCTTCCTGTGCCCCTCCAGCCTTCTTGCTGGCTGGGCACGAGAGGCTGAAAAATCCTTGACTTAGGATAAACACTACTTAGCAACAACTAAAAACATCAGTGTGTTATCAATATTATTCTCATACTAAATCCAAAACACAATACTATACCAGCTACTAGGAATAAAATTAACTCTATCCCAGCCAAAATCAGGACACTCACTAAATGGTCACTTCCCCTTCCAGCTCTAAGCCAGACGCCCACACGCAGGAGAGGCTGGGGAAGGGGCAGCCCAGAAAGCCACGATCTTTAACGGCAGGGGAGGAAATAGATCATCTTTCACAGGATTTTGAGCCCTTACACCACAAAGCCCAGCTGCCAGGAATGCGTCTCTATCCATGCACATGAAGAACAAGCACTTGGCAATCAGAAGGCCTCCTGATCATCAGTGATGAGACAGGACAGCTTCACACAACAGTACCAGTTAATGAACAATGACAGAGTTACTAAGTCTCCTGTTAACCAGGTACAGCTCCGCCCTCAGGGCAGAGACTGCAGGTTACAGCCACATTAACATACAAAGAATATCCTAAGGAGTTCATCTTGTTGACATTAATATTCAAAGGCCTTGGACTTTTAGTACACCTGCGAAGTACATCTTGTCTCTGGCAAGCAAATAACCGCAGAGCCAATGAAAGACTCGGGTCTGAATTCACTGAACTTTTCTTTAAGCTCCACTGAGATAATACCAGCTGTGTAATGACCTTGAAAACATAAACAAGATCATGTTTGTTGTGGAGATTTTCCAAACAGCATCTCTTCAAAAGTTACAATGGAGGGATCTGAGGGAGAAGCTGGATCCTAAAAATTAAGGCTGCTAATTAGGGTTACCCTCTCAAACAGGCCACACATGTGGATGCAGAGATTTTTTATGTATGTGTGTATGTCACTGATTTAGCTAGTTTCTTTTTGAAGGAAAGTGTCAGGGCAAGGTAGAAAACTGTATTTCTGCATAATACAAACTTCGGAAACAGAAAGGAAGAAAAGAAGGTACATGGAACAGACTATCTCTTATTCCATCTACTCTACAGACAGTTGCTTCTTAATTAGAAGCAATTGCCTTCAAGCTAGAGGAGACAGTTTGAGGGCTAAGCACAAAGTCAGAGATAGCAGCATAGCTACATCAGCCCGCAAACTGCAGCACGATACTTAATTTTCAACAAACTTTGTTCTACCACTTAGGAGTACAGACATGTACAGTAACACCCTAACATGAGCGCCTGCAAGACATTTGCAAGCCAGAGGCTCAAGTGTGCATGCAGTCCCTGCACGTTTGCTATCCCTGGAGTAAGGGGAGCAGACTCCAGCAAGGCAACAGTTGGCTGCAAGTACTGCAGAAATACCACTGGAAAGACCAGATTTCTCAAGAAACTAGATGAGTTTGAGGAAACTCATTAACTCACACTGCAAAGGTAGATTTGTTCCTGGGGCACCTGGTAAGACATTAAGCTTTTCCATTTGACTTCTGTAGTTAGTATGTCGCTTGTCAGATTATTCACACAACAGTAGTGTCATCCAGCGAGACCCTAGATTAGGAAGCACCCGTAGGACTGTCTATGATGGCAGAGGTTTTTCAGGATGTTTTACCACAGCAAGCACATGTTGTGCATTTTGTAAAAAGGAAATGCGTATTTTAGAAATGTACTTCCGATGCTCAAGGGGAAGTGATTAGATATTTATAAACCAATATCATACTGTTAAAAAGAAACCAACTCACAGTTCAGTATCAAAGAGCAGCACAGGTTTTAGAAGGACCTGTTATCATCTCTCTATTTCCAAGAGGTGCAATCAGATTTTAAGAACATCTGGACTTCACACTTCAGTTTGAAAGCCAACATTTAAGTAGGTCTTCAGTCCCTACAACTGGCAAATTGAGAAAGTTCTTTGCTATTTTCAGTCTATACACTCATGCTTGCACAGCATGACAGTATTTGCAAGACAGTATTTCTCCGATTTAAGCAAATCTTTCCATTCAGCAAGACCAGAGATACAACTCTGCCAAAAAACCTGGAAAAAAACCAACCCAAAAAACCCACAACCTGTCCCAGAAGTCATTTGGTCCTCCTCTCCCCCTAAAAAAAAAAAACTTACCAGAAATAGCAGACAGAAGAAAAAGCCAAAAGTACAGTTTAGCGGACTTTTTGTCTTTTTTGTTACCACATACTAGAATGTTATTTGTGTAACAAACGTTGCAGGTAGGGTCCAGAAAGAGGTCTCCACACTGACTAAAACCAGCACACGGTGCAGTAAAAATGCATAGTTTTCACAAAACTGGTTGGGCAACTCTGTCACTTGACTACACTGGCTCTTTAATGGCTCCAAAAACAAGACCAGCTCAGCTTTGTTTTCTGCACTTGGAGCTGTTAGGCTGTAAACTTAACCTCTGAAATGGTTGCCCCCGCCAGCTCCTCCCACCGTGAGCAGCGCCTGCTGCCAAAGGCAGTCCCCCACGCTGGCTTGTCTCACAACTGTCCAAAGAGCAGCAAAGTTCATAGGCAGGACCTGCACCCCAAACTGCAGCAGGGTGGCCAGCACAGACGAGCAGCACCCTGCTTGCGCTCGAGTAAGCTTCTCCCCAGTGTGGCTCTGCAGGGGGCAGAGGATCCTACTAAGCATTTGCCACTGCCATCGCTCATCAGCCTGGAAATCCCCGGTGCAAGGACATGCACAGGACAGGCTCCTGAGTCTCTCTTCTCATGCAAGCAATGCCTTGGAGGTCAACAAACATCCTCCAAGAAGTTGCACAATATCCCTCCCAATGCCACTTGGCTTGGAAGTACCTTCCTGAGACCCAGCAGCCTTCCCTCCCTGCCAAAGCACCCGAAGGCTATCACAGTCCAGGCAGGAAGAAAGCCTTAATGCAAGCTTTTTTTCCTCTGTCTTACGAGACAGCACCAGAGATTGCCAGACTGCAGTAGGAACCAGGTAGTATAACTGATTTTCATCTTTTCCGCCTCCTCCTCCCATAAGATGCAAGAGGTCAAGGTCGAGGACTTTCTACTGTGAAGTTCCCTTTCAAAACAAACTGGTTTTCAGTTACTTCCATTTTCTCAGATGCTACGGCAGATAACTAGTGGGTGTTTAGATTCGGCACACCCATGCCAAACATTTTCTGAGAAGTTACAGCATCTGCCTGAACTGGGAAGTGAGGTTTCCTATTCTTTTTGGTTCTTTCCAGGAATTAGCAAGGATGTAATAAAGGTGCAGAGGGAGTAGTTTTACTTCAAGGGCAGGAAGTTTTCCCCAGTTTAGCAGCCTGAACAGCAATTAAACAAACACCCTCTCTCTCCACCTCCCCTCCGCCTGTCAAGCCTTGGGACCGCACCCCTATTCTCCAGACAGGTGGATGGGGCTGAGCAGAGCCTGGGCACCGACACCCAATATGGGAAGGAAGCTGAGCCCAACTAGGCTTACCCACCACCATTCCCAGCAACAGCAGGCTCTCCAGGAGTTCACTCCATAGCTGAAGCCAGACACTGCTAGAAGCCAAGCGCTAGAGACTGCCTTCCCAGAAGAGCGTAGGAGGACAAGCACTCCCTCGTGCTTCTCAGGCTAAGCCTCTGGAGGAGCTCGGACACCCTGCCAAGGTAGCTGAGTGCTCACCAGAGCACTGAAGTCCCACGTTGCTTTGGGACCAGCCCACTGGAGAATGGAAGTGTCTTCTGGCACCAACACTCTCCCCAAGACTTCTCCCCCTAGGGTCCATCCACATGATCTTAAGTGGCAGAAAGGAAGAAAAACAACAAAAAAACCACCACAAAGCAAACAGAGAAGAGACCTCTGGCTTGTTATTCCAAATGATTGTGAAGTTCAGAATTAAGTCAGCTTTCTCAAACAACAGAAGAGACAGGCTATTAGTCTACTTCAATCATATCACATGCTTTGCATCAGATCCTTTGCTGATAGCAAGGCACTGATCTCAAGAAGCAGAGGTTTTAACCCTTTAGCCCCACAGATCAAGCAGAGCTGGAAGACTACTGTGATTTTTCTGGTCATGCTGGGTCTGCAGAAGTCCTACTGGCACAGAAAAGTGCCTCAGCCCAAAGGGATGCATCTTTTGGCCTGTTCACAGAAACAGTCCCTTTACTATTTGTGATCTCAGGAATCTTGTTTTTGCCAAATACACCATTTGCTAATCGCAGCACCCTCACCATTTACCAGCTGTCTGTATGCCTGTGGCTACTGAACCACTTCTGTTCCCCTGCTAGTATGTTGGCACTGTTACATGTGATTCTAGAGCAGAAGACCACAGATGAGCAGCTGTAACAATCATCCCTCTTCAACAAGGTCTGCCCTACCATAACCATGAGCCCTCCAATCTGAAGGACCCCACTGCAGGGCTGCCAGTACCCAGTCAGAAGTACAGGATTCCTGCAAGCTTCTCACACAAAGTATCTCATGGTCTCTCCCAGACACACGTATCAGGGAGGACAAGGAAAGCAACACAGCAAACCCATTTGCTACAAGCAGACAAGGACGGCTAAGCCAGGGGTCTCCAAATTCAATGGACTCAATGGTACGGAGCCATTCGCACAACAGCGGTGCTGCAGCCATGAAAAGTTACTGCCAGACCCAGCCTCTGCACTCACTGCCCTCGGAGAAGCCCAAGTTCCCATCAGATGATCCCAGGGTCACACGAGGCCTCGCGCCCCACTGGAGCCTGGTCTGCCTGCTGGCGAGGTGAGCACCATCACAGACAGTCTGAGGACGAACATTTCACAACATTGTGAGTTTCACACCACGGATACCAATTGACACTACCAGCAGACATGAGTGAAAAGAGAAAGCTACAACTATAAAAAGCTTCAGAGGAAGGGACTTTGTCTCAAGCAGCCCCTCTTTCCAAAATGATGATTCAGAGAGGGCAGGGGGGCAAGAAAAGCCCTAAAGTACAAGAGTTTAGAGCACAGATGTTTTGAGTCATTCCCTTCTACTCAAAAATATCCACCTGCAACCACATTTTCCCCCTCCAATATCAATGTGAATAATACAAGTAGTTTCACATTTGTAACTGGCAGCACCTGGCCACAACAGCCAAACCCCTCACTGATCCGATCACTCTGAGGATGCAGGTCAGAAGCTATTTCATGCTCTACTCTGCAAGAGTCAGTCCCAGCAGGGGCTGCTGTACAGTCTTCGAGATGTACGGCAGCATTGTCTAGCACTTTTTCCTTCCACCTTCGCAGAGCAGTCTCCTCACTCCAAGCTCTTCCTACAGGAGGAAGAAAGTGGAAAAGAAAGCTGCATTGTACAGCAGTAAAGGGCAGCACTGTGAGGAGCAAGAATAACACAGCACAAGCTGTTACAGAAGCTGCAGTGAAGCCGCTTCATTCCCAGCCTAAGCGTTTTAGGAAGTGAAATGCCACAGTAAGAAATCTCAGCAGACAAAGCTGGAAAACAAGGGGGGCCTCTAGAAAACACTTAGCCAGCTGGAAGAGATGCTCAAAACCTTTTGGTTTCCCTTCTATGAAGATGGTCCTGGAGGCCGAAGCAGACTGCAATACATAGAGGTGTTTTGCTACCCTGCTGACTGCCACATTACCAGGCAGGTAATCCCAGCAGACTTAATTGGACCAACTTAATTGGAGCAATGTGAGAACATTACTCAATTATAGACCTGCCACCTGCAGTTAAGATCACCCCTCCACCAAACACCATCCAAAAAAAGGAAAATAATCAATCCCTCCTTCCAAGCACCACATGCGTAGGTTATGGACAGGGCTGCTTCAAGCCAAGAGGAACAGACATATGGGATAAGTTCCCCAGGAATTTGGCAGTTAAAATAGACAGCAAGACTTCGAAAAGCTGGGTCTGTTTTGGGAAAAGGAGGGGCTTCCTTGGAGTCTGCAGACCTATGCACAGCAGTCTGGAAAACAGGTTCAGCTGAACCTGAACCAAGGGAGGCTGGGTGGCCTTTTCTGCTTTCTTGAAAGGGTCTCCTTTTCTAAATTTAGAGCACAGGTATTTCAGGAGACTATTTGATGGAGCAATGCTAAAAGAATGAGATTGAAAAAGAGTAGTTCAGAGGTATTTATTTTAAAAAGAAAGAACTTTTATCCAGAATAACTGATTTACAAATATCAGATAAGCCTCAATGCAGAGATAAATGCTCCCATTTCAGATGGGAAAAAAAGCAGGGCTGTTTAATCTTTAATCAGTAAATCACGACCGAGGCTAAGATTACTTTTTAGTAGGGCTGCAGACACATTTTTTTTTCTTACCTGTCCCACCACATTGTGCTCTTTCCCCCACAGCCCGCTCCCCAGAGACCATTTCTACTTCACATCAGTTCTACATTTTTTAATCAAGCCAAACTTACTAATGACATCAAGTTACAGCAAGGGGTCTCATGCATGCTACCTGGGCAGGTTATGGCTGTGACACAAGGCTCCCTCCACCCCCAGGATATGTGCCCACCTCTTGCTAGTGCACCGGCTTGAAACCCAGCCCAGCAAAGCCCCATTGCCTGCTCCTCCTCTGACAGAAGGCTGCCAGCAGGAGAGCCACCCACCACAGGACACCGGGGCTCTCCACCGAGACCCTAGGCACGGGAGTAATCATCAGACAGCACGACAGTAACACGGCCACTGACCTGGCTCAGCTCACACACCACTGCACAGGCTGTTCCTCCTGACCGCAAACACCCTGTGGCAAAGGCTGTCTCTCTTCTGGGCAGACAAGGAGCAACTGTTTAGGTTCCCACAGGACAACACCAGGTGCATGGCCATCTACTTGTACACACACTGGTAGGTCTTGCTCATAGCTGACAGCTGGGCTAGGAAGAGGTTTCTCATCTGCCTGAAGCTACGCAAAGGGGGAATTTACTGTTTTACTACAGGATCAAGTCTAAACCACCACCACGACAGCCTCCGAAGCTGCAACACAATGGATTGGGAATGAATGCAGAAACACCCAGGCTCTGAGACCACCAGCAGGACTGCAGCATCAAATCAAAGGAGCCTTTGAGGTCTTAGACTCGGGCATTAAAGCAGCTTGCTGTTCCTCGAAACACCCCGCCCTTGAAATAGCCTCTTCTGCCAAGGTGGCAGCCATTTTGATGCTGCTTTTGACATTAAGAAATTCCCACGCAGTTTCAGCAACAGCATTTTGGTCACCTCGGTTTTGTTCCAGGAAGCCACGAGTTACAACACCTCCCCCAGTGAGCAGGGGCGAGAGGAAACTCTGACCTGTCAGGTCCCCTCATGTCAGGCAGGGGAGGCACCAGCAGCCATGGGCATCACCTCCCACCCCTCGGGAGCAGGCACAACCACCCCCATTTTAGCTGTACTCAGACAAGTTGCTATCACCCTTGGAGAGACCTGCTGAGCCCTGCATATGGGGAGCAGCCACCTCCTGCAGAAAGTCCCACTGAGGGGCTGAGGCTCGCTTGCAAGGCTGACCTGCCCCACAGGGCTCCACTCCCCCTCACCACCAGCCTCCGGGGACCTCCATTGTACCTGCAGCCTCTCCCCTCACTCCTGCGCAGTGTCCCCAGGGAGGTGCAGCAGATCCCCTAGGAGCAGGAGAAGGGCTGTGCCTTTACCTTGTTTCACATGGCTCACCAGGGCTTCTCCACACAGCTGTGGTCTAGCACTGTCCTGCACAGCAGCTGCCGAGCAGAAGTCTTCTCTAATTAAAAGAGCTTCCTTTGGGAACAGGCAGATTTACTGCACAACTCAGAGGGCTCTTTAGTTATTCCACGTGCAGTGTCTCTGCAAACCTGCATTAGAAAGGGACCTGAATGCAAAGAAGAGCCCAGCAGCTTCTTAGACTGTTGGGAAAGTACAGCCAGGCAGCTGGGTTTTGTCTGGTTGGGTCCACGCCCCGCCCCCAGAAGACACTTCAGAGATGAGCGTAATTAGAACTGCTGCCTGCCTTTTAAGCCCCAGTTTCTTGAAGCATCCAGCATAGATGCTGCAAAATAGTTGCCATCTCTGCTCGGTCAGTGCAAAATTCAAGGCAACAGCAGGGGGGAAAACAGCCTTGCTAAGCTGTGGGTCAGCAGTCTCCTTAATCTAAGTCCAGCACAGTATTCTGGATCCACACTTCTGTTCGAACAGGGAGTCTAGCTCCATGATCACAAGACACGGAAGAATGGGAGCGAGGGGACAGGAGACAGAGTTTACTTAGTAAAGCACATTGGGAAGTTGAGGACGTTCCAGCAAAGCCACTCAAGACTGACTCATCACCAGCAGCTTCAGTCCAAGCTGACACACGCAGTAGACACATGATCGACTCCACAGCGGTCAAGAGGACACTTTGATTGCACCACAGCACCAGCATGAAACAAGCCCCAGAACCAATGCACAATTGTAACTGCAGTACTAGAGATGGCATCCTATCACCACACCAGCCAGAATGGCATCCTTTTATGCAAAGGCTACTCTACAAATTACCTGATTACAAGCAGAAAGGAGAGGAGCAGAGCAGTCTGCATGGCGCCTTTCGGAAGCAGGCATGTTAGCTCTGGGGACCAAAGTCCAAACAAACACTTGATACTGACACCACTGAATACAGAACCTCTCTTCAATTTCCGTCCACACGTATTCCAAGTAATGTTAAGTAAGCCATTTTCAGGACCAAGGAGAAATAAAAAAAAAAAAAAAAAAAAAATCAGGTACGAAGGGAATAGGACATTCCCAACACAGATACTTTTGCCTCTGAGACTAGAGCACCTAGAAACTGAAATGCCATGAAAAGTACATAAACTTCCCTGGAAAGGTCTAACTAGAGCACTGAGCCATTCTGTGCAGTAGTAGAGCTCCTCTAGTTAATTTAGACTTCACAATTGATTCCCAACCAAACCGCTAATTGTCTATCACAGGAGACATGCTGGCTCCAGGCGTTTAGGATTTACATATTCTTATATTATGGGATAACGGCAGCAGCCCTTGCAGTTCTAGCCAAGTGCCAAGATGTCACTTCCACACCTGCCTCACGTGCCACTCCTGAAGCCCTGCACCAATACAGGTTGCGAGCCCACAGCACCCCAACGCAGAAAACACCTAGAGGCAACTGACTCGAACCTGTGCCAGTCTGGTACGCTGGCCGAAGCAAAAATCAGGGTCCTGGAGTGGGCTGCTTTTAAAACTAGACAGACAATTTGCTGCATGAAGCCTCTCCTGTCGAGGCAGGAGCTGAGGGCATCAAGCTCCCGTGTGGCCCCTCAACCCCATCCTGGTGAGGACACAGAAACCTCACGGATTGCAGAGGCAGTGGCCAAAGGAAGCTGCTAGTGGAGGACATGGCCACATCCAGTCACTGTAACCCCTTCTCCAGGGCAACTCTGGGAAACAGCCTCCTTCATTCCCACCAGGTAAAACGACTTTACAGCAAGTTCGGGCCCACTATGTAAATCCCTGTAAGCTACTTCCTCTCCCTCCCCTTTCCCAAACTGCCTCCATGGCAACGGATGGGGAGCAGCAGCAGAAGGGACCAAGGGCAGTACCCAACTCCAGCTGTGGGAAGGCCAGCTCGGCTCAAGGCGCATGGCTGCAGCTCTGATGGCTCATCCCTTCCTTTGCTTGCGTACGACAGACCTCCTTCTGACTGAAGCAGAATTATTTTTGCTTACAAGGGGAACTCTCCATTATATAACTTCAAATCTCTGGGCTGCTGGATATCCTAACGTATATAGCTCGTCCCAGATCAGCATTTCTCCAGTACACACAGCCATGGGATTATCATCATACTGGAAGAGATCAGCGATCTGCTTACAGCCCAGCAACAATCTTGCAGTAAAGGGCAAAGTGCTTCTGTGGTGCACCTGTTTGCTCAAGGCTGCACTGCAGAGAAACTAAAACAGCAGCCTAGCAGCATCCTTAACAAATGCCACCAGTGCTTTGCCCATGTGCAAAGCTCCTGGTAGCACAGGAGAGCAGGCTCTTCCCAGCTCCTGAGCTCCTTAAAGACAGACAGGCCACTTACCTCAGCAGCAAGTTTCAGAAATTAAGTACATGCACTGCACTTTGATTTGACTTGTTTTTAAATGGTGGTGTCCCAGTTCTGAAGCTCTATCAAGGAGATAAAAGAACTAGAACAGTCAGCCAGACAGCCCATGCATGTGCCTCTTCCCACAGGAGAAAGCCTGCCTTCAGCTTAGTCTCCTTCCCTTTCTCCCCTGTATTTACTTTGGATGAGCCCCAAACCACACAGCTTCCCTGGCCCTGCTGCATCTGAGCAGACGCATGCTTGGGTACCGAGTGGGCAGTCTCCGATCCCCATCCCAACAGGCTACTGTTTTATTCCCTTTTTCTGCTGTCATCTACCAGGCAGTCCCTTTCGCAGAGCTGCCCACAGTAACGCCTCATCTTTCTTCCAGAAAATTAGTTCGCTCTGAATCTGTCAGCGCACGCAAGCAATGATTTAAGCAATCTCCAGCAGGCAGTTCCTTGTGCTTCACTTATCGCCTCGTCTAGGTTCAAGTCAGCCATTAACTGCTTCAGTGTTTCCGAGCCCTGATAGCCCAGAGAGCTTTCAGCAAACAGGCTCTGCCACAGCCGACCAACCGTCAAGGAACTGCTGGTGCTGGCTGTGCCTCCTGTATTATTCCTTTTACCATGACAAGAGAGCGCCTGTAATTTTTAGCCTTTCCTCCATTTCATTCCCTCTTTAAGAGTACAGATGAGCCAGGAAGAGACAGAGGTGGTTAGGTAATGACTGCAGCTCATTACACAGCTCCTAAAGGGAAGGTGGCTCACAGCGCCATCCCTTCACACACGTGTCATTAATCATTTGCCCGTGGAAAGCTCCGATCCCACATTCCTCCAACAGAAGCGTCAGTGCAAGAGCACAGTTTATTTCTTAGCCCATCAAAGCTGACAACCGCGGGGCAGGGGGCAAGGTTACTGGGCCCAGCTCACCCTTTGCTGTACATAAGGACTCCAGATCCCTGGATGTCACGATCCATGTTCAGAGACAAATGAAGGCAAGGAAGGAGAAGAAGGGGATGCAGACACAGTGCTCCTATTTCAGAGGTGAAGTTAAGGCACTCTAGGGTGAGGGCCAAAGTTCCTGGCAGTAAGAAGTTGATTTTGATGCACACAACTTTTTCCAAAGAGGAAACTGAGGAAGAAGTGCAAGAACTGAAGCTCCGATCACCCCTTGTTGCACAGGCCCACTGGAAGCATTGCTACCTCCTCCGGCCTTCTAAGCCACTCAACTGTAGCCTGAGCCCTGCTAGACCCATGCCAGCACCTCCCACTCACCAGCGAGCAGAAACAGAAAGGAGACCAGGAGGAAAGTGGCTGCCACGCCACAGGCACCATTAAAGTGGAGCAATAATTACCACTTCAGATAGCACGGGGCATGGTCCGTCTCCCAGCATCACCCTGGCTTTCCCATAACAGATCCTGTGCCATCGGTGCCCAGGGTCCTTGCGGCAGCATGTTTTGCCTCTGCTGCACGCTTCCTGCTGTAACAGTGCCAGCAGGCACCAAGAACCACAGCTATGGTTTGAGCTGGAAAGCACCTCAGGGCCTGTGTTTACCAGAGGTCTGTAAAACTCCCACCTGCATCTCTGATTTAAACATCTACAGGATGAATGCCTGCAGTCCTGGATGGTCCCCTGCTGCCTTACAGCTGTGACACAAGGACCCAGAGATACAGGAGAGGGATAAAACCTTTCCTCAGCTCCAATCAGATGAGGAATTTCATACAAATCCCCCCTGTACTTCATGGAGTTCGAAGCAGAGAGTGGCTTGGGTAGCAGGGGCAGGAAACCTCCAATGGAGCTGTGGGAAGGCCTTGTTAGAGCATTTCCTGCACCAGCTTATGGTTGTAGGTCACACTACACCTGCCTGTCCCCTGAGAACTAAAATAGAGACAATAACAGGAATGAAGAGAGTCCAGATGAGCCGCATCATTAAAGCCACTAAATCCTCTTAAGGGAGGAGCTTCCATGCAGCAGGACAGAGATCGCCTGTGGGGAGAGCTTTCTCCAGGCACTGAGCTTGTGTCTTGCTCTATTTCTGTCGCACGCAGGTAAGAAGCTGAGCGAACGCTGCAAGACTTCACCCAGCCACCCCTGCCCTGCAGCACCGGGACAAGGATGTTGTCCCAGTGATCCCCAGAGCCCTCGGCAAGGACGGAGAAGCCCAGGCCAAGAGGGGTTCAGGCCCAGAGAGGCTCCACCGAGTGAAGCTATTTTGGAAGCAAGATCCTCCTATGAAAGGTGTTAAATGAAAGGAGTGAGAAGCCACTCACATCCCTGAGCCACTCCAAGTCCACACATGGGCTTGCAGAGCAGTTGGCAAAGGTCCTTTTCACCCATGTGACAGCCCAACATGAGCAAGTGTCCATGGATTTTTTTTTTTTTTAAGAAAAAAAAAATTTCCACAGGTAGGTGTGGGAGTTCTTGCTCCACGCAAAGGACGAGAAACAAGAGTGAATGTTGAAAACCACCCCACTGTAGCAAGTGCAAAAAGGTCCTGCGATGGGACACTGGCAGGACTGCCACTGCGTGTGCAGTGACACGGCAGAACAGATCACTGACCGCACCACCAGTGCCCTTCTCCCTCGTTAACACTTTCTTCCCACTTAGTGCTCGAAGTATTTAATAAGATCTGCGTCATTTGTCATTTTTACAGCTTGTCATATGCTTATCTTGACATCAGCATACAGCAGCACACTACTGAGACTGCTCCTCTCAGTAGACACCTCCCTCTAGATTTTCAGAGCAGTGTTTGTACACTCAGACCTTGTAGTCCACCAAAAGCCACACGCTTCTGCTCGACAGTTCTCATGCAGGAAGCAAGCTTCACAGCAGCAGGCTCACACCTCGGGCTTTGAAGAGGACGTTTCTCAAGCCCAAGGTGCCTGAGAAAGTTTAAAAAAAAATAAGTCTTCTGTGGAGAACAAGTATCACTGATGGCAGATTTCAAGAAAGCTTGCACAGAAGCACATGGGTGCTTTCAGAAGCTACGCATCCAGAGGCCTCACTAGCGCTGGGATGGGTTACGTCCCTGCTAACCTCTACCACCAGCAGCACCACAAACATCTCCAAGACCTGCTCTTCTGCCCAGCCGCCACCTCCAAGAGCACTGCAGTAGGACACTCTGTCCCTCCCTTGCACAGCTAGTAAAGTTTCAAGCTCTCATCTCATGCACAAGATGGAAATGCTAGAGCTGGTCCAAGACACAGGAACACTTCATCCTGAACTAGCTTTACAGTTTACTGAAGCCAACGTTTAGATTCCAGGATGGTTGGGTTTTTCCCCTCCTCCCCCTCTTTTTTTTTGTACTGAGTGCTCCATTTTATGTTCAAGCATACACAGCAGAGCTTTTATGCTCTGGGACAGAAACCGCGTGCCTGGGTTGTAACAAGCCCTTATCCCCGTATCAACAGGTTTGTTAACAGTCACACTGCAAGACAATTCACAGCCAACATCTACCCAGCTGCTGAAATACAAGCACTCCTCTGAACTCTTCACTGTGATCTTAAAAGGGAGTGGGGAAAAAAGGGACACAGCAGGCTGGGCCAGTACCAGATTTCTGTAGTTGTAAGAGGGGTAAGATTGCTACAGAGGCATCTAATCTACATCTTAGAAATCAATAAAGACAGAGTCCCACTGAAGACAGCAGCATTGCCCAGTCTCATCGGTACGCAGCTGAGGCACATTCAGCCTGCCAAAATCGCTTTACAGCAACAACGCATCCGGCCTGTAGGACTCATTCCTGCATGACACCAGGTCCACTGCACCTGATGACGACTTTTTAGGCCATATACCAGCCACACAAGAGGACCAACACTCACCCTCCAATTTCAGTTTGAACGGGCATACCGAGAAGCACGCATGTGAGCTGTGAGCAACGGGGACTCGGCCCCAGAGAGGCTCCCCGCGGCCCTCGCATCAGCCACCCGCCCGGCGAGGAGGCGCGGGGGCTCGCCGGGGCGCAGGAGGGCTGCCTGCCCGGCCGCCCCCCGGCAAGGGACTGCCACTAACCGCGGCGGGGGCTCCCGCCCCGCCGGGCCCGGGGGAGGTGCTCCCCGCCCCGGCCGCCAGCGCCCCGCAGAAAGCCCCCGGGAAGTCCCCGCCGCTGAGATCCCCGCCGGGACCGGCCCTCCGCACTGCCCCGCCGAGACCCCCGGGCCGAGGGGAGCGGGGCCGCCGGGCCCGGCAGAGGGGGCCGCCGGGCCCGGCAGAGGGAGTCGCGCCCCGCGCCCTCTCCTCCCGGGCCGCCCCGCTCCCCGGCCCCACAGAGAGGGAGGCCGCAGGGCGCCTACCTGCTCGGCGGGCTCGGCACGGCTCGGCGGTCCGCTCCCTCTCTCCGCCGATGTGGCCCTGGCTCTGCTCCCGGCCCCGTGGGGCGGAGCCGGCGGCTGCGCTGAGCCGGCCCCGGGGCGGGCTGCCGCCCCCCGCCCCTGCCCGGCCCCCCCGGGGGAGGCTGCGGAGCGCCGGCGTCTCTGCCGGCGGCCCTGCCGTGCCCGGCGCTGGCTGCCGTCTTCCGGAGCGGTTCACCGCCCGCCCGGGGCTCCACAGGGTACCCCGTCACTGTCTGCTGCCCTGCTTTGGGGCCAGCCTCTCGCTCGGCCGCTACGTCCCATTTATACTCACTCCTCAAACCAAATAACACGTTTTCCACTCCCCACCAGAGCTAAGCTCCTGTCGGCCCCTCTCACCTGTTCGGCCTTGGCTGCCACCTCTCCCTCTCCAGATGTGATCGATTCACCTTGCTCCACTGACGCAGGTAGCCCAGGTACTGCGCTAGGGTCGTTTGCCCTGACTGGCTGTATTTGCTGTGTTACCCACCTCACGTAAGGCTCTCCCTTTGTGGCCTATCAAGTAGGTACAATACGCACCTTAATGTTTAAGGCGGCTCACAGCTTGTCTGCTCCTGTGAGATGCACACTGTGGCTCTCTGCCAAGCGAAAGCAAGCCTGATGACCCACTCAAAGGTTTTTCCAATGGGCAATTTTGCTGCCCTAGTGAACCCTGTAAACATCAGCAGGGCTGCCGCATTGTTCCCCGTCCAAACCCCATTAAGCTCTTGTTTGCCCCAGTGATTACAGCAGTGTGACGATGGTGAGGTGCTAGCATGCTGTGGCTGCTGTTTACTCTGCTGACCAGTGTCATTGCATTGTTTCCCTGGGCTTCCCCGTTTTGTGTAGCGTATTGGCTTTGCGCAGCAGGCAGCAAGCTCACAGCACCAGCTCTTTGTTCTTGGCGTGTGGCATAACTAGCCCGATGGGATCCTGCCTCTTCTCTCCTGGCAGAACAGAAATAAAAATAATAGCGATAACGCAATCTAATAGTAACAATAATGTGATCCTCTTTAAATCCTCATTTCAAAGATACTAAAACCAAATCAGGCAAGCCAATCCTAAAACGAGGGAAAGTCAGGAGGTCCCTCACCCTTCTGAGGAGCAGCATTCCTCACTTTCATGGTTTGCACTGTCCTGGCAGGAGGAGGAACAGCAAGCTCATGCAGCTCAAGGCCCTGGTCCTCATTCCTAGGGGCAGCAAAAACCAGTTTGGCCTTTGTACTGAGACAGGTCTACAATGGCTACCTTACTCTGTCCTTACAAGACGCCTCTCAATCATCTTTCTCTGCCTGCAGGGTGATTCCTCACTATGCCACCAGACTTTGAAGAACAGATTTTTAAGGGTCCTTTTCTATGCTGTGCTTTATTCATTGCATTCACTTGGTTCTAATTCTTGCACTTAGAGCCCCAGCCAGTCCAAACCTTTCCCTGCAGCTCCCATTCTCTTCCTCTGGTACCAGGATTAAACACATCCTTCTCCTCTTTTGCGGCAGTGGTGCTCAGCAGCCTTCCCACTAGCCTATATATTATCCTGCAGACAATTTACATTGTTGGCAGGATGAGCATGTGGTCGTGTAATGGGCAAACACAGGCCACATAACGAGTCCTCCTTCATGCGTCTTGGATAACGTGAGACAGGAGGGGTCATGGGAGGGGGCTACACCTGGACAGAAGGTGCCACTCGCTGAGTGCCACACACATTGCATGCAGCACCCTGGGCTGCGTGTCCTCCTCCGTGCCACCGGCAGGTAACTGCAGGCTCATCAGCTGCAGCTGGCACGTGGGCTCGGCCAGGGAGAGGTGGTTGAAATGCAGGTGCTGAAGCAGAACAGGAACGATAAGGTGGAAGTGAAATGGCTCACTCTGCACAGGGCTTTTGTAGGTGTGGTCTCGCCACTCCTATTTCTGCAACTGTCCACAGCAATACCAGGCTATCCATGGCCTGCAAACTGTCTAATAAACCTAAATTTGCTCAGGCTCCTCTCTCTTACCAAAAGAGTTGTAAGGTCAGTTGCTAGTGTCTAAGATGAGGACAAATTTTGCATCAGAATTATTTGGGGCAGTATCTGAAAACTCATTTACAACCAGTCTTGGGGACTATGCGTCTCTCTGGAAATCAGTAGCACTCCAGCATCTTTTTTCAAGCAGAATTAACCCTCAATAAAAACACTCCTATTCTCAAACAGAATATTGAAAGTACTTTTTCTTTCCCCTTTCTCTCTCTGTAATAGGCTTTGCGTTTAATTTAAACATCTGGTCAGGCTTATGCCCGTACTCTGTAAGCCAGAATGCTTACGTATAACGACGCAAGGCTCTGTGGGGCAGGTGAAGTAGTGTCTGCCTGTTCTTATATCCAGTCTTCCTCATCTGTGCACTGAGAGAGTATCCAAGCCTACAGGAACTGAGCATGTAGCTTGTTTCTGATTCTTACAAAAAGTGTCCTACTTTGACGAAGGAAGCCTGGGCTCAAAATATTCCCCCTGAGGATTAGTGCAAAGGCTGTTTTTTAAAGAAAATGGGTTTAAAATAAAAAGTGATTACAAGGTGCAGTGCAAATGGATTGTGCATGTGCCAGCAGCTCCGGTGCCTGAATGAATTTGTGTCAATGGCTTTGAGATTGGGATACACGTTAGCAAGGGCAGTGTGGAGGTATATATGCATCAGTGACTGCATGTGTAACTGGTTATGCTTCAGTGCCGCTCAGATATGAATCAGTGAGTCTGTAGAAAAGCATTAAGTCTATACCACTGTTTTTGCTGAGAAGAGGGGATTGATTTTAAAAGAGACCTTCCAAAGAGCCTGAATTTTATTAGAAAGTCTGAAGTGAATCATGCTCTTCTGAGGGCTTACAACAGCGACTTGGCAACAGAGGAGAAACAGATCTGCAGAGATGTTGCAGCTAAGCTGTGCACAGATGGTAAACTAAAAGCCCAAGTATAAACAGCATCTTTTACAACGTACACAGTAGGCTGGATTCTCAGCTAGTGATTAGACAAAAGTGCTTGTAAGAAAACACGCAGGCTGGAGAAACCCACCATTATGTGGCGTGTAAGGCCGAAGACCGAATACCATTTCAAAGGCAGCCAGAGACCAGCCAATAGGTCATTCAGCCAAGCAGTCTGTTTTTGCCTTGGGCCATCTTCATTTCAAACACAACAACCATTCTCTGTCAAATGAATACTTTCTTTTTAGAAGGAATTAATCTCTTTACCCAATCAAGTCATGGCCTGTTCTGTGGATAAACACGGGAAGTCTGCACACGAGTCCAAGTCCCTGGGATGCAGCCTCGTATAGGACCTGATTCATTTGTACACCAGGTCTGTCTCCTTCAGGCACAGGAGAATACTAATGCCCTACACAGAGCTGGCTGTACTGTGCCTTTACGGCTGCTTGCAGCCTTGCCCTGGGTTGCAAGAAGCTGCACAGTCCTCAGAGCCCCACTGCTTTGCAATGAAAAACACAGGTACTGCATGGGTGGCTACTAATGGTGGGTGGGTGCTAATGATGGAGGGAGCTACATCCTCCTCATTCTCTGTTGGTAAAACCACGTCTGGCTGGGTAGGAGCCATCCCGGAACAGTGGGATGCAAGCAAGCAAGTTCCCACCATTTTATGTACAGGCAGTGCTTTGTGTCACTCCGTGAAGCAGGGATGGAAGGCCTCAGGGTTGTTCTGCAGCGAGCTGCAGAGTGGAAGGGACCAAACTGCTTTTCTCTAGTCTCAGAGGATCTCTGAGAAGAAGGGGTCTGAGGTTCAGCTGGCACAGGTTGCTGCCCAGTGTTACATGTATCAGAGGTAGGAAATTAGTCCTTGGCATCAGGGAGAACAGAGAAAGAGAAAGACACATGTGGATTTATAATGTTTGCATGTTTCTTTCCCTTAAAAAGTCTTTGAATTGGCCACACATTACTGTGACTCTAAGAGGGGAAGGATTTCTGTGCTGACAGGGCCAAAACATTGAGGGGTTCAGTTAATACAGTGATGAGTGCTGTAATTATCAAAACAAACTGCCTAACTTTGAAAAAAAAAGATCCTTCAAAATTGCTTTGATAAGGAGGAAAGACTTTAAAAATAGAGCAAAGAATTGCTGTATTTTTTCTGTTTAAATTCCAAGTTAAAAAAAAATCATGATCAAACAATTTACAGTTCACAGTTAGTGTCTGTTTAATAACACAGTATAAAATAGATAGAATGCAAAGCACAATTTAAAATTACAGATTTTGTCAAGTCTAATTTGACAGAAGTGCTTTCATGGCACTGCAAGTGGAATCTTCTTTTATTTGCCAAAAGCTGTGATTTACTAGCAGATTAATCATATACAAAGAATAATGGTTAGAGTGAACAGCAATAAAAGTGTAGTGGTTGCTGGGGCTTGTGGGGCAAGGGGACACTATTTTAACTTACATCAGGGACAAAAATGTTTATCAAAAGGTATGTTTTTAAAGTAGTCTGGTTTTTTTCAGGACTAATTATTTTTACTAATTCTGTGTTTTATGACTTTGAAGTGAACAAGTCAGGTTTAGTAAACTGAATTAATTTTCCTGATGACCAGTTGCCCTCGCCTGGTTGAGATGAGAAATGCAGGCAATTGAGATTTTCCAGCGGAAGTTAGACTTGGACAAGCCAAAGGGAAACTGTTCTGCCAGAGGTACCACGTAACTGGGAAGCAGATTCCTCTGTAGCTTGGTTATTCTGGACCCTGGCAGGAGTCCCTCACAGCTGACTATTACAGAGGTGACCACACTCCCGAACTCGGTATTTTGCAAGAAAACATTGCTCCCGCCTCAATGGGCACCGGAAAATGCAGCACAGAGGGATGTGTCTTCCTAGGCACTAACTTTGGGACTTCTGAACTCTAAGCATTTGTGATCCATTGAGCATTAGCAAGTATGGAAGCTTGTGCCCCCATGAGCTGGATGTCTATCTGGCCTTTGGGATGGGAAATCTGCTGGAACAAATCATCATGATTTACCATCCTGTGCTTTCCAGAATTTTTCCCTTTTTTAAAATCCTCATAGAAACAAATCTCGAAAGGTCTTCCACAGAGTGTGAGCAGGTCACAGACATCTCTGGATTGAGAAGAGACCATGACTGTTGCCATGGGCTTGCTCATTTGAGGCAGATAAGACAGGAAATGCCAGATGAGGTTCAGAAAAGCATCCCAGTCACTAAGGAAGGAGCTCTTGCTTGTGCTGCTGAGCTCTGTTCAGTACCTGGGCATGCCTGGGCTAACAACATCCATAGTGTGATTTTGTAGAACTTGGTGGAGCTAGGACTTAACCCAATTTTACGGTCCTCTTTGTGCCTTTTGCAGTCTTCTTTGGCAATCAGAAACTAATTCCAAAGAGGTAGCATTCAGGCTCAGTCCTTTTGAACATGTGTAGAAATGGATGAACACCTGAAGAACTTGATCTTACTCCTGAGGTTTCCATACTAGACACCAAAATTGTTCTTATTCCTCTTACACAGAAGCATTCTGCTTCTTCCAGTGTGCTCTCTCTCCTTGGAGATACAAGGCGTCTTGTTTGTGCCTTTTTCTGGAGAGACCTTACCTTGAATCACAACCTCCTGTTCAGAGGGCAACAAGAATATCCCCTGTTCCTCCAGGAACCAAGTAGGGTCTTGTTTCTAAAGGCAGCCTGCTGGAGCACGATAGGTTCCACTTACAATCTTGTTTTGATATAGTACTTACAGATTGAAGTGATGTTCTGGATTTTATGTCCTGCTTTGCACTGGGAGGTTATGAAATGCCAAAGCACCATGAGATCCCTCGCCTCCCACAAGATCTGAGCTATTTTGCATAATATCTTTCCATAACATTGTTTCTGAGGTTAGGCTGCCTGGATAAGTATATACATTTTTCTGCATAGTAGGAAGAAGGAGCCAGAGCACTGATAATAAGACTATTTTCCTCCTAAGATCATAACTTGAATGCAAAGTTGCATGGATCTGCCCTTGTCTTTCAAAAAGGGAGAACAGAATTGGCACCAGAGAAACACAGGCACATCTGGGCAGATCTCATATGTGATTTACTCCTGGCACCCATGTTGACCTGGACCACCTCTGTCTGTGATACAAGGCTCAATACGTGTGTTTAAGCAGTCATCTGTTTCTTGACAGTTCTTTTAACTGTCTGTTACCTTGGATTGAGAGGAATGAACATTACCCAGCAATGGGGAAAGCTTCCCTGTTGATCTGCATTGGGGGTGTGCTGGGACAGATGCTGTTGCTCAGGCAGTATTAATTCCACACCCCTCAGCCCCAGGGATGGGTGAGAATTCATCCCTTTCAGTCCAGTTAACATAAACAGTTTAGAAAACCCAAGGAAGGAGAACCCAGTTCAATGTCTGCCAAAGTAAATGAAAGCACTCAGGAGCTGGCGCTGGCAGGCTGGATATTTTCTCAGGGAAATGTGTGCAACACTGGCATGATTTACCTGAAGGAGCAAGGTGAGTGGAACAAACAATCCTATGACACTAATACTTCTTACATAAGCTCAGATCCACAAAAGTATTTAGAGAGTTAATTCCCTTCAATTTCATTTATGAAGGCATCCAAGTACCTCCTTGCTACATAGAGCCCATTTTAAATCTTGCATTGAAAGAAGTCTCTTTTCCACCTTTGCCTCCCTGCTCTTTCTCACTTAGATGCCTGTTTCAACGCCCACATGGGCAGTGAGGTGCCCTGCATCACTTGTTTATGCACCTAAAGCTGCAGTGAATTGCACGTAGGAATTAAATCCTTGAGGTCCGCTGATGACTTCCAACTGGTCATGTGCCTTTCTTCCACTTGGTGTCTCTCTTTAGTCTCGAATCTGGGGCTGGATCTCCAGTAGTGCTCTCCTGGCGACGATTATTTGTTACTTGTATCATAGAAGTACCCCAAAGTTTCAGTCTGGCACCACGACTCCATAGTGATTAGCAACGTAGAGAACTCACAAAATGGGAGACTTCCTTTCCCTGTATCCCGGCTGTATAGCTTTGCTCTGTGCTCCCCATCAGTTTTAAATGTGTTTAGGAAGTTCAAATATTTATTTTTGGTTACTGTTTTTTGTCATGAAAGTAACATACTCGTTGTCCAACTTGATCTAATTCATGTTACAGAGAGCTAGGGCTGGTTTGACTCACCCTCTAACAAGTGCTAGAGAAGTTTACAGGCATGCAAGTGAAACACAAATTGTTACTTTAGTGAATTCACAAAATAGCATTTTTAAAGGGATAATTTCAAAATAACATAAAATAAAAGCACAGTCTTTGCCCTTGTGCACAATCAGAGAAGGGAGAATTTAAAATCCTTCTAATCCTTCTTTATATTGCAGTGGAAAAATTTGGGGGGGGGGGCATGATTTAAGCATTTTTGCACCAGAACCCAACTTCTGTATGGTATGTAAGACTGACTTGATAGGGAAATCCATAAGCTTGGCTCCCTTTTCAATTTCTGTATAGTGCAAGCCAGTTTTTCAATGACAAAAGCTACACTGGAACTCTCGGCTTTGAAAGACTTCAGTTATTTGCTGCTACACATGGAAAACACTGTGGCTTACAGCATATAAATGCCTTAATGTGCTTGATTCACTCCTGTTTCTGGGCCTTTTCTGTTTTGCCAGTTCCTCTGAGATTAAATCTCTGAGAGAAAGTGGTCCAAATCTAATGTGTTTGGCAGTCCCCTCAAATAAAAGCTCCTTTCTCCAAAGACCTCTTGGTGTCTTGCTTAATTCTGATCTGGAGACCTAGAGACTAGACTCTCAGCTAGTATAAATGAGGGAAGTACACCACATAACAGCAGCTGAGGATCTGGAAAATACTATCTACCAATAACTTCTTACTTCATGTGGGTTCTACCCAAATAATTCACTAGCCCTCCTGTGGGAGAACAAAGCACTGTATATTTCCTTTTACGAGCTGTTTTGCACATAAATGCTCTTTGCAGTCCTAGTACATCTCCACTGAAACCAGTGAGAGCAAGTTTGCAAAATCTGTGCGCAGCTTATTTTTAAATCCTTTCAAAATCACAGAGCACTGTTCATCAGACTGCAGATCCCCAACGCAAAATGACTGCAAAGTGTGCCAGCATTTTCTTAGAGCAGATGCTGAGATAATATTTCATCCTTTTGCTGTGCCTGCGTGGGATGAGTGGGACATCCTGGACTTTCATGGCTGTGGGACACCAAGTTTGGACAAGGATGGACGTGCCATCTAGCGGCTGCTCGTCCTGATTGCTTGGACAATCTTATCCCAAATTCTTAACGGGATCCTCATTTCTGTCTGGAAAGTGGAAAATTAAGCATCGCAGAGTCTTATCTGAAAATCTTAAGTTGTCCTTTTCTATACAGCACCAAGCTGGAAGGTCTCTATATCAGGCTCCATCTGGTTAGCAGAATTTGCCACAACCAATGTTTCTAATAGTCGATCGATTGAGGGGTTTTCCAGTGTCACTTGCACTGACCCAAGAAAGAGGCTTCTGCCACTTGCTGTGGGTGAACATTTCCCTCTCCAGAAGCTTTTCTCCCTCTTCCACTTGCAAGACTTCCCCCCTCCTGCTCCATTTCACTCCTACCCTTTTGAGCTGCCCTCAGCAGCTCCTTTCAGTCCCTGGTGCAGGGGTGCCGCAGGAGTGGCAGCACTGCAGAGAAGGCTCCGGAGCAGCTATAAACAACTCTTTAATTCTTCTCCTCATGCCAAAAACTGACTAAGGCAGCTATGAAAGGGATGTTAGATGTGGGAAAGCAATTTGCAACCCTCAGGATCCTGCTTGCCACCAGCAGAGTTTCCCCAGCAAGAAGAAGGCAGAGAGGCGTACTCCACGCTGTTTCTAGACACCCTCCACCGAGCCGGCACTGAGTGATCCCATACATCAGGCCAATATCAAATGCAACCACAGAGGAGGCTTTCCCTTATCTTTCAGGACAATTACCAAGCTATACATCACTTGAGCAGTCTGGGAACTATGGGAGATTGTGGTTTCTGGTAAAATGGGAAAATCTTTTCATGGTTAGCACTGGCAATGAAATTTGTATCCCACCTCCATCTGGGCTGAGCCACGGGTGATCGTTCTCTGAGAGATGAGCTTCTCTCAATGTCAAAGGGCAAATAAATAAATAACTATGTGTGAATGTGCATTTCAAGGAAAAATCATGCTTTTTTCCTTCTCCCCTCCTGCCCCTCTTTTTGCCTTGGAGAAGTTACGGGTTTCCTCAGGTCCTCAGAGAGGTTGAAAACTGTCCAAAATGTGCTTCAGGAAAGTGATCGCTCAAAGTGAATCAGTTTCCAGGGTCTGCTCACCATCTGTGCGCCTTTAGGAGATTGTCACACTTTCGGCTGGCTTCATCCATCTCTCTAATTCCTTGGTTACAGTCAAAACAGTTTTAAAAGGGTTCCGTTCCCACAGTGGGAAAGTAACTGGGACGCTGCCTGCTAGCATCACTTCACCCAATAGCAGCTGACTCCTCATGGAAAACTTTGAAAAGCAAATTTCCCTTCTGAGTCAGTTCTGCTGATGTAGCTTCCACTCGGAGAATTTCTCTGCTCCCTTCTGCTTCTGTATTTGTAAGGCCATTTGTATGAGAAGGGGATCCTGCTTTCCTGGAAAGATGTGCTGCTTCTGGTGAAGTCACAAGCATCTGTGGCATTGGTTCACCCACCCCGAACAATCTGGACAGGTTGATTTTCAGGCAGAAGGATTCTGATACGATGAGCCATGGCTTTCTGGTCTGGCATGTTTTGAATTATTATTCTGCCTCTGTTACACTTTTCACAGAAGTGCCCCAAGCCACTGACAGACTCTGTTTAGCAATAAAGAAATAATCGTCTCCGCAGCAGCTAATGGGATGCCAACAAAGATGCTATGTGGCTGAGTCATCTTCATGTTGCAATAGTGCTGCCCAGCTAGCTACCCTACGAGATTTAGCAGGCCCAGACTTTTCAGCTGGGATAATTCATCTCTTGCAGTCTCTCTCAATAAGGGAGAAAAAAGAGCCCCTTCCATTGCAGAAGACAACTGATGGTCTCACCACATAAGGTGCTGACTGTCCCAATATGTATCTTCATTAAATGTGGCAGTCAGTGAGGGGGCTTGGGAAAAAACCAGTCCTTTCATTGTCTGAGATCTCGGAGAACGATCCCATAGCACCCAGTCATCTGTCACAGACAGGTCAGACTGTTGGTCAATAGCTGGATTTCTAGTGCAGTTCATGGCAGCTAAAGGGGGGTTAGGTACCTGAATAATCCTGGGGAATCAGGGCCTGGATTAGAAAGAGAGAGGAAGCAGGAGCCCAAAGTTCGGTTTACTATGAATGAACAATTACACTGTATTACTTGCCTACTCTCTAGAGGGATACTTGCATCCACCCTGCTGATGAGCAGCACCAGCTCTCTGCTGCTTCCATGTCGTGAGCAGGAACGGGTGTCTGCACAGCTTTTGTTGCCCCTTCTTATCTTTCCACCTCTTGCTGCAACATGAAAAGTGTTTGACTTTGCTCTGCTGGACTATCTGTCTATGCTAGGTCCATCCTAGCGGGGCAGAGTTGCTGTTGTCTCACTTTAAGTTCAGTGGTGCTCTCTGCATCCAGCTCAGGAGTGAATTGTCCAGGTTAACGAGAGTTCTCCTCACTCACCTCTCCTGTGGCATCATTTATAGACTGGCTTTTTAGGTGTGAGATCAAAAAGCAGCTACGAAGCTATGTCCAGATCTCAAAGCCTTATGTCACCTATTAGTAACTGAGGCCACTACCCAGAGTTTTGGACACAACTGAAAGGAAAGGCAGCGTATTGTGTCCTGTGGTTGAACATACCACCATGCTCAAGACAGACTGGGTCTTTTCTAAGCAGCAGCAGTAGTAGGCACCTGGTCCTTTCCCCTCTAAGGGTGACTCCGTGACCAGGAGCAGGGAAAGGGCCACTTTCTGGTGGCCTCAGGGGACAGCCTGCTTCATCCTGGCAGCGTAGAAGTCCAAGTGGACATTTATAGCATGGCTGCCCACAAGGGATTTATGGCTTGGCTCTGCACTGTGGCAAGCTGCTAAATACTCAGAGAATGGTACAAATTGGTTGGAGGAGCGGCACAAAGCCAGAGCTCCATGGGCAACACGCAGGAGGTCTTGCTGACTTATGATGTGTGTGGCAAAATGATGGCTGAGGAGGCTGCTACCATAAATGTGGGTATCACATGTGTTGCTCTAGTAGATGCAGCATCATGTAAACATTAACGCTAGGGCTCTTAAAATAGTATTCTGTAAACACAGGGTTGTTTCCTCTGCAAAAGAGGCCATGTCTCTTCTCCATTACCAGAAGAAATGAGTATATCCCTCCATTCCTATTTCACTTTGCCCTGCTGTACACTAAGACAAAACAAAAAGAGAGTGAAGAGGGAGGTAGTAAAGAAGAAAAATATGGGTTTGCACTTCCAGCATTCAAACAGTTTGGACATTGCAGCCTCACTTTGACCTTGAAGCACGCTCTGGACCCTAGCTGAAGGCCAGCCACTTTTGGTATGTTTGCAAATGGCTACCGGTCCGTTGGGCTGAGGAGGGAGCGTCAGTGTGTGGCATTAGCCATTTACATTCCTTCCTAAATTCCCTCTGCTGGCCTGAGGATTGGTGTGCCACAGGAACATGAACCCAAAGCCTAGCAGGGCTTCGGTGTGCTTCTAGGCTTTCCAGCACCTCGTTTCAATGTGTGCTGAGGGGCTCTGGTGACGGAGGGGAAGGCTGTGGTTAAGATCCCGTTGAGAGCTGAGTGTTACCGGAGGTCATCACTGCTGATGGCTCTTGCCTGTGTGAGAGGAGCGGCTTGGTTTTCATCCAAGCCTTAGACTCAACAGTGCTGAACCCATCACCACATCTGCTTGTACAGCCGCACAGCCCCTCGCTGGCAGGCTCGGTGAAGAGGATAGTGCTGAAATATGGTGCAAAGACTGATGACACAGTGTCTTTTGTGGAGATAAAGGGAGGCTGAACCCTTTCATCACTGCTTAAGCAATTGTTTCAGACGTCTTTGCCTTGCTTTTGTTCTGGTCGGGGTGGAAGCCGGGGGCCCTGACGGCTGCAGGACAACCTTTGCCAGAAGGTACAGCTCCCCGTGGCGGCGTGGGCAGTTCCCACTCCCGGTTCGCTGGAGGGCAGCCCCACATTGGGACGTCTCCGTCTGCCTTGGCCATATTAGAAATGCCTGGTGTGTGGGGACAGCCCTGCTCCTGTCCATTGGGGTGTCTTGTGAAAAGAAGGGCTCTTCAGAAAGGTTTCTACTTCTGGCTTAGGAGCAAAATGCAACACAAACCAGCGACACTCACTCTCATCTGACCCCCGCTGTGGTCCTTCTCCTAAGCGGAGGCCCAGCCCCGCTGTTCCCCTGCATGCAGTATGGCAGCCAGGAGCGTGGCTGCAGAACATCAAAGTTAATTAGCATCCAAAAGCAAATAAATCAATCAATACGTTCCCAGCCCCCTTACAAAATCTCGTTATTGGGAACCGACCCAGGCAGGGACTCCCAGGAAGAACTACAGAGAAAGAGATTCTCCAAAGCTGTAATTTTTAAGGTTGTACCACTTGGAGAATAATTATAACCAGTAAAACAATGTTCACATCTCACATTAATATAAAGTAATGACTGCATGCCTGTAGCCAGCTAACCACAGAACTGAGAAGAGACTGTCAACTCTTCTGTCCTTCCATAATACAAAGCATCTTGGAAATGCTAACAGCCGCTGCACGCCAGCCTCTTGTCATCCCTCCTTCTTAAAGACACAGACCGAGGGCTGCTTCAGCCTCCGAATGCCGCTTGTACAGGAGATGTCGTCACCGACAAGTTTCCTTTCTGTCTAAACTAAAAATGAAAACTAATATGTTTATAATTTTCAGTGAAGCAGAATTTTAAGATAATTTCATACATTTAAAAAAGCTTTTGTTTCAGAAAAATACTGCTTCCAGTTTTGGAAATGTGTCAAATTTCAAAATACCATTTTGTCTTCCTTCCTTTCTACATTATATTTGCTATCCTTTTTATGCTAGTTCCAAGTGTGTCTCTAGCATGTGCTTATGGTGATGTGCAATGAAATAGTGGAAACAAGAACATACAAATAAATGAAATTAAATAAGATAAAACAAACCAATTCAAATAGTATTTTTGAAACTCCAGCACAAATTCTACATCTGGGAAAAATCTAATATGAAGTATTTTTCTGTGGGAATTTTCACCAAAATATATGCAATGTCAGCACTTTCCTCCAAAGTTATTGGAAAGTCTTTCAAACATCCAACCAAAAATCTTCTGAGATGAACCTCAACAGAAGAGTCTTCATGGGAATTTAGATCAGGGTTGGACCTTAACTTGAAAGGCATTTGGGTCTAGTGCAGCCCGACCGTAAGATCCTCGAGGTGGGGACTGTGTTTTTAGTTCTGCATCAGTGATTATCCTTGAGCCATGAAAAAGACCATGAGGTAAATAACAAATACTAGTATATTC
Source organism: Gymnogyps californianus (assembly GCF_018139145.2). Taxonomy (NCBI): domain Eukaryota; kingdom Metazoa; phylum Chordata; class Aves; order Accipitriformes; family Cathartidae; genus Gymnogyps; species Gymnogyps californianus. The sequence goes on along the minus strand of NC_059475.1, from coordinate 25,727,854 downwards.
ACTGTATATAGTGAATATAGGGAGGTTTCCTCTGGCAAAGCCTCAGGAGGGAGGCGTATTGAAGCAGGTCAGCCCTGGGGAGGGCTGTGCTGCCCTGGCCCCTGGCTCTGCGCTGACTGCCCAGGCTGTCCCACGCGGGTAAAGCCAGTGACCAAGGCCTGACCCAGAGCCAGCAGATCTTGATGCTGAGTTTAAAAAGGAATTAAAAAAGCACATTAAGTATTACACTTTCTCCTTGGCAGTCCTGATCTCTGGAAGAAGAATGGGCCACATGCAATTCCAACCTGGTCCTCAACATCATATCAATATTTATGACTCTTTACTCTGATATTTGCAAAAAAGAAAAAGAAAAAAAAGAATGTCTTGCCAGGTTAAATAATAAAACAATGAGAGTGAAAATCAGAAATTGAGGAGTGAGAAATTATCTCCCTTTAGACTGAGATAAAAAGTGAATAAAATATGGCATGACTGCTCTGGAGATCAGGATCCAGCAAGGACACCTTTATTGCTGGGATTGTTACAAGATCATCTGCCATCAGAAGGAGACTTCTGCAAGTCAGTTTGAGCACTAACATGGGTACGGTTTAGAGGCAGTCACTACTCTTGGTAGTGGAGGAGGTTCAGGTCACCATCTTTATCTGTCAGATTAATCAGCTGTCTTAACCAAAGTGTTCAGGAGGTCGCACTATTTTGTTGGTAAATTCTTCTGCTGTGGCTTGTTTTGACTCCCTCGAGGAGATTTTACAGGGGTAGTATGGTCCACTTATGCTTTGGCACCCAGGTGCTCATGCAGGGTTTTGGAAAGTTCCCTTGTGTTCTCCCTCTTGTCTGCTGTGCTTTTAAGGCTCTCAGGAGGATTAGTAAGACAGTTGCTTAGCGGCTGTTGATGGCTGTTGATGGCTGTTGATGCTTAAACTAACTAAATAACAAAAAAAAAAAAAGAAAAGTCAAAGGGATGTTGAGGGGAGAAATCAAGGCAAGATCCATGAAGTCAGCAGAGCCTGCAAGGATTCATGAAAGATTAGAGCATCTTCATGAAAGATTAGAGCATCTTCACTGTGGTTTTAATGGACTGGAGTAAATCTAGTGGCAAAATTATATCAACAGCATGGGTGCGAGGTTTTGCAAATGGTGTTCTGCAAAACAGCCAAATCAGCAGTGATGGGCACAGCAGAAGATTAATTCATCCCCAGCCAAGAATGTGGCATGGGAGCCTGATAAGGAGAAGAGAAGAGGAGCCTCTTCTAATATTCCTTGGAAACCTGAAAGTGTCCTTCTTTCTTGCCCAGGAGATTAAACACTGACTGGATACCTGCTTTACCTCCAGGTAAGGAGGAGCTGGAAGCTCCTTGTGTGCCTCTTGCCATCTAGGGACCCGAGCCCTGGCCTGAGGGAGACCAGCCAGCATCTTGAACTGCATGGTCAGGAGTGTCCCACTTGGCAGCCACTGAGGACAGTCTTTGGCTCATCTGCAGAGCTTAACACCAGAGGCATTTGTGCCATACTGGGGGGAGAGACTGCAGGACGAGGCAACTACTGCACCTCACTTCAGTCCCTTTGCACCCTCCAAACAGCCCAAACTTGCTTCATGTCCCAGTGCAAAGCTGTCACCACTGGACACAGAAATGGAACAGCTCGCTCCTGTGCCGCTTTGCTGGCACCCCCTGAGAGACCGAGGGGAGGGACCCGAAGGGGAAAAAGTGGCCTGAGAAATTGTACTCTCGCTCTGTGTCACTGGGAGGCCACCCCCGGAGGTCTGTCAGCAGCTGACATACTTGGGATAATCTTTATGCTTCTGCAATCCAGTCCAGGGTTGAAAAGCAAAATACAGAAGGTGTTATCAGCTCCCGGCTGGAGCCTCACCTTCTTTGCTGGGGACAATTGCAGCGAAGCAGGAACTCTGGCCCTAATTCGCAGGACGAAGCCGCCAGTCGCTTTGCAGAAAATAGCGGAGTTTCTGGGTGTCCTGTGCCTTCACGGTGCTAGGCAACAGGCAGTGAATCTCATTTATCTTCCAAGAATCTCAGAAAGCCTGGCAACTGCCCCGACACCACCTCGCTCCAACTGAGAACTAAGGAATTTTGCCGCAAGACCCATCCGAAACCCGCTTGAGCTTTCCAAGCCTGCTGCTCCCTTGGGGCGGGGAAGGCGGAGAGAGAGGCTTGTGTTGATTAATATTAGAAGAAACTCCCCTGAAAGAATGATAGATCATGGCTTGGTGACTCCAGAATCTTTTCTTGTTTCTTTCTTTGATGGGAGGAGGGGGAACTGGAAACAAAAGGCCTAGGAAGGGGGGAATGGAGGGAGGGGTGTGTTTTGAAATCTGCTTCCTTTTGGCCACGCTTGAACTTCCAAGAGCCTGGCTTTGACTGACATCCCTAGGAAATGGGAGAGAAAACTCCATGCTGAGCCGGCTCTCTGCCCAGCAGAGGAAGGAGGAGGCATCTGGCTCCAAGGAGCTGAAATAGATGCCTTTAATGTGTCCGTCATCCAGCACACAGAGGTGCACTTGGGTTTTTCAGCTGGAGCACTCTGTTCCTGTAGGCTTCCAGGGCCTCTTCATCCCCCTCCAGGGCCCGTTTACCCTGGCACTGCATCTGCACTCACCTGGATGGCTCCAGGTGGAGCAGTGGAGGAAGCCCGGACACGGAGCCACTGCATGTGTTCACAGCTAGCAAAAAGGGAATGGAGCCACCTTTGCAAAACCTGGCTTCGCCCTTCCCTGCAATCCTCTCTGCCGGTGCAGGAGGGGTGGCAGAGAACTGGGACTGCCACCCAGAGCATTTCAGAGACATCCAGTTTCAGGGCCTGGGGAGGAAGTGTGTTAATAAGAGTATCATCACCCATGCCAGGCAGCTGCCCCCCTACCTGCAGCCCCAGGGGGCCGAACTCCGGCACATATGTGGGGCATATGACAGAACACAGTGTCACAGGAAAAAATGGGAAAACAGCCCTGAGAAGGGAGATCTGCTGCTCATGTTGCATGGAGCTGGGATGGGAAGGTGTGAAGGGAGTCAGGGAGAGGCCAGGGGGAAAGTCTAAGTGTCAGCGTTATTTAGAGCTTGCAAACTGCTGGAGAGACTACAGAGGCATTTGCAGGATGATTGTGCCAGGGTGGATGCTCAGAACATCTGGGAGCATTGTAATTCTGGCTGTCTCAAGAGAAGCTAGGGTGATGCCTCCTGGGTGGGCACTCACAGAAAACCCACCTGATATTTGCGAGTGGGTCCACAGCTTTAAAAACACCTTTTTGCCTTCTAATGCCCCTCATATCTATCACCCTGGACATATCAATGACATTGTCTTTGCCCTTATGGCCAAGCCAAGTGCTTATTGCTCTTCTCTATGTTAGATCTCTTGTGTTGGATACAAGCTAAGGACATGAGCTCTCTCCCAACTACTAGGAGCTTCTAAAAGGCTCTTGCCTTTGGTCTCCCATTTTCCATGTCCAAGCACATGAATTTCTCAGCAGAGAAATTTCGAGGTTCCTCCCAGCAGAACTCAAAGCCTGCTGCCTTTTACTGTGTGTTGAAACGTTTAGTTGTTTGCACTGGCTTTTGCTAACTAGCTGGTTTTTCTGAAAGGAGGAAGAGAGGAGTTCCCATGTTTCTTTTACCACTGAGTTCTCATCCCATTATTTTATACTCATTGCTAGGATATAGGAGGTCGAGCAATGGAACTATCTACCCCCAAGTTTGATGATGTGCCCATTTCTGCTGGTAGGTACTTTCCTAATACACTAAGCAGTATGCCCTAGCAAGCCATTAACACAGAACATGGTCAAACCCTACTTAATAAAAAGTGAGGGAAAGTCACACAGACCAGATCTGCTAGGAGAAGAACAAGGACAGTGTAAATGCTACTGCGATGCAGTTTGGGATCTTATTCACCTTCCTCAAGTCACAGAGGTGTTTTCTTGCCATCCTCCTGCCAATGTAGTTTTCCTGAGCTTGTATTTTATCATGGCAGTTGCATGACACATTGTCATGATCATGAGTGACATCAGGGTGGCTTAAGGAAGACTGTGGTCTCTGTCTGTCAGTTGCAACTCTGGCTTTCTTTAGGTTAGGGAACTATTGATGCCAAATTAAAGGAATGAAGGTGGCTAATGGCACCAGATGTTGATACTGACAGTCTCCCTTTGTGCAGATGGCCTGCTGAAGTCCATAACGTGTTGGACAAAGTCCTCTGTTACAGGTTACATTTGCAAGCAGTCAACTGGCATTTGTGCATCTGTTTTGGACTGGTGCTGGTGTCCCTGGACTGATAGTTTCTCTGTAAGTTCCTCTTTTCTCCTTGTGCTTGTCTTCTAACATTGCATCTTCCCCAACACCGCTAAGGCCAGGCAGTGCTAGCAAGGAAGGTTTCCCCTTGCTGAGGAGATAAACGGAGTGCAAGTTCAGCTAGCCTCCAGCCAAGAGCCGCAGAGAGCAGGGCTGACCCTGCTGCGCTCCCCCCTCTTGGGGAGCGATGCACCGGCTGGCTGCAGAGCTTGCCCCTCTGCAGGCAAGAGCCTTCAGCAAGAGCCGACCATGCTGTATCCCATGGCCTGTCTCCAGTTTCGCACGCTGCCTGTGATGAATAGCAAGCCTGGGGAAACCCACGAGGCTTTAGCTCCCCATGTTTTAGCTCTCCCAGCACACTGAAATCCTGCCCTCACTGTTGAGAGACAGTAAGCTTGCACGCGTCCAGACAAGGACTCTACAATGATAGATAATACCAATAAACCCCCGAGCTGTTCTGGGGAGGGGAGGGTGATTTATCCCCAGCCGGACGGCTGGGCTGAGCAGAGCGGAGAGCGGAAATCCTACAGGAGCTGCGGGGCACACATCAAAACTGCATGTCACAGCGTCCGCGACACCCGGGGCGCCAGTTCAAAGCCATCACGTGCTGTGGCTGGAGACTTAAGGTGATGCCAAGCTAATGAGCAAACGAAACAATAAATAACCCCAGCGATCATTACGCGTTCCCCCTCCTTGGAGCTCGCCTGCTCTGGCCCTGGTGAGCAAGCGCTTCTCACACCCAATTACTCATGCCGAAGCCCCTCGAATGGAGCCCGGAGCAGGCTCAGCAAACCATTCATCTTTGCAGAGTGGAGCCCTTTCAAGTTTCTCCGTGGCAGCCGCTCTGTTTATTGTTAAGATGAGCACACAGTTTACACGGACTGTTCTTATTTATCTTTGACTTTTACCTTTTAGGTCATTTCTTTGCACGTCCGGCACTTTCCAATGCTGTCTCGACCAAATTTTTATTTATGTCCTAGGCTTTGCTGTCTGAAACACTCCAGCTCCCAGTGATGGAAAGGCAAGTTGAGCTCCTGACTGGGGCCTTTTCTCCAGCAGAACTGGAGTCCCCGAGGCAAATCACTCCTCAGGATGGAGATTTAGGAAGCTGCTGAAGGGAGGGGATGGGTGGGGTTGTGTGTCAGAAGGGGGTGCTCGGGTAAGTGCTAGCAGCTGAGTTTTGCGTGACTTTGGGCTGAGGCCAGACATGCGGCCGCATTGGGAGAGAGGATGGACGGGTACGTGGTTTAGGCACGATGAAGGTGCTTTGGGACTTGCTTGGCCATGGTGTTTGCTTTGCAGGCTGCTGAGATGCCTGATGGGAGAACAGGCCCAGGTATCATCCCCAGCGGGCTTTGCATGTTGACCACTGCTGCATGCAGATATAATCTTTCCCAAATTCCAGGTCTTCCTCAACAGTGACCCCAGCCACTGCTCCCCTGCCTGCCGTGCCGGCCCGTGCCTTGCTGTGCCCGTCTGCTCTCTGCCACCAGCCTCGCTCCTGGTGTAGAGCAGGGCACAAATTCTGCTGCTTTTCAGATCAACCCTGTAACAGTGACAAGGAGGAGGGAGTCTTTCCATGCCTTAGTGGTGATGTATCCGAATCATGAAGAGCTGGATTTTGATTCTCCTCAGAACCAGGAAATAGAAATATCTTTTATAGTTCATTGTTTATGGTCAAAGACCAACAGGCCAAAACCTTTACTGGGGCAAGCTGGCACCAGACATGCCCCAATTTAAAAGAGCTGGAGATCTGCCTGGTGTGTGTTCACACAGGGGGAGGAGACACGAACACACAGGCTAAGGAAGGAGCACTGAGAGAAGAGAACCTCTCCAACAAATTAGTCACTTGAAAGACAGGACAGAGTGTGAACTGCATTGCAGTTATCTCACAGACTTGGAGACGTCGAGGCAAGCAGCCAGAGTCAACACGGCAGAGCTGCCGGTACCACCGCCTCTCCAGAGGGCTCGGTTGCAGCCCGGGAGAGGCTGCAGCGAGGCAGCGGGGGCCAGAGGGACAAGCGCTGGGCTGGCCGCAGGCTCTGTGCGGGACTCCTGGCCTCCACGTGGCTCCTCCAGCTCCCTTGCCCCCAGCCTCCTGCAGCCGCCAGCGAGGAAGCCGGAGGAGCCTCAGCCCCACTGCTTGCAGCCACGTTGCGCAGCGGAGGAGGCAGCCCGGGAGGAGTCACTGCCCTTCACAGCCAGTTCGGTCTTTCTGTTTCAAAGGAACTTTGCCAAAGCAAAAATTCACACATTTAAATTTCCTTCCAGGGGTTAATAACTCCCGCAATGATTAAAATGGAAAGAATTTTTTAAATTGCATATTCCTTTTCACTGTTTGTTGCCTTCTCTGGCCTGGCCAGGAAAATATCTCAGAACATTTTGCTGCTTCTTCCTACTCATGCTCTCTGAATTTTCTTTCTAGGTCTGTCACCAACGTCATCACTTATGTTAGCCAGTGCCTCTTTTTACCTCGGCTCTTTGACCCGTGAAATAGCTGAAGAGCCTTTGCATCTCACGTATCAAATCGTTACGTGCCAGTGGAGTACTGTGAGCGCTTTCCGTGGGTGGTACTAAAGAAATGTGATGTGTTCACAGCATCAAGAATATTTTCTCACCCGTAAGGGTCAGCCTGCAGGTGTTTCAGTCCAGAGCTAGCCCATTGCAAAACTGCTCAGAAATATGCAGGGCCAAATTCTGCTCTGAATTACACCCACCCAGCTCGGGGGGAGCCCGCAGGAGCCATGCAGGTTCTTCACAAGGCAGACGGAGAGGGAGCAGGAGCTGGGCCCACTGCTGGTACATGGAAAAGTATCCTAATTAGCGGTCTCCCAACCCAAGCAGTTGCAGTGAGCCCTTGAAGGAAAGGAGAGCAGTAACAGGAGAGGCTGTATCTTTTGAGAGTCTTTGCTGAGCTGGAGAGTTATCAGACATAGCCAGGTTGCATTCATGTCTTTCTTCCTTTCAGAAAGGGTTAAAAAAACCTGTGATATAGGTCTGTGTTCACATTGAATCTACACCCATCATATATATATCAGGTTTTGAGGAGGGGGGTGGTTTACACATGTCACTGGCCATAACTCAGACTTTTATTATAATCGTGACCATATGGTTAATGGGACTTAATAAACCACTGTTGACCTGGACTCTATGTGCACAAATCTCTTGCTCCCTTTCCTTTTTCCTTGCTTGTCTGGACACGCTATGCCAAGCAGCTGCAATTTAGTGACTCTAAAACGCCAGTTCCAGTGGCCAGCAGCTAGTTAGTTTAGAAAGAATAAAACTTCAAGAAAGCCACATTGCACCATAGCCCGATGGAGACAGGGACCGACTTTCCCAGGGTGACGGGGCAGCTGCTCTGTGCGTTTGACAGACACGAGCAGTGTCTGTGTGAAGGCTGGAGCAGGGGACATGGCGAGGACATCAGGCAGGCTCCTGCCCCAAACACCAGAGGCCCTGGGTGAGCTCCAGTGATTGCTGTGGAATTAAATCCATGCTTCTCCTGGTGCAAGCGAGAGGAGCATTTAGCCAAGCATTTCAAAGAACCCTTGCCTTCTGGGTTTGGCAGGCACAAAGCCTTCCACTTAATGGAAATTAGAACTGGGGGGAAAAGCTATTAAATCCTATCTCAAGCTTTCCCCTGGGAACCCAGTGCAGGACTGATCCAGGCCATGTCTTCTTCAACTCCTTATCTAATCTAGTTTTAAAATGACCTAAATGATGGGCACGTGACCCCAGCCTCGGAAGGACGTGTATTTTTGATCAGTGCCACGCTACCATCTCTCCCACTTCTAATAATGCTGCATTGTCACCCGTCTGTCCCTGACCAGCCTGCTCAGCAACCTCCATCCCCAAAGGGGTAATGCAAACCCTCAGCAGGCACGGCTGGACATCTGCTCACCGGTATCAGTTACCCGAGCTGCGCTGCTCCCTGGGCTTTTGCCTACAGCCCTTTACAAGACCTCACCATCCAGAAATTTCCCCTAGCTTGGTTTCATTGCAGTACTCCCAGGAACGCTGCTGCCGACTGATTTTACAGGTGGGGGCCCAGGAGGAGAAGCTCCTCAGCTTTCCCAGAGAGCCAAACATATGTGCCTTGGAGGAATGAGTAATCTTGAAGCTATAGGTATTGAGGCATGTGGCTGACACATCAGGCTGAGCCAGGGTAGAGGTTTTGGTTCATTCTTTTGATCTTGAGCTGAAACTTAATGTTTTTATTATTTGATTGGTGTTTTTGTGATTACATGCACCTGCCAATAATGATATCCAGGCACACATGTAGGTGGGGTGCTGTTGAAATTAAACTCTCTTCCTTCCCTAAAATGACTGTGTAAACACCAATTCCAGCTCCTTGTGTCATGTTTAGAAATGAGGGCTCCTGGTACTGTATTACCCTTTCTGAGCTGTACAGAACAGACATGGAGGAAGCCTGTGCTGTTCTGCTTTTCTGGCCTTTTTTTTTTTTCCTTTTTTCTTTCTTTTTTTTTTTTTTAAATCAGTTTGCCAGCTGTTTGGGAAATGTCATATCTTTGCCACATCGTGCACTTAGGACTGTGTTTCTTCTGTCCACAGATAGTTCACATGGCTTCATTTAGGACCTGATCCAAGTGCTGGTGGTCACAGCTGGAGTCTTTATGCTGTCTTTGATGGATTTTGGAGCAGCCTGAGTAGATTTCGGTACATCTTCAGTCATGTTGGGTAGATATCAACTGTTACTCTTCCCAGAGCTCTGTCTCTCCTGAAATTGAAGGATTTTTTTCCTAATCAGTGGCAGCTTTGGTACTTGGATAGCCATAGGAAGCATCAGAGATAGATGGACAGATAGACTGCACAGTGAGTCAGAAACATAAAAGGATATGTTTAAAATGTAAAAGCCAAAGATCTGTGTGAAGGTTTGGCCTTCAGCAGATGAGATACAAGAGGTGAAAACTTCCATGTTATGAAGACTCTGATCCCAAAATGGAACCAACCCCAGGACATCTCACCTTCCACTCCATCCCACTCTTCACACACAAAACATGCTTCCCACCCTTCCCACAGCAGCCTTCTCTAGCACCACTCTGCCCATTTCTGCAACAACACACACAAGTACTGCCTGGCTAACAACTGCCAGGTTGAGTGCTGGTTGCCAGAGGTGGACACAGCCTGTGATAGTTGGGGGGAAGGTGCAAGTGGCAGCACAATCATCCATGGCACTGGCTGGAGATCATGGTGGGGGTGGTGGTTTGCCCACAGTGTCCTCTCCAGCAAGTCCCCGCAGGTCAGGCACAGTGGCTGGTATGAAAAAGCAGCCTCCGAGAGTGTAGCATCATCTTTGCCCATGTTGGATCTCCCTTTTCCTCTATTCCTCAGCACAAGCAGCCCAGCACAGGGCTGCCCAGGGGTGCAGGCAGAAGCATCCACAGCTCAAAAAGCCTCACTGCAAGCAGGAGCCTTGCGGGCAGTGTCAGCAGGGGAGGCAAGGGCCAGGCAATGACCGCGCAGCTTCGGGCAGCAGTGGGGCAGTGCTGGGGGACCAGGGGTGGTACGGGCACCTTCACTGCCATTACCTTACACTATGTACAAACAGGAAGCATCCAGCTCCAGGTGCATCCATCCAGCAGCTCTCCCTTGCTTGAAAATCAGCCTGAGCAGAGCAAATAGCGGAGCAGTGTGCATGGGATCACTGCAGGATTTTACCAACAAGCGTGGTCTGCCTAGTATTACTTCAGCCCAAGGTAGCGTGTCACGCTACACCCTTTAAACAGTGTAAGCGTTGCTCCTCTGAGATAATTTCGGCCATGCTAGAGGCTGCCAGTCACACGGGAAAGACCCCTTCGGAGCAACACATAACAGTCAGGCAGCGTGATGAACGTCTGTGCCCGCCGGAGGGGAAGCGGGAGGGCTCTCCTGCGCCCCACGGGAGGAGCATGCCCAGAGGAGCAGGAAGCATGTGGTCTTTGCTCCAAAAATGCTGGCAATGTTTACAAAGTCAGACACGTCAGCGCAGTTACAGTCAGCAAAGTGAGTGTAAAACTGGCCTTGTTACTTCCCAGATCTGAGGGATACGAGTCAAACGCGCACAGATGGTCGGCCACTTTCCATAATGAAACACGTCTTTATTGTCCCGAGGAAGCTGCGTTTCACAACCTAAGCATTGAGGCTTGCTTCTTTTTTTATATATTTTATTTTCTCTGCAAACTGTGGGCAGTTTTGCCCCTTTCCTTAAATCAAAAATTGTGGACGATAAAGACGTGTTTCATTACTGAGAGCTGGCCAAGCATCTGTGTGCAATGGACTTCATTTTCTTCTCTGGGTTGCTGGCACAAACGTTCCCAGCCGAAGCCAGAGAGGAAACTGAAGCGAACGCAGGGATCTGAGTACTCCCAAACTTGGGGAGAGTTCAGACTTTGTGGCTGCTTCTTTCTGGTACGTGCCCAACTGCCACATCCCAAACTTTAAATGATGTGGTGAAGTTTAGGCACAGACTGGCTTTGCCAGACATGAAATATTTGGGTGCCTATGCTGTCACGGTTCCCAGAAACACCGCAAGCTCACAAAAAGTAGATACTGCCCTTTGAGGGATGACTAAATTGGTGCAAGGATGCCTTGAGCGACCTACCTACAAAACACATTATGCTAGTGATCCCTGGGCTTTTTTTCATTTCTGCCCTCACTAGTGGGATTGCAGCCCTTACTTCTGTTTGCACGTCTGGATTCATGGCCCTGGCAGGGCTCGTGAGCACTGGTTTGGGAACATCTTCCCATGAGCTGGTCCTGAGCTCTTCCTCACTGCCAAAGAGGGGATGTGGTGTGGTGTTCGGTCCCCATGACTGCCATTCATGAGGCTCTAGGATCCTGGTAGGATCCTGCCTGCCCAGCAGAAATGACACTGTCCTGTTCTGATTTACGCTTCTGACAGAATACTTAACAAATACACTACTTTAAAGCATTACCGTGTTCACCTTGGGACGAATCCATTCAGAGACACAGTACAAAGCATATGGTTGTGATGACAGCTCTGGGACCAGGATGTATTTGTCCCCAGTGCAACAGGGTTATGCCTGCAAGCATACATTTTGTGAAAAGTAGTTGGCTTTAATGATGTTTAAACAGCCAGTTCTCTCTCTCAGGAAAGACAGAAAGACTAAGAAATAAAAATAGAGGAAGGAGGAAGGGAGAGGGCCCCAAGAAAAAGACGAGTCATTTTTACCACAAGTGTGGGGCTTTTGACCAGGCACCTGAATAACTAGAAGCATGTTTTTAAAAGCTTCTCTATCTGCATAATTTGTTGCCTGCCTGCTGGTGGGTTCCCAAAGACAATAAAGGACAGGTTTGGGAGGGGAGCAGCTGAGTGGGATTCTTGAGAACCGTGATTCTGCTCCTGGCTTTGCTGTCGGCTCGCTGTGGGACCCAGGACTGAGCCAGGATATGTGCTTTCCCTTCGCGCTGCAGCACGGACATGGGCTCAGGCTGCTTGCTTGGCGAGGCTGAATCGATTCATGTCTGTGGGTACAGTCATACTGTGTCTTACACCGGAGTGAGATCCCAGAGCTAAAGCCTTAGCCTGGCTTAATTTCTCCTTGCTCATATCCCAAGTCTTGGTCCTCGCTTTTTCAATCCCGGTTTCAAAATCTGCTCTGCCCCAGAGTTAGGAGCCAGCCAGCACACCAGTGCCAATTCAGGTCCAACTCTTACTGCAAGAGACAAGGGTGATGAGACACATTCCCACACTGTGTGACAGCAGCAAGACATCTGAGATCCGTGTCTCTCAGGATGCTCAAAATACAACTTTTAATGGAAAATTCAGGCATAATAGTGCTTAATCCACACAATTGAAACCAAAGGTAATTGACTCACAGAAAGCAGGTATTAAGCACTTTTACTGTGCTGTTGGAAACCTCCCCTAAATATAGCAAATGCTTTCAAAATACAGCACATGCATATTCCAAATCTATATAACTCATCTTCTCTATAAATCACTATTTAAATCCCATCTTTAGCTTCTTAAATTGCAAGGACAATCAAGGGACTTAATTTGCAAGTCCGTTGACTGTCCTTGCCTAAAGCACCCGGCTTTGAGGGGACCTGACCACTACAGAGGTTTTGGGATCTTCTCCTTAAGATGTGTTTGGGACAGAAAAAAACCTCAGCAAATTCACTGTCCTGTTGACAGTTTTGTTAAAAACTCAAGCTATTTCTGGTGACAGATTTGAAGAGCAACTGGTGTCTTGGCTGGACACGATGCAGATCTGAAACTTCACTGAAATGCTCTGGTTGCCCTTCGGAGGAGCCTGTCTCTATCCCTTGACTACACGAGGGACAAAGAGCCTGGCCTCCTGGCTTGGCTTGGCCAGGCGAGGTGCTTGGTGGTGGATGTTGTGATAAAGGAATGAAGTAGCAAGAAGCTATAATGCAGCTGAGCATTGACCTATGTTAGAGGGCCACCCTATGATCCTAGCAAAGTGGTTATATTACTTGGGAAGTAAAACAAGAAAGAAAAGCCTGCTCCCAGTTTACTTCTGTGCTGTCCTCCTCTGTCCCACCTCTTGCTACATCATAAGATGTCCGTATGGCAGTGCATGGAGCGTGTTTGCAGCATATTTGCTACAGCTCTGGTGTAGCTTTCTACACCCATGGTTACCTCCCAGGTCTTAGGCTTCAGCGTGGACTATCACCTGGCCAGGTAGGTAACCGGAGTCCTCCACGGTCTTGCACAGCAGGTGTATAAGGCTCTGCTGTTGATTATTGTCTGCCACTGGGGCTGGGGAAGCTACACTGAAGACAACAGCTGTCTGTGTACACGACGGTCCCTGAATTGCAGTGTAGCCACTGCAGGGCACAAAGTTAAATCTTGTGAAACACCAGTTTTTAAGCTACAACTCAGAGGCAAAGCTAACCTGCAGCTAGAGCCAGGAAAACCACCTAGCTCTCACAGCAGACAAGTCTTCATGCTCTTTTTCTTCTTAAAAACATGTACAGCAGTAGATAAAGCAGAGAACCCAAACAGTTCGCAAAGGCATTCAGTGTTTTCACAACGCCGCTATCAATGAACGAAAAGCCCGTACTGGTAAGAGCAGCATGTCTTTTCTTTTTTTAGATTGCAAACCTTGGCTAGATATAATTGCATGAAGTATTCTTTCATTGGATTCCTTGTGTTTGTAAGATCAAAGCCCCTCAGGATGTAACAGGAATCTCTACAATAGCCCGTGGATACTCATTTTAATAAAGAGTTGCTTTTAAAATAACCCAAAAAGGAAAAGGGGAAAAAAAAAAAAGCAACCAAAATCCAGGTCCTGAAGGGATAACATATTTATTCTCTCTCAATTATTTTCAGCTCTGCAAGACAACTCTCAGAAATGTCTTTCCCACATCAAGTTTGTCTCATATAGGGCTGTATTTCCTAGCTACTCAAGTAGGGGTGGCATGGAGCAAACAAGGGTTTTAGATGGACTTAGAAGCAGATGAGGTGGAAGCAGAATTATGCCAGCAGCCCAAGAAGATCAAGAAGTGCTATGCCACTCTGAGAGGGAGACTCAGCAAGGGCTGTGCTTGCAACCTCAGTGGCATCAAAATGGTCCCTCAAAACCCCCAAGGGAAGATCTTGGTGTCAGGCAGTTATTTGGTGGTCCAGTGCTACTTTCTCAAATAGTTCAAAACTACACACTCCTGTATGCCCTCAGCTCTTGCTCCTGCCACTCAGCCCTTCTTGAGATGCTGATGGAGATGCCCCTCACGTGCCATTAGCAACCCCCTCTGCTGCCCTAACATAGCGCTGCAGCCCAGTGAGTGTGAGAAGAGCAGCTCTGCTTGCTTTGATCAACAGCTTCCCGTCTGCCAGAGCTTGCTGGGTGAACTAGAGGAGTTCAAGAAACACCCCGTGTTCGGCAACACGGCGTCATCCGTATCCACAGCTTGACATTCACCTTCTTGTCACAGTGAGGAGCTCAGGGTGTCATAGAGAGAGGTTGGGGTAGAAAAAGTTGTTGATAAATGGTCTCTCTCTGAAGTCCTAAGCAGACAGAGTGTGCCTGAGTGAAAACCATAAAGAAAGCCCTTCTTCCACCGCTAAACTGACAGCGAAGCATGCTGAGGGTCAGGCCTTTGGTGGGTGATTCATGGCTCTGGGGTCACACGGGTTAAAGATTCTCATCTGAAGGGGATTAGGTGTTTCCAAGGAAGCACAGTCCTTCAGTGCCTCCAGCATTTCCTTGAAGCTTTTGGAGTCTCAGACCTGCTTAAGACCTACCTCATTATTCTGTCTCATCTCATGAAAAGTCCATCACAGCTTTGGCAGAAGGTACGGAGTATGTGTGGTGCGGGGGACGCGAAAGGAAATCCTTTGAAAGGTGCAAGTTCCTTCCACCAAATCCAAATACATCTGGGTGCAAGGGAAGCCAGGCCAGCTCCTGGGAGTCTCCTTGGTGCCCAGATAATATGTTCATCCATCTGATAGCCTGTCAACAGAGCATGCTCCCTGCTTGGTGCCCTCTGTGTGCCCCGTACTTTGCTGTGCAACTGCACCTTCCATCCTGCTCGCTGCAAACCAGCACAGACATCTGTTCAAGTGGGGAGAGCTGACTACAAGGCACATCCCACATGGTGACAACTCCTCCGGGGAAGACAAACATCTCCTGTGGACACCGAACACAGGGCTGGCTCCTTCACTGATGAGACCTGGCTCTCATGAGACTGCCTGGGGACAGGGCTGGAGCAGGCTCTGTCGGTCCTTGTTTGCCTCCATCTGAACTCTCTCCCTCTGCTCCTCTCTCCTTTTCGACATCAAACGCTTCTCTCCTAGCAAGGTGTTTTCTGATGCTTTGCATTAAGTTCACAGTGTAAAATTAGAATGTATTGGGCCACTACAAGATGCTGAGGTTGTTAAAGCTGTGTGTGTGCATGTGCGCATGCACATGTGTGTGTGTACGTGTGTGTTTAATGCAGGGCTTTACAAAACTATCAAGCACTCTTTAAAGTGCCATAAAATTTAATGCTCAATAGGGAAGCCTAAACAAATGAAGCTGCACTATAAAATGTTTAGTGTTTCTATCGCTTTCACTTTGAATATGCAACTCACAAGAGGGATTTCTCTGTCCTTTTCTCTTCCTTATCCTTTCTCCCTTTGCCTTTTTTCTTCTGTATTCCCTATTCCCAGAGAATTTACCATGGATTTTGTACGGGAATACCTCCAACTCCCTGTGCGCTTGATTCCAAAAAGTGCGGCTGTCTGCCACTGAAGGGAGCTGCCTGTTCTCTGACTGTTCCTTGGCAAATATGTAGTTGAGATGATTAAAAAAAAGAGCACTACTCTTTCATCTACCCCAAAAGCCACTATATTTAATTATTTTACTGTGTAAAGTGGCTGCCAGACGTGCCTGGTGCAACTCTTATCCTTGGCCCGCTGTGATTTTTTCTGCTTTTGTTGTGACTTGAAACACAGATCTCAAAGCGTAGTTGATGGAGAGCCAAAGTGTGCCCTAATATCTCCTAAGGCACAGGCAACGGGGACGTTTTGTAACTGCCCAGTGAAAAGAGCCAAGCTGCACATTCTTGTTACTGTCAATGAACTCAACCATCGTGTGACTTCCACTTTACTTGCACGTCTCTCAACACCCTCTCTCTAAAGTAAGGCAGGACATGAGCAGGTTAAGTGCCTTTCTTGCTGCTGTGAGAGGACCTCTCAGCTAACCCTCATGGAACAACAGTCAAGTACTGTGTAGGCAGTTAAGTAAAATGCCTACTTTCAAAGGCAATGGGGATTAGATATTACCTCCAGCACCCCGACTGAACAGTACCAGACCATTCTCGGCCTCATGTCCTCACCTGTACTCCAATGGTGGCAATGTTCACCTGGTATAAAGCTTTCAACTCACTCATTAAGGTTTGCGACATTTGGCTTCTCAGGACTCAGATGCAGGCTGAGATTGGCAGGGAAGAGCAGGACATGCTTCTAGCTGGCATAGCTGTGTTTCCACCAACAGGCAATGGGGGATGAATAAGTGGCAACAAAGACTGGAAGCTGTCATCTCCATCTCTCCTGGACTATGGCACAATATTATGTAAATGTATGGTTTCATTTCTGTCCATACTATGATCCCTTTGAAGAAAAGATGTAGCCAGATCCCTTTGTCCAAATAATTTTTCTAAGTGAAAGGCTTCAGATTATCCAGGAAATTGAATGGCTGCTCTTCTTCTAGACCTCAGAGAAGCCACAGGTCATGGCCTTTCCTATTACTTCAGCTGTGTACTTCAGTCTCATCAAGGGAACATCGCAAGGTCACAGCCTTTCCTCCTGACTGGAACCCAGGAAAGCGGGGATTAAAACTTGCGCATACCTTAAGACTCCTGTATTTAGACACAAGTGGAAGGAACTTTGTTTTCTAGTTTGCCTTCCATCTGCCCTGGGGCCTGAACTTAGCTGCAGGTTTCGGCATGAGAAGAGGCATGAAGTTCCAATGTGCACATCTGGAATTAAGAGCCGAAAATTGGGCTCGGTGCTGATAACGCTTTATTGACAGGAGATGAAAGTCTTGATTCCAATAACTTTCCGAGCTCCAGTTCCCACTGCTTTATGAGGTGTTACACACTTTGGTACCTTTGAGAGAGAGTTTGCTTCCCCTCCTTCTCTCCCACATCTTTATTGCTTCTGTTCCACAGACTTGAGTCATTAAAGTCTGAAATGCTTCAGCCCAGGAGGGAAACCTCCTTTCCTGAGCCCCAGTGAGAAAATGTCAGCAACCAGGTTATCTGAGAGGGATGGGCATGACAGATCCCAAGGCCAGAGTGCTCCCAGGCTCCCGGCACCGGTCAGTGGCAGAGCTCGGCACTAATGGCTCAGGTCAAACTCCACTTGCAAAGAGGGCAGCCAGCTACAATCCGTACTCAGTTCATCTTCCTTCCTCTGCCTGCTGCATGGCACCAGCACGGAAACTCCCATGCTACCCAAAGAGGGCTCACCGTGGGGGGGGGACAAAGCAAAAGCAGAGAAGGGAAAAGGTAAATCAAGTACCGCGGGAGGCATGGTGCGACTGTCATTCCTCACTGCCATGTGTTCTTGCACTAGCAGCATAGTGGGTGAGGCAGGACTCTCATGATAGTGACCTTTTACCCAGCATCAAGGATCAAATTGATCTCAGAAGGCTCCAAAGGCAGAGGGACGCCAGCTACTTCTGTCAATCCTGTCTTATAAAGCCCAGGTCATCTGCATCCATTGGACTTTGGAAAACCAACACAGTACCTGTGTTCTTGTTTCCCTTTGAGCTGACCTGAGTTACCATTCTCCTCCGTGCTCTAGCCATGGGTTGAGGGGCTTCCTCCTGCTTTTCTTGGGCTACCTGGTCATTTACCTCGCTCTCCTACTGCTGGAAACAAGACCTAATAAGAGTCAGCTGCTGTTAGGGACCCCCGTCCCTAAATCAGTTCTGCATTAACAGCAAAGGCTCCATGAAGGGAAAGTCAAAGGCTGCAGGCCATTATAATTACAACTGTCAAAATATAACATTGCTCAAATTGGGAAATATTTTATAAAGTGATTTTTTTTTGTGCAGAAAATGTGTGCCTGCCTGCAGAAGGGGTTCTGTGTTTGTACGTATTCCTTTCTTCCTTATATTAATCTATTTCCTAACAGGTACTAGCTGTCCTTAAAAATCTTGCCTGTGCTTTTCTGGACACTTTCAAATTTTCTTTAGAAAGGAAAATGCCTGAAAAAGTGAAGTTCGGAGTTTTGGGCCAAAAATAAGGTATTTTGTCTCAAAAAAAATTACAATAGGAACTTTAGCCAGCTATCATAAGTCACTTCACTTTTAAGAGCCAATGTCTTCAGTTACTCATCATCACACATTGCTATATGGGCATCATGGGATCTGTAGTCTTATCCCAGCATCTCACCTGTAGAGTTGAGTGTGGGCATGAAGAACTCTCACTGTAGCTCCCATTAGGTAAGGCAATAACATATACATAAAACAGAAAAAGATAAACATTTTCAATGTTAAAAATAATTCAGATGAAATTTTTATATTTTTAATGTTAAAAAACCCCCATGTTTTCAGTTCGGCTGTAATTGCAGCTCTGTGATGGCACTATTAAGGCTCCTGTCGTAACTGCAGGCAGTCTGTTCCCCCTGCAGGAAGCTGCTTCAGTATTTATTACAACACTGGGGTTATCGCTAGTGTTAACTAACAGCTGTCCCTAACGGTGGGTAAATTGTGATCCAGAAACCTTATCTCATTCATTTGCTGTCTCTTGCCCACCTCCTTTTTCTGACTTTGACTCTGAATTGAGCCAAACTGTCTAGGAAGGAATTGCAACTGAAGCCACAAGGCTCCTCTGGGCTTCCCCCTTACCACTGAGCATCTCGTCCTGTGGTCATACCCATCCGTAGCACTTCACAGTCCAGAGCTTCTGAAGCCCACAAGGCTCCTCTGGGCTTCCCCCTTACCACTGAGCATCTCGTCCTGTGGTCATACCCATCCGTAGCACTTCACAGTCCAGAGCTTCTGAAGCCCACAGAGAAGGAGGCAATTAAAAGTGGGACAAAATTACCAGTTTCCTGGCTGGATTCAGAAATGTGCACCCTCCAGCAGGTCTCTGGGATGCTGCTTATCTGCAAGTCTCCGTTGTTTGATCTGAAGACCCTTTTTGTCTTTGGTGATTTCTTCTTTCTGTAGAAAAAAGGAAGCACTAAGCCTTCAGGAAGTTAACCGTTTTGTCTGACTCTCACTGGTACTACGAGGCCCCTAGATAGCTGCCAGCTGCTCCCACCTCTCCCCAGAAGTTTGAGTCCAACTGTGCAAGACTGTCACAAAACCAGACTCTTAGAGGAGGTTTCCCCTTCTTAGGAGGCGCAAGGTTGCTTTCCAGTTGACACAGTTATGATGCATTTGGAAAATAGGCGCCAGCTCTTTGGACTGCTCTTCCTAATGCTTTCTGAGAGAGTTGGGTGGCTTTCGTTTACACCGGATATCAAAGAGCAGCTCAAAACTGGAAAGGTCCTGAGTGCTCACTTGAAAAGATCCCCAGAGAGCCTGAGAGTGGAATCCTTCCCCTGCCTTCACAGATTTTATTTTAAGCTTTATAGTGAGCTTTTTGCTCTTTTCTGGACCTGAATTGTCTCTGGTCTGTCAGCCACATGGTGCAGATGTCTGCATCCCCTTCCCTGCCAGCATTCTCCCAGTCATTATTCCCAAAACCTGATCTCCTTGTCTGAGCCTCCATGTGTTAAGGATCCCTTTGGGACAACATGATTATTTCCTTCTGCCTGTTGTGTATCCCCTGACAGCTTGTCTGGCAAAAGCCAAGCTTTGACCACAGGCAAATATCAGTCTTAGAACTGGTTCATCTTGAGGAGAGAAGTACCATTACATGGAGTTGCAGTCCTTTCACCGAACAAATCTTGTCACCATCCCCTCCAAAAAAAAACCAACAGAGAAAGAGATGGTAACTTTTGAACTTCTTCACGTCATAGAAAGTGCAATCATTTACTTTCTGTTCAAAATGACTTTTAATTCAGAATGAGAAAACCAACAATGAGGAAAAACAAAAGTAGAGTGCGTGTAGGCCAGAAAGGTGCGAGTATGTACTAAGTTAGGGTCCCCTAGCTTCCCACCAGGTAAAAGTCAGCTACAGACCCAGCTATGAAATGTTGTATCCTCCATTGCCTGTAAAGAGAAGCCTGAGAGAACGTAGGACAAGGGCCTACACAATAATGATTGGCCTGGGTTAGTCACCAAATCTTCTATTCCTAGAATGGAAGAGGCTTAGAAAAAAACAGCTAGTGACAGACTCGAAACACCAAGAGATACTTCTTCATCCAGCCTAGAGTTAAGCCATGGAATTCCCTGTCACAGGATGTTTGGATGTAAATAATGTACTTACTAGAAGGTTAAATTGAGGAAAAAAATCATCTAGAGCTGTTAAACACTAGGATATTAAATTGCTGGAAGCCCAGGAATACGTGCTTAAAATCTGCCTTGTTTGCCCTTTCCTTGGCATCCGTTATGCAGGTATCGGAGGGTGGCAGAGTAGCTGAACCTTCGGTCAGCTACTGCGTCGAAGGACCACGCAGTCCTTTGTACATTTAGATCATGTTGTGTTACAGCCTATATTGTTTTTTCAGAGGACCATGCTTCTATCCGAAGCTTACTGCTTTTTCTCCTCTCTAATACACAACCACAACTCAAGAGAGAGACAAGTTGCTGTTTGTGTACTGGGGAGATTCTTAGGATTACAGGATGCCCAAACATGTTTTCCTGCTAAAGGCAGGAGGATCATCTCTCCCAAGGCGTGGGCCTCTGCTGTAACCAGAAAGCAATATTCCATCTCATGCTGTTTCTGTCTTCCTTTGCATTGCGCCCACAGTCATATAATACTTAAATCCGGACAAGAGTTAGGAAAACTGTACTCATGCTTACGAGGATAAAATCAACTACTAAGCAAGGTATACTCTCTTTTGAACTCTTCAAGCAGATCCCAGAACTCCTCTCAGCCTGTCCTGCAGAAGAAGGGCCGGGTTATCCCAACTGTATTGACTGCCAGGTTGTACCCGAGCTGCTCAGTAACCCATTGCTCAGAGCCACTCAGCATTTCTTTGGGATTTTCCTAGCATTAGTCTCTGTATGAAGTATTCCAGGTGCAGATACTTTATTAAACATGAAATTCTGATTTCAGCTTGCACAAAAATAACTCCCTCAAAATACTGGCATGAATTTGCTGTTTCTGCAAATAAAAGTCTCAGTAAAGGAGAAAAAATTAGGCATAGAATTAGTGAATCTTGGACAATTTTGTGTTGCATACCTTGGTTCTCTGAGATGCCACGAACGTGTTTCAGCTCTGCTGTGAAACATTCCCTTTCCTTCTGGCTTCGAGACCCCTATACAGGCAACCTGTTACACCACTTCTAACGAGCCTATTTCCTTCCCTTGCCAGTCCTGGCTTTCCACTGACTAATGAGGGAGCAACAGGTACCCATGTGTCTGCCCTAACGCCCAACAAAAGATTTTAACCCTTTGCCACCGAGATCCTCTGAGGTGAAAGTGAGGAGCACGAAGTCGAGTGTGCTGCACCTCTGCCACTGCTGGCTGCAATCTCCTGCTCCCCTTTGACAGATGGGAAACACCCTGAAGCAAAATTAAGAGGAGCCTTGTTTATTTTGGGACTGCAGATTACTGTCAAACATGAAGAGAGACAATTATTTCCATTGTGGAAAATGTGGCATTAGCGAACGAGCAGTTCTCTCTGCCTCGGCTTTGTGTTTTGCTTTTCTCTAAGGAAGGTTTCCTTTCTTTTGCAGCACAGGCTTGAATTAAGTGGGCAGAGAAGCATTTAAATACAAATATTTGTAAACTAAGTGGTTTTCCTGAACAAAGTAGATCCAGATGACAGACAGTCTGTCGGCTGCAGCATCTCGGTGCCTGTCGCATGACGGCCCCTTTGTTCGGTGGCTGGGTACCCGTGGAGGCATCCCAGGGGGGCACAGCGGGGCTGGCAGGCAGCACCCAGTGCTGGGGGCACGGCAGCAGGAGACCCCAAGCAGGGTGTGCCCCAGCGGCAAGATGGAGGAGCAGGGCATTTTTGGCCACAAGTACCAAACTGCCAGGCCTGAAGGCAACGAGGACCGTGGTAAAGCTGATGATAGAAAGCCCGAAGGTGCAGAAGATGCTACAGAGGTGCAGAAGAAGAGCTCATTGGTGTCTGACGGATTTGTCGGGGGGCAAATAGACCCTGGCAGCTTGGCGGTGGTGCAGGAATGTGGGGGGCCATGTGGATGAGCAGCTTCAGAGGCAGCATCAGCTCTAGACAGCTCTAGCAGTTCATCAGGTCACGAGAGTGGGGCAGGACTTCCTTGCATAATCTTTTTCTGACAGGAAAAAATTTGTTCATCATATCCTAAACCTCCTGAAGGATTTGGTAAAAGCTTAATTAGGAAGAGTTTCTCATGCCTCAGAAGGTCAAAATCAAGGTGGGTGCCCCTTCTCAAGGACAGCCAGCAGCTAAAGGCCTTCTCTGGGGCCATAGGTGATCCAGACTCAAAACCCTTGCTTAGAGTAGGTCTAAGCAGTCCCCACCTCTCTCCAAACCTTGTTGAATGGGTAGTTGCATTTGCATTGTTTTTCACTGAAAAGCTTCGAACAAGCTCTAATCCATCCTGAAGAGAAACAGAAGAAAAATCTTGGAAGCACAGGATGGGAAACGCACTTTTTGCCCATCAGTATGAATTATTATCCCAGGCTTGTACTTCCTAACACAGTTTCTGCCCTGTGTCGCTCACCTCCCATGGCTCACCTCCACAGCAGCGGGCTCTCACCGGCCCCGGGGCCCCGCAGAGGTCTTCAGGGCAGCGCCGCACCTCCAGCTGCTGCGGAGCTGCATATGCCAAATGCCAGGACAGCGCCAGGTTCGGCTCTGCTAGCTGTTATTTTTAATACTTAATTAAAAGCCCTGAGGCTTTTGTTACTTTCCATTGTTCGTTTCTGGGGGGGGGAACTGTACTGCCAAGGTCTGTTCACTTGTTCTGGCTTTTTCTGCAAAGGCCTGAAATGCCTTTTTTCTATTTGTTCTCAGAAATAAAGCATCTCTGTAAATGGCACGTACCAGCTTTCCACCCTCCCTGTGTCTTAACCACAAATGTCTGACTCCTGACAGCTTCTCTCCTGCTAACTTGGTCTTTCTGCGGTGGCTGCTTGCACTCTCCCGGTCTGTCTGTACAGCCGTGGCAGGACACGATCGGGGAGGAAGGAAAACTCCTGGTACATAATACCTGCATGGAGCAGCCTTCCAGGTCATCACGATGGGCATCCCCATCCGCGGGGGGCTGGTTCTGGACCCTATCCCCCAATCCCCGTGAAATATATCCCACGTTAAATCGCCTGTCACATTACTGAAGGGGGCACTGATGTATTTGATTAGTAAGGAAGCTCTGAAGGAACCCATCTGTCTTAGCATTTGGATGGATATTTATCTCTTTCATGGGTTTCTTTTGTCCAAAGGAATCGTTTACTCTGATGTGAAATAATGCAAGATCTCGTCTCTTCGGGGATTTCAGCAGGAAGCTATCCTCCCTGAGCCTCATTTTAATCTCCTACTGCCGTAAATCAGGAATAACCGCAAGGAAGTCAGTAAAATTAAGCTCGTGAAAACTGATGTACAAGACTCGGGGCCTCTGATCTCCACTAGCAATGGAGATGAACTCAATCCCTGAATCTCTTCTCCCTCTGTATGCAAGTGCTGCTGGTCTTTCGACATTCTCAGATGTGGCTCTGAACCTTGTATGCTGGAATACAGCACCCAGGCTTTGGGAAGTGGCTCCTCACATGATCTTACTGACCAGGTAGAAGAAGAAGATATTACCACTTACGGGGAAAAATTCTCTTTCTGGGGGAGGTTCAGGCCAGATCAACAGAAATAAGAAATTCTGATTGTGCAGAAAAGCTTTTGAACCTACTCTCATCCCAGCCAAGCTGCTGCAACATACTTCCTACTTGCATCAATTAAAATGATGGTTATGGATCAGATTCAAAAAGGAAATCTAAAGGATACTTCTGTGGTATCAGAGTAGCCTGTTTCTAAAACTTGTGTGACCATAGGAGCTCCAGGAAGCAACGTTTTGTCTTTTGTTCTGCCTACTCACCAGTTATGGTCAGGAAAAAAGTTTTTGTTTTCTTCTCCTTCACAATGGCTAAAATCTGAGCTTAGTTTCTTTCCTGTTTCAGATAAATGGAATGGATTCTGATTAAAAGCTATGTTTAATTGGAGCTGCCAAGATAAGAAAATATTTTAAGATTTTGCTATGTTGAAAATATGAATTTAAGAATAGATAGAATTTCAAAAATCTGACTTGCAAGATGCCATTTTTTATTTGTTTCCCTTCAACATTTTATTTGTCTCAGATAGTAAGAATGGTCTGCTCACTTTCATAGTTTGGGGAGATGCTGAGATTTCAGACCACGCAGGAAATACCTAATGATGCCATTCCTTCTCGCCATTCTCATGCTTTTGCATTAAGGTTTGGCATAAGACCAGGTTTAAGAGTGAAACACTGCCTGTCTGTCAAAGTTTTACGGTTCTTCCAGTGATGTCTGGGCACCTTATTGTTTTTGTTAAAGCTTGAGAGATACACAGAGAAGTGACCTTTCTGCTTTCATAACTTGTATAAATAAAGGGGCTTGCAAAATGCTTCTGGCAGCCCTGGATGATGGAAAGCTAAAATTCCACTTTGTGAGAAATTTTCACTTTTAAAACTGATATGTTATTCTGAGTGGAAGTGAAAAGACAGTCTTCATGAATTTCCCTTGGAATAAAACGCTGAAACATTTCAATTCGTAGCTGTCAATGCATTGCATTTTGCTGGTGTGGAACTGCTCTGTTTTTATAGCATCAAAACATGAAGCTGCATGTTAAATGTGACACCTGGTATATCCAGGAATATTTCATACACTTTGCAAATGACAATGAAATTAGCCAAAGCGCTGAACATTATTTTGAAAGCAAAGCAAGGGACAGGGAGCCATGGGAGCGGGAATCGCTGTGCTGGGGCTCAGTACGGCTGCTCTGCACCGGGCTGGCACCAGGGCAGCGGGCTGATGGCAGGTGGGACAAGGATCCCTCAGCCGTGTCCTGATTCCTGCTTCAAATGCCAACCAGTCACGGCAAAGTCTTGCTCTCTGCAGGAGATCTTGCTGCTCACTGAACACTAGTGTAATGGTAACAGCCCAGCCTCGCTCCAGCCCACGAAATTGGACACTGACTCTCTGCAGCCTTTCTAAAAACCAACTCGCTTTGTTGAGTTTGCTCCTCTGTACAAGAGGGGCAGTCTCAACTACATTTCCTGATGGAGTCTCAAGATGCTGCAAGGTTTAATTAATCCCATAATACTACCTGAATAAGGGCAAATCCTACCAATTAGCATAGCTATATTTGTTTTTAAAAACTCCTAGATTAAGAAAAAGAAAGTGGCTGCTGACATAAACGTCTGATAAGAACATCTACCAATACCCATCTTAGGGTTTTGTAAACTACCTGGTTTGAAACTTTCCCTTTACATTCACTTAAAACATCCCGGCAAGCACACAAGCAGATCAGCCGTGTTTCCCAGCACGTGCCGTACACTTCCCCTCCTGTCTCATTCATGGGTGTGAAGTCCGAGCCACCCACGTCCCCAGCAAGCCCTCACTCTGTGGCCCTTCTCCGAGGGGACAGGCTCTGCAGCTCTTCATCAGGCGCTGATGGGGACTGTCTCTTTTGTGATGGCTGTCATCAATTTGTTCCTCTCTAATTTCTTTTCCCTCCCCCCTCCCCGATCATCACACAGACATCAAGAGGTTGCAATAGGCATGTCTGAATAAGACAAATGAACAAAGACATTCTCCCTGCATTTCCCACTGGATAAATTACAGATGGGCCCGAATCAACCCCCCTCGATCCAGTGTGTCGTTATGTATCTGCCACTATTGCTTTCCAAGAGGAAGGATGAATATAGCTTTAAATGATTAGCTGCCTTATGTACTACCATGTCTCAAAGCAACGGGGGGTAACACGGGCAAATAACTACACAGGCGAGGAAGTACATGAGGGCTGAGCATTCAGGACTCTCTAACAAATGTGGTTTCCCTATAAAGAGCAATAAAGATGGTTTTAATGTACTGTATATGATGCAACAGATGCAGGATGCCTCTGGCAAAACTCCTCTGGTCCAAAGCTGACTGAAGACAGTTTGATGATTTGCAGGGAGCTACAGATCCCAGAAGGGGGATTGTACATACCTGTCAGCTGGTAATCAAAGCTCAAACTGACCTTGAAAAAGCTTAATTAGTACTGACACCAACATAACTCTGTGAGCTCGGGAACAGTTGGCGATGGCAGAATTTGGTGCCTCTGCCCTGTTCTCCCCCACCCCAGTCTCAGCTCCGCTGAATTTCAGGGGCCAGCTCATTCTCACGTGTGCCTGTGCCTCTGACACCACACGCTGCACTGGCTGTGTCTCCTGGCTTAGAAGGAGCCAACAGCAGTTCTGGTTCCTGTCTATACCTGCTGCCAAAGATGACCGTAGCAACTTCAAGGTTGCAATGACATTGATAAATGCAGGGCAAGAGCACACTCAAGGGATAACAAAACATGTTCTAGGAAGCCCTAAGAAGCACATGGAAAGTAAAGCAAGAGGCTGCAGCCTGTCATCTCCCAGAAATACAAC
The DNA here is from genome assembly GCF_018139145.2 of Gymnogyps californianus. Taxonomy (NCBI): domain Eukaryota; kingdom Metazoa; phylum Chordata; class Aves; order Accipitriformes; family Cathartidae; genus Gymnogyps; species Gymnogyps californianus. The sequence continues at coordinate 25,701,409 of NC_059475.1, read as the reverse complement.
GATGCTTCAACCTCAGAAGGTTTATATCAATTAGGAATAGATTTAGACTGAGCCTTCAAATCCAAACCGTGACATGGAGCTCCTGTCCCTTTCCTTTCTGTAGTGAGAGCTGCAAGCACCCCTTTCCTTTACAAGGACTTCAGAATTCAAACCTGTTTTACATATCGTGATGACTGTGATGCTTGCCTTTATAAATAAATTCACTCATTTGATTTAATATCCCACTTTAAGTCCCATCTATGGGTTTTCTTGGCTTCTTTTGCTCCCTGCTGCCTGTGCCAATTCCTCCATGTTATCTGGCTACAAAAGCCTTCCCAAGCTCCCGTAAATGATTCACTAGAGACAAATTTTGCATGGAAGCCCAGAGAGAGAGCAGGCACTGCAGGGGGAAAGCAGGAGTTTCACTGCATGTTGCTCACAGGGAACTGCAAATATTGAAAGTACCTATCCGGGACTGAGATGAGCCCATGTCTTGCACACTCTGGCCCAGAACTGGATCCAAAGACGAATTTCCCCACAGATTTCCAGCTATATCAATGTGATGCTCAGCACTTTAGAGAAAACTGCAATGTCCAGTTGTGGGCCCAGCTCCAAAGTTTCCTGAAGTCCCGGGAGAAGATTAAACTATCCCTGCCTCCAGTTTTCCATACACAGGATGTTCTCCATACCCCCAGCCTCTTTTAAGAAAGACTGAAGGCAGCAGAAACTTAGCTCTGAAGCCTCCAGCAGTGTCAGAAAGAAGGGAAAGGAAATATTTTCTGCTTGTTTTGTTAGAACGAGAGAATAACAAGCATTATGCCTGCAGATAGTTTGGCAGAAGAGAGAGGGCCTGTCAATACCATCAGGTGCCGATTACCACACACATTTCAAGTTGATGCAGTGTGACACAGTGCCAGTCCTGAAGACGGCTGGACATGTTGGAGTACAGCTGTGCCAGCACTGGTGGGTCTTTCAAGTGCACTTAGCAGGAGCCTGGTGTGGCTCCAGAACTGGACTGGGTGAGATTGGGCAATCTGGACTTGATTTCTCGACACAGTCAATGGGATGCTCATGGGATGAAGAGTGAAGAAGGGAATTGTGCTCTGTGCGACAGGAGCTCTTCCAAACCCCCTATTATGTGAAGACTGAATTCTAATCTATTTTTAGAAATTTCCAAAAAAAATCCCAACAGCAACTCAAAACAAAATGGAAAGCTGTGCATGTCTTGAAAGAAGATGCAATCCGAATTTATGTTCATTCCAGAGAGAGAGGTAAATAAGTGGGGTAATCTCAATGGTCATCTGGCCAGGAGTGACCAAACTTCCACAAGCCCCATTTGAAAATGTCCATTTGTCTGGAAACCACAACAACCCTGGTAGTGCCAAGGGGACAGATCTCCAGGAGCAGCTTCCAGACAGGAGATGACATTGTCCCCAGGGCTCCCATTGTTCCACAAAGATGGCAGCTGGCCTGGGCTGGGAGCGACACGGGACTCAGGACAATGCAGTGGGGTTGGTCCCAGCATCCCATGCTGGTTTGCTTCCTCCTGCCTCTGCAATTTGGACTCCCCAGCAGCCCTCCTGTCAGCGCAGCACCACTGTCAGTCACAGGACATAGCACCACACATTAATGGCTCCTAGTGTGTGGTGGATTATGCCCACAGTAGCCTGGGAACCTGTATCACAGAGGTCTTTCTGTTTGAAAGGAAGCATATCCAACCAGCCTGGAAATTACAACCGTCAGATGTCATCCCCGAAACTGCCAAGGGTATGTACAGTCTTAGAGCACCTTACTTCTCTCCTCTCTGTTTGAATCTAAAACTAATGGCAAAGCATCTTTTACCTAATACTCCTAAATTCACTAATGGCCAGGACTGGGTTCTGGACTGATGATGCCAGCGGTTCATGATGCATTTACTAGTGCTCCGTGGAGCGTACGCTGGTCACTCCCTTGGCCAGATCTCTTCATTCTTTCTACATACTAGCTTGCATGCAAAAGCAGCTGTAAAGACAGTAAACATTTTCCTCATGTTGGCTTGCCAGGTGAATGACTGGCTGGAGGAGATGGCTGGAGGAGAGTGAGAGAGAAGGAAGATAGTCCATGCACTGAAGGAGTGCAGTCAGGAATGGAAAGAAGCATGAGGTGCTATATTGAGATCTGATGCAAACGAGGGAACTGCTTGTAAACTCCTGAATTAGACCAATCATACTAAATTTATGGGAATGCAAAAAAATAGTCACATCCGTTGCTGTCTCTTGCCAACTGTAAGCTTGCCAGTGCAATTTTTAGACTAGAGGGAGGAAGTTACATATATGCTCACTTTTTTCTCTTCCCTTTCACTTGGTGTCAGGTTTCAGGCCTTTTGGTAGTGGAGGTTCATTTTCTACATTTATGGGGTGCATGCAAATCAGCTCAACAAACACTCTCAAGCTTGATCACAAAGCTTGATCACAGGCAGTTCTTCATCTAAAACACCCTTAAACATGCGTGGTCCTATTGCCTGTGTTTGTCCAGCCTTTGATGGACCGTGAAGGGAGCAGCAGGGCATGTGATCTCCCACGTCCAGTCCACAAGGGGCAACCCATGTGTCTCCTGGCACGACTCAGGCTGGATCACACCTCTTAATGCCACACTTTGGTCTGCCTGGGCAAGCACAGGCACACCGGACTGCATGCACTCTGACTACACCCAAAGCCACACACTTTCAGCTTCCCTTCCTTACCATAGGGACATCCCTCGGAGGACAGCCTAGCAATAATCACAGACTTCAGAAAGAGTGTTTATGTCTTTAGAGTTCAGGATGCTGGAGTGCTGCCAGATCAGGTCTAAAATGCTGTAAAATCAGAGCAAATAGCACTGAAATGTCTAATCAGTACATGTGTGGTATGTCCGTGCTCATTCTTGAAATGAGAATTCTCCGTTTTCTGAAAGATCCTCAACTTCCTAAAATTCTTGCTCTTCCCTCGCCAGAGAAACCCTGCCTGGCTCCCAGTGTGACTTGGTACCGTTGGCATCTGGACTCCCACCTGCCGGAATGGGGGCACTGCAGCCGCCCTGGGTGGCGGCTTGAGCAGGTATCGGGGTTAACATCTGGGAGTTTCTACTCACTCTGCAGTCATTCCTCAAAGAGGTAAACATGTAGCTGATAACAGAAATTTCAATCAGTTCAAGTACTCAAATTTTGTCCAATAATCCATAAATTCATGAAATGAAATTTGACAAAGGTAATAAAAGTTTTTGTCTTGTACCTGATTTCTAGCATCCAAATGCTTTTGTGGTAGCACTGATATCCACAGGTGAACAAGTAAGAGTTACAGGATATCTAGACACATGCAATTTAAGCAGCCAAAATGGACAGCAACTGAATTCAGGGTATCTATGTCAATTATTCCTACTCTAAAACCTCTTCTGTGGCAGAAAACTGCCCCACTTGCCACAGAAATGCCCAGTAATGTGACATACTTCACACATGAGTGGAACTGAGGAAAGGCAAACCTTTAGAAAGAGGAGGTGCTGGAGGGAGCTGTCGTTTCCCTGCTCTGGTAAAAACTGGCACAGCCCTGCAGCCATTGGAGCCAGCCACCGAGGACCCGCAGGCTGGTCCATATTTTTATACAATGACATGCCTACGCTCTGGCTGAGAATAGCAAGCAGAAGAAAATGGTTTCTCTGCTCAGAGGCACAAATTTTGCTGCCTGCACCCATCCAAGGAGGAATCCCCTTTCTAGACAGCTATTAAAAACCACAATGTTATTTAGCCTTCACTGTAGCAAATCAGAGCATTATCTCATGCTCCTTTGGAAGCAATAAAGGGAACATTAAACCAGCACCATTCCTTATGGCTAATCCATTATTCTCCTATTTCCCTCTGTTTTAACCCAGCTTCTTACCTATGGCTATACTTCTAATCAAGAAGCTGCAGTCTGCAAGACTACTGGGCGAATGATCCCCTGCTAGAGCCCTATTTGCCAGGCAGCTGTCACCATGCCGGGAAGTGGCTTATGCGAGATATTAGGGCATGGCCCAGCCAAGTGCTGGACATGAAACACCGAGGGTGGATTCCCTCACCTGGCTTTAGACTCTTGCAATGTTGATGTTTAGGCTGGCACTAGCTGGCTGTCCTCCCTAAGGTGTCCCTAACTGGAGAGAAACAGATGTTTCCAGAGTGTAATGAATCTCATCCAGAGACAGAAATCTAAAATCAGTGAAATAGATTGTGCTCTGGAAGTGCTTCTTTTCCCCCATTGATTATAAGAAGAGTCTCAAATGCCTCCAGTGTAGGTGTCTAAAGATAGAGCAGAAAAGTCCAGTTACTACTGGTAAAGGCAGAATACAATACATAGCCTCAAATTATGAATCACTTCTCAGAGTGGATGTTGGGTTGCAGAGAAAGTGTATCACAGCAGCAGTTTTCACCCTCCTGGCCAGACCTCCCTTTTCTAGTGATACACTGAGTCACCATGCTCAGCCCAGGGTTTTCCGCAGTGGAGGAGGCTAGGTCCTACCCTTGTCTTAGATAAACCTACCTTCAGATAAAATCCATGTGATATAAGAAGAGGTGCTGTGCCTTCAGTAGCTACCATTGTTCAAACGCCACTCCACAGGTGCCGTGCCAGCTATGCACGGTCGTAAAGGGTTGCCGTAAGATCTGAGACGACCCAGCTCAAACAACTCCAGTCTGTTTTCCTAGACGCCCGTGCAGTTTCAACTCAGTGCAAGAAATTGTGCTCCTCCCCTTACAAAGAGGTAGTTACAGCGCACAGGAGCACATTAGGTTACCCACGGCAAAAGTTTATACTGTGACCTTCTATGAGGCTGCACTGTATGATCAGAAACTGGGAACCCTGTCATCTCTCCAAGCAGGGCTTCTGGGCCAAATTGCCCCGCTGCACTTTCCCCGCTCTCCCCGCCTGACACCCCAGCAAGCAGTGTGGCTGCCAAGGGCTGTGGGTGCTGGGATAGCCCTGCAATGCCTGAGAACGGCCCCTGCAGTCCAGAAAGCGATCTGGTTGGAAAAGCACCAGAGGCACTATTAAAACTAGTGAAGAGGCAAGACAGTGTTTCTCAGCACTTCCGGCGTATGAGATTTGCCCCCTCTCCTAAAACATTGCAGCTGGTCCTGCAAACCCACAGATTTTTATTGTCCGGGAGCAATCCTGCCCAGTAGCTGAGTCTGAAGCGATTTGAGGGGAAGTAGGGATGTAATGTGTCCCTTCAGCCTCCAGGTAGCCATAGGCCAGAACTGGATAGACAGCCAAAGAGAGCGAAAATCCCAATCTTCATCCAAAGCTGAGTCTGGAGCTGTTCAGGCACATCTTTAGCTTCCAGCAACAGCCTTTACGAATTCATCTAGATGATTCCTCACCCAAACACACCCATCTGCCCAGATACATTCTTTAGGAGGCTGTCTTGAGCCTCCTGAGTATGTGACATCAAAACCAATTCAACCTCGAAGTGTGATGTGTTCAGCTTTCTGCACCATTCTGGATGTGTATAACAGGATGGATACTTCTGAGGAGCTCATCTGCTCCAGCTTTCAATTACACATGCGGAAGTTCCTAACTCCTCATCAGCTACTTTTCACATGCTTTTGCAGCCATTACAAGATCCCCCTGGGGTGAGAGACAGCCAGAACGGTTTCTCTAGGTCTCAAAGCAGTAAAAACCCTCAAAGCATTGCCATGAGTTGCCTTCTTGCTTTTTTCTAATCTGCAACCTCTACCATCCAACCGTTTTTGTGCCTCATGTATTGAGTAGAGGGGTATTAAAGGGTGATTACTAAGCAAATACAGTAATCATGGATTTTTGGTTTCCTCTGAGGCTGCAAACTGCTTCCTGTTTCCCTGATTACTGCACTGTCCCAAAAGGAACAGCTGAGTGTAAAAGTCTCATTCCAAAACAAGGGGACTAGTGTGAGTTTTGTTTCCTGCTTTATTCTCATTTCCATTCTCCAAGTCCTGATCGGAGCCAGAATAAAGCCATAGTTACAGAGAGGATCTCAGATGTGTTCGAGAGCCCCATCCAGCTGACTGAGCGCAGTGCAGAGCACAGGGAGGCTTTCTCCATAGCCACAACCCTTAGGCACTGCTGTGCTGATCTCAGGAACACTAAAACCAAAATCATCCATTTTTCTAGGGTTTTCATCAGAAAAGAATGACTTGTGTGCCGAAGTCTCCCTTTCACATACATTTGGTGTGGGATGCATTTGGCATGACCCTTTTTAACTTTGGACACAGCACTCCTTCTCCATGGCTCCTCCATGAGCGGTGCTGCCAAGCTGCACCCAACCGCGCTCCTGTCCCACACTGGTGTTTGAGGAGCTCCTGTTTCCCCACTCGGTGAGCACAGCTCTCCAGCGCTGGTGTTTCTGCTTTGTGATTTCTGGTGCTCACGAATTCAGAATTCACTTCCTGTCAATGTGATGAGTGGATTTATGCAGGGACTGGGGGGGACTGGTCTCCTGCCCTGCCCTCTGCTCCACATGCACCACCCAAATGTTTTGAGGCATAAGACACATAGCCTCTCTTCCTCTAGCCTGGCACCTCCCCAGTTCACAACACAGCTGGGTCCAGCCCTGGATATTCTCTAAATGCTGCTGATCCTGCCAACATTCCTGCTAGCAAATGCATTTGCTAGAATACTTGTGAAAAGCCAGCATGAAAGGACGCAGACAAAGCCAAAGAGAAATAGCTTGTGTTTTCAGGCAGAGCTTGTGTTTTCTCAGCCCCCGTTGCCATCCTTGCCCATAGGGCTCTCGCTCACCCGAACGGGCAAGAGTCACCTGCAGCAGGGAGCAGGCTGCAAGCAGAGGCCGACGAGGCAGCCCCAAACGGGAGGGCGCCCGGGACGGTGCTTGGGCTGCTCACTCAACGCGGGGCCCTCGCAGACGCTCCCAGCGCGGACCACATCACGGAGGGAAGCGCAGCATCCGAGCGATGGGGCGAGCAGGGCGGCTCCTGCGAGGCGGGCCCGGGGCGGCCGGCACCGGCAGAGGGAGCCGGGGATCCCTCCACGGCACCGCCGCGGACGCCGCTCCGCCGCCGCGCTCCTCCCGCCCCACAGCCCCCGGGGCGAAGGAGAGGAGAAGAACCTACCCTCTCTCAAGAAGGGGTTTTGCACTGAAAATTCTCGATGTTACGCGATAGTTGCTCAGCACAACGGAGGGAGGGTGCTGTGCCAGCCGTGAAATGCCCGCTCCCGGTTTTAGGGAATTTTTCACCAAATTATCGGTATTTCCCTTCCGCTTTTTATTGCGATCATTACTCCAAATACCACTAATAGAAATAGTAATAATGATAAAAACCTGTTCCCTGGCCCTCAGTTTTCCCCTCTGGGACACTCAGACTTTGATAAATGAAAAACACGGCAGTGATAATGTACTGACAAAATTGACAACATTTACAAAATATTGTAACTGTAATTCTGGTATGCATGCTGTGAAAGGAGACAAGCCTACCTCTCTTTTTAGTCCTGTGGTGTGGGAGTAGCCTCAAGAAGAGCAGGTTTCCCTGCAGATGACCCCTTTGCAATACTGCAGCCGCCCCTCGGTGTAACCCCGTGGAGGCAGTGGCCTTTCTGCCCCCACTGCGGCTTATCTGTGCTTTTCCAGGCGGACAGTCTCCCCTGGGAACCCACTAGTATAGACGAGCCTTCAGGGGCCAGTGCAGGTATTTCTCCATCTCATTTGTTCAGCTCCTGTTCCTGTCCAGTGGGGGCCTCTTGGGGCGTTTATCCCACAACATGTCTGTCAAGGGAGGAGATGCTATTCGACCGCTTCCTAAAACGGGGACCTGCAACAGGGGGTAAGGGATGGCTTGAACAAGGTCACCCAGGAAATGTGCAGCAGGGCAAGGAACAGAGCAGCAATCTGACTGGTGAGCCACCCTGCCTCTGAAATGTGGGGTACATCACAGAGAATTACTGCACCGTTCAGGTTCAAAAAAGGACAGCATCTTAATCCAGGGTTCAGCTGAAAACAAAACCGAGCTATCTCTGAGGTTCAATGAGCGTGAGTAACTCTTTCATTTCCCTGCCCTCCTGCGTTATTTGCTCAGTTGTTTTCTTCTTTTTTATGTTTTGGTACCTCAGGAATAGTGGGATCCAGCTGGGTTAGGAAACAGCATTGCCAGAATATCCTGAGAAAAGAAGATTGTGAGTTATTTCTGGCCCAAGCAGGAGCTGGAAGTATCTGACATCTCTGAGTGCCCGGAAAGCTTGTTCTCATGAGAACTGAGCTTCACACCGCATGTTCAGGAGGGCCAGAGTTCAGGGATTTGGAGAAACCCCTGATGGCCAAACACAACAGGAACTACCATGTGGTAGTACTGAGGTCACCCTGTCTGGGGTCACCCTGGAGAAGGTCTCAGCTAACCACGACTCATGAGCTAGCACGGCTCTTGGACACCGCCATGGCTTTGCAGCTGCTCTTGGGTGCCTGCTCCTTCTGGGAGCCTCCTCCTCTTCTCCTGCTCCCCCATTCAGGCACTGCTCTTGAGATTAATTTTTTTCCCTCTGACAAAGCACATACAGATGGTGCGTTGTCTGCCACAATCAAGGGGCTCAGGTGGGTAATGGAGAATGGCAGAACTTGGCATGTACTTGTTTGCCTTAGTGCAATTTTCCCATAATTGCACTTCCTAGCTTTTCAGCATCTGCGAAAGATCAGCTTGTGACACAGCAAAATCGGCCTCGCACTTTTCTGGAGTTTGCATCAGCTTAGGAATCAGGCTTCCTTCTTTTGGCTTAAATCATTTTGGAAGGGTGGGGAGAGAACCACCCCATTTTTGTGCATAGTCAGTACTGGTTGGACTTTAAAGCCCAGCAGGAAAAGCACAGCCTGTCAAACATATTTAGCTCAACCCTCTGGTGTTGCTTTTTTGGTTTTGTTTTCAGAAAGGTATTGATGAATCTGGCACAAGTTCTTTTAATTTGCCCAGGTCTTGAGGTGAATTCACTGAAGATTGAACAAGGGGGGATCCTGGAACAGAACGAAGGCAAAACTTGGGACTCAAAATAGTTCAGAGATGCAAAGAACAGGCAGAGGTGGTGGCAGATGGACAGCTTTACTGTGACAAGAGACTGTTTCTTACCTCTCCTTATAACCTCAATTTCTTTCCTTTAGACATATATAGATGCCAATAATGCAACAGAGAAATAGTGAGGAATAGAAATAACTTTAGGACTGAAAGGACTGCCCTCCCTCGTCACCTGGGAGAGGGCAGAACTAGACTGTGGTGCATTGAGGTGCTAAGGATGACAAAGAGCAGTCCCTGCCTCAAGGAGCTTGCAGTCACAATGATTGGAAACAGAAAACAAACCTTGGAGGTTTGTGGGGAAATACCTTCTGCTCAGACAATCTAGGAGACAGCTTGGGATCATGCTCTGTTATTTATCAAGGATTGCAGGTTTTTGTACCAGAACAAGCGTCTATTCTTGTATCTTCCCCAGTATATTTCAGATTTCTTCAAGCTGCAGCATTAAATTGAGTTGCTGGAACAAATACTACGCTGAAATTAAACTTGGTTCTAAACAAATGGGAGAGCAAGGTTTACTTTTCTGGAAAATCTCAACTTTAGTGATCCTCTTACACATGTTCGCAGCAATAGCCGCTATTCAGCCAGGCAGCATTGCATTTTTTCAAAGTTTCTGCAGCATTTTGTTCCTTATCGACCTCTCTTTCTGGCCCCTGAGTACTCTCGGGGGGTAGTTTAGGTTCCCTTTTGTTTTGAGATAACTAAATCCCCTATTTTGTCAGGGGGGCTTTCCAGGTGAGATAAGTCACCCATTCCCCTCCTCTACTTTAAAGAATAGATTTTTGTGCATTTGTAATCAAATTTTAAAGAATATCATCAGCTTAGTTTCAGCTCAGAATAAAGCTTTATCATAAAAGGGAGAATAGAAGCACTAAAGAAAGCTTTTTTTTTTTTTCACTTTTTATTTTGTTGATGTTGCTTTTGCTCTCAACATAGATGAAACCAGGGCTGGATCCAAACAACTTTAGTAGTGTTGGAGACCCAAACAAAACAATACCTGCCTATGGCATGAGAACTGTATTAAACTGCCAGGAGAGGAGTTCAGTTTCATGACCCAACCAGAGCAAAAGGAATAAAATAAGCTTACAGAAAATACTGGAAAGAATGGAGGTTTGTTGTTGTTTTTTTTTAAGTTAGCCTCAGCTCAGAACAAGTTTTATTTATTGCCAGTTTGGTCTTGTCTTGGGTTTTTTTCTTTCATTAGAGACTGCAGCTAAATACACACCTTTGAGTCATATCTCAGCGCCTGCTCTGATGCTCAGGATGCTCAGATTGAGGTTTTGGCCTCACACACACACATACATACACTCAAAAAAAGCACGAGAGTGCAGCTTGCTGTGGCTTTTGCCAGTGGAGTAAAAGCTAACCAAAAACTAACTACTGTCTTAGCAACAGAGGGCTCTTCTGTATTCTGAATTACATCAAGTAATTGGAGCTAAATCTCTTTCCACTTGAGTTATACTCCAGACCTGCAAAGTGATACCCAAACCACTACTTCATCCAAACATTCTTCCCATCCGATGAGTAGCAGGAAACAATCTTCACAGAGCTGCCTACGTTAATATTGAGCATCTGGGTATGCCTAAGGAATGATGCTGCAATCCCTTCTAAATCCTCCTCTCGCAAGAGAGTTGGGGAGGGAGTTAACTCTTTGTCTGCAGAGAATGAGATAAAGTCCCTGGACCCGCTACAGTGCAAAACCTGGCACAGCGCTTTCAGCCTCAGCTGCGTGGGCAGGCACAGTGCAGAGGCAAGCAGCAAAAGGTGAAAGTAGACAATGCTGAATTCTTCTCCCATGCCAACCCAGTGGCAATACTGAATCAACAGCCAGGCACAATCAGGGGGTTCGGCCCTGTATGTCGTGCTAGATGATAAACACAGCAATTTACTGATCCCAGGTGGCAGGGACCCTGCCCAAATGAGCTTATGTACTCACGTTAACAGCTGATGTACAGTATAGTGAAGTGAAGCGCTGCTGCAACAGGAGGAGCCAAAAGCATCAGCAGGAAACAAAAAAGGAAAGTTAAGATAAACAACTGAGTATTGGAGGGACTAGAAATAAAAGAAAAGAGCCAGTTCACACCTGGTATTGGCACAAACTGCAAAACGATATAATACCAGAAAACAACCAGAACAGCAAGAGAAGAGGGGTTATCACCTAACCAGGTCGCTGTGGGAGCAGGAGGTGTCTGCAAAGGACAATATAGTCCTCCCCATGGAGCAGGAGACACTCTCAAAGGCACTGAGGTCCAGGGCTATGTGCTGAATCTCAGCCCAAGGAAAGTTAGTGGCAATGCTCCTACTGATTTCCAAGAGGACAGGATCTGACCTCTTAAATTTAGGAACACAGTGAAAAGAGCTTTCCTCAGGATGGGTTGATTTTGTCAAGATATGTCAAATAACGAACATGGAGGGGAACAAGCCATGATGATGTGACAACACTGTAGCCCAGAGAGAGACGCAGGAGCAGCTGCTGAGCTGGCTTCAGCATCCTCTGTTGGCACAAAAACGTTACTTCATCCTCTTTTCCTGTCCCTTGGGTCTTCCTCCCACAGAAAACAGAAGGCTTCCATGCCCACGGGGTCTGATGAAGCAGGCAGAAGATGCACCTTATTGCCACTGCCAGTAATTAGCAGGTTCCTTATCATCCAGGTAGTTCTAAGTACCAGGACTGGGAAACCCAGCTGTTGCATCCTGCCCGCTGTGCTCTCACACGCCCCATATTGTAGATCAGTATGTTCTGTTGTCTGCTTTAAAGCTGCCAAACTAAAAACCAGGTCCAGGTTTGAGATAAAAGCAGCAGTGAATCATTATTCCTAGAAGTAGCTGAAAATTTTTAGAGGTTTCTTCCATTAAAAAAGGGTCTCTCTTTCATCTTGAGGGTTTTTTTGGTTTGTTGTGGGTTTTTTTTCTCTTTGGTGAAAATGGTGTAGTTTAGGGCCTTCTTTTATTGGAAAGCTAGGGATTACTTCTAGTAATAACAGGCGATTGGTTTGGTTTTTATTTGAACAAAACTGTGAAATCACAAGGTATGGGCTTGGAGGGATATTGTACTTTTTCCTTTTTGGCTGTCAATTCTGCACTTTTTTGGCTCTGAAAACTACCTCTTCCTTCTGCCTTTCCCTAAATAGAAAGAAGAGATTTGAGGGAGGTGAAAAAAGAAGGGAAAGAAAGGATGGAATGGAAAATAAGAAAATGAAAAAGTGTGTATGAAAAATGAAGAAGCCCACAAAACTTTTCGAACTTGCAGAACAAGCATTACCTCAAAATTTCCTCTCTTTCTCAAAGTGCTTTTTTGGTGAGCAATGATGCTCCTTGCCACCGCACCTTCATTAGAGCTCAGTTGTCTCAGAGAGAGGGAGATAATAACCCTGTGAGCCCCTGCTCCTCTGCAGCATCCAGCCTTGCATGCATTGAACCGTGTCACAATAACGGAGGGACATCTGAGTGGCTTCCCTTCCAGCCCCCATGCCTCGCTAACATCAACCCTGAGTATGTACACTGGATCCCAACCATTTCAGCCCAACCACTGATACCATGCTGGGGTGGGTCTTCCAGCAGAAGCTCCCACGTTTCACAGTGTGGTTACCAGAGAAGCCCTGTTAGCACTGGTGGCTTGGCAAGACATCACAGAGATGGCAACTGCATTCTGCAGTCTTACAGCGATGGAGGGGGGTTGCAGTGCAGTCTGCTGCTCCGGGTGGGTTTTTGATTTAGGCATATGTATGTGTGCATGTCTGCTGAACTTGGTTACCAGAAGAGGTGGGAAAGAGAAGGTGTCTGCATCTCACCCTGAGTCTGAATGTCAAAAAAGTCTTTCAAATGGCCTGACTGAAAATCTCAGATCAAAATAACCTTTAATTTTGGAGAGAATCCAGTCAAGATCTGCCTCACTTTAGATCATGCCCATCTCTAGCTAAAACTGAATTCTTGCCCAACAGCCTAGCAGTCACATCACAATTAAAAACACTCTGTTTACTTTCAGATGCAGCTTGTAGCGATTTTGTCCTCTCGCAGTCAGCTATGAGTTTGGAGGAAGTGAAGAGTATTATGTGGCTGCCACATCCTGCATGCTTTCCTACCTAGATATTGTAAATTATGTGTGCAATGGGCCCTGTTACTGTGCAATAACAAGGAGGAAATCCCTGCAATGTACATCTTAATGCATCATCTTATGCATCCCAGTTCCACAGGCAGATATGGTTCTGCTTTCCTTTCTCACTTGCTGTCAACAGCCCTTCTCCATACACATGCATAATATATTTTTTATAAGCAGGGAGGTAATCACTTCAAATCACCCAGAAGATTCTCACCAAGCTGCTCCGTCTAAGCGCCAGCACTTGCCCAGGACAAGGGTAAAGTGGGCTGTTGCTTTCATCTGATTGCCTCAAGCCCCCTCCACAGACTGACTTGCTCTGTGTCAGGCAAACCCTTGCACCAGCCAAGAGTCACCTGGAAACAACCTCTCATAAAACCAGCTCTATAAAAGCTACAGCTACCCACTTTGATAGTTCCCAGTTTGCTTTTCTCTCACTCTTTTATTTTTCATAGTACCAGTAAATGGTAAATTGGTCCCCAGTAATCTACTGGAAGGAGCCAAGAGGCGCTAAGGAATATTGTCCTATTCCAGAAACTCAGCTATCTGCTACTGAGCACTAACAGGGGCCTGCAGAGTTACCACCCCCCTGTAACTCAAAAAGATGAGCAAGAATGGCTTTTCTCACACTCCTTGAGAGATGGTAGAGCTTCCAGCCTGCTCTGATCACTGCTGGGTACCCGTGACTTCAGCCTTGGGAAGAGCAAATCACCGAGGGACTCCTCCTGGGGACAGGCCACTTCCAAAGCGAGATGGTGTTGATGGCACCAGGCAGCTGACCTCTCTCCTACGTCTCCTTTTGGGAGTGGGAGAAATGAGGTCTCTTCTGCTCACATGCAGTTTTTGTACTTCCTTCTTGCTCAGGATTAGCGTCAGGCAAGCCCGAGGGTCTGCACGAGAGAAGCAAGCCCCTACAGAGAGGGCTGTGATCCTGTAGGTAGGTGGGAACCCCGAGGAACCCAGGCTGGCCAGGGCACCCAAAGCTCAGGCTTTAGCTGCTTTCTGCAAAACATAAAAAACAAAGCAAAAGTCCTGCAGGCTCTGAAGGACAGAGCCCATCCTCCAGGGATGCATAGGTAGGTTGGGAGCAAATGCATGAAAGGAGGTAATATCTACTGGAAGATGAGACCCGTCAGTCTTTGGAAGAAAAAGATGCAGAAGATGTGTCTGAAATGAGAACTGAATGAAGGGCCATGAAGCAAGCCAGGGACAGCAACGAAAGCAGAACTCTGGGGTTGTGCATACACAGACCTGAAGGAGGCATGCATATTGCCCAAGTCCTCTCTCTTGGCCAGGAATACCCAGAAAACTGACTATCCTGGCCTTTTTCCATCCTTTCCCACGCTGGGTTTTTGTGATCTGTTTCCTTGGCCACTGGAAATATACTATAAATACCAGGTACTGAGCAGCCGTTGTATACTAATATCTCCTAACCACCCTTTCTAGCTGCCCAAGGCTGCAAATGATGTGAAAATTGCATATCCCAGTCCCGGGCCTTAGTAGCTATTCAGGGTTTTGGCCACATGTCATTTGTTATTCTTAACTTATGCATACATTCTTCTTATTTATTTTTTGTAAACATTTGTGTATAATTATTCACTCCAGAGTTTCCAGTGATTTTCCCTGGCTCGCAGATGTGGCAAAGCTTGTTCCCTACATCCAGGAAAGAAGGGGTTTTTTGACTACTGCAAAATGGGATCCTGACAGATTTCAATCTGCTGCTTCCATGTCCGTTCTTGTGATACTTAGCTACCCATGGCAAGAGACAATTAGCTTTTTAAATATAAACCAGAAATGGTCCCAAGCCACAGATTTCACATCCAGATCCAAATTTGGGGCAGTTCAGATTTGGCCTGACATTTTGGGTTTGGGCCCAGGCCTGACTCTCCTTACGAAGCAGTTTGACATTTCCAGTTCTGGGAAGCTCCCCTCCCCGGGCGCGCAGCCGCTCCCCAGTGCAGAGCCACCCCCGGGGTCTGGCCCTTCGCTGCCGAAAGCTCTCCCGCTGGTCCGGGTTTTTCAAAAGCCCCCGCCTGTCATTACTGCAGCTAATTCAATTGCTGCAGTGACGGGCGCGCGCCTTCCATGATGCTGCTGCGGCATTTTGTTTCCTGCGAGTGCTAAAACCTAGACGAACTGGGCTCTCTGCAGCTATGTGTTGCTCGTGGGAAAAAACGCGATCAAATGGTAAGAGTTCTTGGGAATTCAGGTTAAATCTCTGGCCATCTGCCTGCAGCTCAGACCTCACAATCACCCTTACACGTGGTGATAACATTATGTTCAGAGTACACGATACAGAAGCAGGATCCTGGGGATCAAAGCTCCCACCTGTACTAAAAATTTAGTACATGGCTTTAAGCGTGTCACTCAACAGCCACACGTCTCCAAGGTGGGGAAAACTACACTATCTACTAGGTATTGGCCATCTCTCCAGGGCAGGCAATGTCTCCCGCTGTGTTAATACAATGCAGCACTGATCTCCACTGCTACAACAAACTCTTAAGTTCAGTGTAATTAACTTTCATTAGCTGCTGGAAATAATGACCTGAGCTGTAGCTCATGTTTTGATGAACTGAAGTGTGTTTCCCTGGAGAATATTGTGCTTCTGACCCACCTTTCCGCTGGCTGAGCAAGATGTCACTCAGTGCCTGATATTTGTTTTGTGGAGTGCATTTTGGATGTGAATTTTCAGTTACGATTTTATTCTATTCTGCTTTTTTTCTCAAACAACTCAAAGTCTCTTCTTCAGTCATTTTATAAGCCGGTCATCGACAGAACTGGATCCTTCCATAAGAGGGCTGAATTTGGCTTTTTAATTTATATTTAGTCCAAATATAACACACAGACACACTATCCCTAAAGTTTAATCAGTTGTTTTACAGATAATTTTGGATGGATACACCATCACACTCAGCTTATAGCTCGTCTCCTTTCATCAAGAGTGAGGTGCTATAAGAAGCTCACATAAGCAGTTCACCAAGCTCAAAATCAACCTATCAAAGCAAGAGATCTCTTAAACATTGAAGGTAAATACAATTACAATATGTTTAGCTCCATAATCTCACCGAGAGGTGATTACTACAACCTCTGAAGGGAGAAAACTAAAGCACAAAGAGATGAGGTGATGTGCTCAAAATGACACAGGACTTTTTATAGCAAAGATCAGAAAACAGTTGAGAGCTCCTCAATCCTCTTGGTCTTTGTCCATGAGATCATACTTCCTTTGATATGCACACCATTCATAGGCACTGAAGTTGTATTAGGAGATCACAGAAGGATCCCTGCAAGTATTTATTCTAGTTTTAGCCCCGACATCAACTTTCAGAACATCCTTTTAAGAGAAAATGCCTGGCAGCAATGACACTGCAGCGAGCTTGATGGAATGGTGCTGGCTTTACAACAGACTCCAAATGGGCTCATAATGTCTGAAAGCATTCATTAAACAAGGCTCACAGATAAAACACACATATGACACAGTTCTTTATAAAGAGAGGCTTTTATAGGCTAAATGCTGAGGAGCCTCATGAGATTACTAAATAATCCAAAGGGAAGTGCTTGGAAGCCTGTTTCTTGAGACACAGAGAACCAGTCTGAAAAAATGCCATGGAGACAAGACTCTGGGGATGGATCAACACTCCTTCAGGTCCTGGTTATGGATCAAGTTGGTTTTTCCATCTGTATTTTCTTCCATGAAATGTAGCCCCTCTGGATCCAGTGCAAGGAGTGCCAAGGAGCAGGAGGAGAGGGGAGGTGCCACCTGTACTCAATTCCAGTTGTTTCATCAGTTCCTCACAGCCCACTTGCAAGCCAAGGTGACACAAATGAGTTAATTTCCATGGTATACCGAGGCTAATTGGAAACAGCTCTCAGGCCCTGTAAAGCATTAAGCTAGACTGCAAGTGATAATTGCTCACCTGCTGCATGAGCCTATAAGAGGCAGTGCATTAACTAGCACATGGAGTTTTATCACTTCCCTGGGATATGGGGGGGCTGGACTCTTTCCAGCACCCATAGCACTGAAAGCAAGATGCTGGATTAGGCCTGTGGTTTATGGGAACTCAGGCAGGGAGAGCTGGTGATATGGGGCCAGATTCCAGCTTTCATTACATGCTCTCTTGGGTCAGGGAATAGTTTTCTTCCTTCTTGAAGGCCTGGAAGAGAGGTTTAGTACTGTGTTGCACAGTAAAAGTACAGATATTTGAAAGTATAAGGAGCCTAAGTACTTCTTAAGGGTCTAGACCTCTCTATTGCAGGGGTTTGGGCTGCAAAAGTGTTAGAAAGAGTCTCAGTCTGTTTATTATAAATTCCAGCAACTCTTATTTTATAGCTACTCATAATTCTCCTCTATGTCCTTTTCTTTTTCTCCACTTTCTCTTCTTTACTAGAAAAGCCAGACATTTCTCCAAAGATATAAGCAGTACTCTGCCTGAGAATGGGAGATAAGATTGTCTGTTGTTGTTTTGGGATTTTTTGGTAGATTGAAATGACATTTCATTAAGCAAAGCCTCTATACTTTGAAGTGCTGACCACTCTCCTTCTGTAGCCTGAGTGAGAACAGAACTGCTCATTTCCAGAGCCTGAGATGGTAGCTTTTCTCAGGAGAGAAAGATTAGAAATATGTGAGAATTGCAGCAGGACTTCACTGGGGGCTGAAAATGACAGAATAGAAGAAAATTATTAGAGATATCCATCAGGGGGATCCTGGTACCATCATTAATTACTTGTGTTGTTCAGCAGCAGCAAATCACACAAGCAGCAATGGGGATTGGTATGCTGTATGACCCGTATATCCCAAAGTTTGACATGAGGCTTAACTTTTTACAGAAGCTATCGTGAGACCCTCAGTACTTTGTACTGCTTGAGACCCTGGGAGTTTCTGTCATGGACTGGGACCTGAGACCAAGTCTTGTAGCCATGTTCTTGGATGACCATAGTACGTTAGCACTAACTTTGGCTTTTACTGAACAGATGAATGGGTGGCTCAGGCATGGGATAGAGTTATCATGGCTTTATGGCATCAGCTGAACTGTGATACCTAAGTATTTCCTGAAGAAGTCATCTTAATGCCCTCAGAAATAGCGGGAAGTGATGTGGATTTTCAGAATGACCAAGTATCTACATCTTCAAATCAATGGAAATGATGCCAGGGAAAGAATTTAAATGTCTAGAGGTAATTAACCCTGTCAAAAACACTAGGAAACCATGCTTTTTTCCATGAGGTTCTTACCACTTCTATTTCTGATCCTGATCTTGAAACATAAAGACAAAAACAGGCTAACTTCCAGCCTTCTCCATTGGTGCCTTGACACTCTGGGGCTGAGCCAAGATCCAGAAGCTCAGAGGCCAGCAGAAATGTAGCAATGAGTTTGTGCCAGAGGCTTGAGACTGTATTAGATTAGCTTGAGCACGAGGAAAGGGGAAAAAGTTCTGAGCTGTTCTGTCAAAGTGAACTGGGTCATCCTTTTCCCTGGTATCTGTCATGTCCTGGCAGTCCCTCATTAATAGTATAGTCCCATCAGGGGGTCACCGCAGGGATGTGGCTCTTGGAAAAACCCAGATACCGCTTTCTAGCTGGTGGGAGCTGAGAAGGTGCTCTTATCTGGGCAGGCTGGTACAAAGTGGAAACTGTTTTCTTTTAATGAAGGTGTTTAAGCAGTTTCTAACGAAAGCATTGCTGTAAGGAGAAAAAGGAGTGCCCTGTAATTATTCACAAGTAGGAAACATTTTATGGCCTATGAACTTCTCGGGAATGACACGTTTTTCAGGTGGTCTGACTGTCAGATGCCTGATTTTGATGGATGATGCTAAGCATGGACATAATCACCATCTTGGTCTCAGAACCAGCCAGTAAGATATGTTAAGATTTTCCAAATGTTTCTCCAACAATAAAAGGAAATGTAAAGTTAATCAAATTGTCATGAGAGATCAAGCCCAGCAAGGAGGGACTAAGACTGACATTTGAAGTAGAAGCACTAATAAAACAGACGGCTGCTTGCTGATCCTGTCTGTGCTTGTGTTTAATTTAAACAAGTTAACAATGAATGGAGCTTGCAGAGGAGGGGCAGGGGTGCTGTCGAAATCGATGTATGTACCAGCCATTTAAAGAAAGCAGAGAAGTGGTAAATCTCTAGCTGCATGTGAATATCATGCCTCAGCAGACAGGTTCTGCAAACATCTCTGCTGGCATGTTTGGAGCAAGAGGCCATCCTGCTCCCTGCTCTACCTTACCTATGGCTGCTTGCTGCCCAGATAGAAGCTTGATAAAGTTAATCCCTGGTGCCTTTAAATCGATTTACTGCATCGTGCTCAGCCAAATTAATTCCAACACCTAAACACCATCAAGATAATTTCAAAAAAGAAGTAAGGTGAGCTCAGCTCATTTCCTAGCTTTCCAGTTATCAGTCTCTGATATTCCATGCATGCATGTGTGGCTTGAGCAGCCATTTCTCTCTGAAGATCTCCTCCACTGTAAATCTGCTGGACACAAGGATCCTGGGATGGTCTTTGGAGAAGATATTGAACAATGAAGTCGAATGTCATGGCCTTGCCTGCTCCGAGTGGTAGAGACACAACACCTTGTCAGGTGTCTTTCACATTGAGCTGGATTGTTATGTGCCAACATGCTTTTTCCACCTAGCATCGTTGCCAGGGGAGTTGGAAGGAAGTAGCTCTGTGCATGGCAAAGCCGTGAGCTGCAGTTTTGCTCTCTTTGGGGTACTAATCACCACACACTGCTCCCACTCTGTGCTCCCTTACCCCAGGAACAGTTTTGTCCAGAGAGGGGACATTTTATCCTGAAATCCAAGCATTCATTTCCTACAGAAACCCTTCAACCACCATCAGGTGGCAATGAATTTCAATCAGCGCTGCCCTCCAGGCACCGGTCGGACTAGGGGCCTGGACATGAGAAGCTGCTCTGTTATCCATTACTCATCCCCTGAGCCAGCCTACATCGTGTTTTGTTCTGGATAAATACGATCAGGAGGCAGAAGCACTCCTCCTGTTCCCTGATGCCTTTCATTAGATCCCACCTTGCAAGTGTTGGTTCTGCTGCAGGGCAGCGAGGAGGTCAGGACGGGCAGCCAGGGTGGCCGGTGGTTCAGCCCCAGCCCATGGGCCAAACAGATGAAGCGGCTCAACCCGCCGCTTCCCTTTGTGCCCTCCAGCGGCACGGCTCCCCAGTCACAAAGCCCCCTCTCTGTGGCGTGCTGGGTGACCCTTGCTCGCCTGCCTTTTTGCTCTTATTCTTCTCTGCAGTTCCTTCCTTTATCAGATTAACTTTAATTAGTGAAATCAGAATCACATGGAGTGGAGAGGAAACGCTCCAAACGCGGCGGATTTATTTTCAGCCAAGGAAAAATCGAGGTGTGTACAGGCTCTCGGAAGGACTTGGATGAGGTTTTGTCTAGAAAACTGTGGGTGCGAAAGCACTGGGGGGCTGCGGGTATGTGACAGGGCAAGAGAAAGCCAATTTGTCCTTTGTGAGATCTGTGTGCAAAGGAGCTGCACCCACACATGAAGCATGTACAGCTACAAGCATGTGCTAGCTAACACTTACATGAGGGAGGCTGGAAACGCCCACGCAAGTCCCTTGTAGACAGCATGAACCAAAGGCTAGAGTGCTGCTCTGCAGCCTGTGCCCCACAAAACCCACAGAGTTAGTCTATGAAATAACTGCAAAACACCCACGTGCATGTACGCATGAAGCACAGGGGAAAATGAAAGCAATAAACCATTTTTATTTGATAGTGTGGCAACACAGTACAGGGTAATCTGTACAGGGAGATTTTTCAGAAAATCAAAACAAGTTTGGCAAACAGCAGGCCAGAGCAGAGGGCTGGGATGAAGACGACCTGAGCTCTGCTCCTGGTTCTGGCCCAACCCTGTCTCCCTGGAGCATTTATCTGGGGGCCAGGGGACAAGAGCATTGCCGTTAGTGCCTCTTGACACTGTGCTTGTGTCCCACTAATGCAGCACAGAGGCCACCACGTAGCATCATGATCTTTCCTCATTCACATTACTGCTGTGTCTGCCCTAGTACCACATCTCTGAGGTTTTATGGTCTCTCTCATCTTTGGGCCAGGGCTCTTGCTCACTGTGTATATTTTCAGTCTGGCGTAGGATGAACAGGCATGTGGCCTCTGGTTGCTGCAATGACGGACATTTTTGAATGTGTAATCTTGGGAATCTCTCTGACTAAAGAAATTCTCCATTGCTGTTGCCCAAACTCTGCTTCTGACTGAAATGTCTGCATACAACTTTCATAACACTTCCACGTTAGACCAGATGGCCAGTCCTGGTTTCTGAGCCCAGCTCTCCCTGCGTATTTCCTGGACTGAGTGGCTGCCCCAGAAAGAACAGTAAAGGGCCTCTGGTTACAAGATGCAGCACCATGTCTTTTCTGTCACTAAAAACAGGTGTATCTTCCAGGGAATCCACATTCCCAAGTGCTGACCCTCTGCCTTTGCGCACTGGAGCAACCATCCAACTGCAGCCACGCTGGCTTCCAGCAAGTGCTATGAGGTGCTCAGAGACTGAGATCTCATCCAAAAAACTTTCTGGAGAGTTGCTCGGACTGGGCTTCCTGGCTGCACTGCTCCCTTGTCCAGCTAGGAGTCCTGAATGGGACCCATCCAATGAGAGCATATTAGGATAAGGGGAAGCACAGGGAGATGAGTACCATTTTCCAGTAAAGATCAGAAGGGTTGTGGAAGTGAAGTCTCCCTGTATCTGTTCAAGATATGTAGCGTCTCCTGAGAAGAACTGAAATGGATGAAAATATCCTCCAGTGATGATATACAGTGGCAATCAAAGCCAGTGAGAAAATGAGTCTCCCTGCATCTTTTTCAGTTCTTTCTCATGTCTCTGCATAGATATCTGATATTTCATCTACCTACTAGTCACCTGCTGGCAACACCGTCCAGCTAATGCACTGGAAAAAAAAAGTGGCTTAATCTCCCCCTCCTTCTCATTCCTTTCTTAATCTATTTTGGTAATTGCTTGTTCCCCTTTGCAGTTCTGCAGTGCAAGCTTTGGGGCACACACTGCTCCCCACTCCTCCGCTCCAAGCTCCCGTCCGAGGCCACTCTTCTGTAGCTAGTCATCATTTTCCCCACCTCAGGCACTCATCTGCTAGGCTGCAGCCATGGCACAGGGCAGGAAGGGAAATACCTAAATAAAAACATTCAGAAGCTTGGAAGGAAGATGACTTTGGTGGCATAGACAAGACCAGACAGTAAGGGTGAAGCAAATCAGAGCCTGATTCAAAATCCAGTAAATGAAGGACACTGTGAACGGATGTTGGCAGCAGCTGTCCTTCACAGGGTTTTAAATAATTTGTGAGACCTCTAGTGGCTCCGGCTGCCATCCCCAACTCAGCACTTGCCTGGACTCATGGAGGATGAACATGAGGCATTCAGACTCCCCCTGCCTGCAAGGTCTCTCTCTCTCTCCATCTTGTGTAGGGTGCAGAAGAAGACAGTGGCCCATAACACTAAACAAACTTTGCTGCTGATGAACAGTTGTGGCTTCTCTTGGCCACACAGCACGACCAAAATCCTCTCAGGCAGAGTCACAGGGCTCAGGCACACAATGGAGCAACTCGCTGCACACCAGCCAAGTCATCTGGCTGCCCCGAACCCGCAGCACACCTGGGGAGGTCCCCAGGGCTCGAGCTCCAGGCAGGGAGTGTGAGCGAGCACACACCACCTCATTTGAGTGGTGTCTGAGGGCACACGCTGGACCAGGAGGGCTCAGCTGATGTACAGTAACACCAGCATGCATCTGAGCCCTCCATATGGGTTCCCCACTGCATAAGCCCATGACCCTTTTTATGCTTGCTTTTATTAAGGTGGTTTGTGGGCCTCTCACAGGTGCATCTCATATAGGAGTGCAGCAAACTGCCTCTGGCTTCTCCTAGAAATCAGTTCCAGATGTACTGGAGTAGAGCATCCCTTCAGAGGAAACACATGTTTTCAGGTAGGGCCCAGTCCATGAAAACTCAGAATACATCCTACACCGATGAACAAAAACCTTTATTGCAACTACTCTTCTTTTTGATCTTTCTGTTTCCCTCCAATCTTTGTGCAACGTGCTAATACGGACAGTCTTTGTTTCTTCTTACCATCCCTGTTCACGTACAGTTCAAAACTTCCTTTGTTGCTGAGAGCAGCTTCCCTCAATGTCTCTCCGTCCATGTACTTTGAGGCCTTTCTTATTTCCACCTCTGCTGGGACACCCCCTCCATACCCTTCTCCTGCCATGTGTTCCTGATGATTGAAATCATCCCTTGCTTCTTGTGCAAACAAAATGATTCTCTTGCTCCATTCAGAGCTCTCCTTGACACGTTTCTGATGGTAATATCAAATAGCATAGATTTTATATTATTTTTATGATCTACATGAATTTGATATTGAAACCTGATCATGTGTCATAAGCAATTCCCAAGGCCCGCACCACTCTGAGTTTTGAGCGTGCTCCACCAGCTCTGTTTATGCCATGCCAAAGCTATGGGAAAGGCTTTAAAATCCACTCTTGGCTTTGAAACTGGGACCTAAAATCTGTGTTTTTCACTTCATAGCAGAAGGCCTTCCTCCCATTTGAGCTTGACTTGGCTGTCCCGTGGAGGGCTACACGGGAGAGCATGGATATGCACAGACATCTTGGTGGGAGACCAGAGCTGAGGGGTGCAGCTTGCCCTGTTCATCCCGGTGACAAAGGGGCATTAACACTTTTGTCTGTAGGCTTCCAGTTATCATTGTTAATTGACACGATGCCATCATTTTACTAGAAAAAGCTAAGCAATCTGTTTATCAGTGTCCCACACTGCCTTCCGTATGTCACCAAATATCAGATGCTCTGGTTTCTTGTAGCCGAATGCCTTAACTTTTCCATTTTTCACCCTAACCACTTCCACAGTACCACTGCAATGTTAATGCAAGAATCTGTAAGTGTAAGGGCAAAGTAAAAGGAATGTAGCTTAATATCCAAGCAATTAGCACAAGGGTTATTGTGCTGAAGGCATTATTCATTTTTAATTATCTGAAGCTGCTGAAAAATTCCTAGGACTGCCTCCAATAGGGTGCATGAATCAAAGCCCACACACAGAATGGTAGCATGTTGCAAAGGCAAGAGGAAAAGCAGTTGGCCCACTCTCACACAAAGTTTCTCAGCCCTGGCCTGGGACTTCTTGCAGCGGTAGAGAGCCAGCTGCTTGCAGCTGAGACCTGTTTATTTCTGGTGGGCATATTCCTGAGCTCACAAAAGTAAGATAATGAGGAGGAAGGAAACGGGAAACATATCTGCATGTTCAGTCGCATTGGTTAATTTGGGCCATGTTTCCTCTGATTAAAAAAAAAGATAATAACAATATAACTTCTGGGTCATATTTGGGGAGGGAGGAAGAGTAGGAATGGGGCTGTATTTTTCAAATAGAAGTGCGACCCCCAAGTTAAATATACGTAATAGGCATATTTTCAGGGTGTTTAACTGAACGTGTATATTGATTCACCACACTTAAAAGAATAATATACATTGGGCATGTCAGCTTCCTGCAGAGAACACAATAAAATCTATATAATTCAATAAATTGTAATCAAAAGATTAATTACAAATCTACTTTCTTCTCTCAAGGGCAAGGCAAAGATGGCAATGTACAGAAACAAGGAAATAATGTCTGGGGTTTAATTTTCCGAGTTCATTGAAATATAGTTTTCTACTTCTCGGGATTTTTCTCTTTCAGCTGAAGAGAGGAAAGACTCCAGCTCCTTTGCAGCTGCTTCTTTTAGGGCCTGCCTTTGTGCAACAGATGGGCAGGGCTGCGGGCTTGATGCTCAAGGCCGGATGGAGCATCACACCCCCAATATCTGTATACACTCCCTTGAACGGGAACTAATGAAAGGCCTGCTTGACATGGTGCTGAGGAGCTGCTTAAGAAAATCAGCCTCTCTAGCCCTAAACATTGCTCCTCAGAATAAGATTCGCTGGAGTTTGATTGGTGTCTGATTCCCAGCTGTCTCTTGCACCACACAGTTTTCTGTGCAGGAGGAGAACTGTCTTTGCTAGCTGAGATATTCATGTATTTTCTGCTTGGAATATGGGCTTTTTCACATTACAGGGCTGGCTTGTCCTAGGAAGGTCTCTGAAATTGGGTGCCATTAACAGCCCCTTCCCTGTCCCATGATGGGGCAGAGCCCAACTCTGTTCTGATGCAGTCCTGATGCTAAGCATCATCTGGGAATTTTTGTCCACTGTGATTTTCAGAGAGCAATACATAAATAAATGCAATGTGTTTTGTTTGTTTTAGGAATTAAAGACTTTTCCTCGAGTCTGATTGCAACAATTTCCCATCCTCCTTTGTTCCTTGGAGTTAAAATGGACACATATAATAAACCAGCTCTCTCCGCTGCTCCAAGATAACAGCCTTGCCATGTTCCCTAACCAGTGTATTCCTTCTGATTTACATGCCTCTTGCGGTCCGCTCTGCCTCCAAGATCATGTCAAGACATCAGAAACTGTGTATAAAAATGAAACAATTTTCATTTTGGTAACCTGTCCAAGTCCTGTTGCTAAATGGTGTAGTAAGGATGAGGCACAATTTTTCAACGTAACAGAAAGTGAACTTCAGAAAAGGATGCCAGTTTTGTAACTAACTGGGAGCATCAGAGGCTCTGACATTTGTCATGCGCGTCTTGGGCAGAAAGGAGAAAATTTTAAGGTGTGATTTAAGCAGATCAGAAAAAGTGTAACTCTCGTCCTGCTTTAAATCAGTGTTATTTTGATTTAACCGGAGTCATTTAGGAATCCGAAGAAGCTAACCAAAAATATACATCCATTGAGTAATTTTCTCTGGGTTAGCAGAAGCAGTGTCATAATGTGTATGAGTAAAAAGGATGCACAGGACCCCACTAAACAGCTCATGAATATTGTGAATACAGCGCAGCAGAGTGTCGGGACCATTTTCTGACCCAGTCAGTGCCAGGGCCCTGCTTGCACCCAGGGGTGACCAGGGTGACCACGGGTGACGGTGTGCAGGGAACAGCAGGACTGGAGGCTGCTCCAGCAGCCCCAATACCACATGTGACATCTTCTCAGGAATTATTCTGAAATACAAATAGTACTGGGTTTGGGAAGCAGGTGGCAGCTCTTACTCCATTTAACAGTGGAAACCGACTGGTTAGGTTTTACATTTTTTCTAAACAGAAGTTTGAACAGAGTGCTGTTGTTCCAAATGTTCTGCTTACAGGAACTCTCTTAACCTCTGCGTAGAAGACAGAATGTGTCCTAGCACTGAATTTTAGAAAATGTCATATTTTTTAATGGAACAATTTTTGGGCTTCTTTTTCAGCAAAAAGAAGAAGTTATTGTGGGAAAAAATGTTGGCATTAGGAGGGAGAGGGAGGAAGGCAATATTTCCTTAAGCTACAGATTTTAACTAGCTTTTTAAAAAAGATTTGCTTCTGTGAACTGTTGAATGGGGTACATCTCCCTAGCATTGCAAGCCAAAAAATAGATAGAGAAAAAACGCTTTTTCTAAGAAAGGAAAAAAAACTCTCTTCATCATTCCAGAGGAAATTGTTAGTGACAATGAGCCACAGTCTGTGAACTTAAAATTCCTTGCATTTGAAATGGTTTCTTTTTTTTTTTTTATGTTTTACTTCCAGCTCTGACCACCCACAAGGGAAAGGAAAAATGGAGAAGAGCATACAGCTTACACAAAAAGATTCCTGCAACAAAAGGTCCCTTTATTAGCTGTACTGATTATAAGGTATCTCTTATGACAGTTTCCAGGGTGTGTTCAGCACTGTAGCTTGGAGGTCAGAAGATCAGATCAACATTACCAATTCTGGGAGTAAATCTCAACATCACTGACTGGAACTGAAGAGTCAAAACCAAAAAAACACCAAATCTAAAAGGCTAAGCTTTTTTTTTTTCCTTCTCACATTGAAACAGGAAATACAGGCTATTAAAGTTTTTAACGTAGAAAAACATTGCATTCTGGTGTCACCACACTGATAAACTTGAATTCCTAAATCACATGCCATTGCAATTCATCTGAGTGCCCTGCACAGAAGAACAGTAATTTTCACTTGAGAAACAAGTAGATTTGTAGAAGTCTAGTAGAATTGTCCTCCGATCTCTATAAAAATAGCATTATTTCTGCATTCCTAGATGGAAAAAAAAAAAGAGTCCTTGATTTGCTAGTATCACTTCAAATTTTAATGAAAAGCAATGAAAAGACCTTCATCAATGTTTAAGGAGGCACCTGTCTTAAGTAATCGTTGTTATTTTGAAAGAGTGGTTTCTATGCAAGGCTTTGTAAGTCACTATCCACTTTGGATGCCCTCATTCTGAGGTTTCTGACTTGTGCCTCTCCAGCAGGGCATTGACTTCTCACAGCTAAAGTGGCCTAGATTTTTAAAAAAACAGACCAAGTAATAAAGCATGGATGAAAAGAATCTTGTACCCTTCTACTAATTCCCCAGTTAAGTCTTCATCAAAGACATCTTTTCAGTCAAAACTTAAGCTAAAATTCTTTCTCCTGTTTCTCTCATATCAGTTGTGCATTTTTTACTATATAAAAAATTATTCTCAAGCTTGTGTTGATGACTGTGGATATTTCTACCTGCAAGTGAATGAACTGCAGAGGTGTCTGAGCTGTTGTTGTCTGGAGTTGGCACGTCCCTACATCCATGCAGCGCTGAGGGGATGTTTCCAGCACAGACCTTGAAAGCAGTCAAGCCTTGTTTAGGAGGGGATGTGCTTGCATTTATAACCCCTCTTCTCTCAGGCAGAGCACACCAGCAGCACGCCCAGACCACTTCTGTTCCTGGGGGAACTTCAGTGTGGGACCTCTGGTGTGCTCCACTGAGTCACAAGTACAAGCTAGCTCAACCTGTTTGAGCAACAACTGAGCAATGCTGAACTCAAGCCTGCACTACTGGGGCCAGCAGACCCTGCCTGCAGGCACAGCTTTAGCACCAGTACAGCCCACCCGCTCTGCTGAGCAGCAGCTCCCCAGTAACTGGGCAAGCAGATGTGTTTCCACGTGCAGAGTTCAGGTGCGCTTGCATTCTTACTTTACAGGCTGCAAACGAACCCATCAAGCTTGCAGTGACCAAATGCAAATTACTGCCACCAAGGGTTCACCTTTTAGCTTATGTTTTCTTCCCCTTCTCTCAACAACGTCAGTCCAGCTGGGACTGTGTCACACTCACTAGTGTGTTACATCTCTTCAGAGGAACACTGAAGATCTTTCATCCTTTCAGAATGAGATAGGCTTGAAGGAATAGTATTGCCATGGCTTTTCGAGTAAGGTGGCTTGATGAGAGGTGTCAGCTCTCCAGTGCCTGTGCCTTGCTCTGCCATAAAAGCAAGGTTACAGCCTGCAAAGGAAAAACTTCCATTTGTGGTGGCAAGGTATCCTTGCAGCTACCTGACAGAAACAGAGCAGAAGCTACCCAGACCAGTGACTCCTGGTGATGCTTCTACACATACAAATGGAAGAATCTGGGAGTGTATCTGGTAAACATTAGTGTTTTCTCTCTTTTCCTCACTTTCAAATTGATCAATCTAAACAAGACTCTAAAAGAACAAGAGATCCCACCACAAAAGAGGAACTGTAAGACCAGAAGCCTCTTCCTTTTTTCAGCAACACCTTTCATGGCTTTCCATGTGTAACTGAGAAGTAGCTGTGTTTTGAAAGTAAACTCCTGTGGAAAATGACTGGTAGGAACTTTTGTCCACTGCAATGGAAAAATTAGGTAGTCAGGGAATTCTTGGGCCTGGTTTGTATCACTAAAAAAAATAAAAAAGGAGAAGGGACCAGTGATAGCTCCACTCCTCTGGCATGGGTAAAAGGAGTCTAGTTTGATATGTGATATTGAGGGATATTTCCTCGTAGGCTCGAAACCAGAGAAGTTCTTGTTAAGCCCTTGGAGATGATCAGCTGCAGAGCCATGGGAAATCCTGCCTCAGAACCTGGAAAATCCGAGGTTGAAAGTTTCATCTTTTGCTTGTGTTTAATAAGATGAGCAATACTGGTTGCTAGGCTTTGTAATATGCCAAGCACATTCTCTTCGCTTTGTTATATATCCCAGGGAAGGCCAAAGGATGAGGGTGAAATTAGAAATATTCCTCTCAGGTAATGAAGAGACTGTTTGGATGCATGAGTGATACCCTTGGTGTAAGAACAAGAGGAACTAAAGAGAAATCTCATTTTTTCCGGAGTGAACAAACAATTCATGTTATTCTAATTGAATTATTGCGCTAAAGGACAACTTGAATTGGAGCCCAAGCACCAATGATTCTTGTTTTTCTCTCCACGCATATCATTGCTGGTTTTAAATATTATGTCCCATTTGCACTGTTACATTTAGTAGGACTCTGCTATTTAGTATTGTTATTCTCCTCCATCTCTGCCAGAAGTTTTGGGTTTTGGATACAGTGGAGCTTTAACAAAAGCATTCATAGTTCCTCATTGCTGCTCCACTGCCCTGACTTCATTGCCTCTGGCCCTGCCTGAGACTCACAGCCTTAAGAGCTGGCAAGCTGAGAAATCAGGCCAAGGAGAACTTGAAGCTGCAGCAGTGCAAATAGTTGCGGTCATTGTGAATTTAAGGTGGGGAAAATGAAGGGAAAAAATGCTAGGTCCAAGGAACATCCGAGTTACGAAGTCAGTGTCACCCAAGAAAGAGATAATGGGACGATGATGCATTGTCCTACAGTCCCATGACCCATGGGACATGAGTCAAGACCAAAGATCAACTGCCTCTCTTAACCATGACTTTTACATCCAAGTATGTTCTACTGAGAATTAAATCAGGAAAGTCCTATGGCTACTGTTAGATGGGCAGGTCATGCAAGGCAAGCATAACTCCTTCTGGACCAACTTAGGACTCTCTCTACCCCAGTCTTAGTAAGTAACAACTGAGATAGTAATACCTATCCACCTTTAGAGTTTCAATTACATTTTTTTATTGCAAGTTCTCAGTGTTGGTAAGGATTAAGACTTGGATTAAAAATTAAAAAATGACTCCTCGCACTCAAAAACAAATGTTAGTTAATACTCACCGGAAACCTGCTCAGTGGCATGGCTTCTTCAGCTCTATTATGGGTAGATGGCCCATATCAGAAATTGAATTCACCCAGCTTCAATGAACATTAAAACAGTCCTTCATGATCTAGCCAGTATCTAATATCTGACAGTGCCCCAAACTGCATGTAGAGCAAGGACAAACCCTTGCAGGAGGACACTCTCCAGCAAGGACTACCCAAGGCAGAGGAGCTGTCTTTTTAATTTGCTCAGGGCCACTTTTTTTTTTTTTTTTTTTAAACTTGCTGGAGACTGAGCTGCCTAAGTACTGTGAGGCACCTGGATGTTGCAATAACCAAAGTGTGATCACATGAGAGCGTCTGCAGGCACCTGATTCCTGTGACTGGCTGCACCTCCTCTCTTATCCATCTGCCATTCCTACCCTGAGTGCATGAAAGCATGCCATCTTCCCAAATCTCTGCTGAACATTTCATGTCAGGAACACACACCTATCTCCCTCAAATGTCTGGTCTGCTGTATTTTACAAGGCATTAATCTTTATCACCAATGGCAAAATGTGCTTGGGATTCATATTATCTGGCAGCCACTTCATCTTGCTATACCTTCATCTTGCACTTCACCTTGCTGTAACCTTTTCTGTGACGAGGGTATTGGGCACCTTTTCCTGAAGGTTTCCAGGGGAGCTGCCTGTGGGCTGCAAAGCCATGGCTCCTCTCACTGCCACAGGTGCAGTGGGGTCCAGCTCCCCCAGTCTGTGTTTGACTGTCTCTTACACCTTATATTGCTTCATGCCAGTGGTTCCCTGGCACACGAAAGAAGCCTTTTGGTCCACATGACATCTGGTTTAAACAGGCTGACAGCAGGCAAGTTTGTTGAATGTGTGTTTAGGTAGATGCACAGTGCAGAAACACCTCCCAATAACCACTGCAGGGAATGTGCAGTTGGACACATGGCAGGCGCTTTGCCCACTCATGCGTTCACCACCCCTTGTCGGCCACACTCAGCACAGCGCATTTCCTCCCCTTTCCCATCCGCCACAACCTCTGCCGCATGTTTCCCATCCGGCCCCGCATACCCTGTGCTGCAGAGGGCATACAACAGCCAGATCTAACACAAGGTGACAGCGCAGAGGGGCGGACTCCGCAACTTTCACCCTGTCTAGACCATACTTGCTCCCGCAACCAAGAGTTACTCATTCTCCTGCAGCCCCAAATGACTCGGCAGTGACAATACCTTCTACCCCAGATGCCCCAGCAACCCCTCACGTCCAACTATCCCGCTTGCCCCGAGGCATGCACGCTGATGCGAGGCAACGTTCCTCCAGCCCCCTCCAGACAACGAGCTGAGAAAAGCCCTCTCCCCACCGCTGCCTGCCTGGTCCCGAGGACAGGGAACTCCGGGGCTCCACAAGTGTTCGGCACCTGCTGCCTGCCCCGGCTCCCAGCTGCTGCCTGGCCAGCCCTGCTCTCCCTGTTGGCTGCGGGAAGCAGCCGCTGAAAGGCGATCTGCCTGACCTGATGTGAAAGGGATTTCACTGGTGTTAGGACACTTGATGACAGGGGGGAGGGAGGATTGAAATGAACTCCTTCCATCTTTCTGATGCAAAATGAGTGCAGACACATTGCTTTAATATCTTCTTTGTAATTCATTTCCTCCAGTAAAGACTGAAGACTTGATGCTTTATGTGTCTCTGGGTTTATGCCAGCAAACTACTTGCAAACTCACCCATCTGGAATAGACAGGGGTCATTAGCAGTTCTGATCCAGCTCTTTGTATCCTCTCCAAGATGGGCATTAGCCCTGTATGAGTATTGAGAGCTAACCTTTTCCTCTACGAGGTGATTTAACTGGTTTATACAACAGCCTTTACCTTTTCTCATCATTAAGACCTTGTCTTTCTTGGGCTGTGTCCTGATGTCTTGTCTGCCACCAGTAAGGAGCCATGGTTGAGTCCGTGGATAAGAAGGGTTCCTGCATAACCCCACAGTAACAAATCTCAGCTGCTGCTCACAGTGGGCAGCAGCAATGCCTGTAGTTACAGGCTCACCACAGATCTCTGCAAGGAGGGAGGAAACTGCCTGGCCTGGGAGGAGGGTCAATTCTGCTTGAAATGTGCCAGCCAGCTCACACCTCCAGAGGGAAACTCAAAGACCAAGGCTCAGGGATTGCCAGGTCTCCTTTGCAGAGCCTCCTTCCCAGATATTTTATGGGGCTGGGATCACACCCAAACCTGAAAAATCCTTGGGGCCAGCATATATCTTAGAGGCAATAAGTAACAGGCCAAGACCCTCTCTATGGGATTGCCCACATAGCAAAGAGCCTGCTTGTGCCATGCTCCTTGCTGCCCAAGTCCCCCCTGCCAGGAGAATTCCTTCCTACCACGAGTAGAGGGAACACGAGACAAGGCTGCTGCATCTTCCTTGCTCTTGATGTTGCTGCTAAGCATTGCAGATGGGTGATCACAGTATGCCAAGTTTTCTCCCAGTCTTTGTTCCTGCTATGTGATTCAGTTGGGCATATTGCCTGTTTAATGTAAATTATGTTTGGAGTTTATCCGTATTCAGGAGCTTGGAGGCCTTTGGGTGAGAGACTCCTGTAGATGAAAGTCTATTATTAGTGTTTGTAATACTGAATAACACCTCTAAACATTATGTAGTGTCAGCACATTTGTCCCTGCAGGGAAAGGAGACTTGGTTGTTGCATCCCAGAGCCAGTGCCATCTGGTTTGGTACTTACTCAGCACGGAAAATACAAAGACTGCAAGTTTTCCATTAGAGGGCTTACTGACACTAGACTCCATTTAGGAGTCAGTCTTAGTAAATTGAATTTATTTGGAAATACACACGGCCTCTGAATCAGCTCAAACTGTCTTTTAACTGCATGTGTCTGTGCTATGCATGTTGATGGAAACATTTAACCCATTTAGCTTGGAGTGTTTTCTCCAAGGCCTGCTGAAATTGCAGATCCAAATGTCTGTTCATCAGTGAGGATACACCATGCCCAGGGCTGACAGCCAGCCTTTCCCTAAAGAAGCTGCTTCTGAAATAAAACTTGGGCTGAGAAAGAAATGTTTTCTGAGATCAAGAAATGTATTGGACCAGATAAGGTCTCCAATTGTCAAAGTGTCAAAGAACACTGAAACCTTTGCAAGGTAGCATTGCCAAATATCACAAGTTTTGCATATCCTGAACAAAAGTAATTACCAGGGAATCCTAACCAGTTCTTACAGCATTATAGTTTCTACCATTGGTTTGTTGGTTTTTTGGGGTTGTTTTTTTGAGGGTGGGTAGGAAGGGTTATCTTGACTTGAAGACATCATTTTTAAGCCAGTCTTATGAAGACTCTGCACACAGCTCCTTAATATCACTGTTCCGAATTTCAGTATTCAGCTCTGTCCCCTACCAGGCGGATAAGCATCATTACCTCTGTCTTACCAATACCTTATCAGATCATCCCAAGGGCTGATGGTTACTACATGGCAAAGCCCAGAACAAAAGAGTAATGTTCTCATTTTCAGATCTGTTTGTGACTTACAAGACTAAGAAATAGCCATATAGTTAATGCACCCACTGTGCTCTTCGTTCAGCCTAGAAATTGCTCCAAAGTCATGTGGTTGGGTGGATTTTTCTATTTTGTTCTTGGCAATACAAACAGTTATTTAGAGATTGTGCTGCAGTGAGAAATGGTTCTGTTTTCAGTTACCTGTCAAGCTCTACCTCAAGCTTTGGCGTTTTTAATTTTTCTCCTGGATCCACTGGTGGAATCATAAGCTGGTGCAGTAGACTTGAATGCTGCCTTTTAATGCCATCCTTATGCAAGGTTGTTGCAGAAGAAATGGAGGCTGTCAGTCTTGACAGATCTAAAAACAAAAAAGGCTTTGATTCACATGGAAAATGTTCTTGTCAATAACTTTCCTTCATACCTACTGCAACCCTTCCTTTTAAGGCATAAGCCAAGTTCAGCCACAGTATAAGACTGCTAAAATCAATTCAAGTCAATGAATTCACACCTATTTGCAAAATCGGCGACACGGTTTCTCTTTGTCTACTCAGTGGTTCCCACTGTGAAAAAGGCAAATTGTCTGACAGCCCATCAGTCCTAAGGGGCTGGGCAACATGATCCATCTTGCAGCTATTTGCTGAGATACAGCAAGGACTTTCCTTCCCTCACCATACAGTCTCCTTCAATGGGTTGCTGAGACACCATAATGGTCAAGTTACTGGAAGTTAATGTG
Organism: Gymnogyps californianus; assembly: GCF_018139145.2. Taxonomy (NCBI): domain Eukaryota; kingdom Metazoa; phylum Chordata; class Aves; order Accipitriformes; family Cathartidae; genus Gymnogyps; species Gymnogyps californianus. Next base: position 25,667,017 of record NC_059475.1, on the reverse strand, counting down.
TCTTCTTGTGGGCATGTAATTGGCTAGAAAGTGCAGAGTTAGTAGTCCTAAATGAACTAATGAACCTGATTAACTATGATCTAACACATCACCATTGTATCTCCAACTAAATCTGTCTCAAAACACCAGATTTCTCAATCAAGCTGTTACTCTGGTACCTGCTATTAAAGCATCTCACTGTTTGAATGTCAGTGTTGCTATGCAATTATCTCTGTTGCAATTTTCAAATTCTTTCTGGTGAAGATTTGTCTTGTACTGGAGGTAGAAGTGAATTACGTGAAAGGCTTTTTGTGCCACGGCTTAGATGGGACACTGCAATCTCTAGGCTGTCAGCTCCAACCCTGCAAAAATATCCTTGTTGATCTGTGCAAGGAGGTGCTTGGTAGCACCGGTAGCCTCACTTCCAGCCATGTCACAGAGACCAGAGTTTTTGATCAAAACACTTATATGTCTTCTTGTATTCTGATTTATCCACCGGGTTGGCTTGCAGGATGGAATAGGTGACCTTTTTAAAATTAGTCTTCTTTAAAAAGAACAGCTGTGAAGTCTATTTTGCTGCTCTGAGATGACCATTCCCATCTCTTTGAATGGACTAACACGTGGCCTTCATTTTCATTAACGGTGACACACATGGCACAGTGGATGGATGCAAGGGGGGAGGGATTCTGTTTCTTATTCACATCCTTTTTATGTCTTTTGCCTTACAGAGAGAAACTCCCAAGAAAAAAAAACAGCAGTTCTTTCACTGGCCTTTCTTAGCAGACAGTTGCAGGAGAGAAGGAATGAATGAAATGCCAGATTAGACCGCTGGTGTTCATTACCAGATTCAGGGACAACCACTACCTTTTCCTTCCGAAGGAAGCTTAAACATCACACAAAGCACCTGTCTAATTGTGCAGTAATGTACAGAAATGATCTGTGGTGGAGATTTCTTCCTGACCCTCACATGGTTGGTATTATGCCGTGGAGCATCAAATTTGCTTATCCTAAATATAACCAAACGCTAGTTATATATTTATTTAGCAATTTTTTAAAAACCATTTACCGCATTTGACTTGCAACTTTCTGTGGTTGGGATTTCCACAGTCTGACTGTAAATGGAGGTTTTTGCAAACCTCAGTTTGGATATAGAATTTATCAACTGAAGATGATTTGGAATGAGGAATCATGTTCAGCAGTGGAAAGTAAAGAAAAATGCTGAGTGTAAGAGAAACTTTCATCAAGATACTCCATATGAATACTTGTCTGAACATTTCTTTAAGTGAGTTGGCTCAAAGAACCAAGTTACATTTTGGCTAAAAAATACAAGTTTTCTCTAAAAAAAACCACAAAAAGATTGTAATATCATCAGACTATCATTAGTCTGGGCCATATTTGCTGAAGAAGTCTGTGCACCACTGCACATGATGGACCGAAGAAGCTTGTGATCGGGCCAGCTGCAAGCCACACGCAGCATTGTGTGGCAGCAGGAGCCTTGTGCCTGTAGCCGATCAGCAGGCTTGACCAGCTGTGTCTAGCACATGGCTTTTTGGCCCACAAAGAAACCATGATGCTGCTGTGCTGGGAATGCTTGATAGCACTCTGGAATGGGGAACAGGAGGTGGGTCAGGGTAGGTGTAAGCTGAAACTTCCTTAGTTGCCTTCCCCATCTCCCTTCCCCTCCCTACCCAAGCAAAAAGCAGTAGAAAAACACCAACAAGATGATTTTGAGTTGAACAACTTGTTCAGCTCCACCTCAGATGCGCCATAGCTCACCCTCATTCTCTTCACAGCACCACAGATGGTCATATTTTCTAGGAGATGAATCAGGACATGCCAGTAACTGGCACAAGGCAAAGGCCAGGCAGGTGAGGTGACCATCAAGGTCAGCCCATGTTCACGAAAGGCAAGCTTGTTTTCCCTCTGACTCCAGTTCATGAGAGAAGAGAGAGCTGTTGTGAAAAAAACACAGGATTTGTAATGCATTTATAAAGTGTGATCAGAATGGCAGGGTTTCAGATCCTAGTCTACAATTTCAAGCTGACTTCGAACAACCTCAACATTTATGTGCGCCTAAGTTGTCAGAGTTAATATTAGACATTCAGAAGCCCAATAGGTTGTAGAATCTGTGCACGTATGTGTGTGGATTTACTTGTTTTAAAATGGGACAGAGGGAAATTTTGCAAATTTCAAATCTGGAGAAAGCATGGGGCCAACCTTGGGCTCCCCTCTGAGCCAGCAGTGCTCCACACAGCAGCGCACATTCTGTGAGAGACACATCCAAAAGCACTGGCCCCATGGGTCCCTCTCCACTGGCTGCAAGAGCTGCAAGCTGAGAACAGGGATACACTCAAACAGGACCAGCTGGGAACAATACAGTCTCACTCTAACTTGGAACAAACTAAATTTCGCAAAAATAAGGTATATTCAGTTGGCGCGAGAAGATACCTCATTCCCTCAAGAGACCCTAGAGGGTACCCAAAACCATAGGTAAATCTGCATTGGTAGAAGAGCCCATGGTCTTGGGCACAATTGCAGGGTGATACTAACACCACTCAAATGTTCCTCAGTAGTTGGTCTCCTTCTCTTCTTATCTCCATTACGGCAGGGCTAGAGACGCCAGTCAACGCTATATTTGTGAAGCAGGCGCTCTCCCTGCACTCAGCAAATTCTTTAAATAAGCCTGAAAAAAGCTCTGTGGGAAGAGGGAAAGGGAACACTATGTATCCTATTCCGTTTGAGTACAGCCAGGAGAAAGCAGAGGGAAAGAAGACCTTAAGAAGTCATCTAGTCTGTCCTCCTGCCCAAAGGCAGTGGGTATCATCTCTTAATTTGATACATAATGAACAGAAGTGAAATGGGCTGAAAGATTTTTTTTTCCCACCAGGACTTACCAAAAAAATGTTAGTTTTCACTTCATGTGGTTTAAAACTCACTTAGGCTTCTTCAGTGCAAATGGTTAATGTATTTTGTTGATCAAAATCACCAGTCATTTTCATTTTAAAATAATGGCATATCAAAAAACAATCTTTCATCCTCAAAAGTCAAATTAAAAAGATCAATCTTCATTCACTTTCATAAAAAGTTTTTAACCAATAAAGTGAAAAATAGTTACTGTGCCTTTTTCTGTATATTAGATCTGAGCTCAGCCCTTTCCTGTTTCTGTTTACAATTGCCCATAGCTGGGTTTTTGGAAAGATTTTTCTTTTTCTTTTATAAACTCATCTCTTGTTATTTTACCCTTGTACAGTGGTATTTTTCTATATAGTTAATTTGTGCCTTTTATGTATCTTAATTTCATTGCATTTTCATGTCTCTTTCTATTTGTATTTAAACTAGTTTAAAGTTTCTGCCCTCTTTAATTCCTTAACTTGTGCCATTTTATTGCCATGATTAAGTAGCTGTCCCTAGGCAGCAGCAATGAAAATGCAAGCTTTCCCATCACATTCACTTATCTGCTTCTTGCTGGAATTAAGATTAATTACAGTTGTCAGCGCATAACTAAAATCACAAATGTCAATTTCCCCTTTTCACGTTTTTCACTGTCAGAATAAATTGCATAATCATCACTTAATACCAAGCTCTTGTTTCCCTAATAATATGCTGAAGCCAAAGGTTTACCAAAGGGAGCCCAAGGAAAACACATGAAACCCGAGAGGGTAAACACGACATGGGAAAGCACAGCCGCGATAAGGCTTGTCCCACAGCTGGCGTGAAACCTTTGCAGGGACCCCGGAGCTTAGCCTGCGCCGGCAGTGCCTACATGGGCCACAGCGGTGGGCTTTGCTCCGGGCGGAGTGATTACTTGGAGGATGAACATGCTGGGATCTAGCCTGTGGGACTCCTCTCCCCAGAGGAATGGCCAGCAATCGGAGCCAGAACTTTCCCCAGAAGCTCAGAGTTAATCAGGTCTTTGCCAGGGAGGGGTCCTACAGGTCCAGGAAGAGATCCAGGCTGGGAACGACTGACAGCAGCCCAGCCACATCCAACATCTGCAACATGAGCAGTTTGTGGGAGACCCCCTTTGAATGCTTGCTGTCCATCGCCTTCCCAACATCTTGGTGTGCCTGCCACCAGATTTGGTCTCCTGCAGGGTTGTGTCACTTTGGATTTGACCAAGTTAAAACATATCTGTAATGGACTGCCCTGTCAACCCGTTGTGTTCATGCAGCTCATTTTCTTGCCATATAAATTCACCTCCTTAAGCATGTAGCTAGCTCATGCACCAAGGATGTAAATGGAGAAGCTTATTTCCAAGTTAGGGTCCCGGAAATGACATCAATGTACAATCCACTTTGTTGCCCTAAACCCCTTCCCAATCCCAATCCCATCTTACATATGGATTGTCAACCCTGCAAATCACATACTAGCTGTCCCCATAATCTATCTTTGTGCTGGTTTTTAGAAGATCCTGCTTCTCTGTGTTTTCTGTCTTAGCAAGATTAGACAAAATCTAAAAAAAATCTGTCTGCCCATGGCCTTTAATAGAGGGCAGCTGGTGAAGCGACTGCACCTTGTACCTTCGCTGCACGTCCTGCTCAGGTACCGACTCCCCCTCGGAGGAGTTTCTCTCTTTCCTCTGATCTTCCAGGAGGGACCCTCAGAAAAGTAATCTCCAGGTGTGGGTGCCTGCAGTTGGGTGACGTCTGTCTCTGCTTCGGACAAACTGAAATGCAGTCTTCTCTTTTTATCTCCCTTCTTTTTTTTAAACTTTGAAAATTTACCATTAAAAGAAATAAAAAAATATTTCAAAGAGAAAACTCAGAATTTCTTTTATGAAAAGTCAGTATTTTAGCTTCCAGCTCTTCAGCTGGAGTGTATACTCAAAACTTGACTCATATTTGTCAGTTCTTTCATTCTCCTAAAGCTGTCTAAGCGAATTTACCATTTGCCCAAAAAAAAAAAAAAAAAAGCTCAATTCTAATATCAAATTCATTCAGAGAGTTCAGCACTACAAAGTGAGAGAAATATATGACTTCTGACCTGGTATATCAACAGTAGGCTTGTGTGCAAACCAGAATGAAAATACCACAAGGCACTTTGGTAAAGTTACTCTTTCCTCTCAATTTCACTGGTTTGAAGGGATTTTTTTTAATCAATTGTCATTTTCCCTTCTCTCTTTTTTAGTTTTGTTTGGTTTTTTTTTTTTATTGTTGTCCACTGGCTTGAGAAGCTGTTTGCTCAAGGTGCGTAATTTCTGGAACTATATGCAGGGATTTATATGTGCGCTTACAGATGCCAGTTGTTTGAAAAACTGGCCCTATAAAGGAACTTTGCTCAGCTTCCGAAATTTGGGAAGCTCTTTGAGATCCAGAGTACGGGAACCCTCCGAAACTCACTGTCCGCTTAAGGAGAACCTGTCCTCCTGATCAGATACGCAGAGTGAAGGAACCAGAGTGGGGCAGCTGGTGGGGGATTTGCAGGAGGGACTAGGACCTTCTGGAGGTGGTGCAGCAACTGGATCGTGTGGGTCTGGCCCGTGCCTCTTGCCTGGCAGTAGCAAGGCATCCTGCAGGACCCCAGCTTGCAGGGTGACCACCCTGAAAGAGTCTGGCTAAACTGCTGCACGTTACTTTGCATGCAGAAAAAAATGACGCCTTGTAAAATCAGATACTTAAGACTCTTGAATGCAGTCCAGTGTCGTGCTTGGCTGCTGCAGGTGTGACAGCTCTTCTTCAGAGACAAAGGACAAGGGAGCCCTTAGCAGAGGTAGCGGGTGCCAGATGCCCTGTTTTCTTTCTGATTTGGCTCCTTTGGCTTGGTTCCAGCCCCTTGTGAAGTGCTCTGGGAAGCTGGTATGTGGAAGGAGGGAGGGAGAAGAGCTAGGATGACATTTTGCAGTGCCTGCGCTAGCTTTGACTGCCAGCTCTCTGCTTTCCCACAGATAGCACTCTCCCCAAACCCTTCTCCCCAGTCTCCTAATCCTCCAGCCCAGTCTGAGGGCTGTGGTGTAGCAGTGACACCAGCAGCGGTAAGACTGGGGAGCCGAGTGTTTCCATCCCGCTCTCCAGCAAGCTGAGCTGCTTCCCTCCTCGCCTCCCATCTGCCCCACAGCCCACCAAACATACCTTTGTGATTAATGGGAATGGTCAGAGATAAATGACTGACTCCAGTGTCGGAGGAGCAGATCATGGAATTATTTGAATAGAGGCAGCAAATCAAACAGTGTAACTTTATTTGGCTTGACATATTTCCTATGGCTTCACTTCATAGAAAGCTGTATGCATGCTTTTGGGCACGTGCCTACTGGCTGCAGTGCCAAGATAGAGAGGGAACCCAGAAAGGACACGCGCTCTCTTCTGCATTGTGTCAGAAATACCAAGCCGCCAAGATGAAAAAGAGCCACGTGAAAGCTACATCCCGCTGCTCCTCTCTGGGGTTTGGCTGGGCCTCGGGGGCAGCAAAAGCCCAATGTTACTTCTCCCCTTTAAAAAGGCAAAGTGGGCTTGGGACGAGAGAGGTACGGTGAAGGGAGCAAGCAGCAGAAGGTGGGTTATTTTTACTCTCCTAATGAACTACTTCCCCATGCAGGCTTGTCTAAGGGAATCATGGGTTACTGAAGACAAACCTCCCTCCCGTCATTCTCTTACTTGGGTCACATACTTGAATAATATAATTCTTGTTTTGATTTATTTTCTTTTTTTTAAAAGCTTTTCTTTTTTAATGCTGTCAATTTACAGCCCTGCCAAAGCCTTCCGTAACAATGAATCCGTCAATAGCCTCCAGATCTTCTCACACTTCCCACCAGAAGCTCTCTAAACATTAGCGATATGTGAAATTGTGATAATTAGTGTTTTGCCCCTTCTTGGATGATGTCATGTTCACTGACTGATGCAGTAAGAGCTGCTCAGCAGGCTCTCTCTCCAAATAGTGAGGAATAGTTTTCTATCTATAGGAAGCATAATGTGTACTATCATCCTCTGCACTGACAGACAGACCAAGGCCGGGCGGGGGAAGAGCTGCTGTTCCCTGGCTGGAGAGCTTCCCTTTGTAGCAAGAGGGTAATCACTAGCCAAAAAATGAAGCAACTTCTGGTATTAATTTCTCAGTGTTCCATGTATGCTGTTAAAATCCGTGAAATGCTGGAGACTTGCATGTTTCCTTGTGTATCTCATCCTAATCTGAACTTTCTCAACAAGTGAGCAATATGACATGAATCATAACAGAGAAAATCAACGCTTTAATTTGCAAAATTACTTGCAAACCAGTTCTAGTATTTGTGACCGTCTCCGTTAATTAAAGAAACAACCCAGCATGAATACTAATCCTATTTCTACTCAATACAAAAGTTAAAAGTGGTTTGTTTTTTCATACAGCCCATCGATGGCACTACGAAGGAGCTCTGACTCCTGGATCTCAGCTTTAACCACTGGATAGACTGCCTCTGTAAGGCTGAGGGTAGCACACAAGCAGCGAACAGCAAGGGTTACAGGCACGCAGCGTGGTAGCCACAAGAGCCAAGCTAGCAGGATGTAAGGCCTCCAGTGCTGCCAGCTTGTGTGGACAGTTTTATGTGCCGTTTCTCTGCCTCCTGCTTCATGGACAGGATAAACGATGTGTGAGAGGAGCCAAGAACACATTTTATACGAACATCATGTACTGTAGGAAACGTGTCTCTGCCATCTTCCAGCCCTGGTTTCTTTTATAAGAAATTAGCCACTCTAGAAAATTCCAGCTTCTCTCTTGTCTGTATTTCCTAATTGTGTCAAGATCCGTATGAAGCGCTCATTAATACATTAAAGGAGCACAACGTCTGCAGCACGTATTTGGGGGGGGAGGCAGATGGCTTCAGAGAGACGTGAGCTGATGCCACCCCAGTGGAGCTGTGGGGGCCTTCCCCAGCCGGGGGGGTGCTGGGCTGGCATGCCCCGGCTGTGCCCTAGGCCCAGCTGGTGGCTCCCCGGGGTCCTTCGCTCCTTTTCCAGGCAGGTAGCTTTCTCCTCGTCTGCAGCTGAGACTTGTTATGTCTGCCTCTGTCCTTCCTAGGGCACGTGACCTCCCCCGACCTCTTTGGGCTACACATTTCGGTGGCCGCAGATGTGCTCATGCGCTCTTCAGCCTTTGCTTCCCCAGAATCAAACTTCTTCTGTGCTACCCCTTGCTCCTGGGCCTTCTCCTTACATTAATAAACTCCTTATTCATGGAAAAGGGCCTCCTATGCTAAGCACATTTTTTTCTGAAAGCGAGGGCCTTTTCTTGTACGGATGGGCTAAACACAAGGGAAAATATATATTTTTGTCATTTCAGAGTCACAGTTTTCTGTTTAGGAACGAGGGCTTTTCCTGGTGTGTATTGATGTATATGGCTTCATTCAATACAGGCACTAAAAAAATCTGTCCTGTTTTGTCTGAGGAGATACCAGAGAGATATTAAACCTTGAATTAGCTTTTTTTTGCCTGGAGTTAAATCTATTCCAGACTCCATTAATTTGAGCAAGTGCCCTTGGTCCCATTGCTTGGCCATCCAGAGCTATTGTATAACAACTAATTGGTCTATATGTCCCCTTCAATAAGGGAAGGCTGCCACAGACACGGAGCTCGTGGAGGCTGGGAGAGACGCCCAATTTAAGGGAGCTGCGACACGAGGGGGGATTAAGCGCAGTCCCGCCGTGTTGTGTTAACCTCTGCGGGCGGGGGCCTGAGGGGAGCCCCTCCCGGGGTGCGTGCGTGGCTCCTTGGGACGGGGGAGCAGGGGTGGGGGGAAGCGGGAGGGTGAACAGTTCAGAGAGATTATGAACCAAAAGATAAATAAACGCCACCCCACCAGCCCAAGCTTTGAGGACGGTGGAGGTTTAGCTGTGCGTGTTGGGATGGCAGAAGAGGGGAAGCGGGGCTGGGGGTCCCGAGCAAGGGTGGGCAGGGCTGGAAGCGGCCTCGTAGCTGCAGCTCTGCAGCAGGGAAGAGGAGCCGCAAGGGCTGCCGAGCTGCGGGAGCGGAGGAGAGGGGCGTGTGGCCAGCCAAACCCAACCCAAGGGCTTTTGCCGTCACTCCCACAGGGGAAGCGCTGCAGCTCTGAGGGTGAGCGATCGGGGCCTCTGCTCACACAGGGATAGTGCCGACAATGTCTTTGCCACCTCAGTGGGGGGAAGCGTCCCCTCGAGAGGTGGTGGTGGGGAGGGAGCAGCGAGGAGCCTGCAGCTGGCCCTGGTGGCACAGGACGTGCCCCCCAGAGCCATGCGTTTGGGCTGATCCCTGCGCCTGGGCTGAGGTAAATGTGTAAGAGTGTTAGACCTGGGCGGCAGCATAGGGCGATCCCGTGAATAAACCAGCCTGTTCAGCTCATAACCCGAACAGGATTCGGTGTCAGAAAAGAGATCCTTGGGGAAGACCCTGTGGCTGTCCTGGCTCCAGAGAGGAGAGTCCTTCTCCTCCAGCAGAACCATGCCCCATGAGATCTTCAGCCTTCCCCTCAAGGCACGCCAACGAGAGCAACAGAGCATGCGCTTCGGCTGCAGGAGGGTTTCCTGGCGGGGCGCTGGGCCCAGGCCTCAGCTCCGGGAGCGCTATGGCCCAAGAGGTGAATGTTAAATTGGCACTGGGGGTAATTTTGGCTTCCTTGGGGATTCATTCCCCTGTGAGCCTCCCTCCCCGCCCTCCAGCACCCTGTGGACTTGGGCCAAAGCTGAGGCCCCAGCGCTACAAGTGGCCTCAGGGGCACAGAGCGCCGGATGGGGCTTGCCAGCTGGCTCCGCCACCACGCGGGGTTGATGTAATGTCCGCATGTCCTGGTGTCACAACGTGACGAAAAGAAGCTGAATCTGGCACAGCCTCTAGCCCCCTCAGTGCTGCCATTTCTTTTTCCCCAGACGAGAAACAAAAAGAAGAGATCTGTCACCGCTGGCATGCGGATGTGCTGATGCTTTGCCCATCGCAATGCTTGAAAGGAGGCAGCACTTTCTCCCACATTTGAGCCTACTCCACCATGGATGCCCTCCATCAGACGTGATATATCTGCAATTAATAAACATCAGGCTGAGGAATGAAGACATTATTTATTGGCAAAAAAATTAAGCTCCCCCCATCAAGAGGAGGGGGGAGAAGGAAGGCGGAGGCTGAGGGGAGAGAGGGGAGGAATCGAGTACACCAAGAGCGCAGGAAAAGGGAGAGGAGGAAAGGAGGGAGAGAGGGGACAGGCAGCGGGAATGGGAGAAGGAAGAGGCAGGAAAGGGCAGCAGGAGAGGGTGAGACACAGGCGCGAAGGGATGGATACCGAGGAGGACAAAGAGCGGGGTGGGGTAGACGGAGGGAACAGCATGAATGTGTTTGTCTGCAGAAGAATACATGCTAATTCTTGGAATATGCCAGTCCCTTAAATCACCACTGCGGGAGGGGAGCCTTCCAAGGCTGGGGAGCCCCGCGCGCTCTGGGTGACAGGCCCGTGGTCTTTCCTCAGCAAGAGACTGAGCAGAGATGGGAAATCTTGCATTGCTGCGCCTCCTCTGAGGGCTAACATTTCTCTCCCTCTTTCTTTTCTTTCTTGTCTTAAACTTGAGAAAATCAAAAAAGAAAGCAAGTAAAACAAAAGCCCCTTTGCCTTAATTAAATTACTCAGCCGCCCTCTGGGGTTGACACTGGGGATACATGAGGCTTTTGTGTAATATCTGGAGGAATTCTCCCGCCGCCCCCTGCCTCCCCCTGCCCCGTCCTGGGGACAGGCGGGAGGATTTCAAAGGGGAAGGGAAAGGAAGGGGGAGGGGGGTAAGCTAATAGGGATGGGAATTATTCTGTGATGGCTGGAGGGATAAGAGAAAAAAGGGAAGGAAAGTTGCTGCTGAAATTGAAAGCCGATTCCCTGCGCTGGCTCGAGGCAGTGCTCTGACCTGGGGTAGCTGCCCTTTTGCCAGAGACACAGGCAAAGTTCAGGGCACGGGGAAAGCTGCATAAATATGAAGCCTTTATCGGGAGGCCGATCCCGCTGCCACAGGACATGCCTGCCAGCTCTGGGTGCAGCGTGACAAGGCAAGGTGAGCTCCCCATGGCCACCAGCACCAGGCCAGGCTCGGGGCAGCCTGGCCCCACTGTGCCGCTGGCAGCTATGCAGGGGCAGCTGCAGGGCCATGCCTGAGCAGGGACGGTGCAGGCGGCCGAGCCAGGCCATCCTGCAGGCTCCCAGCAGCCTGCCCACCTGCCCAGGCAGCAGCACCACCACTCCATGTCCTCTGCAGTGAGCTCCCCAGGTCCAGCCAGAGGGTCACCAGTGGGAAAACAGCTTCCACGAGCAGGAGGCTTCACTCAGAGAGTACACTGATGTTTTTATCAGTTTGTCCCCCAACCCTGTGCAGAGCATATCCGGGAGATGCTGTGGCAAACAGATGGGTGGTTATTGCTGTCCTGCCAGCAGGACTGCTTTTGCGCTGCTGCTGTCAGTGGACTTGAGAGCTGTGGTTTTCCTCCCCAAAACCTCCCATTGGCAAGATCCTACATTTTCCCCTCTGAAAATTGGGTGAAGTGAGGTTTGTTTTGCACCCTCAGTTTGGCCTTGGGTCAAGAGAAACCCATATCTGCTGCTTGAAAGAAGGTGGCACTCTTCATACTAGGCATAGTCTGCAAAGGTAGCTGAGCCCATGCAGGACTTGCTGTATCCTTTCCACCATCTCCCACACACACCCCAGCATTACACTGCCCAGAGCCCAGAGTTCCGGCATCAGGCTTGATCGGTGGCTTTTGGAGAGGTGACTGTGCTGTCCAGGGCCGGGGTGTGTGACCCATAAACAAGCGATGCAAACAGAAGGAGCAGAGACTGCATACCAGCACCAGCTCCCTTTACTTACTGTTGGGAAGGAATATTTCTGGGAACAAAGAACATCTGGGTTGTAGGCTGAACTGGACTTTATATGATGAAGCTTGTAATACTGTTCCATCTGGAGAGCAGCTCCAGTGAGCTCTGTGGGGAGATAAGAGACAGAGTCAACCATAAATCCACTCCGTTAAGCATGACAAGTGTGTGCCTCATATTCCAAAGAGAGGAGGGGGAAAAGTAAGTGGAAACATTTCGCTCTGTGCTGAACACACGCAGAGCTAAAAAAAGGCCCGGCCCACCGTAGTGTGATGGGAGGCTGGTAAGCATGGAGCACCCCCAGGGTGCCAACAAGAACAGTCAAAGGCTTTTCCTGCAGTGACAGCTTCATTCCCCAGTGACAGCTGGGCCTGGCGGGGAAGCGCGGGAGCTGGGGGATGCTGCCACATGTGCAAAGCCCCAGCACAGCTGGAGCTGGAGGCAACTGCCACCAGGGCAAGAGAAGGACCCAAAACTTTGGGGCTTCCACCTCAGTGGAGAAATTGGCCTCCCACTTCTCAGAGCTTCTCTGCTGTTTATTACTAACCATGATTTATGGCATTAATAACAACAGCCTTACAGATGTGGAAGGGCCAGGTGAGGAATCAGGCTGTGGGCGTGGGGGAATAGTATCACTGTTAGGGAAAAAAAAAAAAAAGGTGAATTATTTCCCCAAGTGAGCTATTGAGGTTCAGATGAGCTCTTGCAGTTTGCATCCGATGGACTGGCAGTGCATTTCAAATATGCACCTTGCAGATGGCGCGCAAGGCATATGGTCCTGGCGATGCTCCCCATGGCAGTCTGCCTCCCCCACAGCAGTGTGGCCCCTCGCTCAGGCCACCCAGGTAACCCATGTCTGGTGAGCACCTGTGTCAGCCAGCTTGGAGGAAGGTATAAATACACCCTCGTGTTTATCTAGGATTTCCCACTTACAGCCTTCGGCTTTCAAATAACCACCCACTTGAGCAGGCCGAGCAGGCAGCATCCTTGCTTCTGTCCCCCAAATTTCTCCTCCAATTCCTTTTTTCCCTCTTGCTTCCTCTGGTTTTCCGGCCTGTGTTGATTGATTACAAAATTTGGAGGGGTGAGTCTCTCTACAAGCTCTTTTTGCTGTGTTTAAAGAAGTAGATGGTTTTAATCCACATCGAGATCTCTTGCGGACAGACTGCCACCGTTCATAAAGAATAATAATTTGCAGGGCTGCAACACAGCACATGGCACGGCACAGTACCTAGCACAGAGCTGAACTGCCCTGCTCCATGCTCCACAGAGCTTCCCATCAGAAAACAGTGGAGACAGGACTGACTGGGATGGTGGAGGCCAAACCAAGGGGGAGAAGTGAAGCAGGAGGAGGAATGCCTGGGGCTGGGGTAGGCACTGGTGTGCTGCTCCTTCTACAGCCTGTGTCAGGAAGGGACAGTCCCCTCTTATCCAGGGGCTGGTTGGGGCACACAGGGAGCAAGATGGCTTGCCAGCATTTGAAAAAGAAAATATCGCAAGGAAAGGGCTTCAAGGGAGGATTATCCTTGAGAAGTTAGTCAGAGGTGGGAGCTGGGGCAGAGATATGAAAGATGTCACAGGGGACTGTATCGTGATGGTGCCTTTTGTGCATTTGTGGACATCATTGTCTCTGTGCCATTTATTAAAGGAAAGTCTTCTAGGTATGCCTGGGCCTGACAGGGAATGGAAACCTCCCAGCTTGCACGTCTGCCTGAAGTGAAATCCCTTATTTATTTATATCCCAGTGTGCGCTGTCTGGATCTTGCACCCCAAGTTGACAATAACTCAAGCACCACTTATCTTGGCTTTTAGTTGTTAAAATGTAAGCAGCGATTAGCATAAAATGAGATTTGTGCTGGCCCGTGGCAGAGGTGTGATTTTCGTTCAATATTCCCTAAACTATATTTTCCTATAGAAAAAAAATAAAGACAGGGAAAGGAAAAATGAGGAAACATACTTCTTCCCTCTAGAATGTTGTCCTCATCAGATCCATACCCAACTTCTGCCATCTCTCGCCCAGCCGGTGGCAAAAACATCAAAGATATTTGTTGGAGCTGGGGTGGGGGGGGTGTAAAAGGGAGAGAGGGAGACTGTTTTAGATACAGGTTATTTATTAGACGTTTAATATTGCTCCATATAGAAATTAAATGGAACAGCATTCAGACGTGCCATTAAAATTTACTGCTTCTTGCTATTTTAAAACCCACATAATCATTTCAAGTAACACTGATTAAGGTCTTGCAAGAAATGAAAAAAACCCAACAGCCACGTCAACTCAGGCATCACCACAGTGTCTCCACCTAATAGCTGCTTTATTAACATGAGTCTGGAAGCAGGAATGCCTTATGTTAAATTTATTTATTTTCCATTTACACATCACTTTTCTGTTGAGTTTCTTTTCTAAAACACTTGCTTGATGACCACTCCCTTCTCGATGGACTGCCTGACTGTATGGCATTTAATGTTTCACTCGTATAAACATGTTCATTTCCCCAAAGGTGCGATTTTTTTTCCTTTATAAACTTGACTTCTGTATTTTCTTTTGAACTTGCTCTCTCTGGAGTGAATATGCATGAATGTGCTTATGTTCAAATGCATGCACATGAAACACACACTCGTCTCCCTCTTCCCTTCCTCTTTCTTATATCTACACTTATGTACCTCCTCCCAGCACTCCTTTATTTTATATGCACACCTATACATATGTTCATATATACAAGTGCATGTGAAGAACTTGTATTTTCTAAACCAAGCTGGACTCTTTTCATTGTCCATGCCTTTAAACCCAGAAAACCAGGATAATTTTTACAAACTTCTTCAGGTTAGGATTTTTTGGCTGTTTCATCTGTGGTTTTGCAGATGAATGGATAAGAAGGCAGGAAATCTATATTGGGCTACATGGTAAATGTATATTTGCTACAATTATTGATCCTGGTGTTCAAAATACAACAGATTCCTTGGAAGCAGCATTCAGTCTCCTGAGAATATACTTAGAACGTGCTGGGCTGGAGTCCTTTGGTAGGGCCAAGCAAGAAGACCTTGTTTATGTGATGGGATTAGCCCTGAAACTCAGGAAAAGGCAGAGACGGTAGTGGCTTTGAAAAACACTCTGAAGGCCAGCTTTGTCACCTGCATGATTGATACGTCATGTGTGGGTCTTTATGAAGAGCTAATGGTAACCTGGAGATTGTGGGTTTGATAAGGTGGATGCATAATGGCTGCATCTTACAATATATGGTTTATTGGCATTACGCCAGTCAGGAAAATGATGTAATGTACTCCTGCCAGATAAACACTGGGTTTTTTACACATGCATTCTGCCAGTCTTAAGGTAAAACACTCCTGGATTCAATGCCATCACATGAGACTGGAAGAGAAAAAAAGAGACTGCCCAGAAGTGTAAGCATAAAAAAGTAGCCTGGAGGAGGCTTTGAAGGATTATCCAGTCCAACCGCCTGTGCCAGAGAAAGGCAGGCTATTTCTGTGGCATTCCTGACTTTTTCCATAAAAACTGCAGCAGCAGAAGTTCTGCAGCCTCCCCAGGCAGTCTGTGGCTGTGCTTTGTTACCCTCGCTTCTGGAAAGGTTTAATCTCAGTGTCCGACTCAAAATCATCACCACAGTCCTGCTCTGTGGTAGTTATGTTCCTGTTGGACAGAATAATTGGGAAGAGTGTTTGGAGACAGGAGGGGACTGAGAAATGAGAGTTTCATCTTGGCTGAAGGGCGAGGGAGGAGGTAGCCCTGAGGAGGTCTGCCCAGGACAAGCTTTTCCTGCAGTGGGGATAGGTGGGACAAGGTCAACAGCTCCCCCAAAATTAGCTTTAAAAGTCATCACTGAAAGGAAGATAGCATTTAGGATGGAATATTGACATGGTCTTCTAGCTTGCATGGATAAGTAAAGATTCAAGGAGGTTATATTCAGAAAGGTAACAAATAATTGTTTTCCAAATGACTCCTGTACTTCTACAGCTGGCATACCCTGCTTGAGAGCTAGAAAAGGGGATGGGTAGGAGGCAGGTTACTAGTCAGCATTTCATTGCTTTCACTTGTTTTTTTCTTTTTTTGTAACTTTGTTTCCAAGTTTATAACCAAGAAATTAAACCCTCACTTTGCCAGAAGACAGTTGCCTTTTTTATGCGTAAGCTTGTTTGGTATTTCACTGAACCGAAGGGTGCACAGTAAGAACAGCTTCTACTTCCTCAGAGATGGCTAGACAAGCAGTAGGGGCTGTCAGAAGAAGCCCAGGCTGCCTGCAGCCTCAAGAGGTTCAGGAGTCATAAGACGTTGGGAAGCATTTCCTCACAGGATGCACACAGCAGTCTGATGGCTGGTTTATCCCCCCAGGTGTAACCTGGGACCCTTTCAACAGGAGTAAGTGGCTGTAAGGCAGCCCATGGGCTGATGCACCCCACACCTTGCACAGGGTAGATCATCTATGACTGCCCTTTGAGTAAGTGAAGCAAACCGTGAAGAAGCTCAGTCAAGATCACTTACCATCTTGTCCTCCCCTGAGTTTCTCTCTAGCCTGCTCTTTGCATTTCCTCAAATACAGATTGTGTTGACTCACTCCTGACCGAAGTAGAAATATGGGCTTTATCCAATATATTGATCTGGTTTACAGAAAAACAATTCTTTTGGAAAACTGTGGGAGCCTCAAGTGCTGGTGTCCTCTGCAGTTCCCCACTGGAGGGAGTGACCTCCTGCCATTGTCTCCCCTATGACTAACAAAGCAGGAGGTGCAGGCTGGGGACAAGGCAGCTGTTCGGGACTGACTCTGGTGCTAGTCCAAGGCGTGTTATTCATCTCAGCCTCCCTTTATTTGTCTGCACCCAGTAGGGCAAAATAACACCACTACAGCTTGCATCATGCTGGGTCTTTACAACATGATGCCTCAGCACCACAACTGAAATGCCAGGTAATCTGGCGATAGTTTGCCCTGCTAAATGGCACTGTCGTGCAATGATGTTGCATTATGACTCTGCCCAGTTTTAGCATACAGCCTCCTCTACAGCCTCAACTTCTGGGGTATAAGTCAGGTCAAGCTCCATGGATGCTGGGATGGATGACAGTGCTGATGTAGGACTATCTGCTGGGCCAACAGTGTGCCAACATCTTCATGAGGCTCTCCTTATGGAGAAGATCACCACATTGCTATAGTAGCAGATCCCCAGATACTTTGGTAGCATCTTCACCTGTTGGTAAAAAACTGCCTTTCCTCTCACAAACTCTTCCTAGAGATCATTTTATTTAATGAAATAGCATTTTCAAATATATATATTTTAAAATGCCTATTCAGTAAATTTCTCTCACACCTCTTTTTTTCTCTGAAGCTTGACACATGGGAATGGTGCATTGATCCATGGATTAAACTTAGTTACCTTGGCAAGCAATTGTGCCGTGAGTGCCAAGATAACCAGGTCAAAGAGGGAAAACCATCAATATTAAAAAAAAACAATGTTTGACTGACAAAAGCAATTTTGAAGAGATGTGCAGGGTAAGGGGAAGTGAGAAGGAGAGCCCTGGTTTACACTAAAAGGTCTGTTATACAACTTAAACATTGTAAATGTTGGTTTTGCTTCACCACCCACTGTTTTGCCCAGATGGAATAGCCTGGGGAGGGTATTTAATACGTATAGTCATTGGAGAGCTCTGGGCCTAATGCTGATGGGAACAGACGTCTGTCTGCTGCTGAGAGTCCCCATCACCACCCGGCATGGAAGCCACAGGAGCTGGTGCCATGAGAGGACTGTTTTGCCCCATGAGCCAAAGGAAGGGCAGCAGCAACTCTTTCTTCCTCCTGTATCTTCCTCAGCCTTCCTGCCCCCTCCTGTCCTGCTTGCCTCCAGGGCCATGACAGGGGCAATGGAGCCAAAGGCAAATAGTGTTTGAGATGTGTTGGGCTCTGAGTGACAGCCAGGTTCAGCTCGAGGGAGACAGGATGCGCTTGTGAAGACAAACAAGGACCATTTGGGAGCACAGTCCCCTTTGGGCAGCTTTAGCTAACAGCTGCCTTCCTGGGGAAGAGTTCAAGGAGCATTTTCTGAAGAAACACACACACACACCCCTTGGAAAGCTCCAGTTTTGTCAGAACAATTTCAGTTGCAGGAAAGGGCTAATTTCAAAGACTTCTGGTCTGAAGACCAGAACTTTGAGGAGAAACAATGGTCATCCTATCCTCTTTCGGCATCTCTGGCAGGAAAAGGTAGGGGTTCTCCCACAGTTAATTGATATAAAACCAAAGTGAAGATCCAAGCAAAACATTTTGATTGACCAAATCTGTGTTTGATTTTCCTGTGGATCATGGACATGCAGAGATGTGAGAGAACTTCCTCACCTCAGGACAGAAGGGCAGAGGCTGTCCACGGCCAGTGCCCAGCTGTCCCTCCCCAGAGGCCCAGGAAACCTTGGCAGAAGCCATCCTTATCTCTGGAGCATTCCCAGTGCCACCTTTTCAAGAGCTTTTACAGAACGGTTGTTTCCCTGACACCGGCATATGAATGCAAAGCTATTGCCAGACTGGAGGGCTTTACCTCCAAGAATGCTTTAGTCTTTGCTGTGAGCCCTTCATCAGTTTCCCTTTGACTTCCTACACATATATGCAAGGGCCTGCTGCAGAATCACAGGTCAAGGAAAGAAGAGTGATACTACCTTCAAGCAGTAGAAGGCCAGCCCATTGCTCTGTTCAGAGGGTTGAAATAAGACTTAAATGATGCTTTTTTTTTCCCCTAAGTTTTACCTTACAGGCAGGGTGTTCATGACTGGAATATGGCATGGGTACTTGGCTATGTGTCTGTACGTGTGTGTGTATATATATATATATACACTCTTCCTGGGACGCTTCTCAGTCAGGGACAGGCAGTGAATGAGAGCTGGATTAACTGTTTTCAGTCTCTAAGTTGCCACAGCCCCACAGGACTCAATAAGGCATCTTGCAGCAGTGGATAACCAGCGCCTCTCATGCAGTGATTTCCAAGCACTTGCAATAAAAGTAACAGAGGCCGGGCAAGCCCAGCCCAAAGGTCTGCCAGACCAGCATCCTGTCAATGTATAGACAGCAGTACAAGAACAAGGAAACCTACAGAAATGGTTATAAATATTAATGGGTATGGTGAAGGACTGACATTTTGTAAACACCCAAAGAAATCTCTGTATCTCAGTCCCACTAATCTGGTCAACTAACTCAGCTTCCTTTGGGATTCCTAATTCTCTCCTGCAAGGGAGGCAAGAATTATCCTCCTAACTATTGGTGTGGTACAAAGGTGCAACAAAATTGAGGCAAAATATTTGAGGGAAGGCTAGAGACTAAGATGCATGTTTCCATGAGCACAAGTAATTATGGCAGTACGTTTTAAGAAGCTAAGAAGGTTTGCCTAATAAAGATGTTGCTAGACTTGGTGCAGTGAGTTCAAGAAAAATACTGATTTGACTTACTGGTTTTCCACATCCTACACATTTCTCAGCATGCCTTTTCATTTACTAAAATCATGGCCTTTTTTTTTTCTCTCCATAGGATTGTGGGACTTCTCACGTAATGTTGGAATAGCATCAAGCCATTTGCAGCTCCACCGATATCAAGTCTTGACATCTGTCTTTCGCAAGTGCATCAGCCAGCAACAAGGAACTTTAAAAAGTTGTCATACCACAATACAAACAAGTTTGCAAAGCAGTCACTCTATGGGTTCTGATAACCCCATGATGGTGCAGAAAGACCTCCAGACATTTCAGGACTGCAATCTTTTGTACACTAAAATGAGGATTACCATTGAGCTTGACAATAAACTTGGCTAAATAACCCAGACCTCATTTCAATCCACAGTTCTTGGATCTCCAAATGACAGCTTGCCAGATTTACATCTGTTTCCTCTATGGGGAATGTGGAGTCCTTTTCTAACCCTTTAGGCTTAGTTTTCCTTCTCCTCTTGGCTTTGCTGCCAGATGATGAAGATTTAATTCATTTATTACCATTACAATCCATCTGTTTTTAAGCACAGAAGCAAGCTGAGTTTTCAGAGTAGCTTCTGTTTCTGAGAGAAAATTAGTGTCTTCACCTATCCTCCTCTTCTCTCTTGGGCACAAAATTACACTAAACAGTAGGGGTTATCTATGCCCTCCCCACACCCCCTGTCTAACCTGTACTGTAGCATAGACTGGAAATGCAGAAGGATGGCTCTTCTTCCCTCCATTCTTCAGTCCAGGGGACTCTGACATGGAAAGTTTCCATTTTATCTTCAGTCTTGACTGAGTGTATGCTTGGTTTGTTTTAAAGTGGTACGGGGACAGAAAGCAGTCCTGAGTACCAAAGTTCAATCGCCGCAAAGCAAGCACAGTGCTGCCATTCCCTTTGGTAGCCCCAACTTCTTGCTAACCTCCTCTACAGACAATCTAGTGACAATATATTGACTCACAGGCAAAACCTGTGCTCATTACAGATATGGTGGGCTTTTTTCATGGGAACAAGGGTATTAGCACTACTAAATACATCTGCCAGTTTTCATCTGGGCTGATGCATATTGCTGCTGTAGAAATTTCTTCTGCAGTGCAGGCAAAGCACAGGCTATTATTTACTCCTGCTGTGCGCTGTTAGAAAAAAATATTACACCCTGAAATTGGCTGCTTTCCACTGATCTCTGAAATACCCAAAGCATTTCCCTTGCCCTCTGTTTCTAAGAGTGCTGTGATCTCTGGATGAAAGCTCCTAGATATATGTCAGTTAATTATTCT
This sequence comes from Gymnogyps californianus, assembly GCF_018139145.2. Lineage (NCBI taxonomy): Eukaryota > Metazoa > Chordata > Aves > Accipitriformes > Cathartidae > Gymnogyps > Gymnogyps californianus. The sequence continues at coordinate 25,646,541 of NC_059475.1, read as the reverse complement.
TATCAAACCAAATTCTTCAGTCATCCAAAAGCTCTCACTCAACAGTTGTGGCACCTCTCTGTGGAACATCAAACTTTCTCCGCTTTCCAGTACAGCTCTATGGGCAGTATTTCTCTAGAATAAGAGCATGCAGCATTTTAAGAATTTACTGTGGGTTTTCTCTGATATTTGCAATGCCTAATATTAGAGGTCTCTGTAATTAAAGGCAGGACTATCAGAGACTTCAGTGAGATTATTCCATATTGATCAGGCATAACAGAGATTTTATTCCAGAAATTCTGATATTAATATCGAGCAAAGTGTATGGAAAAAACTATAGTCAGATGTTTCTGATGAGATATCAACATTTCACAAATACAGTCAAGCAGTGTGTGTTTTGACCTTTCAGTTTATGTGCCCATTTCAACCATAGCTGTTGAACTTTCCACAAGCAGAGTTGATACTGGGGGTTAAAGGTCACAACTAACAATTGAGGCACTTCTCTGACCAGGCTGCAAAAGCAATAAATAGAGTCAAAACATGAGGAAAACCTTTTCAGCTCATAGCTTACCTGCTCCAGGGGTTTGCTGGAGTTGGATTGAGGGGATAAAAGAGAGTGGGAGAGACCCAGGACTAGGGCTTGGAGCTGGAAAAAGAAACAACAGTGAAAAGGTCAATGTTCAGATGATGGTATCGCATCCTCCTTTCATCCCTGCAGTTCACACGAAGGCCGGGATCCTTGCTTTGCTTTACTTTGGGGAAAACTCTTGCTTTATTTGTTCATGTTGAACTGCTATCGGAGCTCAATGTCTCAGTGTTGTGTTTTAATAACATCAGTTTCCCTGGACCAGATACATATGAAGTCAGTTAGACGATTCTATAAACAATGGATCCAAGTCACGCAACGCAACATTTCTGATTGCAAGATAACCTTTCCGAGGGCGAAGTTAGTGAGGTGAGGGGTTGGATTCCTCAGCCAGGCACGAAGGGAAACCTTCAGCGTTCAGGGCTGCTCCAGTGGGACGAGGTTCGTCTCCTCTTGTTTTGGGGGAACAGCTCCCTGGTTTGTTTTTCTACTCCCCAGTCAGCACGCTGGGTGACTTTCCTGAATTCTGGCCGCCCAGAGCATACTTTGTTGACAGTTCATTTAAGGAGATCTGCGCAGAATATTTTCCTTTGAAATCAGTTGAGAAGAGGAGTTACATTGAAGTTTTAGTGAGTGCTATAGCTCTTCATTTTTATTTTGGAGTTTAAAAAAAGCGACACATGTGGGAAGATATTTCCAAACCAAGAAATGAGAAGGTTCATTTAGCATAGTATGAGAAAGGTCAGAAAGGAAGGGAGAAAGATGGAATCAGCCAGATGGAGATTTTGGAAAAAGCTTCTCTCAATTTCTTGCATTTATAGTTATTTGTTAACAAAGATATTATTCTCTAATATCTGTTTTAAGGCAAACAAATATTCCAGGATCCAATATGAAATTTTTGTGATGTTTGAAAATTTTTTTCTCCCCTCTCTAGTACCTAACACAAGGGAAAACCTCAAATCATCAGTCTCCAGCTTTACCTTCACACAGCTGATGAACATGGTTACTGCCACATGGGAAGGGGTCTAGACTTCACATTTATAAACAACACCAGTTTGGCACCTACAAGTACTCTAATTGTACGTCCCGGCATGAAGACCATTCCTACACTTTGCTTAGGAAAATTATGCTCTGGAGGGTTTTTGTGTGCTTGTTACTGTATGGCCACAAAAGAGCCATGTAGGCTTTTCATAGCTGTAGCAAGGTTTATGTGCAAAACTACATAGATTATGAGATGCTGATGTGGTTTTGCTCATGATTCAAGTCCTGGTACGATGGTGTTAACTTCAGTTGCATTTGTTGAGTGTAAATCACAGTGAAAACAAGCCTTCACTGCAGTAAATTTAGCAGTTCCCAAAGTGAACATGGACTTTCTTCTTTAGGTACCAGGAGCAGTCTTGCCATCATGGCATAGGGCTTCATGCTTCCTGTGGGCTGATTTACTCTCTCTGAATCAGTTCAGAGGAGACTGGATAGAGGAATTGGCTCCAGCCCATAAAATAGGTGAAGATCTAGGTCTTCAGCTCAATCCTAAGGCAGAGTGTAGATGCTCACACCAGACATTACAGTTTTCATCCGTTTTTTTATTAGGTATAACCCATAAATAATTTAAGTAGATCTTTAACACAACCTGCATCTCCATAACTCTCATCATTTGTAACAAGTGGTATCCAAGTCTTGTTCAGGGAGAGCAGCTAAAGGAGTGGGACATCAGGTGCAGGCCAGACAGCAAATTCAAGTTCTTAGTCTCTCCCACCACCCTCTAAACCAAACGCTCGTTCATTTCCGCAACAAGAAGACCGTGGAATAGACCCCTGCAATGGCTTCCCCATTCAAGGGATAGTCTGGAGCAGGATTACAGCCGTGGGGGTTTCCAGACCCTGTCTAGCCACCAGCTTCATGTTTGGCTGACAGATCTGGCCCCAGAGCAACCAGGTAATTCTGCCAGGCGTGGTGACAATTACAAAAGTCCTTTGCAGACAACACATGAAGAATACATTGTCTGCAAGTGGCACATGGTTGCAAGTGGTTGCCTGCTGCATTTTATCAGCTTCTACTTTATGTTGTGGAGAAACAAGTTCATATTGATCAATAATCAGGATCTCATAGAGCTACCCTGGCTACATTAGATTATCCAGCTGTTCCATGCATAGAGGGTCAAAACTGAACACAGTTCTAGCTGTGCATACTGCCCTTGCAAACTGGGCTGCTGTATTTTAGATCGATGATTATGCTGCTAAAGTTAATGAACAGCCCGTCCCTCTATGCATATAGCTGTCTGTCCTCTTTTCTATGCAGAAAGGGAGCTAACATCTCACATATGTTTGCGAAAGATTTGTTTAATTAAGCAAAAATTAATTGACATAATGAGAGTTCACTTAGAGTTTCCAGTGGCTTACACATATACATATAAAGCTGGGTTTTGGAAAAGGCTCTGGCTGAGTATCCTGGGGATCTGGATTCAATTCTCAGCTTTGCCGTAGGCTTCCTGTTTAACCCTAGGCAAATCATGCAAGGCCAGATATGTAAGGTATCGAGGTATTTGATTCCTAAATGTTTATTGATTTCTTCTGTAATCAGGGCCACGGTGCCTTTCTGCCTCACTTTATCCACCTGTAAAAGGGAGATAATTGAGTGTCTCTTCATACATTGTGGCTGGAGCATTTGTTTCAAGCAAGGGCTACTTCTGACTGTGCATCTGTACAGCAGCAAGAGAAATTGGGTCTTGATCTCATTTGATTTTCTGGGTGCTACTGTGCTATGAATAAAAATACCCCTTAGTGCAGAGACAGTGACGTGCGCACTGGCGCTTAAGTTAACACACACTCTATTTATTTGTTTGTTACTTCATTTTGTGAGTGGATTATTTTTTTCTTGGAATACTTGCTGTATATTTCCTCTAGCTATGATACTGTGCTCTGACTGCAATATTTAACAACAGGAAGATCCCTGACCTTTTGTCCTGATCTAGTATTAACTGAACGGATTACTTTATTTTAACAAGAGGAAAAGTGATTTTTCCCACTTCCCTCTCAGTTTGAGTCTTGTCTAAGAGTCGCTGTCTCTCTGTTGAACTCTTCCTCTTTCTGTCTTTCCCTTTTTCTCCTCCCTGCTTTTTGCTGAGCCAAATAGTCTTTTCCACGTGACATTATGCTCTGTCGGTTTACAGTTTTATTGTTTAAAACCAGTATCCAGCATTCCCAGTAAACATTAATTACTGCCTCAATTATGACACATAATGTTTTTTTGGGTGAAATGAAAGCCACCATCGTCAAGAATTCATGACTAGCCCTCTCAGCAAGGAACAGTAATCTATGGGGTAGACATTTTGGAAAGATACTTCTCTCCATAAGTCATTGTATTGATTAAAAGCAAAAGCGGGTTAGCTGTGTTAAAACATTCTGTAGCCTTTCCAAGTTAATTATTCAACCAGAGAGACATTTTACCACCCAGGAACTGCGCTCACTTTCTTCTTGAATTCTAAAGGAAATGGCTTTTCAGTCCCTTTGCGTTGGCTGTCTCCTGGGCCGGGGCAGCCAAGATGAACTACAAAAGCTCAACACAAAATGCCTTGCCCAGATGCAGCCCAGGAGGACCTTCATTGCCACCTGTTGTTTCCCACTTCTTTGCAAAGACATTCGGGGTGTTCCACCATTCTCTGGTACTCACACATCCGTCTCGATGTGGGGTTTCCTGGGTTGCTTCCCCATATTGGGAAACGCCTCTGTATCCTATTTTATACTAACACGCTGCAGCCCCTGACTAGGCTGACATGCTCACCCTTGTTTCATACCCTGACCTCCTCAAGCCTCTAGGCAGAAGAAAAGAGCAGGTGCCACAGCAGGTTCAAGTTTTTCTTCCTACTTCTTTTATCCCCAAAGGGTTTTAAAGAAGTGGCCGAGCTGTTCACCAGCAGGGACCTGGCCTGCTGTTCAGTCCTGCTGGATTTCAAGCTCTTCTTGCCAGGCTGCCCTGGTGCTGGTTCAGACACATGTCATCACATGCAATATGGACACAATACCCTCATTCCTACGGGCTCCAGGACCCAGCAGAAGAAAGCGCAGGCAGAAGATCAAACATGGAAGGAACAGAAGACAGAGGAGCTGCTGTTGCCATCTGTGTCTGGAACAGAAAAATGAACACAAGGAAAGAGACAGGGCAGAGGGATAATTACTTTCATTCCAATTTTATTCCCACAATTCCAACCACTTTTGAAGCCAATTTTCCTTTAATAAAATATACTATTAATGACTCAAGTAGAAGCCTTTTGTGCAAGACAATACCCAACTCTCCAGATGGAATTATTTCGTATTCTGCACAATATACATGTATGTATATTTATATACATAAAATGAGCTGTGAGCATGGCCTCTATTACCCTATTTTGCAAATCAAGTAAGTTATTTCAAAATATGCTTAACATACTTTATTTCTTTGAAACTAACTCTTTCATAGCTCTCCCCCCCCGCCCTGCTCTCCCTACCCCCTAAAGAGAAACACAAGCCAAACAGCAAAAAGAACTATTTCCCATCATTTCTGGAAGCCATTCATTTGCTATTTGTGTTCATCAGAGCTTCAGAGTGAAGGAATTTAAAGAGCTACTGATGCCTTTTGCTACTTGGCATATATATCCAATATTGTCTTTCAAGCAGTTTAGACACATCCTTCTTCTCTTTCTTCTTTAACAGCCTGTCAGAGAAATAGGCCTAATTAGTTTATTGTGGGTTTGTGTGTGAAGAAGTTATTGAGGGAGTGCCAAGTCAAAAAGTCAAACACAAACTGATTAATTTTCACAATGCACCCCTCTGAGGTGGGGAAGTTCTGACAAATCCACTGGGTGTTCACAGTTATCCTGTGCTCTGCGCACAGAGGCTGGGAGCCATATGGAGAGCAGAGCACTGGCACTGTGCTCCCAGGTTCCCAAAGCTCATGCTCCGGGCACTGGGGCTGATGCTGAACCTCGGCGCCCGCCAGGAGCTCAGCCCACCAGACCTGTCTCACCCCAGTTGCTTCCTCTTCTCCACCTACCGAATGGAGACACCTGGTGACAGCCCCTCCTTGGGGTCAGTTTTTTGGGCACAGCAGAATATATACAGCTTAGGAGTGTGACACAATAATTGGTTGGCTCACAGAGAAGATAGATAGCTGGGATTTAATAAGCCATTAGGCTAAGCATCAGTGTGCCCACCACCCTGACAGGGCACCCAGAGTCCTGACTGACCAGGCAGGCACCAGCCAGGAGGGGCTGGGTGGCCTCTGCAGCTCCTGGGAACTACCTCTTCTGCATTGCTCAGTTGCCATCCTCCACTGGCTCCATTGGCACCGACAACGCTGAGTTCTCCACACAGGGACCCTACAATTCCTCACAAGCCTCCCTGGGTTTTTCTTTGTTTGCAGGTTTTTCTTTTGCTTTAGGGTTTTATACGTTTCATGGTGGTGCTTTCCCTATTGAATCCTTGAGTTATGTATGAATCCATCTCAACAGTACTACCTCTGCCAGTAATTTTACTTTTCTTTTCTCTCTACAGACTTTCTCACAGCTCTTCCTCAGCAGTCTGAGTCAAGGTTATGCAGCTGTGTCTTATCAGAGCAGGGCTTTGCTCCTTGGTGCACAGGCAGCTCAACCTGGAAGGGGTTTACAGAGGGCAGCTACAGCAGTTACTTGGGAAGGGCAAAAGGAAATGACTGGCCGAGTTGGGGTTACAGTTTGGCAGGAGATTGGGCTAGAATGGTGGCTTTTAGCTCCATGAAACTTCCAGAAAAAAGTTCATGAGCCACAGTGGTTCCCATTTCCAACCAAACACAAATTAGGCTGACCTTTAAGAGTTTGCTCAGTGATTTGTAATGCTGCCCTTTGCATTTTCTTGCTTTCTCAGATGCCGGAGAATATCAGGAGGGAGGAAGGTTTATTTCCCCCAATGGTTTTGTGAAACGCCTTGTAATGCCTTTCAGATCAGCAGTTGTTCCCCTGACCCTAAGCTGAGAAACACTGTCCTAAATGATCTCCAAGGGCCCCTTCCAGCACTATTTTCTTTAATTCTAGAAACTCAGAACCTCTTGAATTTCTATCACTATTCCACTGCCACCAGCTACATGTCTTCAGGCTCTCAGGCATATCTTTTGTCCCCTATTATGCTAGCTGGATAGTTGCAGTAAACCAGAATATTTGTCTAGAAGGGAATTATTGTTCCTGCCACAAGAGGTTATTTGAAGCCACAGCTGCCACAGGGATAAGTGTGATGGCACTGCAACCTTCAAAGACACTTGGATTTTTCTCACTCAAAGCTGTTTCCAGGTTACAAGTTCCAGGAACTTGTTCAGGATGCAAGACCAGATCTCCCCCCACTCAAAAAAACCCACCTCAAACCCTGTTCCTGTGAAATTTAGATTGTGTTTCAATAAAGCTATTCACCCCTTTGTCTTTATCTCTACTTTAACAATTGTCTCCAATGCAGCATTTTTTACAGTTGTGTGCTTCAAACAGCATCAAAACAGACACTGAAGCAATATTAAGAAGTCGTTCTTAACTAAGACCGCTTCTACTAACAGCTTCTCTGAGCCGGTCTCACCTTTCTTCCGTGTATAATATATAAATATATATCAGAACAAGTGACTAGGAGGTGAGAGGATGAGTTATTTCTATGTTCAAGGAACTGACAACCTTAGCCCTGAGGTCACCTACCTGAAGCTGTGGACCCCAGCCCATGTTTCCGTAGGGGGCCCGTCAACACGCTGGCCTGGCACTGACCACAGGATCATTCAAGCCTCTGCACTGGTTTAGCTTTAAACCTCTATGAACTGGGTCAGATTTGCAAGAGTTGATTTTTGTGGTAGGGCACTGTGCCGCAGCCATCAGCCTCATTTGGATTCAAACAATATTATGAGACTCGAGGGGTTTATCTGAAATATGAAAACACCATAAATATTCATTTTGAGAAAATCCTGCTCAGACAGGGAGCATAGAGCAGACTGATTTGTATCCTACTAATACCATCCGGCTGCAAGTGGGCAGGGGGACCCCGATACTGCATGTTCGTCAGACCCATATCAGATCCATGTGGCTGGCTTGACGTCCTACTGTCGGCAATCTCGCAGTCATCTGGGGAGCTGTGGGCTTGCACCAAGCAGCTCAACGGTGACTTCCCATTCAGCTTACAGCAAGAAAACACAGTTCCCATGCGTTTCACGTATGCTGACTGAAGTGTGTTGCACATGGGCGTGAGGCAGGCAGGATAGAGATATATAACGTTGGACTGATTTAGTGGAAATGAAAATAACTAGACATACGTTAAGCACATTAAAAGTACTGATGCATATTGTGCCCCTGCTTACTGTTACTGCGTAATAACTTTTTTTTTTTAGGAAGATGTCTGTGTCACTAGGGAGATCAATTTGTAGCAGACCTTCCCTCCATGCCCACACATATCTTCATGGGGGAGAAGGGCAGATTTTAGAAAAATAGTACAAATCTACTCCACGGTCAAGATAATGACCCTAACGATTAGAAGCCAGGTCCTGAGTCAGAGGGGAACTTTTGCTGGAGCCTTCATTGAGTGCAGTGCTGGGTCTGATCCCCCTCGTCTGTGCCCCAGCATCAGCGACCCACAGTCCCTCACCAGTCCCAGCCATCTTCAGAGAAAAAGGACAGGCAGCAGCCACCTTAATCCAATTTCATCTAAGTATGTAATTAGGGCTGTACATCTGGGATCACTTTCTCTCCCCTTCAAAAGCTAAAAAGCTTTATGAACTAGAGGCAGGAAGGAGGGTTTGATCCAGCTTTGGGTGTTGAAAAATTCCTCTCATCTCAGCTCAGCCGTACAAGGCTCCAGAGGCTTGCACTCGCCATTTGATGGCCCTGGGGGAAGCCAAAAACTTGTGTAGTCATCCCAGGGCTGTCTCATTCAAACCATTCCTCTGCTGTCTGTGCACAGGATTTCTGTTTCTCCCCAGTATACTCTCCTGGCCTTCTTTTGCCACGGTGGGACACCACAGCGGTGAGCAGCTGCTCACCTGAGCATCCCACCAGACTCTGGGGTTTTGCCTTTCACAGGCATTGGTGTTTGGAGACACGTGCTTTATGGGAGATGTCCCCTTGCAATGTTTTGTGCAAAAAGGGATATCTTTGCAATCAATCAACATGTGTCCACATATGGCAAGATTCAAAAGAGGCTGGATATTTTCAGAGATACCAGAATTACTCAAAATATAATACCTAATGTGAATGCATTACAGAAAGATTGTCCAGCTCCCTGCTTTAGGAGAGGTCTTGTTTGGCCTGGCATTCACAGCCAGCTTGTGATCTGGGGAAAAACATTTAACATTTCTACCTCCTTGTTAAAGTTCATCCAGATAAGCAGTTATCTGTCGCTAGTGAAGGGATGAAAATTTCGGGATGGAGGGAAGAGGCGAAGAGGAAGGACTGAGGAACGTCATGCCGTGGATGTACTGTTGATGAAGAAATTCTCCAGGCAACATACGTGATCCAAGAGGTTTACCACTTTCCTCCTAGCCTTTCATAAAAGTATCTTTTGCCCTTTCCAGTGGGACAACACTGAATCAACTGTTTGTGTGGCCAGGCGTCAGCTGAGAGACTGGAAACTCCCTAGGCAAAACACACGTGGGTGAGGACGTCTGACTACACAGTCGGATATGTGGAAGCAGTAGACATGACTGGTTCCCACTTATCAATATACTTCAGGGCTTAAACACACCATTTACTACCAATAAGCAGGAGAGCACTGAGGGAAGGCAGAGGTTATCCCGTGCCAGCTCAAAGGTGTCTCCTCCTCAACAGCACAGAGGCTGGTCAGGGCACACCGAGGCTGTGTGTGAGGACTGGGATGGCTGCGCCTGTGGTTGCTCTTGTGCTGAGACCTGGTGCATTCGCCAGACTCACATGGAGACTGGTGTGACCGCTGGCCCACCACCTCCACCACCGTTGGCTCATCATCAATTCACCATTGGCTCCAAATAAGCTGGAAAGCTCAGAACACAGTTGATATTAAAAGATTACCAAGAAGAAAAAAAAAATCTTTCTGACCCCTCCTTAGGCCTTGCTTCACCAGATTGACTGGGCCAGTCTCAGCCTTTATGGAGGCAAAAATACACTCCTTTAACTGCAGCTATTGAGCCAAACCCTCAGCTGGTGTGACACTGTGTTTTCAATGGAGCTGTGCTAATTTACAGTAGTCTTGTGTCTGACCTTCTTCTGGGGAGCAATTCAATGTGGAGAGAATGAGGATCATAGAGGAGTAACCTCAGACTTTCTTTTAATATAAATCACAGAAGAGCAAAGTTGGCAACTGACGCCGGTCAGAGAAAGCTGATGGAATTGTACTCTGCGAGAATATGCCCTTCCATCAAGATAAAGCCGATATTGCTGTTGTTATATGAAGACGAAACCTGGGGGAAGGGAAGGAATTTCAACAATGCCAGTAAAAAACACAAGATATTTTAACATTTTGGAACAAAAAAATTCCACTTTCCTTTTTGAAACGAAGTTTTGCTGAGATTTTTTCTAATTCATGCTATAGTTTGTATTAGCAAACAGTTAAAAAATTGGAAAACCAAAATCAATAGTAAGTATTTCAATGAATCCCAAATATATTATTCTGCAGAATTTTCTTTCATAGAGAGCTTAACCTGGGGAAGGTTGCTCAGATTTGAAGCAGAACCAAATTCCCAAATTTTGAACTCTTTCATGAAGCAAGCATTTCATCCTCTCCACTGACCTATTAGTCAGAAAGCTTGGATTTCTTGTAGGAAAAAGGTGAATGCTCCCTGCTACTTGCTCACTGCTTTCTAGCCTTCCCAAACACTAAAGATGTCTGCTTTAATTTTTGTTTGAGACTCGACGACCTCAGTCTCAGAGAAGTTACAAAGAAACTTGTCTGAGCAACTTACACTTACCCACTTAAAAAATAAATAAATTCAAATGCACTAAGTAAAGGATTACAAAATCAGATTTAGAGATAGACCCTGAAGAAACTTATTTGCAGATGGGCTTAAACTGTGGATAATAATACTGACTCACCATTATGAACTGCTTTGAGGTCTAGGGATAAAAGGGTTTATGTTAGTACTAGGTATTACTACACTTTATTGTTAATTTCAAAAGCTAGAAAATGAATAACAAGCAGCAAAAAAAAAATCTTTCAGTAAAATTAAGGACTTAACCTGATAAAAGATCCCAAATGTCAACACCCTGGCATTATGACTGCCTCTCCAGCCCTTCTTACCTTGCTGGCCCTTTTTAAACCTCTTCAGTGTGGAATGGGTCCAAAAACTGCAGGCACTTGGACTTGAAAATTCATAGGGATTTTCATAACCTATTTCCTCTGCTGTAGGTGTTGTCACGTATGACTTTTTGTTGCTTGTCATGCTGTCAGAGAGAGCCCCTACACACACTCTCACACACACGCTTTTCCTCCCATACACACTCTTTCCTTAACAGGTAGCATATACAGCACGAAAGAGGGAGAAAAAAGAAAGTATTGGGAAATCGACATCTGGTTCGAATAATTCCTCCTATTTAAATTTTTACTTAGAGAACTCCCATTGGTACCAAATAATTGAACTCAGTTATTCACAGCTAAAAATCTTGGTAGCACCATTCCTCTCTGCTTTCATGTGGTGGATCGTCACACCTAGGCTACTAAAGCCTCACAGAGGATTTACGTTGCGGGTACCGCACAGCAAAAGGCAGCTCCCTGTTTCTCTCTTACCCCCTCTCCCACGAGGAGACACAAAAAGATGTTGCCTTGCCCTCTCCCCCTCCTCTCCTTTATTAGGAGACGCTGAACTTACAACAAATACACTTCACAAAAAAGCAGTGTAATTAGCCTTGCTTTTTTTGGCCTGCATGTGTGTGGTAAAATGTCTAGTAATAGTTGGCACGACTTCTGCAGGGAATGAGATTCCCATGGTTAGATCTAAAGCCCAAATACTTGGAACAAATTAACACCAGCCAAGAAAGTGAGGTTAATTACTGGAACACTTGGAAGAGGAGGTCTCCCTAGTCTGGAAAAATGCAATACACTATCTGCATGTATGGTATGTGGCCAAGCAGAATGTCTCCCTCTCTTTCTGTCTCTCACTTGCTCTCTTTCCTTCTTTCCTTTTGTGTCCTGACTATAGACAAATGTCAGAGCTGCTGAGAGCAAAGACTTCATCTTCCTCCGACCTGTTCTGCTTTCAGGCCAGTGCCACCGATGGCCCTGGAAGCTACTCAAAGCTGAGAAACATGGCCATCAGGGGCTGGCTCTCCTTCTGTCTATGTTTTCTCATTAGTGGTTTTGCGTTGTTGAAAGGCATCTTCATTGGAGGCCCAGTATTCCAGCAACATGCTGCTTTAATCTGGGGTGGGCACTGAGGCTTTCAAAAACACAGCATACGACCCAACAGGAGAACAGTCATCTTCCCTAATATGCTCTTTGGAGAGCAAATCTGTAAATCCTGTAGGCCCCTAAACATCTGCCTTTGGTAACGTTTTAATGGGGAAAATTTGCCTAGTAACCACATTGCCATTGACCTTTGATGCGTGAGGAATGTATACATGCACATGTCGGGGGGGGGGAAGGGCTGCGTGTGTGCGAAAACCTGTGAAATCAAGGTTGCAAAACCACGTAGGTGGAAGCTACATACTCCAGTTACCTGTGCACCTTTAGGAGGGCTCCCTCATGTGTTTGCATTATTCATGACACAGCCCTCCATGGCATGAGGACACGGCTTTTTTCCATGGGATCGCTGCCTCACTCTGTGCTCAGGATGGATACTGTTCACTACAGGAACAGCTATTCAAGATTTTGTTTTTTCTTCATTGTTCAGTTTGTGACCTCAAGCCTTACTGACTGTGCACTATTCAAACCCTGCTCTGAAAACAACATCATTTTGTTTTCTCATGGGCTTTTCTATAGCACTCATGACAATAGTATCAAAGTGCCTCATAAAGATTAATTCATCTATTTTTGCTACAGCCCCAGGAGGCAAGTTGGTATTTTCTTCATTCTCCAAACATTGAACTGAAAGCATAAGCCCTGTCTATACAATCATGGATGCAGTTTATGGAGCAGCTAAAGCCGTGGTGTCGTCTGCAGCCCCACGGCTGCTTGAAGCAGTGCCTGCATGATGTCAGGCTACATCTGGCTTCAGTGTGTGCACTGCCTGACCCCCTGGCCATGCTTGCAAACTGACAAAATTGAATCTAGTCTTGAAGGTGGCCTCGGGGCCTTTGACAGTATAGACATAGCCATATGGTCAACAGTGTGTCTACAAGATCCATGGTAGGCATTAATTTTGAATCCTGTCATTGAGATGCTTAGGTCTTGATTTTTCCTCTTCCTTGTCACTAGCCAGAACTGCAGATGTTCAGAGCAGAGCTCCTGCCAACCTCAGTCCCAGCTGAGACCCCAGGGTCCCAGCCTGGGTCCCCAGAAAATGAGAATGTACAATTAGGAGACCTCTGTGAAAAGTTTGCTGTAGGCAGCATGGCTTTAGCATCTGCGAGGGCAAAACTCCCCTTCCTCACAGCACTGCTCAGCTCGGTCAGGTACAGCCCCAGCCCTCCCATTGCTCATCCGGTTTCATTCGCCTCCCACTTGCCGTCACCTGCCACAAATGCAGCAGGAGTACAGGGGCTGGTAGCCCCCCCTGTTTGGTGGAGCACAGCAGGAGACCTGTGGGAAAGAGGGTTCGAGTGTGTAACGCATGTTCTGCACAAAAGGATGGAATTAATATTGTGCATGAAGACCTAATCCAGGTAGTTCCTGACTTTTGAGTGATCAACTTACTTGAAAACCTTGGTAATGTTCACTTAACACACGGGATGCTTGATTTCCTGTGTTTTAAAGTAAGCTAGGTGATAGCATAGGCATGCCAATGTGGTCATACCGTGGACATCTACAGGGTTTGCCATCAAGATGGCAGCTTTCTACTGCATCCCGCTGTGCCAGGAGTTAAGCCGATAGAAGTAACAGATCCTCTGCACATGGTTTTTTTAAGTCTTATAACTTGGCCAAATGCGGGTAGTTTTTCACAGGGACAGACAAGGCCCATCCCTAACACAAAAGCCACCTCTTCTGCCAAGTGTCCGATTGCACTTCCAAAGCACAGGGGTTCTAGGGCTTTCCAAATAAAAGGTTGGGGGAAAAAAAAAAAAAGCAACAGGGCAAACAATGTATTTTTCCAGGCTTCTTCTCAGAAACACTATGTCATTTTGGCTGAAATTTCCGTAAATAATTCAGTTTGAGGCAAACACCCTGTATGTAAAATTTAAACCCAAACAGTTGAAGCTGTCAAAGTTATAAACAAGTGAAAGAAGGACCCTATAACAGAGAATGTTAGTCAAACTTACTAATAAGCAAGATTCCCAGCTCTGTGTGTTGCTATATGTGTGCATTTGCACATATTCAATATGGGCTGACACATCAGGCTGACTTTGAAGGCTGCTCGGGGAGTCCTGCCCTAGGAAACAGACCCACACTGGCTGCTTACTGTGCCACTTAGAAAAGAATATTGGAAAAGGGACAGAGAGAGGAGGCAAAATACACTGTAGTGGCAACAAATGAATCAGTGCAGTTTATATAGCCTGGAGGGGCTCTCTTCTTCTGCCAACCCAGCCTCCGGGGCTCTCCAGCTCCTTAGACTAAAGGGTCAAGCAGAACATGGAAACGCAGGGCTGAAAGCAAGGAATTCACCTAGCCCAACCCTCATACCTAAGCCGGGATTAAACCGACCTATTCCTGACCAATCGCCATCTAACTTTTTCTTATAACACTTCAAGAAGAAGATCCCCGATCCCCCCAGCCTATCCCAGTGCTTAACTGGAAGTGCTTAGATAGCTTCACTCAATTTCAAACAGCTTATTCACTGCAAACTGAACACATTATTTCTACCTCTGCCCAGAGTATCAGGGAGTATAAAAGATCATTGTCCTTTTCAGAAGAAGCTTTACATATCAGAGGACTTTCACATCATCCTCACTTTTCTCTCTCTTCTGGAGGACACCTGTGGAATTCCTTTACTCTTTCCCAGCAGTTGTGTTTTCTAACTCTTATTATTCTGGTGCAATACCTAAAACTAGAGAGTCTTCCAAATGGGTGTAAATCAAAAGCCATATCTAAGCAGCCCGTCTGCTTACAGCACATCAGTGTCTCTCAGCTAATGCTGCGTAAAGAAACTGCATGACTTCTATCGAGGAACCCCAATTCAAATGGAGCCAGGACCCTAATTTGTAGCTAAGTTAATATAGCCCAGCATTTAGGAAGATCCAGAATAAGGTGAGACCTTATGTCTATAAGCCTTACCAAGACTTCCCTAGTACTCTGGCCACAAAAGCAGAGTACAACAGGGTAATTACCTTGCATAAAACATTCATTTTGCTACATTGCAAAATCTGTTTGGTGGGGGTTTTTTTGTTGTGCAACTGCATCATGTTGTTGACTCATGATCCTGGGGTTTTTTAACCAGTTGTGTGCTGTCTTCAACCTGGTCATACTTTTTTGTTCACATGGAAGGATATCTGAAATCTTTCTTGAAGCCAAGGTATACCATAGACACAGGTTTTATCTGTACCCACCAGACCGGTTACCATATTCAAGAGAGAATTCTATTTTAGGTTTCTTTATCTGAAATCCCCTGTACAAAATTAGGACTTAATATGTTTCTCAAGCCAATATATCATGGAGCATGGGCCCCTAATTATCAGAAATATGTCCATAGGAGGATCTGGGCACCTGACATTCCTGTTCTGTGTAGGAGACACAAAGCAAACTGCCGCAGTTCACAAAGTACACACCTGTGCAGGAAACAGCCAGCTAGTAACGAGATGTACTACTTTACATTCCAGTTTAGCCAGCCTCCTAGGTGGAGAGGCAGCTACCTCTGCTCAGCAGAGCACATATACCTCATTAAATCCAAGCTTGCTGTGCTAGAATCTTAAATCATTTCCCTGCCAAGATCTGTCTGTATGTCCTCTTTGCACTTCTGACTGTACTTTAAAACCACATTTATCTTGTTAACATTTGCAAAGCACATAAACACAATCATATACCCAGGGGATGCTCTGTGCCCTCTGTGATATCCAGAATCTCCTATCTGTACAGACATGCACAGAGACATACGACCCTGCAGTTTTCTGATAAAGAAAAAAATGTTTCTGAGCCCTGTTGGGTTTAGTGAATCCACCACACAGTACAGGAGGTTTGCAATATCCCAGATCAGCAAAGCTCACTGTGTGTCATCTGTGTTTATGTATGGAACAAAGGGAAAGGGAGGCAGGTACAACACTAATGTAAATGTGGCCATTTACCAGCTTGTTTTCCACCTTTTTCGTACCCCTGTAATGAGGTGCTGAGGAAGGTGTTGATCACACAACAGCAATCAGCAATCAGCATTATCATCTCCCTTGTGTTAAGGTTATGCACCTCTGGAAAGAGAACAGTGATATAAATGTGCCCAGACTTGCAGTTGCTACCCATGGAGGCAGCAATCCCAGGGTCTGGGCACACTCAGGGGCTGCAGGTTTGGGCACATTCCTGCAAGAGGGGGAAAAAATGTTTCCCTCCTAGCCTTTGAATGGTAAATCAGCAGTCATAACAGGTGATCTGCATGGCTTGTGTGTGCTTGTGGATTGACCTGCATTAGGGAAGGGTGAGAAACCCCCTGGCCAAGCCATGAGTGTGATCTCCCATCGGCGAAGTGAGGGCAGGAGTAGGGGCTGCGGGGCTACAGAGGTAAGCTTACCAAGGCAGGCAGAGATCCTCCAGTGGAAAGCACTATAAAAGTGCAAAGCACTCTGATACTAGTATTACTCCATACCACTTAGTAGAAGGTAGTGTGTACAATAAATACATATTGCAAAATAGGTTTTATTTCCTTAAAAAATCATTTCACTCTGTTCTCCAGGGTGTTGCTCAAAGCAAATATAGTTTTATTGCTGACAGTTTAGAGGAGCTAAGGCTGTTATTGCAGGGCTAGTGTGAGGCAGCTGTACTTGGCTCCTTTCATCACTTGCATATGGAGAAAATGTTGTTATTAGACTCTCTCAAAGTTCAGCTCTATTCCCCTGAACCCCAGCTTCCAGCTTTGAGAAACAGAGACTTCCAACACTGGTGGCATGTGAGAACTAGGACATGTATCCTTAGTTCAAGCACATGAAGGTCTTGACAGCTGTTCTTGGATTGAATTTGTGTCTTCCTTCATAAAAGCACAAAAACTGTTACTTGGTTGAGCTCCCTTGGTGTAAGATAGGAAATGCCCACTGCATTCCCAGAGACACTACACTGAATTATTTGGCTTGGGCCCTGGCTCTGTTTGGAATCCGTTGTCCAGATGTTCCTCCCTTTGTAAGGTCTGGCAAACTGAAAAAAAGCTTAACTCGGCCTTTGGTATGCCTGTGAGTGACCCTTCTCTAGATAATTTTCCTTGGGACTTCCACAACCCTTCTGAGAGCCTGCAAACATCTTTTCTTAATAATTGCATTACATTATGAGGAGCACTATGCATTAGTACCAATTTGCTCTTCATCTAAGACGTCAGACATAGCTTTTCAAAGACGCTTTAGTTAAGCCCCATAATCTCTCCAGGAGGCCGGTTGGTACTGTTATCCTCTGAAGATGAGGGACCCAAGGTGCAGAAAGATGAAGTTAACTTGCCCACAGCCACACAATATATCAGTCACAGAGCTGCAGAGTCCAAGCCCAGCTCCCAATCTTAAGTGTTAACCACTAGACTATGATCTGTACAATATCAGAAAGAGCAGGAAGGACCAAGAGGCAGCTATATAACATGAGGAATTAATTCCGCTGGAAGGATATGGGAGAGGCAGAGGAGCAAAGTCCTAGTCAGCACGGGCTCTGCGATGATTGCTGCCTTACTGTTCGTGGGCAGCAGAGTGTGTCTCCCATTCCTACATCTGCCCTGGATCTCATTGATCTTCTCTCTCTTTTCCATTTTTCCTGTCTCCCCTTGTCTTCCCACAACCTCCCCAGATGTTTGTCTTTTCACATCTTTAAAAAGGGAAACTTGTCTTTTATCCAGTTACTTCTTCTTGTAACTCAGAGTTTTGGGGAAGAGCCCTAAAATGCCTGTGGCTCTCCAGCTGCATAAGGCAACACAGCTCATCTGGAAACGTCACAGTCCCCAGGAAGCCAAGCTCTTAACCACTGTGGATTTAAATCCCAGCATGAGTCCCCATTGAATTTATCATGTAGTACAGTATAATAAAACTGTACAGTGTCTTGTACCTTTGTCAGTTGCTTTGTACAGAGAATTTGCATCAGAAATTGATTTCTCTTTAGATTCCTAGTCCAAAGACATCTAGCCAGTGTCATCAGTTTGCCCACTCTGCAGAAATCTCAGGAGGATTTTCAGAAGCTACATATCATTGTGTATTTACAAGCTTCTGGAAATTCATGGGGAGCCATATGGCAAAGGGGAGAAACCTGTACGATTTGGCACCAGGAGAAGGACACGTTTTACAAGCTTTTCAAGAGAAGTCTCCTAGATCCATTTCCAGGACTCGAAGCCAGACTGCCACTAAGCAAGTGAAATTTGAACGCTAGAGAGATGGCCAGTAAAAGTGCAAAATGGTTGCAAACTGTAAATCTGAATGACCAGACCTCTACAGCCTTGAATGAATTCTGAACTTCAGAATCAAAATCCTTCCCAAGCTAGGCTCTACTGCCAGGGCGAGTAAGCAGAAGGCTCAGAATGGGTCTGTATTCCGTATTTTGAGTGAAAAATACTATGTTGAATCTACAAACCTTTTTTTCAAACAAAATTCTGATATAAAGCATTAAGAAAACTTGCGCAAATGGGACTTTTCAATGTCATAGGAAAAAAGTCTCTCTTTACAAGAAACAACCAGATTTTGTCAGGGAAAAAAACCCAACTTAATCTCATTGCAAGTAATACTAATTGTAGTAAACTATGCCGTAACAGATAGCAGTGCATAGAACTCATAAACAACATTTCTCCTGTAAAACAGGACTATCAACAGCATACAGAATGATAAGAGAGTTTGACAAAAAGCCATACTAATATTTTTTTTTCCCTTATTGGTCCTACAGTGGTGAGTTTTGCAGGCCACCCCTCCAAGCACTGGTGATCCCATGGAGCCTGTGTTCCTGGCTCATTGATTCCAGGGGGAACCATCACAGCAAAGCAATGCGGTGGGCCAGCAATTACAGAGTTAACAGACAGTGGTGTCTCTAGTGACTCCAGGATGCTTAAGGGAATGAGTTCCAGGACTGAGTAGTTTTGATGGTGCTGTTTCTAATGGAGATACTGCAATGACGCCATTTATCAATGGTTTTTATTTCCCAGGAGGCGGGGTATAAACTGTATATGGCTACAAACTGCCCATACACTACTGTACAGATTCAGGTGGTCAGAGATCCCGCAGCCTGCTGAGTTAAATGGAGTCTTTGATAATAGGAAAGTGAAGTTTGGCCACCTGGTATTCATCAATCCTCTTGCCATTTCACGAGTGTCCATTAGAAACCTATATGCATGATCCCTGCATTTCAATTGTTAGAAAAATTAGCTGTTAACCATCAGGAAATGACCTGTTTCCCCAGCACAGTCACTCAGACCCATTACAGGCCCTGTTCTAAGTCCTCTTCTTATTGAACACGGTTTACAAGAGGTTCACCATAATCCCTTTAAAATTAGATTTTTGTTCTTTTTTTAAGCTATTCAGATTGTTACTCAAATAAAATCTTTTTGTATGGTTGCAGAGAGAATGAGAAGCTGACACCAGGGTTGCCGATGCGGTATCATACGTGGCCGTGGGAGGGTCAGCTGGAAATTTGGGGTGCAAAATGGGTTTTTATCAGAAGTGGCTGATTTACAAAGAGCATTTCTCACGTTTGGGGTGGCATTTCTGGTGGCAGTCAGGAAGAGACAGAGAGAAGTTCAAGGGAGGACAGCCCCGTAACCCCAACTGCGGCAAACCTTCAGTCCCTCTTTGGCCTCCTTTGGACAGAGTGGGATGTGGCCCCTCTCCGTACACCTGGGGCACGTGGCTACTGCCCCTGCTTCCAGCCTGCCAGCAGCCTCTCCTGCCAAAGGTGTTTGTTAGATGTCAAAGAAATAGTCATTGGAAAAGTGAAAGAGATGGAGCCACAGCCCCATGGTTAAGCAAGGATTTAAATCCACAGTAGGTGGGCGCTTCGCCACTAGGCTTACTGAAAATGTTTGGCTATTTTTCTCTGTTTCTGAGGGGGAGAGCAAAAGGGAAAAGGTAGACAAGGGGTTTGGAAAAAATATTTGTGTGACCTACTTTCCATTTGGCTGTGCAACAGCAAAGCAAATTTTTAAAGCCCTGAAACATTTTGGTTTCAGGAAATGCTCTCAGTTTAAAATGTTTGTTTCCTGCCTAGTTCTCACCAACAGCACCTTAGGGAGATTGTCCCAGGCAGGTATTCAGTCCCTGGGTATGTCTGTGCAAAACTGCATGCACCAGTCGCCCTGGGGAAACTGGAGACTACAGCTGTGCGGTCCCATTATGGGATATACATCCCAAACATGGATGCTTGTCTTCAGTCTTAAAAAAACACTCATTTATTGGTCTTGGGCCCCTTCTCAAACACTGTGGGGAAAGCGGATTTAGCGATTTCAGGAGGTTGAGACTGAACTCTGCATAGAGGCCAGGATTAAATCTGGACAGTGTGTATATGGGGGGAGGAATAGGGCAACCAGAAAACATAGGTGCTTCAGGGGTGTCAGAAAGATACAGTTGCGGTCCAAGAGACACGTAGACACAGAGCTCCAGTCCTCATGCTTGTTCATAATCCAGGAGAAGAGTACGATGCCCGTGAGACTCTGTAGCCGAGGCACTGCTTGCATTTTGAAGGAAACACAGAAAAATCCCAAACTGGAAAGTGTCTGTTCAGAGCAGAAGCTGGGTCTGCCACCCTCCTCTATCTAGTCATTGCCCTTCTGAAACTCATTTGCTGTGAATTACTCCAGAAAACATTGTCCCAGCAGCAGACCAGCAGAAGCCAGGGTGGGAAAAAAATAGCTTAATTTCAAACTATAATTAGAGGATGCTGAAGGCAATACTTCAACAGTCAGATGTATCAAGCACTGGAAAGTCTCTCAGGAGAAGCAGTGGAAAGAATATTGCTTCAATCACAGCGACAAAGCACTAAGAAATGCACACTAGGCAGAAATTTTGCCTTAGCTAGTGTTGGTTATCAAAAGGCAGGAAGCCCGTTCTCACGCCAGCAAAAGCAGGCAGCCTGTGGCAGGGGGAAACCCGTTTCCCACAGAAAGCCAGGCCTCCATTTAGGCTCAGATACTGCAAGGGGAGATAATGACTCACCCTGGTATTCAGGGAGAGCTATGGGTGATGGCGGCATGATGCTCAGCGGCCCCAATGCTCAGCACCCACCAGCTGCTCAGCCCATGCTCTCCCCAAACTGCCTTACACAAGTCTGGCCTTCCATCTTCAGCTGTACTTCCTTTTTTTTTCCCAAGTAAATTTAATCAGGAGTTTGCTCTCATCCCTAACTCACTTCATGTGAACTTAATTTCCAGCTCCAATAGTTATTTTTAAAAAGGGAATTTTTTTTTAAAGCAGTGGGGTTTGAGGACGAAGGAAGGAGGAGGAGGGAAAATTCAATTAACTTTCCTTCCAGTGTTTCCATATTTCTCGGGTGTATGAGCAAAGCCATTTCAGGCATTAGAGAAGTTGTTTAGATTTGGACTGTACCTTGCCTGTCAGATCATGTAACCGGGCTTTTGGATTTTTGGACCTTATCCAGTAGGAAGGATGGTTTCTGCACTCCACCAGTCCTGAGCAATGCCCACAGGAGCCCCCGACTGCAGGGACAGTTTTGTAGCATTGCCATGGCTAACACGCATGGGGAGGTGTTACAGCCTGAGGTTGTTAGTAGGTATTTAAGAAAGGAGGTATTTAAGGAGGTATGGACTCAGGTTTTGCAGCTTAAAAATAGAAAAGAACTATGGAAAATGAATGCATCTTATGGAAAATGAGCTTTTCTCCCTTAGTCTCCAGGGCAAGGTTGCCCTTCAAGGGTTTTGGGGTGGGGTTTTTTTGTTTTTTAATATCAGAAAGCATAGCTATTCCTAATCTCCCTGTTCAAGGGGAAGGAAGAGGAAGAGTCAGTAAGGACAAAAGAATGCTTTAATATACAAATATATAGTTTGATTTTTTTCGTCTCATTTGGAAGGTCTTTTAGTTTTAAAAAATTAGAGTCAAATCAAATAAAGTACTTTTGAAACAAAGCTATTATATTCTGATTTGAATCAAAGTGCTAGTTGCAATTTGCAACAAAATAAAAATGATTCATTTTGTAGTCTTTCTCTTTTTTTTTTTAAAGAAACAAAAAAAGGTGAACTACATGTTTTTGGTAAATGTTCTTGAAGAAGAACATTAATTTGCATCCAATTACCTAGCTGACCAAGGGCATGAATTCCTAATTAATATTTCATGTGATCACCAATTTAACCATCTCTTCCTTGGCAGAGACGAACTTCTCTAGGTATGATCCAGGAGACAGGAGTCAGAGAATGACCTATTGCATTGCATTTGCTTAATTAATCCTGAGCAGTTTTCTGATGTGTTTTCCATTCATCAGCATGTCTGAATCTTTTCCCTAACAGGAAATCAAAAATGAAAATGTGATGAAAGCCAAACAGATAAATCACACTAATGCGACATGCCTCAATATTTTGGTGGCCATCCCCAGAAAATCTGTGTAACTCCCCATTGCTATATACTTCATACAATATAGTCTAATATCTGCTTTTTATATATTTTTTCCTATCTATCTTTCAGAAAGATGTTCAGTGCTCCCTGATGATCCAAACTTCACTCCTTGAAAAAAAGCATAGTGGTTTGACTGCTGACAATTTCAAAACCATGGCTCTTTCCAACACCACTTGCTAGTGGGGAGGAATCAGGTGCACCTTCCCGGGACCTCTCTGTCAGCAGGCGGCAAAATGAGATTCTTCTCAAACAACATCTTCTTTCTTGTTTTTTCAGATTTTCTATATGAGTTATCAATTCAGTAAAACTGATAAAAACTCACAGAAAACATTTGGTGTGACTCAGTCATGCAGAAGAGATTTATTTTGTGTATTTCTACTTCTGGACTTTAAACCTGTGAATTCTTTTTTCCCATTCTTTGCTTTTTGTTTTCAGGCTGTAAATGCTCTTGCGAAACAAGATATTGCCTTTCTCTCCATGTCTGGAGTTCTCTTAGAGATCTGGCTGGAGCTCTCTGAGCTGAGCTGGATTTAGATGTAATTTGCAAGTTGGTCCCAAACATTTCTACTCTCCAGTAGCAGAGGGCTATCAGCAGGCACAGATTTGGGGGGAAGGCTATAGACAGTGCATTCCCCAGTAGTGCTCCTTGTCATAGCACAAAACATCCTGATGGTGTGACGTGACAGCAATTGGCGCAGCAATGCAGTCTTCCCAACCCTCTCTAACATTAGCAGAGGTCTTCCCAACCCTCTCTGTAACTTCCTTTTCTTTTCACCCTCTTTCCCTACTAGTGCCTCTGCTGAATCTTTCCCTGGTACCTTGTTGACTCATTCCTTAAGGCACGTCACACCATAATGATCCTAGTTATTGCTATTGAAACTTTTCTTATAAAGTCATCATCTTCACCATCAATCACCATTTTTTACCCTTCTGTCTCTCAATAAGTCACCTCTCTGCTTGGTTACTCCAGCAATGCTGTCCTTAGTTTTCCCTCCTTATCACAGACCACCAGCACCTTCAGACCACCAGCACCTTCCTGCTGTGATCTGCAGTTGGGAGAGTAACCTGATTTATGGAAGAAGTCACCTGTACTTTGACATGAGACTTTTCCCTGCAAATCCTGAGCAGAGACGTTTGCTCCTGCTGGTGAATTCTCTAAGCTTAAAACAGAGAACAACTTATCCAAATGAAGTACTTTCCTTGCGAGAATTACCGTGGCAGTCAGTAATTTCCAGTGTCTTTTCTTCTGCTTAGAAATCTGTTTGTTGGGGAGTGCCGACCATCCAGTTTCCCCAACTACAGCTGCCTGAACAGTGTTTTCCCTTTGCTTGTCTTCCTATGGTAGAAAGCTTCAGAGGCTTTGCCACTACTTTAAGATTCTCTTGGCAATGGGTAAAAATGAAGGGAAGAGCGGTGAAAAGGCAGAGGCTGGCCCTGCAGTGTGGGAGGTGGCTTAGCAGCATAACCGCAGCACCGTTATCAGTGTCAGTTCTCCCCTTGGACACTTCTGCAGGGCTTTGCCCTTGGTGGCACAAAGCACTTTACAAATAATGATAAATTAACCTTCGTAGCCTTGGTCCAAGCTGGGCAAGATTTGTCCCCACAGTACATTTGGAAAAACTGAGACATCCAGCAACAAAATAACTTTGCCGAGCAATCCTGTGGTAAATTAAAGGGAAAAGAAATATGAAAACCTTCACTCTCAGCCTCATGATCCAGCCATGAGCTATTATCTTCCATTGCCCAAGGAAAATAAAGGCATTATCCTGGATGACATCTCTACTGGTCTCCAGACTTTGTTTTACGGTCCTCTTTGCCTCCTAAGCCTCACCAAAGCCAAAGATTCCCAATGGACATTTTGAGAAAGCATGGGGCGGGAGGGGAACGGAGCAGGGTGGCATTAAGTTTTATCACCCCCTAAACCGTAATACTTTCCTTTGCGTGCTCTGTTTCTTATTCACACGGCTATAAAATTTGCCACATCCGGGTGAGAACATCCCTCCAGTCAACCAGGCGGTGTTTACGAACTGGAAAAGGCGTTTTCTTGCTCCTCACCGTAGGGGTGAGACAGAAACGTTAACAAGTTGCTTGTGGTTTTCTCTTTCCAGGTTGGGTGATCAGACCTCTCTTAACACTGCAGGGGGGGACGTAGCAATTTAGGGACATTTTATACCTCTGAAGATTTGCAATCAGCAAATTGCCTGGAACGTGTTTGATTTCCCCACCCACCTCCCCTCTGCGGTGTCCCACCACAGAGCCTCTTGCTAGGGACATCTTGATGTTTGTGGTCTCGCAGATTCCTTGCTCAAGCCAAACGCGTTTCTTGTAGTGCTGGTTCTCAGCCCAGCTTGCTTTACATCATAAATGTAAAAATGTTTCTTTTATAAAAATAAAAAAATTTAAAAAAAAGAAACACACAACCAACCTATAAACAGAACATAAAAGCTGTTTAATGGAGTGCATAATGAAGCAGAGAGGAAACAGACTTGCATTGATTTTCTCTGACATTTCACCTATTAAATTATAAGCTTCTTAAGGAAGAGTCTGAATTCTTTTTTCAGTTAATTTAAGTTCTTTAATGAATAACAAAACCACTATTGTACCCAGCTAGCTGAGGTTGCGTGATAGGCAAGTATCAAAAAGAAATAAGGCTTGAGTACGAAGACCCCCAGGAAAATGTCCCTCCCTGTTTCAGACACTCCTCAGGCCAGTCTGGAGGCACTTCAGAAGAGATGCTGAAGGAAAACCAGGTCAGAGAAAACAATATCTTCCAGACCAAATGAGAAAGTGAGACCTCGGGCCTGGTAACAGAGCTTTGCGACTTCTTCCACCGCTTTGGGCAAGCTGCTCGGACCCCCGACTACTTGCTCTTGCCCTCTGCACAACAGGAGCAGCGGTGTTGACCCACCTACTGAGGTTACTGGAAAGATTAATTAATCTCGCAGGCGCTTTTGAAGGCAGTGTTCGCTCCAAGAATTCATCTGGAAGTCCTCATGCAGTAGTTGAGAAAAACTATAAAGCACACCGCGTAGCTGGAAACTGGGGAGTAAAGGGCTGCCCGCGCTGCGGCAGGGAGACACTTAACGAGGGACAAGATGAAAAAAATAGCAGCACAGCAGGAAAGTGAAAAAACAATGTGGGATTCATTCCTTCGGGCACAAATGACTTTTTTTAACGTAAACTCAGCCTCACAAGTCAGCGTTTGCTGCAGCAAAGCCACTCTCACGCAGGCGGGAGTGGAGCCCTGCGTGAGGGTGCGCCTGGCTGAGCGTGGGGATGCTCAGGGAGGTCGGGGCGAGGGTGGGAGTCCCGCGCCGTGATGGTGACGGTGCCGCCGCCAGCCCCGCAGGTCCTGCTGGTACAGCCACCCCGGAGGAGGTCAAGGGGCTGCTGCCGCTTGCAGAGCCACAGCACGGCACGGCCGGCAGCCTGGCCACCCAGCAAACTCCTCATTTGAACACGGGCCAACTGGTCAGCCATATTAGGACACGCTTTTTTAAAGCATGCTCGGCACTCCAAAATAAGGGGAAATTTTTGAAAGGCCCTTGGTTTCCATGCAGACACTGAACCCAGGCGTTCCCAGAGCAGCCCAGCATGCTGGGGGCTGTCTCACGGTCCATACCACGCTGCAGCATCTGCTCTGCAGTCACCAGGTATGGTCCTTCCCTGTTTTGTCTCTTGTATGACTACTCAGGGGCAGCTGCACTGTTCTAAAACAGAAGCTTTGACTTATCAGCAGGTCAGAGCAGCCAGGGCAAAGCCTTGAACATCAGCAATATTTTTTCAGGAAAAGACAGCTTCTTAAAAAATGCGGGTTTTTTTCAAAGTGAATGTTAAAAAAAAACCAAACAAAGACTCTTCGATCATAATTCTGCTAAAAAGAGCAAAATTCCCACTGCCGTCAGCAGTGCCATGTCCTCGACGTGTTAACTTGCCTTGGGAGCTGCGTTTGTAACCCTGCAGAGATGTTCAAGTTTGAGGCGACGACTCTGTCCCCCCCGTCTCCTTGGGTGTGTCGCTCACACGGGTGACACGGCAGAGTGCAACGAATTCCTCTTGTGAGATTTGTGATCTTTAGGGTCTGGAAGCACCACACAAAGTCTGCTTGAAAGGATTTTCTTCACACAGATACAAGTTCTCCTCCAAACCACACACAGAGCAAACCAAGGCACATAATACTGATGGGAACACCAGCTGAAGTAACTCTAACTTAACTGTGTTGTGATGGCTTACACAATTATAAGAAAACATCTGCATCCTCCAAAAATCATCCAGTGCAGTAATACTGCTCTTCTGGTTTGCCATGTACAAGCAACTCATTTGAGTCCTTATGACTAAATAACCTCAGAGCGCTGTAAATCAGGCAAACTTTATGGAAAAATAAAACAAAGAATTGTTCCGGAAAGCTCGTTATGTCACCAGACAACACCAGCCTTCCTCAAGGACATGTTTCTGCACTTCTGGAGACCTTGGTGGCCCAGCAGTGTGGGGCACGTGTGCTGTGCCACCACTCCTCCACACCACGTGTGCCATCATGCAGGTGGGCAGTGATGCCACCCCCGGCCTGGACCCTGGGAGCGGCACCGAGCGGGGACGACGCGGGGGCTGATGTCCCCGGGGTCTCTCACAGCAAGCCCACCAGGCAGCGCGCCCGCCCACGGGAGCGTGGGTTTCGCCGGCAGGCCCCACGTGCGCCGCCATAGCCATCGCATCCTGCAGGTTGGCGAGGGCTCGCCGGCCCCGGCAGCACAGCACGGTACGGCGCAGCACAGCGCGGGAGCTGGAGTGCTCAGCTATGTGACCAGGCCACCACTCTGTTTGTTTTTGCATAACTTCTTGAACTTATTAGAAGGCTGGGGAAAGGAGCCATTGTTTTGCTTTGGCTGTGAGGTCCTGGATGCTTCGCTTCCAGGCCTCCGTCCCAGTGATCCCAGCCATGAGGACAGATCGAGGGAAGATTAAGTCAATGCCTTAGGAAATTTACAGTCAGGGCCTGGAAGAGAAGACTCTCTTCTCGGGAGAAAAAAGAAAAGTGATAGTAATGCATATCAGAATATGTATGCCTCTGTGTATATATATACACGCACATACAAATGCTGTTTTTTGCATTTCTGTGTAGTCATGCCTGTGTCCGTTTATTCCTATATGTCTCTATTTTAAGTTTCGGGTAGACAGAGGCAATTGAAGAGTTTTCCTCCCACGCACACCCCGCTAGCTATAATGAGGGAATAGCTCCACTGTAATTAAAGATAGAGATTCACTGTTTTACAGACAATTTTTCTAAGTGCTTCAAAAATCCATGTGCTTACTCAGACTTTCTTGAAAATTGCTTGCCTCGAGGGCTCCTGGGGAAGAGCTGCACTGCAGCCTCCTCTATCTTTGAATAAGCAGACACCCCCCAGACGATGCAGCAACAGCATTGCACCCTTCTCACAGAGGTTTCTGCACAGCTGCGGCTCATACCTCCTCTTTGGTCCAGCCCACCATCTCACTTGTTTAGGACACAGGTGGTGCCTGATCCTCTCCACTAGCCTTTTTGGTTTTTTAAAAGCTGTATTTTAAGAGCTCCTTGAGGTATAAATTGAACAACCAGACCAGGGCTGGCCTGTAAGTCCAGGCAAAGGGGGAAGCTGCCTTTCACAGCTGGGTCAGGCTAGTGCAGATGCTGGGTGGGGGCTGGCTTATGTGGAGTGACTGCTGCTTCCCAGGAACCTGTAGAAATCACCATCACAGGCTCTCCATGGTACTCTGTCTCCCCTCTTCTCTCTCCTGTGGCAGGAGAGACTCAGCCCATCATCCCTGGGCAGCAAAACTCAGGTTTGCCCATGCTGAGGTGAGTCTGGGGGTCCTGCGTCAAACCAGTGAGCCCGAGCGGGTCCACAGTAGATCTGCTGGAGCCTGGGACTTTCCTGCTCTGCGGCATATTTGCAGAGCCCCGGGTGGCAGAGCAAGGCTGTTCTGAAGTACCGTGCCATGGGGAACAAATTCACGTATCTTTCTACCCAGTGATTTTGAGACTTTCTTTTTATGCCCTTTAAAATTAGGAGATCTGCCTGCGTGACCCAGGGACCCCTGTAGAGGCTTGGCTTTAAAAGCAACATTTCTGATCCCATAGCTAAAATTTCAAAATCTGCTAAAACATACATGCTGACTCAGATTTTATATGATTAGTATCCAGAAGAAAATCATTAAGCAGAGTTGTTATTTTAGAGCAATATAACAGTGCCTCATGCCCTTTATCCATTCCTGGACAAGGGGAATCAGTGCCACATTAAAAAAAGCAAATTGCCTATCTGCAAGAACTCAGCCAGGCAACGTGAAGCAAAGGTTCACAGGAGGCAGGTCAACCACAAAATACCATGGTTTGGGGGAACAGGAAAAATCAGACATCAGGCCAAACCTACCACGTGACCTTTCTTAGAGTGACTGTAATAAACTTCAAATGATATTTTAGGGCGTACAGAAAAAATGAGTGGAATGCAGACAAGAATAAACATCAGAAATATGTTTAACCTGAAGCACAGAGGTCTGGCAGGCCCTTCTCATTTTCACTGAAAAGAAAATCCCCAAATAAACACGGTGATGGTGCCATCACATAGCTCCCTTTTTACTCCTGTGCCCCATGAAGGCCCAGGGCTTTCTTTGTGATCACAATGGTTTTACCTTTCCTCTTTGTCTTGTGGCTTACTGGGGTTGAGTTTAAATGAATTTAGCGTAACAGCAGGCATACACTACACCTCTCATACCACTACTGTAACCAAGGCAATGTATTAAAAACAGGGGCCTTATTCCCCCCCAAAACAGGGGGAAAGTAAAATCAGTTATTTCATGGAATTAATATCAAATTAGAGTAAAGTAATGAATTAAGATTAAATTGATAAGGTTGGACTTAATCTACCAGGTGATAAAAATGGAAATATTAAAAATAGAGTGGAAGGAAGGGAAAATCCTCATTTCTTTTTATGCTATTACATGTTTGTTTCACAAGAAGCACAATCCTTGTGCTTTCATTAATATTGGTATCCTTCTTTCCTTCGTGCCATAAACTTCTGTGTCTCAAGAGGCATGGCTGCATTTTCCATCCATTTCAGAGGCCATGAGAGGCTCGCTGTGCTGCTAGCGATGTGTTAAGTGCATCCGGAAGTTTATAGTTAAACAGGTACCATTTCTAAAGCACAGTGTTAGACTTTGTGCCAAGAGACAGGCTTATTACTTTTATTATTTGCTATTATCAGCTTCCTTGCAGTGGCATATACATACAAATATACTGTAGCATTTCCAAATGCCTTTTGGGGAGCTGGATTGTATTCATGGCTGCTTAGGAGGTGAAGGCTGCTTGGATGGTTAAGGTGAGAGATAGTTCAGGACTGCTGCCGTTCTCCTTAAAGCAGCTGGGCTGAACGCTGAGGCACTGGAAGCACACAGGGAAGGAGGTATCCTGAAATAGTATCAGACGGCAAAATCCATTTTGAAACAATAGGTGTCTTCTCAAGTACGCCTTTGACCTGACACAGAACTGAACCTTTAACCACTAAATTGGGTGAGTTGGTCCAGGGCTAAAGGTGAAGCTGAGGCACTTGAGATCCGCATGGTTTGGGAAATTATCTAATTAGGACTTTTCAGCAGTGACGTCAAAAGGAGTTCCTGATTCCACAGCTGGTTTGTAACTGGCAAGGTTTTTGTGAAGGCTCAAGAGGTCTGAAAGGTCAGCCGGTCCCTGAAAGCTGGTCTGTTCTCTTCCCTATTGTGTCCTGTGCCCCCTGCTTCAGGACCCCTAAGATGCCAGCAGCAACTAAAACAAACCACAAAAATAGTTTATTTATCTTTTTTTGCCTAGTGCACTGCTAGGAAGAAACATTTCCAGACTATGGCAATTGTCAATTGTAGAAGAGGAAGTTCAAACATAATCAAAACCACTGGTGCATCCCGAACTCCCCAGGCCACAGCTGTTGGCTGAATGGGGTTGCTCCTGGCCTCACAGGCATGAACCTGGCTGGTGTCACAGCACTGACCAGGGTCCCCTTTGTGGCGGCCCAGAGATGCCTGCAGCCGGTGGAGAGGTTATTAGCCCTGCAGTGGTTTGCAGGAATGGGTATGGACAAATGAATGATAAATGCCATGTGATGCTTCTGTTTAAGCTCTAACTATCATGCCAGACAGCAGCCTTCTCAGCACTGTTATTGTCCATCCATCGTCCTCTGCTGGCTAGATGCAGGCCCCTAGTGTTAAGTGGCTTTTCAAAGCCTCTCTCCTGCATGTCTCTTGCATAGACCCACACAACCACACTGCAGGGTGTAGGTCTCTATATCACAGCATCTCACTGTCAGCATGGGCTTCTCCAATCTCTACTAAAAGAAAGACTCTTCTGCAGCTAACTGTGTCTTGCCCTCTATCTCAGATTCCTAAATCCTCTTTCTTTAAGTGGTTATTGTTCATTCAACCCGAGGATCTACAAAGCATGGGTCCATCAGGAGACTGCAAAGAAAAGGTATGTGACAACTCATCACAGGTTGAGTTGTAATTACAACAAGCTGTAACTGGAAAAGCTATCTGAGTTGTTATTTGGAGGCCTGAAGAGCTGAGGGACCATGAACACCCGAGAAGAGGAGAACACCCTGTCAGAGAGGCCTTAAGCCTAAAAGCTTTGGACAGAAGATGGAGGTTGGTTTTAGGAATCTCATTTCCCCTTCCTTGTCTTCTCATTTGGCCTGTTCCCTACATTTTATGTCCTCCCTTCACCTCTCTCTTTTTTAGTGCCTTTGCTGCATTAGAGGCAAATGTTGAGTAAATGTTTCTTTGTATGTTCTGCAGAGAAGGACTACTTTGTTCTTTCTCTGCCTTAACAGGCCCTGGGATCTCTGGGTAGCATGCTGCCTGCTCCCCATGACTAACACAGTTTGGAAGGAACAACACGCCATCTCAAATGACTTTTTCCACAGTGGAAATGACTGGATCTGTAACCCTGGAACACGAAAACAGGCAGCTTGAGTATCCTTCCGAGGCCAGACCCAGTGTTCAATGAAGCAAGTTTTTATTAAGGGTGCAAATTTCTCTCTGAAATTCAGCCAGTTGAGAGAAGAGGCATCCAAGGCTGTGGCTTTCGTGTGCAACGGAGCATGACACAGAGACCCCCAACCTGCCCCAGTCCCTGGCGGTGTGCACACATGCACAACACGGCATGGCACCAGGACAGAGCATAGCTTCTGAAGAAGCAGAGCAGTGTCTCTGCAGTGTTGTCCCCAGGCCAACATGGCCACACTACTTCCACGTTCAGCACTCATTTGTGCAGAGCCAGCTTCTGCCTCTCCATGTGCAAACACATGCTCCTGGTCCTGTTACCCAAACACCATTCACAAGAGTGATAAAATCATGTTAATTACCATCAGCTTTGGGAATAAAAAAAACAAACAAACAAACCCTGTATTTCTCTAACCCATCCCCAGCACACCTGCCCAGTTGGAGATTGATCTTCCTTGGTCACATGTGTGAAAGCTTGGGCCCATCAAAGCTTCTCACTGACTTCAGTGGAGACAAGAGTTGCCTCTAAGATGTCACCTTTTTTTGGGAGTGCATGCCTGGAGATCTTTCTTTCTAATTTCTCCTGCTTATGAAGGAACATTGCCCCCCTGTTGCTCCTTTTAATTGGGGTGAGATGGCTCTAGGGCTAAGAATAGAAATGATATATCAAAACTAGGTCCAAGGCACAAATGGAAATTGCAAGGCATTGTCTTCTGACTGTGGGTCTGTCTTAGTACCTGGGGACTAGGTCTCAATTTCAGAGGGACTGTCATCACAACCATCAATCTCAAGCCATCAACTCCAAAGAGGTCTTGGAGAATGGGCCCAGAGGTAAGGGCACAATATGAAAGTGGGTGTGATCTTACCCTGTTGGTTTTGCTCTGTGGATGGGAATTTGGCTTCTGGGGACATCAGAGGGGAACCTTTGGCCAACACTTAATTAAAGAATGAGTAAATCAGCTATCTGCTCAAATTCTGTAAGATTAAAATTTCAGATTTTAAAAGGCAAAGGCAAGGCAAAACCATGAAGGTAAATAAAGAAAAAGAAAAAAAGGTGACACATTTTCCAAAAAAGATACTTGTACTGCAGCAGTGGCCAGTAGCACTAAGGTTCTTTGTTGGTAGACCTTTCTTGGCTTTCCTACTGCCGTGTTAGTTCTGGCTGCTCTGCCTTAGGTGATAGTGTTGGGGAGACCCATAAGACTGAGTTATATAAGATGGCCATGGGCAGAACTGCTGATATTTACCCAGATTAGGATTTTTCTTACATTTTGTCTTCCAAGATATTCCAAAAATGTAGTAGGTGAGGAGAGGCAGGAAGCTTCTTCTATAATTCTGAGCACCAACCATCAGTCTTGTTTTTCTCCACCCTTGAGCAAAGAGATTTCCCAGCTGCCAGCAGGCCAAAGTTACATGTTACGTATGGGGGGAGGCTGAAGGCAAAGTAGCATCTTCCAGCACAGGTGGATTGAACTCAGCTCACGCCCAGTTTAGAAGGAGCTGAGCATCCTTCATCTCCAGCTGACAGCATTGTCCAGCCAGCAATACAGGGCCCATATTGCATCAGATGATGTTACTCCATGTCCAGTACTGCTGGTTGAGCAGATGGTTGAGCACTGTCCAGTAAGTGTGCAAAACAGATCAGGGATATGGAAAAAGCTGCAAATGAGGCCCTAAGAGTGAATGTGGGAGGTAACAAATTGATTCTGCCTTCACGCTTACAAATCTTTCTTTAAGTGCTATTAGGCAGGCTGCTGAATCTCCTGTTGGATATTTTTTGTAAAAGGACACTCTTTGGAAGCAAATTCTCAGCAGCTTTTGCAGCCAAGACAAGGGTGGGTTTCTGAGTGGTCTCTGGGTTACAAACTCAAGCCAAAAAAGAAGTGTTGTTAAAGAGTATCAGCAGAATGGCACCTCACCCTCACTAGTTTTTGGGAAGGACCTCTACAGTTTCCTAGGGTGGAAAGGAGAAAGAAATAAGCTTGAAACCCACCCACTCCCATTCACATACCTGGTGCACTGTACGCTCTATGTTTCAGGAGACGTTTGCAGCCCCTTGGGTAGCGACCTCCATTTCCCCAGCCAGAGTGGGGATGTGCCTGCCGTTGGGTGACTGGGGAAAGCAGGAAAAATGGCATGGCCAAGAACAAGCCCCTTCTTTTCCAAAAGAAACAGCTCTGTGACAGCTCAGACAACAGTTGAAAAGGAGATGTGTGTGCACATGCATGTGTGTGTGTGTACACATTATATTCTCACATGAACGCCTCCACCAGACCAGTCACACTCATCACACTATGTACCTAATTCCCAGCCAAACTGGGGAAGCAAATTCTAGTTAGCTTAGATGACTTGGTGAGAGGCTTTGCTCAGGGAAGTCTCATTCTGGCGAGATTCATACTGTCAGATTATGTCCTTGCTGCATGCCCTAAACTGCATAACCACATTTCTGTTCCTGCATCCCTATTACCTGGAGAGTCCTCATCCAGAATACTCTTCCTCAAAGATCAGCAAAGTGGTGATATACTCTTCACAGCACTAAATACTAATCATGCTGAGTCAGAAAGCGAATGAAGACTGGAGAAAACTGGTTTACAACTCCCTTTCATTCCCCTTCCTTTCTCTCCTTTCTTCTCATCTTCTCCCAAAATGTCACTCCCCCACTTTCCAACCTGAACACAATCAAGCTGAAGCAAGATAGCAGGGTGCAGAGGGTGATCTGAGTCAACCTCTTTTATATCAATTTCAGTTTCTGCTGGGCGTTCTTATGACATTTCAAAAGACTGCGATCCTGATGAAAACCACACAAGCTCTTGAAATTAAGTTAACTCCTTTTGTAAAAATGCGCGGGGGGGGGGGGGGGGGGGGGGAGAAAGAGAAAGGAAAAGGGAAAGAAAAAGAGAAAGGGAATGTGAAGGAAAAATCCCTTTCAGGTTTTATTGATGCATATAAGAACCATATTGTCTATCAAGCCATATTCTGCGCTATAAGCAAACACACTAGTTACTGCAAAGCAGAAAAGCTACAAAGATTTCCCATTTGACCCTTTTTTGTCTTAAGAAACCAAAGTAAAATAATTCAGACAGTTTTTGTGGTGCATAAAGTCACTCTTGGGTTTTTTTCATATCTCTTTGCATTCTTTTGTCCATTCATGGATCAGCTTGTTGAAAAATCTTCTCTCTTCCTAATGATAGGGTTTCCTAATCAGCACAAATCCAGTACTTTTTCTGAATGTTACCCCCACTTAGACTATGACTTCTTCCTGTGTGTCTATACAGAGCTTAGCACAAAAGAACTCCAAATCTCGCTGTGCTACTGATTATTGAGTAATAACTAATGCAAACTGAAGTAAAATAAACTACACACAGTTCTGAAAGGAAGTAGTTCGGGGTCCCAAAATCTAGAGATGAAAAATAAGTATACAGAAAGAGAGTGGAAAAAGTCTGTAGATTCCCTAGCCATCCCCCAGTGGAAAGAGGACATGCTGCTTGGATCGCAGGAGAAATATTGTTTGTGTGGCATTATTGATGAATCCCGAAATGTAAGGAGCACATCCATTAAAAAAATAGATACATAGCTAAGCCATTGCCTGTCAGAGTTCAAGGAGTGTCTGGACAACGCACTTCGTCATATGGTTTAGTGTTAGGTAGCCCTGCAAGGAGCAGGGAGTTGGACTTGATGATCCTTATGGGTCCCTTCCAACTTGAGATAGTCTATGATTCTATGATTGTAACATTTCTTGGCTTATTTTTAAACTAGATGTTCTTCAATGATATTCTCTAGTCATAGA
Organism: Gymnogyps californianus; assembly: GCF_018139145.2. Classification (NCBI taxonomy): domain Eukaryota; kingdom Metazoa; phylum Chordata; class Aves; order Accipitriformes; family Cathartidae; genus Gymnogyps; species Gymnogyps californianus. Next base: position 25,611,435 of record NC_059475.1, on the reverse strand, counting down.
ACGTGTAAAATGAACATCCAAAACAGCAAGGTCCACCTGTCACCAGATTCCTCTTATCAGAGCTGTTGTGAGATCCCCATGAGCCCAGCAAAAGGGTAACAGTTTGGTGCTACCCATTTCAGCAACCCAGCTGGCCAGATGTCAGCCCATCAGTTGAAGTTGCGGTTGGCAGCCACTTAGTCACTTGGGTGACCTTCCTTAATGCAAGCAAGTGTATTCACCTCCACTATGTCCCCAGAAGTTTTAAAATTTCACTCCTGCGTCTTGTTACTTGGTCTCCTGATAAAGTAGTGGGGACATATTCTGGGAACTAGAAGTTTGGTGCTCAACCCTTTTCAGCTTGCCAAGGAATAGCTAGAACCAAGCTTGTCTGGTTTTGATCCTGACTGGGGAGAGAAACCAGAATCAAAAATCAAGTCAACCTTTGGCTTTCATTGCCTCTCTATTAGGTAGGCTTTTGTATGACCACTCCCAAAGAAACCTTTTGCTTTTTACACAATTTGTCAAGGATCACATTTTGAGCCCTCATCAGATTTTCTATCCTCTGACTCTCCTTCAAGTGCTCACCCCTCAGGTCCCTGTTGGAAAAAGCTCAAACTTTGGTGGAGTATAGGTCAGTCTGGAAGCCCCTACCCTCAAGGAGGTTTGGATGCAGATAATGATTTCAGACATAGAATGTGCTCAGTAAACCCACTGGTGTCAGTGGATTTGCTTAGAGTACAGGGCCATGGCCTGGCCCTTTCTGAGTCACCTTGTGGTTCAGATAACCAGTGACAAAAGAATTGGAAAAGCCTCATCATGTTCTTGTTTTCTAACCAACTCGGAGACAACAAAAGATGTTAACTATGTGATGACTGGAGACCTCTAGCAGGATTTTGCTTGCATTTCTCATAATTTCTAGTGTATACAATGGGAAACAACCTCTCATTCCCTCTTGTGATGGGCTCCATAGATTGTGAAATCCTCCGGAGTTTCAACATGAGAATGTGGCAACTGCTAGCAGTACAGAGCTCAGACTCCTGGGCCTGAACCATAATGTCAAGAAAGCTGAAACTTGGAGTTGCCCCTAATTGTATGGGAATCATTATATCCATTTTCTTGTAGTCAGTGTTAGCCACTCCAATGCCAAGACAAACAGGGAAAGCAAAGTCATAAAAAAGATTCAAAGGTAAACAAAGTTCCCCAGAAGCAACTTCAGACTATGGATCTCACCCAGAACCAGAGATGCAGAGACCATGGGTAGATGTGTTCTTGAGAGGTTTTTTAGAGCAAATAAGTTGAAAGAAAACATGTCACCTTGAGGATGGAAACTTCAAAACAGGCATTTTCTCTCTTTCCATCTCTCCCTCCTTCTGTCTTCACCAATATCCTCAGGCAGCTGGAAGAACCACCAGGGTGATCTCAGTGGTAAACAATGTCCAACATGTTTTTCCCCGCTTTTGATAATGAGTTGGTTTCATCAAAGCTTGGCCCATTTGGAGAGGCTCATGGGGAGTTCAGACCCACAAGGCTTCCTCCTTTGCAATGTGCTTTCAAAAGTTTCCAGGACAATGACATCATGAGAAAAATGCCTGTCTTATGTTGCCTAGACAAGTTTTGGGAGAGGTGTGCCTCTTCCCACTGCTCTGCTTCACTTCAGGTAGGCGAGTTGGACATAGTAGGCTCAATTTTTCAGAAAACAACAGCAGCAGCTCAGCTGTCCAGAGGTGCAATTACAGCCCTTCAATAAAGTGGCCTGATTTCCAGACACCTCAGACAGCTCACAGCATTCCCCTATGATGCACGCATTTTTACAAACCTGGTGATGTAAGTGGGAGGTCTTGGATGCTGAGCACTTTTGTTAACATGACCTGTGGTTACATGAGCTACACCTTTGCTAGGCAGGGACCTAGTACGCAGGAGGTATTGCCACTGCCTGGAGTGGCTCATGAGCTCCTGGCCATACAGCTCCTCCGTGGGTCCCTCCATATGAATCACCTGTTACCTCCCTGTTCCCCATCTAGGCTGCACTCTTACTGAGACTGCAGCTCATGTGTAACTCTCCAACATGGAGAGTTAAACTCCTTAGAGAGAGAGTTAAACTACTTAGCTCAATTACTGGTGGCTGTGTAGCTGCAACAGTCTGCAGCTTGTCTGGGATGCAAAGGAAGCCTGGGAAGGAGAGTGAGTGTCAGTGGGTAGCCCACACTGAGCTCCACAATGCTGCAGCTTGTCCAATTTGCAATCGTGGTCCTCCCGCCTGTAACAGAGGAGCTCAAGGCTTAGGGGCGGTATAGACCAAAGTGTATGATCCTGCCCCGTGGATCTGGGGCTGAAGCTAAGGCTGGCTTTTCTGCTGGTGACAAGAGTGGAGCTGGGCTGGATATGCTTTGGAGGGCAGGGCTGGCTGCTTCTGCTGCCACAGGAAGGGGACAAGTGGGGGGTTAGGCACAAACGGCTGGTGCTGGGATCAACATCACTCCTACAATAAACACACAGTGCAGCTCCATTGGTAAATGAAAGCAACAGTATCTTTGACTCTCCAAACCTGTGGTACAGGCAAAGGATGTGGGAGCCAAAGTGTGTTGCAGGCAGCTGCCAGCTTTGCCTAAGCCCAGAGTCCGCCCTGTGCACAACTCTACCACGCATTACTAGCACTAGATGTGGATAGGACTCTAGCTCAGATGCAAGAAAGTCCCAGAAGATGATACTTCCGACCTGATGAAAGCAGATGTTGCAGCAATGGAAATCAGTGGGGTTCATTTATATATATTAAAAGTGCAGATTTCTCCTCTCTCATGTCAGCAGCCATGCAGCCAGGGCACAGCTCACAGGACTTGTGCACACAGAGCAGAAAACACATCTGTAGCTTCAGATCCCTCAGAACTATGCAGCAGTTTGCAGGACTGGAAATCACTGATGAGACCAAGGCTCCTTCCCAGTTGGCGTCTTGCAGCTGAGTTAACTCTCCTACCAGGCAATTCCCATAGTCTCTGGCCATGAAGAGGAAGAGCTGAAGAGCAATGGGGGTAAAGAAATCCAGTACTCTGGGCCCAAAACTGGGAGATATAGGCTGCAGCATTCCCACTCCACTGCATTCCCTCCACCCTCCAAGTTCTTGGTCAAGTCACTTCATTTTCCTTGGTTCTCCTGCTATAAGGCAAGGTTGGTAATGCTCACTCCATAAGGGGAGATAGGTGGTCAGTAATAGCTATTTCTGCAGCCCTGCTGCATGTGCTCAGCTGAATCAGATCCAGCAGTAGTTGGGAGCCCAAAATCCAGTAAGTCTGTTGCCCTCTGAAAAGGCAACATTTGCCTGTTTTGCACAGCATCTCCTCCCACTCCATCCCTTCTCTCCAGCCGAGTTGTCTGACTGTTTCCCTCAAAGCAGTAGGCTGCAGATCCCCTACAGAGTGATCCATACAATAGTCACTTTTTTTTCCTGACTGTCACTGTTGTTATCAGGTAGCTATCATATCTGACTGTCTGGTGTGGTCATAAGCCAGTTAAAGCCTGCCGTTGGGTCTGTCTGGTCAGGATTGGCTTTTTCCATATATATTACTTTTGCAACATTTAACTTCCTGTTTTATAGCTAGTCATTTGTAGTCATGTTGCAACCCTTTCCATTTAGTTTTTGGTTTGACAACCCAGATCAGTACGGTATCATCTGTATTTTATCACCTCTCTGTTCATGCTTTTTTCTGAAGGATCATTTCTGAATACCCTGAACCATGGTCCCAGAAGGATTCTCAAAGGACACTGCGGGTAACCTCCCTCTATTGTGAAAGATGGCTGTTTGAGCCTATTCTTTTTCCCTGTTTCCTTTAACTTGCTATTAATCTATGAGAGGAGCTTCCCTATTGCCCCAGGAGAGTTTATTTTCATTAGCTAGCCTTTGTAAATGCTCTTTTGGAAATTCGAGTGGTTTAGGTCTGCTAAATTACCTTCCTCCATGTGCTTACTGACTCTTTAAAGAACTCCATTAGATTTGCAGGACTTGCTTTCCCTCTACAAAAGTCATGTGGCTTATTACATTATTCTTATGCATATTAATTTCCATTGATTTTTATGGAACTTTATGAAATCTGCCTGGAACCTTTCCTAAAGGCTGGTGTCACGTTTGCCACACTCACTTCTGGCTCCTCTTCTCCTGATACTCCCACTTGAGCGAGTGTCTCCACTTTATGCAGCATAAGAGCTGGGTCCAGCATGAGAACTGCCCACAACTCAATATGTGGGTCCTGCTGTGCCGAGAAACAGTCATTTATGGGGTCTGACAATGTAATGTCCCCATGACATTCTCTTAAAGCATTTGTCCCATCAACATGAGGATGCACAAAATTCCCTCTTATCATTGTGCTTTCTTCCTTTGCAGCTTCTTTAATTCCCCTTAGCATTTCTACAGACACCACCAAAATTTGACAGGCTGATCAATACTATATCATAGCCCCACTAGTATTAATTGTCCTTAATGAGCCCCCACCTCTCTAGAGTTCCGGTAAATACTGTGTGGTAGGTGTTAATGTGATTAGCTTGTTTCCCTTATTTGACATTATGCTTTCTGTAATATAGAGGGCCACCCCCCACAAGCACTTACAGATCTGTCTTCCCAGCCCCTGGGTGGTAAATTAATGTTGTCATTCATATCTATCCATGAGTAAGTACTCTGAAATGCAGACAGCTGAGAGGCCCCGAATGTCAGCCTAGACCATAAGATCCCTGGGGCAGAGATGGCATCTTTACTGCGTATGTAACCAAGCTGTGCAGCTTTCCAGGCTTCACCATTTCACTTGGTGAAGGGATTTGGCTGAACCACAATGCTCAAAGATTAAGTTGTGTAAATTCTCCAGGTTTCACTGAGCCACCTTCAACAAAAAGGCTCATGAACCTCTGGGAGCCTTTTGATGAACTTTTGCCGAATTTGCAGATGGTCACTAAAACACAAGTCCAGATATATTTAACAGAGCTTCTGGGTTTGCAGCTAAAGTTTAAATGTGAGTTCTTTCATCAGAGGTGCTGTTAAATCAAACTGGTGTCTCTTAAAGCACTGTCTTAGTGATGATTCTGATCCACATGTGAATTTTGCCATTCAGGTCAACACTCTGTCAAGAGCAGATATTAACATATGTGGTTCTGCATCCGCCTCCCACAACGCAGTGCTACACTTCACTAACTTTCTCCAGACCCAGAAAGACTCTCCTTTGCTTGGAGACAGCCACGGCACAGCATGGCCAGATCACTTTCAAGTGACTCCTTTATCTTTCACAATTGTTTTTTTCCTAACATCTCTTCTCCTCTGGAAGAATCTGCTTATACAAAGTCAAAGCTTTGAACATGTTGTATTAGTTAACAGAAAAATTCAACATAGTTAAACTATGCCATAAGCTTCTTTTCTACCCCTCTTCTCTGCTGCGGAGGGAGAACAAAGGTTCTGCCCCAGGAAGGCGGGAGATGGAGGAGGAGGGACTGGTGGGGCTGGCTGTGAGGCTGCAGTCCTGCTCTTCCTGAAGATGAACGAGGAGGGAAGGAAGGAAGGAAGGAAGGAAGGAGGCAGGCAGGCAGGCAGGCAGGCAGGCAGGCAGGCAACATCACACTAGCCATAACAGTGAGTTAGCGGGAAGGAACCTGCCTGTGAAATTCCTTCATGAAACCTCAAATTCACTGGAATAAAAACACAAAACACAAAAACTACTTAGATGCGAAGTGAGCACTGCCATTAAACAAACTATTCCCTCTGGCATGAACTGCTGTCATTCACAGGCATTCATCTCATTTTCAGAAGGTCCAGGGCCCTTAGAAGAAAGGGGAGAAGATCAGTCACACAGAGACTGTGTGCCTTCCGATGACATTTGGGAGAAAATGTTACCACTTTTAGATTCTGTAGATGGAGGCTAGCAGAGGGCAGGAAGAAGGAGATAGGTATCGTGTAAGAAGAGAAAATAAACCCCTGTGTTTATTTCTGCTGAACATAGGAGCATTGACCATCGTCTGGTTTTCTAAACGATTGGGTTAGGAGGGGCCGAAAGCAGTTTGCGGGGAGCTGGTGGTTAAGTGGCAGAACAAACATGTCGATTCACAGTTCATGCTACAGTGTGTTAAACAGCTCTAAGTAGCTTGAGGACTGCCTGAAACACAGCCCACAGCTGTCTGTCTTGTAACAGTTCATCTTTTATGGCCAATTGCCTACTATGAAACAGAACTTTTATAGCACGGCCCAAATAAAGAGGCAAGTGATTCATCCACATCCAAGATTTTAAAAGATGGGGTTGAAGGGCTGGTTAGGTTTTAAATTATAAAGAAAAAAATAAGGCACGAAAAGATCAGGTGGTAGGTTTTGATCGATACTGAAAGCTGAATTCCACAGCAGAAGACGTACAAACAATACCTCAGTACCTGTCTCGTCTTCCACTTCTTTCCTTCCTGCTGTGCCTTTCCCCCTGCCATCTCAAGAGTCACAACCCGTCTTAAAGATAGGTCACAAAACTGTCCTGTTCATCTACGTTTGGATATCTTAAGCAACATGGCCAATGTCACATGAAATAGGGCAAAAGTCAGCACGAGACCCAAAAGTCAGTACTTAAGTCTCATCTCAGCCCTCAGGAAAACACAGGTGCAATTCAAAATGTGCAAAACCTTGCACCATCCCGGACAGAAATTGATTAGTGAAGGCTGTTGGGACTGAAAATTATGTTACTGCCCCCACCTCCAGACATAGAGCAATAATGTTTCTTCTAAAAGCAAAATGGTAACAAAGCACCTCTAAACATATAAAAGCTCTTACAAGACCAACAAAGTTATTTCTGTAGGCAGTCTACAAGCCGGAGTTGCACCACTTCCAGATGTTCCCCTTCATCTGGCTGCTGCCTCCCCATTGTGCACCTGCCTTTCCCCTTACCCTGTAAACAAATTATCTTCCACAAGCCAGGGCATATTTTCCTCCCGTTTCAACCCATGACCTAAAAGCTTGTGATGGAGCTGTAAAAGTTTTTTAATGAAATGATCAGAGGTGAAATGACACAGTAATAATATACCCATCCTACACTATGTGTCTTATCTGAAAAACAATCGCCCACATCTTAAGGAAGCTCAAACAGCTGAAAATCCAGCAGATGATAGAAGGTCTGCCCAAAGATGCTGGGCTAAGGTCTGCAGAGACATCAGCATGGGAGTGAGGCCCAAAAGTGTGGAAAAAAAGCATGACTCTCAAATACCAACAGCTTCTGCCTTTTTCCCTGGCATCTTCTCCAATGACCTGCAGAAGGGAAGGTCATCCCGTGGCAGCGGTACGTTGGTTGGGTGCTGGTGCAAAGAGCTTCCATTTGCCAAATTGGGCAGTTTCAGCACTACTTTACTCATCTTCAGCTGGCTTACGTTCTGCTGTTCAAGCCTACCTATCTGTGCATGTTTATGTATACACTACATACCTCGATATAGCAGCGTATCTGTTTATTTCCTAGGTACATGCAGGGAAGTAGCTCCATTAGACTAGGAGCTGCAGAGCCGGACTGGTGACTGCTGGCAGTGCTGCGGGTCCAGAACCCACGACTGAAGCAAGTTTTGCTGCAGGTCAGAGGTGTCCACGGTCAGAGTGGAGAAGAATAGTCAAGGTTACTCATTTTCAAGTGCTGGCTTCTGCCTATGTGCGGGAATGCATCACAGCCACCACTGCAGGGCAGAAAACATGACGGTGGAAATCGATGCGGTGTTTTGAGAACAAAATGTTCCAGTGTGTTTGGCTTGTGATCACTTGTGCCACAATCTGGCTTTGTGGCTTTCTTCAGTCAATCAAGGCTGTAAAAAGTACATCTGTGTTCTCCCACCAAAGGGTAAAGAGGTGGCTTCTCCAGCTCAAAGGGAGGGAATTTATGAAATGCCAACATTAAGCAATGCCCCCCATTTGGAACTATACAAGGCTTGAACTTCAAGTACCCTGTAGATATATTAATCAGCTCTTATTTAAAATTATTATGGCTCCTGTTTTCACTTCTTATTAGGTCTTCTCTGCAGATAAGTATGATTTGGTGGACACTTTGGTGGGATCCTTCCCACCCGTTCCAATGCCTGGTATTATCTACCCCCTTCTAAAGGGGAGATTTAATATTCATAATAAGAATATCCAGATGGCACTAAGGTAATTAACAGTAAGGGACAGCATGCTTCAAGACAGGCCAAATTCCAGTTGCCTGAGGTCTGGAGAAAAAAGAAATCTCTTTAGAAAGTTAGCCCAAAAATTGTGCATAAATTATTTTTCCCAGTTTCTTATGAAGCAGTAGGCATTGGCCACCACCCAGTTTGTTCATCCAGCTAGTTCATCAGATCTAGCACAAGGATTTCTACAGTCAGAAACCAGGCAAACAAGTAGAAGCACCTCAGGACCCAGGGAAAAAACAAAGGCTGGCACCCCACTTCACTCTGATGCTTATCGTTGCCTCCGGGAGGCACCGAGTGTCAGCTTGAGGACTTTCACTGCAGGAGGAACTCAAGATCAGATCTTTGGAATAGTGCAAGAAGGATAATTAATGTCCCCTGAATTTATTAAGAAATGTTCATAAGGACAAAAGGCACAGAAATCAAAACTGCACCTAAATTGCAGTTAAACTTTCCCCCTTTTCTGCTCTGTAACTCATCCCCCAGCCTTCCTTCCTGCTCCCATTCACCTTCTTTATTACTTTTACCAGCTTTGCTTTCCAGCCAACATATCCCCTCTGGGGAAGGTCTGCTGGCCCCTCTTCCCACCCCCTCAGTCTCGTGCTCTTCCTGGGTCACCTTCCCTGTGCCTGTGCTCTCACGCCCTGTGCTGAGCACAGACAGCTCAGAGCCGTCATCTCTGCAGATGACAGTATTGCCCTGGATCTGCACCACACGCAGGAGGTGCTGACGTGGCTTCTGAAGCCTGGCAGCACGTCGCAGCCCTCTCTGCTGCCAGCCGCGGAGAAGCAGAGGTGTCCCCGCACGGTGTCCCCACGGCTGGCTGCTTCCCATGACACCTTTAATTCCTTCTTCAGTGGAGGGGGTTTGAACAGAAGGTGATTGATTGTGGATCCATTGACCTTTGCAGTAATACACTGCATCTTTGTCTATTAACTTCCTTCTATAGATATCTGCCTGATCTTATTATTTCAAAAATAAGTAATTTATAATTCTTTTGCCAAATGTACTGGAAGCACACAGCTCAAGCTGGTCAGAATATGTCTATTTTATTTGGTTTTAATGAGGGAAGTTGGCTGTTGCAAGAAAAAAAAGTATATTTTTATTAAAATATGTCACAATTTTACATTTTGAATGTTTTTAAAGGAATGTAGGAATTGCCATCTCAGAGCAGCCTGAAGTCCTGGCACCCTCTTGTCCTGGCTCCAAAAATGACAGGTACTTCAGAAGAAGGTGTGGTAAGTGACATGTCAGATATAATCCTCAGGTCTTCAGATAAAGAAATTGTCCCACGTTCCAAAGCATAGAGTCTAATGTCTCGGCCACAAAAAGATCATTACTAATTATCATGATAATGCATTTCCTTGGTGTCCCTTTAACGTATGACAGGAAAAGGAACCACCTAAAACATCAGTGAGTCTGTTGGAACATCAGAAGTTAAAGCAAGACCCTGACGATGGTTATTTTTCCCTTAGCTTTGGGGTTTAATTTCAGCTGGCTACTTCAGGTACTTGACGAGGTTCTTTTCAAAATTCTTATTTTGAAATTAAAAAAAAAAATCAAAAAGAAATCTAATTAGCATTTTTCCAGATAAGATTATTAAGTGGATTTCATACACTTGGCTATCTTGAATTGATCTAATGCTGCCACAGCAGAGATGCTCTGCCAATGACAGTCCTCATGTTTCCCCGGGGAGCGCAGTGTGGAGAGCAGGTGCTCTTCGCAGAGAAGTGGCAGCGCCATTTTGGCAAGGCAGCGCTGCTCCTCTCCGACAGCGTTGCGCACAGCTCAGGATGGCCCACTTTGGGGATGGCCCACCTCAGCCCCTGCCCGCCACCTCTGCTGAGGCAGGCTGCAAAGCACACAGGGATGTGCTGCGTGCTCCCTCTGATTGCTTGCTCAGAGGGGAAGGACTGATGCACTACAGCAAGCTCGAGGATTTCATGGCCTCTTTGGGCAATGGCTATCAGTTTCAGGGGCCTTCTCAAGAGGAAAATACACCAATTTCATGCAGATTCTGGCAAGAAGATAGATTTCACAACTCTTCTTCCCAAGAGGCATGAAACCCATCAGTCATGAAAAACAGAGCCCTACCACTGCTACACTGGAGACGTCCTCCAAAGAGGCAGTTTGTTCAGGTTGGAAACGACACATAAACTTACAGGACACAAACTGCAGCCTCCATAGGTCATAGTACCAGACAGACAGATGAATTTAGCCTCTGCTGAGTAGTTGTTTCATATTCAAGACTTCCCTCTCCTCTTATTTGCTCAGATGTGTCTTTATGTCCCTTCCCTTCAGCCACATCAGCAGGGAGTCACCTCACCTGATACAAGGGGTCAAAAGCTTGGGAGCCCCCTGCACGGTCCCTGTCCAGTCAATGGAGAGAAGCCGGCACCTCTACAGGGAGAGCAGTCACCCCTTCCCCATGTCCCCCTGTCCCCATGGGGCACGTTCCTCAGGAGGGGGTAGGTTACTGCTGGGGGTGCTGGTCTCTGCACTGACCACAGACACCTAGCTCTGGTCAGGCTCCTGGCTCAGCAGTGAGTATTGTTATAGATAGGTGAAATGGAGATGGGGATGCAGTTAAGCAAGGACTTTATGATTCTCAGACCTGAGGTGGTGGTAGCCCCCACCATTTTTTATTCTGCTCTTCATCCCCAGAAAACAAACCTTATTTTGCCCTGGGCTGTTCCTAATTTTGCCAGATGGACTACAGCTACAGCAGTCAGCAAGGCAGTAAAAGACCATCACATTGCACTGAAGACTCCAGCATATCTACTTCTCCCAAGTCTCTAGGAAGGCCACGTGGATGTGTACAAGACCAGGGAAATAATGTGACTTTCAGAGGTGAAAGTTTGTCTTGTCTGTTGCGAAATATTTGTGCTTTCCATCATGCCAGGGCGCTCCAGTTACACCTCCATGCCCCATTTCCATGCACGGAACAAGGACCTTCAGCCTTGCCCCACTGTGGCCAATGTGCAGAAGAAGTATTTTCTGCTTTGACAGATGCCATTAGCTGGACCAGGGGAGGGCTGTTATTCACCAGCATGAGGAATAAGTCCGATACGGTAAAACCTCAGGATGAGTTTTGTTTAGAGAGGTGAATTCTAGGTCTGAGTAGGTCTGGGCAGAGCATTTAGCTCAGTACTAGCACTGCACAAGTGAGGGGTTTTTTTAGTTCAGATGCCAAAGTGAAATTTGGGCTAAGTTAAAACTGATGACTTGGCACCAAGCTAAGAATTTTTAAGTTTTGAGGGAACAACGGAAAAGCTGCCCATCTTTTGTTTTGTTCCAGCTCCAAATGCTTCCTCCAACTCAAAGCGATTGGGAGCTATTTAATTTATTTTTCTCCCACTTTCATTTTTTAACTTGTGTCGTTTTGTTAAACTACATTACAGTTTTACACTTCTAAACTTATTCATACCATTACAAAAAAATGTTTTTAAAAAAAGTCCTTTTTTGATATTTTGTGAGTTTTTCCATCCAGCTTTTTCAGCTGAAACAATTTTGGTCCTTACAGAACTCCCTTTTCTCTGTAATTTACCATTTGAAGAGACAGTCCAGGTTCACTCCACTAAAAACAATGCATGCCATTTTGTCTGAGACAACAACAGACAATCTCTGTCTGTTGAACAGTTTCTGTCTGGCAACAGAGACTTTCAGAGGCTGGTTCAGAAGAGCAGGATGCCCTTCTGGTGTAAGGCACGTCTGACCTGATACCTCCATGAGATCATTGTGCCAGGAGAGCATCAAAGCAACTGGCAACCCCATCAGGAGTAAGCGGGCAATGCAAAGAAGCCAACCTGTTGCATCAGTTTAATTCATTGCTGCCTGCAAGGATGGGCACAAGGCAGCTGGGAAGAGAGGGGGCAAGACAAAGGTCATGTTTAAACAACTACCTAGACCTGTTGGAAATAATCAGGTTTTTTTCTCCAGTGGATTATACCTGCTATGTGTCTCTGTTTGCCCCAGACTTTTCCTGAGCTGAAGCCAAGGGATTTTTCCATGTCCCCAAGGAGTGTGTTAGAAAAGCAGTGTTTATGTTAAGGGACTTCATTAACATCACGAGTCAGGCTGTAGTATCCAGAGACTATCACGGGCTGAGCAGGACGGTGCAAACAAGCCCTTGTTCCTTTGCGTCATTGGCCCAAGCAGCCACCAGGCTGAAACCTAACCCTGGCTGCTTGCCTTCAGGGGAAAAAATAAGAAGGGTAAAGTAAACAAGGCCCCTGTTCAGCTTTCCTGAGCCTAGATGGGAATTGCTTGCAATTATACATCAAAACTCAGAGCTTTCTCTGAGCAAGCTCAGCTCTGCTCCTCTGCGGCTGTGACCGTGTGGAGAAAACCCATGCCCACAGCTTGTAACCGCTCTGGCCGGCCGCCTCCGTCCTGGGCCACGGATCCAGGAAACTCTTAAGTACATGCTTAAATCTACCATTCCTAAGGACAGCACTGATTTGACACCAGTGGGGCTTAAAACCAAGCATGAGGTTACAGGCTTTCCTGAACATGCTTGCTTTACCGAGCCTGGGTCTCAGCCATTCATTATTTTATCCCGATGACAGCTGAGTTTTGGGGTTTTTTGCCTGCAAAGCTCAATCCCCGCAGTCCCCTCTCCATCACGGCAAGCTCAGCTGTGCCGTCCCCCCTGCACACCTGCCCCTGCCGATTCATCCCACTCAGCGAGCTCCGGCACGTCTCCCGCTCCCGCAGCCACACTGACCCCGCTCCTCCTGCGGCACCGGCTGCTCAGCCTTCTCCGCTCCAGTGGGGATGCCTGGGGGTGGCGAACAGCCACTCGCCTGCAGCTAAAGCCCCCCGAGTACCCAGCTGGGGCTGCGTCCCCTCCTCTGCATCTCCCGGCCACAGACAGTGTCGGGGCGAGGAGCCACAGACAGGAGCAAGGGCTTTCTGCATGTTTGGCCATAATTTGAGGGACGATGAACATGTACAGAGTTACACGCAGAATTGTTTAGATAAGCAGAAATGCCCCAGTGGCTCTGCTGTCTGGTGCCTAGATGCATATTGGGGTGCTAAGAGTCCCGCAGCCGCCTGCCTTCCCACGCTCCCTGCCTGGCCCCAGCCTGCTGGGGCACCCTGCCCGTCCCTGAGAAGCACGCTTCATCCACACCACCTACCCAGCGATCAGCTGCAGCCTCTCCCCGTTACAGCTTCACATACACCAACACCATGTGTCCCCCACAAAGGAGAAGGCACAGAGCACTGGGGGAGAGAGGCAGCAAAAGGCACTGCAGGGTGCAGGTGCACCGAGGTCCCCTGCGCCACCCCATCCCCTCCCGTCCCCTTCTGTCCCACCAGCAGAGAAGCAGGGCTCCCACTTCCCCCCCGGCCCTCCCTGCTCACCAGGCACAGGGCCCTATATGCACCCATCTAGGACCCTAAAGCCCTTGCCACCCTAAAGCAGCCTATTTTCTAGCCTGTCTCTCATTCTTGGGAAAAGACAACTGGTTTCCACCTGCCCTGTGAGTTTTAAAATTTCCCTACCTCTCAACAAATCAACTGCATGCAACCAGGGGAAGTGTGTCAAACAAAAGCACTCCTGTCCTTGTCTCATAGTCTCTGATGTTATTTTATGTGAGTATGAAGAAGTTCTTCAAACATAGACTTGCAGAATCTAGAGACTCTTGTGCTGGCTAGATTTTATTTAGATGACAGTAAAATTTAAGCTTCAGATTTCAAGCAACTGCTGAAGCAATACAGCCTTAGTTCACCATTAATTTCCCCTCCTTCCCAATACCGTGTAAGCCAACTAGGAAAGCACTTCTGACCAGACAGGGTTCCACAAGTCTTCTCTTCTCTTCTCTTCTCTTCTCTTCTCTTCTCTTCTCTTCTCTTCTCTTCTCTTCTCTTCTCTTCTCTTCTCTTCTCTTCTCTTCTCTTCTCTTCTCTTCTCTTCTCTTCTCTTCTCTTCTCTTCTCTTCTCTTCTCTCTCTCCTCTCCTCTCCTCTCCTCTCCTCTCCTCTCCTCTCCTCTCCTCTCCTCTCCTCTCCTCTCCTCTCCTCTCCTCTCCTCTCCTCTCCTCTCCTCTCTTTTTGCAATTCATAATGATGCATTTAATTAATAGTAAATGTGCATAGAAGTTTTCTGGACAGCCATATGACAGCCACATTAACAGCAGATGAGTCCAAAATTGTTTATTGTTATTACAGTGAATACCAAAGTGAATTAAGAATGATTGATCGGACACTCATTGTGACTTGACCAAATATATGCATATTTAATAATACGATGTTTCAGAAGAAGAAAGAGAAATGCTGGCAGAAGATAAATTCAAATATATTTGCCTCTTTTTTTGTTGTTTAAAAAAAGAACTGATTAGCCAAATTACGTGGCCAGAATTTGAAAGAAACAAAAGTATTTGCTATGTTTAATACCACTGTGCTAACCCAAGGTGACACCTACAGAAATAACTTGGAAGTGTCACTTGACAATCAGTCAATTCCTTATGGTCACAAACCCGTTTAAAAAACTGTAGCACCAAAGGTATTAATAAAACTAATAAGGCATTTAAAATCCTGCTGAAAGACAGAACCGCGTCAGGCTGGGAGGAAGGCAGGAGCAGAAGTGCCCTGCCCGGTATCCCCCACACTGCCTGCAGCAAAGCGCGCGGAGATTCGGCGCGTCCCCCGCGGGGAGTGCCCCGGCACCACGCTTGCCTGGGGAAACAAAAAAAGCAGGAACCCTTATTGAAAAGATTATCTTTCCCATCAATAATCCCCCTCTAAGAGTTCTTTATTAGTAAACCCCATGGCAAAACCTGACATATTTACAGCTTGCAGTAAACTTTATGTATCTGCAACAATATTAATAATAAAGAGCCGGTGACCACAGCAAATCATTCTGGCCTTCCAAATGATCAAGTGAAAGCTTAATTGTACTGAAAAGAGAGAGCCCTGACAAGTTGGAAATCCTTCCCACACACCCTTTCCAAAAAAGAGACCTTTACCGAGATGAAAAAAGTGTGTCGGAGGATTGGAAACATAAGAATACATATTTTAAAAAAAAAAAAAAAAAAAAAGCCCAAGTCTGATATCACAGGCTGAGCTGAGACAGAAACCTGATCTTTTACACGGAATGGGCAACATTTGGGTCTGTTTTATGTGAATTGCTCCAAGCTGTTTTGGTTAGAAATGTATAGATTTTAAGGTAAGGCGTACCGTATAGGCAGTGCAGGTCATTCCCACTTTTGGAAGACGTTCCCCATTACTTTTCAGCTGACAAAGGTAGGGTCCGAACTTTTCTTTCTTTGCTGAGTAACTTATTTGCTTTAACGCTGAGCTGGATTTGGCAAGAGAGACACTTGCATTTTGCTGCCTGATTGTGCTTTTCAACACTCTCTCGTTCCCGCTCTCCCTCCCTCTTAAGAATTATCTCATTTTAGTCACTAATCCGCAGAAATTTTTATTTTCCTTGTTTCTTCTGCTGTTACCAAAAAAAAAGTTATTTCTCAATAATTCTACAAACGTGTCTCTGCTGGGGAAAACGGGAAAAATTATGCTGTTTAAAATAGTATTCTGGAGAGGAGAAATCTGAAGAGCTGCAACTGGTTTTATTTGCCTTTCATTTTAAACAGAACAAGAGTCAAGTAGGTTTTGTTTCTTATTAGACAGCGTTCACATTTATGCATTCTTATTATGATTTCTTCGCTAAAAAAATGGAACAATACCTTCCCGTTTTGCCAGTCAAAAATATTTCATTGTCTTTATTTTACTTGACATAATAGTTTGTGAGTATCTTTATATTGACTGAAAAAGAGAAATATTCATGGTTGGGAAAAGGCAACTGCAAATGCCAAACACAGCATAAATTTTTTTATAAGAATTGTAACATCTTCCAGGATGTTTTCTAAAGAGTCTGTTTCTGCTACAAAAAATATCAAACTTAGCTCCACTTTTATTGTTTTAATTATTTAAAACTATATTTTGACAGCATCATATTTCTTACACATGCATGTTAAAACAAGGGGGAGAAATATTGCAATTTATTTTTGAATGGCTGATACATCCCATTTGTTGATTCAAAAATTACCACTGAAAAACATAGCAAGAAAGCTATAAAACTCTCTTTAATATGTTATGTATTTATGCTGTGCTTACTTGTCACATTTAGGCTAATAATTGTGTAGCCTTTTAAAATGAAAACAAAATGTCTTGACCATGATGTTGTAATTACGCGCAGCGCGTTCGTTCCCGTTCCAGAATGACTCCCTGCTTTATTCTGCTCTGATAATCACACAGCGATGGCTTTGCTACACAGTAATTTATTTTTTGTCTTCAGACTATCTCTCCTCTAACAAGAGTTTGCATTTGTACAGTAGCATATGTACAGATGAAGAGCTACAAATACATGTCGCTCTGTCCCCATGTACGTATATCCATAGAAAGATCAATGGGCAGCAGGTATAGCTAAGTTTTACAACCAGAAGAAGAAAATCCTTCAGGAACCCACTCCATTAATTCCCTGCCTTCAAGCCATACTGTTTTACCATCAGGGCTTGTGCGTTCGGCACACAAACTTCCTCTGAGATTGTCCCTTCAGATTTTTATCTGGTTTAAATGTGGGGGTTTTTTTTCTCTGAGCATGGGGTCAGATCTTATGTTTGTTTGTTTTGTGTCATCATTTGTCACAAGCCCTATTTTCACTAAACCCATTTTGCTGCTCTACAATATAGTTTTAAATGTGTGTATGTGGTGGGGGAGGGGCTGCCGGGTGACTCGGTTTTGCCCTTGACTATCTTCATAAAAATAGAGAGATTTCATAAAAAGGAGGAGGGAATAATTTTGTTTTAAACAAAAATAATGCAAGCAGCAGAGATCTGCTGCCTACTGCCCCCAAGAAATTGCTAGAAGAGACTTGAGAAAAAGCATCGGCTATTTTTGCCTTGTGATTCTCTTTAATTTATTTTTATTGTCTATTATTATGTAGAGATACATCTGTCCATAAATAGACTGCATTACTTGCTTTCCCAATATAGCTCTGCTAATTAAATCAACCTCAAAAAAGAAGTATTTTCTTGTCACATCTTCAGCTTAATTGCCTCAAACTTGGAATTAAAAATTGTTTCAATTTCAGCACACTGGGAAAACTCATATTTTAAAAAGTAAAGCAGCACTCTCTAAACTTATCATGATTTTCCTTTAGCCCATTAAGATTTCTAATAATCTTGAATTACCTATTTGGCAATTTTTAAAGATGACACCACTATAAACACAGCTCTTTCTGTATACACACGCACATGCACAAATATATATATATATATTCTAAAGGCAGGTTATAAAGTCCACCAAGTTGGCAGCTTTTGGGAAGGTTATTTGTGGAGTGAAAACTTTAGCCTAGGGACGTAGCGGGCTCTTAATAATACGTGAGGGGAAAAAATATTAATGTTTTCTTTAAATTAAGACTCAAACAGAATTGTTTTAATGAATATCTAGAGCTAGCAGAGGAACTCACAGGCTTCGGTTTGCTCCTACTCTAACAAAATTTCCTTTGTGGTTTTCACTGTAAGATCAAAAGGAGCCAATTAACTTTTCTATAAGGTAAACAAACGGGGAACTAGAAATATCCCCGCGAATGATCCGGCCAGCGGGGTCCGGCCTTTTGTTGTTTTCTTTTTTTTTTTTTTTTTGGTGCCATTTCCCCCGTTGCCAGGGCAGGGAGGCGGGGGTGCCCCCCATGCTGGGGTCCGCGGGGACCCCAGCAGAGGCTGCCCGGCTGCGCGGGCTGGGGAGGGCAGCCCAGCCTCGTCCCGCCAGCAGCAGCCCGGCGAGGCGGGATGGGCGCCCGCTTCCCCCTCCCTCGCGCCTCGGGACGACGGCCCGGGCAGGCTCACGGCACCAGCGTGGAGGAGCCCAGGGCAGGACGGCATGCAGATCGCCCCGGGCGCACCCCAGCTTTTTAGATGCAAGACGCTCCTTAGCACTCCAAAGAGGATAATACAAACTGAGACTGCAGTATAACGGGGGAATGGGAGTATTTCTTCACCCTCACAAGCTGCGGTCTCTCCCCTACCCGCTGGCTTCAACAGGGCCCACCGAAGCCTGTGAAGCCCCATGCAGGTGTAGGAGCCCAGGTGGGCTGAGGGGCCGGGGCACAGCTTGGCCATGCTGCATGTCGCAGTGAGAGACAAGAGGGCACACGCTGGGGGTGCTCCAGGGAGATCTGAGGTAGGTGAGAAGCAGCAAGTTCATGGGCAGACCCAGAAACGCAGGAGCAAGGGCGAGGGAAGGAGAAACACAAAGCACGAGAAAAACTTTCAGCCAAACCCTCTTCAGTTTTCTTCATGTGTTGTAAAAAAAAAACCAACACAGAAATATGCAGATCCTTCCCCCCACCTTGCAGGTAACCAGGAAACCTGCTGGTTTTAATTTTTTTCTTGCAGGGTATTTGCTTTGCTCCCTAACGCTGCCTGGCTTGCTCGGTTAGCCGTGGAACAGCTGCGCTGCTCTCCCAGGCAGGGGAACAGAGCCCTCGGGATGGCGCCCCTCCATAGGGAGCGCCACGCCGATCCCCCAAACCATCCCCAGCTCTGGGGAACAGCCACTGCTCCCCGCCATCCCCCAGGCAGGAGAGCCCAGCCAGCTCCCTGCACCTCAGCAAAGTCATTCTGGCTTTAGGGAGCACTAGCTGTACTAATAAATACAAATAACAGAAAAAAATCACCTCCCCCAGGAAAAAGAGAAGGCTTTCTGGAGCTCAGCAGTTACGTTTAACTGAAGGGGCCATTTTATCTTTGAAAGAGCCACTGAAACAGTGTCCCACAGGTAGGACAGAAGGCTGCTCATTTTTGACAGGACCGCAGAAAAGCAGATACTTCAGGAAAGCGGCAAGCCATGCTGATGCCAACACTCTGCTCCCGAGGTAGCCTGTGTCAGAGTTAGCTGAGGTACCTCTGATCCCCACCACGTCATGATGTGCGGCCCAGGGCGGCTAGTTTGGAAACAACGAGGCTCTGCCTCCAGCCCTCCCAGCCGCAACAGTATTCATGCGTGGGAGAGCAGCTCCCACGTCAGGCATCAAAATGTCAGGGTGCAGAAGCCCCCAAAAGTTTCAGCAGGCACAATGTGTTGCCTTCGGCCATGGGGTCAGAGAGGCTGGTTTTGCAAGGCCAAGCAGGTCCTGGGCATCCCTGCGATGTGATGTTCATTGGCATTAATTGCCTTGCAGTGTCAGAGACAGAGGTAGGAGCAAACTCAGTGGTAGTGACACCGAACTCCTTAGCTCTCGGGTCAGATGCTGCAGTCGCCAGCACCATGGAAATACTGCAGATAGACAGGCTGAAAGATGCCAGGACACAGATGTGAGTCACATACTTTATCACTGTATAAATATCTCAAAATACTTCCAAAACTCTGAATAACGCAGAAATGCAGCCAGCTCTGGGACGGAGGGCAGCAGACAGCAAACCAGAGCCTTACAGAGTAACGGCAGGAAGGAAGGATTTGGCAGGCTCCCACTTGCACCGAAAGGCATCCATGGCGTTTGGTGTCCCTGCAAAACTATGTCCTCCCTCCCAGTAGCACCAGGAAACTGCAGAGTGAGCCCCATCTGTGTGCCGTCCTTCAGTGGTGCCAGCCCCAGGTCCTCTCCCTGAGTGCCACCCTGGGAGCAGTGAGGCACGTCTGCTGCCCCGGGGGCCATGGGACCTTGCTGGCTTTCGTTTCAGTGCCACAGCCTCGCTGAACAAATGCAGAGAGGAAGGTGATTTTCTAAGAGGTCTCCTCGTGCTGCTGCAGGCTTGCTCCTGCACACGCGGTTCCGGAGCACAGAGAGGGCTGGGCCCAGCAAAGCGTTTCTGCCCTGGGGAGCGTGCAGGAGTGCCCAGAGCAGAGAGCCCAGGGTCCACGGGGCAAAGCAACCCGCTGTCCTTACGCACTGACTGCTTTGAGGAGAGGGGGAAGCAGGGTGATGACTGCATCCGAGTGAAGAGATTGCTGTGTTAACCCCCAAATGGGTTTCATTACTAGCTTTTTTTTCCTATTCCAAGGGGCAGCTAATGGTTTCTTGGGGTTTTCAGAACAGGCTTTCCTGATCATGTCACCAGTAAGTGAAATTAAGAGTCTCTCTCCCCCCACTCCCAACCCCCACATCTTCCTGCCAGATCCCTTCGGTAGGGAAGGAGAGTTAGCAATATTCACAGATCCCAGCCATTAGGCCTTTCCTGCGTAATTTCTAAAATGCACTAAGAGAAAGGGGTGGGGGGGATAAAGAAAAACCCCTTTATTGTGCTGAAGCTCATAAATTCACTGCAGGATGATTTATAGCAGCAGAGCGTAGCACCTAACTCAAGTCAATGCAAGAGGTTAATATGAAAGGTTAAGGAACTCGGTTCTGGCTGATTTATGGTTGGTCTGTCAGCTTTTATCCTGACCACAGCCCTGCAACTGTAGCTTGGGACTCTACAAAGCACAAGAGGGGGTGGTGGTGTTAAAAAAATAATGTGTATTTAGACATTATCCCTGCCTATAAAATAAAGACCCCAAAATGCTTAAATGACCAAGGAGCTTTCGTATCACCACATGCCACTGCAAAAGCAAAGCGCCTCCACTCTTTTATTCCCATGCTCCCAGACCAGAGGGGACCGCTGTGATCATCTTGTTTGCTTCCTGTATTACACAGGCAATAGGTTTTTCCCAGAAGCTGGGTTAAAGCGTGTCTTTCCAAAAATTGCCCAAACTTAAAGCTTCCAAGCGCCAGGAAGCCCCTCTGCCCCCAGGACAGGCAGAGATGCCTTCGGTGGCAGTGAAATGATACCTTGCTCCAAGGATGAACTTGTTTGACTCCAGCATCCAGCCATTGCATCTTATGATGCATTTTCACTTGCAGGATGGAAAAGCCCCACGTGCGTAGACATTTCTGTTTGCAAGTGTGCGCAGCCAGTGATCTCCCAACCTTTTCTCTCCAATAAGATGACTGGATCATGCTCCACACAGCCTCCCGCTATGAGATTTATTTGCTTGCCTTGCCAAAAATCTTTTCAACTCCCTCCATCACTTGCGCAGCCAGAGGAGAGCAGAACTGGGTGCAACATTTGAGTAGCAGCCTTACCAAGCGTTGTACAACCTCTGCTCCCAGAAATATGCAGTGTTACTACTGGTGTCACACAGGTAGTATTTCCATTAAAATCCATTAACAACTTTGCTTTTACTTTAAAAAGTTCCATCTTAATTCCACATACTACAAGTTTTTAATCTGGCAGTATTAAGACAGGCATCATCAAGAAATAAGAGTAGGCAGATTTAATGTATGTTGACTTTACCAAGCAGGCTGTATTCCTGTTTGAAAAAGACAAGCAGTTCCTCTTACAAGACCCGTTCCTGTGAAGCCGTGTATTGGCAAAAGACTTTTGTCCGTGCTGTTTACTGTAACTGTTGCAGTATTTAATCCATGACCAATATCAGACTACTCCGCCTATAGTTCCCTGAATCTTCTCTTTCAGTCCCAGACTTCGTATTGTTTATTCTTGGAGACTTGTGGATTTGCCCTAGATTTACCTCTGTGTAACTGAGAGCCTAGTCTGGGCAACTGGGAGCAGTTCTGTCTAACCGTACGTGCTGAAGAAGGGACATAGCAAGGATACTTTTGCAGTAATATTTTGCAGCAATGATCCAAACCCACAAGAAATTCCTGTGCTTGTAAGTCTATTACTTTGTTAGAGAAAATTGGGTTTGTCCTTCGATTTTTTTTATAAGAGCATCTGTCTGTCAAAGGTTTGGGGAGCTGGGCTGCATTAAGGCTCCAGCCCAGTACCGGCCATGAGGTTTTCCCGCTTGGGAGGAAGGAAGGACTGGGAGCCAGAGGCGACGCTCAGGCACTTGGTCTTCCTTTCTCTGCCGTGCAGGGCCGGGGTAACTCAGCGGCCCCGGCCAGGGCACGGTGTCCTCACAGTGACTGCCAGAGCCCTTGGCCATCCTGGTCTTCGCCTGTGCCATGCAGAAACCCTGCTCCCATGATTGCCATTCCCAAGCTGCTTTTCCAGCCGCTGCCTCCCAGCACGGCACAGAAAGGATGTTCATGTACCAGCTGGGCAGCAGCACAGAGGGGACAGTGTCACTGTCTGTTTGCAAAAGCTCCCTGTGCCAAGAATATGCTCCCAGTCAAAAATAGCCTTTGGGTTTACATGTGTTGGCTAAACAAATCATAAAGCTTTTAACCCCACTTGAAACCTGAATCTCCTGAGGATTTCCAATCAGAGAGAGAGAAAGGTACCCTTATGTATTCGGGAAAGACATTATTTGTTTCTTAGCTGTGTAACTAAGCTTTTTGTTTTCACTTCATTTTCTTTTTGGTCAATTATGGTTGAATGAGCTCAAATTTTAATATCTGCGTGTTTATGCTACTAGCCACTGCTCCTGCTGCTTCTGGAGAATAGAGGATATTGGTTTATGGCCCGTATGAGGCACAGAGAGAGAGAGAGAAAGAGGAAAGAAAGTTAACTTTAACTTTAGGCTATTCTTTATCCAATTTTTGAAGAACAACTCATGGGCATGTTCCTGCTCTTGGCTCTTAAATGATTTGCATAATACTCAAAGGGCTTAAGATGTACAAATATCTTTAAGAGCTATTGTGCAAAGGTGAAGTACAGAGTAACTTTGCCAAATTATTCTAATCTGGGAAGATAGGCATCTGCGTAAAGAACTGTAAGCTTTGTGCAAAACTAGTAAGATGCTTAAATGCTCAATATATAGTATTTCAAGTAAAAAAATATCATCTCTCCCTCTCCTCTCACCTTCCCTATCATCAGTTGACATCAATGGTTAAAGGCCTTGGCAGAAAAACTAAATCACAGATAAAAAAGTAATGCAAACAGAAAACCTAATCCTGCTGCCAAGGAGCTGAACAGCAAAGCTTTTATTGACTTTAACACAGGCCAGGTTGGGCCCAGGCACACAGAAATTAGGACAAGTCACTATCCAGATTGTATGAGCCAACATAATGCAGTCTCAGGAAGTTAGGGAGAAGATTTCCCTTTGGAAACACGTCCGCCCAAACATTTGAAATGCTGGAATTTTGTATGACTAAGAGAAGGAGACAGTTCCCAAAACTCAACTTCCCTCACAGACCTGGACATATGTTTCCTGGACAGCTCCAAAAAATATATGTATTTCTCTTTTTAGTGGGTAGAAAAACAAACTTTAAAGTCCACATGCCTGTACTAGTTGCACATATGCACACGTGTACTTTTTCTGGAAATACGGGCTGGAGAACTGAGTTTTTTGAACACTTGTCAGAACTGTTGCACGTTCCT
The DNA here is from genome assembly GCF_018139145.2 of Gymnogyps californianus. Lineage (NCBI taxonomy): Eukaryota > Metazoa > Chordata > Aves > Accipitriformes > Cathartidae > Gymnogyps > Gymnogyps californianus. Next base: position 25,588,040 of record NC_059475.1, on the reverse strand, counting down.
GCACCCTTCAGCTCAGATGTCTCTTTACGGGTCACTGGTTTAATACTGTGAGCAGCCACTGCTGTAGGGAGGCCACACTGCTGTATGTGGTCCTTCATACTCTTACCAGAAGAATCTCTCAAGAGGTTTAAAAATCAGTACAAAGACTTTGAATTGGCCTCTGGTTCTGTAAGGAGACAGCGCAAGAGGTGTATCCTCAGCAGACCTGAATAGCAACATCACTGCATTGAGCTTTACTGGAGATTTTTTTCTCCAGTGGATTAATTTAATTTCCAGATAAATTCAGTTCCCCATGACCATATTTACAGCTCAAAGGACAGGGACACAATCTTGCAGCCCCGGTCAAAACCACACCATTTTTCTTTTGCTGATATAGTTACTTAGGGATTTCAAAGGAGGACAGTCTAAAAGGATCAGCTTAGCAAACTCAGGCTAGCTTCTGTTAACAAACCAAGAGAGTGCCTGGCAGCCTGTCATGTGCAGGTGTGAAACAGAGGTCAGGGCCAAGCATCCAAGAGGACACCACCAAATCGTCCCTGCTACCTCTTGCAGCAGGTTTCTTGGGCAGTTGCCAAAGCCAGGGCACCGACTCAGCCTGCCAGGCTTGCACCCAGCGTAACAAAGAAATGGTGTCCCTGGGGAGGGGGAGCTGGACGTGAGGCAACGGATAGCGTTTCATTTCTTCCTCGACCATGGAAGTAACTAGGGTCTTGTTTCCGTGGTATCTGTGAGGTCTCTGTTCACCCGTGCAGTTCAGTGATCTCATCCTTGCTGCTTGTCTCGAGGTAAAATAAATTTATGGATTTAAGGTGACTGAAGGTTTTTAAAACAAATCTCTTCTCGTCCCTCAAGAAATCTAAAAAAATCATATTTCAGCTTTCTGTTTTGTTTAAATGGCATCACACAACTCCATTGCCCTCCCGGAAATATCACCCAAGAGCTGCCTCGAATAAGAGCTGAAAGAGTGCTGATGCAGTTGAAGTAAATCAAGCCGGTCATCCAGAGTGAAGTGTTATTCCCATTCTCCTTACAAAAAGCATATTAACCTAGTAAAATATAATAATAATAATACAGAATAAAATGCTGAGTTTCTTGGAACTGGCTATCAGTCCACTGGGTCAATTTAAGGTTTTTAGTGAATGTATTTCCTTCATGCTGCTTGAGGCCTTGAAGAGGAACTACTATACCTCTCCCAATATTTTGCAGTGCCGTGTGTTGTATAAAAAAAGAAATCAGATGCACACATTCCTGGACTCTCCCCTCTTGTCCAGGCTGGCTGGGAGTCTTGCTGATTCTGACTGTTGGAGTGCAATCAACCCAGACCCATACAGCCCTCCTTCTGAACAGCATTACCCCTTTTAAGCATCATTAGATTTCTCCTTTTTTGAATTGAGACAAATACCGAGGAGTCAAATGCCTTGTTTGAATCACCATGACGTCATCAGAGCCATGCCAATTTCTATGAGGTAAAAAACCAGCCTGGGTATTCAATGCGCTAAGCCTGCTGTAGAGAATTCTGCTGGGAAGGAAGATGGGAAAATACAGAACAGGTAAAAATATGTGTCAACCCCTCTAGAAACAGCAGGTTCATATTTCAGACCCATGGGGTCACAGACTGATGCGTTTCTTAAAATGAGTCCAAAAGTCCCAAATACTGTTCACTGAGCAGATGTTCTCCAGTTAATAGCAAAGACGTGTTTGATTAATACTGTTTTGCTGGCATATTTAACAGCCTTGCCCTACAGTGTTGTAAGCTGCTCAACTAAATTTCTGTTCAAGTGAAGAGTGAAAAGAAAGCAAAGAACCAGCTTCTAGGTGTAAAACTACTGTTATCCTCATTGAAACCACTCACCAGCACTGAAGTCAATAGAGCAAACAACTTGAAGTAAGGAAAAATCTGACATTTTCTAGCCCTCTTCTGGCTGCAAATACAGTTTTGACAATCATTGGCAAGGAGCTAAGAGCTGTTCCCATTCCTGTGAGCAGAGAGCTTGCTGGTGGGCAGCTCACCATCGCCATGAGCCGATTGCTTCCAGTAAAGCAGGCATGAGTTCACACACACCTTATGCGCACCTAGTGTGACACGTGTATGACTAGGATTAATTCAAATGGAAATAATCACATTAGCTCAAAAAAGGAGATCAGAAAGCCTTATTGACCCTTATGGGCAGTGACACCTTCACTCTGATCAGTGTGCTCAGGACCAAGTCTCAATGCTTGTTTCATACCACTGAAAAAAACAGAGGCCCACTGGAAGACACCATGGGCATGACTAATATATTTTGGCTCTCTGTGATTTGCAGGTTTTTTTGCCTCTGATTGCTTGATATGGCAGGATACAATGCTGAAGTCCACTCAGATGGCATGAAAATTTCAGAGAGTCACAGACAGCACAAAGTCCCTTTTAGGAGAAGCAGGACTCATTCCTAGTAAGCTGCTGTGAACACTTATTCACAAATCTGTTGTTTACATCAAAATATAAGAATTAGTGTGAGATGATAGGTCCCTCCACTTCTGGAAGTCATGACCATAATATCTAATTTATTAGATACCACTTGCCCAATGAACCTAATGTCATAAGCCACAGTGGAGGTTGAATCTACAGGGTAATTTTGTCCACAGAAACCTCAGTGTTGGACGTGAACTCAAGAGCGAGGTTGGCCTGACTGCAAGAAGGGATTGAAATCACCCCTGTGCCACCATAGCAGAACTGGTTGGTGACTGGTTGCCTTGACCCACAGCAGTGAATCTTTCTGATTTCCCTGCTAAAAACTGGGGAGAAGTAAATACCATATATAAGTATTCAGAGACCAGAGAAACCCCATGGAAAGGGGAGCACTAGTTGAGCTGGCTGAGCCTTCAGGGACCAGTGGAGTTTGTCCTAAGCAAGTGTGTGGAGGCACTGACAGTTCTGTGAAATATCATGGTAGCAGTATGGTCAGTCTCTGAATCTGTTTGGGGTCTAGAGCGATCTGGGGAGAGAAGGAAATCTGGAAAATCCAGATCTAGCCACAACTGGATTAATACTCACAAAGGCAGAGACACAGCCATACCGGCATGTGCCCAGACTACTGGACAGGGAATGCAAGGCAAAGTGTGCCTTGCAGAAAGGGCAACCCAAAAGCTTCTGCAACATTTAAATCTGGTTACTCCTTAAGCCCATTGGCTTCTGGTCTGATGCACAAAGGTGTGTTTCACGTGCTCTGGATGTGCAGTTCTCCAGGCTTAGCCAGTGCAGACTTCACACACGTGCGCTCACTGCGAGCCTGGGACACATCTCTCATTAGTTAGCAACCTGGTTATGTAGTGCTGCTGCTCTCAGCACATTTCTGTTAACCACATCTGAATCAAGTCGAATTCAAGGGTTGCTACTCCTGGGTAAGCAATCAGAAGTTTAAATCGCATCTGGGTAAATATTCACCATTGTATGAGGGTTTAAGCTACTCTCACTGGAGTCGGGAGTCACCTCTTGGAGCATGCACTCTGGTTAGGAAATGCCCATGGCTTGTCTGAGTGTACCACCATCTGTCCGCATGGTTTCGTCCTTTTTCAGTGGCAAGTGTGGGCTTAGTGCTGGTGCACATGAAGGACTGGTGGCTTCACAGAGAAGCAGGTGCTCTGAAAGCTTTAAATAGCTCTGCCATGCACTTCAAACATGACTGGCAGCACTCCTAGTATTCTGCCCTGCATTATTTGGCCAAGAAGCCTCAGTCGTTAACTTCCAGACTTGGCTATTTCAATCTCGAGCCTCCATATGTCTCAATCCTTTGGAGCATCCCACCACTGAGCCTTGCTTAACACAGGTACGGCTCCCTGGGGTGCTGTTCAAACACGCCAAGGGAGGAGGACATAATGAGAACCCATGGCAGGACATCTGTAATTTAAGCCAGGATTTGAACCCAGGCCTTGGCAGATGTCTAGGAGAATTTTGCCCAAGTGCGCTTGTTTTCCTCCTTTCTTTTTCCAAGTGTTTGTTTCCCAGTTTGCACTAAATTTTATTGAAAACATCAGGCTAATAGCAATGGGGAGAGTGGTTGAGTAGATTTTGCCTCTTTTTCCCTTTTCTTTCTGGAATGCAGCCATCAAAATAAACATTAAATACAAAATGCTGGGGCTTGAGTTATTACTTGTGAGGGTGCTGGGAGGGAGATTTATAGCAACATTACTGTGTTTTGCTAGAAATCTCTTAATGCACCAAAGTGGAGAGGTGTGTGTGTTTTTTATTAAAATGTTACACTCTATAAATCTGAGCAGCAGGGAGGACACAGGTGGCCCTGGGGCTCAGCTGACCGGACTGTCATTTCTAACTTGGGGAAGGTCTGTCTGACTGTCCTCCCGCCCCGTCCCAGCATCAGCACAGCCACAGGCTGTCTCCATCCCAGACTGCAATGGCTGTGGAGGCTCTGCATTTGTTTCATTGCTGCTGTTGTTGCTGCTGTTGGATTTACTCTCTCTTTTTTGTCCTTCCGATCTTTAAGCCACCAAAGATAACAAGTTACACTGAGTCACTGCTCCTGCCTTGATAGTGGGTTTCCTAATGATGTCGTTCAGACACCTCTCCTTTTCAGACTTTCTCAGTGACTTTCTCTCATGTCCTGGCTGCAGTTGTGTCCTGATAAGAAGGTTTCATGGGTGAATGACCCCTAAAAGCTGAGGGTGGCTCCTGGGCAGAGGTCTCTCGCTGTGGCTGGGCAAGATTGTTGGCCATGCAATTTGGAGACTGTGTGCACATCACCAGGGTTTCTGACTCAGTAGTCTAAATCACAGTGGCCTGATTTCTGTCCGAGCTGCTGCAGCTTTCACTGGCTCCAGGGGAAGCTGAAGCAGCTCAGGACTTGGGGAAATCCTAGCCACTGGTGTCTCTGTGTCTGTCAGTAGACAAGTTTCTGCCTGAAACTCGGGGGCTGGCTGAGCCGCTCACCTGGGAGGATGGCTGGTGCTGCTGAGCTGCTCACTGGAGAGAGGGGCAGAGACCTGCAGGACTCCCGGGCTCTTTCCCAGCTCCCAGTAGATAGCAGACTTTGTGGCTTGGTGTGAGTTCGGGCAATCACTTGTTTGAGACTCAGTTTCTCTGCCTTAAAACAAGGGTGCTTCCCTTAGTATGAGACTTTACAATAAAGAAGTGGAATCCTCATGGGATGTACATCCAGGCAACCCCTCAGCCTGCTCCACTGCTTGCAAAATTTCTTGGATGCTTTCTATAAGAAAGATCAACCCTGGGCCATCCTGTGGAGGGAATCTGTGAACCCTGTGAACCGATTCCCCCTTAATGAGGCATGGCTCTGACACAATCAGCCTTGATCGGATTTTTTTGTGGGAGCTCAAAAAAACCCAAAAAATAAGGAAAAGCAGCGTTCCTGGAAGCCTTAAAAAAATAAACAAGCAAACGAGTAACAGAAAAGAAAAGGTCACAGCTATGGTGCAGGAGACTCAAAGAGCGGCATTAAGCCCCTGCTAGGAATCACATCTGCGCGGAGATCCCGCCGCAGCGGCTGCGAGACCCGACAGTGCTGGAAAGTTGAGCCCGTCGGGGAGCTCCGGCGGGGCCGGGCAGCCCGAGCGCCGGGGCGGTGTGTGCCCGCGGCGGGGCCGCCGAGCCCGGGCCCCCGCGGCCGCCGGTAACGGGGCGGGGAGGGGGTGGCGGAGTGGCAAGCTGCGGAGTGTCCCGAGAGAAGAAGCCGTGCGAAGAAGCCGAGCACGTTACTTGCAAACCCCCCTTGTCCGGCTTCTCTCCCTTTTCGGGACGTTTCTGGAAGGGACTTTTCCACGGCTTGCCTGAACTCTCTCCTTCCCCCAAAAAACCTTGTTGCCCTTCCTGTACCCCTCCCCGAATGAACCTGCTGAAGAAAGGGGGGTTTCCTCCGGCACCACTGCCCTGGAAACCGGCGCTCCGAGCAGCGGGATGGGGGCAAAGCCGCTGCCGTGGCCCCGGGGCACGCGTGGGAGCGCAGCGCGGGCGCTCCCTGCCCGGGCCGGGAGCTCCGAGGCACGCTGCAGCCATTGCCCTGAGCGCTTTAACCGTGGTGGGTCAGTAGATTTTGGCGCAAATCACACGGAAAATAAGTTTGTGCATGGTGCATTGACCGCCCAGCATGTTACTGTGATATCTGTAACTGGGACGCGATTATAATCAGAAAAAAAATCATAACAGTTATTATTCTTAGCAGTGGATCAGGAGTTGCTTAATTTGAGGAGATCTGTTCTTGTTTGGTTTAGGGATGGTTTTGGGGAGCCGCTTGGAGATTACAACGAGAAAGGTGGATTTTTTACGAACGACCCAGGGTGGAAGGATCTCTCAGAGTGTAAGGCAAGGAGAGGAACAAAGGAAATTCAACTGCCGGGCGGTAACGGGGACGGGGCTGAGCCGGCTTCTCCATCGCGGCGGCTCGAGGGCTCGGGGGCGCCGAGCCGGGCACCGCGGAGCGCGGAAACGGGCGCGGGTCTGCCGCCGGCTCTCCGAGGCCTGGGGTCGCCTTGCCCTGAGTGCCTCACATTTGTAATTAAAAATATCCACGCTTCTCTAGGAGCGCTTTTCATCCGCTCTCGGCAGCAGGCACCAGCTGCTCTTCACCGAGGGATGCTGGAGGTGGGTCGCCGGGCTGGGGCACAGGCGTCCCCCAGGGCCCAGGCGGCGGGGCCGGCTCTCAGCACCAGGCGCGACGGGCCGGGTGCGAGCTCCCTTTCGCTCGGCCTCCCTGCCTGCCCCAGCGTGTCCCCCCCCGCCCCGCCGCCGCGGGCTGTCCCGGCTCTGCCCTGCTCGTAAAGGTCAGGGGGAGCCGCTCTCGCCGCGCTGACAGGTGCACCAGCTGCCACTGGATGCCTTCGGCTCGCAGCCCCCTCCTCCCCGACCTCTTTGTTTCGTGCGCAGGGCAAAGAGGACATTCCCAGGCCGGCGCACCCCACGGGGAAATGTCTCCCCCGCGGCGCATCGCGGCCCCGGCCCCGAAAGGTCACCGGCGCCGGGGGCTGCCCTTGTCCTGTCCCCGCGACCAGAGCCCGGCGCTGGGCGCTCGGGGCGGTGGGTCCTCCCGGTGCCGTAGCACAGCCCGCGGGACAGCCGGGATGGTACCCACAGTGGGGCGTCGCATCCCTCGGGCTCCGCTGCCCCGCCGAGCGGCCCGGCCCGCCGCCTCCCTCAGCTCCCCCGGGCTCTGCCGTGCTCCCTCCCGGGGAGCCCCCGGCAGAAGCCGCGGGGCAACCCTGGCCGCTAGCCCGCCGTGCCGCCCGGAGAGCCTGCGAGCCGCTCTGCCTTCCCTGCGCCGAGGCTTCTGATTCAAGCAAAAAATAGCCCCTGACTTCAGAGCGAGGTCTGGCAAGGTCACACGCAAACGGAAAGTATCGAGGAAATTAATAGCGAGTGGATTTTTCCCCGCAGGAAGGAATTTACAGATAGCCACTAAAAATTTCAGTCCTGGGATGGCATATTAAATATAGCAACCCCCCCTAAATCATGTTCGGGAGTACTTGGAAGTGGGACGAGGTGCGCGGCAGGGCTTTAACCGAGCCCGACGCGACCGCCTAAGCCCAGGCTAGGGGCCGAGGGAGGCCGCCGGCCTGAGCCTCCCCCGCCTGGCTCAGCCCGGGCCGGGGCACCCGTGCCGGCTGGGTGCGCTCCGCGGCGCCCGGGCGCTGCCCACCCGCGCCCGCCGGGACCCGAGGCGGGGCGCGGAGCGGGGCGCGGAGCGGGGCGCGGAGCGGGGCGCGGGGGGCTCCGGGGCCGCCCCTGCTCCGTCTTCCCATTGGCTCTCACGTAGTGGCGTCACCGGGGGCCCGCGAACGCGATGCCAAAAGCAGTGATTTTCCATGTTTTTCTGGGGACGGTGGGGGGAGGACGGGACCGAGGGGTTTGGGCTGCCCCGGAGATCCCGGGCTCCGCTGCCCCCCCGGGCGCCAGCGCAGGGCGCAGCCCCCGGACGCCGGCCCGGCCGCGCCTCGCCGGAGCGGGCCCAGCCGCCCTTCGCCGGCCGCGGCGGCCTCGGGGGCTGCATGCAGAAGCGGGTGAATAAATGCCCTCCGCCGCCTGCAGCTTGAAGCGAGCGCGGCACTTCCTGGAAAATAAAACAAAATTAAAAGAAAAAAAATTTAAAAGAAAAAATAAAAAATTAAAAAGGGAGGGGGGGGGGGGGGAAGCGCTTGGCTAGAAAGCCTGAACGGAGCCCCTGCGGCCCGGAGCGGCCCGCCGAGCCCGACCGGCGTCGGGAGGCGGGGGCTTCCCCGGGGCTGTGCGAGCGGATCAGGCCGTGGCAGCTCTGGCCCCCTCCTGCCGCCGTCCCCTGTGCCCCGCAGGGAGCGGGCCGAGGGGCCCCCGCCTCGCCCTCTCCTCCCCGAGCGGGCACCGGGGGCCTCAGCATGCGCCGTGCAGCCCGGACACCGGCAGCGGACGGCAGCCTGGGTCCGGCTTGTCCCGCACCCAGCGTCCGAGGGACCAAGCAGGTGCCCACTTCTGGTGAAAACATATAGATGTACAGACACACACGGCTATGCACACCTATGGACCCGCATGGAGCAAACCGTCCCCAAAGCCGTAGGGCGGGCCGGGCTGCGGAGCGGGGCCGGGGGGAGCCGTGGGCAGCGCGGCTGCGGGGCCACAGCGGAAAGGCAGCGGGGCTGCGGGGCGAGAGCCTGCGGGAAGCGGAGCCCGGGAGCAGGCTCTGATGCCTTGCTGAAGTGGCGGTAAGGGGCAGCGGAGGGACCTCGGAGGACGTGGGGAGAAGAGCTTTGCCCGCGCAAGCCCGGAGGAGCAGGGGCCAGCCTGGTCCGACTCAGAGCCTCCTCCTTCACTTTCCCCGGGAGCGAGAGGAGCGGGTCAGCTCCAGTTCTCTGCAAGCCCCTTCGTGACACGAGGAAAGTGTTGTAATAACAATCGACATCATTGCGTATATATTGCATATACATTTATCCCCGAGGAAGGGCGCCGAGGGCAGGAGAGCAAAGCCCCCGCCCCGGCGCAGCTCAGGCCCCAGTCCGGTGCCCGGCGGGCGGCAGGAGCCAGAGCGCAAGGCAGCAGGTACCAGCGGGACTGTCGCTAGGCAAGCTCCACTCCCGAAATAAAGATGCAACCTTCGTCCCGCTGGAAAGAAAAAAAACAAAACAAAACAAAACAAAACAAAAAAGCCAAAACAAAATACAAATGTCTGGGGAGATTAGCACGAATACTTTTTTCCCCTCTCTCCCCCCTAGCAGTGGTGTTATAAATAGGTTGCCTTCAGATCTCGGTCCGGTACAAAAGGAGCCCGAAGCTCTGAAATGACCACACAAACCAACCCAATGGGGAAACAAACTGGAGGCAGTTTCCAAGAGCAGGGCTCTGCCAAAGAGCCGGGAGGGAACGGTGCGAAAGATTCCCCCCTCTCTCCATCCCCCTCCCCAGTGAAATGACCCCACTCCCTGAACTGAGGTATTTACTCTCCCACTGCCCGGAGGGAGGGGGAAGGACCTGGGGTGCTGGACCCGTCACCTAGGAGTCCCGCCGTGCCTCGCCCCAGCCACCCCGCCGCCGCGCCGGCTGCAGCCACCGGCACCAGCCCCGGGCCGGCCCCGAGCGGCCGGAGCCCCGGCAGGACGGTGGAGGCTTGGGGGGGACACGGCGGGTTTCTTTCGGCGGTGGCTGGGAAAGCAGAGAAGAGCATTCCTGCCTCCTCCCCCCGGCCCCCTGCGAGAGCCGGGCTCGTCCCCGCCGCCCTCCCGGCTGCCCGCTGCCCGCAGCACCGCGCTGCCGCGCCCGCTGTGCACGGACCAGCGGGCACCTCTGCCTTTTCCCTGGAGGTGACACAAACCTGAGTGTTTAAATCGAACGGGAATAAAGATTTTTTTTCTTGCAGAGATCGAGATGCAGGATCCGCCCGCTATCGCCTGCGCCTCGCACCGGGTCCGCACCCGGGAGCGATGCCCGCTCCTGCTCCGGTGGAAAGGAAACGGCTCCTCGAAAACAAGCCAGACAGGGCTGCCCTGGGCTGCTCCCTTGTCCCTGGGGTGTCGCCGGGAGGGGACACCTGGATCGCCCGGAACTGGAGACCCGGGCGATTCCCCCAGCAGTGACTTGCTCGGTGGGAGCTGCCGTCCCTAAACGCGGGACCAGTTGGCTCTCACCTGGGCTCCCGCAGCCCTATGTGGGAAGGGACCCGAGGGAGTGACCCTTTCCAAAAGCAACAGCGACTGTACGTGAAAACGGTCTCGATATAAAGCACATACACATACGGAATTGGCAACCGGTTTTGCTGCGGAGCGCAAACCTTTCGGCCGCTCTTTCGCCCTTCCCTTTTGGACGCATTTGGTGCAGAGACAGGGCAACTTTGGGGTCACTTGGAGGAAAAATGGTGAGATCGGGCTTCAAGTGGTGCGTGTCCCTTTCTGCCCCTGCTCTGCCGATCCTCGCTCCCGCAGGCGGGGATGCTCCCCTCTCCCCGGAGCCGGCAGCCCTGGCAGCGGAGGTGCGGCGGGACCGGGAGGGCAGAGCCCCACCACCGGACCCGCCGGGCGGACACGGCCGCCCCGGCAGCGCCGCGACACGCAGCCCCATCGCCTCGTTTAACGGGGAGGGCGGCTGCAGGCTCCCTCTTCGCTTTCATGTTCACAAGGCTCCGCTCCCAGCTAACGGGGGCTGGGGGAATCCCCCGTCAAACTTGCTGAGAGGACTTCACGCAAAACCCAACCCAGCCAAACGAAAAACGTCAAGAAAAGCGATTCCCCCGTTATTTCCCCCCACCCCCCGCCACATCGCCAGGTATTTGTGAACACCCTTTCCCCCGGTAACGATTCCCGAATTAACCTCCCGCTTCCAGGGACACAAATTGGCCATTAGAGAGAGGGTTTTATTGCGGTCCTTTCCGCGGGGCTGCGGATTAGCCCTGATTGGGAACTAATGGACTTTTCGTTACAGTTTAATGCGAGGAGGGGCTGGCGGAGCGCTCCGACCGAGGCAGACCCCGGGCAGCCCTCCTTCGGCTCGGCCAAGTCGGAGTGCCTCTGCGAGCCCCGCACCGCAGCGCTTCTGAAAAAAAAAAAATTTTTTATATATATATAAAAATCATCTCCTGCCCGGTCCCGGAATCTCTCCCTTTAGTTTTTGTTCTTGCTGTTATTTAACTTTGCCGAACAGAAATCCCGAGGCCGAGTATAACGCCGCAGCATCGAGGACTGCCCTCGCATCATTTCTTTCAGGCTGCTTCTTCGTTCGCCAAAATAATTGCTGGGGAAGTAACTGGCTGGAAAACCCGTATTTAACGCGCTCACACACCCAAATGCTCTCCTCCATGAGCGCGGCTGCGAGTCCGCTGCGGCGGAGCCGGGGATGCGGGAGCCGGGGCGCTGCCGGTACCCGCAGCCTGCGAGCGGGTCCGCATTTGCCCTGCGGCGGAGCCGCTCGCAGGCTGCGGGTACTGGCAGCGCCCCGGCTCCCCTGGCCGCCCCGAAGTGGTTTTTAGAAAGACTCTCATGCATTGAGTTGGTTTGCTTTTTATTAAGTCGTGGACAAGGGAGAGAGAGAGGGTTGTGGTGGGGTGGGGGAGTTTGGGAGGGGAGAGAGAAACGACGAGGAAAGAATTAAGCAAGGTAATAAAGAGAATAAGGAAGGCAAATCCGCTGAAAGCTTTCTTGGACCAGAAAGCTGAACGAGCCCAGTGCTGCTCTGAGGGAGACTCGCAAAATGGTTTGAAATCTAGTAAATGAATCCGTCTCTGGCTGTTTTTAACGACGACCTCGCTAGAAATCCCTTCTGCATCTGGGGGGCGAGGGGCGGGGGGGGGCTGTTCTTGTCAGATCCGAGCTAATGAAAACGGCGGTGCTGGTCTTGCTCCTGGAGCGAAGCCCTGGGGGTGGCGGCGGCCACGGCCCCCCCCGAGCCGTCGCCCCGGGGGCCGCACCCGCGCCCTGCCGCTGCGCTCCCCCCTGAGCTGCATCCCGCTCCCCCCGCGCACCCAGATACACACACACACAGATGAAAGCCACGAGTCTCCCCCCTCTCTGCATGGGGGGAGGAAGCCGGGGGAGAAGGCAGGACACGCGGGCCGGGCCCCGGGGGAGCCCGCTGGGAGCCCAGAGCCGCCGCCGGTGCCCCCGCTCCCCGCCCGCAGCCGGCTCCGCCACGGCCCGTGCTCCTGAAAGGGTTAAGGGCCTTCTTTTCTTCCTTTCCTTTCTTTTTCTTTTCTTTCTTTCTTTTTTCTTTTTTTTTTTTTTAACTGAAGAACTGTGGATGTAGTTTGCGTAATATCTTTATTACTGAAAACTTCAAGGTAAGCGAGCAATAGAAACCAGATGTGGGGATGGGAGGAAGGCAGGGTAAGAGCAAGGGGTAGCAGGAGTTAACCGGGGGAGGAGGGGAATCAGGTTGAATGGCGGGAGGGGGGGGCGACGGAAGGTGAGTATTGATTTATTTTTAAGCCCTTTTTGGGTTGCAATTGACCCCTCGAACGAAAAAGGGCTCCTGCCAGCCTCTACCCTTTTGCAAGTTCACCTCTGGCAATCCCAGAAGCCGGGGCCGATTTTGTGTGCTTGGCGACCCTGTTAAAACCCCTCCCTGCTGCCCTCCCGCTTTTGATCCAGTTGTTTTACACCTGGAGAGAGAACGTTTTTAGAGGCAAATAAATAATGACGATCACAAACGTGCGGCGAGACGCCGCGGAGAGCTTGCCTGGCGATGTGCTGGGCGTCCGCGGCACCGCCGTGCCAGGGGACGCAGACGGCTCACGGCAGCGCTGGGAGAGCTGCCAGCCCTGAAGGGGTTAATGGGGGGGAGGCTTAAAGGCCTCTGTATTGCCTTTAATACAGAGGAGGGGGACGCGGAGGCCGGGGTGCCCGCAGCTGGCGGCAGTGAGCAGCGGAGAGGGCCGGAGCGAACCGAGCGTGCCACGACCATTAAATCGTCCCCGGTGCTTCCGCCTGCGCGGATCCCACATCCATCCCTTCATGGCATTCGTGTCATCTGTTTGATTTTCTATTTTTTAATCATACAAACTTTTGGGGTTGTTTTTTTTTAACGCAAAAGTTATGACCTCCACCCCCCTCTGCTTCCACACACCCCCAAACACATACACACACCCCCCTTCCTGGGCCCCCTCCCCTCCACTGTCATCATCTACATATTAATTGGGGGAGAGGTCTCTCTCTTCTTTTTTCCTTCCCCCCCCCCCCCCCCCCCCCCATGCGTGGGGGGGAAAGTGCGGAGAAGAGCCTCTTTAGAGTGTAGATAGTTTGGAGGGAGAGACGGAGGGCAAGTGTGTGTGTGAGAGAGAGAGAGGGAGGGAGCGAAAGAAAAAGACCCCTTTTACTGTGCGAGATCTTAAGGGGGTTTGGAGATCTGGTTAGCTTTCAAGAACATCTGAATCCTCTTAGAGCTCCCTGGCCCAGCTGTGAGTGTGTGTGTATGCGAGAGGGAGAGAGAAAGAGAGGTTCCTGGTGCCCCTCCAAGCGTATTAAGGACACTCGGGCCTTTTAATTTTAGGAATGAATGCTGATACTTGTGTTTCTTATTGTGATCCGGCTGCCATGGATTCCTACTACAACGCAGCCTCCCAGGGCACAGAAGGCTCCTCGCCTTTTAGGGCATTTCAAGCAAGTGACAAGTTCAGCCCTACTTTCCTGGCCAGCAAAGGACAAGGCTTTGGTGACAGCAGCACTAAGTGCCGGAGCCGCTACAGCCAGCAGGAATGTCAGTCCCTGGATGGCAGCGTGCAGGCTCCCGGCTCCGCCGGGGCTCCGGCCTCCTTTAACAAATACCCGCAGCAGCAGCAGCAGCAGCCGCCGCACCTCTACATGCAGCGAGGCCCCTGCAAAACCCCCCCGGAGAGCAACCTCAAGCTGCAAGAGAGCAGCGGCCACAACGGAGCTCTGCAGGTCTCCTGTTACGGTGAGTCCTTGGCGTGCGGCGGGGGAAGCACCGGGGGCAACCGGACAGAGACGCCCGGGGCTGGAAAGGGCCTCCTGGGGGGGGCGGGGGGGGGGAGGCTGCCCGGCAGGACAAGTCCTCCCGGGGTCAAGGAGACCTTGCCCGGCTCCGGCGCGCCGAGCGGCGCTGCCGGCCGCGGCGGCGGAGCGCAGCGCACCCGCGGGCAGCCCCATCCCGCCGCAGCGGGGGCCGCCGTGCCCCCCGAATATCTTTATTCCCAGCCGGGTCTGGAGCCCGCGATGCCTGCGGGAAGCCGCCTTTCCCCCTCTGTCCCGCTTTGCGGTGATTTTAATCATAATTTCTGAGCGGGGCCGATGCGCTCCCGGAAAGCGTTAGCTCTTAAGCAATGCAGGGAATTCCGCATTAAACGGGGAGAGAAACAGAAAGAGGAAGAAAGAGCGGACCGCCGGGCTGCGCAAAATATTCTCTACGGGGACCCTCTTCCAGAGGGAGAATTTCTGCAAAATTTCACCGAAATCTTCACTTTCCGCTGTAACGGTCTCTCCCACTTCCCTGTCTCTCACTTTCTCCTCTAATTGCCACTCCCCTAATTGATTTCTGCCCGGCTGCAGATAACCCACTCGCATCCTCTCCGCGGGTCATTAGCGGCAATTAAGACACTCCCTTGCACTGGTGCTCGGCAGGACAGCCTGGAACGGGGTCGCTTCTCATGTCTTTTCCGAGCGTGGGTTTAAAAGGCTTCTTCGGGAGGTTTCCGCTATATCGAGGCGATTAGGGAAAAGAAAAAAACAAAACAAACAACACTCCCCTCCAAAAAAAAAAAAAAGCCCCAACAAAAAAGCCAACAACCAAGCAAATAAACCCCCACAATTGTTTTTCCGAAGAAGAGAAAGTGGAAATGAAATCTCTTCCTCTCCCTCCCGGTGATATCTGTGGGGGCAAAGAGGGGCTGCCCCGGCCTGGATTCAGCGCGTCGCTGCTGACGGGGGGGCGGCCGTGTCCCCATCCTCGATGCGCCGGTCCACCGTGACCCCGCCGGGCAGGGACAATGACAGGGCCGTGCCGGGGTCTCCAGGGAGCCCCTAAGACGGGCGGTGACTGCAGAGTGGGGGCGCGGGGAAGCCGGGAGAGGCCCGGGTCAGGCCGGCGATCCCACCTCTAGGCTCTCGCCGTCATTTTGGGAGCTCTTTGCCCTGTTTACTTTCCCTTTCCCCCATCTCTAGACTTAAAAGGAGGCAGAGGAGCCTTCCCCCTGCCCATCTTCCAAACCCTGGCGTGCCGGGCCGCGCTCAGGCGCCGTCCATCACCCCTTGCACACCCCAGGGTGTCCCCGCACCCCTCCCTGTCCCCGGATCCAGGTCCACAGACCCGGTTCAGGTCACCTACAGGTGACTCCTTTCGCGGGGAAAGGGTGTTAAGTACTCCCCAGGCAGCCGTGCCCGGGAACCGCAGCAGAGCTCGGCTGCCCTGCGCCCGGCCGCGCTGCCCGCTCTCCGCCGGGTCGGGCAGGGGTCGATCCCGTCCCCCCACCTCGGGCCGCCCTCTGCTCCTGCCCCGGCCCGCACGGCTCCTGCCCGCACCCGGGTGGCACAACCCCCCCTCCCGCGGGTATTTCCCCACCGGGCCGAGGCAGGAGGCCTCTGGCTGGGGGGCTGCTTTCGCGCTTGTTCTGGCCAGGGCTTAGGCTGGGGTTTTTTCCCTCTCCCCCTCTTCCCCTGCCTCTTCCCCGTGGGCGGACAACCCCATGCCGGCGCCAAGGCCCGCTCCGCATCCGCGGCGGCCTTCTGGGGCCAGTCCAGGGCTCACGGGGAAGGGAACGGTGGGGCCGGGGAGCCCCGCGGGGACGCGCGGCCCCGGCCGGGAAGGACCGGCTCTCCGCTCCCGCCGGGCGAAATGGGAGCGCAGGGGAGCCCCCGATGCCTTCCCGGCCGCCCTGCCCTACCATCCTCTCCCTGCTAACCGGCTCTCTTGTTTTCGTAGGTTGCAAAGCCCAGGGCGCCAGCTTAGCCTGTGATGACACATTACAACCCCCGGTAGAGCCACACGAGTTTATCACCCTTCTTAGCACCGCCCGGGTCACCCCTGATTTATTTTCAAGCGGGGCTCCGGGCTTGACTTCAGTGGGTGCCCCGCGTCGGCGACGGGTGGCCCGGCCCGGCCCCGCGCTCGTTGCGAGCCCCTTGTGATGTGGCTGGGGACGGTGGGCTGTAATAAGAGACAGATGGATCCGCGAGGATAATTAATAGCAATAATAATAATGGTTAATGATCGAAGAGAGAGACTCGCTAACAATAGCCAGATCGGGGTTTCGCAGAGCGGCTGCAGCACGCGTAGGCGCCTCTCCGCCTTCTCCCAAACAGCTAAACCCACCGCGCCGGGCGGAGGAGCTGTGCCCCGGGAACCCCCGCGCCCGGCTAAAGGGACAGGGACCGGGAAATCACCGAGCCTTGTAAATACCCTCGACGTCGGTGAGAGCGGGGGAAGAGAGCGCCGTCCCCGTTCTCCGCAGCGGGAGTAAGCGCGGCCAGCTAACGCGCAGGCGGGATGCAAGGCGGGTGGGGAGAACTACAGGAGGGTTTTGCTCGGGAAGCCGGGGAGCAGGCGGCTGCCCCGCTGCCTCCCGCCGAGCCCGCTCCGGTGCTGGTACTGCCGTGCACGTTGTGCAGAAGGGGAAAGGAGCGCGGCGGCCGTGGGGACTGCTAGCTCCCCGTCTTCCCAGTTGCCTGGGGCTGAGGCGGTGGGACGCCGTGCCCGTAAGTCCCTCAATTTAAAAAACAACAACATTCCCCCCCCCAAAAAAGAGCGGAAAAACCAAAACCGAGGCCGAAAAAAACGGCAGGCTCTTCCGCCAGGCAGTGCTCGGGCGGCTGGCTTCCCCCTCGCCCCCGGAGCTGCCGCGGGCCCATCGCCCGGGCCGGTCTCCGCACTGCCTGGGTGACACCGCTCCCCGCACGGCGGCCCCGCAGCCGGCCCTCGCCTCCGCCTTTCCCCTCCTCGCTTGCAGAGCCCCCGGGCGAGCCCAGCGCGGAGCGATGTTCAAGCGACGTTCAAGGAGCGGCCGGGCGGTGCGGCGGGGCCCGGGCCATCGGGAGACACGGCGGGCACCGCAGGCACCCCGAGAGCCGGAGGGAGAGGGCATCCCCCCTTTTTTTTTTGGTTAATTTTATTTTAATTTTTTAATAAACAAGTCGTTTCGAGTTATAAAAAGCCCGTGCCTGCCATCTATTGCTCTCGGCTTCTATTTCTAGATCTAAGCCCTTCCATTGCATTGTACGGATAAATATAGGCCAGGGAGAGCTGCGGCCGTAAATACACGCAGGACACAAGCGGCAGTTGCCGAAGGGCTTCCAGCCCGGCTGCTGGCAGGGCCGGTGGCACCGGGCGGCCCTGGCTCCCGGCCGGGCTCCCCGTGGCCCCCTCGGAGGGGCGGCTGCCGGCCTGGCCCTGGGGGGGCTCCCGGCGGGGCTCCCCGCCTCCCCCGTCGCTCGCCCCCCTGCCTGCGCGCTGCCGACGGGCCGACGGCCTCGCACGGCTTCCCCCGCTTTCCCTGCCGTAAATAGGGGTACGGGTTATCCCGCAGACCGGCACCGGCAATTAAAGCCGAAATCTTAAATAAAAGCCCTCAGAACAGGTTATATATCTTGGCTTAGGAGGGGAAAAAGCTTTCGAATGATTTATGTGCTGTAGTAATCTGACTTGCTATTTCTACTGCGTGGAGCTGAAGTTATATGTCTTGAAACATATGTATGCATATACCCATACACACACACACACAAATATATACATATCTTGCTGTCTAGAAATACGGGCTGGAAAAAAAATCCTTTGGGGAGTGAAGGCGAATGTGATGGGGATGTTTGCTCAAAGGAAACAGGAGAAAGGAAACGGGCTTTCTCTAACAGAGGAAATTCTTTAAGTGCCGGGTTATGCAAATAATGACCATTTCTTTTATTTAGCCAGCAAATAAAAAGTGCAGTCTAAACTGCGTTATTAATAGAAGTGCAGAAAGCAACTGCCGTAGGAATCGGAGGCTCGCTGCGTGCTTTTTTAAATTGACACTTTTAATGCATTTCTCCTCCTCCTCCTCCCCCTGATGTAATGTAAACTGCAGGCACGGCAGGAACGAGCTCGCTGGCGGTCCCCCCTCCGCCTCCCGTGAGAGACCGCTCGCTGCCAGGCGCTCGGGGCTCCCCGCGGCGCCGCGCAGAGCCCCCGCCGATGTTCAAGCGCTTTGCAGAGCTCGTCGTGCGCTGGGGAGGACCGGCGGCATCTGCCCCCTTCCCCCGGCTCCAGCCGCAGCCCCGAGCCCGGGGCGGGAGGGGGTACCCGGCGCCATGTGCTCTCTCCGGGGCTCTTGCAGGGCTCCTCCACATCGGCCCATGCCGTCCCCCACCCCGCACCGGGGTCTGGGAGTGTTACGGCCCCCCCCGGGCCTCCGCCCGCCCCGCTGCGCATCTCCGCGGGAACCGCTCCGCCACCGGCCCGGGAGGGCGGTCGCTGCCCCTCGCCCGGCCGCGGGGTGCAGAGGGCTTTGGGAGGGGGACTCGGGCTGCGGCGGCCGTCCCGGTCCTGCCTCCCCTTCCCTCTCCCCGCAGCTTTGATCTCGGCTCTCGGCTCCTGCCCGGGCTCCTTCCCCGCGGATAAAAGCGCCGGCGGGGAGGCAGGCGGGGTGTGCGTGGGCTTCCCCCGCATCCCGGCGGGGAGAGGTGCGGGGGGGCCGGGGTGGGGAGATGCTGCTGCCCTGATCCCCGCGGGGGGCAACAGGAGAGTGTAAGGGGGAGAAGTATGCGGGAGGGAGGCGCGAGTGGGGAAGCGGGGGAAGGGGAAGGGGGGACGGGACCTTGGCGGGCATCAGGGAGAAGAAGCAGGCGAGCGGAGCCAGCGAGGGCGGGGAGGCGAGCTGGAGGGGAGCGGGGCGCCAGGGCCGGCCCCTTCCTGGGTGCTGCAGGGCCGGCTGCCCGGCGAGGCTCGGCCGCCGGCTCCCGGCGTGCCGCTGACACCGCCCTGGCAATCGCCCTCTCTTTTCCACAATAGGGCCACCAGATCTGCCATTCAAGGGCTCCGGCACCCTCCCAGGGAGGGGAGGGAGCTCTCGCCAGGAGTTTGGCTAAGCCTCTGTTTGAACAGACACTCGGAGGTGCGGGATCTCCTCCGCGGAAACCTGCGGGATTTCCTCAGGGAGCAGGACGCGAAGGTAGGGCTCACGCTCCTTACCCGGCTGCGCAGGAAGATTTATTCGCGGCTCTTTCCAAAGATGTTTTGCGCTTCTCTTGACTTGGACGGTAGATCTGGCTGGAGGCTTTTATAGGATTACTGACCCGAGCTGTTTATAACGCTCATGTGTCAAAGGACCGGGAGCCTCCCTCCCCCTGTATTCCTGCCGCTCCCTCCTTGCAGGAAGATTTCTTTTCGCACTAGAGCTGTTTATTTTCGACTTGTCCGCTGCTGATTGGGATTAACTCCGCTTTAGCCCTACACTGCTGCAGCGCACGCTTGTAACCCCAGCAGGACGTTACCAGCAACAAGAAGGGTGCGGAAAGAGAAAGAGTCTTAAAATTTTTACTAGTCTTAATTGTTTTGAAAGCAACACAGTGCGAAGCAGACAAGAAAAATACTGATGGGGAGAGAGATTTGGAGATGCTTACTGAGTGCGTCTTTTCCTAAGGGTTTGGTGTAGGAGTCCTATTAACAATGTATGCTGATGCCAGATAGCGCAAATGAGCTGTGCGTGTGTTATCTGGAGCTGCAGGCTGTTTATTTTGTGCAGCCTTTTGAGTGTACATTCAGTGTGGTTGCATGACTAACTGGCTGGGGTGATTCACTGGCTGCTTTATGGGTAACTGCTCAAAACAAGTTGTGAATCAAAAGAGATTTCTTTGGCTGTGGTTTCTAACCTCCCAAGTTAAATGCACTCAGGGTTTAAGGGGAGCTAATGTGCAGACTTCAATCCCTCAGATCTTGAAGATTTATTCCTTTTCCAAGCCCTGCGTTCAAAGCCATGATGAGTTTCCCTTGTAAGAGGGAGGCGGTGTCTGGGAGGCTCGGAGCCAAGGTCTGCTGCTAAAGGACCTCTCCAGCCACAGCCCTGTCCGTTCGGTCGCCCTGGTTCCCGGCTCTTTAGCCAGTTTCGCTCCCTGGAGTCCTTATAAGCCGCCTTATTATCTTGTTCAGGACATTTGGGTAGCTGTAGCAATTCTCAGGTAAAAAGTGGCAGTAAGAGACTTTTCTTCCCATTTTGCAGTCGGAAAAACTGAGACTCAGAACCTGCGAGTGGCTTGTGCAAGGGGAAGCTGTCGCCACTCAGTGGCATCAGTGTGACCTTCCCAGGGCCGTGGCTCCGGCAGAAGGAGGCTCTCAGCGGGCTGGAGAAGGACCCCGCTGCCGGAGTCAGAGGTCCTGTGTTTGGTTTTGGAGGGGACTGAACTTAGGTTTCCTGACAGCCAGGTCCTTATTCAGTGCAAGAAGCTGTAGCAATCGATGTGTTCTCACGTGCTCAGGTCTCTCAGTACATAAAATAGGCTCAACCTGCCAATCCATATTAATGGTCTCATCTTTAAAAAGCAACTCATCAGCGTGGGCAACCTATATTGGCCAACGCAAGATATGGGTTGGTCACTGCTTTTCAGAAAATGCTGAGAAATCCCTGCCCCAAAAGTCATATGTTTCTGAGCTATTCCTCCTACACATTTGGGGAAAAAAAAATATCCCATCTCAAATGTTAATCACTCAGCTCGGAAAGCATAGGTCTAACATCTTCATGTAGATACATTTTCAAAAGGAAAAGAGAAATAGTTCTGGATTAAGAGAAGCCTGAGCAGTAACACAGCTAATATAGGACCCCTGTAACTTGAGAAACATTTACTAAGAGATGGATGGGAACATTTCATATGAATAAAGCATTAGAGTAATTTACCATAGTTACGTGTCTCTCAGCTGCCTCAACTTGTAAATGAAAGTTCATAAGTAAAGGAGGAAAGCTACTTACACATATTAAATAAATGACCTCCACTTTATTTTCTGTGTAAGTTCAGGTGAATCAATGTTATTATACATACTGGTGAATCTGCTTGGCCATGTTTTCATTCATGCTTGCAGATCATCTTCATATTTTGACCGTCATATAAGTAGACATGATGTGAAAGAGCAATTGTGATCACCACGATACTTCCAGGGCCATTTTTTGATCAGAGAGGTGGGTCAGTGAGGAATAGGGGAGAGGGATGGAGGAAGGAAGGAACAGAAATGAATGAGAAGAGGCAGGTGGAGAATGAGAGGAGATACCTTGGACGGGTGATGAGCAATGGCAGACTCAGCACTATTATGGAAGGTGGTCTGCAACTGACTTTATGGACTATATAAGTATGAATCCACCAGCATCAAATTCTTTCTCTGTTGAGAATAGCTGTGATTCAACATTTAGTGGCTGCTATCTTCAGGTCCCAGCAGGATTTAGCCATGACAAGCTGGTAGGTCTCTCGTTATCTGCACTGATCGAAGACCATTGCATCACCTAAATCAGCAGTTAAATGCCTGTTTACATCTGATAAATTTTTTTTTAGTGAAGATGCAGTTTAAGGGTTTATCCTGTTGCAGTTAATCTGCCTGCTGGAAACAGATGGTTGAATCAGTATTATTTCTAAATATATTCTTTATTAGCAAGAACTATGTTCATTAGCTGTAAGGCAAGTGGGTTTTCAGCTGGTGACAAAGCCTGAAAGGTAAGTTGGTTTAGTCACTGATAGACACGCTGTATGCTGAGGCTGGGTGAAAACTCTATGGGGCTTATGAAGATAACAACTGCCTTTATTTAGTAAAAGTCTGAAAACACTACAAAACCAAAGGGGGGAAGTCAACAGAACATCAAGGCCCATCAGAGAAGTGCCATCAATGGGAAATGAGAAACCTGAGGAAGAAACAGAACAAACATTTTGGGCAGGCTTCTGTCTGGGGGAAATAAAATAAAGTTGTAATGTCTCAAAATAACTCCTATCTGATTGCTGTTGTGTTTAGGGAGATAGGGCTTTGTGTGCAAGCACCGCTACATAAAAGAAATACCTCAGGTCTAATCAGTTCCTCCTTGTAGTGGAAGCTGCCTCCTCAGGACTTCAGATATTGGCTGACTGCTTCAGTTGGGAGCAGTAATGCTGGTGTCGGGGTAGGAAGCAGTTTCCAAAGAGGGAAACGGGGAACTATTCATTCTTTTGATGCAAGAGGGATCAGATAACAAAGGTGCTTGCAGACATCTAACCTATTCAGGAGCAGTGGAAAGTGAAAGCAATTCACACCAGAATAAAATCAAAACAAAAGAAAGTTGTAAACTGTGCACAGGGAGAGAGGGCAATATTGGGCATTTTCCTAGAAAGGGTCGAAAACAATCAGAGAATGACTGTATGCTGGGACAGTGCCCAGAGAGATCCGAAGGCCCAGCTGCAAGACCTCGACTCTGTGAGGTGCTGGGGAACATGCATGACACAGGCCAGAAGATGTTTCAGAAAACAGGGGAAATGGGAAAATGTTATTCAGCCTGAAACTTAATAGGAGGCCTGAGCCACAGCAAGGTTTCTGAAAGAATAGAAAACCATCTCAAAAAGGAAACCAAAGGCTCACCAGGGTCCCAGCTTGCTGGTCGTGGAGTTGGTCTCAGGCTGTTGGGTCTGCCAGGCAGGGCTTGGGTCACCCGTAGGACTGGCCATTTCCAATGTATGTGCTCTGTAACACAAGCACATGGAGGCCCACAGCATCAGGTTCTTCCAGCCCCAGCAATGCCACTTGAGAAAGGACCGCATGGGAGGCTGATGCAAGTCCGTTCCCACTGCGTGGCCAGCTGGAAAGAGGAGCCGGACGGAGCCTTGCTCTGCAGTGCTTGTTCACAGAGAAGAGCCTGAGGCCAAACGCTGGGGCAGGGGTACGCTCTGTAGCCTGGACTGTGGTGCTGGTCTCTGGTTCAGGAGGCTGTGAGACCTTGTGGAGCACCGAGCGGTTCTTTTCCAGCCTTCCCTGGGATGGTGCATGCCCAGATCTCATCCTGGAGCGGAGCCAGGAGCACAGCTGTGGCAAGGACCCATACCTGAGAGCTGAGAAGCACTGCGTTATAGACATAACCTGGCTTATCAAGATTTGGTCTGAACCTTCGTAAGCAGATTGGAGCCAGATATCAGTCTGAGCTAGACAGGACACAGCCAAATGCTAGAAGGCAAGAGGAAGAAGAGACCCACCTAAATTGGCAGAGGACCTGCAGACATTTTGTGTTCCTCACGTCTCCAGATGCCAGTGAGGACTTCCAAGATAAATAGCCGATGGACCAATTGCTAGACACTTAGGCAGATTGTGCAGGAGGCCAGAAACACTCCACGAAGCTGTGGGATTTATGGCAGATCTTAAATATTGCATTTCAGCCCTTGAACAGAAGTCAGAAAGCTGCTACTGGAAGAGAGGGAAGCTGGTTGCTTTATATAGGTATAAGGTCCTGTGCTAGAGAGAAGAGTATTTCCATCCAGTTCATACCACTTCAAGCTATTAGAAAAAGGGACTTATGCAGGATAGAAAGCAATGGGGGATTGGCTACAACATCAAACATGAGTGCAGCAGCTTGGTTAAGTGCGGCTCTGATGGGGAGGGAAAATATCCACAGAGAGGGTTGTTATAAATATATGGCCAGTCGGGACAGAGCCTCATAAAAATCTACTGAAAGGCCCAAACTTAACTCAGGAAACAGGGGGACCTGAAGCTGCACATGCAAAGCTGGGTGATTCTGGTTTTAAGTTAGAGTTGAGGCTGTAACCAGACTTTGTGGTGCCCAGGGCTGGATATTAAGTTGGTGTTCAGAGAACCCTGCTCTTCCCTTGTAGCCTTTGATTAGTTTGCTTTTGGGAAGGGTACTTTTGTGGCTGGTTGTACTGGAAATCCCCTTTTCCTTGGGCTTGGTGGCAAAAATTGGAGTTCTTGGTTGAACAACCTGTTTGCCTCCATTTGGCAGTGGTCCATTTCAGAGGGAGGGCTATGGGGGAAGCCAAGCAGCAAGAGAGGGGTTTATCGCCTGTGTAATTTATAGGCATCGCAGATGCTCGTTCAGGTACTGCAGCTGGTTATCGAAACTAGACAGAGAGGGAGATGACGGGACAATCCAAAATGGAGCCACCCCATGGGTATGAGGGAAAGCAGGGACTGGGGAAAGTGTCCTTGCTGGGGAGAAATGCATGCAGGAAACCGGACTGCCAGGATCCAGGAAGGTGCTCAGCATAGCCAAGGTGGGAGATGAACTAACACTCAGCATGTACATCACTGTGGTTGGGACCTTGTCAGTGAGCACCAGGGCTTTCAGCCTGCAGTGTTTTCCTTTAAAGACATGGCTCATGTGAAAGAAAGAGGTTTGGGCAATCTGTTTGCAGTGCCTACCTCCGTGGGCAGGTCCCTGAGCTGTCTCTTTGAGCTTGTAGCCAGTTCTTGGACCTCATCTGTTGTCTTGGTTAGAAAAAAAGGCCAGCAAGAGCTTTGCTGTGTAATATATTAATCAAAGGGAGCTTGTGCTTTACCATTAATAGATAATATCTGGGATGTGCCTTACTAGGTTCATTTTGATTTCCACAGTGGATATCTGGAGGTGAAAATGGCTTTCGTGTTAGCACAAGTCCATAGCAAACTGTAGCATGGGTCTCCCACCTGCTGTGTAAGGCAGCCCTCACTCGAGAGACCAACAGACCAGGTATTGCATGGCCAGCCACCCAGTCCCTGCGTTATAGCTGAGGATATCCTGGTGTATGGTAGATCCTTTAATAGGAACTGATAATGTTTTATAAACAGGCTGTCATGAGCTCGAGGCTGCCAATCTGAAATTGAACCCAGAGCAAGGTGAACTGTTGAAAAGAGGTGTAACGCACCCTGGGCATACGCTCAGCCAGGGGCGATGGGGCAGTGCTTCCTCGATGCGAGGGAAGGGAGCACGGCACTGTCAGCCTGCCTGGCCTTGCAGGGCACTCATCCTGCTGCTGGAGGCTCAGCTGCAGACTTGCCAGGATTACAAAAGCTCCACATGCTCCTTGTGAGAAAAGAAAGCTACCTCGGTGGCCAGAGGAGAGTGACTGGGCATTTTCAAAGCTGAAGCAGTTTCTGTTGAACGCAGCTGGGGGTGCCTGTGGGGTGGGGACAGCACTGACATGAGACTATAGTCACCAAAGGCTAGTTCTGCCAACACCTTGTTCAAATGCCTTTTTGGGGGCAGACACCTCCCTCAGCAGGACAGCAAGAAAAGATTGAGACTGCATCCTTTTTTTTCTCCTTTCTTTCACAGTCTGCAGGAATGAAAACGCTCCTGCTTCATCCAGTAGATGTAGGTTTGCAAGAGCA
Source organism: Gymnogyps californianus (assembly GCF_018139145.2). Lineage (NCBI taxonomy): Eukaryota > Metazoa > Chordata > Aves > Accipitriformes > Cathartidae > Gymnogyps > Gymnogyps californianus. The sequence continues at coordinate 25,562,854 of NC_059475.1, read as the reverse complement.
GAGTTCAAGAAGCTAAAAGTGTCCCTCAAAAAGGCTCCTGGTATCAAAATAAGGTGTGATTGAAAAAAAAACCTCATTTGGCAGTCATGTCTGCTTTTGAGTATAGACTCTCTTCAGAGCAGCAGGGCAAAAGCTCTCTGGTCATGGTGGGAAAGCTCGGAATTTAAAGATGAAATGTTGTATAGGAGATGGGGACATAAAACAATGGGTGATGAGTGTTCATGAGAGCTCATTATACCCGAAACACTCAAAAAGGAGGTTCTGAGGTTTTGTTGAGATGTCAAAACCATTGGACATCTTGAGGTTGCAAAATTCTTAGTCAAGACAAGAGAGAACTGGTTTTGAGGAAAATGCAGACAGATCATGGAAAATTACTACAGGAAATATGATGCATTTCTTGCATGTGTTGTATTTCAAATGTGGGTCCCCAAAGTTGGGGAGAAACCCTACTGAGCAGTCTCTCCTGGGGACCTTACTGCGATTCATTGCTGTTGATGTTGTTGGGCCTTTGCCTGAGATGGAATCCGCCAGACAATATTTGTTGGTAGCTATGGATTTCTTTAGAAAATGACCTGAAGCTTACCGAAAAAGGAACCAAGAGGCTGTGATTGCAACCAAGCTTCTAACGGATGAATTTTTCACCATATTTGGGGACCTAGACACGAAGACCGTGCAACAAGGCAGAGGCTTTGAGGCCACAGTATTTCGGCAGGTTTGTCAGATGCTAGTAAATGCAATAGGAGGTACCCAGCATCCTGTGTATGGTGGAGAGGGGAAGCTTGGCTGGTGTTGAGAGGAGGCATTGAGCCAACTGCATGACACTTGGCCTAGATGCCCCTATTTACACTGCCTGGTCTCCCAGTGCTGCTCCTCAAGGTCTTGGTATCTGGCTGCCCCATGTCGGCATCTGAGAGACCTTAGTGTGTCTTGCACAGCACTAGAAACCTATGAGTGGGCAACTGAATCGCTCCCCAGATACTTTACAAGAGAACGACAAAAGGACCAGGACTAATCCAGCCCTTTGTCTATTCTGCTGATTTTAATGACTTTCAGAGAAGTAGAAAGGGAAAGTGCAGTCTGACCCCAGTTCTCCTTTTCAGACATTAGCCAGGAAACATAGCACACTCCTTGCAAGAAGTTTGTAAATTTGGGCCATTTGGTATGCACTGGTCTGGCCTATCTGGACTCTGCAAAAATCAAGTGGCACAGCTCAGGTTTTTCTAGAGAAAAACAAATGCGAGTATTGCCTCAGGCAACATGCACATTCTCTGATGCAGGCTTATGTGTGGAAACCTGGCTGATTGCACATCCCACGGAGATGGAGAGATTCGGAGCCCAAAGCAAAAAAACCATGGTGTGTAGCAGTGACCACATACATGCATTAACATGTAAGAGGCCAGTGGGTCCTGGCCCAGGAGGAGTTATGAGGGGAACTGAATGGGTCCCAAAAGCCAAGAATACAGCTGTGGATGTTGAGTCTACAGAAATTAGTTCCCTACTGGGGAAAAATAGGGAATGGCCTGGTTTAGCCCACAGATTTCATTAAAACCAAAAACTTTGCTGAGAACTCCTTCTCAGGGGGTCAAAAGGAAAGGGAGCAGCAGCTGAAAGCCTGCAGTGGCATCCCAGTGGAAGCAGAGCCAGTCTGAGCTGGCTCTATGAAAATGGCCTGACAGAAAAACACGATACAAGTATGTAAATAGCTAAATTGGTTCCTCTGACACTTTTCCTCCCTGTATGTCTGAGACAAAGCAGGTTTGTGGGTCTGGGTTCTGCTGGCAGGAAGCTGAGCAGGGGGTGGTTTTGCAGGGGTGCCTGGTGGTGGTGAGCGAAGCAGTTGCCTTTTGCTCAGCCCCGTGCCAGAAGTGCTGATATAGCAGTGTGAGCATGGGCAAGCCAATGAAACCAGCAGATGAAGGCACTGAAGACTGCTTGAAGCACACCCCAGAGCAGGCTAGGTACGCCCGGAGCAGGGGGCAGGGGTAAGCAGGGGATCTGGCAGTGTGGTGGTGATAGCACTGTAGCACCATGGTTGAGCCCAGCAGGGCTGTCCCTGCCCGCTCCTCGCCCTGTCGTGTCCGGCACAAAGGGACGTTGTGCCAGGCCACCCCTTCCCCAGGCAGGCAGCTCGGCTCCACAGCCCCCAGCTCTCCTGGCAGTGCCTTCTCCTGGGGGCAAGACCCATTAAATAAAGAGATGACACACTGGCTTCCAGACTGTCCTCAGCTGGTAATAATCTATAGAGCTTCTTACTGTAGCATCTGAACATCACAGTCCACCTACTGACAGGAGATGGAGCACCAAAGTTTTCTTTTCTGTTTATGTCAGATCACGTTCTTGACAAAGTTACACACACACACATCCCCCATGCGTCTCAGCTGGGAGTTATTTTACAAAGGAGTTGCTTACAGGGGAAGGTTATTTAGTCCAGTACGTGCTACAGTTTGAAGCAAATTGGGCTGTATAGCAGTCATGCTATCCCTGTTTATAAGCCTCAGCTTCGTCAGCTGTAGGAGGTGTCAATGGCGAAGAACGGTGTAATTTAAGCTGATTTGGGAAGCTGCATCTTTGCGTTGGAAAACAGAGGATACGAGCTGCAAATACTCAGAGAGTCCCTAATTCCAGGCAAGCCTCTAGGTACCAGCAGGCGCAGCACAGGGGGTCTCTGACCCCTTCTTTGGGACAGAGAGCTTCCACAGTTTCCTCTAGCACTAAAACCTGGGCTCTAAAACCCTGGCTTGTTGGAACCTACAGCCTTGTAACTGTGTTCACTGAAGGAGTTTTGTAGTTTGGAGCCCCATTATTTACGTCCGACTGTATATCTTTTCCTGAGAGCCTTATGAACAAAATGAATTGCGGCAGAAATCACACGTTCCCATACAGGCATGTTTGCCTCTTGTCAAGTCTGCAAAATCATGACCCAAATGTATGGTGAGATAGTAAATCCAAGAAGACAGTGTGCAGGAAGCCTAGTCTGAGATGAGAAGCAAGGAGAAAGCAACCCTCTGCAGCCCCCAGCAGCTTTCCTTGCAGATGCTCTGAGCCCAAGAGCTGGGGATGCTTTGGGAAGCAGAGGCCAGCCAGTGCCTAGTGGCCCCACTAATGCTAGGAGTCCTCAGACACTGGAAACTGAAGTGTTTATCTGTTCTTCCCAAATTTCATTCTTTCCAGACCCTTGCAGATAGGCTTATTTCTAAAGAGTGGAGGAAGACAGAGCGGGGGAAAAGGGGTCTTGCTTACTCTCAGCTAGGAAACTCTGAAACAGTACGTACCTTTCAGACCGGTGCTTTTGACATGTATTAATTCCAGCCCATGTTTTATGGTTGTGTATTTTATTCTCCTCTCTAGGCCATCCTGCCTGCAGTCGCTCTTTGCACATGTTGTTAAGGCCTCCCATTGCTTCCCACCCTGCTAGAAAAGGCAACTTTTAAACACCGAAGCTCTGGTTGTGGCACTGGTGTAGGGATGGCGTCTTCTTTAGGCAGAGCCCTTCTGAGCTGGGGGCTGTGTCAGCACACAGATGCCCACATGTAGATCAGAAATCTCCCAAAACAAGGGCTCCCTTAAGGGAGTATTTTTGGGAGACAGGGGGCAGGAGGAATGAACACCCCTTGTGTTATATTTGCAAATTGTGAGCAAGGTATGGTGTTTCGAGGTCTGTCTCAGACCCAGGATTGTAGTTGGGATGACGTTTGTGAGTAATCGTTGGTCAGCAGATTGTGTGTGTGTGTCAATGGGTGCAAGGAGTAGGCAGCTGAAAGGTGATCTGTGGTGGTGAGTAGAAGGTAGGTACACAGTGGACACATGAGATTAGGAGTCTTTTCTGTTCCCTGGTTGGATGAGCATCACTGGCAGAAGTAGGTTTCTGGGGGAAATACTCCTTTTCACGAGTTCCTAAAGATTATTTCTGTAAATATTTGCTAATGTTTACTTGACATTTGCAGTCACTCATGTCAATATGATCCCATCCTGGAATGTTAACTGGAAACAAACACAAAAATGGGCATGAGCTCAGCTGATGTGGATACAGTTTTTAATTTAGGCTGATTTTCATGGTCATCATTTTTCATGTAATCATCCAGTTCTGCTGAGAATTAGTGGTGCTCCAGGAGCTTCACTGTTTCCAAGAGCCACGATTTTTTTGTTCTCTGTTAGGAAGTGTGTTACCAGAGTCACTATTGTTTGTGTCTACTGTCTGACACTTCCTACCAAAATCCCGCCTCCAGTTGCTTCTAACTTAATCAAAACTTAACGATTTGGCCTAAAACCTTCCACAGCAGTTGTTTGCCTCTGGCTGTTTTTATGATACTTTTTTTTTTAAGTTCATCTGAATCAATTAAGCTGTTTCCAAGAATGTAGCTAAAACTAAGCACATTTTTGTTTTCTCTGTGTTAGAAAAAAATCTGATCATGTATTTTTTCATAAGTGCTGGTGCACTGTGCTGTGGAGCAAGATCGTCAGACTTACAGCTGGGCTTTGGGTAGGAAATGTGCTTCATGCTTTTCCTCTGAAAAATTATCTAAGAACAAGCCTTAAGGAGCTATGGCTCTCACTCGCTTAGTAGTGATAGCTTTGATTTTCACACGTAAATACACTGCAGATTTCCCATGTTCTGGGCATGTTTCTAGGCAGGTCTGAACTCACTCTTCTTTGGCCATTTAGCCCAGTAGATGGTCCAGCCTTGCTTGGACCCAGGCAAAGTAGGGGAGCACATTGTTTGATGTAACTACAGACACAAGAAAAGCTGTATCTGGGGAAGCAGCAGAAGGCTGGGATAAGAAATCTGGATGTGGCAGAAACTTGGTCTGAAGGCTGGGGAGTGTGTCGGATTGAACTGGGGCTTAGGACCGGGTGACCAAGATACAAAGGTATTGCATGATTCAGGGCATCTGAGAGGCATAGCTGAAACCAACAGGACTTTCATGTCCGAGCTGCAAAAATACTAGACGATGCTAAGTACTCTTTAAAACTCAGGCTTAGATATCTCAGAATGGCTGTTGTGCACTTGGTGACTCTCTGTCTTGGTTTGCCATCCGTACAACATGAGCAATAGCAGTGCCTCATCTCACCAGGCTCATTGTGGCTCAGGCATCTCTGCGCAACCCTCCGATCTGGCTTGGTGAATGCTGTGGGAAGCCCAGAGGACACTGCTGAACAGGGTGTGGATGCCTTGCAGTAAGTAAGGATTGCCTTCACACACTGGACGATGAGAAGAAAATGGAGAACTGTTCACCAGGGGTACGGATCCGGTATATATGATCCGAAGACCCAGGAAGCAAGAAGTATGTTAGAAAAGAAATAAGAGGAAAGGCACAAAAGCCCTTAACACAGTGCTCTTGCTGCTCATCCTCCTGTGTCCAGTAGATATGTTTGGTCCCAGCGCTGGGTGTAATCATGGTGCCGAGCAGCCAGGGGCCACCTCCAGCTGGCAGATGCAGTCCATCAGTGCCGGTGGAGCCACACCGCTGTGGGTGCCATCCGCAGCCACAACAGCACAAGAGGCAAACATCTTCTCCTGTTCAGTCTGTCCCCAGAAAAATTTGGTCCCAGCGTGGCTTTATAAAGCAATTCAGTGCTGCAGGTGATGGTGAGAGATCCACATCTTGGCCTGGTTCAGTCCCCACCAAGTGCAGTGGCCAGACCCCGGTAACTTCAGTGGTCAGGGTCAAGTGGCTGGAGAGCACGCACAGGACAGGTGGATGCTGTGGGAGTGCAGCTCACCGGGCATGGGCAGTCTGGGGGGAGAAGTGAACCACAGAGGTGGAGAAGAAAGTAAAGGTCAAATTCTCTTGGCTTATGCAAACCTACTTCTGGTTTGGTTTTTTTTTTCCCCTGGTGACAATTAAATGTGTTGCAAGGTGAAGTAGTCCTCAAGTGAAATGAAATCCCCCTTCCCTTCTCTGACCTCGGAATGCGTAGCGCTCTGAATTACTTGACAAACACTGTTTACCCTTCAAGCAATTCACGACTCCCCTTTCACAAGTAAGAGCACACTTTTGTGGATGTTTCCTTGCTCAGTACTACCTAATGGAATTTTTTTTCTTAATAACTGTCATTTGCCCTGCATCTTGTTATTCTCAACTCAAAATTAAAAACTTAAGTTGCTGGCTGCAAATACTATTCATTATTCCTTTACCAGAGGAATCTTAGGCACATTCATCCCATTTCCTCTTAATGCCTCATTATCAATAAACCTTTGCCTCACTGCTTCTGTAAATCATTTTCATTCCTTTCCTTTGCGAACCATGTGCTTGGGCTCTTGCATAAATGTCTCATGAGAGTAATTGGCCAAGTCATGTAGTATCATTTTTACTCCTTGATAAGCTGGCAAAACTTCATTAAGAGGAGATTATTGAACTACACATATATATTTTTTTGGATGAAGAAAACATTGCACTTACTTAAACCATGAAGCAAGCAGGGTTTCCCAGTATTTTCTTGAGCACAATGGCTTGCATGAGAGCTTGGTATTGTTCAAAAGACTTAGATTACCCTGGCTGCCACGGGGAACATGCACCTTCTCTCTGCTGTGATACAAAGGATGTGGCGCTAACCCTTCAGAGACAAAAGTGCACTAAGCTGGGGGTTAGATTTTGGGGCCGAGGAGAAATGGGGGAGAGTTTCAAACATCCTTTCCCTCCTCCTCATGGCCCCAACAGAAAGAAATGCAAGGCGTGAGAGCGTAGCACCCATGATTGATGGTGGGCTCCCATCGGAGGCTGGAGCGGCGCTGGCGGTTCCCTACCTTGGCGGCTGCTCTCCACGGCAAATGCCAGCGGTGGACGTAGACCCAGAGCCAGACTGGGGCAGGGGAGGACTGGCTGCTGCAGAGGCTGGAGGGATCCTACAGAGGCCAAGAGTTTATTAAACTTCAGTTTAACTGGAGCTGAAATATGTGCCTCTAACGCAGGGCAGCAGAGGTTAACGGAGTCCTTTTTGTAGACATTTTATGACACTCTTTGGGCATACATATAAGAAGACTGGGGCGTTCTGAGTAACTTAAATAAATATTTGTTTAGACTGTGTAAGGGGCAATTGGAGTTTTCAGGCAAGTCAGTCTTAGATGGATTTTTCTTTCTTTGCCCTTTCTCCCCAGCTATAGCGTAGACACACAGCGGTTCATGGCCAGGCCACGCAGCACAGCTATGCCCCCCCCCAATACCTCGAAACAGCTTTTGTGGTCAGTGAGACCTTGAGGCCGCCATGCACCCCCTGTACTGCATGGGGGGCTCATGGGGACCGAGGACGACAGCCCCTGGCTAGCAGGGATGGCCACTGCCCTCAGACCCTGTCGGGAGTCCAGGCTCCCCCCTCTCCCTTGACACGAGCATCTCCTTGGCACGAAAACCCCGCGGGGCTGCAGCACCGTTCCCGTCTCGTGACCCCACGGCAGGGAGATTTTTTGCAGCAGGTGATCTGAGCAATGGAGCGAGGAGGGTGTAGAGGTTGGGGGAAACAGCCTGCCGCTGTCAGGTTTGCTGTTAGTTATTTTGTCTCCCTTCTTGGCTGGCAAGTTCCCAGTTTGGTTGTGCTGCTTCTTGTTTCATTTTGTGATTTTGCTGCCCTCTTTCTCTCTGCCAGTAAAAGCTGATGCCAGTCTGTCGCCCAGCCCCAATGACTGTGAATTGGTGGATTTGGTAGCCAGAAACGTAATTTCTTTCTGGAATACTTCTAAAAGCCTAGTGCTCGTAGGAACATTAGCAATTCCCAGACCTGGCCGGCCTTGAGTTTTGCAATGTGGAGTCAGAATGGAAATAAGTTTTAGCTGTGCTTCCAAGAACGGGCAGGTTTGGGGAAGGCTGAATGTTTTTCTTCCCTCGTCTGGGCCTTTCTTTACTAATCAGCTGTATAAAACTGAAGAAAGGCAGAGCTATTTTGTTAAAGAACCTGGCCCAAACTTTGGCCCAATATTTAAACTCAACCCTTTCTGTGGTTCAATGAGGTTCAGCCAACTTTGTGTGTTTTCTGTTTTTACTCCAGCTTTCCCATCACTCCTGCTTTCCAATTTCCAAGCAAAAATGGTAGCACCCAAATCTCCCGGGGATGTGCTGTACTTGGGTAGCAATGAGGCTGCCGCAGCATCTCATCCAGATTCAGAGTCCCCAGCTCTTCTCCATGGGGGCACCTGGGGGCCCAAATTGGGAAGCACGAGGAGCTGCACAGGAGCTGTGCTGGGAGGATTTGTTGGGGCTTGTCTCACTGCCCGTCTGAAGTACATAACGCGTCACTTTAAGCATAAGGGTAGTCCAGGGACACACATATGCTGCAGTGCTTTGCCGGATTAGGGCCGCAGGCTGGCTGCTTCAGCTAGGCAGAGCCCACTCAGATGCCTCTCCGGCCGGTGCCTGCAAGCCTTTTGAAGTTTGTCTGTCACTAATTTGAACCAGGACTCCATAATGCAGAGGCAGCTGAGCTCTTGCTCAGCTCGTGACAAAATGGCTCTAATCTCCCTCCTCCTGCCCCTCTGCTCTGCCGGTTATTTCAGGTTGCAGCTCCAGCCGTGTTACCAGCAGCACAAAACAGGCAACTGGAAGTCACCTCTGGGAGGCAGCTGAACTTCAGCAATGCATTGCTGCCTCTGCTGCGAAGAAGTTGCTTTTGCAAAGCAGACAGACAGAAGAATGCAGAGAGAGACAGACTGACGGACCGACCAACCGACCGACGGTGTGAACACTGTCTGGGCAGGCACAGACACATAGGATGGGGTGAATCACTCTCCAAGCTGGCAGCAGGGAATTAAACTGTGCCATAGCCAGACATCAGAGCAAGGCTCAACTCCCTTCAGGCGGTTTTGCCTCACCAGCCTTCCCCACCAGCTGGAAGGAGCGTCCCCCTGCTCTCCTCTAACTAGATGGCTGATTTATATCTGCTGTCATACGCAACGGCTGGTGGTGCCTCGCTTGGCGTCTGGTTAACGTGGAAGGCAACACACGTTGAGACCATGGAAGATTGCACCAGTGCCTCGTGCCTCCCCCTCGCCCTGACGGAGCAGATGCCCTGCTCACCCAGCACCCAGGCTTGGACGGAAATTGTAGGGGAAATATCTGGGGTGTGTTGCGGGGAAGAGGGAGGTGCTGACTGGTTGTGGGGGAAAGTTCTGGAGGAGATGACAACTCGCAGTGCTCAGGCAAGGGATCTTTTCAGATCCTTGCAGTGGCCAAAGGGCATGGGTGAGGTTCAGATGAATACATAAATCTGCATCCAATGGGGAGGGTTATGCTCTTCCTTTCAGAGTGAGAGCTTAGCCCTAAGACCTGCATCACCCTCATCTGTCACTCACATCGGAACAACCCTCAGCACTATCTGCCATCAGTCCCTGAGCTCCCCAGCGCTTACCTTTCCCTGCTGCAGGTACAGGGCCTGACTTCACAACACCTCAGAGCAGGGCGGGGGGTTGAATCCTGGCTACCTTAAACGCTATAATCATGTAACTCGGCCAGAGACAACGTCCAAACAGAGGAGGAGCAACCTTGCAACCTTGCCGTATCTAGATTTTTCTAAAGGAAACACTGAGAGAACTGCATGATCCTAAAGTAAGGCGGACAGGTGGATGGGGCAGATGCTCCCCCAGACGCTGATTGCCAGTTAGTGACACTCAGCTCAGATGGGAGCGGGACAGAGGCCCCATGTTGGGTCAGTGCATCAAGGTGTGCAAAACCCTATAGTGCCTGTCTGTGGAGAATGAAAGTCTTCAGCAAACAGCATGGGGACCTGCCTGTTCTGCCTTTCATTTACCCAAGGGTCTGTGGAGCCTTTTGGACTTAACTCCCTATAAACAGCTACTGGCATGTGTGTAGGTATGAGTCTATGACTAAGATGATCCATTCAATACTTTGTCCAATATTAGTGATGCTGATTTTTTTTCTTTATGAGCTCCCATATTTTGTCTTATTCAGCATTGAGCCCAGTCTTCAGAGCAGTTTTAGGTGCTCACATCTGGTTCTGAGGAACTTGAGAAAAGCCAAGACCTTCAGGCAACCATGGCCATGGCAAGGCAATGCAGGATTGCTTTGGAAGGAGGAGACTACTTATCCAAAAGGGATCAAATTCAGAGCCAAAAGGAAACTGAAAGCCCTTTCAAGCCCCCTTCCGATCCTTGCTTGCCTCGTCCATCTTCCTTGGCAGGCAAGCACTGGGGATATATCAGTTCAGAGGTACTAGGTGGCTTTTGGTTCACATGCACCATTTTAGGTGGAGACACAAGGACATAGCAGAAACCCATAATTATTTCCCAGCTGTTTGTGACATGCCTACAGTGGGAAATAAAAGAGACATCTTAAAATGCAGTAGCTGACCCATCTTGACTGTCATACTTTCAAGTAGGACTTTGCACATAGCCTGGCGTGCTGAAAACCCATAACTGACCACCTTCAGCCCTGTGCCTGGGGCTGCCTGTGTGGGATCTACTGAGGGTCCGGCTGCCACTGAGCTGCACAGAGGTGACTGTCACCTCCCTCCGCTGTCACTTAAAAAGCCATCTTGTGGCTGGTCCTGGCATGGCAGAGCACATCCCCAAGGCACTGTGTCATCCCCTGCGGTCATTGAAGACCTTCAGGTGCCAGAGAGGAGAGCGCCAGGTCACTAAGAAATTCATGGGTTCATCAGAGAGAACCAAGATGCCCCGCTCCAGAATATTTGCCATAAACAATAATCTCCTTTCACATTCAGCAGTGAGGAAGCCACGGTACACAACTGAGCAGTTTCATTTTCTTCCCGTGGAGGCAACGGCAGTACTTTTCTTGCTTTCTCTTTTCCTATATCATGTTCTGGGAGCCAGAAAGTCAGCTGCAATTACAGCAGGTTGCTAGAAGCATTTTTGTGCCTTCAAAATTTGCTAGTCAGCTCTTTCCTGCTGTTCAAACGAACGTGCCACTTGAAGAAGGACTTGGGGGCATAAACTGCGCCTTTTTACTCTAGCCACAGCTTCTATGAAGAGTTTTCAGAATTGATTTGTTTATATAAAAGCCAGTTTTGTTAGTGTCCTTTAAATAACATGAAAGAGGAGCAAGCCGCACATGTTGCATTTGTACAGATGATGCTGAGCTCTCCCCGAGTAGCCACAGGGTGTGTGAATTCAGCTAATCAGACAATAAAGCAATACATGCCCTTGAAAGCAGATGTTTGTATTGGAAAAAAAAGCTAGTGCAGAAAAAAAGCAAGAGGAACAGCAACTTCCACAAACAAATAACACACACGTGGACACACAAGCACACGTTCCCCAGGCTTGCTGTGATGTAAACTTCTCAGCAGCACTAGAGTTAATGTTTATCAAGCTGTCTGTCCCCAAACCCACACAGTGATTTACTCCAGGATAAGGTAACCAGCCAGGCACGAGAGGGTTTAAGTGCAGCCGGGGCTGAGGTGGTTTTGACTCCCAGGGAAGCATCTCCAAGGCACACAGAGTGGAGACAGAGTCAGTGACTTAAGTTGTATGCTGGCTGCAGGGCCACTGAAAGCCTATGGACCCACCAGTGCTGTGTGGCACCTTTGGCACTGTCCCCAGACAGCCTTTCAGGAACAGAAGGAGTTTTTGAGACCTTTCTGCTCCAGGCCTTAGAGTTGCTCCTGCTGTATGCTCTGCTCAGAAAAATAAGTCTCTTGAAGAGAGGAGCCCTAGGTGTGGTCAGGAGGAGCACAGTAGAAAGAAACGCTCCTCTCCCCCTTTCATCCTTCTACAAGCAGGCTTTTCTGTAGGAATTTGCTTTGCCTGTAATTAGCTCCCCAAGGTGGCCAGGTATTTCACAGCTATTTTTAGTCTGCAGGTTTCACTACGCTCCCCCCCCCCCCGGCTTGCTGTAGAGCCTCAGGAGGCTGCAGACAGCAGAGCAGCAGCGCCAGCAGCTTTGATCAGGCTCAGCAGAGATGGACAGTGTCCATGCAGATGAGCACATTCATGCAGTGGTCTCCTCAGCACAAGGGGAAGTCTGTGCATGCCATACCGTGAGCAGAGGAGCTGCCCGGAGCATGTTCCAGCCTTCCTTCAGGTTCTGCAGGATCAACCAAATGACCTCCCTGGCTGGGATAGATGGACAGACATGCTTTCATACAGGAACCAGCTCTGCTTTATGCAAACTCAAGGGAACCGCTGGTAGGCTGGACACAATGTGATGTGTTCATCCTTATCCAGAGTTGAAATGGAGATGCTCCAACCAGTTTCTGCTTAGCAGCAAGGGTAACTGCATCTTCCAGAATGATGCCAATGGCTTGTGTCTTATGTAGACTTCTACCACCCGCATTTAAGAGATGAATGCTGCCCAGTTTTACACTTCAGTTGGGCCCAAGTGTGAAGGTATGATTAAGTATCTGATCATTGCTAATAAAATCAGTGATGCCACGTTCAGCTAAAAAAATTGCGGGTCTTCTCTCCATCTTTAATTTCTACTCTACATCTGCAGACTGCAAGAGCGCTGACTCCCTGAACAGAAATAAACCTAAAGATTTGGACCTTTATATGTCTAAAATCCAGCCACTCCATTTTATCCTATATAACCCAAAATGTGGATATTTTTTAAATGATAGCCTTGTGCTGACTTCTAGACTGCAATGACAGACAGGAGGCAGAAGGCTGCAACAGACAACTTGGGAACAAGTATAATGGCTTCAGCATGTGTAAAGGCAAGATCACAAGGACTGGATAAGGTTACTACAGCCAGCCAAGTCCTGGAGGTGTGCTGGCTGGGCTGTGGTGCCAATCCTCCTTGGTAAGAATTGTAGAATACACTGCCCAAACTCTATCTAGGCAAAATTTTATCACTGGTATTTAAGCAAGACTTGAGAGAATGACATTAAGAGCCAGAACTGGATTTAAAAAGTCTTCTTAAACATCTGCACTAGAGGTTTGGCTTTTTTTTAAAAAAGCATTGCTGCTATGAAAAGTAAGAGTCAGACGACGGCTGTGCAGGCAGGGAGAGGCACCAGGAAATGGCCAGCGTAGGAGGCTATAGGGATCTGGGAATGGGCAGGGGAGAAAACCCCCGTGCCCGCACCTGGGCAGCAAGGCAGAAGGCCCCTACGTCATTTAGTGTGGGAGCAGAGAGGCAGCCTGGTGCAGCCACATGCCACCCATGCCATGCGCTTTGGACATGGGTCAGCCACCGGTGGGCTGTGAGCTGCAATATGCTGGTAGGTGTCCAGGTGTCCCAGGCTATGCTCAGAGCCCCCTGGGGCTGGGATAGCACAGGGCTCCTCACTGAGACTGGAATACCTTGGACAAGATGCTGCCAGAGCAGTACATTAGCTATGCCAAGATCCTGCAGGCTACTCTGCCTGGAGCCCAGGGGAAAAAGCCCTGTGCTGGCTGTGTCCCTCGGTTTTGCTGGCCATCTAGCTGTCTTGCAGCCTCGTAGGCTGTGGGTTGCAATCACAGGGTCTATGAGAAGGAGTCTATCACGAAGGACCTGCAGCTTGTCATGCATGTGCTGTGTAAAGGAGACCTATCATTTCAAGTTGGGCCTAAAGCTGTGTATTTGAAATGTCCCACTCTCCGTTGTCTTGTGGATGCACCAAGCTGACTTTGCTCTAAATTAAATTTCATGCATAAGACAACTGTGCATGGCAAAGATTTTACTTCATCGCCCTCCCAAAATAGCACACTTCAGGAACAAAACAGATACGAGCTGTGAATCCAAACATTGTGATGGCATGGTTAAAATGGCCGTTCCCTCCAGGAAGGTGTCAGTAGAGCAGCGTGATGCCTGTCCGTCCTGGGGGCTCACCGTGTGGCCACATGTGCAGCACGGTCTGTCTCCTGCACCCCTTCCTCCTCTGTGGGATTCCCAGGACAGATGCAGTGAGATCGGAAAGGCATATCCCCTCCAGGTGAACTGGGGATGCAGGCAGCTCTCCTGCCGTGATGCTCTGGCCGCCTGCCCAGCTGTTCTGGGCTGTCCCTGCCCATTGGCAACTGATACAGGGTGACTCAGGGAAGGTCTCAGAAGTGCCGACGGTCTAGCAGGCAGCTAAGGCACTGGGAGAGCAGGATATAAGCATGGGAAGCCAGAAAATATCCTCCTTCTACTGCTATGAGGGCAAGGACGGAGTCGTAAGCAGTGGAGGAGGCACGAAGCGGTCCTGTCGGGCTTGTAAGGGTGCAATGATGCTCGCATTACCTCCTTGTCATGGAGATCTTCACAATATGTAACACAAGGTCTCTCTAGGTTTGATTAGAAACAGACACCCCAAACTTTGCACTGAAACTTTGAGGCCATCTCCAGTTACAGGAAGTCTGGACATATCCATATGCAGATGTATGCAATTTGTTTCACTTCAGCAGTTAGCATGACTGTTTTGAGGTCAGGGAGCCTGTTTCTAGGGAATGAGAGTTACTTCTTGGGATGCTCAGCTGAGGGTGTATGCACGCCATCCCCTCCCTACACTGCCGTCCGTGCTCCCTGCCTCCTGCTCTCCATCCCACTGTTGCTGCCCCTCTCACGGAGACAGCTCATCCCTGCCAGTGCCTGCAGGGGCTGGAGGTAAAGGAGCCTGTGTCTGCTGCAGCGCGGGCGCATGAGAGCAGCGTGGCTGAGCTGGCAAGGAGGGCTCTGGGCTGGTGGCAGGCAGGCACAGGGACACCCGCCATGTGCGCAGCAGGGACGGTCGCTTGCTCCTCAGGGTTGATGGCTTGTGGAGGAGATAACTATCGCTGCTGAAAGCCCTGGGCCCAGCTCCCAGCTGCAGTTTGAGCTATGCAGTCAACGAAATTAGATCAGACCCAGAGCTTTTCTCTGTGTGTGGGGGGGTGTTTGTGCAGACCCTTCCCCAGCTAGCTGAGCTGCTCAAGCAGTAAGACATGGCAGAGGAGTTCCCGAGGAAAGGCCTCGGGTCTTGCATTTGCTGCTGCTGGAGTCGCAGGGGACCTGGGAGTTAGGGAGGCAGCCAGCACAAAGGGACAGGGGAAAATGTACTGAGCTTCCTGACATCATAAATAATAAAAAAAAGAAAGAAAGGAGGAAAAAATTTCCTGGAATACTTTTATTTATTTATTACTCCATCTCTACTGACTGTCATAGGCAGTAGTCCCTTGCTGCAGTCTTTCTGGAACTGTTTTATTATCATTAGTTTTGAAAATGAAATATCATGGCCGTAGCATATGATTTACCCCGGCTGTGGGGCAGGGCACTGTCCCAGCCCATTTTGGATGGGCCTGTCCACCTGCTTCCCCCAGGAGCGGCGGAGGAGGTCAGCTGGTCGGAGAGTGCAGGTGCAAAGAGGAGGCAGGGTGGCAGTCACTGGCCTGGACACTGGTCCCAGTGCCCAGGAAGCATAAATCTCAGCAAAACGTTCCTAAGGATCAAAGCAAAAGGAGTTGAGATAGACAACGTCAGGCTTTGCTGAGCTTTACAGGGAGCTCCTCAAAAGCCTGAGGGGACAGTAATAGAGAAAGCAATAAATCTGAAGACACAGTAGGGTGGTAGTGGCAGATAGCTTCTGCATCTCTGGTGCCTTCATTCCAGGTCTGCCTTTGACTCCTCTGTACTAACTAACTGGGCATTTTTTTCTCAAATCCGTTTCATAGCTCATCCTCCCAAGCTTAAACCTGGGCCTTCTTTGCCCTCGTGCCTGAGGGTGACAGCTACCTTTCATCCTCCTGTTTTCATCCCAATCACCTCAATGCAGTCTTTCAGCTGCGAGAGTGAGAAAAGGGCAAGGATCTGTACACATTCTCACAAGCCCGCTCGTGGGCTTTTGGCTGTGAAGCCATGACAGAGCCGTTCACAGAAGGGCTAAGCTGTAAATATACAGTGAATTAGGTGGAAGGATGTTGTAACGAGGGATGAGTGCTGGAAAAAATGGGGATTTCCAAAGACACGGGCTAAGATGCCTGAGCTGGCATTAATGACCCTGGATATGACACTGCTGGGGGAAAGCTCCTGGTGGGGACATCACTAGATGGCGGAGCTGTTTCCCAGAAAGACTGATCCTGGACTGAGAACACTTAAAAATAGGCTAACGGGAAATTTGAAAAAAAGATTAGCCAGTTGGCATGATTTTGGCTTGGCAAGGAGAGCATGGATAGGAAGTACCACTGCACCCTTTCCTTCCCAGACCTTTAGGAACTGAGTGTAGTGGCTCAAGGTTAAACCCTGCAGTAGGGCTACCATGTTTTTTGTCCAAAGATCCCAGCCAGAAATGTGGGTAGGTGTGACACTGGGCTGCTCAGCATATGCCGGGCGGGCCAGTCGCTCACACAAATCCCTCTTTTTCTGGTCTGGGGACAGCCCGCTGCGCAGAGCAGTGGCAGCAGGCAAGGGAGAGCCACGGGCACTTGCCATGGGTCCCCACCAGAGTCCTGCTGGCATGGCAGCACTCTTGCTAATGAAGGGGACACCACTGTCACTGGAGGCAGGAGGTGGGCAGGAGAGGACGCCCCATCGCAGCACGTTTGCCTGTGCCTGAGGATACATATGCTCCGTTACAGAAGCTCAAAGGTGGTTTTACTCGTAGCTGCTAAGCCTTAGAGAGGAATCAGCTCACCGCAGTGGTCGAAACGTCCACCTCCTGCTTTGCCATACTGCTCTCGTACATCATGGCCCGTTAATTATTAATTGCTCAGGGCAGTCATGCAGGAACAACCTCCAGGCTGCTGTCAGACTCCTCTCATTTCTCTCTGCCCCGCACAAAGGCTGGAGTGTTTCCATAGGTGTCTCACACCAGCCTTTTCTGTGGCACTAAGAGCCGTTCATAGCCTCTTTGTCGAAAGCAGTGCAAGTCCTCGCAGAAGGCTGTGGAGGTGACTGTGTGGTGGAGAAAAGAGATCCCACTGAGCACCATGCATGGCTGCTGTGTGCCCCTGGTCTTCTACCGTGTGTTGTTCAGTAGGTGACTACGGGCGGGCTGGTGACTGGCAACCATCCTCTGAAGCCTGGGTTTGGGTCCCTCTGTCCTCAGAGACCTCTCCTGTGGCCAGGACCAAGGAATGTAGTGCTCCGTGGTGTTCAGTCCCACTGCGGGTCGTGGGAGAGTCCCACTGTGGGTGGTGGGGGAGCGAAGGAGGGTCTTGCTGGGGTGCGTGCATGTGAGCGTGCCGGGCTCGTCCTTCCACCCAGCTCCCGGAGGGGGACCAAGAGGAGCTGGCAGAGCTCGCCCCAACCTCCCCTTCCCTGGCTGTGCTGGCATCCATGGGCTGCGATCAGCCCCCCTGCCATAACAGCCACCTCCTCCCTTGAATACAGCCCGGCCAGGTGCCCGTGCCGACCCTGAGCTGAGCTTCAGCACCCTCCAAGGCCGGCAGCTTCCTGCACCCAGGGCAGCCCTCTGCCTCGCCTCCCTCCTCTACCTCTGCCCAGGGTGGTGTCAGCCTCTCTGCCTGCGTTTGGGGACTGCTACCTGACTGCCGTGGCTAGCTTTAATTGACTGAACCAATCAACTGGTCGAAAGATTTACATATGTTTCCTTCTCTCTCTGTCTCTCCCCCTCCCCACCCTGCTCAAACCTGCCCTCCTCTCCCCTCCCCACCCTCCCAACCAAATAGGTAAGGAGAGCAGTTTGGGAGAGGCCGACTTGCAGCCGAGCTCCGACCCTTCGGGAATGGACAGCAGCTACCTCAGCGTGAAGGAGGCCGGGGTGAAAGTGCCCCAGGACAGGACCAGCACGGACCTCCCCAGCCCCATGGACAAGGCCGACTCAGAGAGCAACAAGGGCAAAAAGCGGAGGAACCGCACCACCTTCACTAGTTACCAGCTGGAGGAGCTGGAGAAGGTCTTCCAGAAGACCCACTACCCAGACGTCTATGCCAGGGAGCAGCTAGCCATGAGGACAGACCTCACCGAGGCTCGTGTACAGGTAACGGGGGATGGCCTGGGCCTGGGCGAGGGGTGGGCGAGATGCAAACAAGCCCCTGCTCTCTGGGGAATAAAACCATGAGCCCTGCAAATTTCTTGTCCCTTGCTGTGCCTGAGGTCCCCTGCAGCCCCACCACAGCCTGCAGGCAGCCAAGCCCTACCCAGAGCCCGTGCCGCAGGCTGGCACGCCTCTCCAGCCGGGACAGGACAGGGAGGTACGTCCATGTCTGACACTAGTGTCAGCTCCTTTATTTGGGCTGGTGTCCTGAGCTCCAGTGTTCACAGAGACACCTCTTGTCCTTGAGCTAATGGGGCAGCAGCCCAGTAAGCCTCACCATCACCCTAAAGAAAGCTGTTACAAAAACTACTTTCTTCAGGAGACTCAGCAGGGGACACAATTTCATAAGTCTGAGTGGGAGCAAGTTTTCCCGCAGTATGGGCTCTTTCTGGCAAGATGGGGATACAGAGGTGACCAGGACATTCAGTACCAGAGAGCATGAGGTGATATGGGAGAGGCAGCTCATGTTGCCTGCTTGGCTAAGCAGGTGCTGAGACTGCATGAAGCCTGGTGATCTGGAGCAAAAAGGTGCTCCCACCACCTTGAGAGGAGCAGGAGAGTCAAACAGCCGCACTGCGGTCTTAACCACCTCCACCCACACAGGTGCCAGCTCCCATGAACTAGCTCCCCCAAACTAACCTGGGGGTCCAGCAGAGCCAAACTTCACATTGAAGGAGTGAATAATTCTCTGGGTGCTGCTCTTTCCTCTAAGTCAAGGTTAAACCGAAGGCCTGGCAGAGCTCAGAAGCATGTGCAAAAAGGAGCACCATCACTTGGAGCGGACATCCGCAGCTCACACCTTGATGGCCATCAAAGGTCCTGCTGAAGCTTAGGCTCTCATTCTCCAGTCTAGCTAATCCTGTGACTTCCATCTGCAGGCATGTATCAGCTCACCACCTGCAGAACCTGCAGTAGCATCAAGAATAGCTGGCCTGTGGAGATATCTGATTGGATCTCTTGTACCAGGAAGACTCCCAGGTCCCAGACAGCCCGGCTTGCCCTTTGCTCTAACCTTTACGAGTAGTTGTTGCAAACAGTCAAAGCAGTCAGGCCAGCATCCTTGCATAAGTCCATTTTAGTCTGTACATTTACTTCTAGTTTCAACTAGCTACAGGATTTTTCTTGTCTGCTTGCCTAAATTGGTTTGCAGGGCTGGTGTGCTCCTCTTCCCTACAGCTGTTTCTCTTCAGGCCAGACACGGCTGCATTTCAGTAGAAAGCAGCACAATTCCCATTGGTCCCGCGCATATCATGCTGAGCACTGCGGGATGGGCAGAGGAAGGCAGCGCTACAAAAGTCAGCTCTTTACTTCTGCCACTGGACGCAGCCCTTGATTTCCCAGGGACACATCACAAGTGCTGATGGGGTCTCCTGGGAGGCCAGGCGCAGCATCAGGTTACCGACTGCACAGTGCATGAAATTCCTTTTGCTCAGGCATGAGAATGAGGTGCTGGAGGGTGGCGAGCTCCTCCTGCTCGCCTCTGAGCCAGGGCATGCAGCTAGCACGTCCCAGCTAGCGTGCAGGACTGGCTAGCAGAGCCAGGGCAGGCAAGGCAGATGCAATCCACAAGTTCATTACATACGACCCACAATCTCAGAGGTTTTTGCCTGACTTTACCACTGGATAACACTGTGGCCAAGGGCAGAAATACCTCCCCGGGCAGCCAGGAGGAAATCTGGCAGAGGGAGGGCGCAGCCTGGGGGTTTCACCCTGCCCTGAGATAAGCGTCCCAGCAGCCCGCCGCCACGGGCAGCCGAGAACAGCCTCTCTCCTCTTGCGACCGCCAGCGTGCACCTCTCACTTTGGATGGTGATGACAGGGCTCGTGTAATGGAGCGGCTGAAGGACTTGTCTAAGTGGCCTGGCTGCTCAAGCACTTACCCCAGGGGGAAAGGAGTAAGCACTTGCATTTCACTCATTCCCCCAGCCCCACTGGTAAGAACCCCGTCCCTCGCGCCGTAGGCTGGCACCCAGCCACCACCTCGTGATGAAGGGCAGCTGTGCCATTGGTAGAAATACAGACTCCGTATCACTAGAGAGCGAGAACCAGCAGGCTCGTGCCAAGCATTGTGGGTGCTGGCTGGGCAGGCTCAGGGGCACCCCAGGTGCTGGGTATTTCACGTGGGTCCCCAGGGGGCTGGGGCTGCTGGCTAGTGAGCTGCTTAGCCTTGGCACGGCAGTGGCAGCCCCCAGGAGGCATGGGGATGCAGCCTGAGGTGGCATAGGGCTCTTCTGCTGATGGCACAGGGCTGTGCTTCCCACGAGGGAGGCTTTCGGGGCTGGGGCCTTAGTGAATCATCCTCGCACCTGTCTCCAGCTCTGGGTTGTGTTTTAGCTTGTTTAGGCTTGGCTTTGGCCTCCCACCCCTCTGGGCAGCTCTGCTCTGCGCAGGCCTCCCCATGCCAGCACTGCAGTACCAAGGGCCATCAGCTCACAGCTGAAGAGCGGGCACGGGCATGGGGCAGCAGCCCAGGAGACAGACGGTGAAGCAAACACCTACTGCAAGGATCAAGGGCCCAACCAGGGCCAAGGCAGAGGGTAGAAATCACAAATAAGCCATAAGCCCCTTACTTCTTTCCTCCTGCAAGCCAAATAGCCGCTAAGTACTCAGACGCCCTCTGCCAAGCTGGCAGGGGCTCTGGCTGCTGTGGGATGTCTGAGCACACACCTACTGCAGCCCCATGGGCTTTGAGGCAGCTCAGCAGTCCCTCTCCCAAGGAAGGTATGGTCTTCTAAGGGATGGCGAGTGTCCTGGGATAATTTCATGGAGGCCAGCTTCAGCTGCCTGCAAGGCTGAACTAAGCAAAGCAGAGCGGCAGGAAGGTGAGGCGCCCAGCAGGTTTGAGGTGTGATGCTCCCTCCCATGGCTGAGCCAGCTTTTGGCTAGAGGTTGTCCCCTCTGGCCAGGCTCAGCTCCCTGGGGAGCGCAACCAGCCGCCGCGCTGCAGGCGGGAGCAGATGCAGAGCCCAGACAGGCAAGTGGCAGCTCTGGTTTCTTCCATCCCTTTCTCAAGCTCAGGCTTCATTAGTGAAATAGCTGCCGGAGATCTCGGTGCCTGGAGAAAAGCTCATGCCAGCAGCGGGCATGGGGTGGGCCATGCTGTCTGTGGAGCGGTGGCATCCTGCAGCCTGGCCCCTCTCCTGCTCCATTTCTCTGCCTGCCTTGGTTTCCAGCTGTCAGTGCTGGTGTCTGACAACGTCAAAGCTAATTCCCCCTGCAATGCAATGCAATGTTTTCCCTGCCTGTCCCCCACAACCTGGCCCCTTGTTGCCAAGTACTATTAAGCTACTGCATGTCCCTGTTTTCCGAAGTGGGAGCCATGTGTAAGCCCTGCGCAGAGGCAGAGCCACTCAGCCAGGGAGAGGCTGCTACGGCTCAGAAACAAACCTGCAAGGGTGCACAGCAGGCACTGTTTTCATGTAGATCCTACACAACGTGCATATCCCATTCCTTTCTCCTCCTCTTCCATGGGGCTGCAGAGCCCCAGAAAGAGCTCCTGCTCGATACGAGCAACTGCCTGAGCTTCTTCCAGCCTGTCGTGGTTTAACCCCAGCCAGCAACTAAGCACCATGCAGCCGCTCACTCACTCCTCCCCCCTCCCAGTGGGATGGAGAGGAGAATCGGAAAAAAAAAGTAAAACTTGTGGGTTGAGATAAGAATGGTTTAAAAACTAAAGTAAAATAAAATATAATACTAACAATAATAATAATAATACAAAATATAATAGTAATAATAATAGTAATTAAAAGGAATATAAGGAAAAAAAAGAAAAAGAAATAAAACCCAAGAAAAGACAAGTGATGAGCAATGCAATTGCTCACCACCCGCTAACCGATGCCCGAGCAGTGATCTGTCCCTCCTGGCCAGCTCCCCCCTGTTTATATCCCGAGCATGATGTTCTATGGTATGGAATATCCCTTTGGCTAGTTCGGGTCCCTGGCTATGCTCCCTCCCAGCTTCTTGCACACCTGCTTGCTGGCAGAGCATGGGAAACTGAAAAATCCTTAACTTAGGATAAGCGCTACTTAGCAACAACTAAAACATCAGCGTGTTATCAACATTATTCTCTCACTAAATCCAAAACACACTGTACCAGCTACTAAGAAGAAAATTAACTGTATCGCAGCTGAAACCAGGACGCAGCCCATCCAGGGCTGCAGCAGATGTCTGAGGCAGTGGCACTAGAGAAACATGGTAGACACACGTGTATTCACACATGGCTCCTTCCCCTTGCATGCACACACACACATACAGATCCCAAGCCCACACCAGCTTGGCCCTGGCTGCTCATCTCTCTTGGGCTGTGAGTATCTCTGCCTCCTGGCCTGCCCTGTGGTAGAGGAGAAAGAGATGGGGCTGGAAGGAGGCTCTGCAGCCAGGGAATATAGCCCCTCAGCCAGCGCCCCTCAGAGCCAGCCTTATGATTGCTGGGACTGTTAATGAAATGTTTTCGGCGGTGACCCTGTGATGCGGCGGGGGCTTGAAAGTGAGAGGGAAATGTCAAACTCCGCTGTAGCAAAATCACCGCCTCGGAAAAAAAAAGAAAAGAAAAAACGCAAAGCAAAGCAAGAAGTAATATATCTTGATCCCTTTTCCCCCATAAAACCCTGGGAGGCTGGTGGAAGGAGCGGAAAGACTGAGCTAAGCCTGCAGGAAATTAAACATGAAATGAAAACAAGCTCAAGTTATTCAATTCTCTCATCCCAGGCTCCAATTTCCCATTCCAGGCCACTGATAAAATGGTGTCCAGTTTCAGTGCTCAGGGATGAATTCTGGCTCTGTTCTTGCAGGCTGGAAAGCAAAGGGCTGGTGGCCATCTCCAGGAAGAGAGGAGACAGCCTGGCCTTTCGCAGAGGGATGGGGTCCTGGAGACAGACCGACAGACAGACAGATGGAGGCTGAGCAGAGGGAGGAGGGCAGCAGGGCCAGGGGACAGGGACGGGGAGAACGGATGCTGCAAGGCTGCCAGGGGAGAGCGGGAGCGCAAAAGGCTCGAATGTGGTGGACAGCTCTTGTCTGCATCGGGGCAGCGATGCAGCGAGGGGAGCTTGAGCACAGGGCGTGAGGCACCAGGCTGGATCCGGGCCCGTGGCTGCCACCAGCCCACCGCTGCATGTGCAGAGGCCAGCCTCACCCTCCACCACTTCACTGGGGCAGGTAAGAGAGAGGGGAAATCACCTTTCTCTTTAACGTGGAGGAAGGACTAATGCAGTGATTCAGTCCCCAACTATCCAGCCATGGCCAGAGGGGCCTGGGTGAGGTCCTAGCTCAGCCCATCCAGCCATGCCCTGTGCGGGGCATGTGGGGCTTGGTGGCAGGGGCAGACTGGCAGCGCTGGTTGGGTGCCAGGGTAGCAGCAGCGAGACAGCGAGCAGGAGCCTCCTGCTTTCTTTGTCTCAGGCCGTTCCCGGCCTCTCCACCCCCCGCAGCACGTCAGCTGTGTATGCATATGGATTTAGGTACCAGCATATGGCTGAATGTTTATGGAGACATGAAACATTTTCTGTTCTGTAGATTTTTATAGGGCTGATTTGGTACGTCAGGGCTTATCAAAGCATTGTCTGCAGGAGTCAGATACATGACATTACCCTACACTCCCACTCTAATTGTTAACACTGAGATGCAGCCCACAGCGACTGCTTATCCCTGCACGAAGTACCCCATCTTGACCCCAGAGGACACACTGCACCAGCTGCTGCAACGTCCACTGTCACATCCCTGTCCCATAGCAGCCTCTCTTGATGAAAGGTGACAGGCAATGAAAGAAAAACAGACTTTTGTTGCATTTTAGATTTGCTTTTTAAAAGCAGGTGTCTTCTAAGATTGAGGAAATACTTAGGATTAGTTGGTTTTCTGCTGTCATCTTTGCATTATACATTGCCTTGCCTGCCCTCTTTTCCCTGGAGCACTGTGGAGGCCTGGAGAAACCTGACTGCAAGATACCAAGCAGCCTAAAAGGACTTGGACCAGAGGAGAAAGGAGAACTTTAAAAAGTGGTCCAAACCTTGTCACAAGCGTTTTGGAGCAGTGGCTCACTGCCAGCCCTTGGAGTGTCTCCAGTGCCCCTGGCACCAGCACTTGGACTGAAGACACTCTTCTTTTTCAGCCCAACGCGATGGTTTGCCACAGCCCCCCAGCCCACCAGCCGCATGGGGATTGCAATTCGGGAACTGCCAGTTTAAATCATTTTGCTCTTGCAGTGCCAGTTCAATCCAATGCATAAATGAGGAGCAGCAGAGCAAAAGCCTGTGCTGGAGACCCCGCTCCGCCTCGGCTGGCTCTGGGAAACCTCCCCGCAGCTCCGGCAGGGTGGCTGTCACCCCGTCCTGGGGAAGCCAAGCACACAAACCCTGCGCTGATGTCTTCAGAGGTTGTGCCGCAGAGCCGGGCAGTGCCGCAGGAGCCTGCGCTCAGCCACCCCGCTCCCAGGCGGGATGCTCAGGTGGGTTCCTCTGCACGGCAGTGCAGGTGTGTGGGCAGGCCAGCTGATGCCTTCGCCAGGCAGCGGAATGGCCGCATATGCCTGGCATATGTTTGCCCCGGCCTTGCACACAGCCAGCGCTCTGCTCCCTACCTGCTCTCCACCCCTCTGTGCACAGCAGGGCCTCCTCTGCCCGAGGAGGAACCGGGTCACCACCGCTAACTTTGAATCTGCAGATCAAAGCAGTATGATCTGGGCCAGCCGTGGGACTGGCCTGCAGCTGGTCTGGAGCGGCTGTGCCAAGAAGAGGTAGAAGAAAAGCAGACAGATGCCTGGGGCATCAAACCTGCTCCAGTAGGATGCTCTTCATGTGCAGCGTGTGCTCAGCTGGGATAATGTTAGGACCTTTCTGCTGGTGCTTTTTGCACCCGCTGAAAATCCTCATAGGGTTTTTGATTCGGAGTGGGGGATTAGTATCAGGTTGCTGCTTTGGGTATGGCTAGTCTGGCTGGCTTGTGGATGGCCCATGCCAGTGGCACTGCCATGGCCGCAGAGCAGGGCACTAAATCCTACACCATCCGCAGCCCACATGGGGAGGACATGCCCGGGCGCTGCACCATCCACGCCCCACACCGAGCAGACCACAGCACATGGCCAGACCCTCAGCTGCCCACTCTTACCGTGCAGCTGGCCGTGGGGGGGGGGGCTGCGAGAGACCAGCACGAGGCTGCCACATGGTGGGGAGGGGGAAACTGAAGCAGGAGAGCCTGAAATGACTCTTCCAGCACAAGTAAGAAGGTCAGCTCAGACCAAAAACCACAGACCCTCGGGCCTGTCTCTCCCTGTAGCAGCTTCTAGCTGCGCTGACACAGGCTGGAAATGCCACCGCTCTCCTGCCCCCCGAAAGCCAGCCTGACGCCCCACCCTGTGCCGAGCGCTTCGCTCGCCCCACTATCCTCCAAAGACGTGAGCTTCCCACCCAGTGTCTGGTTTCCCCAGCTGCCTGCCAAGCAGCAGAGCTGCCCCACGGCCAGGTGCAGGCAGGGCCAAACCGTTCGTTAGCGATGCCCCCCCCGCCCCTGCAAGTCACCGTGTAAAACTCGAAGCAGAACCAAGCGGCTCTAGGACTGCTCCTTTCATGCACTGGCGTGACCTGCACAACCCAGCCCCTGGTGATCGCCTGCATCTCTCAGTGCCTTCAAAGCGGCTCTTGATTGATGTGTTTCCCTGACTCACAAGCTTCAAGAAGCTTTGAAGACACTGGGCCAGGCTCTGATCTCTCTTAGGCTGATGCAAATCAGGAGCAATGGTGCTGACAACACTGCAATAATCCACACTGATGTCAAGCCAGTAAAAATAAGAGCAGAAACAGAGTTTTGGTCTTTCCTCTGCCTTGAAGGGATCTGAGCAGCACTGTGAAGCAGAAAGCTGCAAACCCTGCAAAGAAAACTCGGTGTAAAGCAAAGGACACGCAATGCTGTAGAAGGGCACTTGTCCTTTCCTGCAGCTAAGGAGGGAAGGGGTGTTAAGCTTTTTATTTTTTTTCACAGTTAAGAAAAATAAGACTGAGAGTTCAGTGAGAAGTGCAAGCTCTCAGCCAATGGCATCATCATAGCCAGGATTAGGCTTGGGGAAAGCCCCAGCACTGCTGGTTTCAGCCTGGCAGCAGCACACACAGATATTCACACTTCTCGTCTGAGACTGGCTGATGGCACGAGAGCTGCAAGCAGCGCCTGGGTAACACTGATTTAGGGGTGTGAGGAGGATGGGCTATCCCAGGGCAAACCAGGCTGTGGGAGGCAAGAGCTGTGAATGTCCCCAGACAGGCAGGACACCAAAAGATGGGTATCACCTTTTGCCTGGGCTGCTCCCAGCCTGGGAGCGCAGGCTGGCCCCAGACCCCCCAGGGATGCGGGGCAGGACTGCCGCTCCCCCACAGGGCTTGTGTGCGGAGCAGCGCCCTGTCCCTGTGCCATGCACAACCACCTGCCTGGTGAAGCCCTGCCTGCCAGTGGGCTCCCCGGGGCTGCCAGGCTCCCAGCCACTGCCGGCAGCTCCCCTTGTTCACAGCCCCCCTGTCGCCCTCTCCCCAGGTGTGGTTTCAGAACCGGCGAGCGAAATGGCGCAAGCGGGAGCGGTTCGGTCAGATGCAGCAGGTCCGGACCCACTTCTCCACTGCCTACGAGCTGCCCCTGCTCACTCGTGCTGAGAACTACGCCCAGGTGAGAGCATATCCCCACCCTGGTCCATCTGTCCCAGTGCCTGCTGGACACACTGCCTCTGCTCCCAGTCCCCCCCAAGTGATGCTTTGCTTCTCGCGTTCATCCACCTGCCCTCAGGCAAGGCTGCAAGAGCATCGGGGCCGTGGCTATATCGCCAAGCACTGAAGGGCCAGGAGTTATTTAGCTGGGCTTCCTCATGCCCTGGCCTGGGGCAGCCATCTCTAAAGCAGGCACCAAGCCCAGCCCTGTGTGACATAGTGCAGCCACCCTTTGGGCACAGGTCATCCTGCTCAGCACATTCTATTACGCTGTCCTTCTCCCATCATGTGTGCTGCTGCCCACTCACTTCCCACTGGTTTGGAAAAGGTCCAAAAGGCTATTTCATGCCTAAAAACCCAGCAGTTCCCAGGAAGGCTTCCTGTTGCCATGCCTAGGTTTCCATGCCCCTTCTTTAGGTGGTTGGACAAAAGCATTTTTCCCCTGGCAAATTCCCACAGCCATCTCCCAGCAATGGGCTGTGGTACCCACAGCACACTCGGTGACGTCAGGGGATGCTTCCCAAGGGACTTGTGGGTTTGTGCTCCAAAGGAAGGGTGGCAGCAGCCTTGTTGGGGTATCTGGGGCTGCTCCCAGGGCCTGTTGAAACCGTTCCTGCCCTGGCCCAGGAAGCAGGTGACACAGCTGCCTCCCCACCTTAGCTTCCTGTCCTGGGAAACCTGTCACCACAGTGGCCTCCTAAACATTGGGCCAGCCCCCGTTTCACAACACTGCCTTCAGACAATGCCAGGGCAGATGGGCGTTCACTAGCTCAAGGGCTAGGCTGTGCCCCCACAAAGCACTCCCTCCATCCTGCCGACTCCTCTTCCCACCACCCAGAATTTGCTCGAGGGTGCAGTTCTGCAGGCGTGATGCTCTGAACCCGACTTGTCCTCCCAGATCTGCTGGGAGTCCTCCCCCGCTGACGCCCCGGCTGTCAGCTACCTCCCCAGCCAGCGTTGCACCAAAGCTCCCCCACAGCCAAGCCAAGAGCGTTTGACCTCTCTCCTGCTTGGCGCCTCCCCTGAACTGAACAAGAAGCCCTTATGAAACAGCTGAGAGATGCCAAAGCAGCTTTTCAAGCAGAGGACACTCTCAGCAGCCTTTTCAGCACTCCCTTCTCTTGCCTTTGTAACTTACACCGCTCCCTCTCTCCATACTGCCCTCCTCTCCCAGCCCTAGAGATCAAAAAAATGAAAAGCAATTTGCAGGAGGTAAGAGATCAGAGAGGGCCCAAGGGTGAGCGGTGCAGCAGGGCGATGGGATGAAGGGCCCTTTGCTCTCTTGCTCCAGCCAGCTGCTCGCCTCCTCCCCGCTTTCATCCTGCGTGCCCGTGTGTCCCCCCCCGCTGCAGCACACCTACTCCCACTGGCAAATACTGAGCCCTTCTCTCTTCTTCTGCAATATCATTTTATGAGTGACGCCGCAGGAGCCCAGATGGCCGCTCAAGGTGGCCCCGCAGGGCTCTGCTCTGCAGCAGGGCGGGCAATGCTTCCTCGATGGGCAACAAGCACCGCTGGGGAGAGGGGCAGGGAAACTGCCTGTGCTGGGGGCTGCAGGCAGCTAAGCACACGTCTGTGTGGTACAAAAAAGCCCTTGCCTAGGCAAAGCTGCCCAGAGCTGGGGCAGGAGGGTGGATCGGCAGTCTCGCAGCATTCCTTTCTGCCTGTTCCCTCTGTAGTGGGTAGGCCCATGGAAACACCGTGGATGACACCAGGTTTTCTGTGCCAAGAGCATCCCTGCACCAAAAAGCGCTCATGGTGCGAAAAAATAAGAGAGGAATGGCTGGGAGGAGGAACAGATGAACAGAGAGACACTATGGCAGAGGAGGGGCACAGTCCTGCTCCCCTCTGAGTTTAGTCTCCTGCACTCCATGCCCCTGTCCAGGCTGGCATACAGATTTTGGAGCAGACCTGCTGGCTCCGGGCAGGCTGCAGATGCCACTGCTGGCGGGGGCCAGCATACCACATCCCATCGCACCGGCTGCCCCTCACGCACAGGGCTGCCCTGTGGGGTGGCAGCAGGGGCCAGGGCCAGACACACTCTATCCTGCCAGGCCAGCCACCGGCTGCATCCCATGCCGGGCAGCCCTGACGCTTCTTTTCCCACCCCCAGATCCAGAACCCATCCTGGATCGGCAACAATGGAGCTGCCTCCCCCGTGCCCGCCTGCGTCGTCCCCTGCGAGACGGTGCCCTCCTGCATGTCCCCCCATGCTCACCCCCACGGGGCCGGTGGCGTCTCTGAGTTCCTTGGCGTCTCCAGCCCCGGCAGCCACGTGGGACAGACTCACATGGGCGGCCTCTTTGGCGCGGCGGGGATGAGCCCCGGCCTCAACGGCTACGAGCTGAACAGCGAGCCGGACCGCAAGACCTCCAGCATCGCTGCCCTGAGGATGAAAGCGAAGGAGCACAGCGCCGCTATCTCCTGGGCGACATGACAGGGTTGCAGCCCAGCGCCCACAAGACACGGAGAGAGCACATGGGGACAGCCGAATAAATCCATCCGCTTGGACTCCAGACAGCAGTTGCCTCCTCGGGGATCTGAATGCAGCACTTTTAGCTACCCTAGGCATATAAAGTACATATGTTAACGTAAGTGGAGTGTTTCCAGCATGAACGTGGCAGCTCCTGGCTTCCTGGGATCAGGCGGGGAGAGGGAGGCTGTGGAGCAGCACCCCTTCCAGTGAGATCTGGGTTGGGATGCGTCCCCTCTCACCGTCACCTCCCCAATAACCTGGGCATTTTTTCTCCCCGCTCCTTTTTCTGACACCAGATCTGCCTTTCCAAAGAGCAAGAGCCCGCTGGCATTTCAGCGGCTTCTCCCATCCCGCCACCCCCTCATACACACACACACACACCTTCCCCTCCTCATTTGTCAACAGTGTTGCTCAGATCTGTTCTGCCCCGGGCAGGGGACTGGATGGGGACTCTGGCACCAGCAAAGAGACACTTCTCAGGCTGCTCCCGCCCTCTTAGCGGGAGCCACAACTTCCCACAGCTGAGCAGGGAACAGGGCTGCGAAGATACCCGAGGCTAGAAAGAAGGCAACGTTAGCCCACCTCCTGCCCTGCTTCCTCTCCATCTTGCAGTCAGAGATGAAGCACAGAGCTGTACAGGCCTGTGAAGGGAATGCCTCTCTTCCCAACACGGCACAGTGCTACCATGCTGGGAGTCTTTGCCAGCCCTCTGTTTGCCCAGCCAGAGATGCACCCCAGCAGACAATAACTTCCCAGCACGGCTCGCTGCCCCCAGGAGTGCCTGGGGTTTGCTTTGCCACGGTCATGGTCAATGTTGAGGCTCACATGCGCGGTGGGAAACCAAAATGTTTCCTCTGGCTTTCACTAGGTCAGGAATTACTATCCTCAATTTAGAGACAGCAGATATGGGAGGGGAGTACAGTTGCTGTGGAAATCCACAGGTCCTCAAAGAGACTGCTCTGAGAAATAGCTCAAACGCTAGCACAAAGCCACGGTTGCGTGAGGCCATCGAAATCCTCATACACCTTGTCCTGGGGTCAGATACGTGCAATGACAGCCCTTCCCTGCAGCCCTCCACCCCAGGGCCCTGCTGCACACAGCCGCTGCGGGCATCTCTGCATGGGGGACGGCACAGGGAGCAGGCTGGGAAGGGACCCAAGGCTGGACAAGGCAACACTGCCTGATCTCCAGCCACCTCGGATCCTCTTCACCTTGCAGAGGCAGCAGGAGACACCAGAACTTGCCTGGTTTGTCTGAGCCAATGTGCCTCCCTGCTTTTCCCTCCCAGTGCTCTTACCTGCACAGCACTAACTGTTAAGTAAGATCTCCTTTACAAGGCTAAATCTTTTACAAGCTTTTCAATGTTCTCGTAGTGCTAGGAATAATTTTGGAACATCCTTTTACCCCACTGAATTATCACTAAGGAGAAGCTGAAAGTCAGCTGAGCATTATCATCCACACAGCATGGCTACGCAGGCTGAGCTTGAGCTGGGGCAGCTGTCTCCAAGATTTGCAAGGGAACTACAGGATTTTTCTCCCATAAAAATTTGTGTGTCACCCTGCCCTCCCTCCTCATGCTCAGTGTTAGGGGATCTTGTAGTTCAAGGTCCAGGAATATTTAGTGGTCTTGGAAAAGGCTCCAGATAAGCTACAACGAAATGTCAGGTTTCAGGTTAACAAGATATACAAGTATTTCTGTAGTGCCTAGACTGCCATACACTACCTAAATGATACATCATTGCTAGATCAGATGTAATACATATTTATTGGAATAAGAAAAGA
Organism: Gymnogyps californianus; assembly: GCF_018139145.2. Lineage (NCBI taxonomy): Eukaryota > Metazoa > Chordata > Aves > Accipitriformes > Cathartidae > Gymnogyps > Gymnogyps californianus. The sequence continues at coordinate 25,532,077 of NC_059475.1, read as the reverse complement.
CCAGTAGTACTGTCTCTTTTCTCTCATCAGAAATGCTAAGAGATGCCTTCCTTGGTACGCGCAGGGAACCAGAACACATTTAACCACACCATGTGTGTGACCAGGGCCTCTCCCATCACAAGCAGCCAGGACTTATGTCCCAGCCTAAACATTCAGCTGAGCCATCAGGCATGATGGTACTTAGGTGCTAAAAGTGATGCTGATCACCGAACCAGACAGGATCATGCTGACCAGTTGGAGGTGTACGTCACCCCCACTGGGCACCCCAGAAGCCACTGAGGGTCCCAGGCCACCCACGACTGCAGGAGGCAGTTTCTCCAGCAGATTTTGTGCAGTCAGCTAAGCATGGTGTTGAGAGCATTTTCCCAGGTACACCAGGGAGCGTGATGCTTCCCATGGTCAGCAGGCAATCCCATGAAGGACTGCTGCCCGAACAGCCCAGTAACGTTACTGACAAGGCAAATTAGCAACAGGCAGAGCTGAGGAGCGGGTGGTGGGGCGGGCGGGCACAGGGGGACAGGTCCCGCGTGGCCTGCAGGCACCGAAGGCAGCTCCAATGGAGGGTCGTAGCCATTCAAGAGCTTAGCTGCATTCCCTACTGAAGTTAAAGGGTAGCTTTTCCTCATGGACTTCCACAGGGCCAGGATTTCACCCGAGCTGTTTAACAGCCCAGAGGATTAAGCGCTGTATCCCTTGTCTTGTTAGAGAGAGAGGAGAGTCTCCTGGCAGCAGACTTGGCATTTACAGAGGCTTGGCCCCCACCTTCTCTCACCTTAAAATCCATGTGCAAAGCACATGTTGGACTCACTCAATCTATTTTAAATGCCATTGCGCGTGCCTGGCCCTGAGCCTGCCTGAAAGCATCACAAGGTGAGGGGAGATGTTGTTCCCCGGAGCCCCCGGGCCACAGGGCTTCCTTCCCGCCTCCTGCCGCGGGCAGCCCCGCTGCTCGCCGGGCTCTGCCTCACCTCTCTGGGTGCTGCCGCTGTACCGGCACGGCCCCTTGCACCCACACCTGTGGGTCATGCTGGAAGGTGCTCCCCTCAGAAGCCTCCAAAAGCAGCTATTCAGGCAGTTTTTAAGCTACGTGCATCTGTATTTACACACATTTTTTAAATTAATTTAAAAGGTTTTTTAAACTAGCTGTTAAATTAACAAGAAAAACTGTATAAATATATATATACTTTTATATATATATATATATGTATCTTAATCTAGCCAACCTGCGGCTACTGCATTTCTTAAGGGTCACAGGGTCAGTGCTGTTCTTGCAATCTCAAGTTACCATGATGATGCCTTTTTTAATTATTATTATTATTATTTTAATACCTTCCAACTCTATTTATGACTTTCTTCTCTATTTATTTCTTATTTAGTATTTTACTCCTGTCCATACATTGAGTTGCGATTCCCTGGCTTAGACTTGCCTTCAAAGCTGCAAGCTTTGTTCCCAGCCACCACCAAAATGTCTCACAAGCCCCAGCCGCCCTGACACCCGCCATGCCTGTGGTGGCATCCTCTGTGGGTGCAGCACCCGCAGCACCCAGCTAGCTAGGCTCATCCAGCTGCCCTCTCTGGCCTCATGGATGTAGTAAAACGTTTCTCCCAAGCGGTCCTGGCCCCGGCTGTGCAGCAGGTACCCTACGAGGGTGCTGCTTTACATTGCCCATGGTTAGAAACACCAGAAACGTCCCAGAGCTTTGAGACTAGGAGGATGTAAAGAGCAAAAGCAGCACAGCTTCCCGGCACCGGCTTAAAAGCAGTTGGGTACCACTCGCTGCTGAGTACTCAGAGGCACTTCTTGCCTACGAGCAGTAGTTAGTGCTTTGGTAGCAACTGCAAACCAGTGGTGAACCAGGCTTGGGCTTGCTGGGCCCTGCAGTGTCCAAACTCTAAGGGCTGCTGTGCCTGAACAAGCTCATGGAGAGGAGCGAGACAGGGGCCAGGTCAGCCCCTGGGCGCATCGCCCACCACCAGTGCTGCCACTCACCCGCGGTCCTAGCAGGCTCTCCAGCCAGCGGCCAGGCTCCGGCTGCCTCCTTTTGGATATGTTACTCAGTTCAGGTCTCACTGCTCCAGCACCTACCTGGGTTGAGCCCACAGGGAAGAGGACCAAGACAGCAAGGCGAAAGAGAACCAGCCTCCCTCTCCTCCAGAGCCCACGGCAGCGTGTCAGCAAGTGTGCCTCCCTGCCGGAGCGCGCATCCCTGCCAGAGCACACATCCCTGCTGGACTGCACATCCCTGCCGGAGCATGCATCCCTGCCGGAGCATGCCTGGCCTGAGCAGTGAGCATGGGCAGGGCGTTAGGGGAAGGACATGCATAGCGACAGCGCATCACACGAGGTCGCAGAGCTGCAGCACCCATCGCTTTACCTGCCCCATCAGCCACGGGGACACAGTGCCAGCCTGAGCTGGGTGTACCTGGTGTGCCGCCCGAGCAGAGCTGCCGGCTGGGTTTCTCCAGCAGTGAAGGTGTTTTGGGACGGGGAGGCGTGTTTCCCTGATTCCCAGAGTACACCCAGACTGGGCAGCACGTTGTAAAACACTCTCCAAACAAACAAAGGCAAAAAGGTAGTTTCCTGGAAAAGGTTTGAAAAATAATCAAGCAGAGGCAGAGCTCCGTGTTTATTTTGCTGCTCTGACTGACACAGCAAAAAGCAAACAGACTGAATGAGAAATTAAACCCAAATGGGAAGGGGGGAGGAATCACATGGAAAGTCATTCAGCCCTTTGCAGCTTCCCAAAGGGAGCTGGGAGGAGGCGATGGAGCGGCCTTGCACCCCCTTAACTCTTTGCTGGTAACATGGTTCCCCACTCCCCCCACATAGCTAGGTAGGTAGGTAGAGCTAGGACTTTTATACTACTGATTTTGAAGGACAGTTTTCAATGTATAATAATATATCGGTTTAGGTGTGCAGTGTTTGAAAGAGAGACTGGGAGAAAGAAAGAAAACAAACCTCAATCAATATTATTGTTTTTTTGTTGTAAAATATTGTAACCTTGTATAAACGCAACCTTTTTTTTTTTTTTCTTTAGCTTAATGGCCTGGGGTAGAACATATTAAAAAAAAAAAGTTTTTAAAAAGTTCAGGAAAAAAAAGAATAAAAAAAATCATTAAAAATGTTGCCATGTGAGGTTTGTGCCATGCAATGTTATTGCCTATGCAGCCATGTATTACCAGTTCATTACAGTGGAATATTAAAAAAGAACAAACAGTCTTGCAGCTTGGTTCTTTTTAACTTTTTCTGAAGTAAGTTATTGCACTTGCAGCTTTTTTTTTTCTTTTTGGGAGGTGGGGGGCTGGAATTTCTGGGTGCCAATTTTTATTTTTCCAGTTTTTGAAAGGAGTAGCATCGCTGGGAAGCACCCTGCTTCCCAGATGCCCTGGCCGAGGGGGCACAAACACTGTTGTTGTTGTTTTGGTTTGCAATAAACTCCTTCTCTTCTCTCCTCTCAACTGCAATCTGGCTGGTTTGTTCCTGACTCATGACAGATGAAATGTGATCAGAGGGGCCTCCAAAATCTCACGTTAATTGAAGTTGGCAAAAAATACTAACAGTGCCCTTTTGAACCGCTGACACAGTGCAGAATGGATTAGCCGGGGGTAGATTAACAACAGGTGGCAGCTCACGGGCCGCTGCCTCTCCCCGTACAAAGAGATGGTTAACAGCCAGCAGCCAGGCGCGGGAACATCCTGCCAGCCAGCTCCCAGCTAACGAGGGCCTCGCTCGGCATCGCTGCTAGGCAGCACAGAGGGCACCGTGGCCGCAGGGAAGAGAGGAGCATGGTCTCCCTTGCTTACTGCTCAGGAGCTGCTGCTTCTGGCAGAGCTTAAGCCTTGCAGGGCTCCTGAGGGTCTCTGAGCCCTTCCCAAGCAGTCCGTAACGAGGCAGCAGGTAATCCATCACGGCTGACACAGGGAGAAGTGACTCGGCAACAAGATGCCGCAGAGCTGGGGAGCCTCAGCCACCCCATGCTACAGCACCGCCGCTTTTACACAGCACAGTCATGCTCGGGGCACCGCAGCACGAGGTTTCCTGAAGTCCAAAGAGAAGACACCCGGGGCTGGGAGTGGGGGGGACTTTCGCCCCTGAAAGCGTTCCTTTCTTCCACATTCCCACAGGTCCAGTCACACTCCCTCGCCTCCCAGCTCCGCTTTGGCAGAGGTCTCCAAGCCTCACTCACCCTCTCCTCTGCTGTGGCTCTGTGGGGATCCCCAGAGGCACCTGCTGGCAGCCGGACGCTGCTCACTGGGCTGCAGGGCAGACTGAGCCCTCTGGGCTTCACTTCTCCCCGCACAGAGTGGAGGGCTTGTCTCAGCCCCACGGGTTCCCAGGGCATGTCTCTTGCCCCATCCCAACTTGGGGAAAACTGAGTTCTGGGAGGGCCCTTTCTGCTGCTTTCGCTCCGTGAATAAACTCAGCTGTGACCCCGTTTCCTTCAGACTCCACGGACCCACCAGCACCAGTAAGAGCCCAAGCCCCTGCACCCAGACACTGGGTGAACTGGAAAGTGCCCTTTGTGTTCAGGCAGAGCTGAGAAGGTGCCCAGCAGCTGTCAACGACCCACAGAGCCCTTCTGGTCTTTCCATCAGTTGGCTGGGAGCATCAGCTCGGTTCAGATGGAGCATGGCTGTTTTCCATCTTGCAAAGAAACAGATAATGCAGGTGCTGTTGCAAGCTTATCCATTCCTCTCACTTGTAGGAGAAAAATTCCTTCCCTCCCCAAGCACTCAAAGCCAGATTCTCCAGATGTTGGCAGAGTTCACACTGTTGAGAGCCTAAAGCCAGTTTCAGTAACATCCTGGTTGTATGGGTTTACATCAGAAATTGCTCCTGGCCTGAACGTTGCCAAAGAGCTAAAAAGTCTCTCACTCTAGATAGTGGCAGGACCCAGATTTTAAATGTGCATTCTTTTCTTAAAGCTGCACTTTCCTACCGGCGTTACAGGAATTGTTTAAAACACATGGAAAAATTTCTCTCTGGGAGATGCGGCTACAGGACCTAGGTTAACACGTTCCTTCTCTGCTGGAGAATACAACTTTGAGGCAGGGCAAAGTTCGGGCAGTTTTAATGAAAAACAATTTTTTCTTCCTGTAAACTAAACAGATTTGCCTTTTTTCTTCCTCTTTTTAAAAGCAGGTTATTAACCTTTAAGCAGATGGATGTACAATAATCTTCTCATTGGCAAGGAAGGTAACAGCCATGCAAGGTGCATCTACTTATGGCCAGCTGGAGCCCACATGTAAAGGTGTTGCATTTAATCTGAGACAAACAAGTGTTTATTATTTGTGAAAGGATCTTCCACTTTCTCTTGCTTTTCAGTTCGTAACTTACTCACAGGGCAAAGACAGATGCTCTGAGTTAGCAATCTGCTCCTTTCGCTGCAGCCTTGCTGAATTCCTGGATCTCATTTTACGGTCCTTTCTGCTTCAAACCTTTTCCCCTGCCTGTTTGTATGACATGTGGCAAAGGGGGTATTGTTCCCGTCAGTCCTCAGCTGAAGGCACCCAGCACTAACTGTGCCTAGCACCCAGCTGAGACCTGGCCCTCCCTGTGAAATAAAGGTTTCACAAAAGAAGGACCTGTAAGTTTTCAAACGGCCAGACCAGCAGGTGAGAAACAGTGTTTTTCTTGAGTGTATGGCTATAAAGACATGCAGAAGGGAACACAGAGCCTTTGACATGAAAACCTCAGGTATCTTTCCAAGGGACTACAGGCTTATCTACTGGACGAGCATGACATGTTCACACTGGGCAGGTAGATATCCGTAAGTCGCACTTTTCAGTCAGTCCCAAGCTTTGGCTTTTAGTTTTACAGGTTCCCATTGCCACATAGAATGGGGGTGGGGGGTAGAAGAGATAAGCTTCATCCTTAAAAGCACTGGGTGCAACAGCAACCACATCTCATAATCACACATGGAAAACCTCATGCGGGTCTGTATATCCCAAGTTCTTCATAACTTTGTTGGTCAAATGGTCCAGCTTTCACCTTTTTCCAGTCCCCTGCCAACTAAAATTTACGTTAAAAATCCAATAGAAGTGACTTAATTATTAAGCTGGTATTTTCTTTTTCTTATGACGCTGTAGAAATAGTCACAACATGGATTATTTCTCTTTATAGACACCTGGTTCTCCCCTTGCCCACCTTATCTGTTGTCTTCCCCCCTGCATACAGTCTGGTACTGAGCACTGATTCAAGTTCATAGACCTAATGAAATCCTGACCAAGTTGCATTAATTTCAGTCCACAGTCACTGCAGCGTTGCCATGCTTGTCTGGAGCAGGAGCACTTCCTATTTATGCAAGTAAACAGGCATTTAGAATGAGTAAAGGAAATTTGAAGGAGAATTACTGGATCCTTTTCCAGACGAATGAAGACAGCAAACAGGCAGCCTTGCAGGGAGAACCTTTGAGCTGTACCGTTTTCAGTCGGAAAACTCCCTGCGTGCTGCTAACTCCATGCCACTCCACTTAATTGCCTCAATTGTTGCTGTTATCCTTTAATGGGAAACATAACTCGCTTTCAAAGCAACCACAAGAAGCTGCAGACAGGGGAATCCTGAAGATCAGCAGAGGTGGGACTGCATTACAGCCATTTCCATCAGGCTGAAATTACACAGAGTGCACCAGGAATGTCACTAAATGGCTTCAAGCCAGGGCAGGCTAAAGCATGCTGACACTGAAAGTCAAGGCTAATGGTCCTCTACCTTGGTATTGAGCTATCCAAAACTCCAAACAAACAACAGTTCAGACAAAAGTGTGGCCATTCTGCTAAAACACAGGCTTGGGATACTGGTGTTCAATCCTGTTTTTACCCGCACAACTCCTAAGACCTTAGGTATATGACAGCTTCTCTCCATTTCCTTACCTGCAGTTAAAGTAAGAGGCTGATCTCACCCAAGCAGGAGGACTGTGATGCTCAATTTATTGTGCTCAAATACAGCAGTGGCAGGCATCATAAAAAGAACTAACACCGTCCTACATGCACTCCCAACAGCATGAGATACAACTGAAGGATCCATGATGCAACAGGAAAGCAAAAGGGTTCTAGCTGATTTTTCTGCTAAGCAAATGCCATCTCTGTCCACGTACCAATGTTCGCAAGAGGTCTGAAGTGACTACCTGCTCATGGGATAACTTTCAGATCCTACAGAAAGATGTAAAGAATACTGTGTTCAGAGTTTTCTGGCCGTTTTTGAAAGAAATTATTTTTTCCAGCCTAAAAATTAAAAAGAAAAGACAATATAACAGGTGGAACACTTACCTAGGATTTGCTCTGCTCCTCCCAACTCTCCAGGATCAGACTGAAGTTAGCAATTGGACCAATTGGATGCTCACTTTCTAGCATATATTTAATCTAACACAACTTTGCAGAATGTTTTTTTTTCTTGCTTTAAGTACACGGAGACTATCCATGATTGCAAGGACTACCTGTAGTTTACATTTCAGTTTACGAAAGAACATGCTTTGCAGCAGTCCTAGTAAAATTTACACAGGCAAGTCTTTAAGAAGAATGATGAAAAAATTCATACTCAACTCTGTTTGATCTCTGGCTAAGGCATTTAAAATCCATTTTCTCATCAGCAACATCAAATTTAGTTTTTCTTTCCTGTATTGTGCTATAGCCTTGTTACAACAGCAGCTTCCACGTGAAAGGGCTGGACAGAAGACTTATGCAGTACCAATTAACCATTCTGAGATCTTTCCTGATCAAAAGATGCTCTACCTGTGAGAAGTACTCAGGGTACTAGACATTCTTTATGGAGAGCATTCATGCCAAATATTGAAGGTATTTTTAACATTAAAGTTGCCCACCTAAATCCATTTTCATGTGTCTCAGTATAGGATTTTTCCAGAGTGCTCAACACTCACCAATACAGCCTAAAAGCAAAATGAGTCAGAAGTACTGAGCATCTCTTAAATCCCACCCTGCAATTATTTTGATATCTGTGTCTCCAAGGCCCTTGAGTTTAAAAGGCCCTTGAATTGATAACTGACAGGGATAAACTAGTTGCTGCAGTAAAGCATATTTGAACCGCACCAGCAGAAGCGCGATGGATGGCAGGAGGTTCAAGAGCGGGAGATGGAGATGGCAGGAGAGAGTAATTCAGAACATCAGGGCTTGAATTGGCACGTCCTGTAATGAGACAGTGGAGCTGTGAGGAAGGAAAGAGTCAACACATTGTAGGGAGAGTTGGTGATGCTAAAAATGTATCCTTAAGACTCACCACGACTGGCAGGGCAAGCACTGTGGCACATCACACCCCTTGCTATGCGTAAGTAGCAAGGTGCACCATGCACACACCCTGCCCTTTTGCAGCATGTTCCGCAGGGACCGTGCTGTAGAGCTTCTGGAAACAAAGAGCTGCCACCACACTGGATTCCACAATCTCAATGACTCAGCTAAAGCTCTTTTCTCAAAAGCACAAATCTTTAACATTTGCTGTCTCTCTTCACAGAAAGAGAAAGGATCTGTTCCCTATTTCTCCAAGATAAATGCTACTGTCAAATCTTGGCAGAAAATTAGAGTAACAAATACTCTCCCCAAAAAGGTGACTGGGATGAATTCGTGCAGAGCAAACTTCTACTTCAAAGACAACCATCCAACTCCAGTTATGGGAAAGACAAAATATCGACAGATCTTTCTGAAGTACACTGTGGATATTCAAGTTTAACACAGATTTATGTAGCAAAACAGCCTGTCACTGCAATTCTCCCTTGTAAATGCATCCATGTTTCCTTGTGCCACTCCAGAAGTGAAATACAACAAACACACCTTGGATTTACTTTTTAATATATCAATATTAACCTTTTTGATAACATATATACAATGAAAAGTTTAAAATGATCTTAAACATTGACAACAAACCCATTCCAAATCAGACACACAGGTACATCTTACCTTTACAGATTTTGCATCAAGAACATCACAATTATAAACCTAGAGGGGAAGTAGGCTGTTTCACAAATTTTTTTTTTACAGTCAATTGCCCAATTTTCTCCATGGCACAAAACAGAGACAAATTACGATCTAAATGACATGGCTCTATAAAAGCAACTGTAAAATGCCAAAGGACAAAACATGACTGATAGGGGTCACTGGGCATTTTGTGGAAGGGGAATCCACTCAGCTGCTTTGGGATGCAGGCACAAGGACCTGTCGCCTTTTTACTGACCTGAGACTATAGATCAGTTTAGGAGGGCTGGTTAGGCTGTTCCCACCTAAAAATATTCCACCAACTATTTTGAATCCTCCGTGTCTTTTAAGACTGTGCAAAATGTGCACTTTTTACTGGCTTACTGAGAAGGAACCAAGAAATCACAGCAGCTTCACAACTCTGTGTAAGGAAGATGTTGTAACTCAGTTAAACTGCTAAAGCCTGCCAAGCTGAGATCAGCCCCAAAAGAACAGCCAAAACTGAAGTGACTACTGCACTGTCACAGCTACTCTTTTACAGCAAAATTTTCAATGGAAATATGCTGGTATATCCTGATGCTCAAGCACCAGGACATAAATCAACAGGAAGATTCAGAAAGAAAGTTCATGTGAATGAACCTGAGAGGCTGCAAAGGAGAAATAGTGAGCGACAAACCTTCCTCTATCTTGTGATACCCACTGTGCAGACAGCAGTTGTTGTCACTGCAACAGCTATCCTCCTAGCTCCTCAATACCCCCTCCCACAGCAACTTCGGAATAAAACAAAGACTGCAGCGAAAAACGTTTACTAGTAATTAAACGTTCCCAGAGAATCGGATGATACAGTTTACAGGCACATCCCAGGGGAGTTATGAAGTGAAGCATCCCCTCAGAGCTATTGTTCCAATATGATTTTCATTCACAGCATATCCACTGCACTGGGCAATAAGATAAGTCTTAGTGGGGGTGAGACAAATAGGAGCAGATGTTTCCTGTTTCTAGCCTGACTTTCATTTGGTTTCTGTCATTGCTGCGTATCCAGCTTAGGAGAGGGGGTGAACCGTGATGCCTAACACTTGTCCTATTGTTTGGGGTTTGGCAAAATCTGAGGAATAAGGTTGCTTGCAGTGTAACAGAAAAACAGCCCATCGAGTAGGATGTCTCTGTAACTGGCAGCAATGGAGGGTTCAAAAGACAGTGAAATCACCCTTATCTGGTAACAAACATTTTATCAGTGGAGCTGGAAAAGAGATTCCTTTCTCAGCCCAACTTGGGATCATCTTTAATATCGATGTAAGCAACAGTAACAGTCCAGGCAATTTTATTTCTAATTTTGTTGCATTTAGTTTTCTAATTCAGGTGAATTTCAGTTCTGAGAAACAATTCCAATGCTCATAAGAAATGTAAAGCTTCTCCAAAAACCTTCCTAAGCTGTATGTTTCAGTGGCAGCCTGTGGCAACGGGTTCCTTAAATTACAAGCAAAGACCCAACAGTTTTTCCAACAATGGTAATTTACAGGAGTTTGTAAGCCTGTGTTAAGTGTCTTGTACATACACATATCCCTGCACATTGAAGTTGTAACTGGGAATTTCTGTAAATTTAAGTGTTTTACAAATCAGTACTACAACACACTGCTTGCTGAAGAGGATTCAGATGTGAAAAACTTACTTTGTAGCTGTTCCTACGTATGGCTACAATGTAAAACTGTAACCTCACCGCTGTTTTGATAATGAAAATAAAAAATATAGTAAGACTGAAAGATACATCATCTTCTGTATAATACAACTAGTTTTGACATAGAGTCACAGTCTCTTGCATGGATGCAGCAGAAAACCTGAGATTTACGCAGGAAGAAGCGGCGCAGCAATTGGAGTTCTGTCCTGCAGGTCTCTGCTTTGAAGGAGATAGTCCTCCCAGCTGCTGTGTGTCTCAATTTGCATCAAAATAATTTAAGTAACAAAAAGTGCTTTGCCCTTTGAACCATGTGACAACGCACAGATTTTTGTTGCTGATGTTGTAAAAAAATAAACATTTGTCTCACTATGCAGAAGAAAACTTTTTTTTTTTTAAACACAGTTACTTAAGCCAACAATTAAGCTCAAAAGACAGAGGCCCACCAACCACCCAGGCAATAAGCTCCTCCCAAAAGAGAGCAGCTATACATTGCAGACAGTTGCTTTGAATGGATGGATGCTTACAAACCACAGAGCTGCAGCACATTCGATAGAAGAGGTCAGTCATGCCAGGCAGACCACAGAGAGCGAGATTCTGTTTTTTTTTTCTTCCAGGTGCATAGCCTCCTTTGGAGAAAAGCGTGTGTTTGACATTTGTGGGAGGACCCTTGAATAGATTCAAGGCCTTGTGAGCAACAGAGCAGCAGTTGTTCAGCTTTCCATTACATCTTTGTGCAATGTAAAGGGAAGACAACATACCAGAATACAACATTAATTCCCATCTCCCTCAGATGTAATCCACTCTCTAGTGATTTTTTTCTTCAGGGCCTTATATTCTTCATAGCACCTTTTCAGCTGTTGTTTTCATCACTCAGGTTTGTCTCACAGCTGCCTTTACAAGCTGCCGATATTAGGAAAGCTCTTCAGTTTCTCAGGAAAGTCATCTTTGTACAGGACAGGGTCAGCACGGTGCTCCACCACTTTTAGAGGCATGGTCCCAAAGACAGAGGCAAACTTATTGATGCATTCAGATCTGGTGAAAGGGAAAGCAGTGTAATTAAGGACCCCAACAACTGGGCTGGCTACCAGCTCCCACACCAACATAACTGGTAGAAACCTTCCCTCTTGCGCTTGGAAGTATTTCAGCCATGCTGGCTATTATTAAATAAAAGGAGAGCCTCACTGCAGAGAGAACTGAAAATAAGCTGGTGTTCTTTGATTTATCCATTTAATCACAGAGACGAGCAAGGGGATGCTGGCAGCAGCACATGTGCACATGGAGGTCAAAGCTTCCCTTCTCCCTCCCCCTAGAATTCCAGTCATTCTTAAAGCAATGTACATGCTGTAAACCAGAACAGATTAACTGCCAACATGTCTCTTAAAGGGCCACTGTTGGGTCAATTTGGCTCATAACAAAGGTTTTGCAAAAACCAAGCCTTTGTGAAAATGGAGTTCTAAAAAAAAAAAAAAAAAAAAAAAGTCTGGGTTTTTTCAGGCTTCTTCAGAAGCTCTATCTTTTCCCACAAAAATAAACATGCCTCAGTGTATAGGCAGCGCTGATTGCACTGTAACTTAAAAGTGAAGCTGAATTAAAACTATAAAATGAAACCAACTAGTTTATTTTCCTTGTCTAAATAAAGAGATATTGAGCAGTAAGGCATCACATTAGCACAAAAAAGATTGGACCATTGATGACTCTTTCAGTTTTAATAATCTCAGGTGTCAGTAATGCTGTGGAAGGGAACAGCCATGTGCTTCAAAAAACAAGCACACAGATGTTTAACCTTACATCGCTCCTTTAACGCTTTCACGGAAAGGCACAGTACCTGTTGAAGCAAGGCAGGGAAAACCTGGCTCATCTCACCTCAGCCAGTGCTCAGCTAACATTAGCTGCGTACTTTATAAAACAGCTTTTAAGAACTTTAGACACCAAGAATCGTGACAACAGTCCCCAACACATAACAGAGACAGCTACAAGAAAACAGGTCACGTTTCTTTTGCTGTTCAAAAGGGAAAACAAGAAAGAAATGAGTACTTTGACTCAGCTAGAGAGGCTGACGTGCTGCAGGCGGTCCCAGAGCAGGTCTCTCGCTCTCCAACCACTGCACCCTCTCCCGACCCCTTCGAAGGGTTAGGGGGTCACTACGGCTCCAGGATAATTTTCCTCAACAGACCCGGTCAATCACACCAACTAAGTGTGACAGTTTTGTGATGGGGACTGCTCAACACTGCCCCAAACACTCTTTTGAAGTAGATGGGACAGCAAGACTGGTTTTCAAAATTAATTCCTCAGCCTCTGAGCCATCCCATGGCTCCCTCCTTAACTAGACTAAATGACTGGAAAACACAAAGCCCAGGTTGTTAAAGTGCCACATCTCTACATAGCTGTTTCAAGTTATAATGGTCATATTCCAGGCCATTTTCTGGCCTGAGAAAAGTGTCAGGAAAGTACTTCATATGGGATGATACTTGAATAAAATATTTGTACAGGTAAATGCAGATATTTCACTTTCTGCTACCTTCTCATCCCCTCATACTTCCTCCTACCTCCAGATTCAAATCTTTGGACTAGGAAACAAATTAAAAGGAATTCAGAGTGTAAGAGGAAACCATGTGCACTGCGAAGCAACCCCTAGACCTGGTACAAGCACTATTTGCTCCAGGGTAGCACAGATCTGAAACAGCAAAGGAGCCATCAGTCAGGACTGAAGCGAAGAGACCCCAGGAGCTGTTCAATGTCTGCAATAACAAGGTGAACCATTGGGAGGGTGAGCTTTGGGCCCTGGGCCCAGAAAGGTTACAGTAACATGGAGAGTAGGAACTGAGTGTTTTCTCCAGGAACACTAAGCAGTTTCTGTTGCCTTCACGAGCTGCCCAACATGAGATACCTTTAACATATCTGATTTTCAGATGAGGTCAGACTTCCAAATCATCTGTTACTTCTGAGAAACATGGCTAACTGCAAACCAAGTTGTGTGTATTGGAGAAGTCTCATGGCAGAAAAACCACAAACTTCACAGGCGAGGAGGTAGATGCACTGGGAGATGTGCATGTGAGAAGTTTGCACAGCTGCTGGCCCTCACTGGTTTCTGGAATACAAGAATACTTCTAGTCTACTGGTTCAAATCCTGCCTCTGCCAGTAATGACTGAAAGACATTGTAATGTAACAGCTGCTTGGTGGCCAGTGTGAAATGAATTAGTTATCTCAGCCTGCTGCCTGGTAGGCAGGTGTCCACATCAGATCAGCCATTGTCACAACCAGAACTAAGCGGCACCCTCAGAGCAAAAGACAAAACTGAATGGATAGTGGAGACAAAATTGACCTCTTCCCTCCAGAGGTTATACTCCCAAATCAAAGAAGAGGTCTTATGAGAAAATATCAAGATGTAATCCTTCTACAGCCAAACTTATTCTGGTGGCAAGACAATTCAAGTATACCAGTACCATATCTTTAACCACCAAGAAATCACTTCATTGTTAAAGAAATGAAAAAACGAAAAATGGAAAAATCAGTATGTTCTAATCACTCTGGCTGAAAGGTTAGTCCTCAGGAAATATCAAATTCAAAGATCAGAAACAGGCTTTTTTAGATGAAAGAAATGTCATACACAAGCCACAAAACGTGTCCAAAGGAAAGTCACCTCTTTCCAAAAATTTCATCTCCTGCACTGAACTAAATCACTTGAATTCCAAAGCCTTTGCCACTTTTGGACAATATAAACCAGAAAGGATATCTAGAACATTAAACATTCAAAGCTAGGTAGCCAAGAGAATGTAACATGTCATCTTAATATGGAGGGAAGGTGTTTTTCTTGGCTGTGTCGATAGCTTTGCAAATTTGTACTAATAGCGGCATGTTTGCTTCCAAGAATTATTATTTTTTTTCCTTGCTCTGCTGACAACACGCAGTCGTGCTCAACAAGGAATTAAGATTGTGTGAACTCAGAAATTGAGAGCCCTGTTGCCCCTGGCAGACTGGGCGTACTTCGTGCCTGTTAAGGTCTCTCTTAATCAGTTTCCTCTCCCTTATAACCCAAGTATTTTTTGGCAGGGTAACTCTGCACCTGCAGCCTTTGGCCAATTGTTACCTGGTCAGTTTGCCTCTTAAGGGAATGGCTTCCTATTTTGACTCTAACAAATACTTATATGTCCTAAATAAGACACTGCTGTTAATGTTGCTGCAGAAGCTGCTCAGCCCTTTGTTGTATTTACTGTACAGGCAGTTGTCCTCTAGGCTGCATTTTACAGAGTTCTCCATTTTTGAGAGCCACATGCAAAGATGCTAAAGGCAGAAAACTTGTTGCTACTTCAACAGCACCTGTAAATACAGGGATTATGAGAGCCTCCTACAGCTTCTTCTGTGACCTGATGTAAAGGCTAACTTAGGACAAGAAGGGGATTCTTGGTTCAAAGCTTTCTTTAGTTAATATATTTTAATGATGGAGCTCGATAACCATGGGGACTGAAGTCTTATTTACCTCAGAGAAATTACACAGCAGGAAGAATAGCAGTGTTGGCTTTCCCATGATCCGCTGTAAATATCCTTCAGTATTGGTCAAAAAAAAAAATCTCTTAGTAAGAGACAGAGTTCAACTGTACCATCTTTCCTTTGTCTCTGCTGAAAGTCAAAAGGCCCAACAGAACTGGTTAGTTACATGTCCCTCCTGGACAGATCCCCACAACTGACTTCTCAAACCTTTTACACTTACAAAACAATCATCAGGCAGTTGCTGGGCATCTCTCTGCTACTTCTGAACCAGTAACCTAACACTAAATGTTGTGCATGCCCATGACAACCCTAATAAACTGTTTGTTTCACAAACAGGAGGTTGATCCCTGGATATCCGGGCAATTAACTAGCTCAGACTACCTGCTCGCTATTTCTGAATGCTAAGAAACAAGCACTCAGGCACTTTGGGAGGCTGTAAGTGAAGCTGATAATGGCTTTTTGCCTGATACTCCAGGTATTGTTCTCAGTACCCGACACTGTAAAATTATCTGTACAACGTTATTCTTTTATAATATGACAAAGATTCTGTGATGCATATACTTTTTCCATTCAGCTTCTCTCCTGATCCTGAAAATAGCTAGTGTGTGTACACATACATATATATGAGCTGTAAGAGCCTTACTCACTGCTAAGTTACGAAAATTTGCTCTAGGAGTTGCTATCATTTATGATCCACTTCAAATGAACAGCTAGCTTAGAAGATTCAAAAAAAGTAACACTTTCAGATTTTCAAATAACTCCCTTATATTGAAGGTAGATAATAACAGCACAGGGCAAGAAGGTATTACGTGTAGCACGCAGTTTCAGTATGATATTAATGATCTTCAAAATGAAGCCTGAATACACCCAAACTGTATATTCCCCCAGATTTTCTCCTGCACTCAGACTCTATCCCAGCATGTACTCCTTTGGCTGGGCAAATAAAAGTATGTGGATTTGCAGTCAATCTAACATTTCTCACAACCTAGTTATCTCCACTGTTGGAAACTACAGAGAAGCAAAGCAACAGTTTAAACATGTTCTCAATAAACTGTCAATGATACTTTACTCTGAGGATACAAGAATTGCTATAGACATGGAAACATGACCTTTCCCTACATCATAATGCACTTTGGAGCAAAAAGCACTTTTTCATCTTGTTTTTATAGCGTTTACCTTAATGAGAACCTAGTTCATGACCAAAATTCCTATATGCTGTTGTAATGCTACTAGTATGATCATAGGAAAGCTCAACTGGCTTCAGGTAGTCCACCCTGTAAGCCAGCGCAGAACTGCTAGACACAGGACAACCTCCAGTGCTTCCCCCTCAGCTAACATTTAAGATCTACAAAGCTTCCAGCCCCTTCCTTAGGAAGTTTTCTGCAGAGTAATTTTTACCATCTCAGTGGGGCACATTTTACTTCTGACTTGCATACTTCTTTTTTTAATCCAGGCTTATTATACATCCAGTCTAAATACTTTGTCACTAACCTTGGTGGTTATGCTCTTCAATACCTGGCACGATGCTTGGTTAATAATCAATCAGCCCAACTATGTATGTGTTTGTGTGTGTTGTGTAATGCGTATTTACACATCAGACACACATATGTATGCACTCGTCTTGTAAATAAGCCCCCAACCTACTAACCAGTTTTGCATTAGTTTACTGCATATATTACAATACCTAAATATAATTTACATTGCTAAAGGCCAGTAAATGGATACAACACTTTAAATTTGCCGAGTACTGCAGAGATAGACAGAAAAAAGCTCACTGTTAAGATGGTAACTGGTAAGGTAACCACGTTGTGTGTCTCAGTGCAAATCTGAAATGACCTATTTTAAATGCAGGTCAGATTTTTTATATTTTTTCACCTCTTCTGGTGGTCTCTTCCAGAACTATGGCTACCCCTGCTTACCTATCCCATCAATTCTATGGCTGCAAATTATTTTTCCCAAAGTTTGCAGGAGAGGTGCAACAGCCCAAGAAGCCTAAGGTGAAATGCCTTTGTCAGTCCTAGATCTCAGGTTAATTCCACCTAATAACTAGTACATACATTTATTGTCAGATAACCCTTTTCAAACATGGGTGTTGAACAGCTTTGTAAAAGTGAAGAAACTTTCCCTTATTTTACACATTCAGAAGCCAAGGCAGAGGGAAGTTTAGTATCTTGGTCAAGGTTGGGAAGCCATTTTACTGTAATGCAGGGAATGCAACTCTTCTACTTACCAACTTTCAGTATTTCACTCTAAACATTCACTGCCTTACATACTTCATTTCAAAATTAAATTCTTACAAAAATATAGTAATACTGCCATTGTTAAAAAATGTGACATGCAATTGTACAGGCAAATGCCCTTCATTAGTGGAACCAATGTGCTTCACAATCTTTGGAGGAAAGACAAGGTACAAACATCAATTCAAATAAAATTATTAATAATTTATATCCTTGTTACTCTTCGGTAAGCTAGCAACTGTCTGGTTTAAAAAAAAAAATCTCATACTCATTACAGTTGATGTTCCACGGTAAAACAGAAATGTGGTATTACTGAAAGTACTGCCAACAATCTGAATTTCATATATGTCCTATAAGCTTTACAGCAAAGCTGCTAAAAATTGTGCCCTTCTACAGTCTGTTCTTGTAGTCCACTTTTCAGTGTCACATCATCCATTGTAGGAACGACATGCTGATCAAATCCATGCAACATTCTTTCAAAATTAGTAATTTACAGAAATACAATCAGTGAGTATTTTTGATCCTAATTTAATGAGACACAGGATAAGATTCTAGGGATCAGAATAAGGCAATCAGAGGAATAAAGGGTGGTCACTCACCTTTCCACCATGTGTGTCTGGTCCAGTGATAACCCATCAATTGCTGTGCATTCTGGACATTTGAACTTCTTTCGCGGGGTCACCTGCAGAAAGGCATGCCAGATATCATCAAATATCAACAGAAGGGACATTAATCTCCTTGCACAGAGAGCAGTGCAATACCTCTGAACATGTCTGCACTGTAAGCTGAGCTGTCTCAAAAAGGGGGGGGTAAAAAAAAAAAAAAAACCAAACAAACCAAAAAAACCCAACACCACCAAGAAAAAACCACCAGCCACTCCATTCCGCCATTCAGCTCCATCTGGCCCGGCTGACTGCAAAATTCACAGGGGCCCAATAAAAACGGCTTGGAGGGGTTTTTCCTTCTGTAACTGAAAAGAAGTGGCGATGACAAGCTCCTTAATTCCTGTTTAATGACTGTTTTCTCACTGCCAAGGTCCCTGTATAAACACCATTTGTTCTTGCAGCCATAACAGTGATGAAATATAGCTTCCCATACTTCACCGTAACGTTAATCCAACAGACGTTCTTTTGCTCACTCCAGTTAATAGCTGACTGGCAAACTCTGCAAGACTCTCCGAATCGCACAGAGGTGCCAAATTACTCTGCTGTGCCCTCATACAGCTCAAAAACTTTTTCAGCAAAAACACACACTTTATCTTCTAAAGACTTTTCTAGGAAATGCAGCCACCAGTCCTAGTAAATGATGATGGACAGATAGGAAAATGGACCCTGCTAATTGAAGTAACGCCTGGTGGCCTCTAAATCTCATTCCAAGTTGACACACTTTGAAATGAATGTACAGAGTGAATGTCCAGACCTGAAAACGTGTCGAAACATGTCAGGAAATTAATTCAGAGATAAAAAGTTCATTTAAAGCTGATCTTGCAATTAACATTCCTGCAATTAACATTCCTATAAATCAGCTGTTGCCAGGCCATGACAGAGTGAGCTGTGGACAGTTGGCAATTTCTTTCCTCTTGCAATCTCAAATAGTTAAAATATATGTATGTGGGTGTGTATATATACACACACATATATATAGCTATCATTTAAATTACCTTTTTCATACCTCATCTAGATGGCTAAAATAACCACCAGAAACAACTGGTAAAAAAACAATTCTCTGTTCCCAGATAGCATAAAAGTTTTACTAAAAGGGCTTTTCTACCATGGAAGGAGAACAAGACACCATACCAGGGGTAAATGAGAGAAAAAGAAAGATTAAGTAATATATTGAAGCCTACTAAATAAATTTATATGAGTATGTACATCGTGTTTTTCAACTCTGTAAAGCTAAACTGCAGAAAAGTCCTACCTTAATGACTGATTTGCCAGTGACATTTGCCACTAGAAAATTCATGGCAATATCTTCACAATTCATATGAGCATCCACCCAATTCTTGATGTCTCCAGGCATTTTGTAGGTGTAAAGATAGTTGAAATACTGCAGGATAGAGGGGGAGAGAGAGAAGATAATTTTAAATACAGATGCAGTAACTCTAAGACTCTCAATATTTCAGTCACTGAACAGCAGGCAGCTAAGGATGGATTATGGGCAAACTGTGATACTGACTTCAGTCAAGGACTACTTTAGCATATAGAAAATAATTTTTGGGTGCTTAATTGCATAATTACTCCTTTCCTGACCAGCACACAAGTTTCTTTATAATTGGTTTTCTTTTCTTAAACTGTTAGCTACAAAGCTACATTCACTGCAAAATTTGCTATGTAGTTACAGGTCATGCAAACTGGCAAGAGTTCTGTAAGTTCATGAAGGTAACGGTTTTATTTTACAGGCAGAGACAAATCAGTTGTTTTCACAGCAACTGAAAGAGGCTTAGGGAAAGTTTGCAATTGGTTCTTTGATTTTTGTAGAAAACATAATCATGGCACCACAAAACACTCACAGAACAATGACAAACACATACAGCTCTTTAAAAAAGGTTCATGTTGTACATTAGTATACTGCAAGCTGTATATTACCTTGTGATAAAATGCTGCCCCAGTGAGCACCATTGAGACTTCATTGGTCCATTCTGATTCATATTTCCATTTGTTCATCTCATGGTCCCAAAGATGCAGGCGGCCTGGATATCCAACCAACCTGTCAGGGAACTCACGCCAAACCTGAAGAGAAAAAGACATGACACACTGCCAACCCGGCCTGCACAGCAAGCAAATGCAAATGTGCTGATGCAACACATCTGCTTTGGGAGGGCAGAGTTACAGTGGTGCAAAGATCACTTCAATTCTTCTAAGTCCCAATTCTTGGAATAGGAAGCTGCCTGGAAGAAGGACGAAAAAGCCCAAGCTTGCTTTGGAAGGACGCTACAACTCAGGGAAGCCATACCCCAGAGCAAAAGGCCACTAAAGCAATACTAACCAATTCCTTGCTGTAGAGAAATACAACCGACTATTCAAAAAGATTTTAACACTAACTAAAACCAAGCATGATTAAAATGGAACTTTTGATGTTAACTTCAGCAGATATGGCTACAACCTAACTATTTTCACAGCTGGCTTTGGATCTAACCAACCTGCTTCCTTTGATAGGAACAGGCTTAAAACAGGCTTATATTTTAATATTTCTGGTATTCTTTAGTGGGTGCTTGGATGGATCTAACTGCTACATGGAAGGCCTCTTTGCCCTTGACTTGTTCCAGACAGCTGGATACAATCAAGATACCATCCTTGTCACTCCATACATTATTTTGTAGCTGACTACAGGATCAAACACAGTAGACAAGAACAAGGAGAAGGGCATCATTAACACAACCCCAGTTCTCCACGCTGCTGGCCACATTAAATAATGGACAATTTTTGCATTAGGAAAAAAAGGAGAAAGGATTATAATTATTTAGAAGAGTCCGAATGCTATTTGCTTGCTAAATACACAGTTTGTCTTTTTGCTGATCAATAATGAAGTTAGTATTTATCTGCATTATTTGCAGACAAATTACTCAAAATTTGTCCTTTAATCCAAATAACTGCTAGGTTTGTTGGAAGAATACGAGTCTTGACACACAGTGTTAGGTCACAAGAGTTTCTGTTTCAGGTTGGTAGTGTATACATATATACATACCCAAATTTCATTGTGTATGCAAGATCAACAGCAACAACAAAATATCTCATAAATCCCCAATGATCACTTCACTAGCAAACCTCTTTCCTCTGTACAAAAGGCAAGGGAACACTACCGTTGAATTTGCAGTAAAGAAAGCGTTATCTGGAATTCCACCATCCTGCAAACCTCACCTCGTCAGCAGTTCACTTTGGGCACTTTTTATGTGCCAGTATGTTTCAGTTGGGAGGCCTGGACTGTAAGGACTCTATGCAAGTATTTTGTCAAAGTAAATATGCTAAAACAATCAGCTTTAAGTTACTGCTTCTGAATCTACATTTCTGTGATTTTGCATTACTATATACCTTTTCATCTATACATCTCAACACATTTTATTGCTGTCAGTTAATATAGCTTCAGAATCCCATGATGAGAGCAGTTATTATTTCAAACGTACAGATGAGGAAACCTGCCAAAAATCATACAGGAAACAAGAATGGGAACCAGATCTTCTGACTCTCCAACTTGTACTTTATCCAGAAATCAATCTTTCTAGACAGTTCTAGGGCACAAGTACTGGGATAGTATTTAGACAGGACAACGCTCTAACATAGAGGGCTCTTGAAAGCAGAGATGATTTGGAACTCAAAGAAGAGAATTCATAAGATGTTGTTACAAGTTGGTGCCACCAGCTAATTAAAAAAAAATACAGATTTTTGTCAGGCAAGCCAGTGAGGGCTTGAGATACCCATTTTGACATGATGTCAAAAACATTAATAACGAACACAAAACCAAAAGTATGGCCACTCTCTCTTCCAAAATTTTATTCCTCGCTCTCCAGGACTCAAAAAATTAATGATTTAATTTTAATATTTTTTTAAACCTATTAAAATGCCCATCTCCCAGCTGTTGGAAGGCACCACCACATAAGCTACTGAGGCTCAACAAAGGATTTGACAGAAGACTACAGATCTGCACTGTACTGGGCTAAGAATTCTTGTAGAGGGAATGGCATGCGTATTAAAGGCAGCTGAAAGAAAGATTAAACTCAGCTACTGCTTCCAAAGGGACTTCAGTGCCTTCACAACACAGAACTGTAGATTCATACCCCTTCTAGTTTTTGCCCTCGGTGTCATCTTCAACAGTCCAAATGACATAAAAGCCAACTATAACGCACGTTACTCATACATATTTCTTTGTATCACTGTAAAGCTCAAGCGTCCCCCGATTCTGGCCTCTGAAAATTGTCAGTTCGAAGTATCTAAAAAATAACTTGGTTGCTTTAAACAAAGATTCCTTTTAAAACTAATGCTATCAAAGTCAGTGCAAAAGCTTGGCTTTTTCATAATGTTCATCACTAGTTCATTCAATGGTAATTCCTGGAAAGGCTCCTAATAGCTGCATTGCCCAAATCCATATATATGTTTTGTGCCAAAATTAATATATACAGCTACTGCTTATAAGGAAGCTTTCAGAATAAAAACAGTGGTAATGATTCTTACACTACTCTCTATTTTGTATCACCATCCATTTTCTTGTTTGATGCTTGCTTATAGTTTATTAGTCTGTTAGGAATACATTCCATTTTAGCCAGTGATCTTATTAGCTTTCTCAGACTAAAGAAGGATAGCCTGATTTAATACTGGTAAGGGATACATCCAAGGAAAAACATATTGCCAAGTGAAGAGGAGGCATGCTTCTTTGCGGACAACACTATTGCAATGACTCTGCTAGACAACCCTGAAGATAAATATTTTTGGATGAAGCATCTCCCAGATGAAAAGTCAAATAGAAGTTCTGACTTGGTAGTTTTACTAAAAATCTTGTAAGAGGCACCAAGAGAAAATGATAGTAATTTTGTTTCCAAGTCGAGTTCCCCAAGTGACATAAACAGCCTAGCTAAAACACCCTCCAGTCTCACCTCTCCACAGTTCTTTCTGCCTCCTAGCCTCTATTCTGTGCTGTTTCGCTGTGCCATCAGAACAGCTGCCACAACTCATTTTCCATGTAGCCAGGACAGAGAAGCACTTCCTTTTCCAGAATATACTCCAACATTTATGCATTAAATTTATTAGACTATATTAAGTCACATGCAACTTCAGGAACTGGCTAATTACAACTATAAAATTTTTAAATTTAACAGAAAAATAATCAGCGTTTCCAAAGCTACCACGGCAATATTGTAAGAATGAAACATTGACTATCCTCTGCGAATGAAAGAAAACCCAACCAGTCAGTATTCCTTGTCTCCTCTCAGAGCCCCATCCACTCTTAATTCTCCCCCGGACCTCAAAGGGATGGTTTGTGCTGTTACTAAAAAACAAAGCAAAATGTAAACACAAAGCCCATTAAAAGATAAGCGATGCTTCACATGCACGCAGTTTGTAAAATAACTTCAATTTGAAAAAGAGCTTTGAAAGTGGCCAGCAATTACTCATGGATAAGTCTTTTGGTCAGCAGAGTTATATTATTCCTCCTACAAAGGAATGCTGAAAAATATACTTTTAACAGTCAAAATGGGTATGGAAGAATTCTTCTAAAGAAGGCATTCAAACTTTAGGATGATTTTAGCCTAGTGAAATATGCAATTCATCAGAGAGTTGATTTTTTTTAAAGAATGCCAGAGACATGAAGCACTAAAAAACAGCTCTGAGACAGAACAAGATCATCTACTAGCAGAAGTCAAAAAGCTTCCAACAGAAAAAACACAAACTTAGCAATGCACCAAACTATTTTCTATGAACAAAAAACACGGACTCAGAGCAATAACACCAATTTAGATTATTTCTATTATTGCTGTAATAAAAATACTTTGCCTTTGTAAGGACAAAGTGCTGCATAAGTAGGTAATAAGAAATCTTCATGAACTTCATACTTGGAAACTGTTATCCCCACTTTTCAGGGTGAAATGCTAAGCCGTCTGCCCCAAGGTCAGCTGAGACACAGAGGTAGGAACATTACAATGCATGCTTTCAGTCTCACATTCAAACACCAAACACTTCAGGAGCAGCCAATGGTTCTGCTTTAATTTTTTAAGATTATGATAATCTAAATACTTGGTCCTTTTCTTGGGTCTCTCTCATACTCCCTCTGTGAACAACAAAGATCGGTAAGTGGGGAAAAAGTTGTCTAGCCCTAACAGTTTTTTTTCCAGTACCCCAAGTCATGCCTGTGATTTCATCACGTAACTTAACAGAAATACTTTTTTCAAAGTCAGAATGTCATGAGTATTCTTCTGCTACCTTAATACAGCAGCACACAGGGACTATTTTTCTGCTTGCTCCAATAGATTTACGCAATATCATAAATCACTGTACCATAATAGTTCACTTTTAACAAGTAAAAAATATCTGACACTCTGAGTGTTACTATAATTTTTTATGGCTGAAAGTGTAGAGAGATCAAAGTTTTCTGTTTTTTTTAGGCTTGCTCTATACATTCAGACAAGTCTGTGACAGAGGGGGTTTTGCCACATGTTTAAATGTAAAGTCTCAAGGATGTCAGGAGGAGAAAATTACTGAATGTCACGTTTCCAGCCCTTCTTATGACCAAAGCAGAAGCAGACATACTTTTAAAAGAAAACTTTCTAGTAACTTTATATGCTGCTACTGTTCCCTCTGGATTCCCCTGCAAATGAGTCAAGAGCTTGAGAGATACTTTTCTGGTAACACACATAAACAGATAAATAAATTATCACAGGCTGAGGACAATTTAAACATCTGGGAGCCAGCTCAGGCCTGTCAAGCAAGTCACAGACACTCAGGGACAGGAAAGATCAATCTTCAACCCCTGATTTCTGTGCCAGAGAGTAGGAACTACACCACCCACCCTCTATATGAAGAAAATTGTGTATTTATAAAATAATCCGCTGTGCTTCTATATTCAAAGACATTTCTATTAATTTATTTTTTGGCGGGGGGGGGGGGGGGAGGGGGGGGGAAGCTATCTCAAAATATAAGGATTCAAACTACCCACAGGTTTGTCCCAACTATCTGCTCAATAAGGCATTTTAATTTTCCATCGATGTGGCTGTGTAGTAAGCTGAATTCCCAGAATCAAAAAGGAATATGATTTATAATAAACTGCAAAAAACTGCAAAAGCAATAGTTTTTACTCTGCCAGACTAAACAATCTCATATCCAAACAGTTACATTCACACACTGAATATAAGGACTGTTACTCAGATAGTCCCTGCAGCCAATGCATATGGTCCGCAGAAGGCCAATAAATTAGCCAGCACAGTCCAACAGCTAGACCTGGGGATGAAGAGTTCTAAGGCCCAACTGCCACCTAATCACACTGACTACAGGGGAATTCATGTCAACTTTTCTTTGCCTCATTTTTTTTTTCATGAGGATAATCCTTTCCTGCCTAAGTGACCAGACTCAATATATGTGAAGTTACAGATATTCTCCATTGAGGATGTTTAAATTAACGCTTTAGACACATGAGCACCACAGTTCTACTTCTCACGACTTCTGGCTGACACAGCTGAAACTCAGCTGCAGTCTGAATCTCTGCTTTGAAGCCCTCCAAGCCTGCTTTACCAGTAGCAGAGATTCATTTGGAACTACTTACACAGTCACTTCGGTTTTTATAAAACTTATTTTTATTTACTTTGAGGCAGCTCAATGAAAATGAAAATCAAACTGCAAATGGAGCCAGGATTTACACAGCATGCATGTTATGGATTTGCTATCTTTCATCCCATCAGTTCACCTTCAAAACTAGTAGTTATAAGTACCAACACAGACAAAAGTAAGTCAGCTTGCAGAACTGCCAACATTCGATGGCTCTGCTGTTGCAGTGCAGTGCTTAAAACCTTCAGTGTAGACAACGGAGTATAGAGAAGGCATATGTGGTCAAGCCCCCCCCCCCCCCTTCAGTTGTCTTCTCATCATTCCATCTTTCACACTTCATGTACTAACCCCTTACTCTTAACCTGGCAAGGGAAGATATTTCCTTTCTGGAGACACACATGATAGATTAAACCTCTGTCTCCACTACTTAACATCTTTGTTATTACATCAGCATACCTACATTACCACAAGTCATTTCTTGAGTCCAAAAGCTCATTACTTGCTAACAGTCTCTTTCACTTGAGAGGAAGAAAGAGCCGTATTTTACCACATATGTATTCACATTAAAGAAATACTTCCAACATCTCTTAAAAAATATCTTCTTGTGCTAACAACTACACTTAAGATTGTTAAAAATGAGACAACTATCACATTTGGTTTGCTTTCTACCCTTTAGAAAAGTGGTTTTCATTATTTCACTCAATTTAGGTAATAGTTTCGTGTTCTAACTCTCATGTATGAAGCCTAGTGTTGTTTTACTCTTGATATTGCAGGTACAGGTGTGACTAAATGATTCAAACCTTTCTTAAAATATGATATTACATTTTCTAATGTTTCTGATTTATTTACAGGCATAGCATGTTTGTCTTAAATACACACATGTAACAGTCATGTCAGATTATGGACTGTCATATACTCAAATACAAATGGAAGACAAACATTAACTCATTCAAACCAAAGTTTTGGAAGGAAGACAACAGTGTTGCTTTAAGTAAGTGCACTTTTTAACAAACAAACTCAAATGCCTATGAAGACTGTCACTTCTTTGTACTGCCATGGGTAACTGACTTGGACAAACTTTCCTTTTGTTGATACTTTCATTATAACAGCAGCTGTTGAAGCTTTGCCATTTCAAGCATATGACACATGCGGCCCCTCCTTGACATTCTTCAGTTCCTCTTTTCATTGCACTCTACCTTACTTCGGCATGTCCTCAGGAGGCCTCCTCTGTTCCCAACGCTTAATCTCTGAAACTTATCTTGTCCATCAAGACACATTAACTTGGATAGCACTTCTGATTTGTCTGAAAACTGTTTGAAACTGTTAAGAAGAATGCAATTCAGTCTCCAGACTGCTTCCATTACACCAATTACAGAACATTTTCTGGAGTCTCTTGGCATTACTGTGCCAGTTACCAAAAATTTTCTGTTAGCTGGCAGTTTTTTCCATAAAGTAATGACTATCTGTAAAAATATTTCAGTTAACATTGAACTGTTACGGTAAAGACAGATGCAACAATCTGAATCAGCAGACCGTGCAGTGATTCCTCCACTTTATATACACATGCAATGTTGAAGTGGACAGCCTAAGAGACAGGAAAAAAACAACTCTCTTACCTCATAGCCAAACTGGAGTTCATCTGAGGTTAGCATAATGATATCATCATCAATAGCCAACACTGCTTCTGTTTCAATCTCATCATAGGGGAAGAAGCGGTTACTAAGTTTGTTTTCTGCAGTCCTAACAACTTTCAGGGGAACACGAATCTTTGGCCAGAGGGAATCTAAAGTGAAAAATTAAAAGAAATGGAATTCAACATTACACTTTACTTCTGAACAAGTCTGCACATCTGTCTTAGCTTCTTTTTACTCTTTTTTTCTTCACATCTTAAACAAAAGCTTCTTAATGGCCAATTTACACCTGACTTTCAGTTAGGCAAACATGTAAGCATATGAAGCCAAGAGACAGAAGTTCAGCTACATCTTCCTCTCTTGGTCTCTACAGAGAGCTTCACAGACAGCTATATGGGGGACAGCTTGCCCAAAACAGCAGTCTGCAATAATCACGTAACAAGAGTCAGTGATACTATGTATTGGTTTAGGACACACAGCAAGAAAAGATATTTTATTCAACTGCAACTATGTAAAAGAATTTGAAGCAGCAGTATACAATCACTGACTGCAAGTATAGGGTCATAAAGAATTTGGAAAAGAATGTTAGTTCTATCAAGTGCTGAGAAAAATAAATTTTATTATATCAGTTAAAAATCTAGATACACCTAAAATGTTAATCACTATTGACACTTAAGGAGTAGATTCTGTGTATGAGTAATTTCTGTCATCTTCAAAGTCCTAAGTCACAGTGATAATTTAAGCTAGATAAATGCAAAAGGATTCCACTTGTGCCCAACAGCATCCTTGCAAGTAGAATAGAGCACTGGAGTACATAATCATGAAAATTCACAAGTCAAATGATGCTTTAACTAGCAACAAAAAAACCTGTAGATATAAAACTGGATCCAATCCACTCTACAATGGGATTAGATTTCCATTTCTTGCTGTGTTTAACATGTAGCACCTTAAGTGTCACATGAACAGTTTCTGCAGGCTTTTGCATATATTCAAAAATTTTCAAAATCCTATTCTACTCCTACAAAAGTGTAACTGCAGGCATAAGTATAGAGCAGCACCAAGCTAAAAGAAATACAACTAAGGACCAAATATTAAACATTAATTCTAAATGCACATATTTAACCATATACATTTTCTAGCACAAAGCTTAATAGTAGTCATTACAGTACGATGCATCCTAAAAGCACCAATTAATCAAAAAGTAGCTTAATTAATAACTAAACAAATAGCTAAGCAAGTACAAATGTGATTTGTTGGTTTCTTCCAGCTTTCACATAAACATATATTTTAATGAAAATTTGAAGGGAAAGAGAGCATTGTAAGATGAGTCTAAGTACCTTGTGAACGGTAGATAGATGAACACTTGAGTTTCTTACACTGATGAAATGGAGGGGAAGACAATGGTATATAAGAAAAATAAGTGAAAATACATTAAATCAACTACAAAGTGACTGCTCAGAGAATTTAGAAGTTGTTCTCTGTGTCAAACAAAAATGTTTATAAGAATACACCTTCAGGGAGGTGATCCCTCCCCTCTACTCAGCACTGGTGAGGCCACACCTGGAGTACTGTGTCCAGTTCTGGGCTCCTCAGTGCAAGAGAGACATGGACATACTGGAGAGACTCCAGCAAAGAGCCACAAAGATGAAGGTACTGGAGCATCTGTCCTATGAGGAACAGCTGAGAGAGCTGGGACTGTTTAGCCTAGAGAAGAGAAGGCTCAGGAAAGGTCTCATCAATATGTACAAATACCTGAAGCGAAGGTGTAAAGAAGATGGAGACAGGCTCTTTTCACTGGTGCCCAGTGACAGGACCAGAGACAATGGGCACAAATTGAAATATCAGAGGTTCCCTCTGAACAAAAGAGGAAACACTTTTTCACTGTAAGGGTGACGGACACTGGCACAGGTTGCCCAGGGAGGTGGTGGAGTCACCATCCTTGGAGATACTCAAAAGCCATCTGGAGATGGTCCTATGCAACCTCCTTGAGGTGACCCTACTTGAGCAGGGGGGTTGGACAGGATGATCTCCAGAGGTCCCTTCCAAGCTCAGCCATTCTGTGATTCTGTGGTAAGTGGAGTCTGTAAGAACTGACACTGGGCCTGAAGCCACTGAAATTTTCATCAGTGGTCTGAAATACATATAAATTGCCAGTGCAATTTGCAAGTGACACAAAGCCTGGAGACATGAAAAATAGTGAGGACTGTAAGGTCATACAGAGCACTCTGGACTGCTTAGTAAACTAGGTGCATTTGAACAAAAAACAGACTGACACAACCTGACACACAGTTAAACACTAGGACCAAGGCAACTTTTTCCCTAGAAGCAGCTGCTGAAAAGGATTAAGGGATCAGAGTGGACATTAGTTCTCAGCATGCTGCTGGGGCAAAATGGATTAATGCAATTTTTGCATATGTAGATGGGTAAGTAGTAAGAAATGGGGGGACAGTGGAGGGCAATTTTCTCTGTATGCAGACATAGTCAGATAGATGCTAAAATACTGTTTGATTCTGGTGTTTATATTTTTCAAAGCATGTTAAAACACTGGAAATGGTGCAGGAAAGAACCACATAAGTTATTTGAGGGCAGGAGAAAATGTCTTATGGTGGAACTTGGAGATCAATCTGTTTAGCTTACTAAAAGAAGGAACAAAAAGTGGATTTGATTAACACGTACAAGTACCTACACAGGAAGAAAAATGCCACATATCTTCAACCAACTGGAGAAAGACATAACAAAAAACAATGACTGGAATCTGAAGCCAGGCAAATTCGAAGTATAAATAAGGCAGACATTTTTAATAGTAACAGTGGTTAACCTCTGGAAGAAGTTAACAAGGACAGCAGCTGATTCTGTAAATCTTGTCTTTCAACAAGATTGGGTATTATTATAGAAGATGCGCTCAAGTTAGAAGTCACTGGATTGAAAGGAAAGGTATAGTGACTCATGACTTACAAGTCAACCCACATGATCTTACCGCCCCTTCTGCCCCAAACTCTGTGAACCTATGAACAGTGAGATTGTTTACTGTCATCAAGATGAGAATAGGAAGCTTGAATGTAAAATACTAGGACATGGGGAGTGAATACAGAAATTCAGGAAATAGCACAAGGAAATAAGATCCTTGCTTGTGTGTTTTGAGAATGAAGAGAGGAAGGTGAAATGGGTGTCAATGAAAAAAGCCACTGTAAGGGCTGAGAGAAGAGAAATCCTAACCTGAGAAAAGGGTTTTAGTTTGTAAACAACAATATATAATAGAATTCTGGAAGTGTTCTCAGCAGAAGGATCTGAAGAATGTTGGATGACAGACAACACCAAAAATAAATGGGTTACAACATGATACAATTATGCACACACACTTCCAATTCCATAACAACCCAGAATCAGGTCTGCTTCCAAGACAGCTTTGCCCTCTTTCCACTGTCAGTCTGTTGCACAAGGAAGATAGTTACTACCAGAGAAGAAGAGGAGCTGCTTCATTCCAACGTGTACAAGTAAAACTTGCTCCCAGGAACGAGTGTCCACGTCCTCATTGCCACTGGGCCTCTCAGATTTAACAGCTCACGGAACACTCAAATAAAACACAGAGCTGCACACTGCTTAAAGGCACCACAGTCCAAACACTACTTCACTGGGAAAACAAAGCAATATTTCCAAACCACAGTAAGACTCTTCAAAAGTCAGTTTTTCTTGGAGCTGTATTTTAGAAAGAAGGATTGGCATGCATGGGTGGCCAAAAGAAAGGAAAAGAAACACAGAGTGATATTTACTGGCAAAACTTGTATTCAGTTTCCTACCCCAAGGTTTTTCCTGTGAGATTGAAAAAGTGACTGTAAAATCTACCTTTATTTGGGTGGTCTTGTAGACCATGGCCTGTATTTGACATGTACACAGGTTCTTGTCCAGTTTTACTCACCTCTTTTACTTCTAGTAGAAGGCAAGAGGCATCAGCCCAAACACCAATGCACACTTGAGTGGCTTGTGATACTGATCAGCAGCCAGTCAGAAGGATTCAACCACATTACTGATGGGCTCCAATGGAAGTCACAGTCAGCCAGCAGCTGGGGAGATACAGCAAGTGCCTTGGGCCCACAACAAAAATGTTCAAGAGCCATAGATTCCAATTATAGTGCAATGAGCTCATTTTATTCTCAGCATTGTAAGGTCTTCGAAATCCCCTGCTTGAAACATAATCTGAAACAATGATTCCAGTAGGACACCACTGAAATTCCAAAATTTTCATCTTACTAGTCATCCTAACCTCAGGAGGCAGCAACACTGAACAACTGGAACCGTTTATTGCAAATTAGTACTCTCAAGTCAACTCACCGCTTTCTTACTGGTTCACCATACAACATACAAGTATCCGTATTTATAAGACCGTTACAGGTACCTCACAAAGACACATATCATGGCCTCTTAAAGATTGTAGACTGTTTAACATTTGCAAACTACTTAAAAACCTTAGGCTAATTGCCTATAATTATCCAGTTATAATCCCAGTATTGGTATCAAATAATTTTAAGCAGCCTGCTAGATCCCAAAAATACTCTACTGCCACAAGTGTTTCAGTAGCAATCAGAACTGCCATAGGTATGCATGCATTTGTAAATTTGTATTTATAAGTATCAACAAAGTTTACATTTTATACACATTAAGTACTCTTTATTCAGGCTTCTCTTCCTTTCACATCTGCTACACATAAAAAAAAAAAAAAAAGACAACAACCAAATTGCAACCAAGATCTTATTTCAGTGCAGGAATACACTGAAACAAAAATTGAAACTGAAAAGTCACTAGGATTGAAAAACAATAATTCAGAAAAGCAAGCAAGCATGGACGCTTTGAACTTCTAGCTCTTCAGAAAATCAACTGTTTGACAGCTTACTAACAGACATGCCACTTGCATAAAAATATGGTAACAGAAGAAAAAGTAATGAAAAATGTATGAAAAATGAAGGTGTAATCTAATTATAATCAGCATGCATCTCAGATGTCAGCAAATCCTGTTAAATCCACATGATTTACTAAGGTCTTGGAAAGACTCAAAATGACCAATTCTCAAAAAGAGGTATGGTACTGCAAAACATTTGTGCTTTGAGAAACATATTACAAAGTTTCTGAATTTGGACTTAAATTAATGAACAGAAAATATCAGCATTTTGGAGAAACTTTGAATAAGACATTAGGGTACCAGTTACTCTGCAGCATGCAAAATGAAAGAAAGTATAAGACTACTTGCTGCCTAGAGGCTGATCTGATACTGAAGGTTGCTGTACCTACAGAGATGGAAGCGCATGGGAGATGTCGTGACACGACGACACCTGGGTAACCACCTTGGCAGCCTGGGCAAAAATTACTATCACAAAGGACAGCAGGCTCCACTCAGAGATCCAAGTATTCAAATTAGCCCTGCTGCAGGAACTCCAACTGAAATATATAGTCAATAAAAAAAAAAAAAGACAACAGCTACTTCAAAAGTCAAAGTTTTAGAATCCATCAGGAAGGTTAAAACTGTCTATTTTAAAAGACCACAAAAGAAGAGTATTTGTACTTTTCTTATTTACACATAGGAGGAATGTGGCTTAAAGAGAAGTCAGAGACAGGGTCTGCCACTTCTGTAATACAACGCTCTGAATTTTCAGATACTGCTTGGAAAGTTATGAGAACCTTCAGCACTAGCAAAACATATATGGGGAAAATTCTCAGTTTAGTAGACTTTATTATAACCAAGGTAAAAGCACATGCTTTATTCTTACAGTAAGAGGGCACTGCATCATTTAACAGAGTATGACAAAGATAAAAGAAACCCAAGACAAGAAGGCAGATGAAGTCTTACAAGACAGCACGAGAACTTTTAAGCATACAAAAGTAAAAATGCATGCTTGGACTGGGAATTATTCTTACTCCTTTTAAAACCAGTGAGGACTTTCTGTGATGCAGCAGAAGACAGAGGTAAAATATGAAAATAAAGCTCTCTGCAGTGTATAAAAGTCTATGTATATACAGAGTCTGAAGAGAATGACAGGCACCTCCTATTGCACATCATACTGAAATAATTACAAGAGAAGAGTGTTTGATAACACTTACACTTGCTCTTTGGCAACAAGACTCAGGGCATCCTTGGCACTTTGTGCTCTTTAGAACTACTGATGCACTGATTGCAGGAGCTGCCCACAGAAAACAGCATGTGGTCTTCTAAGCACAAAATCAGCAGTCTCCCAACTTTGCCAAATGCAGCTTCCACTTCCAATGGGCTTACAATCCCTAACAACCACATACGTGGCTGTATTTCTGGCCAGCTCATAATCCCACCATTAAGTCCTGCAAGTCCGCTTCTCACAGCAAATTTTTCAAGCATGATTTCAAGATGATTTCCACAAACTGCAGGATCAAAATAAGTGCCGTAATTACATTCCCATTTAAAACACTCATATATAGAAGAGCAGCAAAAAAAACCATCCTCTAAATATACATTTCTCAGCTACAAGTCCCAGTGAATTACATGAAAGACATAAGGAAGAGAAAGCAGGACAATCATGAGAGAGGCAACTTCATTATAACCTAAAGGAATACCCTCTCACACCAAAAAACCCTTTCACTTTCCACACCTCCCTAGGCTTGCATGAGATGTTTTTAACAAAAATGTAAGTAACATAAGCCTGCAAAAAGCTTATATATAAAAATGAATTCTTAATCTGAAATCCAGCCCTGTTTCTCAGCTCTAAATGAACTGGTACATCATACATAAAAGAGGGGTCATTAAAAATAATAGAGAGTAGTATTTCTATGGAGTGTATTACCTCTTTTCAAAGAGAAATGGCACCATCATGCTGTTAAATAGCATTATTCTCTGTATCCTTGCTTCTGAGAAACTGGGAAGTTAATAGCATCTGAAGGGGTCCTTTAGCAGCAGATGCATTATTACCTATCTAGTCAGCAGGCAGAAGTGTATTTATATAAGAAATTACTTGCTCTAATTATTAATCATCCATTTCCAGTTTCAACATTCAACCTAGGGAAAGTGAGAATCAATACAGCTGCTGTACAGAGCTAACCAATATTCTTGGGACACCCATTCTAAGTAGTATCAAGTTCAAAAATAGCAAGTGATACTTGAATGCAGATGGTTTGTTGCATTTGCAATTGGAAGCAGCAGCTAAGGATAACGAGGAGGAGCTGGAAATACAGTGTACACCCTTGATGGCAAGAACTGAATGCTTGCCAGTACTAAGAGCAATATGACACATTAAAATTAAAAAAAGGTCCACTTATTGGCTAAAATAATGGCATTTTGATGACTCATACAAAGATGCTCATACAAACACGCTTTTCCTGTTTTACTTCCTCCGTAACAACAGCTAGGAATATCTCATGACTACTGATAACCTGGCACCAGAGTATTAATTCATATTAAGCTCAGACTTCCCACAACTTCTATGAAGCCCACTTGGAACTATAAAAAGGAATAGCCTTTCCAGAAGTTGTGCAAGGTAGACTAAGATCAATTAAAAAAAACTGGCAGAAAACATCTCTAAACACGCTGTATGTACCTGCAGTTGCACAGAATCCGATACACCACACTCAACTCTCATACCTGATCTTTTATAAAATCCTTTATTTGGTGCTCATTCTAATTGGTCTATAGTAGTCTATATGAATTCAACTAATTCAACATGGATGATGGAAGCCTAACAAGTACTTTTTCAGTCTCAAAGATTGAATGGCAGAACTTAGCTGGAATCTGAAGTTTCAAAAAACTGTCAGAAACAACATCATCAAGCATGTTACATCTATTTATTACCAGAATTCCTTCAATAATGGTTGACTGAAAAAGTCTGTCCAGGCATTTCAACTGCTTCAACTTAGAACTATCTGTTCAAAACAGGTGCTTTCTACTTACATTACAGTGTTTATATTGGTCTACAGTAATGCACAGAATTCCTCTTATATATAACAAAATAGAATATTGGTTTCTAGGACATTATTTAGAGCTCAGTTCTGTTAAGCTGGGTTTGTTAAGCTAAATTTCTAGACTTCCTTGGGAAATAACATTGCAAAATGTTTGTAAGATGATTCATGGAAGACTAAAACCATCATGAATTAGCCCTCTAGCTAATCAAGGAAAATGGCATTAAGTCCATCGTCAAGAAGCCAAATTAATTCAAAACCTAAAGAGAAGTTCAAAAAAAC
Organism: Gymnogyps californianus; assembly: GCF_018139145.2. NCBI lineage: Eukaryota > Metazoa > Chordata > Aves > Accipitriformes > Cathartidae > Gymnogyps > Gymnogyps californianus. Next base: position 25,496,690 of record NC_059475.1, on the reverse strand, counting down.
ATTCCTATCAGTACTGACTATTAAAGGCACAATATGCAAAAAAACCCTGCCACTGAAGACTTTTTTATTATTTTTTTAAAGTTAACACTTTCTTAAGATACAGTAATCCATAGGATACTCAGGTTCCTTATCCCCAGTATCAAACTGAAATACAAAGATGATTATTGCAGTAATACCCATAAGCCTTGTAGTCTGTATCTTATTCCAAGTTCATCAGCAACTTAGCTCCAGGAACCACTACCGATACAACTACACAGAAAGTACACATTCTTTAAAATATACTTTTCATTTTTATAAAACTGAACCTAAAAAGGAATCAAGCTACCACACACAATTTGTAGCTTGTTGTGTATTTACTAACAGTAATGCATTTATACATTTTTATACCATTTATGTGGTAGACAAAATGGTTTCTTCAATTGTCTGAAAAAAATGTGATGAAACATCAGTGGAAATTTCTATCACAGACTACTTTCTTGAATTTCAGAACTAGCAATTTAGACAAATACAAATGAAAGGGCAAAAGTATTTGGCTGATGGAGAAAATGAAGAAACATCCTGTCTACGCAAATATTCCCAGCAGCAGGCACTTGGACCACAATGTTTATTTTAATGGATGCAGAGAGAGTGAGAAGGAAAAAAAATTGGTTTTTCCTGTAATATTTCAAAGCTTTTAATCTTTTTATTAGTATTATACATGCAGTCATGGGCCTGCTGACATTACTGCTGGGTTGACAGGCTTCTTGCGTACCCTATATGGCTGAGAATATATGCAAAACTCAGCCAAAGACACAGAGCAGAGATCACATCCCTTATATCCAGAGCACACAGATCAGCAAGATGATTCTATAAAGCTTTAAGGTTCCAGATTAAAATCATCATCATATGTGATATTTTCTCGCTGCTATTTCACATATAAGATCCAATATTTTTACCATCATAAGCACTCTGAAAACTTCAAAATGTTTGCACAAGACATCTGTGTTGCTCATAGATTCGTCTGTTGCAGTTGTATTTTTTTTCCTAAGACACTGCTCGTATTTTGAGTTCAAAACCAAAAGATTAGACCCTTGGTTTCCAGTCTCACCCAAAGCATGGTTTTCCTACTTTGGCGCACAGATTCAGCAATGACTTCAAAATACACAGTAAAGCTTCCACCCCTGTACACATATGTATGTCTATGATATCCCTCAAACAGGAAGTATGGGAAGGCAGTGTGTTCAACTAAGCAAAATAAAGGCCAAAGCACAGGATCTTCTTGAATCAATTCCTTGCTCTGAAGCTGAATTATTGAGTGATGGTGAAGACTTCACCTCTGTGTACCCTAGTTTCTAAAGCTGTAAAATGGGAATAACCAGTTAATCTACTGGTTATATAACCAGGATACATACATATTTGTAAATGTTTTGAAGGTACTCAGATTAAATTAAACCTATAAAAAGCAGTTTCCTTTATTATTTATATTTTAATATATTTATATTTTACTTTGATTTCAAAGTAGTCATTAACTTTCTAATTAGAAATCTCTGCATCTACCTAATAAAGCTGCCATGAATAATGCTACTTATATAGCAGTTTTAAACTATAGGTCTCAAAGCATTTTATCTAAGACAATATTGTTGTATTCATTTTATGGACATGGAAACTGAGGAACAGTAAGAAATTAGTTGCTCCCATTCAGCAGGCAGAAGTTGTGTCTGGTCAGTGTCCCAGCTACAAGAACTATCTGCCCAAGAAAAATAATCAAAACATTGTTTTCAGTGCTTATTAATTTTTGTTCATTTCTCAAGAACCCTGTGAGACAGCCTGTGTCCCCTTCACTGTGTTCAGGTACCAGTATGGCAAAACAAGCAGGAACTCAGAGCAGACAGTTAGGTGACTAAAGATCAGTCATTTAAACTTGTACTAGTCACCTTGTGTTTCCTTCATATTCAGTGGAGGAAAAAAGGGTACTTCTGGAGGAATGATTTAGTTTACCCTAAAATAAAAACCTAATGCAGGCTAGATGGAGGTGCTTGTTTCTTTTCACTGATTCTAAAGGAAATGCAGAGTGATGAGCTCAGACCTGCACACGTAGCTCTCAAACATTTTAAGTTATGAGAGTGGTCCTTGCAAACTCATAGGACAAAGGGAAAAACAGTCTTTAAATTGCTACTGATTTCTAGTCCATATACATGTAGCTACTTTTTCTCCAACTTTATACTTTTGTATGTTATTTGGGTGAAAACTTTCCAGCCAAGTGTTCAATTAATCCGTTGCCCTCTTAGCTGCTTACTTTATTTATTATCAGCCAATGTGACAAAAAATTTGTCAGTCATATCAGAGCTGCATCTGCCCCGACAGGCCTAGATTTGCAAGGAGTTTGTTTTCCATACACCTTGCACACTCCCCACACCTGTTACCATTCCACAGCGAGGCAGCTGAGATCAGCTACAGCCTCTTACCTGCACTGAGGGATGCTCAGCAGTACTGACGGCAGAGTGAACACAATTCAGTCTCATCATTTGTCTGACAAATATCACTGTTAGTTCATTTTCAGGTCATGCTGACAAATACATCTTTTCACTCAAACTGTACTAAATGCTGAGGACAAGCAAAAAAGGGAATGTCGCATTTGTTGATGGGTGCAGCATCTTAAATTTTGTACAATATTCAGAATAGAATATTTAATTTTTATTCTGTTTTCCTCTTAAGTCCCGAGTTTGCTGAGTTTCATTACATAAAGGCATTATTACAAGTACATAAGCATTCATTAAAAAAAAACAAAAACAAAACAAACCAAAAACCAACGCTAATTTTAGAATTTGCAGGTACTTCAAAACTTTCTATTCCTAGGTACAGATTCCCTCTATCTCCAATACATATTGCTTTGATAACAATGACATTTCCAGTTATAATATTTTTCTGGTGTTGACAGAGGAAAGAAAGGAGCAGCCACATGTCATATTTGAGTGGCACTATGCCAGCAACATCTCAGAAGACCTAAATCCAATTCTCAATTTACTGCACATAATCACTAAGGAAGACAACTCAGATGTCCTTTACCTAGCTCTCCCATTTACACGTGCAAAACAAAACAAACACACAAAGGGTTGCAACGACAAAAGCCAAGATTTGCTTCTGTACCGAAACGTGTCCCTTACATGGAAAGGACCAGGAAATACAGCACTTGATGCTCTAGGAGGTTAAGCACCTCAGCTTTACTATAACCAATTAAAAGTGAATTGCCATAAAAGTGCAGATACTACTGTAGGGTAATAAACCAGACTTTATCAGTGACAGTGGTGCACGTTACAAACTTCAAACTCATTCCTTGCTCTAATCCATCAGAAACTTCCTGGCTTTAACAGGCTATAAACAGCAGAAGCTTTGAAGTCCAAGGATTAGGATCACTAATAGACAGACTGAACGAGAGACTGGCTGAAGAGCCAAGTGGAATGCCCTGCATGGATCTGGAATAAAACAAGTTAATCAAACTGACCTCTCTCTAGCCATAGGCCAAGAGATTACACTGGTTGAAACAGCAATAAAGGGACAAGGGACACTAGACACAAATAGTTATTTGCTTCAATGCAATGCTTAGGCTAATGTAAGGGCAAAACTGCCTGTGCTTTCAACTGTGCTCTCAAATGCACAATTTTAAGCTCTACAGGTAAAGGCTTTTTTTTTTTTTTTTTTTTTTTTTTTTGAAACTAGGTTACAACTTAGTGGTAATCGAGGCAGAAAAAAATTAAACACACTAACACTTTAATTTTCAAGAATTTCTAAATGCAAGATTAACAGAATAATTTAACAAAAAAGATCATTCTAATGATGTATTTGCTTCGATTCTCCTGTATCTCAGACTCACTCAAGGGAAACATAGAAACAATCCACTTGGGTTAAATTCACCTGCATTCAGTGCTCACATAACTGAATACAACACCAAGCATTTTTGCTTTAAGAAAAACACCTTCCTACTGCAAAAATTCTAGTTATCATCAAGTTATACGCAACGCTTTTCACTCTAAAGGATTGCAAAACATTTAACAAACCACCAAACTTGAGGTGTTTAGCACAGCAGTATTACAGAACACTTTTTAAGGCAAACAATAAAGCTACTCTGCTTTAAACTGGAGCAAGTTGCCAAAATGGCAAATGAGTCAAGTGAATGGTAGCAATAGCTTGGCTCTGAGAAGCTGTTAGAAGATGGTAAATTGAGACAAGTGGTCAGGGATCAATTTTTACATTGTGTCTTGCCGCTATGCAGAATAGCTAACTTTGAAGAGTGCAAAGCTGCAGCAGCTGAAGCCTCTGAAAAGAGAATTACAAAGTGAGGAGTCCTAACGACACGCTTCATTCACTATAGAAGACAGAAGAAATCACAATATAGCATTTTTTTGAACACGTATTCCTAGAAGGCAACATTTCTTGTCCCAAAAATCACCACATTTTCAGATGAGAATGACAGATTCATATGTACAGCATATGGGAAACAAACTCATTTACAGCTACTATATCTACAGTATTTAATCAAGAATGAGAAGAGGAGGCTTTAATTGCCCAGAACAATGCTCAGGATTTTAGTACTAGTGTTCAGAACTTGGAAGAAGCTCATCCTAGGAAGCAATGAGCATGGAAGAAAAATGAGAAGCGTTGGAGCGGCTGTCTGGCACTGGAGAGGATTGCCACAGGCCAAGCCCAGCTACCTTCCTTTACATGGGGCAATGCCTCTTGGCTCTCCCATTTACTCCATGGTGATTTCATAAAGGAATTTACCAATGTCAGGATCTATACTTCCAGCTGAGGACCTGGGAGAAGAGTAAGAGCAGCATGGTCTCATGAGGCAGACAGCCCGGGGGTGGGGAAAAAAGGGAGCTGGTGGGAGACAGAGCAGCCACGGTGCATGCAGTGGCATTACATGGAAGGAGACACTTGGCTTTGAAAACGTAGGCAGCAAGCTGTGAGGACTGGGCAGCCAGAGACTGAGGTCCCGGCATGAGGGGATACAGTACGGCAGCATGCCAGGCCAGCAGATACCCATGCCAGCAAAGCACACCTCAGCTACTGAAAATTAAACAAATTAATTCAGAGATTTACAGCACTGAGTTCACACTGGAGTCATTAATACACTTTTGAAACCAAATCTTCTCCCAAAAATCTACGCATTTACATCATTTGGGAAAAGGTCTGTGAATGTGCCCTCATTTTACAATAACCATGAATTCAAAAAATTTAAAATATCATGCAGACTTCACCAGACTCCCTCAAAGACTACAAAAAGCAACATAGTATCATATGAGTTGGAAACAAACATTTTTAAAAAGGCACATATGTCTTGTCTTACTGGGCTAGCTGTAGCTTTTTCACAAGATACTCTGGCAGTGTGGGAACTTCTTTTCAGACACCCAAAATGTCCCAAGTTTTCATTTCATCGGTCAAAATATTAACTTATTTTATAGCTCCACGCATTCAAACTACTTTGCTGCTTTGAACTGCATTTGCCCTAGAAAACAGCCTAGCAGAAGTAGTATTCACTGCAATGAGAGAGTGTCTACAGATAAATAAAACCAAGCACTGACAAATCAAAGATGGATATCTCCTTACCACTCCCCAAAATAAAGTTAAGGGCAGAAATGTTTCTGTAACTATTGCATCTGTTACCTTTGATTCAGAAGTTAGCAGCACAACTACTGGTATGCTTTTTTCTTTTAAACTACTTTGGCTTTTCTCATTTCACTTGCAAAAATATCACCACAAAAAATGGAAATTTATTATTTTGAAAGTAACCACGAAACACTTTTTGAAGACATATTAATGAAGTAGAAGAGAAGTCATTCTGTAACAGGTGCAAATAGGCATGCTACCCCCAGTTTCACACTCCTCCATCACACCTACCGTGGGGTCTTACCTTCTGGTGGATTCTTATTCTGGTTGTTCCAGACAACTAACAATTTGGATAGACTAGGCACTTTAGACACCTCTGTGATGACTCGGAAAAGGCTCTCCACCCGGTCATACGTCAGAACTATGGCTGTGAAACCTTGGGACTGAGGTGGGATCAGTGGAAGGAAGAGTGGGTTGCTCACACTGCTCCATTTCTATGAAGGCAAACAAGAAAACAGGAAAACAATTCTATTAAAGTGACTTACCACAGCAGGGAGTAATTATTACAGTAGGGAGTAATTCACATAGCCAAGACCTAACTGTCGGATTTGGAATTTGCTCAGATCAGGCAGGCTGACTCTCCAATTCTGGCAACAGTGGACTTGAGCAATTTCTCAAAACCTTTATTCCAATCCGTTTCTTAATTCAATTTTCATTTTTGCCTAGCTGTAACATTGCAGACAAGAGGGTTTTTATGTAAAAAAATAAAGTGGAAGAGGCAGATAGATTTGTGGAGAAGGAAAACCAAGGTGAATTTTGAACCCAGCTAGCATGACTCAATTCTCATTAACTAATCACTATTTCAAGGCATTTATATTTATACTCAGGACTCAATAAACAAAGAGAAACTTAATCAGCACTACAATTTCAGAAGCAAAAAAGAGTTAACAACAAAACCAAAGCAGCAAAAACATAAACCTGGTATAAAATGTGTACCCAAGCAAAAAAGGCAAAAGCAGGCAATAAGAGGAATAATGTACTAGCTTCCACAAAACTGTTTGTTCAATGCTGAAAAAAACACCTATTGCATTTAAAAAAAAAAAAAAAAGGGCATGAGATGCAAAGATGAATTTCAGAGAGTTATCTACTCCTCATGAATTTTAACTAGGGCATCCCTTTTAAGACTTTAAAGGTCTTACTTCAGTACACTGCCAGCATAAGGAAGCCAGCTCAGCTGGCAAAAGACAAGACAGACAACTAAATTCTCACTGAATGTGCCAACCTCCTTTGGAGCCGACAACGTGGGGGAGGAAGCAGTGAAGGGACCATTCGACAGGAATGAAAGCGCCAGCACTTCAGTCTCAACTTTTCCATTCCAGCTGACATTCCAAGCAGGGGTCGGACAGAGAAGCAAAGGGAAAACCAAGACCTTTTGGGACGAGGTGAAAAGGGGAGTTGGGAAAGCAGAAACTGAGTGATGCTGTTTTGCAGGGAAGTCTTGAATCCTAGCCTGTAAAAACTATGAACACTCATAAGAGGTTAGTAACTGCCAGCAGTTTACAGAAATACTGCAAGAATCTCCAGCTAAACTCATACCATGAGCCTGCTTCTATCAGGAGGAAAGCAAGTTTTACAGACTCAAAGTTATCACATTTGCAGGAAATAAACTTTGCAATTTTCTGTTTCCTTATTCCGTCTTTGGGTTACCTCATACACCCAACAATCACCTTCCTTATGTTTAGTGGTTAGACACCTCTAACTAGAATAACTTCAAGGACAAGAAGAATGGAGAACCTATTTACTAAAAGAGATCATAACATTTTGACCATTTTGGTAAAGGAGAAAAAAATATGATGTGAATATGATTTCCTTCTACAAACACATCAACACTGAAGGGGACATAAATATGTGAGGCAGAAAAGAGACACTTAAAGTTAAGCACAGCACTGGCACACTGTTTTATCCAGGATGGTCTATGGATGGTATGTTCCAGGCAAGGCTCTGTCAGTAGGAGTAATACCTTTTAGTAGACCTCCTGAAATAGTTGGAAAGACGCACTAGTCTTCAGCTACACATACCTTATCAGGTCTGGTACAAGCAGCATTCAACATAAACTGTTCGTGAGGTTCCTAATAGAAAGCATGAAGTTCTAGTTTTTACCCAACAGGAGTAACAGGGTAATGTAGAAATAGTAACAGTATAATATGGAACTTTGGTTCATGAAAGGGACACGGCTACCTGCGATAGCAGAGGACTACACTCAGCAATTCAGAAAACATATATCCGTTACTTTAGCAACTGATATGTGCAGAGACAAATCTGCTTTCAGATTATTACATTTTCTAAAATTAAAGCTTTTACACGTACTTCTGCTAATTTTACAAGACGACTGGTGGCAGATGGGGACAGCCCTCTGATTTTGCTCCAGTTTCAGTAATTCCTTCAGCAATTTCTACAGCAAATCACAATCTAAATGTAACCAGAGCATAAACCATCTCATTAAAGCTTTACAGACTCATTTCCACACAACCCCCACCCCAAGACTGCTATTACCCAAATGACCCTTGTAATGTCGAGCAGCTTCTTAAAACAACTTTCAGAAACCTCTCTTCATTAATACTTGAAGCAGAGGTTTAACATCATACTCAGTAGAGTGCCAAGAAAATCTTATGTTTCTGCCCTACAAGAAGAAATAACTGGTAATCTACGGACAATGCTGTATTTACTACTTACGAGTGAGTACTGCCACCTAAATTAATGGCTCCCACTTGAAGTTTTTCTAGCAACTTTTTCTCTCTGGCCACAGCATTTCCTAACAAATCACTTGCTGTAATATCCTTGGAAAAGGTTTATTCCTTTTCTGTCATCTAAGACTATTTTAGGTACTTAGAAAAAAAAATACAGATGCACGTGTGTGAGCACATGCATATGTGCCTAAAAAATTATCATGCTTAAAAACCTAAGTTTTAGGTACATTACTTCAATTCCAACTTTTACTGCTTTCAGAAAGGCATGAAAATTCTCCCCCGCTGGTTATAACTTAGGAAAAATAAGGCAACTTCTGAGGTGTTTTTGCTCATGCATCTACTAAAGGATGATGGAGGTAGAGAAAAGTCTGTAGACACACACTAATGGATGGGAGAACCATGCCTCTCATTTGAGAAAAACATTTCAAAAAGGCAATTAAGCATCTCTGAAGTGCCATTAAGAGCCAACCCCCTGCTGCCTGCCTGAAGAGTGTGTCTACAGTCTGAGACCTATTGACCCCACTTTCTGCAGGAAATCAGGCAAATTCAAGCCTCCATAATTTGCTAAAGTCTTCCAGATTTCTGCTTGGGAAAAGCAAACCATACAGGCAATTAATTCAACAGCAACCTAATTAAATCTCCATTATGGCAGCAAAGCATGAAATGGATAATGACATAGGGATGGGTTCTCCCAGTCACTGCTCAAGAAACCAAGTGGTGAAGGAACATTTGCTCCAGTCCCATTTCTATTAACATTCTTGATGAAAATTCACAGGAACTTTCACTCTCAGAGAGAAGAGCAAACAGCAACAGTGGATTGATCATCCATCACCTTTCTTTGACAAAGTGCTGACACTCAGCTATGGATAAGACAACCCTTCACTCTCGCCCTCCCAGCTAATATCATTAGAAGAGCCAGGATAATTAATCTAAGATTAATAGGTTGTTTGCTGTGAATCACTTTTATGGGCTAAAAGGATCAAGTTCAAATGCCAGTTTCCTAAGAGTAATCTCATGTCACTGAAGTCTCGCAGTCTCAGTCGTCTGACAGCTCTTTGCAGTTCACATGAAAATCCAAAGTAGTGGGACCTGAATGACAGTGAGAACTTAGCAATAGCCTGAAGCTAGGGAGAGAGGAGAATTCAGGAATGGGTATGTATACAGGGAAGGATTCAGACTGCTGCAGCTGTCCTGTGCTTGCTTTCCACAAGTGTGCATGTGTAATAATGCCTTAGAAATAAGGCACCTTCCTTTACTATAGATACATCAAATATTGCCCTCCTTCTTGGTCATTAAAAACAACTTGATTCTATCTTAGGAGAAGTTAATACATTAAGGACAAGGTATCAAGGGAGTTGAATTCCCATTCTGTGGGATGCTTAAGGTTAGACTCAATGTGGAATCTTCAGGTTCAAGTTAGCAGAGAAGTTTTAAACAGACCATTCTTAGCAGGATACAGAAGTGAGACAGATGGGAGCTTCAGGAGATCAATGAACACAACTGGACTGAGAACTGGCCAATCATAATAAATGCTACAGAGCCTCAAAGGTATTGGCAAAATACCAGACATAACTAAGACAGGGTCCTACCCCAAAACAACTTATTCGGGTGTACGCTGAGTGCCATTGAAAGAGACTTGAAGAAAGACACAGCAGACACATAAACTGCATCACAGAATGGTCTCTAGGAAAACAAAGCTGTGTAAGATGTCCCATATTACAGAAGAGAGTCAGGAACTTCCCAGCTATCACTTAGTGGGAAAACTCAGCAACAGCACTTTAGAAGAATAAAATTTCACTGCTCCCATGAACAATACAGTGGGCTTTCCTCCCTGTGTATTTTATTTTCAACAACTAGGCTGCTTGTTGTAATCACGTATTAGTGAAACCACACAGTTTGAACAACAACAACTGACGGTCTTTTAAAAGCACAGAGGTAAGGACAACAGTGTGTTGAACTTAAACAGTAGCTAAGTAGTTCTTCTACACATCTAAGCAAAACAGATGTATATTCCCTGCCTCTGTGGGTAAGGCTTTTTCAGCTGGGTTGTTCTGAATATCAACCTAACCTCAATGTGGTTTCAATTATGAATTACCAGACCAAAAAAAGCTTTGATTTATTCTATTTTGCTCCAATTATTCATGATAAGTTTCTATTGAATACTTTGAGAAAGTATTTCATCATGCTTCTCATCCTCAAGTGGTCATAGGGCAAAACCAAAGGAATTAACCCTCTCTACTTATCCAGAGCCAACCATAGTGCTTACACTCTGCAGGATCACAAGCCAAGTTGCAGTGGCCACCATTTCATGTTTTGATGAAGACTATAAACGCTCCTCAAAAAAAATTTTAGCCACAAGACACACAGGCATTTCTACCTATTCCTTCTTGAGTGATGAAATCTGATACTGTCATGAATCATGAATTTTGATTGCCAAAATACATCACGTAACTGTAACACTAAGTTATTCAGCATCTTTTTTTTTTGTTTAGCTGTTTAAATCTAATCAGCTGTCTGAGCCCTTCTGACAGAATCTATTGGCTGAACATATTCTTTGATATAAAAACTCAGCTTCAGGCTCATCTCTTCAACTCCTTAATTTCAATAATGTGTCAAAGGAATAGATTTGCAGTGAGAAGAAGAGAATTATCAAGAACTGAGTTCATATTTACAGCTGCCATAATACTTATGCTTTTTGGAATCCCTCCATCAATTTTCTTGCCATTCTTTTGTAAGAATAAGAATAATGAGAATATTATAACATTATAACCTTAATAAGAACATTCAAACAATTTGAAAGAGAACCAGGAAAAGGATTCATGTTTTTCTGTGGGTTTTTGTTGGGTTTTTTTTTCCTGGTGTAAGTCAAGGTAGCAGCTCCTGACCCAAAAAAAACCAGGGTATGACATAATCTGAATTGGGAAAATGGAACTTAACATACCTTTCATGCTACCAAAGCCAGAAAAGACAGGGAGTACTGAAAAGATGACTTGTGGAATCCAAAGCAACAAAGTTGTTCCCCCACCCTTTTTTTTTTTTTTTTTTACAGTTAATGACTCCCTTTACATACAATAAAGTTGCACAGTTAAGAAGCCACAGGAGGCACCAGGCAGTGCAACAAACAATGAGACCCTCACCTTTGGCCAGCAAAATTTTTCTTTGGGTGCATCTCAAAACCAGCTTTGCAGAGGTTAAAAATGTGTCTCTCACTTGCATGTTTAGTGTCTACTACTAAGCTAAAGACAAAGCAAAAAGCTCTTAGAGAAAATAAAACCCAACAGTATTAAATGGTTAGGTGTAGTCTTAAGAACTAAAATGTCATTCAAGTGAAATATATGAAATCCAGTTTCCGATTCTGTCAACCAAATACAAAAATTCGTTGTTCATGCCTCAAAGGATATAATTTACAATGGAAATAAACCTACACACTAGATATTAGTCATACAACATAGGATAACTGTGATGTTATCTATCACTGTGTAAGAGGAGAATCCTAATCTCTAGGCAGCTAAGTTAAAGAACCAACTGTTAAATCGTGTTTCTCACACACACAAAAATATCAGTATTTATAGCTGAATATATGTGGTATACTCAACTTGTCCATAATATCAACACTGGAAAAACTATCGATAAACTGAAATTTATTTAGTATAAGAAAGAATATCAATCTTCTACCATAGTAAATAAAGCAAAATTTCACCCAGCTGATTCAAACCATCGCACAAGGTAGCTGGAAATACAGCAGGAACAGAAACCTAATATTGTTCAATGGAAAAAAAACCAGATGTGCATTGCCCAGAAAAGTGCTAGCTTGTTCTCATTTACAGGTAAATAAACATGCGTATATTAAAATTTGCTTAATGCTTTGAAGATGAGGAATGGTACTAGGATGGAAGTACAGTTATAACAGTGGCATTATCTGGAGACTGAGGGCTGCAAAATACGAGTCAAAGAGTTTAGAAACAGTTTAATTGTTTAACAAGTGTCAACTGCCTGGTAATTGGCAGAAGCCCACAAAGTATTCTGTAAATGAACATCCTACTTAGGCTTTCCTAAATGAATGGCACTTTTTGCACTAAGTTAATTTTGCTATTTTAGTTTAAACCAAATGATAGTGTTATTTTCTGCCTTGCTGGGGGAAATGAAATCTGGTATGTTTATTGTTCGGCATAGTGATATTCTCAAGTGATTATTAAACTATGGTCTGTATCATCCAAGGTCAAAGCTCAAAAGCAGCCCCTGACAAAAAAACCTCTAATGTTTTATAGGTCTACATTATAAACAGGCTTGAAAGAATTTCAACAAAAGCAACTAAAAAAATCTGGAAAAACCCTGTCTTACTCATTTTTCAGAAACCCATATATGTTAGCAAGGCATGACACAAAGTAAGAGGAGAATTTAAATAATCTACAGAGAAGCACAAGTGAGAAAGTAATTTACCTCTATTAGAGCATAACAAAGCACTTAATTGAAGATAACAGATCACATCTCAAACCCAGGTCATTAGTTTTAATCCAGCCCAAACTGGTAACCATCAGAATGCACACCATAGAAGTGGTCATTTTCTGGCTTACTTGAACGTAACTGATTGCCTCTGCCTAATAGATAATGGCTGGGTCAAGAAATACAAAAGGCATGAAACTCCCATGCTTGCAGCAAAACACTGCCTGAGACATAAAGGACTCAAGTGGTCCAGGAATGAATTTCAGGCCCCAAAAACATAATTTGCCCCTCTTCATTAAAAGGAGGAAATATCTTGTAGTGCATTTTTATTGAAAGTACCATTCCATAACATATTAGCATGTTATATGCTACTAGTCTTCCACTTCCTCAACAGGATAGTGGACAAGTAGGAAGATAATCCACTTTATAGCATATTTTTTCTTTAGAAAAAGCCAACAGTCTTCAGTCAACCAATACAAACACATAAAACTGCTTGGATCACTTCCTCAATGTAATGTACTAAGTATGGAATTAACTGCATGTGCATTTATCTTCTGTGTACCTTATACTCCCTCCTGCTGGAAAAATACCCTCCTGTACTGCTGCTGTATCCACACTGTGGTGAAGATACTCAGGCAACAGTCTCACTAATATTTTGAGCCAATATAAGCCAAACTAATGCCAAAAAAAGCAGCCTTCCAGCCACCCAGTCCCTCTCTTGTCCCCCTCCTCCCCACCCACCCCCTTTTTTTTTTTTCTTTTGCTGGGTAAGTTTTACATGAGGAAAATTATTTTGGTTAATTCACCACAAGTGAACTAGAAAATTAAAAAAGAAGGCAGCACAGAGAGAGAGAAATCATCATCCAACTGCAGAAGAGTGCAGGACTGCTTGTTTTAGCAACAGTACCTGCTTACAGTGGTTTAAATTGTTTGGAAAACTACAGACTCAACACAAGGTGGGCTGGTGTTTCTTTGTGTTGAGATTTGAGAAATATCCAGGGAAAAGGAATAAAGCTAATCTATATGCAGATCTAGCCATGAGCATGCCTCACAGATTTTAAATGAGTGAATATCACTTTCATGCTGACTGTCCAAGATAACAGCCATCCCCTCAGACACAAAAATCAATGTAATTTTGCTGAAAAGAGAATGTGATCATTATTATGTTTGCAGATATGTCCTAATTCCTAATTTGAAGCATCAGAGTTCAAAATAAAGCAAAGAGAAAAACTTCAGAAAATAGCCTTAAGTCCCTACTGGTCCTACTTTGCAAGTGACATCAAACTTGAGGCAGCCTTTTGCGAAAGATGCAGCTTTCTCTTCATAGGTGCTGCTGTTACAAACTTACTTAATCGAATATTTGAGGCCCCTAAAAATCTCTTCTATCTAGCATACTTACAGGCTGTAATCTGTTAAACGTTTGCTAACTCAAAATAGATTCTACTGTACTATAATCAAAATAATAAAAGGCAGTACTACATGAAATCATAGGAAACAGACTGAAATCAGAGAATGAATCTTAAAACTGGAAGCAACTCATGAGGCTACAATAGCTCAACAAAATGCGGAGTAAAATGTGCATCTTGGAGAGTTATGAGCTATCCTAATTGTTAAAGTAGAAATAATGTTTTTACTGCTTTATTTAACACCTGAAGCAGTTGTAATAATTGAGCAGCAAAACAATTAGCAACTAAGACATTTTACCAAGCTCTATTTTTCTGTTACTTCTCAGTATCCTAGTGATATACTAAGCAAAATTAACCTCTATAAGCACACAAATAAAAAGAAACCTTAAACCAAGAAGACAGGCAGGTAAGCAACCACGGCCAAGGATTCTTTCTAGCTAAGGATTCTCCTCTGCATGATGATCTTGCACAGACAGCAAGCTCTTCTTTCTGTTAGAAAGGTGTATCTGTCCTAGCAAGTAAGCTCATAAATCCATTAAAGCTGGCATTTTCTGTACAAATATTCCATAGGCAAATCCATGCTCTCATTTTCAAAACCTCACTATTCAGAGCACAGGGATCTGAGCTCTGTTAACAGCCTTGTACTGATTAAAGAAATCTCTGGCTAATTGCAGTAAGCCCCTTGCCTTAAAATGGTGATTGCACCTCTGCACCTTCTGTTAATCTGCCTACAGCTTCTACATATTCTTTCTGCAACTCTGCATTTCTATCTAAACCGCGTAACGGGAACAAGAATGTATAGAAGAGCACTGCATTTAATCCTTACTGACCACAACAACGTAAGGAACAACAAGCAGAGCTAGAAAAACTGGATGCTGAGCCAGCCAAGTTTGAAGGCAGAATACACACTGCAAGTTCTGGAGGTACAGCTCTGGCCAGTAACGTAAGAATTTATGACACCCAGTTACGCGCACATTTCACTGTGGTATTAATATTAACTTGCGGGTGCTTCATTTTAACCGTTACCTATATCCTGGCCCTGGGGCCAACCTGAAATAATTTGTTTTATATTCTTCAGTCTTGAAGTTTATTTAGAGAAGAATATGGCAATTTTCTTGTAAATGAGGAACACACTCAAGTCATCTTTAGTTATTTTGTCGTCTTATCAGAGTTAGAGGATACAGTTGCTATCTTCTGCTACCTCAAATGTACGTGCTTTCCAACTACAGTGTTTCATCCAGTCTTACTAGAAATTTTAACAGTGCTAGGAGTGGACATAAGGCATGCACTTAGATGAGAAACACACTCAGGCTCAAGTGGATCATTATTCCCCTGACAAGCAGACACCAACTGTGGAATTCTGACTAGCGCAATTATTTTAAAAACAACAACATTAAAATAACTATTACTAAATTTATTGACTTATTAAATTTACTAGCAGATAGTGTATATATCATCACCTTCTAAATTGCCTGAAGTTAGAAATTAGCTGAGTCCTGAAAAATATGCTCCCCTATAGACCGCAACTGTAATATGCTCTCACCTCAGAGATAAAATAAATTTACAGAAAAAAAAAAAAACCTCAAAGATGAATAGGAGAAGGCTCCATTTATTTGCTTCGAATGAAAGAACAAGGGTCAAAACCAAACAGTATTAGCTGGCGAAAAAGGAGAAAAAGGAGAAAAAGGAGAAAAAGGAGAAAAAGGAGAAAAAGGAGAAAAAGGAGAAAAAGGAGAAAAAGGAGAAAAAGGAGAAAAAGGAGAAAAAGGAGAAAAAGGAGAAAAAGGAGAAAAAGGAGAAAAAGGAAGAGCCTCATGGAAGGAAATTTTCATACATGCTCAGAGTAGCTATCAAAATCCCCAGCTGAAGATATCACAGGATTGTGTACTGCTGTTCTACAAATTTAACTGGTCTTGAACAGAATCCGAATTCTATTTTCTTTAACTGACCCTCTGAGAAAGGGTCACAAGCACTCTGTGTTGCTGGCTAATATGGAGCTTACACAGCCCATAAAGGAACTTTTAATGATATTTCTATTTCATATTGAAGCAAGAAATGAATTCATGCACATATTAAGCAATTTTCATAGACTAGGATAAACATCAAATTCTTTCAACTGAGACATAAAACCACCAAGGAACTGACCATTCATGGCATGAGAGAGGCATGATATGAGGTGTTAACTCCAACGTCCTGGACAAATTCCAGCTTGTCTAATTGCAGTCAGCCTTCTAACTTTTCTTTGCAATTGCACATTGATACAATATTCCTGCCCACTCCGTGTACTGCCCTAGCACGGTATTGCTGTTACATGTTCCTCCACAGTTTCGGAGTTCTGTTCTGTATGTTGCTGTGTCTGTGGTCATAAACCTTCTGCTTAAGAACCTCTAGGTTGAATGACTAATATAAATATTTTTTCCAAGTATATATTAAAAAGAAAATTAAAAAAAAAGAAAAAGAAAAAAAAAAAAGGAGCCTGCTTGTTGCTCTGAGTAAGATTAGCTTCCCCAGAAATGGATGGGTTTCCAGTATAGGAGAGAACCCAGGAGAAGATATTTTTGTGTCCCCTTTAAAGGCTAAGTAATCCTAAAGCCATTTTCTTCATTTTACTAGGTGTTTCAAGGTGCTTGTTTTGCTAGCGTAATCTGAAGGTGTTAAGATGTTCTGATCCCCTTGTTGCGGGGTACATACATACTTCTTGTGCAGCTTAATTTCTTCCTTAAATACTGACAAATGCCACACTTTCTCTGTAGGCAATGACAACAGTAGATTATCAATGCCTTTGGCTAGGCAATGGAAAATCATCTTCTGAAACTCAGCAATGAGCTTCTAACTCTTTGTCAGCAACTGTTCACACTCTATCAGCCTGAAGAGTTTAAAGTAAAACATTCTACTCCTGAGCACTCCTACCCAGCTTTCAGAGAAACTCTCTCTAAACCATCATAAAGTGAGACAGTTAACAAGTTTGTTTTTATTAGCAAAACAAAACTATTTTTAATATTTTGACACAGAGAAAATTAACTGATTATGAGTGAAAATCATCTGCAGGCTTTTACATAGTAAAAAATCAGAACCAGCTGCTTGGTGCAGAAGGTTAATTAATACGCCAGTGTTTCTTTAACAGAGGTGGGTTCAGCCAGTGAAACTTTTTTTTTTTAAGGGGAAAAAAAACAAAACCAGCAAAACTTTGATCATCAGTTTCTGTATAAGAGAAATTATATAGAAATAACATGAAGAAAATTGTAGGCATAGGAATAACTAGCTATTTCACCAGAATTACATGAAAGAGCCTTGCAGATTGTTTAAGATCTGCCGTACTTCCACTGACTATTTCCACTGCAGTTATTCATTTTTAAGAGCATTAAACTCACACTAAATTCAACAGAAATAAAGAAGTGTGTGTGTACGCATGCATGAAAAATAAATAAATATATAAACAAGCAAGCAATTTAGTGTGTGCAACAGCAAAAGTTAAAAGTTCGCATTTCACCGCCAGGACATAAAATGAACTGCTAGTTATTTTGCCAGTTATCATAAAATATATTAGCTTCATCTGTGCAAGTTACCAACACACACACACAAACACACGTACACAGAATTATTACCAAGTTTCATAGCACATACCTTTTATACGAGGAAAAAAAAACAAACCCACAATTTGTTTTATGAGTAAATCAAACGAATTTACTTACCACAGCTGGGGGATCATTCCATTCTTCATAAGAAATGGCAGCATATGGGTAAATTCTATCATTGATAATCTGAAGAGTAGCAAGAGCAATTGCTTTCATCGATCGAAAATATGCTTCCCAGAACCACCTTGCCTGTAAAGAGAATAAAGTTCACTTTCACATTGCACAGATCCAGTGCTTAATAATCAGTTATGGCTTATCATGCACAATCTGTTTCATGCAGTCTACATGTCAAGTGGAAATTAAATTAGGAGGCATGTTTACTGTAGCTAGGATATTTCCATAGAGCCTGAAGGCTTCAAACTCAACCCCACTCCCCCAAAAAACAGGACTTACAGCCAATAAAAAGAAGCAGCAGCATTACTTTGCAAGTGATTAAATAGAATGAGAATACTTGAAGGAATCAGTTACTTTCACACTTTCATCATGTTTTCCCCTTGAAAAATGTCAAAAGCAGTTTGACCATAGAACAGAAGAAATTGCTGTTATACTCAAGTTTTTCCAAGGCAGAGGAATCCACAGTGCAGCTAAATAGCCAAATAAAAGCATACAGCCTAAAAGGTGGAACTTAAAAGTCACCTTTCAACATCAATATTAGAGACAGCTGATCAGCTAGAGAATTTCAGTACTCATGAACACTACCAAACTAATACCTAACCAAAACCAAATATTACTTATACAAGTAAATATTAAGATTTTTACATAAAAGTACACGCACATGCCAATTTGTTACAATCATTAATCTAGGCTAATTTACAACATGGGCAGTGTAAAACTGCTGAAATGAGGCATGTGATTTTCTTATGCACAGATGCACTGAATTTCACAGATGAGTCGTTTTCAAGCTAAGGTCCTGTATGGCAAGTTTTAATCTTGTCCCAGTTTCTATGTAAGACAGAAATGCTGGAAGAAAAGCAGAGTTTTGGAAATGAAAATGTTGACTTATCTGATTCTCTGTTAGAGACATAAACATACTTTTTAAATGCCCAGAACCATCAAATGATCCTGTAGGACCCCATCCAACCCAGAAGGAAACATGTTTTGCCAATAAATGTAGTTCAAGTGTTTTGGCCCAAGAGATGTGAATTTTTTCAACCTAATTCTTCTTCAGGAAATTCCAGCACCTTGAAGTGTCCAGAAGGTAATTTAACTTGCAGTCTCCCTACGGTTCAGTATCAACTACAAGAGTATGTGTTTGCATCTAGGTTGTAGAACAATTAAAACAAAAGACGTTTTTTTGATAATTGGAAGGTTAAGAAGCTTTCAGAGCCAGAACACAACTGAAGACAACGTACAAATTTGGGCAACTGCTATTACTCTTGCTATGGATTCCTTAAACAGTAAAAAGGCTCTACAGACAGGCTGGTTTTAATCACGTGCTATGAGAATATTAAATAATATTATTTAGAATATTAAGTTACTAAAGGAATACCAAGCTTTTGGAGGACTTTAAGATGAACCAAAAATAACTCTCGTTTAGCTGCTGTTAACAAGTTGCCAGTGTGTCTCACTCTGCAGGTCATTACTTCTTAATAGAAGACAAAGAGCGATTCCTACATGTACACTTTGTGCTGGAGCATTCCTAGGCTAAATAACAGTGTACGGGAAAGATTACAAGTAGGGAAAATGCAAATTCACAAGCAAACTTGCACATATTCATGCATATGCTACCCTGTACTTTACTCTGAGTGTAAGCTATGGGATTCAGAACTAAAGACCTGTTGCCGAAACACTGGTCCTAAAACTCTACTCTGTGGGTTGTCTGTAAAACAGGTTCTTCAGAATAGTTCTGTTGAATATTTAAGATGAAAAAATCCACGGTACAATTAAAAAAGCAAACGAGGAGAGAGACAAGTGCTCTCCGGAGCACTACTTTTATTGTGAGAAAACATTAACAACCATAAGCCTTACTACTTCAGAGTATTTCAAAATTTTATTAAGGAGACTGATGAGTATGTCTGAAAATTACGCTTCTCTGGAGCTTGTCATCCAGAGACAGTGCAAAGCAATTTCACTCTAGAACAGAGTCACTTCCCTCTCCGCATTTCTCTCCCTGGTAGGACTTAACAGCTGGATAACAGGCTGATTACCAAGAATATAGAACAAAATGAATATTACATCCAACTGTAAAAGCAGAAGAATTATAGAAACAGGTAAGAATAAATAATGTCTGCCATCCTAAAATAGCAAAGACATTAAATAAAGCAAACACCACATGCTAAGCAAAGACTTAAGTAATCCTTTCCCTATGACCCATTTCTTAAGAAAAATGTATTATTTAGAACTCAGCAGCAACCAATTTAAAAAGAAAACCAGAAGTAAATTAAGAATTAAAATTGACCAGAACAGTGAACCTCTCTATTAAAGTATCCTAAATAAACAAGAGTAAGAACACAGATTTCATTTTCACATTAGATAACAGTTTAGAACCACTGCTATAAGCAGCACTAAGTAGGAAGGAGAAATTATTTTATGTAGCCTTTTAACATATAACTTTATAAAGCAATTAAGTAGCTATTGTGTGAAATACACACAGGACTGTGTATTTCATTGTTATTAAATGACAGCATTCCTATACTGTTCTAACTAAGATTGTTTATTAATACTGTAATATCTATGATTATCTAGCTTTGTAACAATCAAAGCTTTTTTCCTCCTTCAGCAAAACTAGGATGGCTCTGATCTGGCTTCTCTTTGCTGAATGAATGTTTGCAATGTCAGGCAATATTACACCTTTATACCAGAAGCAAAACTGGAGAAGAGGGCAGAGGGAATTTACTTTTTAGAGACTAATATTTATGTAATTAATTTTTTGTAAAGAGCTAGAAAATGTTCCCACAGTTGGTTGTAATTTTTTGGAGTTGTGTTTCTTTAAGGCAGAATTCAAAACCTTCTAAGGGGATTCGAAGTCTCCAAACAGATGTTTCAGGGTCTCATTACTTCCTCCCCACCTTGTTTGCTTTTATAAAGCAGAACTGATTAACATGGCTTGCTAGTGTCTGCTGCTCAGCATGCTAAGTTACTAAACATTTTGGGAAAGTTTTCTATTGAGAAGATGTATGTCGATTCCATTTGAAATGTATTTTCTGCTCTACTTGGTGTGGTTGAAAAGCTTATGTTGGAATGTAACTAATACCTAGGAGGGATAAAAATCCCATGAACACATTTGGGATACAGGAGAGAGAAACAACAACAACAACAACAACAACAACAAACCAAAACAAAAAAAAGATTAAAGAGAGAGAGGTCTGTTCCTGACTCCTATGCCAACCTTCTTAGTATTCTTACATAGTTTTTTCTGAGCTGTCCATTTCTCTTTTCCATATCTATGAATTCAGAAGACTAATGGTTACATACTCGAGAGTAGCTTTGCGAACTTGGTAATGTTTGCAAGGTATTGCAATTGTAACATACTAATTAGAGCTACCTGAAAGCCTTTCAGGATCTTGAAATGAATGATCCATAATTACGGATCTTGTCTTCCACATAGCATTGATTGTACACAGTCTACAACTATGATATGGTCAAGCTACCACTCTTTTCAACTTGATCTGAAATTAACTTCTAGTGCTCTAGTAGTCTGCTTGATGAGGTTTCAGAATTTTCTAAGGAAACACACTGTGTGGACCACAGACTTGTAGACAATGCTAACTTTGTATACACCTAAACATTGCTTAGGTCACAGACAATCTAAATCGTAAACAGAGATCAAACGTTTACTTTGTACAACTGCCAAAACGACACAGATGAACATACGTTAACTATGGGATCTTGTTCTGGGTGTATGGCTTACCAGGAATTGCAAACAGGTATTTAAGAAACAGCTTCTCTTCCCCTTCTAAATTTCTAGATAAATAGAAAATCTAGGATAGATACAAGATGAAAGACAGAAAAGCATTACTTTCTATAACAGTTTTACCAACGTATGGAAAAGTCAAATGTAGAGTACTGAATGACTTGCCTGACAATGAGAAATACATACATTATTGGGTTGCCCAATGGGTTGGAAGCGACTGGAATCTCTTATAATACAATAGATCCCCCATGAAATTAGTTCACCTGAATTCAATTTCTGCAGAAAATTTTACAAAGCCAAGACAGCCTCACCATGAAAGCCAAAGACTGAAGGAATCTGAGGCCAAACTCTCCCCTCTCTCCAAGGGGTGAGCTCTGCAGACCAAGGTCACAAACACGGGCATGCCAGTAGGTAGCTCTAACTTGTTTCTCTTCCTTCCTCCACACCCCAGTTTCAACTGCTGCATCCTCATTAGTTTGGCCATGAAAACCCACCACTTTCTGTAAAGGCTAAAATTGCTTAATATAATGTAGAGGTATTAATTTATCTCTACAAATACATATACACACTTTGAGGAACACCAGCAATATGGGTAAGACAGAAGAAGTTTAGAAACTTTGTGTAGGTTTCTTCCTCGAAACTGTAGATGGTATGGGAAATTTTGCGTTCCTTCAACCAAGTAAGCAAGCATCCAAAACAAAAGTTCAATTCCACTTGTTTTCAGTTCCAGGATTTTGTTCAGGTGGACTACAAAACAACTAAACTGACAATATTCAGCACATACTGGTAGAGGCAAGAGCTTGGGACAGAAGCATTTGCAGTTATTTTCATAGGAGACAACAGGCAGCGGCACGCAGCAATAGGGTAGCCTACTCACAGAAAGTAACATTTATTTAGGTAAGGTGTTATTTTCCTTAGAAATAAACACACTTGGGGGCCTAGCATCTCTTTATAAGCTCTTTACAAGCCCGCATAGCATCAGGTTACAAAGTCCATTCATATAATGTTTATAAGTTCTAGTGCTAATGCCACTAATGGCGCTCCTGTGTAGAGTGCAAGACAGATCAACGTAAATCTTTTGATTAGTTTGTGAAAAGAAAAACACTGGGCATGAGGCAAGGAAAAGAATACTTTCTGTAACATTTAGATCAAGGGAAAAACAGTCCATGAAAGGAACTTTCTAGCCTCCTGTCTTTTCACAGCCCACGATTTGGTGGGAGTTGGTAAAGTTAGCAAAAGGTTAACACAAGATTCGCAGAAGAGCAGTAAAAGTTAACTGCCCATAAACCACCGCTTCTCTCAGCTTTTAGGTCAGGCGCCATGATGCTGTAAGATTTTGCCCCACTGCAGGAGTTCAGTGTTTCCAAAATGCCTTAAAAAGGTTTACAAGGCCTTGAAATATAACCATTTTCACACTGGCTGGGGTTACTCTACTTAAATGCTTTCCCTTCTCGATGGCTCCTTGGTGTTCCTAGTTTTTACTCCCTGACCAGCTGGGTTAGGGAAGTCTGGCCGAAGAAAAGAGTGTGGCCTAGCTGCTGCAGCAGCACTTGCCTGGAATATCAGTGATCTTACTTTTAATCCTGGTTCTGTTACTTATTTAGATAAATGATTAACACACATTTGATTTCTTGCTTCTACTTCAGCCTCTCAGCAGTATGCGTAATATTCACCTCACAGAGACATTGTGAGACTTAACCATTCTAGACCTTTCAAATTTTGGGGTGGATAGAAGAACAGAAAAAATTTAACTTTATCCTCTCTTATTATTTGTAAAAATAAACTTTAAACTAGTAAAACTAATATTTAGCTAACCAATGCTATCAAAGTAACTGACTGTGGCAACCCTTTGCTAAAACGTGTACCTTCAGCAGAGATATAAAAGATATTACAAGAAATACCTACAGCTCTGGGCACGCAAGTGTGTCCACTAAGACCTTCAGGCTCTTAAGTTACATGCAATATCGTAATATAATCAAATGTTTTTTAAGTTACTGAGACCTAACAAGTTATTGCCCATCAAGCAAGCTACTATAATGGGTCACAGGCAACACCCCCCATAACCTCTTTCCATTGTGCAGTAGGATTAGATAGGCTACTGAGGTTCAAGATAAACTGAGTTATTATATATTCGCCCCATACTAAAGATGCATATGAAGACAGCTGATGATATATAATAATCAGATAGCAAGCTTGAGCTCTCAAGCCCCCTACTCCCCTCCACCCCAAGGTAAAATGGGACTGAAGAGAGAACATAAGTTCCTCTTTTGGAGGAACAAGCATTCTACAAAAAGTTTCCCAAGACAAATTTTGGGTTCAGACTGAGGACCCTATAACTCCAAATTCCCACATTTTTCTGCCTATGAATTGTAATCGGCCCCCTCTTTCCGGACCACCTTACTGTTTCTACAGCTGGTTCCCTGTTCCAGCAACTTCCTTGCTGATCACACATATCACTTTTAGTACGCAGTTCTTCAGCAAAGATGATACCAGCTGGGTCAGCTAAAACCAGTGCCCTCTTTGTTTCTTTACACAGGCTTACGAGAAACCCTCAGAAGACTTTATACTGTTAAGAATTAGACAGTAATTTGCTGTTTCTAGAAAGTGATAAGAATTTGGGTTAAAAAAAAAAGTGCTTATTTGGTTTAGGACCCTTAGCAATATCACACAATCAAGTTCAACACACTGTCGTGGTTTAACCCCAGCCTGCATGCAGCTCAGCACCACACAGCTGCTCCCTTACTCACCCCCTGCTCCCAGTGGGATGGGGAGGAGGGGAAAAAAAAAAAAAAAAAAAAAGGCAAAACTCGTGGGTTGAGATAAGAACAGTTTAATAACTACAGTAAAATATAATACTACTAATAATAAAAACAAACAACAATAATAATAGTAATGAAAAGGAATATAACAAAAAAAAGAAGAGGGGAAGAAAAAAAAAACCCAACAGTGATGCACAATGCAATTGCTCATCACCCGCTGACCAATGCCCCAGCAGCAATCCACCTCTCCCGGCCAACTCCCCCCTGTTTATATACTGGGCATGACGTTCTATGGTATGGAATATCCCTTTGGCTAGTTCAGGTCAGCTGCCCCGGCTCTGCTCCCTCCCAGCTTCTTGCACACCTGCTTGCTGGCAGAGCATGGGAAACTGAACAATTCTTGACTGAGGATAAGCGCTACTTAGCAACAACTAAAACATCAGTGTGTTATCAACATGATTCTCACACTAAATCCAAAGCACAGCACTGTACCAGCTACTAGGAAGAAAATTAACTCTATCCCAGCTGAAACTAGGACACACACCTAAAAGCTGGCTGGTTCAATCTTCTCTCTGTAATCAGCAGGGAAAAAAATAGGGTCATTCAGAGAGAAATTTAGAGCTCTGGTACCTTAAAATACCTCCTGAACAATCCATTCTCCTCTTATTAAGGGAGCATGAGAGGACAGAGTACGTGACCAGCTGTGGGCCATGATCCTTCTTTCCCTTAAAGCCCTATCTTCAAAAATGATCTCAGGGCCCTCTCATTTTCCCAAAAAGGCACAAAGATTTGAAATGAGAACAAACAAGAATGTAGGGTACATTTTTCAAAAATATTTCATGTGTTTCAGGCTATGGAAAAATGTAAGAGCCATGCTCTGAAAAGCTGGCTCACTTTTGGGGTGCCAGTACAATTACCCATAACAGGAGGTAACCTCTTTAGAAATCGCAATCTGAAAGTAAAAATTAGATTCTTGTCCCCATACACAGACTACTATGTAGGAATTCTAGTAGTTAATCCATTAAATCAATGCAACACTGGTAAACTCATGCTAAATTGCCTAAAACTGTAAAGCTTTCTGAATTATTTTCGTGTTTTATAGAAGATCAGATAAAAAGCACCTTTCAAATTTGACCTAAGCTGGTTGTGTTGTGTCTATTTGCCAACAAGGATCTATCCAAGAAAAGCAGTAGTGTAGGCATTGTATAAAGAGCACTCATAACATCAGCATGCCACTTTTAAGGCTAAAAAATGGGGATAGTAAGGAATTGCACTTTTGGGGGTGTCTGATCACTTCAGATAAAGACTAATCCATAACTCAACATTGGGTTTTCCCAAAGCTCAAAACCAGAATTTTCCCCAGAAGGGAAAGAGGAATGAACAGTAGAACAATGCAGGGCACATACAGTTGTTTCCAGTTTAGCTAAGGTTTGCTTCTAATGGAACATGACAACGTTCTTTTAATATTGTTTCTGAATTTTCATTCCATCTTTCAACTCTTGTTTCTGAGCTATGCACGATTCTCAAGTAAAGCCCTGAAAATATTATTCTATTTAACTTATACAACTTACATGAGTGGCCTATAGAGGAATATTCCTTAATTACAAGACACTTCTGCAGGATAAGCAAGCAAAACAATAATTTGTATCATTACAGTCCTATATTTTAAGAAAGAGATTCTAGATAGACATTTTGTGGTGCTGGTTTTTATTGTAATTCAGTCTCAAAACATCTCTCTTCAAAAGTAAAGCAGTACGTGGATTTAATCACCTGGCTCAATATTTTCCACTGTAGTAATTTCAGCCATGAAACAAGCACATTTGCCTACTTCAGATACAACAGAAAGTGAAAACTAAATCTTTCCACTATCCAAATTTCTTTTTTTTTCTTTTTCTTTTTGAAGCTGCTGATTCATAAGGGGACAGAGGTCAGAGTTCAAAATGCTAGTCTTACTCTTCACATACCAGCCACTTGGGAGTAACTCACTTCTACTGGCTCTCAGTTTTATTGCTGTAAACTATTTGCCAAATGCTGACTCATAAGAGCTAAGGGTAAAGGAAAATGTTAGTGCAAGCTCAGATATTAATCTCAAGCTTCTTGCACTGCAGTCTTCCTCAGATTCTCCTCTTTGGTGCTTTGAAAAGAATCACTTATATCAATTATAGTAATCCATATGTACAACAACACATACTATGCATATATCAGAATGGTTCTTTGAAACATATCTGTTACAAGTTAACATTTTGAGTATTGCTTCCATACTTTCAGATAATTTGTTAGGGTTTTGGTTTTTGGGGGTTTGGGGTTTTTTTGTTTTGTTTTTTAAGGTTTTCACCTTCTGTTATGAACAAGAGCCCTGTTCTGCTTAAAATCTGGCTCAAACATATGACAGAAGAAGCTATTTTTAACAGCATAGTTCTCATTCTCTCTCATGAAATGGTAACATTTTATATGGTTTTGAAATCCTGCTTATCTTGAGCCCTAAAATACAGATTTCTGCTATTTCTCGTCCTAGTGATAGTAACTTAGTTTTAAAAATAACAAGAACACAAGACTTAAATAGATAAAAATACCACTTAGCACTAGTGTTCTCCCATCCTTCCATATATTTCTGCACCTCAAACTTGCTTCTTTGACTATTAAGTATGTCAACTTCACAACTCTGTTGCAGAAGGCAACACTGCACCAGCAAACCTGACTTACTGCCCTGGCACCCTACAAATCCACTGCCAAAATACATTTCAGTTATGGAGCCAATAAATAGGTATCAGCAATACGAGCAGCAAGGAACCACCCCATTCTCAGGTGTGGCTGGGAATACTGCCGCAAAGCACGGACACAGAGCCAGCAAAGAAAGGAGCAGGATGAGAAAAAAAGCAAAGTTTCATAAAGCACTTCGAGCTTTAAAAACATGTAATGTAAAAATGGCTACCATTTACTGAATTCCCTTTGCTCCCAAAAAGCTTTCATTTCTGTCTTCCTATTTACAGGCAAATGACATGTGTTGACACCACAGAAATAACACAGCTGTAAGAGAGTAATATAGATCCTACTCTGGCTTCCAGATAGTCATATCTACATAATCATCGTTGATAATGATGTAAAGACACAAAAAATAGCCCACTCTCCCTCCATTTTCCAGGAGTTTGTAGGGCTCCCTAATTACTCCAGTTTCACCAGGCTGTTACTGTGAAGGGGCAGGCACACCTAACCTGAGGAGTAGTCAAAATTACTTGGATCTGTATCATCCTTTTTATAAGTTTGTCCTTTGCACAGTCCCTGTTAACCACATGAAACCAGACCTACAGTGAGCTAGACTTACGCTATCATTGATTCAACAGCAGTCCAGAAAGTAATAGAAAACAAATATGTGTATGTAATTGCAGGGAACATTCAACTACTATATGACCACAAGTTGGGGGGTGGGGGGACTTTTAACCACATTTCTTGACAAATGATGGACAGCTCCTGAAACTGAAAGCAATAGGTTTCTAGTCCCAGGGGTATTGCCTTCAAATATGTCTATGTTCTCAGGGTAGATCAGTTTTCCCTGCTGCAGGCATCCTGCTGAGAGATGAGGTCCCAAGCAAAACACAGGAATCTGACTGCAAGCCTTTGAGGTGGCAGGAGCCAAGGGGGGTTCAAAGACAAGGCTGGCTGGTGGGCAGCACCTCTGAATATTGCAGAGGTTAGAGGTTAGTAAAGCAGGAGCCACTGACCAATAAAACAGTGTTTGGAGAGCCCACGCTACAGATAAATTGGGGATCTGTTTACACCTTTCCCAGCTTTCTGAGTTACACACACTGATGCTTCCCACTGTGATCTTGTCCTATGTCCACCAGCATCTCCCCTCCTCAGCAGCTGCCCTGCTCTCTGCTGGTTGGCTTTATAACATGGCTAAAGGATGCCTGGAAACTTTTAATCAGCATCCAGCATCAAAAATAAATAAATAAAAGCACAACTGCTTTTATTTGTGTCAACTGCTGCAACAAGATCTGTCTTGTCTGAGATTTCCCATGACTGCTGTACTAATGCTGGGAGAATAGAAGCTTAAATTCCCTTAATTAGAGAAGCTAAACACAAAGCAAGCCCAGTGCCAATCACACACATGAAAGGACAGCTTTTTGAAGCAAGAAAAAAAGAAAATTTAGGTAGGGTTACCATCATATTATAGCGGTCAAAAATCAGCACATACCTCAATTTCAGAGCTTAAGCTCTATACCAGGAGGAACTTGCCCTTTTGCTGAAGACATGTTTTGCTCAGTTTCCTGTAAGCTATATAGTTCTATTTTATATAATCATAAACATACACATACTCCCATACACACAGTTCTCAACATTGGACAACTTTAACCACAGACATTACTGCCAGCATTGCTTGAATACAGATATATCTTACTGACTTCTATAAAGATAAAAGCTGAAGGACTGGCAGTCACAGGTTTTTTTCCATATCTACAGGAAAAATTCAGTTTAGGACATGGTGCTGCTTTTTTTCTCCACACCTTAAAAATAACTGATCTTAGCTCAAGCTATGTAAAAATACCTCATCCTTCATGACTCAAACTGTGCATGGCTGTATGGCTGTCTGATGAAATAGATAAGGGGATTAATAATTGCTGGCTGTGATAATGCTATGTGGTGGTCACACTGCAACGGAACAGGACTCAAAATAATTTTACATGGACAAAATAATTGATAGACATCAACAAGAGTTATTTATTTCTTCTTGGCAAACATCTGAAATAGCATGCTAAAGAGGAATATTCTTTACTGCATGAAGCCAAATTTTGTAAAAAAGACAAGTAATCTCAAAGATAAACATTAAAGCTTATTACAGAAGTCCTTGCTACCCCCAAAAAGATGGGAAGTACACCACTGACCAGCGTTTGCATATTTATTCTGTATTAATCTTTTGCTTCACCTGAACAACTAAAAACGTGAGGAAGAAGTTGTTTTCCCTTTCCCCTCAATACATATATAACATGGCCTTTGCAATAGATGGAACTCACGTCTCGGGAGATTCCCTGAAGCACTGGCTACTAAACACAGGTAGCAACAGATCAGAAACCAAACAAGCGGTGAGAGGAAGAGCGCAGAGCCTGGGCTTGGTGCTGCTAGCTTACTGAAGCATTTCAGACAGTTGGTTAATGGGCGTTGCATTCATGCTCAGGCTTAACCTAATCACTAGATTCAGGATCAGGAAAGTTTTTCCCAATGCCTCAACAGGCACCATTGATATTTTTTGCTTTTGTTTGCTACAGTGTTAGGAAGCATTTTATGGTAGAATGTGCTGTAGGGGGGGAACAGAGATGAAGCATTCTGTGGACCCCCTGGGACCAGAATTCCATTATCAGCTGAGTCCGGTTGCAGGAAACTGTATTTCTTAAGCTTAACTGTAATCTAACAACTTCTATTCATGATTCCCTACTCCACTATTAGTATCCTGGAATATGCACACCCTCTATAATCCTCTCCAGAGCATCTGTACAGATTTAAGCCACCAGGGTAGAATATGTACTCAAAGACAACTAATGTCAGGTGCCATTTTCATTTCTAAAGAGCATTCAAAATTGTCAGCTAATGGGAAAAAGAAAAAAAAAAAAAAAAAAAAAGAGGAGCAGAGGGGAAAGGAAGGCGCCAACCCCCAGATACAAATTACACCATTTGCAAGCCAAAGGGCATTACAGTATATTCCTAGCACAGCCCACTTTTCCATTTGTAACAAAGATACATAATTTTCCTATATACAAGCATCTAAGAAACTGTTAGATATAACTGCACAATTTACAGATAAATATTAAAGGAAAAGCCATCTAAAGATTATCTGGCAGCAGATTGTTTCTATAGAACATGCAAAACCTTTGTAACTTAAAAGTCAAACGTTCCTACTGTGTTGCAAGATACATTTGATTTAGTCATTAAAACAAGATCCAGGACTTCTAAATTCCATTACTAATATTATGAATTGACCTTGTACAAATTATGCCTCTATCCACTCATCAGTAAAATGGATGCAAGACCAAGGTGTATTTACTACTACTATTTAATATACTCACATGCAAATTACTACAGCAATGCAGTGTATTTATACAATATAGGTAAATGCTAAAGTTGTAACACTTTAAATAATGAAGGGGTAAGTGGAGCAAGTGAATTTGATAAAGGAATGTGATGTGGTACAGACTAAGCAGCAGCAGAGGGAGAGCACAGAGTAACAAAGAATGAGTGGAACACCAGGAGAGATGCTTAATCATCCATTTATCTGCAGCTAACTGCTTCATGTGCATGACACAGAATATTTTCATATATTCTTTCTAAAAGAACTATATGCCTTTCCAATTTTTGGATCATCTGGGTTTATCTGTAGTCTATCCAAGCTGTGTACAGCAATCCGCAAAGGGTAAGTACCAAAAGTCCACTTCGCAACAACATACAGACTCTTCAAAATACAGACTCTTAAAATCAAATCTTAAAAAACAAAGAATATTGTCTTAAAATAGCATAATTTCCCTCTTAAGGTTGAAGTTTAACCTTTTGTTGTTTAACGGCTGCAAACCTAGATAAAGGCAGCACAACTGCATCCTATAAAAATCATTCACTGAGGTGCTGACTGCTCTCAAATTTCTGAGCTCTTTCTCAGAGATGCCATGAAGACCACTCTGTAACACAACGAGCATGAAAACAGTTTTCTTCATTCTGGAAAGCAACGGGTCAGGACAGACAAGAGGAAAAAAAAATCCAGGATAAGGATACTCTCCACAACAAACAAAGAG
The DNA here is from genome assembly GCF_018139145.2 of Gymnogyps californianus. Taxonomy (NCBI): domain Eukaryota; kingdom Metazoa; phylum Chordata; class Aves; order Accipitriformes; family Cathartidae; genus Gymnogyps; species Gymnogyps californianus. The sequence goes on along the minus strand of NC_059475.1, from coordinate 25,465,485 downwards.
GGGAGGGGGGAGCAATGAAAGTCTCATATATAAATGCCAAGGATTCTACAACTCCCCTGGTGATCCTGGCAGTAAGCCAGGAAAAAGTTTTGTCTGTCTTTTGCCGTTTGCAGCAACAAATCTTTCCTCTGGGGGAGGGGTGAGAGGGCTGGAACTAACTTCACTGCATCTGATAAGATGGCAAATTGTCCAGGCCTGACATTTATGGGGGACCCGGTCCACTGAAGCACTCTGGGAGGATTAAAGCAGGGTTAGCCTCTCCAATCACACTCCTTAAAATGCTACAAATGGCAGACAGATGAAAGTTCGTTTAGATTTGATAATGATGAGTCTAAAGAACCCTGAGACAGAAGCTGTCCCCTGTCAGGGACAGAACTGCAGCTGGAAGTTGAATATTCTCATTAAACGGACTTGTAAAAATCTAACTATGCTCAAAGAGCTTCCAGTGTCCAGATATTGAAATGAAGTTCTGTTTAATTGGCTAACAAGAACTAAATCCCATCTTTTTCATGTGAGCTGCACCACCCACAGGAAAACTCCACCACCCATTTGCTTTAACTCTATGCAGGACCGTTTTACTGTAAGAATGGGATGTTTCACACACCGGCAGTGATTGCCTGGAGCCAACAGAAAGGCTCATATAGCTGTCAGCAAGCTGATAAGAGTTGAAATTACTCTACAGAGCCCTCTTTAAAGAAGAGCCAAAGAAGCACATTAAATGAAAGGGAGGAGGGGTCAGAAAAGCCAGCCACTCATGTTGTTTTAACGTGGCACTCAAACAAGTCATTGATTTATGCATGTGTCTTCAGCTCTGTTTGACCTGGAGTCTGAACTTTTCTTCAGGTCAGGGCTGAGGCACATGGGACATGCACTAGAAAAACCACAATAGCTTCGCCAGGTATTCCAACTGTGGGAACAAACATTGCAAACTACATACTTTCTATCCACGTTTTTTAAACTGAATTTACATCCCTTTTTAGCTTTTAATCGTCCACCCAGGCTGAAAAGACAAGAGGTTGTGATTACCTAAAACTTTAATTAATAAAAATCAAGAATGCTGCGTGGCCACTATTTGAGAGAGTACCTTGTGGGGCTTCAGGAAAGTGAATTATCCATTCATACAATGGAGGAAACTATACATCACAGTCAATATTCTCTCACTGAAGTGTTTGGCAGCCAGTGAAGTTAAGATGCATTTAAAAAACCACTGATGATCTGACAAGGTTGTTCCACAAAGTGTATAATACTAAGGTCTCCTGCAAACTTAAGTCCTGAAGTTGCCTCACTGCGACTGCACCGGGTCTGACCAAATGGCCTTCTGCTCCTGTATTCTGTCTCTGACAATAGTCCGCAGCAGGTACCTTAGGAACTCCCCCGCACAGACACAGCAAGCATAAGCCGCCACTTCCCCAAAGTACTTTCCAGCTTCCAGAAGTCTGCAACTCAGGAACTTCTAAGCCAGAGGGTATATCTTTGCATTCAGCTCTGACAGATTTTCCTTCTCTGGATTTCTTCATTCACCCTTTATGCCAATAAAAACCCTCCACTCACACAAAATGCTGAAGCAGTGAGTCCCACAGACTACCTACTAGTTCTGGGAAAAGATCATCTCCTTTTTTATTTTTTTAGACCAGATTCCCAACAATACAAGTCCTAGAAATACCAAATGAAATTGTATCAAACAATGTACAGTCATACCCATTCACTTTCTTCATGACCTTCTTATTTTATAGTTCTGTATTATATTCTTGCTCCTCGTCTTATCCCCAATTGTTCGTTTTCAAGATGAAGAGTGTTAGTTTCACTCTTCTCGTGAAACTTTTGATCACCCTTGTTCTGTTCTATTATATCCTTTTTAAGATGGGAGAATCGTAACTATGGACTGTATTCAGGGTGCAGACATACAACAGATTTACACAGTGGCATAGTATTTTCCATTTTGTTCTCTACCTCTTTTCTACAAATTCTTCATATTACTTTTTTTGTCTATAACTGACCATGGAATTTCTATTTTCACAAAACTGTTTATTACAGCTCTAAGAACTCTTCTCCAAGTGACTGCAGCTAGCTGAGAGGCCATCACTGCCTATGAGAAGGCTGTTTTAAATTGCATATATACCCCTTCCTTTGTATACTGAATTTCATTCGTCACTTTATTATTTGGTCATGCTGTACCTGAATTTCTTTGGCCTAAGATGTGCCAGTTCCAAATAAAACCTTTCCCAAAGCAGAATCATTCATAAGGCGTAACTGCAAGGGGTTTTTCTATTACTGTTAGCTTGAGCTGCAAATTTTCCCTTAAAAAGCCATGCTGTTCTGGGGTGCTTAGCTTCTACACAGGTACATAATTTTATGGAATTTCTTATCTCCAACATCTCCACCTCTCTGTAAGTTCGGTTGAATTTGGGCAGTAACAGAAATCAGAAGAGAAATCACCATGCACATTGTATGTGATCATACCCTTGTTTCCCTAGGAAACCAGGATGAAAAGAATTCCTGCACTCAAGAACACTAGCTCTTCGTTCTTGTACCATTAGAGCACACAAAGTCACCCAGTCTTCCAGACTAGATATTAATTCAAAAGTTTTATTTTTAGGAGGTGGGGAGTGTTATAAAGTCAAAAAGGAACAGGCACACAATGCCTTCTTTTGAAAATAAACTCCTTACCTAAAATCTGTTCAGTGAGAAAGAATGCCTAAATAAACAGAGGAATAACCCTTCTATTCCCATTGCATAGTACTTTCATATTCTGATCCTATGCTTTAATGAGCCTATCTGTGTTAAAAGACTTCCAAGTATGTTGATACTTAGTGAGGAAAAACATTTACAAAATGTCTGTATATTCAGATAGACAGATTCATCTCACAAAAAGAACGGAAAAAAGGCACAGAGGCTCAGATATAAGTTGAAGAAAACTTTCATACAAGTTAAAGACATTTATGTATCAACTACAGTGGTGAAATATGTTTCTAGAGATTAACAGGCTTTCAAAACAAAACATTAGAAAAACTCTGTTGAGAGGGAAACTATACAAGGCATGGGATAAGCAGATACCAGCAAAGTTTTGGTTTGCTTTTTTCCTTTATCTGTTTCACTCTTCTTCAGGAGCAAGACAAAATTTCAAATTTCACTATCTTATAGGTCTATTACATTTACCTCTATTTCTTGCCCCTCCAATTCTAGAACTTTGCTGTTACCTGGGTGCTGGTTTGTGGTGCAGAGAAAATGAAAGCATAAGGATGCAGCATCAAGTCTGCTGGATCAGCAGCTGTGCAGCTGAGCTGCTTACCAACTTGCCTCTGGGCACTTCTGCCAGTGTTTCAGACTCCATGTGGAACTATTTGTGAGAGGGGGATGGTTCAAGGAAGCTTCAAAGAAAATGAGAATGACAACATTACTGTAGAAAACAGACAAGACAGCAATCCCCGAGATGCATTAGTTTCATCCAGACTGCTATTAATTTTAGCAGCTCAACTAGCAGAGGCTCTTTTTGATGGTTAATATGTTGGAGTTTATAAAAGCTATCATATGCTAGTCTCCAGTTCTCATGGACATCGGCTGTATACGTAGTATTGAAAATACGTAACAATTTTTCACAACAGTGTAGACTAGGCAATGAGCACAGAAACTATTCCCTTTTGTGAGGAAGGACAGGGAACCGAACCAGGAATTGTTGAGGGCAAAATGTTCCACAAGTTTGCACAATAAAATCATAAGTTAATATGGCTAATCTCCAGAGATCTCAGCACAATCGGGTATAATGCAGGACAGCAGAAATTAATTCTGATTTCCCACACTCCAGCCCTGCTCAAACCAATAAACCTCTTTCCTGGTTTATACCATGTACTGTCTGACAAAACAACTGAGCAAAATAAAGTTGTACTATAGGAAATCACAGCCCAGCTCATACCAGCCGTAGGTCCTAGCAGATGACTACTCCAAAGCTAAAGCACCTGTATTTCATCCTCTTCATGACAGTGTTGTGTGATGCTCATGATCAGTGCACAAACTATAAGAAAATGTTTTCAGATACGGGTTCTTATATATTTTAAATGTAATGACTTCTCTTTAAAAGCCTTCCTCTCTTCTCCAGCAGATGTATGGCTAGAAGTACTTCCAGAAACAAAGCAAAAATTAAGCATAGAGAAAATTTTACTCATTAAAAGCAGACAATCCATTTTAACTTGAAAAAAATTATATATACATATCTGTGTGTGTATATGTATATTTTAAGCTTGATGCATGATCTCCAGAGAATCAACTGCAATAAAATACTGCAAAAAGAGTACCTAATCAACAAAGAAAACTGGCAAGCTAACATTTACAATAAAATTTGTTTTAATCATGAGGTTTTCCAACTAAGGATAAGAATTATGTCATAATCAAGACAACCACTGAAACCAAAGTAGTCAGACAGCAAGGCTCCAATCCCACAAAGGTTATCAGACCCAGAAAGTCTGATAGGTATGATGAACGCATGCTTCATCCTACTAAAAACCAGGAGAAATTTAGAGCAAGGAATTGTTCTGTTTGGCTAAAAAGAGGATGATCTCAACCATACTCATGTCAGAACATGTCAACTGGTTTCTTAATTTACTGAAAAAGTACGTTAATTGGCAGGTACTGGCAAAGTATGTTTCACAAGTCTTTATCAAAAACATATAGTCTCCCCTAGTGGAATTTTATGTGCAACAAAAAGTTTTTGAAATAAAACTGAAACACATCCTAATTGCAAAGGGAACAGTAAGATGTTGTGAAACAATTTTCATACCAATTTTAATAAAAGCTCTTTGCAAAGATCACTTTTTCCTTATTTTAACATCAGTTGTGGACCAATCTTTTTGTAACTGTTATATCAAACTCCAAGTGTTTCACAACTTAAAAACAAGAAAGAATATGATCATTGTGATCTAACTATCTTTGTTTCCATCTCGATAAGAGCAATGCTCGGTGAAAACTAGAATGGGCTGGAAAAAACCAAACATACCACAAGACCAGTTTCAGTCAGTTCTCTTCCAGTTGACACAAAACAAGCATCAAAATATTGTATAGCAAGTGTTATTAGCCCTTGAAATTGAAGCAGCAAAAGGAATTGGTTTAAATATTATTGAGAAATATGGGTTACTTGCAAAACCAGAATATTTTGAAGCTTTTGTTGCCCTTCCATGGCTAAGCAGAATAAACAACTGCTATAGATCACATCTGAAAACATGTATAAATCACTCCAGTTCATTTGCAGATTCATTCTATAAATGGGTATTAGTTGAGTTTCATTTTAGTAATTCCTTGCCTAAGAAACAAAATAGAGCACTTAACACATTCACTTTGCTTCTGAACTACCCTTAGCACCAGCCTCCTCAAAAGGTTCATTCCAACTTCAAATTCTCTCTTCTCCTATCATCACTTTAGCCTTATTTTGTGAATCTTTATTCATTAATTCCCGTACATTGCTGCTGAAGTGAAGACACTGAAAAAAACTGGGAAGACATTTTGTCTAGCCAAAAAGTCCTAAGATACTTTCCCAAACCATTTAAATCAAAAGACAGCAAGTGTGCAACTGCTCCCTACTGTGAGACTGACGAGGAAAAAGAAAAAAATCTGTAGCACAGGTGGAATATTAGTGCATATTTATCAACGAGGAAAAGCAATCAGGTTACTGGTAGTCCACACAATATCAGTAACTAAGTACTTTTTCATCGTATTAAATAGCTAGAACATAGAACCATGTATCAGCAAGGGAATTTCCTAGATGCTTACACTGGGACTTTACCTTGTAAATAAGGCTGACAGGACATGAAATGCATGGATAACATGTTTAAGTATCCTCAATATGCAGACAGAAATAAATTAATGACGACAAGAGAAAGACAGACCTTGTGATTTCATCCTGGTACTCTTACTACCAAAACACACAACTATATCCTCAACAAAAGCATCAAGATGTGAGAGGAAGCTTTAGAAAAAATATACTTCCCACCTGTGGGCAATAGAGTCACAGTTTCCAATATGTTCAGTGATGCTTTGGACCCAATGACAATGACTACTACAAACCACCCATAATCCAACAAAATCCACTCCAGAGAGACTAGAACTGTATCCTGGGTATTAAAATATCTTCTATTTTAACTTCATTTTATGGAGTTACAGATATATATATAGATAACATAGATAATCTGAATTAAGGGGGCTTTTGTTGGTTTGTTTCATTGTGAATGTTTAGGGGGCTTTTTTGTTTGTTTTTGGTTTTGTTTTGTTTGTTTGTTTTACGAACTAGTGTTGTTTCCTGATTTCATACTTTAAAATTACTGTTTAAGCTGTCCATAATGTCCAGTGCATTCTCTGTAGAACAAGAACACTATCCTGAAATGATTATTTTATGATATTAGTAAAATAGACAACAAGAAAATCAACGCACACTTTAACAGACTATTAATGTCAGTTTTAAAGCTTTATTAGGCAAAACTCCCTAGCGTTAGCATCTCTACATTCATGTCAGAGAAAAAAAGAAAATAAAGCAAAATCATGTTTCTAGGAGCTGTAACAGCAAAGCTACTTTTTCACCTGCCATCCCTGCTGGCAACTTGGTGCTGCCAGTGAGCCCCACCAAAATGGTTCATTTGTGCGAAGGGACTGAAGAGAAAGGAGACCCCTGACGGCTGCTGTGATATTTGCAGACTCTCTGTGCAGAGAATGAAGTGAAGCTGGCAACAGAATTCAGGCATGAAAAGACATTTACTGCTAAATTCGAGAGTCTACTTTCTCCACACATATCCAGTATTAATATAGACTGTGCAGCTTTTAGCACTGTCTAGGTAGAAAAAACTAGAGTGTTGTAGGCTACACCCTGAGAAACCATGCCTTGGGTCACTTTTTACAAGGACCACATAAAAGATGACTCTGTAACTAAGGTTGGGTAAGGGAATTTCAGAAACATGTCTTCACAATTCTTGCAGAAATTCGACTACAGAAATCCCATGTGTCTTTAATAGTCACCTGACAAACAGTTTACTTTTTCCCTACATACCTAGCTCTTACTTTCTCTATGCCTCAGTTCCTCATCAGGAAAAACAATGATAACAGTATCTCCCTACCTTATAACAATATATGCTCAGGTATGATAAGGTGACAAGGATGAAAGATCCTAGACACAAGCTTACAATATATGTTAACATCTTACTTCTTCACCCACCCAAAAAATGTAATCTATATATTCCAACCACCAAAAGAACAACGTGGTTGAATCCTACCCCCTAATCTGACAACAAAACTCTTCACACTTTGTGAAAATCCTCACATGGCTAACTGTCCTCATCTGTTGAGCTTGCACTTTATGTGTGAGCTCTAGAATTAAAGCAACTGATGATGATAGTGTCCGTAACAGCAAAGCTAATAAACAGGAATCAGCATCAACTGGAGTAAACTAGAAGACATTTCCTTTTGACTATATACCCAGCCGACACAGACTTCATTCACGAGTTTGGACAGTTTGTGATCTCAGCTCTTCCAGTCACCAAATAAGTAAAGTTTCCCTCTCAGAGGAATTGTCAACTTAGTTAAAATATTTAAAACATTTTGGACTTCATGCTTCCCTCACATTTTGAGCAATTAAAATTTATCTACAAACCAAAGCTTCTCTTGAGATAAAGACAGACTCTTGAACTTCTTCTTTAATAAAATTTAAATACCATGTAGAAAAAAGAAACAAATATACACTGTGATTTCATCAGAAATATGTTAATATATGAGAGTAGGCAGTACACCTGCATTCAGGGAGAGCTTCCATCCCAGGGTGCATTAAGAAAGCAGAGGGGACAGAAGAAAAAGTGAAATTAATGAAAGCGGAGTTTGACTACACTGGTAGAAACTGACAGTCTCCACTCATGGCGAATACCACATGATCTTTACATGAAAAAGCAGACAGTCAAGACCTCATTTTCACATTTCAGAAGGTCTGCTGCAACCCAGGATGGGGAGGCATTGATCACTGCGGATGCTAAAGATCCTATAATATATTTCACAACAACATGTACATTAACATAGTAGGCTGGAGAAAATCCACTCTGAGTGACTGAAGTCTGCCTACTGAAGTGTTCTTCTGCAATCACAATCATATGCAACATTCTTAACTTCCTGACCTGATGGGTACTGTAGTACTGATCAACAGCTGCTGTTCAACACATTTAGCTGCACCAGTGATGGGTAGAGACACAACATTGAAAAGTAATGGTGAATGCACATGTTTAGCATAAAAGAAGAAGAGGGTCAAATAATCAAAATATTAACATGAGAGTACAATGGATGCTTCTGCATTCCAACAGATTTCATAGTAAGGCAGGTGTATGAACCTACACTCCAACCGTAAATAAAGGAAAATAATTTAAACACAGTACATTATTTTACCTGTCTTTGCATCTCTTCAATCTGTCGCTGGGGGACACTTTGCAGAATACTGTACATTTCAGGGATCTTTTCTTCAGGGATGACAACAGAGGCCCTATAAGCAAAAACCAGAAAACACATGGTAAGATGAGAAGAAAGAAGTTCTACATTAAAAGATGGCAACTGCTTTTCCAACCCAGAATCTTGTCCTCTTCTAATAATACACATTCAGAAGATATTAGCAGAAAGAAGCAGTCTTTTCTCAGTGTAATCAATTATTCTGTAGCAGTTCCTTCACAACACCAGCCAGTTTGGCCACAGATAATGCCACAAAAGTCTGTGGACTGATCTGTACAGATAATCTAATAAATATGGAAGGCACAGAGATCCAGAAATCCTGAATTCTCATCTCTGGATTGCCACTGACTTGCTGTCAGCTGAGATTTTTGGACTGACCAAACAGTAATAGCATATACAGTGCTACATATACAAACTAGTAATTTTTCTACGTATTACCCTAAGATGATGTAACTGGGCATAGTGCATGCATGGAAAAATAATCTAAGCGCTTAACACAGTGTACTCAGCTACAAAATAATTATACCTTTCTGTCTCAGATGAACTTAGGAATCATGACACAATATAGAGAATTTAGCATTTACGTGATGAAATTTTTATCATATACTTTCCTTAAAAGAGCCTGAATGCAGACCAGTCCTCACTGAATTCAAGCACGAGATAACAAAGCAAGTCTGTTTTAGAAAAAATATGATCGGCTACAGGATAACCAAATGCTCTGTCATCTCTGCCTCGTTTGTTTTCCTCTCCTATTTTTGATGTGTAATATATCAAGGGCAAAGACTGCATGTATCTTACTCTGTATTCTATTCCCTGTAACCCCCAGTACACTTGACTTATCACACAGATTTCACTCAAATCACTGAATGCAATGAAGTCTCTTATGCAGTGGTTTGATGTACAATAGTGAGGGTACAGACCTCTTCCAGTCCAGAACCTCAGAGAAAGGTAAAATGTAGGAGTCAGCAATGATGACTGGGACACAGCCAGCTTGAAGAACATCACTTAGCACAGCCTGTCCCAGGCGGGCTCCACGCAGAACCACACAGAATGTAGACTCCTGTCAACAAATGGTATCCAACACACAGATGAGGAAAAAAAGGAAATGTTAGATTTGTATTATATGTGTGTGTGTATGTATATATGCATTATGCTTTCCTGCCCTCCCCCTCATAAAAAAACAAGTCAAAAGGAAAACAGGCTTGCTACACGCAACCAAGGTATTCTGAACTATTAGCTAATTCAAAATAATTACGCAACTTTATCTTCCAGAGGCTCAAAAATATCATAAGTGGAGAGATGAGAAATCAGCTGATGGGACTATTCTATGCTTTATTTTAATGGCCAAACTTCAGAATTCTAATTGAGAAAATTCAAGGGGAAAAATAAGTGAAACATTTTGAAAGTCTGGCATAACAAGATGAGCAACAATCAATGTGAACTTATTGAGTACAAACTGTATGAACCCAACCTAATTTTCTTCCATTACAGGGCAATCCAGCTCTGTGGATAGCAGAGAAGTAATAGATTTCATATCTCAACTTTAAAAGGCATTTGACATCTTTCACAGCATTTTCACAGGCAAATTAAGAAATCATGGGCTAGATAAAGCCCTCATAGGCTTTACAGTTACATAAATTATAGTTACAGAACTCTAAGTATAAAGCAGTTGGCAGTGGCTCACAGGTAAAACAGTGATGGACCAAATAATCTTTCCCAGGTGCAAAAGTATTCAATGTGTCCCTTAGTTAACCGAGTAGCAGAATTAAGACCATACTTGTTAGATCTGACAATACCTATGATTTTGTAGGATTAGCAACCATAATGGATAACGGGATTAGAGTTCAACCTTACATGGATAAATTGACTAAAAAATACCGATACATATAGGGTTCAACACTTAGATAAAAATAACCAACTGCACAAATATAAAGCATGAAGTAACTGGCTAGGTTTTGCACTTTGCAGAAGAGGACGTTTCCTACAAAAGGACAGGAAACTAAAGGGTATTCACGTGGCAGCAATGTTGTGCTGTTGATAAAAAAAAAAAAAAAACCACTCCACCCACAGGTTGTATTAGAATGCAAAAAGAAGTACAATCTAAGACCTGAAGGAATCACTCACTCTTCTCAGTAATAAAAGACCTCAGACAGAGCAGTGTGTTCAGTCTTGGGCAATGCACTTCCAGGGGTAAAAAACCAGGATGATTACTTACCTTGAAAGTATGACCTCCAAGGAAAGATTGACTATATCAATACTACCTATTCTGAAGGGATGAGGGCAGGAGGAAGATGGCTAAAAGGAACTTCAAAGATATAAAAAGTTGTTGCAAAAAGGAAGAACATAATCCACTTACTCATGTCCACAACACACAAGACAAAAAGCCGTGAGTTTAAACTGCAGCAGAGAAGACTTCTTGACTATACTGCACTCACCCTGTAAATAGGGACTTTAGTTCTCACTGCCACTGAGGAATCTTGCTATAGATTCAAGATCACAAAATAAATGCTTGTAGAGTTCAGCTACACAAACAAGGAAAAAGCCCAAGTCAGTATTATCCCTAAGTCTAAGAAAGAAAAATTATAAAGTTGATACAGGGGCTCCCACAGATATGAAAACATCTTTTCAGCTTGCATTCTGTGGCCTGAGGAAAAGGAGCCAGGAGGCTCAGCAGGGCAGCAAAGCATCAAAATGGAACTAGGAAATACACGGGGGTTTGCTGGCTCTTCACTTGTTTCCTAATGCAATTGTAAGACCTGTGTTCATATCCATAGAGTACTAAAAGCCTTGAAAACCTCATCCAAGAGAAGACTGCAAACAGGAAGCATTAGCAACCCAGAAGCCCAAGAGCCTGTCTAGTAGGAAGTCTGTAAAGGCAGCGCTGGAAAGGATGAACTGTGATCGCAGTCCCCCTTCCCCCACTCTCAGACAGGAAGAGAAGGAAAAGAAGAGTTCAGGGGATGGAAGGAGTGGAGAGAATGAACACACATTTTAACCATTGACTGACTAGATCACACAGCAGCAGGTGGAAGAGACTCTACTAAGGTCTGGGAGAGAAAAAAAAAAAGTCCAGATGTGGACACACATGCTCATCTGCCCAGATAACCATTTTTCCTGTCTAGACAAAGGTTACTATAAATACATCTCCTCACATCACCACTGCTATCAGCCAGACATTCCAAAGGGAGATGCAGTGCTCTGCAAAGGAAAGTATTTTAACAAGCTCGGCATGTGCTAGCTCTCTTCTGAGTTATAAAATCATATATAGCAAGATATAGATATAGATTCCCTGACTTGCTATCCTTGAGCAATCCAGTCGGTATTTAAAGAAATAAAGCAAACAAATATTATTTTTTTCCTTTTGGCTGAAAGTTTAGGACTCAGGGTGACCCTTTCCTCCCTCTCCCCCTCCTCCACAAGGAATTTTAAACATATTTCCTACAAAACATAACAGGAGGGGTGGAAACTCTGCCTCTCCTCAGCTTGTTTGTTATTTTATCATCATTTGCCGAAGTTCAAAGACAGATTATGTGCTGGTGGCCACAGACACAGCATAGTGGCCTATGGTGTAACTCACTTCACCACACTGCATGCCAAAGCACCTCTCTGTTAGTGAATTGCCAAGAGACACAGGGGTCTGAGAACGCTCTCTAGTTTTATCTTCACTGACACATCAAAAGGCCTCTGGAAGTTGGGCCAAGGCCATGAAACACATTTCACCTAGATGTTTTCATAGCTGCATGCTGACAAATCTTCTAGCTCTGTCTGTCAAATCTATACAGAGAATTTTGTAGAGTTTAACTACTAAGCTGCACACAAAAAATATAATCTGACCAACTCTCCTTAAATGTAGCACTCTTTTTTGCCCCCAAATAAATCCACACATAAGCTCTTTAAAGTTCATTTTAATCTTCCCTCCAATTGACAAAGCCATCCTCTGTTCCAAGCTTCATCTAGCAAGGCCTGGACGGTCATATATGAGAAATTCCAAATTCATGCCTGCTGAAGGTCTTTTTGCCAGTTATTCTGGAGGGTGTAGATTCCAATGTTCTTCCCCAATTTTAAAGTGAGCAATTTTGTTTGGCCTCCAAAAGTTTGTCCTCCCATTGCCGCTGGATTTGGCAGTATCTTCGTATCATTTTTTAAGTTTAAGTGACATTGTCATATGTTAGTAGAAGACCACCATGACCAATCTCATGAAGTTGTTATACATAAGCAGTGTTTTCAAATTGCAGCGTAGTCTGCATATCAATTTGAGTACATAGTTCTTGGCCCTCTTAAAAATAAGAATAAAGTTAGGATATAACATCCAAGCTACCATAATGAATTATGCAGTTTCAAAATACAGCCAGCAAGTTAACTAAATACAAGGAAGTATCCTACTAGTGCTAAACAGGAACAGCTCCACAGCTAAGAGAGTCACCAAGGGGAAGAGAAGTTTGCAGGAGAGACAGCCTTACCTGAAGCACTTGAGGATAATCAAAGACTTGATTCTTGTGACAGCGTTTGCGAATAGCAGGGATCCCATCTGACAGATTTGTACATTTGTCTAGGATCAACACTGATTCCCCATTCTCAGCTTGAAGAGCTTCCAGCTCAGACCGGTATTCTGGGTGCAGAGCCATTTGAGATGACAGAATGAAATACCTGCGAGGACTGAAAAACCACAGCAAGGTTACCTGACAGCACTGTGAGTTTACTTCCAAGATGCTCTAGAACACATTTCCTTCCATTCTGGAAAAGCAGAGCAAGATTAACTACATGTGGACACACTGCCAAGACCATATTTCAGACAAGGCTGGAAACAGTAATGATGCAATATAATTAAATCTTGGATAGTAAGTGGCTCAGCATTATTTACAACTTTGAATAAATTGGTACTTGGAAAGAGTGCTTATTACATTAGAACAGGCACTTGCATTATAACCTCTATTATAAACTAAGATAAACATTATTTAGCTACATATTAAAACAGCTTGCTACTGATGCCAGGATTGTTTGTTCTTTTGTTTGGTGTTTGTGTACTACAACAAAGTAGATAGGACACTGAATGCTGCTACTAGTTTCTCCTCCCATATATTTTCTCATCAATTTTAATTGAAAAAAGATGCTGAACTGACAACTCAGCTACCCTGTGCTTATTTAGTCTTGATATGGTGACAGCAGCAACAGGACAAGTTCATCTCATTAGCTATGATTCAGTTCTGTCCCTTTTGGGCAACATAAAGGCAACATTTCCAGGACAAAGTTGAAGGCCCATTATCCCATTCACTCTCAACTCCTACCATGTTCCAAAAACATGAATATTTAAAATGTGCCTTAATACTGAAGTGTTTCAAGACACTAATTAACATTGGAGGTAAAACACACAGGAATACAGTCTCAAATTAGGTGCTCACTGCTTTAAGAAGTCATGTTAATGTTGGAAAATAGCATGTCATATAATTGTTATACTCATTCTCATCTACTTTGGTTTCTTTTTAAATGGTTCAGCTAGGTCAGACTGCTCCACCGCTCCCCATTGAAAGGAACACACAGCGAGTGCCTGCCCTCACGCTGCCAAAAGAACACAGGAAACACGAGGCCTGCACTTAGGATTCCAGTTCTACTCCATGTGATGCTATCTTTAATTTACAGCTCTGAAAACACATACAAACACACACTTTATAAAGTCAGACCTCTCCTGCTGCTCTTCTCACCTCTTCTACTCATTTTCATGCTGGTCACTTCAGTTGTTCCAATTAACAGATGAGACTTGCATAAAATTTTTTTTAAACTTTCTTTTTCCCAAGCCTCCAGCTGCTACCAACTTGCTACCAGCAGCTCTACAGAATATATATTTCCAGCAGAGGGGGATTTAAAAAGGAGAGTAAATCAAAACCCCTCAGTTCAGCTCTGTAAAAGGAATAAAAAAGGATTTGCCTTAAAAAAAGGAAATACTGCTGCAGATGAGTGATAATAAATGCCTATAACCAGCTAAAAATTATGCAGGTTTGTTTGTGTATATGTTTAAAACCAATTTTTGCCTTGAAACTGTCATCATCCTATGACACTCAAAATCTAGCTATCAAATCTTGCTACAAAAGAAAGTACGTCCCAGCTCCCAGGAAATAACACACTAGTGTAGTGGAATGTAATAATATATCCCAAGCAAGCCTGAATTCTGAGCATCATTCCCTTGTCACACTCCTCCTGCATAGTGCAATCAAACTTGTGAACACGTTTCAATTAGTAATGCTAACTGGCCACTAGATGGTACTCCGGAGACTACAGTTTGTTCCTCACAAAAAAAGCCCAACTTTGAGAACATGGACGCTCCAACACCTTCACTGAACACAGACTCATGCATTGCATCAGCTCCCACATAACAGCTTCTCTTATCCGACCTAAAACCAGCCACAGCATTTAGTTGACTACATGGATGTGAACAATATGACTGCATCTCTCTTTACAATTGGTTCTATACATGACGAAGCCTATCATCACGTTCATGCTTTCCAGACAGAAATACAAAGCGTGCTTTCACTCTGTGTCAGACTGTAGTAATACTTGACATCTATGAAGAATCAATTGGGATGCAACCAGGTGCCCCTACACTGGCCTGGTCCAGGAGCATCACAAGCAGGAACATAAAGGGTGTGAGCAAAGCAAACCACTGCTGCACAAGTTTGTCCTGTAATTGACTGCGGTATCTTACCTGGAGCAGCCCAGAGAAACAGCAAGAGCATTGCCCTTACCAGAGGAGAAGACAACTGAAGCCGAAGTACAATAACTTTTTGTGTCTGATAGTGGCAGCACCCTTTCAATCACAGTTTTCAACTTCCATAATTCATATTCTCTACAGGATGCTGTCAGAAAAAAGGACCTAAAGTTTCTGCATTTCTAAACTTCATCTTCACAATCAGCGGACACGTCACCTACCCCCGTTGCCTCAGTCTGCCCATCTTTTAAACCAAAACAGAGGTAAGACCTTGCTACAGCGAAATGTTTTCAGCTGTGTAATTAAGAGGCTTATGAAATATTAAAAGAGCAGTCTTCCATAATCAATAGAACTTGTCTTCCAGACTTCTACATACTCTTGTTCTGAAGACATGAATGGATTAGAGAAACCACCACTTTCCAGGGTAGCTCATTTTAATGGCTAATTACTTCCCCTGTTAAACTTAGTGCTTCATTTCCCACTTGTCTTGCTTTACTTCCAACTACAAGGTCGGCGGGGTTGTTTGTGTTTATGTCTTACTCCATTACTTTAAAAAAGAAAAAAATAAAATCAGTATTCTAAGCTCTGGATGTAACTATTCCCATAATTAAATCGTCTCTCATTCTTCTTTTTCATGAGCTAATCACACTAACCTCCTTAAGATTCATTCTGCAAGAACTTCTTTCCTTCAGAGCTGTATTTACAGGCTTCTCCTGTTCCAAACTCTCAATGTCATTTTGAAAGGACTTCAGAACCACAAAAACATCTAAAGTGATTTACAAAGAATGTATCTGTAAGACATACAGAGGTAAAGATCATATCCTCACTCCTATTCTCCTGTTACTCATTCAAAGTTTGCACTGGCTGATACTACCTGAGGCACTTGTGTTGATTCCCATGATCCCTTCTATCTCTGTAAAGTCACAATGGAGATATAGCACACTTCTTTTATCATTGCACTAGTGACCTTTTGCCATTACTTTGCTTTTAAGTATCCTAAAATAAATTGTCTGAAGCTATCATTTATTAGGGAATCTATATTGCTTTGAATTACTGCCCTGCTTTACTTACACTTTAAAGAAACCAAACATATTAACGACTTCTATTTACACCCAAAATATCTTGTCAGCTCACTGGAAATATTGAATCTAATTCTACTAGAAACACTGTCATGCTGTCATATTTCACAGTTCAGTTTCTGGAGTGGGAAAAACAGAATCACTCCAAACAAATCCTCAGTTCACAGCTAAACCACACATTGGCAGATGAGCCAAGGCCATTAGCATTGGAACCATCTTACTTTTTTAATAGCAAGAGCTATTAAAAGCAACTCTTACAAAATTGCCCAAGCCCACCAACAAGTTAGTAGCTATATTTATATTTTATCAGCATCAATATTAAACATGATATTGAATATACTTTGCCCAATTAATGGGAATTGCTTTACCCCGGTCCTCTTTCTGGCAGATCCACTTCCCCCGACAACGGGCTGTAAACAGGAATACTGACATCGTAGCCTTGCCGGTAAGTCCATGTGGAGAAGCCTCCACCAGCCAGCAGAGCTCTAAAAAATACAAGAAAGCAACTTTAAACAGAGTATGTATACCTTTCAAACTCAGAGTGTGATTTACTCGTCGTCATTACCAGAACATCAAGAAGATGCGTGCTCTGAGCTAAGTCTTTCTCTCGGCTTTTGTCAGTGGCATTTTTCCTGCAGTTTTTTGGTTCACTTTAGTTTCCACGAACTGAGCTTACTGCCAGATTGGATCTAGTTATCAATGGAATGCTTACGATTGCGTATGATCACTGAGAAATGGATCATTTTTGCATTAATATAGGGAAATTTAATCTACTGCAGTCATTATGATAATTTTGCATTTTTGCAAGCTTACATGTCCTAAGTCAATTTTAATTTAAAGAAATACATTCTTAATTATTTATAGTGGTTAACATATTCCTCGATGCCTGCACTAAAATAGGGTATAGCACAGCTCTCAAAGTGTTAGAGACAAGCCATATTTCAGATACAAGTCCAGGTACAATAACATAGTATTTTGGCAGCTTACAGTGACGCTGGACTTCTCAGGCTGGAAAATAAAATGGAGTTATTTGCAATTGTATTTTTAAAGTGATCATACAAACTAGTGAAATTTATTTCATATTTATGTTACACAAAAAATGCTATAAACAGAAAACATGACAACAAGAACTCTGTATGTGCTGAAATTAACTTCGAACAGTAGAGGCTGCTTGGGACACTATGTGCTAGAGAGCATGGGAATCATCAAGGTTTGACAAATTAAGATGTAATTCAACCTCCCAACAGGATGATGCTGATTGTCTGTGGCTTTTCCTAGATGGTACAACCTTTTGCCACACAGAAGAGCTTGAAAAAACAGAAGAGAACAACGTGTACAGAAGAAAGCAATGCATCATTCACAGTCCCAGAAAAAATGGGCTTGTTACTATCTCCTATTCCAAATCAGGCTTCTTCAGAATATGCTAGTAGAGGACATCAGCTTTTCAGTTGGCATTTCACCTCCAGTGACCAGGTGGCACCATGAACATATCATCCTATTTCCAAAAGAAGCTCAGATTCAGCTTCTTTAGTGAGACTTCTCAAACAGCTGATCAAACTTTCAGTCCTTCATCATCAAACAGCAGGGTGTGCTACACTTTAAATTGCCCCAGGGATACTGGGTCTGCTTAAGGTACCATACAAAGTAGTTTGGAGAAAAATATTTCTCCAATTCCAGTTTCTCTCCTTCTCTGTGGAAAGAAGCAGAACACAAATACACCACTACACGAGGCACTACATAAAGGATCTTGAGGAGCTGTACCCGTTGTAGTAGCTATGATTACAGCTAAAAGCCTTATTATCACAAGCTTGCGTACTGTCACAGTTCAGATTGGAGCAGGCACATGTCTCATCAGTAATCAGAACAGACATATCAGAACAAAAAGTCAAGGTGAGACTGGAAGAGGCACTGACAACCAATTATCTGATACTCTTGTTTTCAGATATCACTGAATGAAATCCTTAGTATAGTGTTTGGAGAAGCAGTTTTTCCACTGCTGTTATACAACAGATTATCATTATACCTAATTATCATCCAAGACCTACCTTTTTTTCCCATCAGAACATGACACCCTGGACAAACACCAGTATGTTCTGCCTGCTCTGCAGATATCCCACAGGGCACTTCACTTCCTGCTCTGACCTGCAGCACAGTTGCTCAGTGTTCAAACACCACAATCACACTTTGCCATAAATGTCACTTCATCCAAGTAGTCAAGCAAGCAGCCCTAAGCATCATTTAAGAAGCTCTTTGAAAATCCCAGGCTCTGGATTAGAGGATCTGGATTAGAGATGCATTTCAGCTTGATGACAATTACAAAATCAAAACAACTTGCCCTTTATTACTGTTCACTCAGAACACAAACTATGGCAGGAGCAGAAATCAAGTCGAGAACAGGATGACAAATCAAGTACGTGCTGAGTGAGAATTTATGTTCCAAATCAAGTGATTATTTTGGACTCCTTTCCAATGCCCCCTCTTTGGTGACACGTACAATGCTGCTATGACTAGGTCTCACCCTTGAAGCTGCATGTTCCGTGTCTTATCCATATTAACTCAGTTACAAGCAGGGAGAAAAAAAATTGGCTTGGGTGTTGCTGTTCTTGCACTTCATATCCCCCTCCTCTTTTTTTAACCCCCCCTAATTGGGAAACTACAACCAGATTGTTTTAATTGGATCCGGTGAAAACATGACAGCACCTCATCAGCCTTGAGAAAGCAGGTGTGTGTCATGCCGACTTTTACCTAAATAAACCCACAGGGAACCAACACCAGTTAAATAACTCCACTCAGATTTTCATCGTATGGTGCCGTAAGGGAGTAGAGATATTAACTCCTAATGTACTCAAGACAAGTAATCTTTAAATTGCACTGATCAGTGAGGAACAAGCCTGTTCCTGAGCAACTTTTCACCACTTTTCAGATATTGATCCTTCTTTCTCTCCAGGAAGTGCCCCAGCTGGTCTGTACTCTAAGTGTTTCTGCTCAGCTGCCATCATCATCAGCTTTCTGCCAAATTTCACAAGTCACTGAAACCCAATTCATCAACTGAAACACAACGAAAAAGTAGCTTAGTTCGTATGTTCAATTCTACAGCTACAGAGCAACTTTGCAAAAGAAATCCTTTCATCCTCGTTATTGTACCAAATTCAATAGCTCTTATTAACAAATAATAAAGAGCTTATTTTTTAAGTTTTATGGCAGGAGATTACATATATTATGGCAGCTAATACCAGCAACGTAGCCTCCACGCCCACAAGGCAGACTTCCATCTTTGAAATTATGGAATAAAGCGCTTTTACACTTCTTTGGAAATTGGATTTAAAGATTTAATAAACAAACAACCCCTTAGTGAGGTAACTCAGCTAAAGACTTTTCCAGATGTAAAAATACCATATAACTGAACTTCCCCTTGTGTATAAGGTCTTATTTTACCTGGATTAATATTCTGCAGCAAATCAACAGAACACAACTCTATCAAACCTTATGATCCACTACCATTCAACTATGTATGATCTCTGATATGTGCCGAATAGAGAAGGCAGGCCACATTCCCTGTGCAAACTTCACAAATGTTACCTGTGTACTTCACAAACCATCCACAAAATCCCACAAATCCAGTCTTTCTGGAGTTGTACTGGTACAGTTCAGAACAGTCATGCAAAACCAACTGAACTCTGCCAACGTACCTTTATTTTGGCCTGCAGCCTCTCACCCTGTGATGCTACAAACAACTGCCCTTCACACTTTGTTAACTACCCATTCTGCAGCACATGCAGACATTCTCAAATTAAGAAAACACATCCACGTCGCTTGTTCTGTTAGACATGAACTAAGATCTCCAGAGGTGACCAAAATCATACTGAAACCTTGTACTGCACCACTCATGCCCTTCCAGGACTCGGTCCACACTACTGACTTTTTCACAGATCCCTTGTCTTCACACCTGTGACCTGTAGTCCAGGTTCTGTACTACACTGAATAAGTCTAACTGTTGGCTGCCTACAAAAAGGAGTTTCCACCTTTTCTCCATCCCAAGCACTGTTATTGCCTCTCCTATGTATTATGGCTAGTCATCGTACAGCTGCAGGATGAGTCAGTTTGGCAAGCTACGACAACAGCTGTATGCCAAAAAAGATTTAATTTTTTAATTCAGATTACTTGGCTTTCCATGTTAGCACGACAAACACTTAGAACAAACACCTACCAAAATAATACATTTCCTGCATACTAAGCCAAGACACATAAGGCCAAATATAAATGGACTTTTGACACAAAAAAGTAAAAAAAAAAAAAAAAAAAGTCGTGCAGTGTAAGAAATCTACTGTATTCAATTAATAAATCTACTTCTTCCATAGACACATGCATCCACAAACACACAGTCCCAGAGCAGTCCATTCCATTAAACAGAGCATTGTCAAATGAAAATTCCCCTTAAAAAGTATAAATTTTAAGATAACAAATACAAGGATTTACTAACAGATTAACAGGTTTGGTTATGTAAGAATGATGCTTGACTGCCCTCTTCAGGCTAACCCACATGCATATAACACATTTCATACAGAGAAGTAAAAAAACTAAAGCCTTACTTCACAGTCAGTGATGCAATTACAATGAGTAAACTTACTCTTTGAACATGTCCAGAAAGAACATGTTCTGTTCTCGCACTTAAGGATGTTTTAAATCATCTTTGGTGCAAAGAAATCAAGATATACTCCATACACAATCATCTTAGAAAAGATACCGTATCTCAGGCAAGATTTTGTTGATATTTGGCAGAAGAAAGTTAACCTTGTCCTTCAAGAGAGGGACTGGTTACACGGGACCTAACTCAGCAGAACTAAGCACACAGAGGCTAATCTAGTAGAAACATATTCAGTAACAGTATCCAAGCTAAGTAAGTTTGTCTTATTCCAATTTTCTTTGCCTTACAACTTCCTTTCCTCTTCCAAAAGTAAACTATTCTGCAAGTGAAAATTGAGCTCAGGATTCTCGCCTTTTAAGCTTCTGGCAAATTTTTTCAAAACACACTTGCCAGAGAATAACTAAGAGCATTTGTCCAATTACTAATACAGTGTAAATGTTAAGATAACAAAAACTAATTCACCATAGTTTTGTCAAGTACAGCAGCTGCTTTAAAATGCCCTTGAAGCACCTGACTTCTATGAGAAAGTTGCAGCTACCATCATCTTTGAACTTCTAATTTGCATCAAACGGGACGTTCTGTAAAGCGTTCAGGTTCAGTAACACACAAGATACAGGTCTAACCTCAAGATTCTCCATCCTTACAGCAAGTCTAACAGTTAAGAGCTGTCAGCCACATCCTGTATAAAATTAAGGACGGGGCTAAACTGTCAGATTTCAGCAGCAAACACTTGTCCTACACAAGACAGGGACTCCTCTACTTCCCTTTTTTGAGAAGAGAGGAAGTCATATTCCAGCTTTGTAAAGGTTAAGGAGCACGTCCTTTGCTATCAGCTGCACTTCTGAGCTTGTTGCTTCTTCAATGGCATTTAAACCCAGATCTGTGCCTCTGTGCAAACACAGCAAAATGCATACCTATCTCTAGGAACATCTAGGGCAGTGTTATAATCTGGTGGCCCTCCAGGCAGCATATTGAAGAGCAAGTGATTCGTGCCTCGATCCCACCTAAGGCAGAAGAAGAAACAGACAACAATTAGAAAGGTGTTCTCTACATAAGGATGATAAGTTCTGTCAAAGTCTAGCTCTGGCATTGACTCACTGCATCCTCCCCTCCTGCATTAACCTTAGTTTTTTCCACTTTGTGTTCTTTAAATTCACACACTGAAGTTTCAGTAAGTACCTGGATAACTGTGCCAAAGCCTGAGCTGTCTCTTTGATACGGAGCGCGTTCTGGTTGAGGACATCTATGGATGGCACAAAAAGGCAGGCCCGGTTGACATCGTCAGTGTAGAATTCACTGTCAGAGATTGCAGTTAGCAGCTCATTGTATTCCCTGGAAATGGTGTTGCTCACCGATGTCCCATATTCATCCACATACTTTTTCAGTGAGTAGATGTATACCTTGATTTTGTTTTTGGGATTGAAGCCACATCGATAGACATCGAAGCAGGTGTGCATCCTGCAGCTGAGGTCTCCCCGCTCAGGAATGGGGCTATCAGCAGGAAGCTTGACCACAGGCACATCATGGACACTGCGTTTTTCAATGGTCCAGTCACTGGTTGACTCAATGGAGTGAGGCCAGAACTGGAACATTCCTGTGGCAATTAGGCCAAGAAGAACTATGGAAAAGAGAGTGATGTAGTAGATGCGATGCTTGGTTTTCATCCTTGGGATGAGGGCTGGACCCCGGGTGTTATATTTGGCCGACGCACACATAATGGAATCAATTATCTCTTGTCTCTACAAAACAGAAAGAGAGAGGTTTTAGGATGAACTCTGGAAGAGATACATAGTTATCACAACGCAGAGAAACATCCAGTTAACCCTTTCAAGACAGGCTCTTTGCCTCGGCAGATTACAGTAAAATTTCTTCAGATGTTCACATGTCCCACCAGAACATAAGATGCCAACAGGGACTGCCACTAAGCAAAGACAACATGAAACTGATCTGCTGGGCCTGGTTGTAATGGAATGATGTTGGCCATTTAACAAGCACAAGCCAGAAAAGGACATGGCTTGGGCAGCAAGGGGAGGAAGAAATCTCAGACACTACAGAAGTGAGTCCTCATAGGTGCCACTCCATCTACGTCTAAGTGTATTCATAGTGAATACTAAAAAAAAATAAAACACTCATCTACAAGTGAAGAGAAACAACCTGGATACCCCACAAAGGGCTCACAATGGGGCATCACACAGAACTTAGGATCATGATACTGCTTCTAATGTAAAGGTGCTTTCAAACTGAATTTTACAGGAGCCCCACCATATCTGACTAGAATGACGTTAAACTACTTCTGGCAAGAAAAAGGAATTAATTTCTCATCTTCGGCAAAAAAGTGTTCTATGAGCTGCCACTGCAGTCACGTTGAGAAAAGCATTTAAGTAATAATTCACTGTAGTCTGAATAACTCTTGTAGTGAAAAACATGATGTAATATAAAGTATCACAGAGTCACACAACTACTGTCATCTTTGATGTTTTTTACAAGTTTTTACACACAGAATTGTGGTTCCAACAAAAGGCAATTTATATTAACTACAGATTGAAGAATCAGCTACTTGTTGCATGCAAAAAACTGTTTAGGTTTTCAACTAAAGCTTCCACGATAAATAAATCCAACCTGAACTCTCCATAGTGGGAGCTTTTTAAATGTAGTAAGCATGTTTTTCCTGCAGAAGAATGTGGATGGTATAATTATGTGTTTTCCTTTTGGACAAATAGGATGTTTTCTTGCTTTGTGAGCAAGAAAGAAAGTCTGACAGTCAACTTTACAGTAGACAACAAATATTAATAAAAGCAGTATCAATAAGGCATTAAATGGTCTTTATAACAAATTGTGTTATGTTTATTTGGCAGTTCTTAACAAAATGCTGTTAGGACGGGGTGGCTAACACATGAAGTGACTGCACTTGCACACAGCAGCACAAAAATAATCTCAGACGCTAATAAATATTCCATTTTTAACAGTTGCTCTCATCAATTTACATTCACATTCTGATTCTGGAGACAGCTTTTAAAGCCTACTGTACAAGACAATACATGCATGATGCTGCTATCAGGACAGATGCCAGAACATGACATTACTATTAGTTTTATAACTAGAAACTTTCCATACGCTTCTGACTGTTAACCATGTTATTCCTCCTTCCTGATATAGCGCCAGAACCACTTGCATTATGACAAAGATTATACATTTGCAGCAAGCATTTGAGTCACCCAGCAAAGCTGTCTAGACTTAAGCCTGGGGGGAAAAAACCTCAATGAAATGCAACTCTCCATCCGTGGAATCGTTTAATCACTTTTACACAGCACGCAATCCACTTGGGCAACCTGCAGGCACAAGACAAGATCTACTAGCATTTGGAGTATTAGAAGTAAAAGGAATAAGACACAGCAGCCAAAGAGGTGGCAAAAAAAATTACGGATGTAACAGACGCGGCAACAGCCGCCTTTCGAGGGACGCCACAGCCTCGGGACGGCCCAGGCTGACCCGGGTGCCGCGCTGCCCGGAACACAACCGGCAGGAGCCAGGCCCTCCGCCCCGCCGCGGCTCCCCGGATCCCCCAGCTCCTGCTTTCCTTGCCCACCCGCCGCAGCCCAGCGGACGGAACCGCCGCGGGCAAAGGGCAGGAGACACGACCCGCTGGAGCGGCGGCACGGCCGGGACCGCCGGCAACGCCCGCGACAGCCCGGCCCGGCCCGGCCTCCCCACACGGCGCCAGGCAAGGGCGGGCCGCGCCTCCCGCCGCCTGCCGCCCAGACTCACCTCCGCCCGCAGTCGCTCGGGCCCCACCGCCCGCGCCGCCAGCTCGCTGGCGGCCCCACGGAGCGGGGCTGGCCCGGCAGCCGCCGCCGGTCCCCGCTGCCGTCGCCGGACCCCGCTGCCGCCGCCTCCCGGCCTGGCAGGGGCGGCGCGCGCACGCGCGCGGCCCGCCGGCGTCGCCACCCAGCCGCGGCCGAAGAGCGTCGCGGTCCGGCCGCGCCACCGCGAAGGGCGCCCCCGCGCGGCGGGAGGGCGCAGCTGCAGCGGGAGGTCACGGCCCGGGGAGGCTCCGGTGCCGGCTGCAGCGCGGGTCCGGGCCGGGCCGAGGCCGCCGTGCTGCGCAGCCGCCGAGGCCCTGCCAACACCCGCCAGGTACAGGAGTTTAACACGCTTTTGAATTTACCTGTGACTTCAGCCCTTTTTTAGGGGAAGAAGACCAGTATTTTCAAACTGCAGGCATTTCCAGGCGAAGGCCGTGCCCTCTCCTCCTCCCCTATCTCACGTTCCTGCCTCGTCAGCCATGGCCTCTACACCCGTGTACAACCCCGCCACACCATGCAGGCTCCTCGCCCTGGCTCCCCTCCGAAGCCTGCTTTACATTTTCGGGAGTTTTCTCAACTGTTGGTGACTTTCCTTCCAACACTGCGCCGGATTTAGCCCCGCCTTGGTGACTGAAGCCTGGCTGCAGGATTTGGGAAGGCCTCTCCCCGCTGAAGGGACGCTTCTCCAGTGAGAAAGGGTACTGGGACAATGTTAGTGTTTGTCTAGGTGTACAAAATTTGTACCAATGAGCCACCACCACCCTGCTCTTCCATACATTTGTATTCCTGGCTCACTTTCTTCCAGTTCTGTGTGCCTTTCCAAAACCATTTTGGGCTTTCTCATTGACCGAGAACTTTTGGGTCCTGTGTCAATTTCCAGCCTGCTGGATCACACTGCTTAAGTGAGAAAAAAACCCAAACCCACACCTTTCCCAAACCCTTCTCAAGAGTAACTTGAACCAACCCCTCTCCTGACAGAAGACAGAGCAGGACAAATTTGTTGCACGAAACTCCAGCTGTGCGGGAATCACAGACACTGGTTTCATTCCCAAAAATGGGAGCTGACTTGGTCTGTAGGCAAACTGACCCTTTGCAAAAAAAATATAAGTAGGTAAGATGCTGCAGCTAAACCACACACGCTGCAACAGTGCAGTGGAGATGATATAGTAGTAGCAGTGTAGTGTCCTTGCATGTGGCACCCATGTTCTTTACCTTTCTCTGCTCTCTGGGCTGATACCAGCAGACCCTGACTATGTTCAGTGCCACTGAGGTGGAAACAAGGATGACTTTACATCTCCCGCCTGTAAAGAGTTCTCACCTGTTTACTGGCTCTCCTCTCCTGCCAATCTGAGGACAGATATGGGCTGTTTGAGGCACAAGTCCTCTGTTTTGTAAAGCTGCAGGTCTCCAGGGAACATTGCAACAGCTGTAGAGCTACCAGAGCTCAGCGACGTGCTGCCATGCTAACTTCTCCTGCTGCAACCCCTTCAGTCACCTGATTTCTGGGCCAGAAGCATCTCCAGTCTGCTACCTGCTCTCTGCTGCCTGGGATACAAGGCAGGCCAGCTCTGGTCCTATTCTGTAATCCTTGATTGTTTAAAAGACTCTTACCACATGTATCTCACAGTGTCAGCTTTTGCTGGCCTGAAATGTATTATTCTCCTCTTCAATTTTTCTTGTATCCATTTTTATATATTTGTATCTTACGTACAATGGTGAGGTCATGGTGTACTATCCTACAGTGTGTGTTTGTGAAAGGATGGGAGGTTTGTACCTCTCCCTGCTCTAAACCTCTAAACTGAGTCTCTCTCTCTCACACACGCACACACACACTGAGTATAGTGTCCTTAAGCAGTCTTGACTGTCAGCAATGGGTTAGTTCTCTTTCACTTCACCTGCCCTTGGGAAAACCGCTTTCTGCAAAGCCGTCCACATGCACGCACAGAGACAGCTCAGTACTCCCACTCCTCCAGCAAAGGAGAAATGCTGTCACTGCAGTGCTTTCTCTTCTTTCTCTCAACCTCTTCTCATACACGTTGCATAGCAGGTGATGTAGCATTCTCCTCAGACTCACTGCTACCTTCTTCATCCCGTCCGTGACATTCAAAGCCAACAACAGAAAGGACTCACAGATCTTAAAGAATCCTTTCTGAGTGCGGGTACTGGCTTTTTCCTCCTCCCTACTGCAAGTTACTAGTGTTTCTTAGAGCACACAATGTTTCTGGTTTTAACCCATCAGCTTGAAATTGCTGCGAGCTGTCCCGTTCATAAATCAGAGGCAGGAACTCTCGTTCTGGAAGGTGAATGGACCGTGTCCAATTTTGTGAATCAGATGGGGCACCATTCATGTGCTGGGGCTGCTGCGATGAGCGCTGGATCTCTGCAGCTGTGGGACTCATCAGCATGAGCCGTGCCTCGATGTGACTGAGCTGGGGAGGGGGGTCCGCAGCCGCCTCGCGTGACAGGGACACTGGCCGGTCCATGTGCGGCCGGGGGGGCCGGGGGCCACCGAACGCAGCCTGCACCAGCCCATGTGGTGCCCGCAGGCGCTTCCTCTGCCTCCCTGCTCTGCCAGGGAGAAGAAAGTGCATCAAATCAATTGCAGCTGAAATATTCATGGAGGCTTGATGATCGTTTCATCCCTGTAGGAAAATTTGGAAAGCAGTGCAATTTTATTAACAGCTAGAATTAAAGAAATGCAAGCAGCATCAGCTATTTTATTTCAAAATAGCAAGAAAAATGGAGGATGTAGTCAGTTTTGGTAGAGATTTCCCTGAAACCACATCAGGGAGCCTGTTTATATTCTAGTGATGTAGCTAAGCCAGACAAGTCTGCAGCACAGTGTCTATTTTTAGACTCCACGTTGCCATTTATAGCTTGTAAAAATATTCATCAGCATCTGCATAACAGGCTATCAATTTTTATAAATGCACAAGAGAAATCAGGTATTTCACCTCTCTTTGCTTTGCCCTTTTATGTCCTGCCTTATATGACTCTTTGGGGGTCATCTGGGAATTTGTTTTTAAGGGCTTTAGCATCACGCCATACATTTGCCTGCTGTCGCATACAGCATCATGTATTTTCTGCTGGGATGATCAGTATACAGAAGAGAAAGAAACGCTTAGAGAGCCTTCTGCTACTGTGTCTCCACACACGTAAAGCAGCTGCATGTGAGATTATGGTGCATCTTATGCAGTCAGTGCTGGAAGCAGCACATTCTGCAAACAACACCTTTATAAGAAAAGGAGATAATTTTAAAAGGCAAATATGAAGGGGAAAACTAATGGCTTGGGACACCTTTTCCACCTTATTTTCAACCTATGGCATAGCATAACTAAAAAATCATAGCTCAGTTTTTTCTTCTGAAAAATTTGTTAATGGCTACTACCAATATATAAGGTACTGGACTAAATGAAAGTGTTTCTAGTATAAGAGAAAGCAGGATATTGTAACAGCCAGGTCATTGCCTTGGTTCACTATTTTGGTTTATGTCTTACAGTCAAATATCAGTTGAGTTTGTAATTAGTCTGATCAATAAACTGTATCTAGCAGGCAATTGCATGGTTTCATCTCTTGAGCCAATCCATCGTACACCTCCAGTGCTGCTGATTTGTGACCGATGGTGCTGGTCAATACAGTGATCTGCCTGATGTCTGTAACTCTATGTCCTCTACTGACTTCCTGAATTGACAGGAAAAAGAAACGTAAATATATTTTGGAGGTCTGCTGCTATAGCTCCCACTGAAGGATGTGAGACATGAGGAGATTCAGTTAGGCAAGTGTTCCTTTCAAAGAAACTATAATGTGGCAGAAACATGCAGATAAAAACGCTCAGTCAGTGTATGTTCCCCCCTCCCTAAAGCTTTCAGCTGTCACGGTTTGCAGATGCATTAATCTTTAATCAATTGAATGCTTTCTGCAGTGAGGTATTCAGGGAAAGAACAGGTCATGACAAGCGTTCGCCTAGAATAACTAAGCGCTTGTGCATGAGCTGTGCCATCAGAACTTGCTGGATAGCAGCAGGGAATAGACAGAGCGCTAAAAATAGCCTTTCCTTGCAGTGTTTTTCCAGACTATTTTTGATTCTTCATTTTGATAAGGTCGACTGGCTATTTGCTAAAAATAACCAATCCTGGCAAACTGAGGACAAAAAGTAGAGTATTTATAACTATCTCAGACTCTTTAGTACACTTGTCAGCTGCAGATAATCTAGGATCTTGTCATCAGTCAGTTGCCAGTGTTTTATGTAAGTCGGTGATAAATAAAGCATTAATTGGAATGAGGAATGAGTGTATCTTGCCACTCTGATTTTCTCAGATGGAATACACATCTTTTTGTATATATACCCTTGTAGGTTACCTTGCCCTGTTCTTCATGATGCAGTCTGAATTGCTTCAGAAATAACCAAAACAATCCCCTGTTAGGTCAGCCAATCTTACAAAAATAGCTGCATATGCAATTAAAAGTGCAAAAGCAGCTTTACCCTTTTGCACGCCTGATACTTTAGATGCAGAAATTTTCGGGGGGTGTGATTCATGTAACCTCCATGAGAAGGTTTTTTTATCCAGCCCTTATGTGCCACCATCTCTCTGACGAAATGACATCACTGCTATGCCAGCAGCACGAGAGCGACAGAGGAATTCTGTAACCAAGTAACTGGAGGAGGACTGCAGAGAAATTGTCAATATAAATGATAATTGGACCCCAAGGCAGGTTTTAAGAAACTGGGTGGTTACGGGGACAGGGGGAGCACACAGCAGTCAGCCCAGCTGTACGCTCTGTTGGATGCATTCTAACAGAGAAAGATAACAATTAAGGTATTAGCATTTATTTAGGAAAAAGTCTATCATACAGTAAATTTGAGCAGCTGTCCTTCTTCAGTTAAGGTAGAGACTATTAAGTTATTAGTGAATATTTTCCCTTACAGATATATTGCTTAGGATCTATTCAGTTTCTGTAAGGGAGAAACCATCTTTGCAGATTCGTTCCTTAAGCATGCATGATCCTTCATAAATATTTATCTAGAATGGGCCCCACCTATGCTGTTCTCTTAACTGCCATGTAACACAGGTTAATAATTTGGAGATTCACAGATTCTCCCCTCCCACAAACATGGACACATCAAGCGTAGACCTGAAATGTATGTTAGGGAAGTTTCTATGACTGAGAGCAGTGCTGTACGGGAAATTCCCACCTCTAACCTAAAAACGCTGAATACTTCTCTGGAGTAGAGAGAGAAGGGGGAAAAAAGAGACTGGAACATGGCAAGGACCATGAAACCATCTAGGATCCTCTCTGTGCTCAAATGAATGATAACCTGAACACAAAAACTGTATGCAAAGTGGATTTTATCATCTTGTTTAATTACAATGGACACAAGCAATGAAGGCACAGTGTTATACTCATCTTGATGGCGTTTCTTATTTTAGATGAAATGCAGCAATTTTTAAAAATATAGATCTGACTGGCTTCATCATTTCAGGTACTGCTCTGTTTGCCTATTGCTTGACAAACTGGTAAAAGACAGACATGCGGGGGGGGACAGTCCTTAATCATTTCGCTATCAAATTTTTTTTTCTGTAGAGATTTGCCACACAGCAAAAAAAAAGGCCATTAATAATAATGATGAGAAATAGTGAGCAGAGAGAACATCTAACATGAAGGTAGCAGAAGGAACAAACAATTTGTACAGGCAGAGCCTGTGTTCTTTCTGTCAGGGTATTCTTACAGCAAATAAGAGTCGATTTAACTTCTATATACATACACACAGGACTTTCTAAATGTTTACCAATTCTTTTCAACCAGGAAAGGCCATTTTCAAAATTTATGGGGTTTGTATGTCAAAACAAATGTTGCTTATTCCAACAGCTGACTCATAACATCACATTTCTCTCTACCCTTATTTCCAGTTGTATTTTGAGTTTCTGTGACCAAGCTAACATTCCTCAGTGGAGAGCTCCTCGGGCAGGTGTTAAACCTGAAAAAACCATGGAAAATATTCCATGCAACAACGTGTGTGTCTGTCCTGTTACTCTGAGTTACAGCAAGCTCAGATGGAAGTGACTGTGGGCCATATTATATTAGTTGTGAGGATTTTGAAAGTGTATTACACCCTTTTTCCTACAGAGGGGTGTGCTTTACTGGCTGCTTCTGCACAGAGACAGCACAATAAGCCTGCTTTCTAAGCAGTAAACATCTACGGGTGAAAAACATATTAATTGTTACTATTGTATATTAACACACTCCAACCATAGGAGTGACTAGAACACCAAAAGAAAAGACAATTAGGAGTAATTAATGGGTTGAGTTTGTTACAGGAATCCCCTGAAATACCACTTCAACTAATGCCTATACAGTCTTACCTGGTTCTTCATTTCAAAGAGCTTTCTCCCTAAATTTTTGTTGCTCAGACACTCCTGGTGATACATAAATAAGAGGGCTCAAACCAGTAAGTCCATTTGTGTTTTGGCTGTACATCTCATGTCCCATTCCATTAAGGAGACCTGTCTCGTGCTATAGCTTTCTTTGTGGACACCCAAGAGCAAATCGAAAATAAATTATAATAAACAAAGAATGTACTTAAAAATATTGCACATGGATAAATGCCAAACTAATAGGCAAATATGATGCTTATAACTATCCCTTATACTCATCTTAGCAATCACCTCACCAACCTTGCCTCATTGCTGGCATCTGAGAGAGGGACCGGTTGCTTCTAACAGCCGCCACATGCAGCACCATCTTCTCCTCAGCCACTGGTCAGACTCTCCTTCCCACTGTCCAGGCAATTCTCCACCGTCACCTCACCAAAACTGCAGTCGCATTAATTTTTTGCTACCTATGCCTTGGTAATTTGGTTTATGATATAGACATATGCTTTTGTCACTCATTATGACATGCCCATCTGCCCAAATTTGCGACGCCCAAGAACAAAAACAACAGAGCCACAGTGGTACCACTGTGAGCCATCAATCACTGACATCCCACCTCACAAAGTAACTGTAAAATCAAAGCTGTTTTACTTGAAGATTGAACCAAAGAATAATCTGAATTTCCTGTTAACTCCCAATACTACCCTTCTCCTAAATGATCTACAGAGAAGAAAGCTAAGCAAGATGCATGTATTTCAGGGGACCAAGGATTTTTTTCCTGCCTTTCCAATTTCATATTGGAGGCTTGATCAGAAGAGTAGAAGACTGTTCTTCACTTGTGATCAGCAAATTCCAACTGCTTTGACAGCACAGAATTTAGCCTGAATTTTATCTTTCACCTCTCTAACTCATTATATAAACAGATTCCGTAATGCCACCAGGATGAAACTTGGTTACTATTAGAACAAATTACAGGAGGAGAAAGGCACACTTCCATTCAGTTTTCGTGGGCAATTTCCTTGAACTCTGGGTTAATATGTATGCAGAAAAAACAGCTTAAACTCCTTTAAGATACATAAAATCTTATAGTACCAGAAATTAAAGAACTTTGTATCTGTGAAAGAAGCTTTCCAACTGAAATACTTTATCACCATCATACAGGAAACAGTGTCTTTTAAAATGGAAAAGAGAGGAAGAAAGGAGACGGAAGAATACTGTTTAGTCAAAAAACTACCCTGCAAATTGACAAACGTAGCTAAAAAATTGTCTTAATTACCCTGATAATGGTGGAAGGTGCCACCTTGGAAGCCTGTGGGCTTAAAGTAGGTACACCCAGCACGGTGGCAGAAGCATTCTCTGCATTGTCCTGCCAATATACCTCACTGCTAATCAGAAGGGATGGACTTCCAGGAATAGGAAGGCTGCAGAAAGAACATCTACTTTCGATTGCCTCTACATTCTTAGCTCTTTTGTGGACACTGTGCCAAGAGGCCAACGGATGCTATTTATTTATATGAATGCAAAAAAGAAGGATAGAAACAAAAATGGACATTTCACCAACCGAGGGTGTTGGATACTGTCTGATCTGAGGTTAGACTGGAAACCAACTCAAAAGCTTTACAGAACTCAGACTAGATGACCATGGTCCTAAGGGCCTCACCCACGCAAATGAACCCATACATGTGCTTATTTACCCTTAGCTGAGGCTAAGTTAGGTCTGACTCTGGGTTCTATGTCCTAAAAACACCTCTTTGCAAAAGCAGTCATCTTGTGGCCCCAAAATAGTTACATCTGATCACCATTCAGGAAAAGGGAAACTTTACACATTTTAACAATCTCAAGTCTCTGTCTTCCTGGAAAGCGTGAAATAAGAAGCATAAAAAATGACACCACAGGACCTTATAAGAGAGTTAAGAGCATATTCATTAGAAATGAAATACAAAATACAATGACGCCGCAGGACAGGGGGCAGCAGGCGAACAAGACCCCCACCATTCCCTACCCTCACCCCAATCCAAGGAATGCACCTATATAATACAAATTAGAGATCTCAAACAGGGGGGAGAGGAGGGGTTTTACAAAGTGATCTTCTTGCTATACAGAAAATATATTATTTGCTGGAAGTCACTGCTGAGCTGTTAGGGGCCCAGGGTCAGTCACTGCTCAGGAAATCCCCTGAAGGCACACTGACCCCTACTGCTTCCCCACCAGTTTGCTGAACACATCGTAGATCTCTGGCTTTTCCTGTGCAAACTGCTCGGCTGTATTTTTCTGTAGCCAGTCGGACGAACGCATCTGTTGCTGCAGGAGGCCAATGAGGTCACCAAGGTTGGAGCTACCAGCACAGGTAGGCTCCTGGTGGCGGGACACAAAAATGACTTCATCTGTGCTATCTGCTTTGCCATCCTGATCTGACTGACAAGGCTGCTCCTTCTCCTCAGCCAGTATCTCCTGCTCCCGTTCTTCCAAAACCTTGCGGATCCGTTGCATACCTGCAGTGGTATAAGGAGGAGAAACACTGGTGGATTAGTTTAAGCCACAAGTGTCCCCAATTCCATCAGATCCAGAAAAATTTGGAGGATGGAAGGAAAGGGAGGAAAAATGGAGAAGATAAGAATATAACAATAATAGGATACATTTAGGATTAAGGAGAGGAGGAAACAGTGGTGCAGAAATTCTGGTGGGAGGAAAAAGAGAAGAAAACATTACTCACCTAACTGTAGCCGGTGGGTCTTGTCAGCAAAGATGATGCGGAACCATCCAGGTTCACTGCATTCAAAGGCTTTACCGCAGGACAGGAGGACCTTGTTATCCAGAAAACGCCTCCAGAGCAGCATCTCCTCCTCAAATGTGCCTGTCCTAAGGTACTAGGAGAGTCAGCAGAAGGGCCAGAGGTTAGTAACATATCTCACTAAATCACTGAGATCCTCATGAATTTGTGATTCCCATGAGGTCTGCAAAGGCCAGGGGAGACACCTTTTACCTCTGAAGTACAGCAGTTGTGATATAAAGGAAGAAATGGGGAGGAAAGTGGCTTGAGAGCAGTAAGATTCCTGCAAGGAGGGAAATGCACAGACAGACGAAAGGAAAAGAACAGACAGAAATACCAGGCAGCCCGTCCCTCTGCTCATCAGACAACAGATTTGTTAAAACAAAATGCTTATCACAATATTAAACTTCCCTCTAGACGCAGTTGCACCACGTGCCTGCCCTCATCCCAGGACAGGCCTCCCTTCCTAAGACTACCAACCTTTCGGAAATCGATCCAGACAAAGAAGCCTGCATTGCGGTTGAGAAAAGGAACCCCAAGTGTCTTCAGCTCATCTGTCACATATGTATGGGCAGCTTTCAGGCGGGCATGGTTGGCCCTCAGGTACACCTGGTTGATCCAGTCTGACCAGAAGGAGAAGATAAAGAAAAAAATCAGAA
Organism: Gymnogyps californianus; assembly: GCF_018139145.2. Lineage (NCBI taxonomy): Eukaryota > Metazoa > Chordata > Aves > Accipitriformes > Cathartidae > Gymnogyps > Gymnogyps californianus. The sequence continues at coordinate 25,431,001 of NC_059475.1, read as the reverse complement.
ACTGAGAAAGAATTCAGATCTGTTCAAGTTTCCAAAACACTCACAGTGCCTTTTACCATTTCACCCTTCACCTCCTTTTTTTGTTTGCTGTTTCCTCAAATAGCAAAAAGAGAGGCAAGAACTATTTAGCAGTTTCATGTCTGTGCAGAAGAATATCTTCTTGACCTTCCCGAGGAAGTTTCCCTACATTCATAGCTCTTAGTTGATGTGGACTGTTAGCACTCCATCCAGGGCAAAGCTAGAAATCCAGTTCCATTTCCCTCGTCCCACAAGCCTGTATTCGTTGTTTCTGCTCAGCTGGTTCTACACAACACTGGCTATTTCTGTACAAATAGCTATCACATTTCTTCAAAGCTGCTCCTCTAATTCTGCTGATCAGGAGCTCTGCAGAAATGGTCCTTTTCTGTAGAACTGTCAGCCTCATGTTACATGGGCAGCTTCAGGACTACAGAAGACTGTCAATTAAGCTGTACAAACAGGAGACCACTTGGGAAAGTAAGGGGAGGGGATCCCCCAGGTACCAAGACACACAGAACGGCAGAGGACCATACATGGAGCTACTGACTCACCTCTGTCTCTAAGCAGCTGTGCAACCTTGTGCTGGACAGGTCCACAAACCCCGTGGAAATAACACAAAGAAGCCACTGCATTAGCAACATCTTGGTTTTCTGTATATAAAGTACCAAAACGAATCCCAGAGACAGCAAAATCCTGCAGAAGACACAGAGAGACTACTTTATTATACAGGAAGACTGGGATCCTATTACTACTGCCTTGTTCTTTCCAGCATGAGGAACCTGACGACACCAGGCCAACCCTACTAGCCAGGAAGCCATGGCACGATGGCAACCAGCACTCACCTTGCTTATTCCCCACATCACATGAGTCCGCTGTGGATCAGGCAATCTGTATGTAGAAGGATGCAGATGGGCAGTTAGTGTCATAGGTGCTGAAGCTTTTGGATCACCAGTGCAGCATTGCAGAAACAGAGAGGCAGCATTACACAATGACAGACAGTGCAGCACAGAACATCAGTCAAGTAGGGAAAATTCAAATCCGACCTAACTTTAGAAGCTAGGAACTCCCTGGAACTAGTTTTAGACACAATTTTTAAATATTTCAGATATACAGATACTTGCAAGTGCTATATTTCATGCGCAGATTTCCTGCACATATGAAGCTTGTACATATAATGCTAGAAATCAGGCCTGTGCCAATGTATTTGCCAATAATTAAAAGTAATTTTCTTTCTTTCAAAGCCCAATATTTTGCAGAAGGAGATAAAGTTCTTCTTTTGTAATGTTGTACATCCAAACCCAGCAACGCTGAGCTAACACTTAACCAAATGTATTTTATTTCCTTGCAATTGAGCACAAAAAGAAAGATAGCACCACTGGTGAAAACTAGAAATTAAAAAAAAAAAACACAAAAAACCATAGCATATTTTTAAAAGGTGAGATTTGAAAAGTTTTTCATCTCATTAAATCGATACCTAATAAAACCCATTCTCCAGTCTGTAATAACACTGTAATCCGTGACTACTGTATGAAAAAAAGAGAAAGTAAACAGCAACAGAAAGTCTTTACAGGCATCAACAGAAACATGGGAAAGAGGTAAAAATGTTTAGGTAGGAAGAAAAGCCTCACTCTCAACAAATGAAACATCTGTTTCCAGTTTTGGGGACTGTCACAAGCAAACACTGAAGCACACATTGAAAAGTGTACCACAACAGAACACTAACTACCATTTTTACTTGCTAGATTGCACTTGACAAAATGCATTTGCCATTCAGAAATTACAAAAAAAAAAGAAATCAGCATAAGGCAGATTCAGAATTTGCTAGCTCATGACTTAACTTCCAGTCACAAGTTCTCAGCAAGGCATCATGTTGAACTGTCACTGGAAGATGGCCAGGGAAGTAGGAGCTGATTTTACCTGTCCATGCCTAGGACACTGTGAAACGTGGCTGATTCATCAAAAACTGACAGCATGTAGATCTCATCTACTATCACATGCAATTCATGTCTGCAAAAGGACAAAATGGATATTACAAAAGAAGGCTGTTTCTAGTTTAGAAGCAGAGATAAATTCAGGCCTGCAAAGACCCGCTTTATACAAAGAAGAGGGACACCAAATTTTGCAGAAGTAAAGCATTTTTTTCACAACTCAGAAGGTCTATTATGTGTACATTGAAGTGATTTGAGATATATCCACCTAACTGTCACCCACTGCAACCATATAACGAGATAAAAATTCAGTCATTTCCAATGCACTAGTGAAAATTAATTCCTGTATATACTACCTGTCTAGAATAAGTTGTATCATCATCTACTCAGAATCTCATGGAATCTGAATCTCAGAGAGTATCCGTGATCCATGATGAAGCTGGGAACCCATACTCATATATTTCTTTGCACATGCAGAGAAACTGAGAGGAAAGGAACTCAGCTTCCTACCAGAGAAGCACAGCACCATAGTATTTGCTAGGACTACCAACAAATAAAACTTGCACTCCTTGATGCAAGTTGCTTTGCCACTCAGATGACTGCATGGTCTGTGTTCCCTTGTCCCCAGCACTCCCCTCTCCTCTCTTAAGCCCAACACTGTGTGTGAAGAATAGACTGTTTGCCTGACTTAAAAAATATTCACAGATAAATTCAGGGACAGTGAATAGTCCACCAGATTCTGGAAGCCATACCCGACTCAGGATGCCTCAGCCTTCCAAACTGACATACCTTTTAGCAAATTCCAGGTAATCCCGTAGCTCTGACAAGGAGTAGATGTCCCCGAGGGGATTTTGGGGATTCAGAAGAATTAAGGCCCTTACAGTGACACCCTGCAGAACACAAATAATGCAGTATTAAGAGAGCGCCCATCATGGGATAAATTTTGAGTCCCTCTACATGAGCAGTGAGTGTGACACAAGATTCCCCTTAAGCTTCCACCATGACTTTTCCCCTCAAAGGTTAGATTTGTATGAGAAAACTTTCAGCCACAAATTAAGATTTTTTTTTTTTACAATACCAGTTGCAAAGTGAACTGAGGAAAAGATTATAGAATGAATCTATGATTTTGGAAAGAGGGAGTCTGCCACAACCGTTGCCATCTGGTCAACCAATTAATGAGAAAGATGATCTCACACGTTCTCAGCATGGAAGAGAACTTTCTCTGAGCTGTATCGGTAATTGGGAAGTAATAAATTACTGAAGATTGCCCATGAATGAGGCAAGAAAGATAGGAAATTGAGCTATGTGGATGCAAACTGTTCTCATTTAGAGCACACTTGGCTGGAGACGTCAGAGCCGGTAATGATGCAGCTAAACATATATAGGGCTTAGGACAACGTCAAAACTTACAGACTAACTCTTCAGAAAGGTGATACTCATCTGCATTTATCCTCTAGATTTGCACCTCTCTCCTTCCTGCAAAAACTCTCAGTGTTCTTAGTGGATTCATCTGCACTACTGTGTAGAGCGGTCAGTTTTGGGGTAACTCAGCTGGCCTTCCTGAAGGAGAAATCCTGGGTACTCCCTACTTTTTAGTGCGTGCCCAAGCACATTTTTTTTGTGATATGAATGGGTTCCAGTGCTTTGTGAATGGTCTGGTACTCCTGGTTTATCCTTTCTGCTGTGACCAAAATTGGACAGACACGACGCTGGGGAATTCCCCCTAAGACTGCCCCTGAGTTTGGGAGCAGCCTAATCTCAGGTGGTCTATAAGGACAACCCAGAAAGCCAGGTGCTAGGTTTTGAAAATGTTTTGACCTTCAGGCCACTTCTGGGACGTGCCGTCTCAAACATATTGTAGACTTAACTGGTAATGTGAAGCTCAGCTAAACTCACCTCTGCTCGGGCATCCTGCAAGGCTTTTTCCAGTTTTTCCACTGTAAGCTGAAAAGGCCGAGTGCTTGTTCCAGTAATCTGAAAGACATCACAAAGATAAAAAAGGCCAAGTTATTTCAATAGAGTCTGCCTTGAGCCAATCCCCTGAGAAATGTTCCCCAAAAGAAAATAAAAACCCAACAATAATGACCTAGCAACCATCTTCTTATCCTTTCATACTACAGAGAGAATAAACAAATAAATAAAATCAAAGAAATGTTCATCACAGGCTGGCCACACACAGAGAATTCTCTGGTTATCCTTGAATAACTAAAACTACGCAAGATCTCCATCTGCTCTTCCATCTCTAGGATCATCTTTAGTAGGATAGTACATACTTCTGTCTCCAAGGCTTAAAATGGCCATCTTTTTCCTCTCAAGAGCTGTTATTGGGAGTAAGATACAAGAAAAGGACAAGACTGGAATCCAGATTTATGGTCTCGAGCAACTTTCTTGCAAATTATGTGCCCAGTTTCCCAGCAATAAATTGGGAAAATGTCCACAGGCTGCAGCCTATCCTTGTTCTGAGGACTGCTTTCAGAGGTTCCCAAAGCTCTGCGCTTTCCAGTATCAATTATTTTTTAATTACAGAGGTTGGTATTCCCTTCCTTCAGATCTTACCTTACTGTCTAAATAGGCATACACCAGCTTGACATTACCATAGAGGAAGACACTCTGGGTAATACCACCGTAAAAGGGAGTAGCAATCAGAACAGCTTCTGGAACAGAGAAAACAAAATTGGTTATCAACAGGTCACAGTCCTTCTCTCTTTTCTAATGTACTTCAGCTAAACATGAAAGCTTTTTAACAGCTGTGTCCTCCAGAAACACTGTAATGTTACTGCCTTTTCCTCCACTTTATTTTTACATTAATTGTTTAATCTTCTGCAAGAACCCAGGTAAACATGAGTATAGCCCACATTCAGTCTAACAAACTAAAACAGGGCACCATGAAAACAGTGAAGGCAGACAGGGCAAGACACCAAGTGTGGGTGCATGACACCTGCAGACCACGGAGATGATTAATTTCACAGCATAATCTTGCAGGAAACAAGAACTTTGCAGTAGGCCAGTGCCAATTCCACTACTTCGCTTCTGTCAAACAATATTTAAACAGAGTAACACATTATTTCCCAGCAAAAATAAACATTAAAAACATCTCCCAACCATCCACTTACCCCCTGGATCACAAAGGACTGTAGCTAACGCAGAAAATAAAGAGCCACAACCATTTAAAACAATCACCTACAGAAGAAAGAGAGAGGCTAGTGATAAATCTGTCCATAGAAAGACAACACTATAAAATAATAATTTCTGACCATATCAGTGAAATATATTTTCTCCCCAATTCTCTAGCATGGAAGTTCCCAGAATTTTCCTGCTGACATCCCACTTCTACCAGAAATAACTTGAATCCTGTTCTTTGCTTCAGAGACACTTTGTCCCGGTGCCGTTCTTGATTCTAATAAGCAATTTAGAAAAAGAGTAGGCTTTAAGTAGGGAAAAAACTGGGGAGCCGTTCTGAACTGCTAGAAAAGCAAACTACTTTTCATCAGCTAATACGTGTTATCATCTCTTTGTGGTAACAGCAGCTCTGACCTCCTGCCAAATTTGTGCAAAAGCGGAAACCACTGTCTCGTACAGGAGCAGGTTTGACTCCTGCTTCTAGAAGACAGATGCTCACAGGTCCCATGAGTTTCACACCAAGTATCAGGCAGAATCTGCTGCCTTGGAGAAGCAGTGATCAGCAAACTGATCAGTGGTAACTTCAGTTGACATGAAGTATGGGCTTCTGCTGAATTACTGCAGCCAGAAAAGCAATGGCTGCACCAGCTCCTGCTCCCTTCAGCACTCAGCAGAGGCAGGAGTCCCTGATCTCCGCAGGCACCTGTGCCCAGCCTGCATCTCTCCCAAGTCAGCAAGTCCTGCAGAGACTCAGGTCTTGATGCCTTCCTTACAACACTGCTGCAAAGTTTGAAAAGGTCTGGTTTTACAGGCTAAAACTACTCTTGGCTCAATTACAGATTTTTGTCGTGAGGTGTAACAGCAGAATGGGAAGAAATTAAACTTGACTGAAGTAATGGGCACTCTTTGTCAAGGCTGAGGGATACAGGCACAGTAGGTCCCAGAGCTGAGTAAGGAGATGAAAACATAAAGCCCCACTGAGAGCACTGGCATGAGGAGTTGGCACACAAAAGTAAAGCATGAGGCAAATATACAGTAGACTTGAAGTGTTTTGGCTGAAGTGTGCATCAAAAGCTACTGAAATGGCTATGAATCAATCTCATTTACATGATAAAAGGCTGTCATCTTACCAAATCATTTGTTTAAAAAAGAGAAGATGAAACTGTTTGACAACAAATGGCAATACATTAGAATAGACACCAATGGAAAGTGGGTTACCCACATTTTCTGCCTTAAGAGGTGCAGGGGCCTTGCAGTAATAGGTCAAAAATCGAGCCACTTCCTCCCGTAAACTGAGAAAGACACAAAAGCAAATATTGATTCAGCTTATTCTCCAAGAGGCTGGGCTTCCCCAGGTCCACATCTCAGGAAAATAAAGCCAGGGCACAGTAAAGTCTGGTGAAAATAGCTAGAAAACAGGATAGCTCAGGCCCATGCCACAGACATGACTTTTACACATGGCAAAGGTGTCACGGATAATGTCTATAATGGTGCATACGTTTCTGATGAGCTTTAATCGAGGCACAGAAGAGAAGGATTAAAGTCCCCAAGCATTCACTATGTTTCAAAGAACTGTTTGGAGTTACCTGATTTGTTAATGTATACAGTGCTTTTAAAACTGTGTTTGCTTTAGAAAATTTGCACCTTCTCTCACATAAAAGGATTTTTAACTGGATGAACTGGTAGGGCAGCTAATTTACAGTTTTGCAAAGAAAAACATGATTAAATGACCTAGAAAAGTTTTAACTAGTGAGTGTAGTAGCAGAAGCGGTTTGTATTCACCCATTCTGCTTATCAGACAAGTAGTCAAAAAGAGAAGTGTTACAGAAAAGAGAAGACTTACAACATATGTCCCTTCCAGTCAGGATACTGAAGCAGTGGAGGCTCCATCAGATTCATATCGGTCTGTGTTAGCTGGGAGACAACGAGAAGAAGCATTAAAAGAACAATCACTGATATCGGAAACATGGAGATAGACGGGATCCATGTACAGGCACACACCTGCATAGACACAAACACACACACGTGCAACTCCAACAGTTGTAAAACTGGATTAAAAAAGCCACTGACCATCAAAATTAATGCAGCTTGGAGAAGCAAGGACCAGCAAACTGATCAGTGATAACTTCAGGTTATGTGAAGTACGGGCTTCTGCTAAGTTATTGCAGCCAAAACTCTGCTGCACAGAGAACTACAAAAAGGATGCAGAATGGGCAATACGCACGATGCCCATAACCAAGATGCCTGCAGAAGACTTTCTCAGCAAATGAAGCAATCCAAAGAGTCCCAAAGAGTGTTTTGCTCAAGCTCTGAGGACAACAGCTTTCAGCTGGAAAGTAAGTCCCAATTGTGAAAGCTCAGGTCTAGACTGCCAGAGAGAGAGAGAAAGGATTTTGAATCACAGTCAGACACGTATTTTCTTTAATAAACTTTCAATATATTAATTTTTTAATGAATTCTAGCTTTCATTTATGTCTCAGTTCCAAGTTACTGCAGCTCCTTCAGATCTATAATTCTGATAAGTTTTGATAAGTGTTAAAGCGTAACAGGAGCTTTCAAAAGACAGGAGAAAAATGAAATTATCTTCTTGATAATTCTTCCCCGGGGCAGGCACTTTGTTCCTTATTAGGAGTTCATTCTGATCTCAAAGATAGATCACCTGAACTGTGGAGCCCTTTTTAATGTTTATATTTAGATAAAGTATGCACACTGCTTTTATCTAAGTATTTTCAAGGTTATAAATATCAGGGTTTCACATAATCCAGTTCTATGAAGTTGCAAGGGAAAGCACAGCAGTGATACGGGCAGAGAGAAGAGGACATTTTATATAAACAAAAAGGGAATAAACACATATTATGTACAATGTACCTTCCGAATATTTAATGGCAACCAAAACTATGAGTTAATACTAAAAAAGGTGAGGGTGGGGGGACACGACAAGTAGGTGATAGTGCAAGGGAGGAGGGAAATTCAACATGCAGTGTGAAAGTTTCTCACATAATAACAAACCCACAACATTCTGTATTGGTGTTTTAATAACTGGTGCCAAGCTCTGGAGTTTAAAGACACTGTCCTCATCCCATGCAGAATTACAACCTGATATTATAGGATTAAAGTTCCTTTATTCAGCTGTAGATGTTCTTGAAGCCTATGTAGCACAGAACTGTGCCTCCTTAGATCTCTCTCCTAAACTTATCTAGAGAATGCAACATAAAACATATCAGCAGACTTGGCCAAAAATGACTATGCAATAATAAAGAGGAGAACCCTTAAAGGTAATGCATTAAGGGCTAAGGAAACCAGATGGGCCAACTGAAAGGAAGACCATCTGAGATCTCACGCCACAAAATATTCTCTGATTTAAGGGTCAAAAGCTGAAGACAGAAATCTGATACATTACTTTATTCAGTGGAAACAGTAAGTATTTATTATCCCAAATAGCAACAAATTATTTGCCTACAATCTCAGCTGGTGCTGCATTCAGTGAATCTATACTGTAACTCCAGGCTGCAATGACTGAGAAGCTGGCAACAATATCTTTGTTCAGCTTGTTGCCACAAGCATGATGGCTCATCTCACTATAGCCGACAAAGTCTTAATTCATTTTCATAATAAGGCTAATTAAGATGCAGCTGGCTACCGTCTCCCTCTGCACTACTTACTGCAGGCTTGGTGTTAGTTTTACGGGGAAAGGACAGCGAAGGAATGAAGGTACCACCTACGCAGCCTAGAAGGCACCTTTTTTGTGCAGGCAGCAGCTCTGCCTTACCTGTTCTTTTAGCTGGAAGGCGGAGTGGTGGGGTAGCGTCCCCCCGAGGCAGTGGAGTGGCAGGCAGAAATAAAACAAGGAACATTTTGAGGGTGGGAATCGGTGGAACGGGAGCAACCACGAACTTCAAACCGCAGAGGCAGACTGTCCGACCCTGAGCCACCTTCCCTCCCCACAGACAACTTCAGGTAGGAGAAACTGCCACCTGCCTGCCTCGCAGGCCGCACCTGGGCAGTGATTTTAACGCAAATCAAGAAACATTCCTCTACAGCACGGTTCTGTTGTTTTCTTTTGACTTTTTCTATTTTTTGAGTTGTGCCGTGTGTTTCATGCCTCTCCCTGGTGCAACTGAACAAAGTGAGCACGTAGCAGCTGACCCAGTCTCATTTCGAGAGATTTCAAGAGCTGCCACCGTTCACTGTTGCCACCCTCGCACATTTCAGGTAAGTTCAGAACCGGGTGTCCAAATCGTGTGACTTTATAACGGACAGATGTGAAGATCCTTGAAATTAAATAGAGTTCAAAACTAATTTCAAAACCTCTGTATTAAATCAACTATTGTCAGCAGGAGAAAATAAAATGCATCTTATTTTCATTTAGTTTTCTGAGCCAAGTACATCCCCAAAGGGAAACTCATCATGAAGAGGAACAGAAAAACACCCTTGTTCCTATCCTCCTGGAAAAATAACATAAATAAAAGTACAAATAGCTGGATTCAAAAGTGACTTCCAGAAAATAAAAAATTCACAACAAAAAACTTTACTAGAGAAACCTGAGCAACAGCAGTAACTCTAGGAAAGTGCAAGCACTGAGGAGGAACTACGCAGCAAATTCAGTATCTCTTTTTGGAATAGGACTTACCCGCTTAGACATCAGGTCAAAGCAGAGTTTATTCTCACTGGTGCCAAAGTTTATTATACCCTAGAAAAAGAAATAATTTATTGTTTATAGACACAAAAAACATGTGCATACATCACCTTAGCTATCACTTCACTAAATTGCCTCCAAAAAGCTTACCACGAAAAAGTCAAAACACAGTTCACATAAACTTCACCATATATAACTTGAGACATGTATCTATGTGTGTGTGTTTACATATATATCCCAGGCACTCAGCTTCTTAGTCAATAAACTGTCTGTAAATGAATATGTACTAATGGTTTATACTTCTTTACAGAATATGTTTAACTTAATCTTGAATTCACTTACTGGTATATTTCTAACTACAAAAGAAACCCTAAAACAATTCTGAGAAAACTGAGGTTTACCGTTCTGCAGCAGTTTTAAACAAGGATTTGGATACATTTCTCTATCTAAAAGCATTCATCAATCATTACCACTCCACTCCACTGATTTGCTCAGAAACCACATAAACACGTAGTCATGAAAAGTGGTTAAAATACTAAATTTTCCCCTCTGAAGAGATGACCCTACAGTTCCAGGTTTAGGATTTGGCCCTGCTTATTTAGGACTACATTAGATCTTGAAGAGTTCAAATCTAGTAGCACATTTTCATTATTGGAAGAGGTTGGGTAAATAAATGTTTAAAAATGCAAAAGGAAATCTAAGCAACTGTACATTTATGATGTCACTAAAGTACAAGTCCAATTTTAGGTATTTGTTTAAAAAGCTACCTCCTACATAGACAACAGTTGATAGAAGAGGCAGTTTGCGCCTCGTAATGCACCCTGTATCAAAAACTTCACTGTGTTTTTCTATCTTAAAAATCTAGTTTTCACCTCCCAACACAGTGTGACTGAAGTCAGGGCTAATAATAAAACATTTTAAAAGTTTCAAGTAGTTCAGTATCTGAATGCAGGATCTATTTAAAAGTAATCCACATAAAAATCATTATTTATATTTACTATACTTGTTACTCAGTAATAATTCGCCATGAAGCGTTAACACTTAGCCTTTGTGCCACAAGGGGGGTATGATGAGCTACTTACAGCTGAGCAGCCGAGCGTAAACAGGCAGAAAAAGTGCTGAGTGTTAGTTAAAAGTAATTTATAAAAAACCTCATCTACTACTTAGTTGTTGTATCTCCTGCACCCGTCACCTGCAATAATGAGATATAATCAGATAATCAGAGATGGTCTTCAGTGGGCGACAGAGGTGATGAAGTGAAAGGAGCTCTCTCTGTTCCTGCAGATTTCTTACATCTTTCAAGGTCTACTACTGCTATTATTTCCCCGATAGGGAAATCAGAGCATGCAAACCTGAGCTGAACACAGCATTCATCTTTGATACATAGATGATTTGCAAAGCTACTTTTTATTTCTCTTCCTCAAACAGCTTGACCCACCATGTATTAGTGAGATCAAAAAAACCCCCACACTTTTAGCATATCTGTCAGCAAACCTCTAAGGTTTTTTTCCTAGCAAGAAAGCCAGGAAAACACTTTGAGGTTCTCACTCACATTGGGGTTCTTGTCTTCATCATACTTGTCAGCATGATAAGCTTTGTACCCTTCCTCAGTGGAGCCACGAAAAATGTTGGCAATGTTGCCACGAGCAGAGAGGTAGGGGCTTCTCTGGAAGTCACTGGGGTTACAGAAGCCGTGCATGTCAACCCTCCTCTCAGTAAGCGGCCGAGCCCTCATCTCTTGCAGGTTGCCCCCTCCTCCTCCCATTCCTGCAATTTCAGACAGTGCCTGGCTGAAGTCCAAGCCTCGAGGCATTGCAACGGAGGAGGAGGAGCCACCACTATGGCTCTGCTTTAGGATGTTGAGCATTTGAGCAAAGACATTGAACATGCGAAACTCATGCTCCCGCTCCAGTTCAAACCGGCGCTGCTCCAGTTGCATCCGACGCTCCTCCACATCCAAATCGCGCTGAAATCGGCGTTCTTCCATCTGCAAAAAGCGCTCTTCCATGGCCCGCTGAGATGTCAGGGTCTTCAGCAAGAGATCATCGAGCGGGTCCTTCACGCGCTGGCCTTTCCGCTTTTTTCTCAGCCGATGCAAGGCAGAGAAGCCAGGCCGGGGAACCACGTTCTGGATCCGTGACGCGTTTGCCATGTTGGGCTCACTGAAACCTGTGAATACGTAAAAGCAAGGAAGAAAAATGAAATGCGCAGCAAGTAAAGTGGCGTGGACATGCTTTGCTGCCTTCCCCTGCCCTTCCTCGGAAACACCCTTCGATCTACTGTAGGGTTTTACAGGAAAACCAAAGTAAAATCTGTCAGGTACATCTTGAAGTTTGTGAGTTTTTTTGAAGTTTGTTTTTAACTCCACACATTGGGCACCCCATTATGCTCCAGCCCCAGCCCCGTACTCGGCCTCTGAATTAACCTGAATGATCGTCAGTTCCCTCCACTGGACTAACTACGCAACCGCCACGGTGAAGAGGACACAGCACTTCTTTGTGATCTCAGACATTAACCTCACACTGGTTATCGTCTCTCTTCTTCCCCATTATGCCATGCTCTTCCATCAGCCTGTCCTAGGCTGGTTTGAAATCCCCAGGATTTCCAGGCTGTACCCTTCCTGACAGCCAAGCAATGGTCAACTGCACTTTCAGTGCAGTTGTCTTATCTCCTGTAAACTGATATGCTGTTTCTGCCAGTGACTTTCAAAAACATCTTCTTTCCAAGTCCTAATGAATAGCTTAGAAAGCCAGGCAATGATTATTCCCAAGTATTCTTCCTTGTTCATTGTTGAGTGTCCTAAAAGATTAGATCTGGAAAATATTTTAAAAGAATGCAAGGAAAGTTTCACCTGCAGGCTTATAGTGTAGCCATGGCAGAAGAGGGTCTCCTGATACAATTCAGCATGAGGACCGCAGACAGCCCTGGTGATGTTCAAATGATACCAAAAAGCATGCAATTTTTTTTTTTTAAATAAGGTAAGTACTGTCAGCATTATATGCAGAAATCTAGCACAAATGCCTAGCCTGGCTTATGGCAGACATGCCAGCCCTTTGGATTTCATACACAGTATTTAGCCTAGCGTAGTAATTTTAGATTCTATTTACCTGCAGCAAGATACGTTTCAGGAATGGCCAGAAGACTATGAATGCAGATACCAGCCTTCTACTTTAAAGCTTTTTGGGACGTGGAAAAATAAGGATCCAAACGTCAGTGCAAAAACCAGGTGTCTATCTCTGCACCAGAAAAAAATATCTCTTTCTGGGAAACCGGGCAGAAACCTTATGCTGGAATGTAAAAGGCTATCCCTACCTGAAGGTGAAACACTGGTTTCAATGGGAATCTCCACCCTGGAGATGGGAGAGTCGTTCTGGGCCCTCTCCAAGAAGGCTCTCTCCATCTCATGTTCTTCAGGGGAGCCCTGCTGGTAAGACATGGATGATGGGGGCTCTGGGGTCAAGCAGTGTTCATCAGAGTTCACCTCCTCACATTTGATTTCCATCAGTTCAGGGTGCTGGGAGTGTCCAAAGGGCAGGGCCGAGGAGGCGAACTGGTGATGGTAGCTCTCCACCATGCTGCCCTGCAGCACCTGCTGAGCCATCATGCTGCCGCTCAGGGAGCTGTAGGCCAGGGCGGGCCGGCTGGTCAGCACCCGGTCCATCACCTCGTAGAACTTCCACGTCCGGCCGCCCCGCGGGGCCTTGCTGTTGTCCTTGATCCGCCGGTACTCCAGCTTCATCTTCTTGATCTTCTCCCGGCACTGGTCGCCGGTCCGGTGGATGCCCTTCTCCCGCAGCACCTCGGCGATGCGGTTGAAGACGTGCTGGTTGCGCAAGCAGCTCTCCAGCTCCATCTGCACCGACTCGTCGGCCCAGAGCTGCAGCAGCTCCACCACCTCGGGGTCCGACCAGTTGCTGCCGCGCTCGTACTTCTTCCCCCGAAAATCCATCGCTCCCGGGCCCCGGCCGCGGGGCGGCGGGGCGGGCTGGGGGCTCGGCCCCCGCGCTGCCCAGCCCCCCCGGGCCGAGCCCCGCCGGGCCAGCGGCGGGAAGGGGCGCCGAGGGGGGCCGGGGGCGCCGGGGAGGGGGAGGCGGCGGCGGCACCGCGGGGGCGCCCGGGGCGGGCTGCGCCGGGGGTCCCGCCCGCCGCTCGGCCCGGCCCGGCCCCGCCCGGGCGGCGCACCTGCCCCTGCCCCTGCCCCCGCCCCGCCCCCGCCCGGGGGGCCGGGCCCCCCGCCGGGAGGGGGCTCTCGCACCTTGGCCCTCGAGGGCGCCCGGGCGGCCCTGCCTCCCCCCAGCCCCTAGCGGGCTGTACGGCCGCCGGCACGGCTCGGCACGGCTCGGCTCGGCACGGCTCGGCTTAGCCCATCCGCTAGAGCCGGGCGGAGCGAGCTAGCGGGGAGCCGGGCCGGCATGTTCACATCCGGGGTGACGCACATGCGTGCAGCCTTATTCCGGGATAACTTTAGCCCGTGCCAGGCGCTCGCCGCGCTCCCGGGGCCGCGTCGGGCTCCGCGCAGCGCCGCGGGGTCCCTCCCCTCCCTTCTCCCGCCCCGCCCCGGCGGCGGCAGCAGCAGCCGCAGCAGCGCCGTACCACGCCGTGCCGGGCGCCCCGCTGCCCCTTGCCGCCCTCGGCACCGCTGGCCCGCCCGTCACCGCCCCGCCCGGCGCTGCCAGGCACGGCTCGGCACGGCCTCGCCCGCAGCCACCCCCGGGGCTCCGGCCCAGGGCGAGGCGGGAGCCCTCGGGAGCTGTGCTGGCGGGGACAGGGCCCCTCCCCGCGTGGACAGCCGCCGGTGACGAGGCCGACCCCGCTCACGCTGCCCCCGCAGAGCTGCTCCCCCGGGCCCGGTTTGCTGGCGGTGCCGCGGAGCAGGTGGCGGGTCTGGGGTGCCGGGTCTGTGGGGGCGCGGGCCCGGCTTGGCTAGAGCTGCGTGGCGTGCGGGGTTTGCAGCATCAGCCGGTGTTAGCGGCTGCCCCCGGCAGCCCCCCTGGGTCACTCGGGCAGCGCTTGGGGACAGGCACGGGGACGGGTCACTGCCTGCGATCCCGGGACACCAGCGAAGGACTTGTGCGTCCAGTTTGGCTGCCTTCCCTCCCACACCCAGAGAGCGCAGCAAGCAGCGGGTATGGAGGGACCAGACGTTACATGAGTTCACTCCTCTATTTACCACCCCCATCAGTTAGTTGCACGGTTCAAATCCTTCCAAGTACCCCCTGTCCTCTGCTACATCCCTGAACGGGGTGGAGGTCTGCAGAAAGCGAATGCAGGGTTTCTTACTTTCCCGCTGCATCACTAGGTCAAATTCCCTACAGGGATCTGTAATTGCAGAACTCAAGTCTTCACAGAGCTGTCCTGCCGCATCAGCCATGAAGACGGCCTCAAGCTGCGCTGTGGGATGGAGCATGTTGCACCGTGGCCCATCGGTTTGGAAATTTCAGTCTGGACCCGAGCCTGGCAGGATAAGGACCGAGCCCTAAGGCAGCGAGTATGAACATAAAACCAGTAATTTATGAGAAAAACAGAACGAAACGCAGGGTGTCCATATCCTGTATCACAGTTCTCACGGCTAGCGTACAGGTTGTGAAGCACATACTAGGTTCGTGATTTTCCTTTTAGATCAAAAGGTCTGCTTCATCAGAGCACTGTGGGGTTTTTATCCAACTCTTATTAACCTCACTGTGGTTTTTAATAAATCATTCACAGCCTCTGTGATTCCATTTCTCAGTCTGTGAAATGGAAATAAAAATCTTGATCTTCATTATATCTTGTGAAATACTTTGAATACTGTCTCGGGGGGGGGGGGGGGGGGGAGAAGAGACAAGGCTTCCCTTCAAAAATGATACTACCTTTCCCAATAACTTATGATGAGATAGTAGTTTGGATTCTTTTCCAGTGGTCTGCTTAACTAGAGTTTGTACTTCCACACCCCCATAAGAAAGATGTGCTTTTACTTTCCTAGGGTTTTTCATGGGAACGGCACTCTTACGTTCTACAGATAAAGACTTAATTATATAAGGACATTTACATTGACTGTGTACTGGAGTACACAAAGACCAGGGCAACAATGAATAGAGCCACTGATGATAGAAGTTTAATACTAAATATAAATAGATTAAAGGCAGCATGGAATAGTGTTTTTAAAAGCTTTTCAAAGAAGCTTGACAGCCTGGCTGCAGCCTGTTATACCTGAGGGCCATAACTTAGCCAGGCAGCAGTAGAGCATTCTCAAAAGTAACTTGACATATGCCCTAGCTTCAGAAAGAGCCACTATTTCAAAATGCAAGCATTAAAAGGGATGGAACCTAGATTCATGATATAAAACAGTAAATCTTGAACTATTGTTCACGCTTTAGTTGTTTCCACTTTTTTGTGCCATGTGAAGTGGAAACTTGATTTTTTAAATGAAATTAAGGGCTTCCCTTGCAATCATGTGTCATGCATGCATGACATTGAGAACAAACATATCACATGCTGTTACATTGCTGAGATAATTGATTGAGCTGCCAGTTCTTTGAATGGCTTTTCCATTTCAGGTGGAAAAGAGGACTAGCAGGCTGTATTCCCAAAGTGCAAGAAGTGATGGTGTTGAAATGTGCACAGTGCAAGCCACGGAGAACTGCAAAACCAAAAAGAAAGACTTTCTTTTCTGAACTGGTTTGTACACTGATTTTAGTGATGAAAGTGTAGGGTGCTACCTAATTTGGTGTATCTAAGGCTAATTCTTTTAACACTCATTTGACAAAAAACCCTCTCTACCTTTCCTTTTGATGCAGCAAGCTCAGGAATGCAAACCGAATGCTGTCATAGAGTACCTTCCTTATTCTCAAAGAATTTCATGCCTTGGTTTCATCTCAGCAGATGACAGCCGAGTGCCGCAGTTACAGGGCATTGCTTCCCTGGACAAACTGTGTACCACAACTCCTTTTCTAACAAGCCGTGACGTGATCCTGAAAATACCCCCTTTAAAAATGGTGTTAAGCTTCACTATTTTGTTTAGTTTATTACAGGTCTCCAAGTCATTGATGCAACTAGTCGACGATCAGCTAAACCTTAGACAACAGTGTTTGCCCTACACATTGCAGGCCATCAGAGCAGGGGACTGTGCTCTCCTGCCAGTACCCGTAAGCAATGATATTCAAATTTTTATTAAAACTGGAGTCTAGCTCAATGGCATGGTCACAGACGGCACTGAAATGAAAGCCCTGGAAGCCAAAATTTCTGTTTATTTACAGCACATTTGCAAGCTGAGCAGAAGGGGCCCATTGAATATCAGGCCTTCAGCTGGGAAATGCGACAACCATCACGGTGGTTTTGGTAGGGAAAACTTTCACAAAAGCAAATGGAGGCCTTGCAACTCAGTTAAATGTCAGATGGTAACAATACTTTTGTTGTAACTTACAGCAGCTTTCTTTTTAATAATTAAAAAAAAAAGCCTTAAAATTAGAGAGGCCTTCATGCTGCAAAGAGGATGGCTAATAACGAGCAGCAGTTCGGGTTAGCATCTCCACAATCAGTCTGCTCTCTACCCCTCTCCCGAAGAAAGTCATTCGCATCCCCTCCTAGCTGAGAGGGCATTTTGCAGTTCCCGCTGCTGACACACCCCACGCTGAAGCTTTGCAAAGCAAAACCTCTCTGGCCTTTTGGCTCACGCCCATCTCGACGCTGGGGGAGAAGACGCGGTGGGATGGAGGTGTTTCTGGCAGGCCTCCTGCCCAGGCAGGCAGCTGGGCGGCCGGCGTGGTGATGGGAGGAAGGTCCCTGCAGAGGGTGCTCCAGCCCCGGCTACCTTCCTCCAGCTGGTGCAGGCCACGCTGGGCCTGCAAACTACTTCGGGTTTTCGTGGAAACCCACGGGTGGGAAGGAGCACATGCACGCAGGGTGACCTTGGCAGGCTGGGAATGCATCAGCAAGAGATTTAACTGGAGGGTCAGTTGCCTGGCAGGCCTGTTTTCCAGAAGGTCAGTACATGTCTCTCCACCGTTTGGTATAAAAGGAAGTTTCTGCTGCAGTCGAGTACAACACAACTCTTTTGAACAGCCTCTGACATGGAAAAGGATGCTGGTTTGACTCTCACAATGCTGTAGATCAGAGGAAGGTTACTTCCCTGGGATGTGTAGTGGCTGCTGGCAGCGCTTTACTTAAAGCCCACAGCACCGTGACTGAAACCACAGCCATCTGATGCCTGTTTCTATACTGACTTGGAGTCAGATGAGTTGAGCAGACTCGGGTCTAGTTCCTAAGAGATGACACTGGTAAAAATTCTTGGCAATAATTGCAGCTTAGAAATTAAAGTCCAAATAGACAGTTGAGACGAAAACATTCTTACATCTCCCTAGTTTGGTAGATAGTGTAAATAAATACGAGATTTTGCCATGTTATTGGACAAACCACAATAAATTGAAACTCTCTTAATTCTGTTAGTTTCTCTGGATCTGAGCTGATGCCCTGGCCAGAGATGGTGTGGAAGATCACCCCCAGGCACTGTCTGTTCTGCATCTCATTCCCCAGATTGCCAAGGGGCACTGAGCAGCTGAAGCCATCAAGCAGCATTTATTTTTACATTCTTTAAAAACTGACCGTTGTAGAGAAGTACTGGAAAACACCCTTTCTGCTTCACAAAGAGTTTTTGATGTATAAAACTTATTAGTAATATTCATTATCCACTCAATCCCCCTGCAAAAACCCTCAGCCCCTGAAAACCACAAAATGATGACTGAAATAAAGCACCTAAACCAAAACTAAGGCAGGATCTTCCTTCCTAACTCCGTACTAATTCTTCCATCTCTCTCTGTTTCTTTGGAGATGAGTTTATATCTCACTGCCTTTCAGAGCAAGCAAGCCCCAACAAGCATTACAGATGGCTTCTCTTAGGCTTCTTATTGCAATGGCAGGCACAGTGGGGGTACAGTTGGCCTTGTTAAATTAAGGCATCATTTTAATAAGCAGCTTCAGCACATGGACATGAGAGAAGAGAAGCAAAAGTTTTTGAGGGACTCATGCTCCCAACACATGCCCAAAGGGTTATTTAAGGTACTTTACAGTAAAGCCCACAGAGGGCTGTAGGACAGTCTTCAAAAACCTTTTGTAAAGCAGAGCTGGACAAGGAAAACTGCAGAAGAAGAGTTTGGTTATTAAGCACCTAGATTTTCTGGGACTGATTTTTTTTTTCTCCCCCCAAGTGTCAATTTTGTAACTGATTAAACAGCACGTTGCATTTTCTGTGACACTCTGGGCAGACCCACAGGACCTGTCCCATTGCGGGCAGAGGGAGCTATTGGAAGTGCTGAGTGTTTTCCACCCTCACAGTGTAACATCCACACAAACAACTGAGAAACTGTTTTTCCTACTTTCTGTGCAAATTACTTTGGTAAGAGCCAGGCCTGCTTACTCATCCCATGCAACTAGTTAATGGTATTCCCTGGAGCAGGAAGCAGTGATTGGTTTGGGGGTGTTTTAAGTACTGGCTAACCCTATGACTAATAACAAACAGAGATAAAGTGAATCTGAGTGTCTAAATTCATATGTTAGAGGGATTCAAGAAAGGGAATGGATCCAGATTCCTATGACCAAGCCTACTTCCACAATTTCAGGCCTGGACAGGACTAAAATGAAGAGAGACCAATTCTCTTCTTCAAAGATCTCTAAATTCCTGTAGATTCAGCTGCCATAATACAATTTCTGTAAGTCGTGACTGAATAAGTGTCTATGTTACAGATGAAATGGTGACAAATTTCAGGGCAGGAGCAGACTGCACTTCTGCTAAACTGATGAGCACACCACAGTTAACTAGGGAGTGACAGGGTCTGTGTTTTCTTCTTCAGGGTGAAGTAACAGTGGCTGATGCCCCGGGCAAGAAATCAAAGCCAATGCATCTATTAGGGCAAATAAAACCTAACTTTCCATATGACACTGACACTTGTCATACTATATGTAGAGAAAGTTCTTGCAGGGCTTCACGTCCTGTGCATCCCTCTGCTAAGGCTTGCCGGGCATCTCACGGCCAAGGCAAGCAAAGGCACTCATCACTTGCAGATGCACATGTACATTTAGTTTCCTTGCAGGGCTGGTTGAAACCTTCCCTTTCTAAACTCAGAGATTTTGCGTTGCCCTAGAGAAAGAAACTCTGAGAGGCTTCACCATGAAGGACACACGGTATGGCAGCTGATGAAATGACCTCTGTTTGCAGCTTCTTCATGGTCACTGATACTGGAAGAGGACTGCAGGGAAAAACCATGTTGAAGAGAGCAGAGGAAAAGAAGAGGTACTGGCTCTATCTGGAAAATGAGCACTCAAAGTTGCTTTCCTCTTGACATGCTGTTTACATTAGCCAGTCATGCATTTTTATTTGTCTGGTTTCTTTCTTTTTTGGCCATTGCTGCTTCTTGGGCTGGCTCTGGTCTGTACTGTGAGTTCTTTGCAAGGAGACATGCAAATGTTTTCTCCCTCTCTGCTGCCAGAAAACAACGTGGGTCATTTCAGAACCCACAGAAACCGAGCCAAGAACCCCTCAGCCCCTTTTGTGGCCTCCAAACTCACATCTGCAGATCACAAAAATCTCAGCTTGATAAAATAAGGTTACTGGTTTTGTCACAGAAAATTACGCGTTTTGATGGTATTATCCTTTATCCTGAAAGAGATGTTAGAACAGTAGCTAATATGCTTAGGAACATAGCAACAACCTGCAGGGATATATGTGTTGCTATACTGCTCTACAAAATCAGGACATGCTAACACCAAAATTGCATCACTGAGATAAATACAAAAGATAAAATTCCCCAAGTAATGACACAAAAAAACCAGGTGTCAACCCATTTCCCTCTCTGTGGCTGGCTGGACTGTGCCCTTCAGTAGCCGTAAGTTTTTTTTGTCCCTCTAGTTTTAAGTAAGGGGTATGCAGGATCTGTCGCCATTTGCCTTAAAAGAGAAAAGCTAAAGGCAAGGAAAAGAGCAGGCTAACTGGCCCTTATCTGATGCTAAAGATAGACACAGAGAACTCCATGTTTGGTCTGATCTAGAAATTTAATCCCAACTGTTTTCTGTATAAAACCATGGGTGAGAATTCTTCTGTATTTTCATTTATAATAGTAAGGAGTTTACACCACTTCTGCCTGAAATAACTACATGAGCTGAAATTGAGATCTTGTTTCCTGTAGCATGACTAAAAGCCAAGCAGGATACTTTTAACGTGCTCTCAGCAAGACCTGTTCATTCACAGAGTCTTTTCTAACCAGGGGAGTGGGGATGGGGTGTGTCAGTGTAGTTTTTTTGCAATTACAGGAGAAATTAAGTATTTATATACAGTAGGAAGCCATGTACGTAAAGAAGACTGTCCCACAGAGCTGTAATGCTGGCCTGCAGCACCCACTGCTACGGGTGTCCTTGGTTTTCACAGGGCTTTGCCAGTGCAACTCAATCCTAACGTGCCGGAGCCCCGCAGCTATTCTGCTCCAGTCTCGCTGCACTGACAGCAGATCATCGTCCTCATCCTGACCTCCTTTTCTGCTCTGCCAGGCCTGAGAATAACAAATGATGCTAACATTTACTGGTAGCCTTGTGTCTGAGGCCACAAAACTCATATCACTGCTTGCCTTGAACAGAGAGCTACAAAGGCAGCGTCAGCATACCCATCTGGCTCAACTGTGCTCAGCTTCTGCTTTCCTGAACCAAGTATAATCCTCAAAAGGGAAAATTCCCCTTGCATATTGTCAGTGCTGTCTATCCTTTCTTAGTAACTGCTAATAAATAGTCTTTTTTTTTTTTTTTCTTTTAAAAGCTTTCCTTTGCAGTCAGTTCATGAGAGCTGGAGACATTTCTGTTCTTCTTCCCTCATTCTCCCCATCTTGTGCAAGAGCTTCAGTGATGTTGCCCTTAAAAAGTCAGTAATTGCTCCCAGGAACATTGATTGTCCTTGTGTAACTACCAGCACACTCAGGAAATAGCCTGAGACTCTGTGGGACAACATCGGTCCTGCTGAACTGTGTAATGCCAGCTGCCTGAGCTGTACAACTCTTTGGTGCCTCACCCAGCTACGCTATGTTTATCTGAACTTGATGTGGCCCAGAAAAGGAATTCCAATTTTTAAATACTATTTTAATGCAAACTTCCTGAGAACAGGCTGGGGAAATCATCACTGTCTGGCTGTGCAAGGGAGTGAATGACGGGGAGGTTTTTGAGCTGCCTGAAATAAATTTTTAAGAAAGGCTAGCAGAAATTTTATGCTAACATTTAAATTCAAACCACCACATTGGATTGATTGCTGTCTGGAAAGGAGACATAACCAGAAGTTAGAATAGCACAAGGATCTGATACCTTTAAGTAGATAGTTGTCAATGCTGATAAGAGTCTATCTTCCCTTCAGAGTAGTGTATGGATGAAAAAAAATTGGCCGGGGAAAGAAACATGGAAGTGGTCAGGATGGAAGTCAGTTCTCCCAAGACTGGAAATCCTTCCAATTTCCCACATGGACCCAGAACCAGAACCTGAAATCCCTTTAAAGCCGGTGGCCCCCAGACACTTAAATTGAAGCCAGGGAGAGGATCCTCTTGTCCTGACAGTTGTGCAACCTGTCATTTGTATTTGGAGAACAAAATAAGGCCGAAACAGTCAACAAAAGTGTGCAGGTGCTGCTGCTACCTTTGTTTCTAAAAGGGCTGCCAAGCACCTCTTTTCTTCTTCTCTTATTGAGTGATTTCTCCTGCCCCTGCTGCTTGTCTGGCACGGACTGGCAGGGACACTGTCTGGTCTGTTCCACAGCAAGACTACCAACAGCTTGAGACTGGAAGGGAAACTTCTTTGCCCAAAGGTTTGTCTGGTTTTCACAGCTATACTATCTGGTTTCTCTGTTGTTCTCTTCTGTTATTTCCATCTCTACCTGGGGCAGCACTACCATGACATAATTCCTGGAATATGCAAAGTTTTTGAAATCTCCTGTAAAAGACTCCCAGCCTCCCTAAGCAACCTATTCAGTGCTTCACTACATTTGGCATGAGAAGGGCTTCCTAATGCCTAGCCCTTATCTCCCCTGCTACAATATAAGTTGTAAGAGAGATTTCTTGTCCTATCTACCACAGACACAGAAAACTGCTTGTCTTCTTTCTTTCACAGCAAGCTGAGAGGTTAGCATACAGCCTTCTCAACAAACTCAAAAAATGTAGAGAATATCTTCTCTAGACTCCTGATTATTTTTGTTTTCTTCTCTCAACTCTCTTAAACTGATCTACAGCTTTTGGGAAATCTGGCATCCACAATTAGGCGTAACACTCGAGCCAAAACCCCACTAGTGGTAAGCAGAGAAAGGAGACTGTTTCAGAGACTATACTCGTGTCTGTTTGTCCTAGGATAATGTTTGGTCTCTTAACAGTAGCAAAGCATTTGAAACACATTCATTTTGTGATCCCTTATAACCACCAAAACCTTCCCTACCTGCTGTCCTGCAAGCCATTGCCTACCTTGTACTTGTGCAGTGGATTATTAATTCCTATTTCGTGCCTGTCCATATCAAATATTTTTTCCATTTGGTCCTCCAGCGCCTGAAGACCCCTTCGAATTCTAAGCCTGTTCTCCTGTGTGCTTGCATGCCCCCCGGCATGACACTGCCATCACATTTGATAAGCATTATCTCAGTTGCACCTACAAAGCCATTAATGACAAGACTGACTGACCAGGGAGAGACCCTGCAGTCCCCTCGTTGCTCCCTGCCCGTTTGATGCAAAGCTCTGAGGGCTGTTCAGTGAACAGGCTTTTCCATGGGGCTGAGCACCCATATTCCATGAGTTTCACCTGGGGTGTATGGCCATAGCTGGTTTACGAGTATCATGTGAAGGAGCATGGAAAACCTTACCCAACTCGGAATATAGAACATCTCCTTTTTCTTCCCTGGTTGGTTACTCTGTCAGAAAAAAAGAGGGCAGACTGCTCTGATAGGATTTCTTCTTGACAGGCCTGCATGCCTGCGACTTATCACCTTGTTATCTTCTATATGCTTACGCACGGCTTATTTGTTCCACTTTTTCCAGGAATGGGAACTGGGGTGACTACTACTCAGTTCTTTTCACCTCTTTCTCTCCCTTCTTCAAAGGCCATCATTATGTGCACCCTTTTCCTACATTTTAGGATCTCATCATTTGCCGTGATATCTCAGAAATAATTCCTAACACTTCTGCAGCTGTCTCAGCCAGTTCCCTCAACGCTGGACTTCATCAAGCGAACATGAAGACATGTATCTAAGCAGTGCCTGAGCAATCCTAGGATTGTGCTGTGTGCCGAGCGGTGCTACACAAAGCCAGCTGCAATCTGTCAGAGGTCTGTTCCCTCCGACACTGGTCCTGAGCCAACCCAGTCCTCAAAGCAGAACAACCACGTCCATGCAATGCTGGGTCTGACCTCATTGTCTCTGCCAGAACCCACTGTTTCTTCTCGCTCCCTGTATCACAGTGCATTACAGTGGTGCAGACCCATCCAGGAGGCAGCCACAAAGCTAATTAGATCTGCTGGTCCTGAGCTCGTTAGGTCCAACATGCAGCTCCTCCGTCCCAATATCCAGCATATTCTCCCCTACCAGCCAAATAATGGTGAATTGACTAATGGTCATCCCACTACACTGGTCCAGTTCCAAAAAAGTTGGCAGAAGGAAAAAAATTACTCTTAAAAATATAGCTGTTGGTCATCCCAATCTTGTTTTCTGCTGTAGAATAGGCAAATGCCTCACATGTATTTATGACTGTAACCTTACAACACAGTCATACAGCTTGCTCTCACTTTACATTTAAGAAAGAGGCACAGAGCAATTCAGTGACTTGTCACAGGTCAAAAAGAATATGTGCAGAGAAGTACCAACAAGAGATGCTGGCTGTCTTCTCTGAGTTCAGTGCCCCACAATGAGAGCAGCATCATTTATCCAGAACTAGGATACCCCAGATATGAACAATACCCATTGTCTAAAGTAAACAAAAATATTTCCCCATACCTTACAGCTGAAGCAAAACACAGTTGGAGTAAGATACTAATATTTTGCTCTTACCTGTGGACTTTGCTGGCAGAAACAAATAGAAATGGGCTGGCAGACAGTCAGATTTTGCCTTATAATCCTGGACACAGCTGCAGTTATAACTCTGGCAAAAAGACTGAGGAAGTGCTCTCTTTTGTGTTTGTTTACATTGTCAGGTGTGTTCATTAGACTCGGATTGCATCAAGGAGCTCCCAGAAAAGCATGTGTGAGAATCACACCCCCCCTTGCAAGGTTTTCCCAATCAGAGGCCGTGTCCTTGCGTCCTTGGCTAGGGTCATGTGCCTTCCTTGCAGTATTTAAAGAGCAGCATGTGCACTGGTTATCAATCATTGGGTGTGAGCCTTCTGGGGTAGAAGAGAACATTCAGACATCACAGCTATTGCTAGAAATTTCTGAAAATCTGATTCCTCAGAGGCTGACGGGGGTTTTATTGCATTAAGGAAAAGAACGGAGTTTGTTTTACAGTTTTTGGCAAACCTTTTCTTTGACAACTCAATCTCAGTTCAAACTGTACTGTGTTCAGTCATTTTAACTGTATGATGTTTACTGAGCTGTTGTTAAACAGTGATTCATTCTAGGGAACTTCACAAAAGGGTCTAAAAACATTTAAGAAAATAATTCTAGATCTTCAACTGACAGGCTGTTCAGCTACTCTCTGGTCCAGATGTCAATAACAATCAGATGTCAGTGCCTTGAAGAATGCCAATGCTAACTATGTTTTCCAATGCCTAACTTCAGATTTGCAAAGACTAGAGGGTTTCTGCTGAGATCACCTCCTAACCTGAGACTGTCACAGCAAATTCCCATCCCAGAGCCTGAGGGAATACTTGAGACCCCTCTTTCCAAAGCTAATAAATCTCTGGCAAGTTGAGGCCCAGCACCCTTTGCAGGGTCTCTCAAGCCTGCCGAAAAAGCCAGTCTGCTGCTGACATGTTGACATCATTTTCCAAATATGACATGTGGTGGGAGCAAAAGAATCTGCTCTGGTTTTGTAAGTAATTTTTAAAAATAGTAGGTAAGTGTAGTGCCAGTGAACTGAGTCAGGGTACTCATGCCCTGAATACAGCCAGAAGGGGCATGTCATGCTCAGTTGACAAAGGAAACTTTCCCCATGCCGCCCTGCCATCGTTACACAGCTTGAAACTGGTGGGTGACTGCAAGAGATGAAAGAAATTTTTTCAGTCTCTATTTAAGTCTTCAATGCATCTGGCAAGACTTCAGAAAGGGAACTGCTTTTGTGGCATGGGAGTTGTGCAGCAGAAAATGAGCAGAGGCCAATTCCACCCAAACCTCCCGTCCAGACTACTGGAATGTGTCCAGGACCATCACCACCCTAGCTGACACAGGAAAGGAAACGGAGATCACACCCATAAAGATGTGAGCTCCTTGGCTTGAACTTGAGTCAGGTGTCTATAACCAAGACTGTAGTAGCAGCCTCCATCCTTTGTAAATCAAGGACAGGTGGGAGACAGGCAATATGATCTCACCTGCAATACTATCAAAGACTTACAAACAAGAGCCTTCACATCACATTCCCAATTTCTCAGCCTTTCAGTCTGTCCTGTTATCATCTGACTGTACAGTCCAGGAGTATCTTCCCCACCCTTAAGAGACTTTGTTTTAATTGAACGCAAATTTGAGTCTACCCTTAAAAAGTTATCTTACTGGCCAGATTTAGTTCATGTCCCTTCACCCCTTCTCTGCAGTTTTGGATCTATTGCAACTGAATAGGGTAATTATCAAGGAAGACACACATAAACCTTCCCTTTGAAACGAGTGCATTATCACCATCTTTCTTCCCTCTGCTTTCCCATTTTTCAGTTTGACTGAAACTGCTTTGGTTCAGAAGTGACCAAAATTACCGTAACTTTTATGAAGGAAATTAGTTACATTTCAAGCCAGTCATTTAGAAATGATAAATACCTCACGGAAAAACCATTAAGAGTGTTGCTGGCCCAGAGGTCATGACTGATGCAGGCTGTTTGTCCCGCAAGGAAACCTGCCTCTTTCCAATTGGAAGCAAGAAATATTTTGGCAAGCAGAGGCAGCATACATGGAAGTGTGTTCTGCCTGTGCCCAGACTGCTTCAGTCTGATGGATGGGATTTCATTCAGTCTATTGCCATGAAACTCCTTAAACTTCACTAAATACAAATATGCAAAAAGAAAGAAATCAGAGTATAGTTATGTTCAGAGAGACAGCACAGATTTCCAAGCCAGCTCTCCTCATTAGTGTACTTCAAACCTCTTTGACTGCAGACAGAAGAATACGTCTTTCAGAAAGCATCGGAGTCTGTTTAAGCTAACATTAATCTGTTTTATTACTAGTAGCTAGTTTTAAACCACTCCAAATCTCATCTGCATTACCAACCTTTGAGGCAGGGGCTTTGCTAAATGGCAGTGGTTGCTTGGTACCCAGGAGGCAGCGTCGTCTGTCACTCACACGTCTGCAGGAAAGCACTGGCGTGGAAGACCTTCTGCGCCAAAGTAGAAGTCACCTCTTAGCCGTGTTGTCTCACCAGGCTCTCTCTTGTGCTCCAAATCATTGGAGAAAGAGTGAGAGATCATTGCTGTCTCCCTTCCAAACCCAGGTACAAGCCACGTGCCTGTCCCACGTGAAGAACACGCCAGATGCTCCCAGGTGATGCTGGGGAAAAAGCACAGGTGATCCACTGATTAAGTGGTCAAGGTCTGGCCTCTGGTCCAAAACCAACTGTAGTTATTTAGAGAACAATTTGCAAGAAGGGAGGAAGAAAAGAAGTTTCATTTACAGCTTTCATAGGTTTTTCTCTATCAGCTGCTCAGTTAAAAGAAAAATATGTATACTAATATACACAAAAATATGTAATTCCCTGAGGTCTGTGTATCCCTCATTCCAGTTAATAAAACCAGAAATTAAAACCAGCATCTGTTTTCCACCAAAGATTTTATTATCAATATATTGAGTTAGCAAACATTCAAAAACAGTCATCCTGACTTCCCCTTTTCCAGGAGACTTGCCTTAAAGCTCCAATTTTTGACAAATAGTAATAAATTTGGTGTTCTTTCAGGATGTTTAGACTCACTCCAATTCTAGCTTCACGCTACAAACACAAAAGCTAGGAATGCATTATTTAAATATGAATAAATAAACACTGATTTCCATGGAGCTGGGGCATTAAGAAAAGTGAAAACAATCACAAGGTTGATAGAAAAAGCCAGACTTTGGCAATGCAGAGCTGGTTCACGTTCTCTCCCATTTGCATTCAGTCAAGCTGTTGGCTTAGCTCTCCCTCTCTCCCTTTACCCTCCCTCTCATCCACTGGGAATATTTATTCATGTATGGCCAGGCTTCAGATGTTTCCCATAAGACTGATGACCTAACGAGCAAAATGTTGGGCCTAGGCTGGTGCAAAGATATTGTATGTCTGTGTAACTAGTAGTCCTGTTTTAATACTCGCTTGTAACCCAGAAACAGAGTGGGAGTGCTCGATGTTGCTGAGCGTGTCTTGGGCAGAGGCTGGAAGCAGGTGTGCAGTGTTTGTCCTCCCTCTTCCAAACCACTTCAAGGCCTCGTACCAGCTGACAGGCAACTGATTAAATACAGTGTTGTCCTTACTTGATTAGAGAAGTGTTAAAAACTTTTATAATGGGCAGGAGGCAACTGGAAGATGCAGCATGCTCTAGCCACTAGCAGGCAGGGCAAGCGTGTACAGGCAGCTGGTCTTTGTCTTGTCTTGCTCATCTGGACATGAAGGAGCCTCCATGTGGAGTTACTCCAGCATCAGTGAGGATAAGTTGGACCTCCTTCTCCAGAATCACATTTGCTTTCAATTGCCTCTACTGCCATCATGTCTATGGCATGTGGCAACGGAGGAGAAAGAGCTGCTTTCATGGACACATCTAGTCTGAAGGCTTGGAGCTTGATTCATACAAGCGCTAATGTCCAGAAGCTACTCCAAACCTCTGGTACTTTTTTCAGACTTTGTGCTCTGGTTCACAGCCTCTGTCAAAATTAGCTGCAACAGTGTAAGGCAGACAGTCCTAGCTGTCCGCTTTACTCCTCTGCTGAAGGTCATCACTCCTACAGGTTGTGGTAACCTCTGGCAAGCTTCTGCATCAACTTCTAAGAGAGGTTTAGAAATCTCTGAAACCTTTGCAGACAAAGTCACTGGTGCCAGATTCAGAACTCATAGCAGTAGGTGATGTTTGTCTCAACAAAGATGAGCAGTACAGTGCCTGTGCTCCAAGTGAAGCGTGCTTTGCCATAATTTTCCCCATGTTCGTAGAAAGTACTGAAAGATTAAAAGAGGAACGAGATGAAGAAACACAAAGATGCTGATCTTCAGTGAAAGAAGTTGATCTGTGCTAGGAGGAGTCTGGGACCCTACTGGGTTGAGAAGTCACCACCACACTGTGATCTTTCAGTGGTCTGGGGTTAGAAGTGAATGGAGTATGGTAGTACTTTACCTCTGATATGAGACTCAAGTGAGATGCTATGTTGATCACAATGGTTGGTAGTTTAAGTATAGGCCTTTCCCAGTTTGCTCCAAGACTTTTCATAGAAAAGGTGTGATACATCTTTTTCTGCACATACTAAATAATCTCATTTTATTCTGAGGGATATTCAGAGCTTTTTAGTGACACAGCTTCATTGCTTTCTCCTAAATATTTAGCTGTGCAAGCTCATGCTGTTCAGGTCTGGAATGTCTCAAGATGGAAGAGGGAAATGAGACTGCCTGGAGCTGGGCCCAGCATTTCTCTGGCAAATGTACATCAAATAAAACAAAACATTTACAGACATAAATAAAAGATGAGAGATCAGAGGGGAAGAGGAGGGGGGAACCCAGATCTCTCTCCTGCTGTGTCCAGCTTTAACTCAAACACAAATATTAGAGATGGGGGGAAGGGGACAGAGGAAGAGGAGAAAACGATACACAGAAAAGAATGTGAAAAAGCTGTACATTCCAGCACAATCTCAAACCTGCCAGGGAGACAAATGGGAATAAGCAGGTAACAGCGTGCGGCCTTTTATGGGAAATCTTCCATTCATGGGAATTCTCTTCATTTCTGTATGACCATGTCTCACTGGTCTTTTTTCCCACCATTGGCTGATTCTGGATTCACAGGTCCTCTCTACAGTTAACCACAGCAAATATTTTGAGCAAAAGTCACTTTGCATCTCACACAATATTGGAGAAGAAACCTAACAGAGACCTACCAAGAGAAGCCTCAGAGCTAGTAGATTTACTTTAATAATAAAATGATCTCTTTTAAACCAGCATGTTTAAGGTAAGTGGAAAAGGATGCAACCTTTCATCTACAGATCAGAAGGCAATTAATTCCATCTCTCTTTCAAGCTTCACTTTTCTTTCTGATGTGGTCAATGAGATGGCAGCTGTGGTGGTAGTTTCTGGGTGGAACAGAACTGCCCCCTAAGAACATGATTAAGATCTGCCACTAAACAGATCTTGAGGCCATCGCTATGGCCTCAAGAAAGAGTCAAGGAGATGACAGAAGCAAAAGGATCTGCTTTCATTCCAGAGGTGTCCTAAGATAACAATGTTTTCATGGACTTTGAGTCAATGTGTTATGTTCTTTCAGGGAATTATAGCTTTAACTTACTTTCCATGAAACCAAAACATCACTGTAGCCATATTCCTTCTAGAAAGCAGGAATGTCTATGAGTTGCTCACAAAGGTGCATAAATAGGTGCTGATAATTTTTTTCAGTTTCCCCATAATTAGGTGATATTGGGATAGGAACGCTCATCCAGATAAATTCAAAATAGCCATTTCAGCAAAAATGCAGCAGGTGGAAATCTGGCATAAGCAGTCATTTTCGGCATAGAAGTACCTGAACTAGGGCTCGCATCATTTACCCCTGACATCAAGAAAAGGCAACTGTAAGAGTCTCAAAAGATCCTAACTTGCAGAGACAACCAGACAATGGGAGACTAAGCAAACTGCCTTTACTGGTGTTTTAAAAACAAAATTAAACCACTTACTTACAAATGATTCAGTAAAAATATTGCTCAAGTTTCAGCAGTGGCCAAAACCAATCAATCTTTAGGCATGCTGAAAAGATCACAAAGATAATACTGAAAATGTAATGGAATTAAAGGAATGATAGTAGTCCATCCTCTGAAATAACTGTGTTCAGTGTTCTTTTTCAAAAGAAACAGCCAAAATAAAATAGAAAATGATGAAGGCGGCACTAGGAATATTGGAAAATTATCCATATCAAAACATGGAGAGGGATCCAAAGAAATGGTTCTTTTAGAAGAGAAAGAAAGCAGGTGAGCAGGGATATGAGAGGGCAGACATAAGCATAACTGTGGAAGAGATCATTTAGGCATACCTAATGACCTCACTTTAAAATGTAAGACCCAGGGTGCACCCAGCTAAAGAAGCTCCAAGTGTAAAACTGTCCCACCCACCAACAGAGCTTGCCACTCACTAGTGAAACAGATAGAGCTGAAGCAAAGTATTTTGAGTTATGATGTGCAGAGCACAGTTGCACAGATGGCTCCACAGGAATTTGAAAGACACGGCCCCTGTCCTGAGAACTTGCTTGAGACAAAGTGCTCGCAGGAATGCAAAAAATCCAGCGGAGATTTATGCAAACAGCAGAAGTACTCTCCATAGTTAAACATGGTTATTAACATGGTGCTACCCAGTGTCCACTTTAATAGCATTTTATGCTGTCCTCTGAAGCAACGAAGGCTGGGCACAGTGATGAGCCCTTGATCTAAGCCAGTGTGGCAATTCCTGTGCTTGAGTCCTGCTAGACTGACACTGCACTGAGAAGGTGCTGGTAGCCATTTCATTTTCTAAACCGCTTCCACTAAGGGAAACTCATTTTTCCTTTCTAGGTCCCAGTGGTTTTCCTTCATCTTTCCCACTGGAAAATCTCCCAGGAATTCACCAGTATTTTGCTCAGGAAAGCACCTGCGAGCAGTACCTGCTGCAGCACTGGACAACGGGGCAGCCTCCAGCCCGACTTCCCTGAAGCAGCGAAATTTCTGCTGCCACAGCCTCACGTTTTCAGGAAAGACAGCCTCACATGCCAGGTCCATCCGAGGGGCTGCTGCTATTCACTGCTGAATTTGAATTAACAAAAGGCTTTTTCTATTCATCGTTATTCAACGACTTTGGAATTTTCAAGAATAGAACAAATTGTAATGACCAAATTTCTGCATTCATGACAAACTAGCACCAATGAAGGGGATAATTAGTCAGATGAATTAGTCTGGGGAGAGGGAGCCAATCTGGGAAGCGTGTGTTTAACAGAGCAATCACAGAGCTCCAGAGATGGGCTTGCGGGTGGGTTTTCCAGGGAATGGGGGAATTATTGAAGGAGCCAGACCAGCAAACAGCTGCAGTTACAAAAGCACAAACCAGATGCCAGGCCGTATGAGCTCAGGAGAAAATACGAATGAGGATCTGATGCTGAACGAGGCATGGGGTGCTGACGTCAACAGTGCTGCACCAGGAATGCGCTTGGCCCCTGTGCAAACCCAGCTCCACCAGAATTCCCCCTACAAATTCCCTGCGACTCCAATCCAAACCCTCTGCCCTTTGGAGACACTGGACCCCTCTCGTGTTTGTCTGTCTAGAGTACGAGGGGACGAAAGCCTGTTTTCCACTTCGCGTCCCACTGCACAGAGTACGGCGTCTGTAGCAATTAAACCCAACTGGCTTAGGCTGCTTTGAACCCAGCAGCTGAGTAAAACCCAGCCTGGAACCAGGCAAGGCGCCGCTGGTTTGGGGTTTCATTACAAACTGCAGTGAAGGCCAGGTCTGCTCAAGTTCACAAATGTTTTGTCAAACCGGGTTATGCTTTGATCAAGTCTGGCTTTTTTGAGAGGAAAAAATCTGCAGAGTGGAGAGATCCGGAGCCGGGTTTTTTCTCAGAGGACTTTGTGTGGGAGAACTCAGTAAATATCCAGGCAGCTCAGGCAGCCAGAGGTGTCAGGAATTTCGCTCCCATTTCCATGGGTGGGCTGGGTCGCGAGGCAGGCTCTGACCTGGAATTTCAGGTCACAGTTCGGACAGGCACCTGAAAGTCTTGATCTCGATAAGAACGAGCAAGGAGGACCTGCCCAAAGCCCCCTTCCAGATACAACTGCGTCAGAGTGATAACAAAGCCAATGAAGCCCTGGATGAGGCTTTGAACTTGGCAAGCTCAGCCCCGTCTCTGGGACCTGCCTGGCCTGGGGCACTGGCTGTGTGAGGGCAACCTTTCCTCTAGGACTTTTAGCTTTCCATAGCCCGGTAAACACTGTAGAAGGTGGTGCACCATGTACGGTTTCACAGCTCTGTGGCAGATCCCCAAAGACACCAGACGCTGAGAAGAACAAATGTTTTTCAAACCTACGGCAACAACAAACCCCTGACCTGAGCTTTTTGCATTTTCAGTGGAGGTCTGAGCCAGCGGAGGTTCTGGCAGGAGGCGGCAGCTTTATGCCCATCCCGCGTAGCGCAGCACGCCAAGTCACAAAGGACGTTTGCTCTGCAGAGACTCTGTGTTTCGATGGGTGCATTGCATGTATGGCCCTGCGGAGCATATCACAGTATAAACAGAGAGCAGATGGAGCCTCAGTAGCCCATGAGACTTTTCCAGCTGTGAGTCTACAGAGAGCCAAAGAGGAAGCAGTGACAGCTGCTGTGCCCAGGGGACCTGCCAAAGCCCCAGGCGCCACTGGTAGACCTGGGAAGAGGAGCTCGGCCGGCTGTGCTCAGCCCCCTCATCATCCCTCATTCGCTTTGTGCTAAACTGGGTGGGAAAAGTTTTCTCTTCTCTAGTCTATTCTTCATGACCCAGCCTGTCCTCTGTTCAACTTCTGCTCTCCTTCCCTTCTCCTCCGCTCTGGATTTCACCTATATGTTGCTACTGCCTCACAGAAAATACCAGTGCTGTTAAGTAGCTGGGACGATGCGCAAAGGCAATTCTTATTCATCACCCATGTGCCTCAGCTTAACAACCAGGACTCATTCGATCTGAAACACAGGCTTTAAACTCAACAATTTCTGCTGCAAATAACAATCTGAGAGGTCCTATGGGTTACATAGGCTGCCAGAGAGAATATTCACACAGATTATGCAGTTAGGTAAAGCTAGTGCTTGCAAAGGGAAAAGCTACTCCAGGCCTTCCAAGTACACTAGTTTCAAGGGATTCATCCTTACTCCCAAAGGATTAGCTAGTGTGAGGATTAAAAGCTACAGAAATAGGACATCAAGAAAGTGGAAAATGAAAAAGTGGGGCAGGCATATTCTTGACCTACTCTATTATCTAATTGCTTTGAAAATTAGAACATTGAAGCCTCTAGTAATCATTTGTTAGTTTTTTTATTATTATATGCTTTCTCAAAATATTTGAATATATGCTATAGATTTCACCCACACTTTCAGGGGTTACAAGAAAAGAAAGGTCTCCATACAAAGTGATATCACAGCATGGAAAAAAAAATCTCTGCAGCGTGGGAAGATTGAACTGAATTTAAAAAAAAAGTTACTGACTTAAGAAAAAGAGGCTGAACTGCTTTTGCCATGAGAAAAGGAACAGAGAAAAAGGGATAAAGGAAGGAAAGGAAGTAGGACAGAGCTCACTGGGGAGCACAGTAGCCAGCCTGACTTGCCAGTACTCTGGTGCAAGTGCAGCGGGGGTCTGGGACCCAATTTGCTGTCCCCGGGTGTCTCTTGCCTTAGATCTGGCAGGGTCAAAGCCTTCCTCAGCTAATCTTGAAAAAGTCAAATCTGCGGTAGTGGGGGAAGGGATGCTATTCTGCAAAAGATTCACAGAATCTGAAAAAATACATTATGTCTTGAAGGAGAGAAGGGACAGTCCTGGTTAAGACCTGTGGGTGATGTCCTCTGGGATACTCTCGCTCAGTTATGGGCAGCACGTTACCAGTGAGACATTGTCAAAGTGGGAATTCAGAGAAGAAAAACAAACGAGAGAGAGAGGACTGAGCTAGACTGTCAGAGCTGAGCTGTCTCTGCCATTTGGCTGAGAGACAAAACAGATATGCTAGTAAGTCTGCAAATACGGCAAAAATAAGCAGAAGATTTTTTTTATGCATGTGAAAAGGACTTAACTAGAAAGAAAAAAAAAAGACAGACGTGACTACAGAAAAATCATGTAATACAGTAGGTCTGAAAGCTTCAGTGCAAGAGTATTTTTCAAGTTAGTCTGGCCAAGGTACTAAGAAATCCCGCGGAGGGACTGGGTTTGTTTTAGCAGAAGGGACAGGAGGGAAAAGGAATTATTTGTGATTCTGGGAAACATCAGAGATCTGTTTTGTGGTGTGTGAGGAAAGGATGTCAGGTCCTTGGGTAATTTCAAAGACCTAAATGCTTTTTCTGGAGTACTCAGCTCTGATGATCTGGAGGTTATTCCTTTTCTTGCGCAAGGATTTATTGGGAAAGAAAATGTAAAGAACAGCACTGCATCCAACTCCCTGCTCTCCAAAAAACTGGATGTTTCCACGAGAGACATGGCATTTCTTAGTTGCCCACTGAATCCCATCTCTCCACCCCACTCCATGCCAGCCTGTCTGCTCCAGCCTGGAGTACACAGAAGTTACTAAACTGCTCAAGTGCTTAAGTAACATAAAAGTACACATGACAGAGGAAAGGTTGCATGAAGGCATCTTTCATCACCAGCTCTGTTTACCTGTCCAGCACTTCTTCCTGTACTTCACTCCCCTAATTGAATCCTGACCTAAAACAACCTGTGTTTTTTAAAAAATCTTCCACCCAAGTGACACAAGTAATCCTGCTGATTTCAGCACGCAGGAAGAAACCACTCAATGTAAGCAACAATAATGAAATCAGGCTCTAAAAGTTTAGATTAAACTATGGAAAATTGAGCTAGTGACTCATTCTGCCTGGTGACTCCTCGTTTAGGACGCTGAGAAATACAGCTCTGCTTGGAGATGATCTTTGTATGTGAGTGCACTAGGAAGGATGTACAACACCATCTCTCAGATGAGAGGAGAGAAAACCTGCAACGCTCGTCACTGTAATGGGACAGTCAAGTGCAGCAAATCTGACTTCTTCCCAGGGTCTGTCCAGATTTCTTTCTCTGTGAAATCTTTGAATCACAGCAGATCAGTAACATCCCAAAAGCAGCCTGTGCGTGTATCCAAACAGCTGAGCAGTTCAGTCCATCTGCTCAGAGTTTAGCACTTCAAAGTGTCCTGGCAGCACAGCGTTAGGTGGAGGAGGAGAGCTGGCAGGCAAGTGATTACAGTGTGGGACCTGCAGCGGAGTACTTTAAATCACAGACATAGAAAGAGAGGATTCATCAAAAAAAACCCCAAACAAACAAACCAAACCAACCAAACAGACAAACACCCCCCCAAAAAACCAAAAAGTGGGGAAAGGCCTGGGCAGCCCTTCCAAGCCCACAAAGCAAACAAACATACTTAAGCCTTTGCAGCATGCCTCAGAGCAGGGCTGCACACACGGGTTTCCCAGCAGCAGGGTTCTGTGCTGAACAGTGCCTCCCAGCAGTGGTCAGGAAAGCAAGAAGCGCATCATTCACCTGAAGGCAGGCAGGCAGGGTGGCAGGTCACCCAGCCCTGCTAGAGCAGCTGGGGACAGGGGGACACAGTGGCAGTCGCCCCGCAGAGCGGGGAGGGAGCACCCAAGCACGGTGAAGCACTGCAGTGGGGGTGGGAGATGGGAAGAAGTGAAGAGCTTTGCCGGCTTCCACAAGAAGGGAATAAAAATGACAAAATGAAAGCCTTAATTGCAGAGTAGAGACGTATCATCCCCTCCGCTCTACACCCCTGTAAGGATGTGCTGCGCAGATGTCTCTGGCTGGGGTGGTTGCCAGCAGGGCTTTGCAGAGGCTTTGTCTCTGGATGGGGACTGTGCAATGGCAAAGAAATTACAGCTTTTATGCACTTGGTAACTGCAATTGCGGCTGCAGCTTTATGTTCTTGCGTTGCTAGAAGACAGCTTGTTCCTTCTTTCCCCCTGTCTAGCCTTCGTGAGGAGGATAGGGGCATTATCATGGGCCAAATAACAGATGAGGAGAGAAAAGACTGATGAGTAAAAGAACAGATTTGACATTGGAGGCAGAGGTGAAGGTATCCCCATAACAAACAGGCATCACGCCTGCAGGCAGAGTTGCTGGGAAACAAGAGAGCCAGAGGCAGTGGCTGCAGGGGGAGGAAAGAAACTGAGGCCATGGCATCACCACGTCCTTCCTTGGACACTTTCTTTGGTGCCTGGAGGAAGGTCACTGTCATGGCAGCAGGAACTGCGATCCTCAATACCGTTCAAGCAAGACAGATAACTCGCAAGAAGCAGCACCTCAGCAGCCCCAGGGTGCGTGAACTGAGCAGTTCGGCTGTCAGTGGGTAGAAAGGAAGGTGCCCAAAGGACAGATGGTATTGTGAAATTCACCCCTCTGCCTGAGGACAGCCCTGAACCTATGAACCACTCACCTCGTTTTGCAGGGCGACTTTTTCACTGGGAAAAACACAGGGAGGTGTGACTCGACCTCTCAAACATGAGCTAGCCCTTGGGGTCAGTGGGTGCCCCCGTATCGCTCCCCCCAGACACAGTTCTTCCCTCAGCCTGAGCACATTTTGCATGACTGTCTGCACCAAGAAGGGGAGATAGCGCTGCCATACTTTCACTGCCTTGTCTTTAGCATGAGAGGAGGTGGGCTCAGGCACTAATTAATTTTGTTCTGTCATGGAACAGGGCAAAAAAAAAAGGAAGTGTTGTTGTGGGTCCCCCTGAGACTGGCATATTTTGGAATATCTGGCAAATTGAAAACATTTGGCTTCAGAGTAAGTGAAATGTTTTATTAGGTGGAAAACAAATAATTTCCCTTGGGGGGCACTTTCTACAGAAGCCAAAGGAATCAGACAAAATGGCTGGATTCCCAAGGGAGCGGAGACTGTTCCCGGGGCTGCAGAAGAGAGGTGGTGCTGCGTGGGTTGCACTAAGCAGCTGGCCATGGAACCACACTTACTCTGACCTCAGAAATTATTGGAAATGAAGTAGAGCAGCTTCAGCAGAGACAGTTAGAAGGCCCTATTACCCAGGGCAGAGTAGCCACGGTACTGATTGTTCATCATGTATAAGGGAATCCCAAGTTCATGTACTTTTATCTGCCTGTGTTACCCTTCCCATTAGAGGGTCCCAATCACCAAACCATCAGATATGCTACCTATGTCTTTCAGGCTTCTCTTTTAAAGCCATCCCACCATTTCTACAACAAAATATAATGGAGACAGCATAGCACAAC
Organism: Gymnogyps californianus; assembly: GCF_018139145.2. Taxonomy (NCBI): domain Eukaryota; kingdom Metazoa; phylum Chordata; class Aves; order Accipitriformes; family Cathartidae; genus Gymnogyps; species Gymnogyps californianus. Next base: position 25,393,039 of record NC_059475.1, on the reverse strand, counting down.
AGCCTGGTGACTGAAGCACCTGGGCATCAGTCTTTGCAGAAGGAGGCTTGGACATGGGTCTTTCACACCAAAGGGTCTTCTGCCCTAGTGAGTGGACTGGAAATCCTTACAGTAACTGGTAGCCAGTTCTGCTTAGGATCCCTGCCTGAACAACATGAAACATCTTGTTACAGAAACATCAAAAAATAGATTGGTCTCCATTTCAGCCATAGATAGCTGAAACAATCTGCTTATTTTTACCTAAACTAATCAATCATTTTGAGCAATCAGGTACTGCAATCTTTGGCAAAGATAAAACAAAATCCGCTAACATGGAGCAAAAAAGGAACATGCACATATTTCTGGTTTTTCTTTCTCTCATAGCTTTGCATTAATTATTCTTTCCTTTGGTCAGTAACCAAGATGGACACAGATTTTGTTGACCACATGCAGCTTTGTCAGTAACCTTTGAACAGGCAGAACCCTAAGTTGTGCGGTACCAGGCAGATGTGCAATGCTCCCAAAGAGACGGGAGCATCTGTTCCACTGATATGTGGGATCAACGAGGGTGCTGTAAATACTAGAGGGAAGGCCAACCAGATCTTGCATAAACAGCATCAAGGTCCTTTTGTGTCAGCAGTCAGTGCCGCAGAAAACTACCTCATGACAAGGTTTTGGGGGAGAGAAAAGTTCTGCACAGACTTCTAGCTTCCGTGACGTAAGTGCTTGCAACACATGCTTACTGAACACGCTCTCCTTCAGGGCCAATTTATGCTTGTTTTAATATTCTTTCCAAAATATCTTACTGGGGTCATGGGAAGTGCTATGCAGCCAAGTCAAGTGACAAGCATCAGCATGTTGTCGGGATATGAAAGCAAAAACAAACCTTTTTTGAAGGAATTAGAGAGTCTAATGACTGAGCTAATCTGAAACACTTCCAGAAAAAATTGCAGCTGGTAAAGGAGAGAAACTGGAGGTTTTTCCCTCCAGTTACTCCCTTAGGTGGAACTCCTCAGCACCCCAGATGCAAAGCCAAGCATAGCAGAGACAGCAACAGGATGGCCAAAGCAGGGATCTGGCATCAGAACATGTTATTCCCAGTCTAGGCTGACTAGTCCATCATTTCTAGCACAGCCTCAAACAAAGCCGACTCCCTGTGTTGCCTTTGCCATCTGTATAATCACAAGAACAGGTGGATTTATTTTACTTCCAAACGAGTAATGACCGAGTGCCTCACAAGCTGTACTGTATTCCCACCCCTGTGAGACAGAAAGGTACTACTGCCCCCACTTTGAAAATGAGGAGCCAAGAATAGGTGAAATAAAACTGTTCGCCCAAATTTGCACATAAAAGCGATGGCAGAGCAGCTGACTCAAAACCAGTTGGCCTGTCCCTAGGTAAGGACTTTAATCCTTAACAGCTTCCTCCCAGCTTGACCTGAGATTTGATCTAGAAGGTAAATACTGATGGATGTGGGTGAGTTTTGCATTTATCTTGCAGGATTGCAGTTCTTGGAATTCACCTCATCAAGATCTCAGTCTCTGTTTACTTATAGGCAGCAAAATTTCAGCACAGAAACTAAGCATCCCACAGCTAGTATAATTTCAATATCTTGTGAAGCCACTTGGAAATGAAGGTGGTAGGCATGCCATGGCTTTAGAGTCATAATATCTCAGCTTTGATTTCTGTCTGTAATAGGATAAAAATGCATAGAATTGGGTCATAGGGTCTCTTTAGGCAATAGTTAAACTTCTCTAGAGGTTTGGGTTCTCTGGGGTGGGGTTTCTTTAAGCACTAAATATACCTGTGACCAAATTCCCAAGAAAGTAAAATCTCCTGAATGTAGAAAATACTAACAGTTTTTTTGTTGCTGTTGAGCTTCAAACTCATTCTGTAGAGACAGAACACGGCAATTTCTTATCAGAGACTGTAAAACAATTTTCTTTCTTGCAAAGAGTTTTAGAAATGGCCAAACACATTCAGTCTCCACTGAACAAGCCTTCAGAGCCCGTGGGCAAGAAAATCTCAGTATACATTGTATTTTATACAGCAATAAAGCGCCTGCTATCTAGGAGTATAGTGGTTGTCACAGTGTCTCCAGCCACATCTACTCAAAATCTCAGTAACAATAAGGTGGAAGTCCGATCTCAGGCTAGCTGAATGATAGGATTCCCCTTCTATAGAAGTTTTCAATAGCTTGAAATGTAATTTCAAATAGGCATAAAAAAGGTTTGCAAGTTTCCTATGAAACAGAAATCCTGTAAAATTTAATTTCAGAAACACTGATACATGGTGTTTCCAAAATATTAGACATAACCTGGGACTTCAGTAGCTGTTGAGTAAAATTACCATAGTTGGGTTTTTTCCAACATCACAGCTGCTCAACACTGAATAGGGACAGCAAATTTCTTTGGGAGTGAGCAACAACGAAACTGAAGAGTCACATCAGCTTCACTCAAGAGCCAAGTTTCCAGGTTCTACAGGACAAGAGAAGTCCCATCTCAGCCAGCCAGAGGATGCCAGGACTGTGACTACAGGGCAGTAATTCAGAGGCAAACCTTGGAAGCTGTGTTTCTGTGCAGCACCGAGATCGAACATATGATACAACAGGCGAGTTATCCAACAGAAGACTGACAATTAAAGTTTGTCAAACCACATGTTTCCATGAAACATTTCTGCTTCAGCACATACACATTTTCTAACTGCATCATCTTTGTTGAAAAATTCAATAAGCTCTATTCAGTTCTGCTTGCTCCCAAAATTACAATTTCTCCTCATACAGGCTACATGAAAGCTGTCATTAGGACCTTATCAATGCAGATCCTTTGAGCATGCACATGAACAGTCTAATTCTGTCACTGGTAGCATCAGCTGTAGCAAATCATGCACACGTGCTCCCTTAACCAATTTGTCGTGGTACTTAGAAACGCACTGGGCCACACTAAATAGACAGCATTGACCAGCTCTGCAATTCTTCGTTATTTACTGTGGAGTCATAACCTAGCATAGGTAGATGCTTCTCAGAGGGGAGCCACAGAGATCAACTTTGTTTTGGAAACAGGCACCTGGACAGTCCATAAAAGAACAGGACAGCTAAGAAAGAAAAACATGTTCCAATTAACCACTAATGACTGACTTTCCTTTGTGTCAAACAGACTGTGCTGAACAAAGCAAACCTAGAGCCTGAAGTATTTAAACAAAAACACGAAGTAGTGCATTGAGATACTATAAAAGGAAGAAATATATAAGAAATCTCATTTCTGCATCCTTTTCCAGTATCATCTAGGAATGCACAGTACTTGGTACAGCCACAGTATCTGGGCTGTTGAGCTCTCACACTGCAGTATGCATCCTAAGAGGCATAAGATGCTCTGCAAATGACTGCATTCTCTATTAACTTACAACAGAAAAAAGTCACCTTTGTTCCCACGATCAAAGAGGTCACATCAGTGCGTGAAGACCATCAGGTCCCCACTGTCACAATAGTCATTGCCAAGTCATTGCTGGCAATCAGGGATACTGGTACCCAGAGTAAAGGCAGAAACAGCAGGACAAAGTGATAGGGCCTTCTAGATACATGGCTACATCTTCACATACGGTATGAGAGCAGCTACGAGCACAGCCTGCTCAATGACCTGCCCCCTCACGGACAGCCCCAGCCTGACTGCAGAGTAGCCTAAAAAATGTGCCCAAGAACATGACATCCCAGGAGATGGCCTCCAGACCCACTCTGAGATCACATCAGGGTGCTCTTGACAGAGTCCTCCAGATGTGGTGGCACTTAAACCTCTGAGTGCTCTTTGGAGTGGGGATTGTTTCTTGCTATTGGCTTGTATCAGGCTTGAAGTCTCTGGATGTTACTGTCATGGGGGTGACTCTGGGACCAAGAAGGCCTGGATTAGCTGTACTAGATGAATTTAAGTAGATGTGTAAATGCACTGAAGACATACCATGGCTCTTTACTGACCAGGGAACAGCAGGCTTTACTGACCTGCGCTCGTCTGTACAATCCCTGTATCAGGCATCACGTTTCATCCAGCAGAAGACAGACAGCCACCATGAGAGATTTTCTCTTCCACAAGTTCAAACTTAGAAGAGTTAAAACAAAAATGGCCTCTGCCCCAGCTGCATAAATAAGAATATTTCCACGCAGAACAGGACTGAAATGGAGGTTAGATAAGCAAGGCCTTGGCAGCAGGAAAAACAAACAAAGCCAGTCCCTGCTACGCCCACTGAGAAGCAGCTTGTTTTGCCATCAGCAGTTTGTCACACAAGACCTGCAAAGACTCACAGGCAGGCAAGACCAACTCAACAAGATTTCTCTGAGCCCAGCCAGGAGGAGAAATGGCTCCTGGCTAGGATTATCTCAAGCTGGATGTTCCCGGTGTTGTGACAGGAGGGCAAGGCTGCAGCCCATCCAGGCAGCTCAGCAGCACACCAGCAGGGAGATGTTCCCAGCCCTGGGCAGAAGGCTCACCTGAAGGCCACCCTAGTTCCTGTACACCATGTCAGTTGAGAACAGGGAGCTAATTTAATCAGGCCGCGCAAGTTCATGGCAATCCTCGCTCCCCTCAAAGAGGCTTTCCTCTAATAACAGCCCATCTTGGCTCAGGCAGTCGTGAGAAGCTTGGGTTCTTCTGCTGAGATCTCAACACCAAGCTGAAAGCAAGAGGTATGGGGAACCTAGGCAGATGTCAGAGCACTCACCTCCCCACACCTCTCTAAGGGATCCCAGAGGTCTAGGACAGAGGTCTGGGCTCTCCCCAGCACCCTCACAGAAACAACACTATTTGCAGCCATGCATGGAGAAGCTGCAGCCAGGCAGCCTTGTGCTGCTGACAGCAGCAGCGTGGCTGTGCTGAGCCCAGCTGCACCCACCAGCCACCTCTCCCTTCTGGGACACCTTGGCCTTTACGCTGTGGGGAGGCTGGCTGATGAATAGCTTCTTGACTGAAGGGATGATTCAGATACAGCTCTGGCAAGAGGAAACTCTCGTGCTACGAAAGCGGCACAGAACACAGCGTCTCTGTTTGCTGCTCAAGTCTCCTTTCCCCTCCCGCACCCCCCTCAGCTCTCTCCCTCTAATTTTATTCCCAGAGCCCAAAGATTGCTTTTAACAAAGATGGTTGAGTCATTTCCCAGCCCTGATGTGCCATCTACCAAATGTTTCAGATGACTGACATCTTAAGAAAGAATCCAGCCTGTTCCCTTGCTGCACTTCTTAAAGCCGCTGAAATGGAGCAATTATACCCAATTTCTGTGACAAAGAACAAGAAGTCCTGTCATTATCACAGCTTCCCCTTGGAAAGGCAGTGGGTGAGAGGAGGAAATACATGAGCAGTGTCACAACAATAACAGGCTGATGTATGCTATGAACTGCAACCAGCTGTGAGTCTGCACCAGGAAGGTGTCTCTTTGTGCCTGGAAAGAATAAAGCCCATGAGAGATTCACCTGGCTGTTACAGGAAGGCAGTGTTGTTTGATGGTGGGCCCAAGGGAGCAGGGGTGCCCCTTTAAAAGACCCCCTACCAGATAGCTGCCACTACACCCGGGGTCCAACACTGGGCTCTCTGTACAGAGTCCGGAGGACGTTAGACATGACACACTGGACTCCCCACACCATGCAGCCTGGGCTTAGCAGAGCATAGCATACCCAGGACCTCCAGGACAGGCAAGGCAGCTCCATGGAGAGGTGCTTAATAGAGCATTTGGCATTTCAACCCAACACCCGCCTCTACAGGGACAAAATGCTGTCAGACAGCTGCCAGGTAACCTTCATATGAGGCTACAGAACACTTCTCCCTGGCTTCACGTCCACTGCAGGAGAACATGTGTGCCTTTGGCTTTTATTCCCTTCCATACATAGTCCCATAAGGGATGCTGAAGGTCGACAGAGGAATGGCCATGCCTATGATCCCCAGGCACCTGTTGTGGATGTTGGCAAGGCAGCGTAGACAGCACCTTACTGAGCAATTCCCTGGCTACCTCAAGCAACCAAAGCCACATGGTGCACCCCTCCCTCCCCCCACTCCTGATATCCATCCCCACAACTCTCCCACCCTTTCTCAGTCACCAGTTTCTCACACACATAACTGATCAGCCGCTGCCTGGATCAGAGGATGCCTGGCGTGCTCCAGCATGCCTGCGTTCTCACGTGCCTCACGGCAATGATGGGTCCTTTCATGGGAACAAGGAGAGGAGGCAGCAGGCAAAGTGGCTGCCAGTAGCACGGCTCTCCCTCTACTCTACCTGGGACTCGTGTGCAGCACCTCCAGCTTTGTTCAGCCATAGTGTGAGGCTGACAGACGAAGGAAGGACAAGTAGAAGAGACAAGAGAAGTGGACAAGTCAAAACTCTCAAACCTGAGCTTCCTTGCATGTCCCCTTGTGTCTGAATGCACAACTAATATTTAAAAGAACTTGTATGTTGTCACAAGTTTCAACAAGCAACACGGGAAATCTTTCACCGACCTGACCTCTCCCTTTGGAGGGGCTCCATACCGCTCCAGCTTTTCCCTTCCTACTTTCCCAGCCCATTTTCACTGCCCTCATATTCTGCTACTCCCTACCCTCCTCCTCTCTTTTCACAGCCTGTATCTCTTCCAACTCATCACATGGACTTTTGAAACATAGGGACCAGTTACGCCTGAGTCAAGCACTCTCCATCTCATGGCTAAGGCTCTCCCTGCTCCTCTCTCATGAACCCAGCAAAGCCCCTTTCCCCGCTGACTGCTGTCTCCAGCCTCCACTCCACCCAGCATGGACACGTTACACACCAGTACAACCACCAGCCACTGCTCCTCACCCTTTGCTGTTTTAAGCTCAAACTAGCACAATATAACCATGCAAGTCCCAGGCGTACCCTCCTGCTCCCCTCTCGTTAGCTGTTGTGCTTTGTTAAGGCCTGATCCTGCAACTCAAAGACCAGACAGCTCTCCCAATCATCTCCTTGCGCTCAGCCTTCAAACTGCTGACTGGGTCCAAACGAAACAAACTGATGAGCAACCTTGGGCTTGAGCCTGCCCTTTTACTGACTCGACACTGTACAGTGCTGAAATAAATGTGTAAGTAAGTGAGAGCAGAATAAAGGTACAGACCTACACTTAGGTGTCTGGAAAACTATATGCTATTTGTACTGTTGGCAGGAGACTGACTTATTTATAAAGTCATCATGTGCTCATGTTTACGGGTTTGAGTGTAGCCTATATCCCTTGGATAAAACCCATGCACACCTTCCCAGCCACAAAGGACAGTCCCAGAGAGCAGCTATTTCAGGTATTTCATGTCTTTTAGAAATATGAATACCCTTGGACAAAAGTCACCATCATTCTATGGCAGGGTCACTGATCCAGCCTTGCCAAAACCACAGCAAATTTTTCTTTAAAGATGAGTGCTTCTCTCCCCAGAGCAACTCCCTGCCTCAGACACCACTGCCTGTCAACTCATTTCTCTGTTGTCATCTCAAAGAAGGAATAACAAGTGAAAACCACAAACCAGGGTGGCCTGGAAAAATTTTGACAGTCTGACAAAGGAAAGCAGAGGAAGTATCTACTTGTTTATACTTTTTCAGATCTTCAAATAAAGATTTCCATGAAAAAACATCGTGACTTCCTCTAACCAGATGAAGAAAAGAAGATGTCAGCTTGTATCTCATCAGATTTTCTGGTGTAAAAGCTAAACCAGGTATTTGTATGGATGATGCCATTCAGTGACAGTAATGTCCCTTTTGCAAAGCACAACCTGCATTTAAACACACAGACTAAACTAAACCCACCAAAAGAACAGAGCGTACAGAAACTACACACCACCCACTCAACCTCACAGATGCAAAACAACTGAACCCACAAGGAGGAAAACAAATGGGGAAGGCAGCCGGAGCACGACGCCTGGCTCAGGCGGCAGCGGCGAAGCGGCAGCTGTATCACGGAGGTGGGCGAAGGGCTGCACAAACACAGCCCGAGGCATGCCGTCCCCCACGCCACCCCAGAGGTCCCTCTGGGAGATGCCAGGGGTCCCAGCTGCCTCCTGCCTCTACCGTGCTTCTCTTCTCTAGTACCAGAGCACATTTCTCAACATGAAGCACGCTTGCAGAGCTGCAGTGCCCCCAGACTCCCTTGAGTCCAGTGAGTACATGCTTGGCCCCTGTTAATTTAGGCACTTCAGGAAGGGCAGCAAGACTGATCTGGGAAATGGAAGGAAAAGGTTGGATGGGAATAGGATAGAAGATCTCAATAAAGGGTACAACAACAGCATTACATGCAATCGACACAGGACAGAGCAAGGGAATTTCCCTTAGGTATTAAGCCAAAAAACAAATCCTGATGAGGGTGGTCAAGCAGTGCAACAGGTGCCTGGAGAGGCTGTGAAATTGCCATTCATGGAGATATTCAGTAATCGACCAGATATGGCCCCGAGCAACCCAATGTGGCTTTGAAGTTCGTCCTGCTTTGAGTGGATGGAAGGACCAGGTGATCTTCAGAGGTCTCTTCCAACCTAAATTAGAGTCTACAGTGGTGTTTGATCACAAGTTACCATTAAGCATTGGAATAAAACAGGAGCTTAAGAATGGCTTTTTACAGTATTTAGGAAGGGAACTGTGATCAGGATGAAGAAATCAAAAGCAGGAAGATTTGGAAATATTCTGTTATTAAAATAAACATGATCAAATAGGTTTTATTGAAATCACAGGCCAGTCTCATGCCTGAGTTTCCTAATATTGCTGGCTGCAATATTCCAGGATGGGAAAGGCAGACTGGGGAGAAACGGAGCAGCACCTTCCTCCACCTTCAAGAGATGAGTTTCCTTCCTACCATCCTGCCACACGTCGCAGAGGCGAGGGTAAGGACCTGCTTTGGCAGGAGGCAGCTCCCTGTCTGGTGCCGGCAGGTTCTGGCAGGCAGGAGTGACCTCTCCTGGAGACTGCCAGCCCGGTAGTCCTGCTTCACGGACGGCAGGAGCCCCGCCACAGGCTTCAGTTGCCTCCGTTTGGCCAGAGTGCAAGAGAGAGGCCCCCGGCAAATCTCTGCAGGCACCCCCGTGCCAGCCACGTCCCCCAAGAAACACATCTCACAGCAGACACCCTCTGTAACATTGTCAGCCTGTGGAGAAAGACGTCTTTTGCAAGCACGCTTGTTTTGTACTTGGCATGAGCAGGATTACTGATAATGAAGTGCTCTCTATTTCATCCATAAACACGGAGTTCTTTAAGCAGATGTTGGTATAAAAGATATTTAAATCTGTCGGGCCTATTCCAGTTAACCTGTCATTGGAGCAGGGTGAAATGCAGAAAGATGACTGTAGAGAACAGTGACAATTATTAAAAATAGTAACCTAATTAGTCACATAATTATATAATTACAGAAAAATTGGGGTTGGAAGGGACCTCCAGAAGTCATCTCATCCAAGCTCCTGCCCAAAACAGGTGTGACTAGCTGGTCAGGTTGCTCAGGGATTTGTCCGGTTCAGTTGTTAGCATCTCCAGAGACAGAGACTCCCCTTTCTCTCTGGGAAATGTGCATATCTTTTTAGGGGAACAGGCCTTATTAAAACATACTTGGTCTCATATTTGGTCAGATCACTAGTTTATTTAATGTAGAGAACTATCAGTATGTTTGCATCAGGAGACATTTTACAGCCTCACTTGGCATTCTCATATAAAAACAACAATCTGCAAATTTAGTATTGCTCATCGGAAGCAGGTAGCACTAAGAATGATACAGAAATGGCAGGCTTGGAAAGAGGAGCATGCTCAGCCGTACAGGCCCACCTAGAAGACTGTCCAGGATGACAAATTCATTTATGCAATATGGTGGTTAATTAATACATCCAAATTGGGATCATGCACACGGTAGCAAAGGATGGTGATGGTTACATGTGTACAATGGAAGACAGTCTCTTGCAAAGTAGCATCTCCGTAAAGGATGATTACAAATCTGACTCTACCCAAGGGCTGTGGTACATAGTCAGTTAAACATGATCCCTTAACATGATACTGTTGCTAGGACAAATGTGATTCTTGGACATACAAGCAGGAGAGTATCACGTAATAGCAGAGAAGTAGCATTACCTCAGTATACAGTGCTGTTGAAACAGCAGCAGAAACAACTACACTACATCGAAAGAGAAATGTGTGGTTGTATGTCAGTGTTCACAGTTTAAAAACAACACAGAAATTGTCAAGAGTTCAGGGAAGAGCTTCAAGAAAGATTCAGCATCTGGAAAACATACTTCTAGCAAGAAACTTAAGAAGGTCAATCCAAGTTTATCCAACAGAAGGTCAAAAGATGACTTGAGCACTGTCTATAATTACCAGCACAAGAAGAAATGATTAAGATTAGGGCTCTTTAATCAGGCAGAGAGAAAAAAAACAGGAATATAAATTGATGCAGTGGCTGGAAACAGAAGCCAAGCAAATTCAGATGAACTATAGGGAGCACTGTTTAACAAAAGCCATTAACCATTAGAACAATTTACCTAGGGATGGGGTAGAGCTTCCACAATCTGAGGTCTTGAATTGAAGACTAAACAGTCTTTTTTCAAAGATACTTTGTATCTCAAGAAATGTTGAGGCAGAAATTATTGCGTGAGATCCATTGTCAGAACAGATAATCATAAAGTTCCCTCTGGTCTTAAAAATATGAAGAGTGCCCAGGAAGAATAGTAAAGACCTCTGAAAGACATCAGAGCAAATTGTGCTGTGTTACGGAAGAGATTTTAATTACTATTAGAAGTTACAAAAGAAAGTGAAATCTTATTTTTAAAAGCCACAATTTCTTTAATAAAGATGAAAAATCCAGTGAGAAAATCCTTCATGTAGCTGCCAACAACTGAAGGAAAGAGAAAGGACATTTGTAGAAAACAAAAAAGAGGACACAGAGAAGTATTCCTTTTCTGCAAAACTTGAGCATAAATCCAAAATGGAGTAAGTCCAGATGAATTTTGGTGCAACTGAGAGCAGCATCTGGCCTTTCCTTTTAAACAAATAAAGCAGAGTTTTGTACTCTCATAAAATCAAACACAGAAAACAAAAAGAAAGGTGTAAAAATTACAATCTAGAGATTGCTAAATGTCTTTGGGTATGCTCTACCCAGTTTTTGAGAGCTGGCGTTGTGCCTTGTGTTTTTGCATGTTTGCAGAGGCTTTGTGGGTGCAGAATACCACCAAACCAGCCACTTTGTGCTGGTGCCAGTGATAACGCAGGGTTGCGGGCTGCAAGGGAGAGTCAAGTGGGCTGGCAGAGAAATGGCTGGGAAGCGTGCTGTTTTGATATGAAACCAGATGGTGTTTCAGTGGTGTTTTGCTTTGAGATTTCTGGGTTTGTTCAAATCTAGGAATCTCAGGAGGAGGGAAACCATAAGCAGATGAAAACACACCCAACTAACAAACAAAGAGTTTGCACAAGCCCCCCTGCACACAGTCCGGGGAGAAACGTACCCTCGCGCCTGCCCGCTGGAGCCACGTTGGGATCCACAGCAGAGGAGCCATGCCGTGAGTGAGGACACGCAGACAGTGGGAGATTTACAAACCCAGCTCCTCGGACAGATGGGAAAGGAAACAGGAACTCAAAACAGAATAATGCTTTGCAGAAGATGTTTTTTTCTAAAATAAATCCCAAACAACCACCAGCTGGTTCTCATTTCAGCCTGCAGATGAATAGATTTTGAACAGAAAAGCAGCAACAGATGCCTCAATGCTGCTCTGCATGGAGCAGAGAGACAACCGTCCACACCAGACTCACCTCCAGGACTTCCGACCCAGGAGGTTGTGCTGTGTCAATCTGGCCTGGGGCAGGGGAGCTGCACCCTGCCGATGCCTGTGGCTGTTGCTTTCCTAGCCCCTAGGCGCATCCCTCTGGGGAGGTGCGGGGCATGGTTGGGCTGTGGGAGCTGGAAGAAAAGGCTGTCCCTTCCTTTCACACCCTCAGAGCTGCTCATGACCCCAGCAAGGGCGGAGGGAGGCATAAGAAGAGAGCTGGCTTGGGACAGCCACGGGAGGCAAGCCTTTCACAGGTCCCCTGCAGAAGGGAGGACAGGGCCTGTGCTGGGCTCTCAGCCGTCTTTTAGGGACAGAAAGCAAAGCTGGTCTGCCAGTTGCAGGTTTTACCTACTCAAGTCCACGTAGTTTTTCACAAATTACACACAAAGGAAAACAGCTGAGGGCCATAGCCTCTCAGGAAGCATGTCACCTTCCTCCATGTGCAACCAACCTCCATGTGCACCTTCCTCCATGTGTTAAAATCTCCCTATCTCAGTAAAAGGAGAGCATGTCCCCTGAGACCAGCTCTGCACAGGCCCTGCTATACTCGCTCTGAGACACTCTCCACTTGCGCTTCAAAACTTTTTGGTCCATGAGGGTTCAAGTTACATCAAGTGACAATGACATGCAGGAGCCCTGGACACAGTCCACCCAGCCAAAGCCGAGCACCCCCCTGCCTGGGACTTACCACCTCTCAAGCTGCCATCCTCGGCCATGGGGGTCTGCCTGGCAGAGCAGCAGCAGCCTGGGCAGCTTCAACTGTGAAGCCAGCAGCGGTAAGCCAAGCAGGTAGTGAATTGGCTTTGCAAGATGGTTGCACATTTCCTGCACGTCCAAGGACCACCCCTGTGCCAAGAAGGGGACATGGAGGCTGGAGCTGCTTTCATGGCTTTTGCAGAGCCTGCAAAATCCTCTCTCCAAGGGGTGTATATAAGGAAGCTGCACCGGCCAACTAGTTGCAGCAGGGCCTTCGTTTCCTTCAGCCCTTGAGGAGGAGGCAACAGGTGGGTTGAGGTTGGGACGGGGCACGTATGTGCATGCTACAGAGGTAACCTCATCCTTTCTTAAGTCTAGCCCACCATTCCTGGCTTCACGGAACTCTTCCTGGGGCAGCCGGCTCTAGGGGTACTGCGGGGTTGTTTGATACCTGCTGGAGCTGGGGTCAAACGAGGAGAGGCAATGCGGGTAGGGATTAGCACAGCGGGTTCATGGCAATCACCGTTTCTCATGAGGGAGGGCTCCTGTGTGCTTTCCAGCCATTCCCACCCATGCCTTTAGTGCTGAGCTTAGACTGTAAGCTTCCTGGGATGGATGCCACATGAATTTGTATATAAAACAGAGGGAGAGCACATACATGCTTTATATAAACAGATATCGGAGTAAGGAACTCTATGACGGTTAACATATCCGTAGGTCAACTAGAGTCCTTGTTATGATTGCAAATGGTTTCTCAAGTACAGCTCTTCCCATCAAGGAATGTGCATTTTAAATATCTGTAACATATTGCGCACAAATACATCACTACGTAAACAGTACACACACACGCACACACCTCCCAATACTCCTGTATTATGTGGTTACATTTACCTCGTGCTCTCTCCTGGTCAACAATGTTCTAAAAGCCTGCGCACCTTTCAGCCATCCTGTTCCAAGAGCAGCCTGGACTTGCTAGTTAATGGCACATCAGCTTATTGTGACAAATCAGGAGGACTGATTAGCTTTTTATGATTCTGGAAAAGCAGGTTATGGTTTCTCTGAGATTAAATAGTCCCATTTCTCTGACTGTTCCTGCCACCGAACAGCTACCTGGCACAGAAAGCTGACAACCCTGGTGAGGGAGAGGGCCATGGAGAAATGCGGGAGGAGCAGGCAGTAATTCTTGCACTTGTTTATAGCTGGACTAAAAATAGAGGTTCTTGAACCTGTTTCACTGTAAAAAGCCTGCATAATTTAGACAAGTTTTACCAGTACATTGCAGCTATAAAGGAAAAACTCCACAGCCTTAAAAGGTCTCTTGAAGCCCATCCAAAACAGTGTTCTGTCCAAGTGCCCTGTACGAGAGGGTGGAGGAGGAGAGGCTGGGAAAGTAGATGCTAAAGGCAGCTCTGGCCTGGCAGGGAAAGAGCAAAGTTTGCTCCCCGTCTCTGAGCTGTGCCTACTGCCGGGACAGCATGTTCGAGCACTCTGGGCTCAGGGCAAGAGGCAGTCCTTTGCTTACTCATTTCTGTACTGCCACCCCCAGTACACGCGCACACCGTGTACTGCCTCTGCCTTGGGAATTGACTTCTACCAAGGGAATTGTGGGAAATGATGATGAGGAATCTTTGCTTGCCAGACTGCAATGCAAGCCTTTTAAGAGAAGTTCTGCCCCTGGTTTTATGCAAGTGTCCAAAGACAAAACCAAACCTTAAGTGCATTTGCAAAAAAAACCCCAACCCAAATACAGCCCCCAGATACACAGACATCACTCCTCTGGTTGCTCAGGTAAGACCTCCCCTTTGCTTCTGCAACCCTGTGGGTGCGAGGAGTTGACATTCTCCATCAGTCTCCTGTCTTCAAGCCTCATTTCTTGTTTTCTCTCCCTTTATTCCTTAAGCCGCTGCTTGCTTCCTTCTTCCTTCTCACAGTCTGCTCTCAGCATTTCCTCAACACAACAATGACCTTCTGCAGAAGATGATGTAGTCAAGGGTGAACTCTGGCAAAGCTCATCCCCTTCTCATTTGGCCTATAAAGAGTTTCCCCACAAGTACTCAGTTTTAATTCATCAACTACCACTTTTACATGTGCAGAGATGCAAACCTCCTTTAACTCCAAATGTTAAATACACTACATAAACTCAATGTCCTAAAAGCCCCCATCACAAGGTGAGGAGCAGCACCTATCCCTGAAAATACAGGTGAGAGAATACAGCTGAGCCAAGATGAAAAAGATGGGTTCATTCTCCAGTCAAAAGCACTGCAGCGCGTTTAGTAGTCAAGAGGGTGCCCAAGCTTTACTACATAACACACATATCAAAACTGACCTCCATGGCAAACCTGCATCAGAGTAAATCCATCTCTGTAGTGAGGAGGAATAGCTGTGACAAGGCAGTTGGCACTTCAGGCTGTGAACACAGGAGTGCATGGCTGGAAGGGCATCTCTGTGACTCAAACCTGTTGCTAGGACCATTAAATGGCCTTTCCAGCTTTCCCTGCTACCATTTGGACTGCTCTCCAGCACTCTTGGCACCAGCCCTACCTGAGATGGAGACGCTTTCATCTCCATTTGCACCAGGGACATTTAGAGAACTAGTAAATCAGCAGCGGCTTCCCCAAGGCTCCAGCTGGCACAACAGGCAAGGCACCAAGGCAGGAAGCAGCCAAGAGAGCGGGGCCGTGAGCCAGGAGCGGCTGCCCCCTCCGTGGGACTGCATGTACCGGCCCCGCTACCCCACTTGCTCTCAGCAGCCTGGGCCCTGCCATGCCCTGGGCATGCTGCCATGGTGCCGTGCCTGGAGGTGTGCAAGGGAAAATGCTGCTGGGGTTTCCGACCCGGCACTGCAGCATCATCACAGAGCCAGGTGCATTTACAGGAGGCAGATCTGATTTTTCCATTAAAGATCCACCTAGAAATAATGGGGGAAGCCCAGGCAGGGAAAACAAGCATGGTGACATTCAGCAGACCAAAACTCTTCCACCTTCATGATAAATGAATTAGTCTGGAGGCAGCAAGCAGAAGCATCCCAGCTTGCTGCAGCAGAGTGAGTCATCCTATACTCTTCCCACAGCAAAGTTTAAAGATTTCCCCACTTGACAGCCAAACACGTCTGTGGAAACAGAGAGTGAAACACAATTGACAGAAGCTGGTAGGTAAGGGCTGCCATTTGGTTTTTGCTGGGACCCTTATGCAAACAAGTTAAAGGAGCTGTATTTCATTGGAAAAGTGTAACTGCCCTACTGGCATTGAGAGGATGTCACACAACTAGTAAGTCACGTTTATTGGCATTTTTCAGGCAACAAATGCATGGGTCACAAGACCCTGGCAGTGCACTGATGGAGGTCAACAAAAGCCACAAGGATGGTTTAGTCAGCCTTCAAACTTGTGATAATTAGAAATGTGCGCTACCTGCTCACCTCCAGCCAAGTCTCCTTTTCTCTCACAAAGCCTGTTGTCCTGGTTTCGGCTGGGATAGAGTTAATTTTCTTCTTAGTAGCTGGTACAGTGCTGTGTTTTGGATTTAGTGAGAGAATAATGTTGATAACACACTGATGTTTTAGTTGTTGCTAAGTAGCGCTTGTCCTAAGTCAAGGATTGTTCAGTTTCCCATGCTCTGCCAGCAAGCAGGTGTGCAAGAAGCTGGGAGGGAGCAGAGCCAGTACAGCTGACCTGAACTAGCCAAAGGGATATTCCATACCACGGAACGTCATGCCCAGTATATAAACAGGGGGCAGTTGGCCAGGAGGGGCAGATTGCTGCTGGGGCATCGGTCAGTGGGTGGTGAGCAATTGCATTGTGCATCACTTGTCTTTTCTTGGGTTTTGTTTTTATTTTTTTTTTTTTTGTTATATTCCTTTTCATTACAATTATTGTTATTATAATATTATTATTATTCTTAGTTAGCAGCATATTTTATTTTACTTTAGTTATTAAACTGTTCTTATCTCAACCCATGAATTTTACCTTTTTTCCCAATTCTCCTCCCCATCCCACTGGGAGGGGGGAGGGGGGAGGGGGAAGCGGCTGCATGGTGCTTAGTTGCTGGCTGGGGTTAAACCACAACACCAGTGAAATCAAATGGGGAGAATAAGATTGGCTAATATTCCTTAAAGGCTTGTTTCCATCTACACGTTAACATATCTGATCAGTTCTGTTACTACCAGCCTTTACGCTTTTAAATAATAAAGAAACTAGAACGTAGCAGCATTGTGTCATTTCCCATATAATCCTGAAATGTTTATTGTGACTGGCAAAACACATGAATTTTGCACATCGCAAAATATACAATTGGTGGCAGGACAGAGAGAAAAATGAATGGGTACCATTGTGTTCTTGGTGAGTGCAACAATTTCCCTCAGCGTAGCAAAGAATTTATCATTATTATGCTGATGTTTGGCCAGGATCATGGATCCAAAACTGCCTCAGGTATCACACGCTCAGCAGGCCTTCTGCATAGTACTTGCTTGTGAACCCATTTTGATCTGCATTTCAGATGCCTGGTTTTGAATACGAGAGATATCAATAGACCAAGACTGGATCAAGTGGTCTTCAAAGTCACTCTGACAAATGCTGGATGACATCAAGACATCACGAATGTAGCAATATTTTCCTAAATTTCTCCTCTGTCAACCTCTATCAGGCCCCAAGATCTCTCTGGCCCCTCCATCCTTCTGTCGGCTCTTTCTCCCTTGCCTGTCACCCCTTGCCCAGGGAAATCAGGCAGTAGGCCACCACACGTATTATTCCTAAGATATTTTAAAATTGATTTAGAACTGGTGAAAGATGACAGCCCCAGAGCCCAAGACAGATCACTGAGATAGGGCAGTAGGGCAAGCTGCCCAGATACCGCCCGTTATCAAAATACCTTCAGGGAAAGGGGGAATTTAATCTTCATGGCCTGCTCCATGTTTGCTTCCCTGGGAATGCCAATTAGTGTTCAATGTGGCATTTTCTAAAATATAACTTTGAACAGTTGATGAACTCGGCGAAGATCGTGAACTCACCAGAGACCGAGTGGCCATGAGATGACCGTCAGAGAGGATTTTTGGACACAATTAACTGGGGTCACATCCTAAGCAGTGACTCAGAAACAAGTGGCGCTCTAACCTTTTTGCCAACCTTGCTTCCTGCCTCCTAATGATTGCTAAATTGAATCTGAAAACATCCACACTGATGACAGGAACAAGAGCTCTGATTCCTGGGAACAAGTGTTGATGACAGGGGAATCACTGGTTTTAGCAAAGCACTGGTTCCTGGGCTCTGCTCCATCAGATGAATGTTTCCTTATTATGTCCCCAAAATCCCCTGGGCAGGGGAACATGCAGTAGAAGCACACTCAGTTATTTTTCAGAGACTTTCCCCTCTGGGCTGTCAAAGATCTGAAGGAGCTGGCGACCAGCCCACTCTTATTCTGATAAATGCTATTTGCAACTAAAAATGGATTAAAATAGCCTCTGAAAGCTTGTCTGAAGGGGAACAAGCAGTCTTCTTCAGAGATGCCATTAGCAGGAAGATGTGGAGAGGGCTATTCTGAGGGCTGCTTATTTTTGGGTTTCACCCCACTTTGTCATTTGCCCTGACCAAAGCAGAATAAGGAGACTATAATTAGCACTTGGGGCACTGTCAATGGGAGCAGCAAATAGGCCCTGGCCAAAATTCAAACTCAAGGTTTCTCTGGTTCTTCATCCATTCCCCTCCCCATGATACAGATTCAGGGAATCTGGGCTTTGGCCACCGTGTCCATCACAGAGCATGGATTCTCCGCTGACCACAAAAAGGCGATACATCAGGAACTAGGCGCCGGCCGTCTTTTTGCCTGCATGATACTGCTCTTGGTCTTTCGAAAATCCAAATCTTCCCTTCACAGCTAGCTGGAAGTGAGGGAGATGCCAGAGTTTTAAGGGTTAACAGAGGGAAAGTGCCAACTTCCAGCTACCATTTTTAATCACTAAATATGCATATGCAATTAAATGGTCGAACTGGGAAGGAGAGGTGAGCTGAGGCTGCTAGGAGCCAGGTGCAGAGTGAAAAAAAAACGCAGCCTGTGGTCTTAGAAGACAAATTGGGTGGCAGTGGTAGGGCAGGATTTCCAAAAGCTCATCCTGCTGCTGTAAGACAGCAGCTGACAACAGCAGTGGGAGTTTTGCCACACATTGCACTGGGAGCAGAGTGAGTGTCTGGGCCCAATGTCCACCCCAAATGCAGGAGCTTTTGCTGTTGCCAGGGTGAGCTGTCACAGCTCAGCTCTCCGAATTAATGCTTCTCAGATGGGACAACCCTACCAGATCCCAGACAGGCCTAAAAAGAGGAAGATGGGGATCCTGCCTTCATCTGCTGAGACGGTTGGTCTGTACCCCCACCTTGTCACCACCACAAGTCTCCCCAGCCCATAGACCAGGCGCTTGTTACAACCTCAACAAACTGCTCATTAACTCTTCCTGACCTCCTGCAGGTTAGGTTAGTGTACCTTGTCAGAGGTCACAGCATCGTTGCACAGAGCAATATTCAGGCTTCACAGTGAGGTGGGTTACAGTCTGTTTCTTAGAATCATATCAGAGTTTTGCACTAAGAAATTCCCCGCTGCAGCAGGGACCTAGGACACCGGGGATGCTCTTAATCTCTCACGTCCTGTTCCTGCGGCACCTCAAAGTTGTTGCGGCTTCTGGTCCTCTGTGCTATAGGTCTGAAGTTGGTTTGAAATAAAAGCACTGTAGGCAGAAGGTGCTCCATGATCCATGGTGAGGATGCAGGGCACAGGTGGAAAATTCTCATGTGCCCTTCCAGACGTTAGAGTACCCTACTCAATGGCAAGCCTTCTTTAAGGTGCACCATGACTCAAGAGCTTTGTTGTCTTTCCCAGTTTTCTACAGTCTCCAGTCTCTTTCTAGGCTACGCAGGATTGTAACAAGCCTACATGACCAGCCTTTTCTTCTCCTAGCTGATGTTCTGATAATCAGCAAGCCATGAACAAAAATTTCAGTTATTGCTGATACTAATACTGCACCTAAGGTGACAAGCTTACTACTGCTTAACAGCAACAGCCTCCTGCCTCCATGTAAATATATTTTTGCATTGTAAGACTCCTGCTTTACACATTCATTGGTTAAAAAGAGATTCATATTACAAATAAGGAATTAACAAATTATACCTGTGTATGTAGTGAATCATAAATGAATGTACAATATTTTCCCTTAACACATTAGATGTTCATTTCGCACATCATCATAATCCTTACCTTCCTCCTCCAGATATTTGCTGAAATGATCCTATGCACAGTCCTCCTTTTGATATAGATTTGCAGCTTGTGGATCTCTGCACCGGAGTTCACGCTCCTCTGTGCCATTGACTGATCTACTAGGATCCTTCCAAACAGGCTTTCTGAATTGAAATCTCCTTTCTTTTTTTTTTTCTCACAGGCAGGTGAGCAGTAAAATGATATATTGACATGCATGCACTCGAAGTCCAGGGGATCATGGCCCAGATGAAAAGCAGATGTAATATCCACTTTCCCTGCTTAGAAATCCACATAAACCCCTGCATAAAGAATAAGAAATACAAAATGCCATTAGTTTTCCATTGCCTTTCAGTTAACTGGAATAAACTTACAAAGAGGTGTGGTTCATAGAATGGGTAAATATAAAAGGTTGTTTCAAAACCTGCTTGACACCCATTGTCATAAATATTGATGATATGCTGCAATGTGTCTTCCAAAGGGGCCGTAATCAAAAGTTTTTCATCTGACAGAAGGTATTTCCTGCCTCAGATGCTTCAAACCTCTGGAGCCTGCTTCAGTGTTGACCTAGAGATTTCTCCCTTGGCACTATTACTGCTGTCAGGCTCTTGTATCACACTAACATCCACAATTTTTCTGGCTGTGAACAAGCTGCAGCATTTTTAACATTTGCTCTGTGGTACGTCATCCTCATTGACATTTTTGTTGACTCCTAAAGTTGGTGTGTGACTGTGGACCTGGGCAGCTCTCAGAGCAGTCCACAAACTTACTTTCTTAAGGGATGCTGCCACGGCCGTTGGATCTACTGGGGCCATGTGATTTCCACGTGCATTTTCTGCTCCTGGGGGAGAACACTTGCTGCTGCTTCTCCTTACTGTTTACCTGAAAAAAAAGTGACATTGAGGTTTCACATCACCAATAATAAACTTTGTATTGCAACTGGCACTAAAAATAGCCGAAGTCATGTAAATAAGAACAGTAGTAATAGGCAGACAAACTAAAATTATATTGTGGCACCTGATTTTCATGATGGAGCTTCTAGGAAAAGCTTCTCAAGGATAAGATTATCATGCGTTAAAAAAAAACCCTAAAACAAATAACTCTCCCAAGCTTCAACTGACACAGATCAGTTACACCTCGAGCCCGCAGATGATCAGCCACCACCGTGAGAAAAAAGCTATGGTGTTTCTCTTTCAGCAAGGCCTCTGTGTTCCTAAATTGACTCCTTCTGATATGAAGCTGCTAGAAAGTCATGATTATTTTTTAATAGTTGATGCATTTCCCCTCTCTTTTCCCAGCCTACTGAGAATACTGGAATCCCATTTTCAAGCTTTTTCTTTCCATAGACAGGAAGTGTGGGAAGTGTTATAAAAGCAAAAGCAGAGATTTTTGCCAGACCAGAGGCTTCCAGGAGCCAAGACAGTAAGAAAAAAATCCTCAAATAGCAGAAGATTTACAGTCAAATTGCAAGAGCTGGGACTCAGAGCTGAGTTACGGTGACAAGAGTTACCATGAGTAACCAGCCACGCGCACAGGATGAGCCAGGACTATTGCAAGGCAAATGAAATTAAGCTCAGCCCGTGATGAAAGAGGGTAAGATGATCAGCTCATCCTGGGCTGCAGCACGTACACGTAGACAGCTGCCCCCACTCAGCAGCTTCACTGTAACTTGCAATGGCATGGCAAAGTGATGGAGCATGGGAGCCCTTCGCAACCTGGAGCCCTTCAAAGCAAACTGTCCCTTAGGGACATCTTTGTCACTGGGGGCCAGAGCAAGCGACAGAAGCAGGAGAGGCGACCACATGGCACCGCTGTGCCTTCCCAGAGCAGGCTGGGTGTGTGCCCCTCGAACCGGCACCCCGGGGAGCCAGGGGGAAGGAGCCGTGGCAGCAGGCAGAGTGTGCAGCCAGGGGAAAGAGCTGTCGCTGCAAGAGGAGTAGTCACAGCCCCCAGGGTTCGCTCCCTCTGCCCTCTCACATGTCCATCTCCTTCCCATGCCACCCACAGCCAAGCCCTCCCTTTTATGCTTATCTGTTTCCCTCTACAAAAATGTTCCCTCTCCAGCTTTAGGTCAGCCACCTCCTGTCTCCACGCAGCCAGGTGAAACAGCAGCAGTGACACATCAGCTGTACTGCCAACGCCTCCAAAGGCAGCCTGGCTTCAGGAAGATGGAAAGCCAATGCAGAAAGCAAATTCCCCAAAATCCCCCTGGTCCACAGCCCAAAAGCAGCACTTCATTTGTTACTTCCATGATGGCTCTCAGAAAATGTTTGAGGCATGACGGGAGCCATCATGCAGCACCGAACACGTCACATACTGGCACAAGATAAATGAGCTGCTCTTCCCCTGTACTCCCCAACCCTACTGGGTATAAGAGAAAGCAAAGCTCAGCCCTAGAAAGGACAAAACTATATCTACCCGCTACTGCAAGAGAGGCTTATGGTGGTGAGACAAGTGTCCTGCGGTGCCCAACTCATCCCGACACTCCCTGCCTGTGCCCACAGCTGGCTCCAGTATAGTTGAGCTGCTGGGCTTTCATTTTACAGGGCAGTTGACTCTAAATGCTAAAAATTGTCCTGGAGACTTCCTCACCTGAAATGTCAAAGGGATGTTTTAGCACAAGTGCCCACCTCAGCTTGTGGTCATGGCAGGGCCTGGTGCTGGGGGATGTCCCATTGCAGAGTTTTCTCCCCAGTGCCCCCACTCCGATCCCGGGGCTGACAGACCTCTCATCTCACGGGGCTTTTTGCAGCAAGGAGACAAGACTAGAAATCGGTGGCAAGAAATGCACAGCAAGGGAAATATTTTGAGATGATAGGCTAAAAATAGAGCTCTGACCCTGCTCGTTTATATATAGCGAGGTCTATACGTGCGCTTGCTGGCAGTAAGTCAGCAGAGGGGCAAGGCGCGCAGAGAGGGGAAAGCTGAAAGAGCAAAATTGCTGGGTGCAGCTGCCAGGCAGCCCTGAAACAGCAGCTCCTGAGGGCAGAGGGGCAGCAAGCACGGCCGCCCCACGGGCAGAGGCGGCAGCCCCTGGCGCGAACCGCAAAGTCACAGCACGTGCGGCTCCCACCTCAACAGCCCTGCAAGTGCCTTCTTCTCCAGGACGTCAGATGGGACCACATTAAGGTGCATGACAGGGGATGAATCCACAACGTGGGGGAGCAACGCCAGCTCAGGGCTGCAGCTGGAGGGGTGACTTCTGCCAGGACTTCTCCAGCACAGGACTTATGTAGCATCCTCGGAGGCCCCTTGGGAGCAGTTGCAGAGTGGGAAAGAAGGCACGGTGCTGTGCAGCAGAAATGTGGAAGGTGTAGGCCTTGCAACAAGGGCGCAAACTCCAAGTGCAAGACTTCTGGCTCGTGGCTAACAGCTGGGCTGCACAAGAGCAAACCCTTTCTTTTCACCCCACTGCCCCCAAATACTCACATTCCAGTCTGGCACTTCATCCAACCCCCTGTTGCTTGGGATTTTATCATGATAGCTCAAGACACATTTATCACTATCTTTAAATCTCAGCCTTTGGCTTTGCACAAGACTCTCAGTTTCTGCTCAGAAAAGAAAACGTGTTTCTAGTCCTCCTGTGTACAGAAAAGTGCTTGAGACTATTGACCTAGTTGCACTCAACAGGATACAGGCTGTATCTGGAAACAAGGAAAAGGAACCAAAATGCATTCTTTGTTTAGTCTCAAAACTTTTTCTGCACATAATTCATGTTTTTCACAGCCTGGACACATGGCTGAGCAGGCAGGGGCAAGTGGGGCTGATTGCCTCCAAGTCCTCTACGCAGAAGTGAACCAGGTGTCTGATCCTGTTACATCAGGATACCACTCTGCTGAGCCTGTATGTAAAGTAATCCTCTCTCTTGCCTTAGGCCTCTTGAGCTCTCCGTGTGCCCATGGTATTAAATGCACCAGAAGAACTGCTTTTAAAAACCAACAGGATTATAAATCTCAAAAAGCAATTCAAAGCCCTGGACCCTTCCTCAATACCACATTGCCCATAAGGTGTGTACCATAGACCTTCGTTGGCTGAGACCAGAGCTGGTCTCATAAGCACCTCCTGAGATGCTTGTGAGCTCCAGGATCTGGAGCTGTTTTTGAAATCGTCTCCCTCCTCTGTGATGCTTTCGGCAGCCATGAAAGGCTTAAATAGTTGCACACTGTGCTGCCTCACCACCAGCTCCCCACATGCTGCTGCTGTACTAAGACGTGGTTGCAGTTGGCAGCAAGCAGGGCTACACTCACAAGTAGCCAGTTGCATGGCAATGCCGAGCTCCTAGGTGTCTTCCCACACACGGACAGGCACAGTCTAGAATTAGGTTCCCAGGGCTTATTTTACATGACGGGGAGGTTGTTAAGGTAGCAGCAGAGCAAGCTGGAAGTCAGCTAAAGTACCTAGCAGGAGTGGCCAAGGAGAAGTGCTTAGGTGGCAGCCTCTGAGCTAAGAGCAGCAAGTCTCTCTCCTCAGGACCATGAAGTTTGAGTCCCTGCCTACAGTGACAAAACCGGCCACAGAGCTGCAGCCAGGGGTTTTGCAGTCGCCTCTGGCTACACTGCCCTCCAGGATGTGGGGGAATCAGGTTTATTCCCAGAGCCAAGTCAGGCAGAGTAAGGACTGAACACAAGTCTTGATTTCTGTCCCTCCAAAGGTTAATGCTCTATCTGCTGGACAGGCGGATAAAATAACACACAAATGCCATTGTTTGTTGACGTTTATCTGAGGTCTATTCTAGGAGACCTGGTCTGAGGACAGTTATGGGGTCAGGCCAGTCCTGTTGGGCAGACAACCAGAAACTTGATTGCCATGAATAG
This sequence comes from Gymnogyps californianus, assembly GCF_018139145.2. Classification (NCBI taxonomy): domain Eukaryota; kingdom Metazoa; phylum Chordata; class Aves; order Accipitriformes; family Cathartidae; genus Gymnogyps; species Gymnogyps californianus. The sequence goes on along the minus strand of NC_059475.1, from coordinate 25,368,566 downwards.
CTGAGCATCTACAGGTTTAAGCTGGAGTGATTGTGACACTTAAATGTTAGGTATAGATTCCTAAAGACATGGTGGGTCCTGTTTTGGATTTAGGCCTTCAGGACTAGGAAGTGCTGACTTTGGGATGGATGTTCAGCCTTAGCTTTGCCCTCTGAGCTCTGGCAGTACAACAGATTCAATACCTGGTATTGACATAACTAACTCCGCTTCCTGCACTAAGCAGATACCTGAATGTAAAATGCATAAATAAAATAAAAAGGAAAATGTATTAAAAAAGAAATACATAAATAAAATTAATATAGCTCTATAATAAACAATGAATTAAATTACTAAATAACAGCTTCTGGACCCAGCTGGTTCTGGGATCTTGTTTTCTGAGGCTATGCCCTGAAAAATAAACCTGCTCAGAGCTGAGCAAGCTGGAGCGTCCTGCACCTGCAGCGTGGCTCCGGCACAGCCCTGCCAGTCACTCTGAGGGAAGCAAGAGCCACTCTCCTTTGACCACAGTAGCCCTAGAAGGTCTGTGGAGGCCCCAGGGCCATGTTGAAAGCTTCTGCCACTCTGCACAGCTGCGCACACAACTGCTGCACCCTCATGTACCACATGTTCATGTGTAGGGGAGCTTGCCAAGATAATAGAGAATACGTACCTAATGCGCAGTACAATTCCCGTTTGCTGGTTATATAGGCAAGGTCCACTGATCCAGACAGATGACTTTCTTAACTGAAGGTTGTACTGGTCCATGGATAGATCCATCCTGTCTGGGCTTGCACTCTCTATCACACCAGTCCAGAGCAAAACTCTTCTGCTGCAAGCCGGTCCCCCATGGAGAGTGTGACATACTTTAAATCGCATCGCCTCCTTGCTAAATATCAGCACCTCCTGGGAGTTGTTTCCCACGATTGGCTTCCCACCCAGGAGAAAAGCCCTGGATCAGACTCATGGAAGATGAATTACATCCAGCCCCAGCCTGTTCCCCCAGGGTTCATGCCCTGCAGACAGGACACTGATGTCCATCAAGCGCGCACATTGCTACGGTCAGGCGTGAGGCTCTTGGGAAAGGAAGCCTGCAGGCAGGGAGGGGGAGCTGTGCTTCCCACTCACACAGAGACTCCAGCAGAATCAAGAAAAAAACATTAACCACATCCCTCATCTCATCACAAAATTCTCTCTGCTGACCTTGTTAGAAGCAGAAGTCAGAAGCAAGGCCCCAGTGAGAAGAAGCAAGGCCCCAGTGAGAAGCAGTAGCCTTAGGTCTGCCATGCAGTGCCCTGGCTGTACTTTGCACTTCAGAATCCAGTATTTGGTTTATTGCTAAAGATACAAAGATATGCGGGTTCCCACTGCATGAAGAGCATTTTGTTCTTTGCACCGATCGATAATTAGTGAGCGAGCAGAAATTCCTCTTCTAAAAGCCTTTTTGGATCCCCGTCTGCTGGAACCTGATATGTGAGGAGCTGAGGGTTTGGTCTCCAGGGAACATTGCACAGAGGGAGAGCTGCCGGCCGTTAAACAACAAAGCCAGGTCGCTGGGACTCACAGAAAGGATTAACAGGCACCATTTATCTTTTGGATTTTATTTGCCATTTCCTTGTCCCAGGACAGCTAACTGCAAAGGAATATGGCCCCACAGAAAGTGTGGGGAGCACAAAGGAGGGCTTGAAGCAGGCTCAGCAGTGTGACCGAGTGCGAAACAGATAACAGAGGACATTTTTTCACGTGTATTACCATGCTGCCCATCTGCACAGCAAGACTCCCAGGGCCCAACCTGCCCTTCCTAGTCCTTCCACAGCCTGATGCTATCAGACATCATCTTTTTTCGCAGTGTCATCTGTGGTTTCCCTAGGATCCAGAGCGGTACCAGCTTCCACAGCTTGTCACAGCCTAGCATTGCTGGGTAACAAGTGTCAACAAAGATTCCCACAGCGTCCAAGTTTTTGTACCATTCATTCACCCCTGTTTTCCTCTAATCTTACACTACTTTTTCTGCCTCACGTAGCCTTCCTGATGGGAGACAGAAAGGAAAAGACAGCTCTGATATACCTTCATGTTGCCTCCAGCAAGAACGCTTCTCAAAATGCTCAAGTTATTTGGGAACAAATAGCACTTACCTCACCTGGCCCTTCCAAACTTAAATATTTGAGCACCAACAGTCAGTACCCCAAAATACCATAAGGTAATGCTGCTCTGATTTTGTTTCATGGGAGAGGAGTAGAGCGGTACACGGGTGATTATGCTAAGAACAACACATTTGAGGTTTCTATTCTTTATTTTCCAGCTCAAGAGCCTTAAATGCATTTACTCACACCTCCGATTTTCCTCCAAGGATTGGGAGGGCTACTAACAGCCCCCTGCAGACTCAGCCTTGTCCTGGACTTGCTTGTTGTTCTCCTGCTCCAGCACATACGTAAAGTATGAGAAGCCTGAGGTGAAACCTTGGCTCACAGGCATGCTGTGACAGTGGCTCTGCGAGCCAAGAGGAGCCCTAACCTCCTGCCTCAGCCTCATTGGGCATAACCATGATAGCAGCTGAGCCCAGCCCGCTCGAGCCGCTGCACCTCAGCAAAACCCACTTGAATCCCTCAGTTTATTACACGGTCACTGCAAACTCCTGGGGCAAGAGAAGACCCCAGAAACTCCCTTCTCCCCCAGCCTGGAGAGATATTAAACCAAAGCCTTAGGTTAAGTCCTTGTGAGACTGCAGCTGAAACACAGTGAGCACGATCCAAGAACAAGCAGTCATAATTTGAGGGCTATTTGTGCTCTTTTTATGGCTTTCAGTTTTAACGACAACAAGCACTTGCTTTGTGTGTTATTCATAGGCCCCTTCTCAGCAAGCCAAGGGCTGGTTTTGACTTGTCAGAAGTGCCTCTCAGTGCCACTGCCATCAATGTCAACCACCTTTTCCTTCTGGTTGCTACTTCACCACTGCTGGCCAGCTAATATCCTATGGTAATTGTCACTTACTAGTGGATGCTTACAGTATTCAGATTCCGAGAAACCAGAGGCTATTTTCCACACACTTGTTAGCCACTAAAGCATCATAAAGTCCCACTTCTAAAATCCTGGTGGCATTTCAGTTTGAGGTCTGCCTTCTATACACTGGCCATCCCTAAGAGCCTTGCCCGCTCCTGCGTTTCAGCCAGTGCCAGAGACTGCAGTTTCCTCTACATCATAGAGAGGTTTTCAATGTGGTGTAGTGCAGGCACACAGGTGTGGGAGGCATGTCGGAGCTTGCACATCGCTTTATGTATGCTGCACAGGGCACACGTGCTCTTACGGATTTACGTACAGAAATGCATGGGAATCTGTGTGCATGGCATACGCTAAGTGCACATGCTTCTGGACGGCATGCGGAGCTGTGCGTGTGGTTCGGGTAAATATTGACGCAACAGTTTTCTCCGCAGTTCGGTCTGGCCACAGCAGCCCCAGACTACAAGGAGTCTTTGTGTTCAGCTGGCAGCTCTCGCTGCGGCAGGGGCCAGCTGAATCAGCTCCAGCAGCACAGCCACCCAGCAGCAAAGCTGGGCTGGAGGCAGCTCGTGGCCTCTGCAACTTCTCTCAGTTGTCTTCTGCTTGTCCTGCTCATCTTTTACTGCACACATAGGACAGTCATATTCTTTGAAAGACAAACCCTATGCCGTGAGGACACATTTTGCATTCAGTATACCCGTGTAGTGCCAGGGTAAACAAAGCTGTGGGTTTGTGTTTGGTGCACTCGAGCAGGAGGTGCATGTGATGTGCTGGGTTTGTGTTTAGCACACGCATCTGTAAATCGTGGATAAAACGAGAGTGCTTTGTGTAACCACGGGTAGGTTGTATCCCGTGTTTTACAAGGTGTGTGTTGTGTGGGTGTTTGGGCGTGTTTGCAGGTGGCTGGAGGATCTCCAAGGAGCTGTAACGCAGTGAGAGCAGCTGGGGCTGGGACTGTATTTACCATGCTAGATGAGCAACACAAAAAGGTCAGAGCTCTTCCTGAGTTTTAATCAGGTTAAAGCATCCCCAAAGGCAGGCAGGGCTGAGGCACACTGGGCTTAGATGTCTGCACTGGAAGACTTTAAACAGAGCTGTGGCCTCACAGCTCATAAGCGAGCAACGTGCACCCTCAGAACAGGCAAGTGCCTGTGCCTGTGCCGCGGGCTGCTCCCGTGCTCACGCATAGCCTCCCACAAGAAGTCAGGTCCTCCTGCCTTTTGCCAACAACAAGGGAGCCCTAACGCTTTCCTATTATAGCAGCATTAAATAAAAAATCTTAACAACATTTTTTAAAGTCTGAAGACTCTGACAGGGGCACTTGAACAGTTTTTACAGGAGCAATTGAAAAGGTTACCTCAGTCCACTGCCTCTGCTGATGCAGCACGTGTTTTCTTCCAGC